>NC_067247.2:383148876-384544710 GCF_019359855.2 Lolium perenne
GCGATGTGGCGGCGTTCTGGAGGGTTTCTGGCGACTTCGACTTCCTCCCGTGCGTTTTTAGGTCGAAGGCAATAAGTAGTCCGAAGGAGGGCGTCGGGGGCCGACCGAGGCCGCCACACACTAGGGCCGCGCGGGCCCCTCCTGGGCCGCGCCGGCCTAGTGTGTGGGGCCCTCGGGCCCCCACACAGCTTGCCCTTACGGCTCCGCCAATATTCCTGGGAAAATAGGACCTTCGCATAAATTCCGAGGATTTTCCTGAAAGTTGGATTTCTGCACAAAAACGAGACACCGGAAACGATTCTGCTGAAAACAGCGTTAGTCCGTGTTAGTTGCATCCAAAATACACAAATTAGAGGCAAAACAATAGCAAAAGTGTTCGGGAAAGTAGATACGTTTTGGACGTATCAACTCCCCCCAAGCTTAGCTTATTGCTTGTCCTCAAGCAATTCAGTTAACAACTGAGCGATAAAAGAACTTTCACGAACACATTTGTTCATATGATGTATATATTCTCATAATATGGCTAACACTTAGGCAGTTCATAATGAGATGCATACAAATAAGATCATCTAACAGCTATGTCAATCATGGAGAGGTACCAACAATTAATAATAAGCATCATGAATCATGTCTATAAGCAGGATTGCAATGTTCATAAAAGATTATGATAAAGTGGTATCTCGCTTGCCCATATTTGATCGGCAAAACATAAATGCCTGTGCACCTACGAAGTTCATAGAAAGACTAGAAGTAGTGATTGTCAAAGATAAAAGCATCAAAGTTATACCACAATCAATCATATTTTGAGACAAGCATATTATACTAAGAATGACAGTTGTGCTCTCAAGATAGTGCTCAAAGAAAGAATGGAGACACAACACAAAAGTAAAAGATTGACCCTTCGCGAGAGAGCGAGGGATTAACATGCGCTAGAGCTTTTCATTTCTAAAACAGGAGTAAAATTATTTTGAGAGGTGTTTGTTGTTGTCAACGAATGGTAATGGGTACACCAACTACCTCGCCAACCGGACTTCCAAGAGCGGCTCCCATGAAATATTTTTATGTTTATGTGGCACTCCTTCCAACCTTTCTTTCACAAACCATGGCTAACCGAATCCTCGGGTGCCTGCCAACAATCTCATACCCTGAAGGAGTGCCTTTTTATTTTAGTTTTATTATGATGACACTCCCCCCAACCTTTGCTTACACAAGCCATGGCTAACCGAATCTTCGGGTGCCGTCCAACAATCACATACCATGGAGGAGTGTCTATTTAGGCTAATTAATTTGGGACTGGGAATCCCATTGCCAGCTCTTTTTGCAAAATTATCGGATAAGTGGATGTGCCACTAGTCCATAATGAAAGTCCGTCAAGAGTAAATGACAAGGTTGAAAGTTAAACAACACATACTTCCTCATGAGCTATGAAACATTAACACAAATTGAGAGGCATTTTGAAGGTTTTAAAGGTAGCGCATGAGAATTTACTTTGAATAGTTTGAAATGCCATGCATGGGTATTTATGGTGGACACTTTGGAACAACTTGGTTTTCAGGTGTTTGGAAGCACGAGCAGCGTTCCCGCTCAGTACAAGTGAAGGCTAGCAATAGACTGGGGAGCGACAAATCAAAGAGAAGCGATCCTTTGTCATAATCATGCTTGCGGCAAAATAAATTAACGGAGGCATAAAAATGATACAAGAACTCTGAAGCAATGTAAATCATAGAGGCTTAATTGACTTTTGTTCAGTCATATGCATGCGTGAGCATGTGCCAAGTCGATATAAATGAATTATTCAGAGGAGGATACCACAATGCCATACCTACTTATGAATAAAACAATGCAAGCAAACATCCATGACATGTTACTCATATTAATAAATTGAAGCTAAACATGAGAGATCATGAACTACTAGACTTTCTCAAATGACATATACCTCACATGAACCAACTAAGCATGCTCACATGGATGAGTATATGTACAAAAAATGAAAACAAATAGAGTTCGTACCAGCCTCTCACCACAATCCAATTGTCGTAGATCGTCATTATTGCCTTTCACTTGTGTAGCTTGGATAATATGAAATGAAAACCACGCTCCAGCAACCGAAGACCATTGAACTCAAGATGAACTTTACAAACCAAAGAAGAACAGCAAATATTTTTGGTGTTTTCGAATTTGAGAACAAGAACAAAAGGAAACAAGCAAACAAACCAAAATCTTTTTGGATTTTCTTATAGCAAACCAACGATAGCAAATAAAGCGAAATAAATGCTAGAAACCAAAACAAACAAATGATGAAGAGAAACAACAGAAATATTTTTGGTCTTTTTGGGTTTTAGGAAAGAAACAAAACAAAAACAAGAAATGGCAAACTAGAAAAGTCACATAAACACAAGGCAGCAGAAATTCGTCAAACTTGACAGCAGTACAGTACTCGATTTTTAAGAAATTCTTCCACTGCTCAAATCGAAAAGTGTTCAACTAATGAAAGTTAGATAACAACCTGGGGAACATGCACAAAAATTGTCTTCGCAAAATACTGTTCTGGCTATTTTTGATAAATTTTTCGGTAACAGCCCAGAATCTGTTTTCAGGCAGCACTTCCCCAAATATCATCTCCCTCTCATTAGAAAACCACTCAAACAAACTAAACAAGTATATACAAGTATCCAGCAACCATAATATGCAAAGAATGAGTGATGTCGGTATACCTCCCCCCAAGCTTAGGCTTTTGGCCTAAGTGGAGTTCAACCCCAGCGAGGGTCGCTGTTCCTCGCCGGTGGATAATGCATAGCGTAGTCATAGTAAGGTCCCTGTGCAGAAGAAAAGCGTGGAGGCTCCACATGTCCAAAATGTTGATGCGAAGAACTTGCTGCATCGGATGACGAGTCGAGGTGTTCCTCGGCCTCCTCCCTATTGTCTCTTCATGATGGCCTCCTCCCTCTATGTGTGCATTCAGTGCACCTTCCGTGACTGACCAATCCTCCCTGGAATCAAGGTTAAATAGAACAGGCGCAGGCAATCTTACTAGTTTTTCAGTTTTCTTAGTTGTTCTCCAAGACTTCTTGTAAAATGTTATCTTGTAAGACAGGTTACTCCAGTTGGATGAATCAGAAACAAATTCATGTTTAATCATGGAGACTATGTCAAGTCTTTCTACGGAAAGTCGAATATCAAGATGGTGAGGTTCTACACCATGCGAAGCTAGTAAACGAGAGGCGATGAGACCTCCACAAATTCCGCCCTTCTCACGGTTGGTAGCAAGTCTATAAGCTATCAATGCCCCCAAATTATAAGTCTTACTACCTTGCAGTGCAGCAGCTAGAAAAGCTAAATCCTGGATAGATAGTTTACTACCATTCTTTCTAGCAAGAACGCATTTAGTAATGAAATAAGCAAAGTAGCGGATAGCTGGGAGTTGAATGCTAGTGATTTTACCACCATCCTCTGAGAAACTCCTTCCATGACAAATCATCTCGAAGAGGCTTAAAAGCTCTCGCGGCGATCCCCTTATCTTCTCGCATGATCCCCATTGCGGTACTCTAATTGCTGTACAAAAATCATTGAATGGCAAGTTGACAGTTTTATTATAAATCTTATACTGAACCATGGGGTTAGATTGCGACCAATTGAACTTAAAATCCTGCACAACAGACATAGTCAATTTTGCATATTGGCATGGTTCTCCATCAACAAAATCATTCAACCCTGCGCGAGAAATTAGATTCTGAACATCTTCCAATATTCCCGCACTTCTCATGAAATCTGTGCACGGGTAGTAAGAGAGGTATACTCCCTCTTCGCGGTTCACTCTCATGACTTGTTGCACCTCCAATTCTTGTTGGTTTAGTTGATATTTATTCCACTCCATTTTTTGAAATTTTTCAACAAACAATATAAAATTTGATTTGGTGACATATAATCAAGGGGAACTACTATAGGAACTTGCTAGGGTACTAATCATGCATCAAAACTAGTTTATACAACTTAGAACAAGCATGCAAGCTCACTAAACATGTTACCTACAATAGCAAAATATTCAAGATATACTCAACCAAACAAAATTCTACTTGGATAATCGGAGGAGTCACATACCGGAGAGCAAATGTGCCAAATTTCAGACAGAAATCTGGGCTGAGCAAAGAGATCGAAAAATCCTGAGCTCTTGAGCAAAAACGCGAGTGAGAGAAAGCTGGTGTCGATTTTTTCGGGAGAGAGAAGAGTTTGGGAGGAAGAGATGCTAAAGTGGGGCAAAGGGGGACCCACACACCAGGGTGGCGCGCCCCCCTTGCTGGCCGCGCCGGCCTGTGGGGTGCCACCCTGGGGTGCCCCACTGATCATCCCCAAGTGCTCCCGGCATTTTCGAAAAATAGGACCAACGGTATAATTTTTGTGAATTTTTGAAAACTTTGAAAAATGCACATTTCTGGGTATTAAATTTATTATTACTGGCCAGGAAATTTTTTGAAATCTCTAACTAGCTAAGTAACTTTGCAAAACAAAAGTGCTACAGCAAGTAGAACAAGTGGAGGGAGAAAGAAATGTTGTTTACCTCCTCTATGCATATAAAAAGTATTTCTTAACAAGGTTGATCAAGTCTTGCCACCAAATAAATTTTACATAGCATATGAAGAAATAAACCTCAAATCAATCATGTTACCTTGAATTGTATTGATATGGATCCAATCATAAGATTTTGATAACCTTCTTTAGGCTCATATATAGGACAATCGATAGTTCCAATTTTGATAGTTCTCACATTAGAAATAGTATTAACTCCACATAATTTATCAATCCTCTTGGGGAAATAGACGGTATGCTCCTTATCATCAACATTGAAAGTAACCTTTCCTTTATTGCAATCAATAACAGCCCCTGCGGTGTTAAGAAAAGGTCTCCCAAGAATAATAGACATGTTATCATCTTCAGGCATTTCCAACACAACAAAATCAGTTAATATCAAGCAGTTATTAGTAACTTGAACAGGAACATCCTCACATATACCAACAGGAATGGCAGTAGATTTATCAGCCATTTGCAAAGATATATCAGTAGGTATCAACTTGTCTAAGTAAAGTTTCTTATAAAGAGAAAAAGGCATAACACTAACACCGGCTCCCAAGTCACATAGAGCAGTTTTAACATAATTATTCTTAATAGAACAAGGAATAGTAGGTATACCTGGGTCGCCCAACTTCTTTGGAACTTTGCCATTGAAATAGTAATTAGCAAGCATAGTGGAAATCTCCTCATTGGGGATTTTCCTTTTGTTAGTAACAATATCTTTCATATACTTTGAATAAGGAGGCAATTTAATAGCATCAGTCAAAGGGATTTGCAAGAATAAAGGTTTCATCCAATCACAAAATTTATTATAGTGTTCTTCTTCCTTTGATTTTAGTTTCTTAGCAGGAAAAGGCATTTGCTTTTGCACCCAAGGTTCCCTTTCATTACCATGTTTCTTAGCAATAAAATCTTCTTTAGTATACTTTTTATTTTTAGCATGTTTTTCAGGTTCATCTTCAACCTCTTCTTTATCAGAAGCATCATTCTTATCATTATCATTATCATTATTATGTTCATTACCACTTTTAGTTTCAGCATCGGAAATAGAAATACTATTAGGATCATTAACAGGTTCAGAGGATTCTACAACCTTTTTATGTTTCTTCTTCTTTTTCTTCTTAGAAGGAGCACTAGGTTCAATTCGTTGAGAATCTTGTTCAATTCTTTTGGGATGCCCTTCAGGATATAGAGGATCCTGGGTAGAGACACCACCTCTAGTTGTTACTTCATAAGCATGTTTCTCTTTAGGATTATTTTTTAACAAGTCATTTTGCACTTTAGTGAGTTGATCAATTTGAGTTTGAACCATTTGAAAATGTTTAACAAGCATCTTAACATCATTGGAGGTTCTCTCCACAATATCATGCAAATTGCTAATAGCTTGAGAATTTTCCATTAGATGATTCTCTACTCTCATATTAAAATTTTCTTGCTTAACAATATAATTATCAAACTCATCTAAGCATTGAGCAGGAGGTTTCGAATATGGAATATCTTCCCTAGTAAAGCGTTGAAGGGAGTTTACCTCAATCATGGATGAAGGGGGAATTATCTCACATATATCTTCTATGGGAGGTAAATTCTTCACATCTTCGGATTTAATACCTTTCTCCTTGAGAGACTTCTTAGCTTCCCTCATATCTTCATCATTCAATTCAATTAAACCCCTCCTCTTCAATATTGGCGTTGGAATTGGTTCAGGTGTATTCCAATCATCATGATTCCGGCTTATTTTAGCCAATAATTCTTCAAATTTCTGTCCTGGAGTTCTTTTCCTGAAAACACAACCAGCACAACTATCCAAATATGCTCTAGACTCAATGGTTAGTCCACTATAAAATATATCAAGTAGATCATTCTTTTCTAAATCATGTCCAGGTCGAGCTCTGATAAGAGAACAAAATCTTGCCCACGCCTCAGGCAATTTCTCTTCATCTCCCTGGTCAAATCTATAAATTTTCTGTAAAGCAATATGTTGAGCACTAGCAGGAAAGTACTTTCGAAAGAAAACATCACGCAGCTCAGTTGGACTTTTAATAGAACCAGGAGGCAAATTATTATACCAAGTTTTAGCATCATCCTTTAATGAGAAAGGAAAAATTTTAGCGACAAAGTAAGTACGCATCTTGACATCATCAGAAAACAAGCTACTCATAGAAGAAAGTTCAATCATGTGTTCTACAGCACTTTCTTTTTCAGTACCACAAAAGGGTGCTTTCTCTACAATAGCTATATGAGATAGATCAAGAGAAAAATCATAATCTTTATCCTTAATGCATATAGGAGATGTGGCAAATTCAGGATCAGGAGATAGCTTATGTCTAACAATATATTGTGCGAGAAACTTTTTAATTTTTCTTGCATCAGCAGTAGCATTGCATCTATTAATAAAATCATCATTAAGCTCCACATAATCCTCATCAGGATCATCACTAGAATAATCAAGTTCAGGTGAATTAACAGGTGTAGTAGCATTTTCATTAGGAGTTTCAGCATTTTCAATTTGTCTAGACCTAGCAATTGTAGCATCTAGAAAGGATCCCAATGAACCACTATCATCAAGCACAGCAGAAACATTATCAATATTATGAGAATTTTCAGATTCAGCAGAAGTACCAGCAAGTGGAGCTTGCGGCGGTGAAACAAGTTGACTTATCACAAATGGTGAATCAAGAGTAGCAGAGGTACTCAGAGTTGTACCTTTTCTTGTAGTGGATGGTAATATGGCGACTTTAGGATCACGAGTTTTACCCATGATGGAGAATTTGCAGCGAACAATATCAATCCAAGTGAACTTCCAAATAAAGCTATGCTCCCCGGCAACGGCGCTAGAAAACAGTCTTGATGACCCACAAGTATAGGGGATCGCAGCAGTCTTCGCGGGTAGTAAAACCGAATTTATTGATTCGACACAAGGGGAGACAAAGAATACTTGAAAGCCTTAACAGCGGAGTTGTCAATTCAGCTGCACCTGGAAACAGACTTGCTCGCAAGAGTTTATGAGTAGTAACAGTTTTATAGCAGTAGCAGTAGTGAAATAACAGCAGCAGAGTAACAAAGACAGCAGTAGTGATTTTAGTAAACAACAGGATTAAAATACTGTAGGCACGGGGATGGATAACAGGCGTTGCATGGATGAGAGAAACTCATGTAACAATCATAGCAGGGCATTTGCAGATAATAATAAAACGGTGTCTAAGTACAAAGCAATCAATAGGCATGTGTTCCATATATAGTCGTACGTGCTCGCAATGAGAAACTTGCACAACATCTTTTGTCCTACCAGCCGGTGGCAGCCGGGTGATGACCCACAAGTATAGGGGGTGTATCGTAGTATCTTCGATAAGTAAGAATGTCGAACCCAACGAGGAGCAGAAGGTGTTGACAAGCAGTTTCGATGAAGGATTCACTGTAAATGCTCACAGACAAGTATTCAGGGGGTTTTGATGTAACAGTTGAATAAAGTACGAGTAAGTAAAGTGCGAGAGTAATAATTGCAGCGAGTGGCCCAATCCTTTTTAGCACAAAGGACAAGCCGGTTTGTTTACTTATAATGACCAAATGTTCTCGAGGACACACGGGATTTTAGTCTAGTGCTTTCGCTACATACGGCTAAATAATCTTCATTGTTATGATAAGTGTTGTGTGGGTGAACCTATGCTAATGTACCGCCCTTCCTAGGACTAATACATACTTGTGATTATACCCCTTGCAAGCATCCGCAACTACAAGAAAGTAATTAAGAATAAATCTAACCATAGCCTTAAACTCTGAGATCCTGTGATCCCTCCTGCATCGATATACCAGCGGGGGTTTAGGTTTCTGTCACTCCGGCAACCCCGCAATTGGCAAACGAATACAAGATGCATTCCCCTAGGCCCATAAATGGTGAAGTGTCATGTAGTCGACGTTGTAAGGGTATTTTACCCTTATCCATTATTTTGGTATCTATGACACCGTGCTGGAGTATTTGGACTAATACATGCCTACAAGATGACTTTCAGGTATTAGCCAAAGAGGTATGATGGTGTAGCAATGGAACAAAAGGCAACGGGAGACCCCCCCAATTCGACGAAAAATCAGCTAGTTTTTCGAGCTCGGCGGTCACGGATCCGGGCCGGACCGGCCTGCACCGGACAGCCCGGTCACCAACCGGACCTGTAGAACCGGTGCCATCCGGCAAGTTCCAGAAAGAAGGCGAGCCCTCCAACCGCGTCCGGTCACCAGCCCGGTTTCGGACCGGCTGCTTCGGTCCATGGCCCGGTCCGACCGGGCACTGCACCGAGCGGCCCGGTCAGCAACCGGACTCTGCGCTGTGACATCCGGCGCCATCCAAGCAAGCTCGAAGCCTGCCGGTCAGACCCGGTCCCAGCTCCGGTTGGAAACCGGCCGGCTCGATCAGGTCTTGGCCCTCGACCGGGCTGTGGACCGGCTCGTCCGGCGCCAAATCCGGTTGACCGGGTTTCTCGAAGAATCTGCTGATGTGGCAAGTGACCAACGGCCGTATTTAGAAGAACACTATAAATAGGTCTTCTCCTACCTCTGAACAGTTAGGCACTACACTACAAGCTGTTCTTGAGCTCTCTCTCTCTTACTCCATTGCTAGAAACACCAAAAGCCTCAGATCTCCCTCCTCCTCCACCCAAACTCAAATCCCTCCGGGGAATCATTAGAGGAGGACCCGATCTACCGTTCTACCAAGCCAAATCTCATTCCCCCTTGTATTCATTGAGAAGCTTGCTTCCTAGGGTTCCTTGGAAACCCTAGGTAGGCAAGAGGAGTCCGGAAGCATCCGGGCTGTGGATTTGCTCCGGGCAAGATTGTGAAGGTTTGGAGGCTACCTCAAAGTCTACCACAAGTGAGTGAGCTATTCCTTCGTGGGATAGGCTCCGGAGAATAGGGTGAGCCTTCGTGGCGCGGGGAATCCTTCGTGGGACCTCCACTCCTCCAAACGTGACGTACCTTGTTGCAAAGCAAGGGAACACAGGAATACATCCTCGTCTCCGCGTGCTATCGGTTATCTCTAACCGAACTCCTTACTTGTGATTTAATCGCTCGTGAGAGCCTTCGTGCTCGAGTTAGTTGTATCCTCATATAGGTTGCTTCACCTAGTTTGCATTAGGCTCATCTTTATATTCCGCAAAGCCTAATATTGCAAAGAAAGAATTAAAATTTGTAGAAACCTATTCACCCCCCCTCTAGGTTTACCATCTCTATACTTTCAATTGGTATCAGAGCCTGGACTCTTATTAAGGGCTTCACCGCCTTAAGAGTGAGATGGATAAACTCTTCGAGGGTCTAGATGACGACTCTAACCTTTCGGTTAAAGAGATGAAATCTAGATTCTTGGCATATGATGCCGAGAAGAAGAAAAAGGAGGATGAGCTACAAAACCAAATGACAGAATGACTGCCATGCTTAAGAACCTAACTGCGGGTGGAACTTCTAGTGGGGCTTCGGCCTCTAAGGAAACCTACCATGATGTTAACCATGACTATCCCAGAAACACTTCACCCATGCCTCATATAAACCATAGTGGGACCGTTCCCCATTACGATGGAACTCACTTTCCACATTGGAAATCTGCTATGGAATCTCATATTCGCAGCTGCAGTGTGGAGCTATGGGAGCTCATTGTTCATGGACATCGGGAGCCACAAGATCCTACTCGGTTGACCTCCACCGAGTTCTACAACCGTCAACTCAATGCATCCGCACGTGACAAGATTAGAAGTGGCATCAACCGCAAGCTTCTTGATCAAGTCGATGACATTGTCTCCGCTAAAGAGTTGTGGGATCGGATCGTAGTACTCCAAGAGGGAACCGATTTGATCCAATCAGCTCTCTATGAGACCGCAAAGCAAGAGGCCTACCAGTTCATGATTCGAGATGGAGAATCCGTGTTCGATGCCTATGCTAGGCTTGGTGCTCTGAAAGTAAGGGTCAAGGGACTTGGTGCTGAGAAGTACAATGACGGATTCGAGATGAACGAAGCCTTCATAAAATCCAAGGTCATTGCTATGATTGCCGTCAAACAAGAAGACACCAACCTTGGACTCAACTTGCAAATCATGACCAAGAGTGCCGATCTCAACTCCGATGATCTAGTCTCCTATGTGGCCGCCAATGAAAGCATGGCCAAAGCCGGAAAAGAGGCTCAAGGCAATGAACCGTGTTGATGAAGCCTCACACAACCATGAAGCATCACACAACCTTGCTCTCAAAGCTAGAGCCGACCATGAAAGCAACGAAGACTATGAAATTGAAGAAGATGAAGAGATGACTTCAACTAGTGACATTGCTACCGACTTTGCTTTCTTTGCCAAGAAGTACAAGGTCAAGTTCCCAATGCTCCTCAATGACAAGAAGAAGAAGAGAACTTGCTACAATTGTGATGAAGATAACCACTTTGCAAATGAGTGCCCTTATGAGAAAAGGGTAGACAAGCCAAAGTTCATCAAAGGGGTCAAGCCAAGATTGAAGCCGAACCCAATCAACGATCGGTACAAGAAGAACAAGGGAAGAGCTTTTGTTGGGGCCGAGTACTTGTCCGATGAAGAAGAGGAAGATGAGGAGAAGGAGGCCGGAGTGGCCGGTTTAGCTTACTCTAAGCCCGGGTCACTCTTCACATATGACTACTCCAAAGATTACTCCACGGAGAATGATGTTGGCTCTTCCTTCATGGCAAGAACAACTCAAGATGATGACTCCGATGACTCTCCCTCCTCTCCAATCATTGGCTCTTGTCTTATGGCAAGGGAAACCAAGGTAATGGAACCTCCACCTTCCCTATCTAGTGTTCTTGATGATGAAAACGAAGATCAAGAAGAATTAATTATGCTTAAGGAACTCTATGATGTTAGATGCACCCTTCGTGGTGAAGCTCTTGTCAAGTTTGATTTCTTGATGGACTCACTCAAAGAAAAGGATGAGTCCATTGAGGAATTAGAATATCAATTGAATGAGAAGGAACGGAGATTCAATCTCCTAAGACAAGAGCTAAACACCGAAAGGTGCATATCTCAAGGCCTTAAGCAACAAATTGAAACTCATGAACTTGATAAAGTTAAGGACCTAGAAACTATTGATAGGGCTCAATTATTGACCCAAGAGCTAAATGCCTCAAAGGAGGAACTTGAAGTTGCTCATGCTTCTCTCACTAGGGATCTTGACCACCTTGAAAGAGCTAACAAGCTTGTCAAGGATGAGCTCAAGAAACTTGGAGAGAATCATGATCTACTTCAAGAATCCTACAAAAGGGCTCTTGGATCAATGAAGGATCCCAATGATGTTGAAAAGCTTGCTTGTTCCTCCATTTCCTTTACTAGTGAGCATGCTAAACTTGTTGAGGAACATGTTCGTTTACAAGAGGAACTTTCTTTGCATGTTGAGACCAATGCATATCTTGAGTCCTTGGTGACCAAATATGGTCTTGACTATCATCCTAATGAATCTTCTTGTGAGCAAGCATCTATTCTTGAGGAAAATGTTAGGCTAACAAAGGAACTTGCAAAGTTCACCACCGCCAAGAACAAGATGGGATTGGATGACCTCTTGAGTAAGCAAAGGTCAAACAATCAAAAGTATGGACTTGGATATACTCCCAAGTCCCACAAGAAGAACAACTCCAAGAAGGAGAAACCCGCTCAAGATAAGAACAAGAAGGTCACTAACAATGGCAAAACCTCAAAGGGCAAAGCCACTAGTGGTGACCGCACGGCCAAACGATCACTATGCATTATTTGTTGATTATTATGGTGATGTCTATGCTAACTATGTTGGCCCTCCTAATGGCTATGCTTATAGAGAGTACTCAATTTGGGTACCAAAAGATATTGTTGCCATTGCAAAGGAACCCATTAATCGATGGGTTCCTAAATCCTCTACTTGATTTTGTAGGGGTATTCCTCCGGTGGTCCAAAATGGGTGTTTGATAGTGGATGCACCAATCATATGACCGGAGGAAAAGGTGTGCTTGATCAATTCATTGAAGATATCAACAAGAAGTCAAGCATTACCTTTGGTGACAACTCAAAGGGAAAGGTACTTGGGTATGGCAAGGTAGCAATCTCTAAGGACTTGTGCCTTGAGACGGTTATGCTTGTTGAACACCTTGGCTATAACTTACTTTCTATATATCATCTTGCCGATGCCGGGTACAATTCATATTTCACTAAATATTATGTGCAAGTCTTTAGGAGTGACAATCTCAAATTGGTCCTTGTTGGATATGTGGAGAACAACCTTTATGTGGTTGACCTCTCGAAAGAGAGCCCCTCCTTCTCCACATGTCTAATGGCGGCCAAGCATGACGAAGGATGGTTGTGGCATCGCCGCCTTGGTCATGTTAACATGAGGAATCTTAAACAACTCCTAAAGGGTGAGCATATTGTGGGACTAACCGGTGTTTCTTTTGAGAAAGATCGTGTTTGTAGTGCATGTGTAGCCGGAAAGCAACTCAAGAAGAAGCATCCCATCAAGAGTATTGTTACCACATCTAGGCCTTTGGAGCTCCTTCATTTGGACCTCTTTGGGCCATCACACTATGATACTCTTGGTGGAAGCAAGTATGGACTTGTCATTGTTGATGATTACTCAAGATACTCTTGGGTCTTTCTCCTTAAGTCTAAGGACGAGACCCATAGAGAGTTCATCACCTTCGCCAAGAAAGCTCAACGTATGTATGAATCCGAGATCAAGGCAATTAGGACCGACAATGGCACCGAGTTCAAGAACTACACTATGCAAGAGTTTGTGGATGATGAGGGCATCAAGCATGAGTTTTCGGCGCCATACACCCCTCAACAAAACGGTGTTGTTGAAAGGAAGAACCGGACTATCATTGAGATGGCAAGAACCATGTTGAGTGAATTCAACTCACCCCACAACTTTTGGGGAGAAGCCATCTCTACGGCCGTCCACTACTCCAACCGGCTCTTCCTCCGTCCCCTCCACAACAAAACCCCATACGAGCTTCTTACCGGTAACAAGCCTAATGTCATGTATATTCGTGTCTTTGGATGCAAATGCCTTGTTAAGAACAACAAAGGAAAGCTCGGTAAATTTGAAACTAGAACCATAGAGGGTATATTTGTTGGTTATGCGGAGAACTCTCACGCCTATAGATACTACAACCGGTCCTCCGGGACTATTGAAGTATCTTGTGACGTGGTGTTCTTGGAGGATAATGGCTCCCAAGTGGAGCAAGTTGTTCCATGTGTTGCGGGTAATGATGATGATCCATCTAGTGCCATCAAGCATATGGGCATTGGACACATCCGGCCCATGGAAGTTCATAATGATGATCAAGATGATGGAGTAGATGTCTCAAGCACGCCACAAGTGGAGCCTAGCTCAACTCAAGCCGAACCATCAAGTGCAACTCAAGAACCATCCTCTACTCAAGATGAGTCTCAATCCGAAGAACAAGAAGAAGATCCTCATTCCATGGAACAAGATCATGATGACGATCAAGAAACATCCTCAACTCATGATCAAGCTCAAGTGGTCCCTCATGATCAAGTACTAGCAAGAGATGAATTCATTGATCATGAAGGAACCGTTCGGAAGATCAAGGCCGCTACAAGGGCAAGTGACATGAAAGTGGATCAAGTCCTTGGTAGCATCTCAAGAGGAGTGGTAACTCGTAGACACCATGCATTACTTATCACTTATTGTCAACATCATGCTTTTGTGTCTAGTTTTGAACCACTTAAGGTACATGAAGCCTTGGTCGATCCGGGATTGGGTAATTGCCATGCAAGAAGAATTGGAGTGTTTCACTCGTAATGAAGTATGGTCTCTAGTTGAGAGACCCAAGGATCATCGCATCAATGTCATTGGGACCAAATGGGTATTCAAGAACAAGCAAGATGAGAATGGCATTGTTATACGAAACAAAGCAAGGTTAGTGGCGCAAGGGTTTGCCCAAATAGAAGGTATGGATTTTGAGGATACCTTTGCGCCGGTGGCCGTCTTGAAGCTATTCGTCTTTTGCTTGCATTTGCATCTTTCCACAATTTCAAATTATATCAAATGGATGTGAAAAGTGCATTTTTGAATGGTCCCCTAAAAGAAACCGCATATGTGGCTCAACCCCCGGGTTTCGAAGACCCATGCCGACCCAACCACGTGTATTTACTCCATAAGGCACTCTACGGTCTCAAGCAAGCTCCACGTGCTTGGTATGAGTTCCTTAGGGATTTCTTACTACATGATGGGTTTTGCATGGGTACGGTCGATTCCACCCTTTTCACCAAGCGGGTTAAAGGGGGTGGCCTCTTTATATGTCAAATATATGTTGATGATATTATTTTTGGTGGAACTAACCCCAATCATAACAAAGCTTTTGAGCTATTGATGACTAGGAAATTTGAGATGTCCATGATGGGAGAGTTGAAGTTCTTTCTAGGCTTCCAAGTGAGGCAACTTGCAAAAGGCACCTTCATCTCTCAAGAAAAGTATGTGAAGGACATGCTCAAGAAATTCAACATGACCAATGCAAGTCCAATGAAGACACCCATGCCCGTAAAGGGGCAACTTGGTTCATGTGACGGTGAGAAGGATGTGGACATAAAGGTATACCGCTCCATGATAGGATCCTTGCTCTACCTTTGTGCCTCTAGGCCGGATATCATGCTAAGTGTAGGGATGTGTGCTCGTTTTCAATCCGCTCCCAAGGAGAGCCATTTAGTGGCGGTCAAACGGATACTAAGATACCTTGTTCTCACTCCTACTCTCGGGCTATGGTATCCAAAGGGGTCAACCTTTGAACTCATTGGCTATTCGGATTCCGATTGGGCCGGTGATAAGGTTGATCGGAAGTCTACCTCCGGGCTTGCCAATTTATTGGCCGGTCATTGGTGAGTTGGTCATCCAAGAAACAAAACTCCACCGCCCTATCCACCGCCGAAGCCGAATACATATCCGCGGCATCTTGTTGCACTCAATTGTTATGGATGAAGCAAACCTTGAAAGACTATGGTGTGTCTCTTGGTACGGTGCCTCTTCTTTGTGACAATGAAAGTGCAATAAAGATCGCCAACAACCCGGTTCAACATTGTCGCACCAAACATATTGACATTCGCCATCACTTCCTACGTGATCATGTTGCCAATAAGGATATTGATCTCACTCATGTGGGAACAACCTACCAATTGGCGGATATTTTCACTAAGCCTTTGGATGAAGCCCGCTTTGTTAACTTGAGAGGAGAACTTGGTATTCTTGATCCTAAAAACTTGGATTGATTAACTTCTTGCACTATATTCTTGCATTTATCTTGCTATCTAGCTTAGAGGCATAGCACATATGGGGATAGTCATTCTACCATATCTTGGTATGATGCATACCTATGTGTGCAACATTAATAGACCCAATGTCATTATATGGACCCAAGCATGTCTCTTCGAGGTCTCATGACATTTGCGCTTTCACATAGGGGGAGTAATCCCCCGCCCCTCATTGAGCCTTCATTACAACTTGATTTGACTATATAAGGCCAAATGATCTTATTGCAAAAAAAAAACTATTTCAAAATGCTCTTATGATTCTTGATATACTTCGAATCATGCCCATTGTAGCTATTTGTATCTTGTTTGCATTTTCACTCCAATGTGTATGCCTAGAGAACTTTGTGTTTTCCAACCCCATGTCTATGCTCATCTCATCATCATCTATCTATCTATATGTACATGTCATCATATGAGCACTCACACACATTTACACAAAGAATAGGGGCAAA
Source organism: Lolium perenne (assembly GCF_019359855.2). Taxonomy (NCBI): domain Eukaryota; kingdom Viridiplantae; phylum Streptophyta; class Magnoliopsida; order Poales; family Poaceae; genus Lolium; species Lolium perenne. The sequence continues at coordinate 383,165,189 of NC_067247.2, forward strand.
ACGAGGCAAAATGACACATTTTTGGGAAAATTGACACTGGCCGCTCTTCAGCCGGTCTTGGCCGGACCGGCTTTGTGCGCCGGATCATCCGGTCACTGGCCCGGTCGACCGGGCGCCCGACCGGCCGTGCGGGCTGTTATGTTTTGGAGAGGATACCCCTTGGGGATCTTCTTCCTCATTATCCCCCACCTCTCAAACCTCCATGGCCGCCGCCTCCACCATCTCCACCATGCCCTAGGCACTTCCCACCACTAGATTCTCCCCAAACTTCACACAACCATAGATCGGGATCTCTCAAGCATCTTCACCAAAGCATTTGGTCCCTCTCAAGCTAGTTTGGGAGATCGTGGGGATTTGGTCCTCAAGCCTTCTTCACGAGTTCTTCTTGCTCACTTGGGCAAAGAGGACGATGTCTTCGGGTAAATCTTTCTCCCTATCCCTCTCCCTCTTGCTTTCCCTCTCCCATTGCCCATTGTTGAGGAAAGTTGAGAAAAGTTAGGGTTAGGGTTAGGGTTAGTAAGTCCTCATGCCACCTAGAGTGTCACACCCCTCCTATGCACATTGTTCACTCTCCTGGTATAATCTATGTTCAAGTTTGTGAGTTTTTGCATGATTTTGTGTCGAATTTCTGGGCAAACATCACAACTCAGCATGACCCGGTCTACAGCCCGGTCGACCGGCCTCTCGACCGGCTGGTCCGGCGCAGCGCCCGGACAACCGGATGGCCAACCGGCTCGTCCGGTCTGTCGTCCGGTCGGACCGGCCCCTGCGCCGGCTCGCCCAGCTTTTTCGCATGATCTCGTCGAAACACTTGAATATAGGCTATGCTTTTGGCTTCCTCACATATGCTGATGACATGTACACTTACCTCTTTGCTATCCTCGCCCTATTTTGCTGATTCACAGGTGATGAATGGATCGATGCGGACCGTGGCACTGTTGCCAAGCGAGGGAGGCGCTCCGGGGTTCCACCACGGCGCTCACCGGTCGTGCTCCTCGACTCACGGGTGGCAGCTCAACTGGAGGCCGAACCAAGACATCTGCCAATAAGAGGAAAGATAAACATGCGGCACAGGATGGTGATGAGGTACTGCCAGATTTCATGTTGGTGATGTACATATTGGGGCATGGAGAAGACTCAGAGAGTCCAACCCCTACCGCTTTGAGGAACCCACTTACACAGGGGGAGATCAATTTTTCTGGACCAACACACAGCAAGTCATGTGGGATGACTTCTATAACTCCCGCGAGCACATGAAGAAAGGCACCATTGTTATGCCCAAGGCCATCAAGGATGTCATTGGAATGTATGAAGCCACCAAGTTTCGCTTTGTGGTTGCGACCTTGAGGCGGATGGGGTTGTATGATCTTATGTGCTTGACACCTACTGATGGGTGCTATTGTCCAACCTTGGTGAGACAGTTTCATTGCACAGTCTTTTTCCATGATGATGCAGCTCGGACTATGACTTGGATGACTGGCAAACAGAAATACACTTGCAACTATCTTGTTTTCTGTGAAGCTTTGGGGTTTGGTGGAGGGCGTGCTTCTGGTTTCAAGATATATTCTCAGCAGAAGTTCAACCGTGGGGACATTGCCGTTTGCTATCCGCCGGAACCCACACCTGGACCTCCCACCATCTCTGGGATGTACTACTCCTACCTCTTACTTGCCAAGCTATTCCGTGAGACTCTCATCAGCAAGTCCGGCGACACAAGTGAATGCCGTGCATATCATCTGAACTTGATGTACTACTGTCACCCTGAGCACCGGCAACTTATTGATGGCTGTGATCTCATTTACTGCGAGTTACGGCGCTGTGTTCGCGAGAGGTTGACTCCTAATCTTGCCCAGTACGTTCAGCTGCTCATCAACAAGGTTGTGCCCGCACCTTTCAATACTCAAGGTGAGCGGGTCAGGATGGAAGCTTTCAAAGTACCTGCCCAAGGTGATAGCCCGGGTGTTCCTGAAATGATGCCTTCTGAGCGCCGGTCCAAGGCACGCCATGACCATGCTAGCTCCAGCTCCTCTAGTCGCCCACAGCATGGTGTCGCACGGTTCTTCTCTTGCTTATGGCAGATGTGCAAAAATACAAATGATGTTGCACATAAAAGTCTCTCTTTGAACCAAGAGACAAGGAGGCGCCAAAATGAGTTCATGGCTGCTAGGAATGTGCCTATCCCTCCTCCTGGCCCTGAGTTGGAGCCTGTCCACGCACCAAACTGGGAGATGCCTCTTCTTTCTGATGAGATGTTCCAGAACTTTGATCCTTCTCTGTACTTTGGTGGTCCTACTCCTAGATTTGCTCGTGCACCTCCTGCTGATGATGATGATGAAGAGGATGAAGGCAATGAGGATGATGATGAAGAGGATGACGATGAAGAGGATGACGATGGAGATGGTGATGGCAACTCTCCATCCGCGGGGCCCCATTTCTTTTGATGGGACGCTAGCATCTCTCCTCTTTTCTTCGCCTTTTTGGTGTTCCGATGCCAAAGGGGGAGAAGAGAGTAGAGTCTAGAATTACGGGGTTCTTTCGTTGTCACAAGCCATGGGAGTTGCTTTATTTGGATTTTATATGGCTTGTGCGTATTTGCTTTGATTTCTCAAGAACCATTTGCTACTTTGAATAATTCATGTATGGATATGTATGGACGACTATTATGTGTGCTACTCTATGTTAGGATAATCATGCTTTATGCTTATATATGTTGATATACTTGTCCATACCATGCTTGTTTCCTAAAGATATTGGGGGAGCTTCTCATATTCCACAAATGGTGCACTTTGCATTCAAACGCAAATTCTCCAAGTGCACACATTATGGGGGAGCTGTCGTAATATCTTATATGGAATCAAGGTTTAGAGCTTATCATAATATCTATGTGTTACTCTAGCTCGGTTTGTCATCGTATACCAAAAAGGGGGAGATTGTAAGGGTATTTTACCCTTATCCATTATTTTGGTATCTATGACACCGTGCTGGAGTATTTGGACTAATACATGCCTACAAGATGACTTTCAGGTATTAGCCAAAGAGGTATGATGGTGTAGCAATGGAACAAAAGGCAACGGGAGACCCCCCCAATTCGACGAAAAATCAGCTAGTTTTTCAGAGCTCGGCCGGTCCACAGATCCGGTCGGATCCGCCCGGCACCGGACAGCCCGGTCACCAACCGGACCCGTAACCGGTGCCATCCGGGCAAGTTCCAAGAAAGAAGGCGAGCCCTCCAGTCCGCGTTCGGTCACCAGCCCGGTTTCGGACCGCTGCTCGGTCCATGGCCCGGTCTCGACCGGCACTGCATCGAGCGGCCCGGTCAGCAACCGGACTGCGCTGTGACATCCGGGCGCCATCCAAGTAAGCTCAAGCCTGCCCGGTCAAGACCCGGTCCCAGCTCCGGTTGGAAACCGGCCGGCCCGGTCTGTGGCCCCGACCGGGCTGTGGACCGGCCTGTCCGGCGCCAAATCCGGTTGACCGGGTTTCTCGAAGAATCTGCTGATGTGGCAAGTGACCAACGGCCGTATTTAGAAGAACACTATAAATAGGTCTTCTCCTACCTCTGAACAGTTAGGCACTACACTACAAGCTGTTCTTGAGCTCTCTCTCTCTTACTCCATTGCTAGAAACACCAAAAGCCTCAGATCTCCCTCCTCCTCCACCCAAACTCAAATCCCTCCGGGGAATCATTAGAGGAGGACCCGATCTACCGTTCTACCAAGCCAAATCTCATTCCCCCTTGTATTCATTGAGAAGCTTGCTTCCTAGGGTTCCTTGGAAACCCTAGGTAGGCAAGAGGAGTCCGGAAGCATCCGGGCTGTGGATTTGCTCCGGGCAAGATTGTGAAGGTTTGGAGGCTACCTCAAAGTCTACCACAAGTGAGTGAGCTATTCCTTCGTGGGATAGGCTCCGGAGAATAGGGTGAGCCTTCGTGGCGCGGGGAATCCTTCGTGGGACCTCCACTCCTCCAAACGTGACGTACCTTGTTGCAAAGCAAGGGAACACGGGAATACATCCTCGTCTCCGCGTGCTATCGGTTATCTCTAACCGAACTCCTTACTTGTGATTTAATCGCTCGTGAGAGCCTTCGTGCTCGAGTTAGTTGTATCCTCATATAGGTTGCTTCACCTAGTTTGCATTAGGCTCATCTTTATATTCCGCAAAGCCTAATATTGCAAAGAAAGAATTAAAATTTGTAGAAACCTATTCACCCCCCCCCTCTAGGTTTACCATCTCTATACTTTCAGACGTTCACATGACACCATTAGAAGAATAACACCACAACTTAAATATCACACCATTGAATATTACTCAACCATAGTTCACTACTAACGTTTAGACTTCACCCATGTCCTCAAGAACTAAACGAACTACTCACGAGACATCATATGGAACATGATCAGAGGTGATATGATGATGAATAACAATCTGAACATAAACTTGGTTCAACGGTTTCACTCAATAGCATCAACAACAAGTAGAAATCGATACCGGGAGAGTATCCCCTATCAAACAATCAAGATCAAACCCAAATTGCTACGGCGGTGACGGTGTCCAGCGGTGATGACGGCGGTGATGATGGTGGAGATGATGATGATGGTGATGGCGATGATGTCCAGCTCGATGACGGTGACGATGGCGTCGATTTCCCCTCCCGGAGGAATTTCCCGGCGGATTCCCGCCCGCCGGAGAGCTCTTTTCTCTCTGGTGTTCTCCGCCCCGCAGAGGCGGCTGTAACTCTTCGCGAGGTACCCTCTGTGGCTTAGGTTTTCGGGACGAAGGATTTCGCGAAGAAAAGGAGGCGAAAGGGGTCGTGGGCCCCCCAAACCACATGGCGGCGCGGCCAGGGCATGGGCCGCGCCGCCCTAGGGTGTGGGCCCACCCTGGGTCCTCCTGGCCCCTCCTTCTGGCTTCCTTCGTCATCTTGAAAAATAGGATTTTTGGTATAATTTCCTTCCACAGTTGATCTTCCGACATATTGCGTTCGACGGTGCTTTTTCCAAAGCAGAATCCCGGCTCCGTGCTTGATCCTCCAATAATGATGAAACATGCAAAATAGATGAAATAACATAAGTATTGTGTCCCAATATGAAATATATCAATGAATAACAGCAAATTATGATATAAAATAGTGATGCAAATTGGACGTATCAACTCCCCCCAAGCTTAGACTTCGCTTGTCCCCAAGCGAAACTGAACTCGATAGACAGGACCACATGTTTATGGAGTGAAGAGTCGATAAATAAAATACGGACAAGAAGCATCATATTCATTCACACAAGACATTATAGTAAACAACCTCTTATAACTCAACTTGAAACAAGTATAAGGTAATCACAAGTAAAGGTGCATAAGAAATCATAATTGGTGATGGCAAACTTCGTTCTTGGTCAGAGAACAATTAACAGATTATATTTATCTCATTGAGCAGCGCTCTCATGTTAAAGTTTATAAGGCACAACTTGCATACTCAATCATAATGGTCTTTTCATAATCATTGATAACTTGCAAAACTATATTCATTCAGATAAAACTTGTACTAAACAAGGAAGAATAAAGGACATGATGAAGCAAATCACAATATAATGGTTTGATCACAACTACTCAAATGCTTGCTTGAGATGGAGGGAAATAGGTTTACTGACTCAACATAAAGTAAAAGACATGCCCTTCGCAGAGGGAAGCAGGGATTAAATCATGTGCTAGAGCTTTTTCAGTTTTGCAATCATACAAAGAGAATAAAAGTAACATTTTGAGAGGTGTTTGTTGTTGTCAACGACTGGTAGCGGGTACTCTAACCCCCTTGCCAGACAACCTCCTAAGAGCGGCTCCCATATTATTTTCATTTTGTGTGGCACTCCTTCCAACCTTTCTTTCACAAACCATGGCTAACCGAATCCTCGGGTGCCTGCCAACAATCTCATACCATGAAGGAGTGCCTTTTTATTTTAGCTTTATGATGATGATGACACTCCCCCCAACCTTTGCTTACACAAGCCATGGCTAACCGAATCCTTCGGGTGCCGTCCATCAATCACATACCATGGAGGAGTGTCTATTTAGTTTAATTAATTTGGGACTGGGAATCCCATTGCCAGCTCTTTTTGCAAAATTATTGGATAAGCGGATGAAGCCACTAGTCCATTGGTGGAAGTTGCCCAACAAGATTGAAAGATAAAACTCCACATACTTCCTCATGAGCTATGAAACATTGACACAAATAAGAGATACTAAGTTTTGAATTGTTTAAAGGTAGCACATGAAGTATTTACTTGGAATGGCAGAAAATACCATGTAGTGGGTAGGTATGGTGGACACATATGACATAGGTTTGGGTTAAGGTTTGGATGCACGAGAAGTATTCCCTCTCAGTACAGGTCTTTGGCTAGCAAGGTTAATTAGCAAGCATAAGAGTCGAGGGAAACAAACAAATATACATATGATAGAAACAATCATGCATCTTCCTTGTAAGCACAAACAATCTTAACTTCAGAATAATAAGCTATGAGCTAACAAGAAAGAAAGACAATGAAACATCTATATGTATTTCTCTTTTCTAACTAAACCTCAAAGTGTTGTTGCTATTGACCAATGCTAAGTTTGCCAAAACCAAATAGATTTATTTAATGCTCCCAAAGTGATACCAATACTAACAACAAGGTAAATCATATAGTAGAGATTGCAAACTAAAATAAGATGTGCAATATGTAAATGATAAGACTTCTCATTAATATTCCATAACGATAACTCACACCAAGGGATACATAGACAACCAACTAAAGAGAGATACTTCCAACTGCAACCCATCTTATATGATAACTTCCCTACTCATGATATGACACTACTTGACAAATAAAAGTAAAAGGTAGTGATAATGTGATACCGCGGCACTCCCCCAAGCTTGGAACAAACCAAGGGGATGCCAATACCGATGATGAATTACTCCTTTGGTGATGGTGGTGATGAACTCCTCCCGCGCTTCTTAATAAGCTCCTTCATCTTCAGTTTCTCAGCTTGACAATTCTGCACTAAGATTCGGAGAGATTCATTGTTATCTGAAGTTGGCGATGACGACCTTGTGATGCGAATCGAGTGGTATTCAATCATTCTTCGGAGACGGCAATTCTCCTCCTGGAGTATCTCCACTTCTCTTCTTAGAGCCCGATATTGATCACAAAACTCATCGGTAATCCGTAGCACTTCTTCCATCATGGGGAAGGAGTCGAGGCTAAGAGCGGGTGGTATAGGTCCCTGCAGGTTATGAGAAAAAGAACGTCGAGTGTCAACAGATCCCACCAAGATTTGCTTGCTCCCTCCGGCTTGCTGCTCTTGTCTTGATGGCACCTCCTTCACTTCTTCCTCCGAAAGCCCCTTGCCCTTGTTGTTGGAGGCCATGGTGCTTCTAGACCGAAAACAGATCCTGGCAGAAACAGCTCGAAACAAAACACGTCGAGAACACAATATACGGACCTCCAGGGGTCCGGGGGATTATATAGCAAAAATTTTCACAACAAACGGAAAGTACCAGATCGAACTGCAGTCGGAAAGGGGCGACGGGGCGGCCAAACCATAGGGCGGCGCGGGCTCGGTCAGGCCGCGCTGGCCTATGGTGCCACGCCCTCGTGCGTCCTTTCCACTCCGTTTCGAACTCGTAATTTTTCATATTTTCCAAAAACAGCGAAAATATTGTTCGGAAAGTAAATTGCGTACTTTTCATTACCGATCGTTACCTATTCAAAGTCGAGTTCTCGCGGGTGTCAATTTTCCCTTTGATGTAAGCTTCCGGTGTTTCCACTTGAATAATATCAACATCAACATTATAAGAATCACCTGAGATATAATGCTTGAGTCTTTGTCCATTCACCACTTGCGTAGCACTGCCTTGGAGAGAGCTAATTTTGATTGCTCCTGAACGATACACCTCCTCGACAACATATGGTCCTTCCCATTTCGAGAGTAATTTCCCTGCAAAGAATCTGAGACGAGACCGATACAATAGGACTTTATCCCCAATATTAAATTCTCTTTTGATAATCCTCCTATCATGCCATTTTTTAACTTTCTCCTTAAAGAGTTTAGCATTTTCATAAGCTTCACTTCTCCATTCATCTAGAGAACTCAATTGCAACAACCTCTTATCACCGGCAAGTTTAGGATCTTTATTTAATTCTCTAACAGCCCAATAAGCTTTGTGCTCTAGTTCTAAAGGTAAATGACAAGCTTTCCCATAAACCATTTTATAAGGTGACATTCCCATGGGATTTTTATAAGCAGTTCTATAAGCCCATAGTGCATCCTTCAATTTACTAGCCCAATTCTTTCTAGTTTTATTAACGGTCTTTCCCAAAATAGATTTAATCTCTCTATTTGATAATTCTACTTGACCACTAGTTTGAGGATGATAAGCAGAAGCAATTCTATGATTAATACCATACTTAGCAAGGGTTTTTCAAAAACCTCCATGAATAAAATGAGAACCTCCATCAGTCATAATATATCTAGGTACTCCAAATCTAGGAAAAATAATATCTAAAAGCATTCTTAAAGAGGTCTCACCATCAGCACTTTTTGTAGGTATAGCTTCCACCCATTTAGTAACATAATCAACAGCAACAAGTATGTGAGTGTTACCTTCTGAAGACGGAAAAGGTCCAATGAAGTCAAATCCCCAACAATCAAACGGTTCAATAACAAGAGTATAATTCATAGGCATTTCATTGCGTCTGGAGATATTACCAACCCTTTGGCATTCATCACAAGATAAAATAAACTTTCTCGCATCCTTGAAGAGAGTTGGCCAATAAAAACCTGATTGTAGAACCTTTTGCGCGGTTCTTTCTCCGGCATGATGTCCTCCATAAGCACTACCATGACATTTACTCAATATCTCTTGTTGTTCATATTCGGGAACACATCTTCGCATAATACCATCCACTCCTTCTTTATATAAGTGTGGGTCATCCCGTAAATAATGCCTCAAGTCATAAAAGAATTTCCTCCTTTGCCGAGCTGAAAAGGTTGGAGGCAAGTACTTGGAAACAATAAAGTTAGCATAATCAAAGATACCAAGGACTGTCTCGCGAGTTCACCTTTATTACAGCCAATTGTTCATTTGGAAAACTATCATTAACAGGAACAGGATCATAAGCAATGTTTTCCAATCTAGACAAATTATCAGCAACAGGATTATCAGCACCTTTCCTATCTACAATATGTAAATCAAATTCTTGCAAAAGAAGTACCCATCTAATAAGCCTCGGCTTAGCATCTTTCTTTGTCATAAGGTATCTAATTGCAAAGATGATCAGTATGAATAGTAACTTTTGAATCAACAATATAAGATCTAAATTTATCGCAAGCAAAGACTACAGCTAATAATTCTTTTTCAGTTGTAGCATAATTTCTTTGAGCAGCATCAAGAGTTTTACTAGCATAATGAATAACATTCAGCTTTTTATCTACTCATTGTCCAAGAACAGCGCCTACAAAGAAAATCACTAGCATCACACATAATCTCAAAGGGTAAGTTCCAATCAGGAGGTTCAACTATAGGAGCAGTTGTTAAGGCTTTCTTAAGAGTTTCAAAAGCTTCCTTACAATCATCATCAAAAACAAATGGTACATCTTTTTGAAGAAGATTAGTAAGAGGCTTTGAAATCTTGGAGAAATCTTTAATAAATCTCCTATAAAACCCAAAGATGACCAAGAACACTACGAATACCTTTAACGTCCCTTGGATAGGGCATCTTCTCAATTGCTTCAACTTTAGCTCTATCAACTTCAATACCTCTCTCAGAAATTTTATGTCCCAATACAATTCCTTCATTAACCATAAAGTGCATTTCTCCCAATTAAGAACAAGGTTAGTTTCTTCACATCTCTGCAAAACTTTATCAAGGTTTCGCAAGCAACTATCAAAAGAATTCCCATAGACGGAAAAATCATCCATGAATACCTCTACAATACTTTCACAAAAACCATGAAAAATAGCAGACATGCATCTTTGAAAAGTAGCAGGAGCATTACATAAACCAAAAGGCATGCGTCTATAAGCATAAGTTCCATAAGGACAAGTAAAAGTGGTTTTCTCTTGATCTTTAGCTTTAACAGCAATTTGTGAAAACCCAGAATAACCATCAAGAAAGCAAAAATGAGTATTTTTAGACAATCTTTCTAGCATTTGATCAATAAATGGTAAAGGGTAATGATCTTTCTTAGTAACTTTATTAACTTTTCAAAAATCAATGCACATTCTATACCCTACAACTACTCTTTGAAGGATGAGCTCATCATTATCATTAGGCACAACAGTCATTCCTCCTTTCTTGGGAACGCAATGCACAGGACTAACCCATCTACTATCAGCAATAGGATATATAATACCAGCTTCAAGAAGTCGTAATACCTCATTCCTTACCACTTCCTCCATCTTCGGAATTAGACGACGCTGATGTTCAACAACAGGCTTTGCATCATCTTCCATATTAATAGCATGTTGGCAAATAGAAGGAGAAATCCCTTTCAAATCATCAAGAGTGTAGCCAATAGCTCCTCGGTGCTTCTTCAATATTTCCAATAACCTTTCTTCCTCAATCCCTGAAAGCTTAGAACTAATAATAACAGGATATATTTTCTTATCATCAATATGAGCATATTTAAGATTATCAGGCAAAGGCTTTAAATCAAAAATAGGATCTTCCTTTGGTGGAGGTGTTGTACCCAAATCTTCCACCGGTAAATCATGCTTGAGAATAGGTTGGCGAAGAAAAATTTCCTCAAGCTCATCTCTTTCTTTCCTAAAAACTTCACTCTCGCTATCCTCCAAATGTTGCTGCAAAGGATTGTTAGGAACAAGAACGATAGATGCACACTGTTCCATTTTAAAATCATTACTAGGCAAATCAGCTTTATAAGGAGTTTTAGTAAATTTAGAGAAGTTAAACTCATAAGATTCACCAGCAAATTTAGTCAAAATTTTCTCTTTCTTGCAATCTATAATAGCTCCACAAGTATTTAGAAAAGGTCTACCAAAAATAATAGGACAATAATCACTAGCAGCAGAACCAAGTACCAAAAAGTCAGCAGGATATTTAATCTTACCGCATAAAACTTCCACATCTCGAACAATACCAATTGGAGAAATAGTTTCTCTATTAGCCAGCTGAATAACCACATCAATATCTTCAAGTTCACAAGAATCAATTTCGTGCATAATCTCCGTGTAAAGCTCATACGGAATAGCACTAACACTTGCACCAATATCACATAATCCATAATAGCAATGATCACCAATTCTAACAGATAGCATAGGAACACTAGCTTGTTTGGGTTTATTAGGATGTGAAACAATATTAGAAGCATCTTCACAGAAAATAATATGACCATCCTCCACATTTTCAAATACAAGATCTTTAATTATTGCAACAGCAGGTTCAACTTTTATTTGTTCTTCAGGTTCTACAGGTTTCTTTTCACTTTTATGAACTACACTATTTATAACAGAGTACTCCTTCATTTTAGCAGGGAAAGGAGTTTTTTCAATATAAGCTTCAGGAATAACATGATCAGCAGTTTCAACTACAACGCATTTATTAATAGATGAATCAATTTTATCTTTATACGGTTCATGATACTTATCAAAATTCTTCTTTGGCAATTCATAATGAGAGGCAAAAGCTTTATAAAGATTTACAGCAACTTGAGAATCAAGACCATATGTAGCACTCATATTACGAAATTTATCGGTATCCATAAAAGCTTCAATGCATTTATAATCATAAATTATACCCGATTCTCTATCCTTGTCGTTCTCCCAACCTTAGATTTTCTTGGATCCGATCAAGAAGGTCCCTTTTAAACTCTTCTTTGTTGCGTGTAAATGATCGAGAACAAGAAGTATCCAGCAAGGTCTTGTCTTGAAAAGAAAGTCTTGCATAGAAATTATCAATAATAACATTACCAGGAAGCTCATGAATGGGGCATTTGAGCATTAAAGACTTCAATCTCCCCCAAGCTTGGGCAATACTCTCTCCATCATGAGGCCAAAAATTATATATGCGATTCCGATCCTTATGAATTTCACTTGGAGGGTAGAACTTAGAATAAAACCGGGGCACAATATCATTCCATTCAAGAGAATCCCCATTATCCGATAATTTATACCAATGCGCCGCCTTACCGGACAGCGATAAAGAGAATAGTTTCTTCCTCACTTCATCCATAGCAATACCTGCACATTTGAATAACCCGCATAATTCATGCAAAAACAGTAAATGATCACCGGGATGGACAGTTCCATCCCCTTCATAGCGGTTATCCATAACACGTTCAATAATTTTCATAGGTATTTTATATGGTATTACTTCCTCACCTGGCGCCTCATCCACTACCGTTGCAGTAGTAGTAGGTTTCCCAAATAAAAATTGAAGAGAAGATCTCTCCATAATGACTTATAGCAAGAAAGTGTAAATAAAATCAGCACAACAAGAAAGGTTTTCCTTACCAATTCCACTTACCAATAGCGCTTCACTCCCGGCAACGGCGCTTAGAAAATAGTCTTGATGACCCACAAGTATAGGGGTGTATCGTAGTATCTTCGATAAGTAAGAATGTCGATCCCAACGAGGAGCAGAAGGTGTTGACAAGCAGTTTCGATGAAGGATTCACTGTAAATGCTCACAGACAAGTATTCAGGGGGTTTTGATGTAACAGTTGAATAAAGTACGAGTAAGTAAAGTGCGAGAGTAGTAATTGCAGCGAGTGGCCCAATCCTTTTTAGCACAAAGGACAAGCCGGTTTGTTTACTTATAATGACCAAACGTTCTCGAGGACACACGGGATTTTAGTCTAGTGCTTTCGCTACATACGGCTAAATAATCTTCATTGTTATGATAAGTGTTGTGTGGGTGAACCTATGCTAATGTACCGCCCTTCCTAGGACTAATACATACTTGTGATTATACCCCTTGCAAGCATCCGCAACTACAAGAAAGTAATTAAGAATAAATCTAACCACAGCCTTAAACTGCGAGATCCTCGCGATCCCTCCCGCATCGATATACCGGCGGGGTTTAGGTTTCGTCACTCCGGCAACCCCGCAATTGGCAAACGAATACAAGATGCATTCCCCTAGGCCCATAAATGGTGAAGTGTCATGTAGTCGACGTTCACATGACACCACTAGAAGAATAACACCACAACTTAAATATCACACCATTGAATATTACTCAACCATAGTTCACTACTAACATTTAGACTTCACCCATGTCCTCAAGAACTAAACGAACTACTCACGAGACATCATATGGAACATGATCAGAGGTGATATGATGATGAATAACAATCTGAACATAAACTTGGTTCAACGGTTTCACTCAATAGCATCAACAACAAGTAGAAATCGATACCGGGAGAGTTTCCCCTATCAAACAATCAAGATCAAACCCAAATTGCTACGGCGGTGACGGTGTCCAGCGGTGATGACGGCGGTGATGATGGTGGAGATGATGATGATGGTGATGGCGATGATGTCCAGCTCGATGACGGTGACGATGGCGTCGATTTCCTCCCGGAGGGGAATTTCCCAGCGATTCCTGCCCGCCGGAGAGCTCTTTTCTCTCTGGTGTTCTCCGCCCCGCAGAGGCGGCTGTAACTCTTCGCGAGGTACCCTCTGTGGCTTAGGTTTTCGGGACGAAGGATTTCGCGAAGAAAAGGAGGCGAAAGGGGTCGTGGGCCCCCCCAAACCACATGGCGGCTGGCCGCGCCGCCCTAGGGTGTGGGCCCACCCTGGGTCCTCCTGGCCCCTCCTTCTGGCTTCCTTCGTCATCTTGAAAAATAGGATTTTTGGTATAATTTCCTTCCACAGTTGATCTTCCGAAATATTGCGTTCTGACGGTGCTTTTTCCAGCAGAATCCTGGCTCCGGTGCTTGATCCTCCAATAATGATGAAACATGCAAAATAGATGAAATAACATAAGTATTGTGTCCCAATATGAAATATATCAATGAATAACAGCAAATTATGATATAAAATAGTGATGCAAATTGGACGTATCACCGGGCCTCAAGGGAATCTACTGGATATTAAGGTACTCCTTTTAATAGAGTACCGGAGCAAAGCATTAACACTCCGTGAACACATGTGATCCTCACATCACTACCATCCCCTCCGGTTGTCCCGATTTTTGTCACTTCGGGGCCATTGGTTCCGGACAGCGACATGTGTATACAACTTGCAGGTAAGATCATAAAACAATGAATATCATGATGAAAGAATAACATGTTCAGATCTGAGATCATGGCACTCGGGCCCTAGTGACAAGCATTAAGCATAACAAGTTGCAACAATATCATCAAAGTACCAATTACAGACACTAGGCACTATGCCCTAACAATCTTATGCTATTACATGACCAATCTCATCCAATCCCTACCATCCCCTTCGGCCTACAGCGGGGGAATTACTCACTCATGGATGGGGGAAACATGGCTGGTTGATGAAGAGGCGTCGGTGGTGATGATGGCGATGATCTCCTCCAATTCCCCGTCCCGGCGGAGTGCCAGAACGGAGACTTCTGGCTCCCGAGACGGAGTTTCGCGATGTGGCAGCGTTCTGGAGGGTTTCTGGTGACTTCGACTTCCTCCCGTGCGTTTTTAGGTCGAAGGCAATAAGTAGTCCGAAGGAGGGCGTCGGGGGCCGACCGAGGCCGCCACACACTAGGGCCGCGCGGGCCCCTCCTGGGCCGCGCCGGCCTAGTGTGTGGGGCCCTCGGGCCCCCACCTGGCTTGCCCTTCTGGCTCTGCCAATATTCTGGGAAAATAGGACCTTCTGCATAAATTCCGAGGATTTTCCTGAAAGTTGGATTTCTGCACAAAAACGAGACACCAGAACAGTTCTGCTGAAAACAGCGTTAGTCCGTGTTAGTTGCATCCAAAATACACAAATTAGAGGCAAAACAATAGCAAAAGTCTTCGGGAAAGTAGATACGTTTTGGACGTATCAATCATCTGCAAGGCCTGGTGCATAGTTTACCTCTCTGTTTCATTTATCTGTGTAGTTTTGATTCATTAAATAGATAAATGATGTGAACTGCCTTGCAGTGATGATCATATGAGTTGATTTAGTAGAGCTAGAGGAATGCCAATAATTTATTGGGGACCCTAGCTCCATTTGAACCCTTCTGGGTAATGATATAAGTGCTGGTTTCTCTGTGGGATTCGGTGAAGTGGTTGAGGTGGCCCTGACAGCAAATCTTTGTTGGTAGGGTAGCTCCCACCCATTTGGCTTGCTGTAATTTGGTGAATGCAGTACTGGTTAATCCCTTGATGGATTCCCAGTGGACTTTGATGTTGACAAACATGGATAGACACAGATTGTCTATCAGTCTGATGGCATCAATAGCTATAGGGGCTAAGTATGTGGCTAGGCTAGTTGTGTCTTCATCTTTTGCTGGATTTCTTCAGTTATGCATTAATTTACATAGCTGTTGTTCCCATAGGATGATTTCCTAATGGCCTTTACCATATTTGCTTGCACCAAATGGCTTAGTAGCCAGATGATGACACAAACAGGGTATCTACCCACTTTGCTTTCTGTGACTTGTGTAAATGATGGATTTGTATGAGCAAAACCCTGCTTGCTCATGATTTGTGGTATACCTCTCTCCAGCTCCTAGAAATTGGGTGTTGGTGTAGAGGATAGCTTCTGTTTGGTTGATTTTCTTCAGTGATGAACTGGTGCTTGTCCTGCTCCTCCTTGTGAGCTTGTGATCTTGGTTTATTTTTGGTAATTGGGAATAGGTGAAACAGCTCTAGTTGTTCACCTGTTCTTGGTGTTATTGGCTGTTCTTGGTGCCTGGTGACTTACCCTGCTGCTTGGTCGATGACTGAGCTAGGGTTTACTGTGGAAAAGGTTTTATATGGTTGGCCCTTGCTTCTCTGGTCGACAGCTCCACCTTTCCCTTTGGTGACTCACTGTGTGTGTGCTGCATGCACACAACCTTGTGAGCAGGTTGTGTGTGTGTGTAGCCCGGTGCTGTGCACTTGGACTTGGAGAGGATCAACTCGGCTGATATTTGTTCATATCCTCTCTGTTTCATTTCTTTGCTAACCTGCCAAGTGGCATTGCCACTTGGCATAATATTGTGTTGGTTTTGTATGTGTGCAGGTTTCAAGCAATTGATCAAGATGATCCTGAAGATGATCAAGTCCAAGATCAAATGAAGGCTACTTTGTAGTATTTAGGATAGAATCATTCCTTTGTAATCTTTCTTTTTATTTTCTTTTCTATTTTTTTCCAATTTGTGTAATGTGTTGTAATAATTCATATTACTATTCTGGATATTGTAAATGACATTGTATGGTGTGTGATTATCAATAAAGCTCCCATTTTCCTTAATGAGCTTTATATAATTGTTGTATTATTTATATTCTTGATTAATGATAATTGTTTATTAAATTATCTCAAGTTTGAATTATGTGATATCCATTTGATGTTTGAATTTGAGATTCAAATTCAAATTTGGTTTGAATTCAATCATACAACTTAATTTTGAATTCAATCATGCAACTTAAGATTGTGATGCATCTTCTCTTCTCTCTTCTCAAAACCCTAATCTAGTTAAGTAGGAACAAGTTCATCGCACTCTCGAAACCCTAACCCTGTAGGATGTCGAGAGAGAAACCTGTCCCCCTCCGATGCAGTTTTGTTTTAAAAGCGCGAAATTTCCCCGGAATTTACGATGCAATGCACATCCCTTTCTAGAATCTACCCCTCGATCGTCTCTAAACCTGGGACATTACAGTAACCCTATCAGACTTCCAAAATGCAAGACCACTACCTTTTACGTCAGCTCCAGAACCAATGGACGCTGAAGATTGGCTTATGGATACGGAACGGAAGCTGAAGACCGTTGGTTGCAACGATGAGGAGAAGATTAGATATACTACTTATCTATTGTCAGGACCAGCAGCGTCATGGTGGGAGAACCTTGTAGCAGTACACCCTCCAGATAAGGTGTTCACCTGGGAGGAGTTCAAGAAGAAGTTCCGGGATGCCCATGTTCCGGACAGTGTGGTGGAGCTGAAGAAGAGGGAGTTTGACGAACTATTTACGTAACACTGCACCCATCATGCAGTATGTTCGGGATTTCAACAGGCTATCCAGGTATGCACCTGAGGATGTTGATACGGAGGAGAAGAGGAAGAAGCGGTTCATGAAAGGCATGAATCCATACATGAAGATGCAACTGAGGTTGGCACGGACTGCCGAATTCTAGGAACTAATTGACTCGGCAATCACTTTCGAGGATGATTACCAGCAAGTCCAGGAGGACAGGAGGAAGAGGGCTCGTATCGAGCCAAGGAAGTACCCAATTAGTAAACCAACACCTGATCGGAGTTTTAAACCCTGATACTGACCTACTACTGGTAATCAATACAACCGGGGAGGTCAGAGTCAGAATCCAATCAACCAGATCCTCTGCAACAATTGTGGCCTGAGGGGTCATATGCAGAAGGATTGTCAGAAACCCAGAATCATTTGTTATGGTTGTGGGAAGGATGGACACATCAAGCCAGATTGTCCAAACAAGGCGTCTTGGAGCGGACAGAGCTCAGGAGGACGAGGTGGAAACAACAACAACAACAACAACAACAACAACCGCAACAACAACAACAAACACAACCGCAACTACAACAACAACAACAAGAGGGAAAAGCCTTATGGAAAGCTGAATTGCACATCTTTGGAACAAGCGGAAGAGTCGGATCAAACAGTCTTAGGTACGCTAAGCATTCTTACTCATCCTGGCAAAGTCTTATTTGATACTGGAGCAACCACATCATTTCTTGCATTGGAGTTTGTGGAAAAATTCGGGCTTAGATGTTCTGAGTTAGAAACCCCTATAACTGTTCTATCCGCGGGGGGAACGATCTTAGTAACCCACGTGAAAGAAGCACAAGTCCTAACCATATGTGATTGTGTGTATTTCGCGGACCTATTCATCATACCCATGAAGGACATATCTGTCATCCTAGGGATGGATTGGTTGACAGAGCATGGAGCGGTGATTAACTGTGGAGACAAAACAGTATCACTTCGCAACTCCATCGGAGGTCGAATAGTGTTCCAAGGAGATAAGTACAGTGAGTTGGAGATAGGATTGGAACTCAATAGTCTGAAGGAGGTGAGGATTGAAGGTATTCCTGTAGTGAATGAGTTTCAAGATGTATTTCCTAAGGAACTACCGGGGATGCCACCCGATAGGGAGATAGAATTCACAATCGATCTGATTCCAGGCACTGCACCAATAGCTCAACCACCATATAAGATGGGGCCAAAGGAATTAGTGGAACTGAAATCTCAGATTGATGAGTTAGAACAGAAGGGATTCATTCAAGAAAGTGTGTCACCATGGGGTACACCAGTTATTTTTGTGGATAAAAGAGATGGAGGAAAGAGAATGTGTGGAGATTACAAAAATTTGAACAATGTAACTATCAAGAACAAGTATCCTTTACCTAGAATCCAAGATCTTTTTTATCAAGTTCAAGGAGCTGGAGTCTTCTCGAAGATAGATTTAAGGTCAGGATACCATCAAATCAAGATCAAGAAGGAGGATGTACCAAAAACAACGTTCGTATCAAGGTATGGACACCATGAATACTTGGTTGTACCATTTGGACTAACAAATGCACCAGCAATTTTCATGAATTTGATGAACAAGATATTCATGAAATACTTGGACAAGTTTGTGATAGTGTTCATAGATGATATTCTAATCTATTCCAAAGATAAAGAAGAACATGCCAAGCATTTGAAGATAGTTCTGCAAATTTTGAGAGAACATCAGCTGTATGCAAAGTTCAGCAAGTGCAAATTTTGGTTAGATAGTGTTGAATTTCTTGGACATGTCATAACCAAAGAAGGCATAGCGGTGAATCCAAGCAAGGTTCAGTCCGTATTGGAATGGAAATCACCTAAAAATGCTAAGGAGATACGAGGATTTCTTGGTATGGCAGGCTACTATCGGAGATTCATAGAGGGATTTTCAAAGATTGCCGGACCAATGACCAAGTTACTCAAGAAAAATACTCCATTTGAGTGGACGGATGAGTGTGAAGCCAGCTTCCAAACACTCAAAGATAAGTTAACCACAGCACCGGTGTTAGCAGTTCCTGAACCTGGAAAGGATTACACGGTGTATTGTGATGCTTCCAAGAATGGACTTGGATGTGTTCTTATGCAAGACCGGAAAGTAATAGCTTATGGCTCAAGACAGTTGAAACCACATGAACACAACTACCCAGTACATGATCTAGAGTTAGCGGAAGTTGTGTATGCTTTAAAGAGTTGGAGACAATTTTTATATGGATCCAAGTGTGAGTTATACACCGATCATAAAAGTTTGAAATATTTCTTCACTCAGAAGGAATTAAACATGAGACAGAAGAGATGGTTAGAGTTGATTAAGGATTATGACCTTACAATTAACTATACACCAGGCAAGGCTAATGTAGTAGGAGATGCTTTAAGCAGGAAGAGTACGGAGAATCAACCTACGGAATGGGAGATTCCAAAGGAACTTCGGAAAGAGCTAGAGGATGCTCAGATTTTGTTTATTCAAGGTGATGTTAAGGGAAGTATAGCAACCATGAGGATTATGGATGAGATGTACTCAGACTTGAAGTATGAGATTATCCGGAAACAAGCGGATGATTTGTTCATCCAAGAAGAAATCAAAAGGATTGGAGAAGGAAGACCATCGGAATTCCATCTAGGGGATTTTGATTCATTATACTTTCAGAAAAGGATATGTGTACCGGATGATCCAGAAGTGAAGTCAATCATATTAAAGGAAGCACATGAAACCCCTTATTCAATACATCCGGGAAGTACTAAGATGTATATGGATTTGAAGGAGATGTTCTGGTGGAACAACATGAAAAGAGAAATAGCACAATATGTCTCGGAATGTCATACATGTCAACGAGTGAAGGCAGAACATCAGAGTCCCGCGGGATTACTCAAACCACTAGAGATACCGGAGTGGAAATGGGATGAAATCGGAATAGATTTTGTTACTGGTCTACCAATGACTAGTAAGAAGAAGGATATGATATGGGTAATAGTGGACAGGCTTACCAAGAGTGCTCATTTCATAGCCGTGAATACAAAGGATACTGCAGAAAAGCTTGTGGATATATATGTGAAGGAGATTGTGAGTAAGCATGGAGTACCCAAGAAAATAGTCTCAGATAGAGGTTCAATTTTCACATCAGCGTTTTGGAAACAACTCCAAGAAGCTTTGGGATCCAAGTTGGATTTCAGTACAGCTTATCATCCACAAACCGGAGGACAAACCGAAAGAACAAATCAGATACTTGAAGACATGCTTAGAGCTTGTGCTCTGAACTTTGGAGGTTCATGGGAGGACCATTTACCTTTAGCGGAATTCTCATATAACAATAGTTATCAGAGTAGCATCCAAATGGCACCGTACGAAGCATTGTACGGAAGGAAGTGTCAATCACCAATTTGTTGGTTTGAAACCGGAGAAAACAAGGAGTTTACACCGGACTACATCAAGGAGAGACAAGAAGTCATCGAGGTGATCCGGGATAGACTCAAAATAGCTCAGAGTCGTCAGAAGAGTTACGCCGACCTAAAAAGAAGAGATTGGGAACCGAAAGTGGGAGACATGGTATATTTAAAGGTTAGCCCAATGAAAGGACTTAAGAGGTTCTGAGTGAAAGGAAAGTTAAGTCCTCGATATATAGGACCATTTAAGATACTCAGTCAGAATCGAGGAACAACTTTTGAGTTGGAGTTACCAGCACAACTAAGTCAAGTTCACAATGTGTTTCAAGTATCACAACTCAGAAAGTGTTTGAAAGCACCGGATGATCCTATCACATATGAAGAAATAGAATTGCAATCCGACCTAACTTATGTGGAAAGACCGGAAAAGATTCTAGAAGTACAATGGAAGAAGTTAAGAAACAGAGCAATCAAATACTGCAAAGTTCAATGGCAACATCATCCTGAGCGAGAAGCAACTTGGGAGACGGAAGAAGAACTCAGGAAGTCTTACCCCGAGATGTTCAGGTACCAATCTTAACTTCGGGATGAAGTTTCTGTTAAGGGGGAGAGGCTGTAATAACCCAGAACATAGGAACAACGAAGGGTAGATTTAGAAATGTGATGTGCATTTCATCGCAAAACGGGGGAAATTTTCGCGCCTTATTGCAACTAAACCAAAGAGGGATCGAGGTTCTCTCTCATTTTGCACTTAGGGTTAGGCAATGTGAGTTAGGGCAATTTCGACATGATCTCTTTTGTATCTTATTGATTTGGGGAATTATTGCATTTGACAAGTGTTAACACATTTAACAATAAGCATCACACAATAAAGAATGAAATTCATAATTCAAACACAACTTATAAATTCAAATGACTTTGAATTTCAAATTGAATCTCAAATACAATATTTAATCAAGAATATAAATACTACATAAGACAAAAGCTCATAAACAAAACTTGAGCTTTATTGATACATAACACAAATTACAAAGTCTTTACAATATTCTTGATACAAGAATTGAGGAATAATCAACAGAAATATAAAAAGGAAGATTACAAGTTTGTTCTAAACTAAAACCTAGACTAAATGACTTGAAGATGATCTTCTGGCCATATTCCATTTCAAACCTGTAAAACAAATAACAAGTGCTAGACCAGAATGTAAGTGTTAGAAAATTCAGTTTGGACAGTTAGCACAAATCACAGAAATTCAGTTTGGACAGTGAATACTGTCACTGCACACTTGTGCTTGTCCAAATTCCTGGACAGCACAAGATAAGACCAAGGCAGACCAAACCTGAGCAGCCACAGGGGCTCAAGTTTCAGTATACGAGGGCTGTTGCTAACCAAGCAACAGCAAGGCAATGCAAGGGATGAGTCACAAAGTAACCAGACCATGTGTGTCATGGCCAGAGTAGAAGTAGGGAGCATATAAATAGAACACAAAACCTAGAACCTTGACAGTCGACAGATAGGATAATTCACCAGGTAAGGGTGAAGCTAGAGCCAACACAAGTTCATCCAGTTCATACTCAAGAACAGCACCAACACACAACCACTTAGCCACCAGGAATCATGGTGACCTGAGAAGATCAACCAGAGCCTGGAGGTGAAGGGCTGTGCACAAAACCACAAGTCTGCAATAACAAAACATCTCATACTAGGAGCTGGAACAAGGTATACCAAGTTCCTGGACAGATCCAATGGATTTGATCCATAAATTATGCATGACATAATCATGGGATTGAGCAGATGCTCAAGTGGGTAGATCATCACTTGGTTTTCACCAAGGATTACTGCCAGTCTAAAAGCCACTAAAAATGGAAATCATCTAGATACAGATCTTGTACACACAAGCTAGCAACCATGCACAGATGCACACACTAGCCAGATCATATGCACAGATAGCACCAGTAGATGTATTGCAAGGATTAGCAGCTAATAAAGACTACACAGTAAATCCTAAGCAAGTAACCATCAGCAAACCCTAGATTTCATCAGGCAAGCATATTGGCATTCATATCTAGTATGATCCCCAAATATGCAAGCAAAGGTTGAGTAGCCACAAGATCCAATCAAATAAGTAAGCAACCAATCAGTAGCAAGGCTACTGAGGTCACATCACACTTAGCACCATTTAAAATAAAGCCAACGATAGCACATCATTATCCAGAAATGGATTCAGATTCATTTGCTTGCTAAACAATCATGAATAGTCAATTCATATACAAGAAAGACATTTAAATCATCACTGCATAAGCAGTTCATTATGAATCAATTTAATTCAAGCATGAATTTATTACAGATCCATGCTTAGTACTAACAGTAGCATACTGTTAAGCAACACAGCACCAACCACTAGATCATAGCCACTGGATCAAGTCCAGTAAGCTTGAATGAGCAACAGCACAAGTAAGCAGTAGCATAGTGATGCTTGAGCATCTGCATCAACAAGGAAAATGAATCACTTAGCCACAGAATTAATCAGCAAGCCATCACTGACATTTAATTGATCAAATGGATCAATTGAATCCAGCCAAGCCACACAGATAAGCTAGCCAACAAGCAATGGTTGATCCAATGGATCATTAGCTTACACGGGAAGCACAGAAGCATGTCACAAACACCACTGGCACTCACAAGTGTCACTGATGCACCACAGTACACCTAGACAATCAAGCATAACATGCCAGTAAGCACAAGCAAGCCCATAAGCAAGTAAAGCATGGCATAGCAAGCTCTTAAGCAAGCACAACAGAGCATAGCAAGATTAGAGCAGGCTAGGAGCAACAGATAAGCAAACAGAGCATGTACAACAAGCAAGGAAACACTAGCCAGTACCAGAAATGGGTGCTTTGGTCATGAGCTTGCAGCCAATGGAAGTATAGGCAGATTAAGCAGCCATGGCAGAGCTCTGTGTGATCACAGGATCACCAGAGAGCAACAGATCATGAGGAGGAGGAAGTACAGTAGCAAGGGAGGTGCACAGACATGGAGAAGAGAAGGAGGAGGTGAAGAAACTTACACGCGCCTGGAAGCAGAAGCTAGGGCATGGCGAGGCAGTGCTCGCGCGGCCATAGCAGCTGCAAAGCCAGGGTAGGCGCCGACGTTACACCGACAAAAACGAACACACCACCGTAGCAGAGCACCAGAGACGACGGTACGGGTACTGCAAGCAGCACCTGCGCCAGGTCAATCTCTGGGGCGCACACATCGACGGCGAGGACGAGGGCTCGCCGGAGATCGTGAATCGCCAGAGGCGATTCTCCACGAGATCCAGAGAGGGGCGATTCGCCAGGAGAGGAAGAGATGGGGGAAACCACGCTGACAGATCGGTAGATCTTCTCGCGGCGGTCCCGATTTGGTAGGTGGCTAGGGCAGGGGAGCATGGAGATGGCCGGAGAGTGGCGGCGGCCATGGCGGCGACGCCATCGCCACGGGCTACGCGAGAGAGAGTTAGGGTTAGGGACGAGCGAGTGAGAGAGACGAGTGAGGAGCGAGGTGGGCCACTTCGGCGCCACCGACCCATAATGGGACAAGCCTTAATGGGCTGTCCCATGGGCCTTAGTTAAGTGGGCTGGCCCAATAGGGGCCAGGGGTATTTCTGTCTTTTTACTTTTTAGAAAAAGACCAGAATTTCACCAATGTTTAGTAAATAAAATACAACTGTAAAAATCCATTAAAAATTGGATTAGTGAATGAAAAATAAATCTTAACCAGAATAAAATATGAAATAGAATTTAAGAAACAAATTCAAAATTATGAATTTTAAGAATTTAAATAATAACTTGGAATTTTAAATTATTATTTCCTTGTATTTAAAATTCAAGGAAAAATATCAAATAAGTTCAAATACTTATTTTTAAACATTTCAAAATGAAATTCTACTATTCCAAGTCATTTCTATTGAAAAAGGTATTTTTCCAAGAAAAATACTATATTCCTTTTTATTCCAAAAAATATAGAGGTAACTCTATGATTTCAAATTATTTTTGGAATGAGTAAAGGAATCACCAAGTAAAGTAGTTTTACTTTGAAGTATCTTACTTTATGTGAATTAAACTGGTTTACACTTTTAAATCAATTGCAAGTTACTGCCAAAGGCATAAATCTTAACTCAACCCTAAACTCAGCGGGGTAAAGGGATTCAACATAAAATAATACATCCATGATTGCATTATTTGGATTTTTATAACATTGTCCTTACCGGACAATTATGCTTCTTACAGAACCCGAGGTCCAGGTTCCATCAACTGCATTGAACTGCACTATCTCGCAGTCCACAGGCAAGTTCACCCTTGCTCATGTCAACTTGATTATTTTTTACTACTTTAATGCAAAGCTATATACTTATCATTTCTGCATCGCAAATGAAATGTTACTTTCCAACTATGAATATGACTATGTGGCTGGCAATGGAACCATGGTATGTGTTGATATGGTGGAGGTTCCATTGCATGGGTTATATCACCCTAGGATTAATTACCAATGCCGTCCAGTGATTCTAGCGCCGTACAAACCGCGTTGACCATGAGATCTATAATGGCTCTGGGGAAGCCAGCCGTATCTTTTCCCTTCTGCACGCCAACGGATTGGTAGAGCTGGTGGGGTGTTGGAGGCACTGCCGCAATAGGTTGGGATATCCTTTTAAATCCCCATCCATTAGTGATGATAAGCTCTACGATCTATGATGGATTGTCCGGAGTACACCGTGAGTAAAGCCGTATTATCGGGAGAAGTCTACTGGGGGTGTACGGTTGGACAAAAGGGTGGGTTTGCAGTCGCGGAGAAGGCGGTGTGGGCTTGGATTTTCATACCTGGCCTCACACCAAAAGAAGTGTGAACGGGGGCAAGTCCCTGCGGATGGCAAAAGGGGTGGAATCTCTTATGGGAAAAGTAACGCACCTCTGCAGAGTGTATCAAATTGTGGCTGTTACTCCTTGTTCCGGGAAGGGAACTGTGAACGCGGCAGGAAAGGAACTCCACGAAGTTCTAGTCAACCTGTGAAGACTGACGGGCATAGTTTTCATAATAAAAGCAACCT
Organism: Lolium perenne; assembly: GCF_019359855.2. NCBI lineage: Eukaryota > Viridiplantae > Streptophyta > Magnoliopsida > Poales > Poaceae > Lolium > Lolium perenne. The sequence goes on from NC_067247.2 coordinate 383,190,811, forward strand.
TTTGAAGAAATGATTTCAAAACATTCATTGACCTGCGATTTCCTGATCAATGGTCGTAGCTAGTGCATCAAACACCTTTTTACTCTTTTAGAACTTGCTGAGTACCTCTGTACTCACTTTCTTTCGACACCCTTGCTAGACTGTGATCCGGAAGTGGAGGCCATCAACGATGGAGCACCAGAAAGAAGTTACGAGCTGGTCTACGAGGAACCTGATCTTACCGGCGGAGTGGAAGGAGTAGACTATGAGATAGTCTACGGACCTGATGACACGGAGGTGGAGAGTAGTGATATACCCTAGCATCATAGAGCCGAGCAACGTAGAACTTACCTAAATAAATTGTTGAGCTCTCTTTATATTTGTTATGAGTTGTAATCATACTTAAGTAGTATCTTAGGGTGTTCTCATAGGACCTGTGAGAATACCAACTTGTTAAGACAATGTTTGTAGTAAAGTATGGAGTGTTATGACCTGCAATGTTTCTGTTGTACCACTCTGAGGGATATGGCAAATTGTGAAGAAGTCCCTTCACAAAGATCATATCAACGACTTGTATACTACAACATGCAGTGGTATGCTGGGTCACCGCAACGATGCTTTATTGTTTTAATAATTATGGCAGCACACGGTCATTTAGAGCATCTCCACCGGCGGCCCCGATAGTGACCCTGATAGCATTTTAGGGGCCGGGAGCGAAAATGGGCTTACACTGGCACGTCCCATACGGCGTCGGCGATTTTTTTGAGCTCAATAGAAGCGCCGACAACCCCGTGCCGGCCCCTTCGCCAAGGGCACGAATCGGGCGCGCCGGTGCCTCGCAAGGCTGAAAATTTTGGGCGTGGGAGCCGCCTGTCAGTGACGTCAGGTTGCCGCGTGAGATATTTTACCGCCACGACGCTCCCGCCACGACGCCGCGCGGGAAATTCTCCCGTCGTGACACCGCGCGGGAGGTTTCCCGCCTCGTCGGCGGTCTATATTATCCCTCCTCCCTTGCCTCAGTATAGTGCAAAAACCCAAGAAAAATAGTACAATATTCGATTCGTGGGACGAGGCGGCGCTAGAGGCAGCCGTAGAAGTCGTGGAGGCGGACCGCGGCTCGCAGAGTTCGAGGCGTGGGAGGAGGCGGCGTTAGCGGCGACCGTAGATGCCTATATCGCGGACGAGCGGCAGGGCCAGGAGGCGGAGGAGTGAATAATATTTTACTCGGATTTGTCCAAAAATATTATTCATTCCTCGATCCTGAATGACACTAAAATGAAATTTTAAGCATAATATGTAGTTTATGTAAAAAAACTTCTATCGAGACCGGCTATTTGGGGTGTCGATGTGGGAACAGCTCGCCAAATAGAGGATGCAGTGCCGGCGTTCTCCAAACGGAGGTGTTGGCGCTCCTGTCCGCGCCAATTTATAGGGGCCACAGGTGAAGATGCTCTTAATTAGTATACACATGTAAACACGGCTTGTAATGTTTTTCTGATCTCGGCTGGGACCGGCGCACATGGGCATGATTCGTCCCGAGAAGAATCGTCCAGCTAGGAGGGTTTAATATACGGATTGATCGACTCCACTCGCACCATATAGCCCAGACGAAACCCAACTAGTACTATTTTACAACCTTGCTGAGATGCTCCATGGAAAATTAAACTGAAAGACAAGATATGTATATTGGTGGCAGGACAAGCTTGATAGCTCTAGTCATTATATTAGTGGCAGGGCAGGGAACAACAAGACAAGATATGTATTTATGCAGATCGATCGATGTGCTCCTTGGAGAAATAAATTTACTAGGCTATCATAACCATATAGTACAAGTTAAATTAATAACCAACGATGGATGAACCATGCTACCACTTGACTCGGAGTGAAATATATACATATTATGGTTTTCCTTATTTTCAATCAATCACGAATTAAGTTAGAGCTAGCTCATTTAACTTCACAACGCTTAGATATGCATGACGCCTCGTGCGCCCTATGATTTGCAGATACAGTTACAACTAAGATTTTTAGTTGCAAATGAGGTTGTAACTGTGAATTTTAGTTACAAGATATATAGGTTGGAATTGAGAACTTTTAGTTGCAACATCACACAATACAAATAAATATTGGCACGATAAAAATTATGCATACATTTTCTTTTTTTAGTATTAGTTATAGCTGATTTAATGTGCACGTTATAACTAATGTAAAATAAAGAGTAGTATAAAACCACAAGATAATGTCACTGACTTAACCGAGAAGTTAATTCTCACTCGGTCCATATATATGAGTGAATTAGTCTTTTACCTCTATAACTGTGTATTTGTGACACATATTCTTCATCTAGTGATTTAAAAAAATCTATCTAAGAGGCTTTGAACACGATTTTACCAGAATATAGTTTTTTTTGTTAGATGGGACATGTGTGTCGTCGGTGTGGCGCGACAAAATGCATAATGATCCGAGTGCACTAGAATTCTTTTATTCAATCGTACCATTATTTGTCCTCGTGCTGACATTGCTGAGCACAAGTCATCACGTCTCATTTTACTAATGGATACACGAGAAAATGATGGCTCAAACATTCTAGAAGACGGTTTTTTCACTCACTACGTAAGTAACGTCACATATACATAATTAGGATATATTGATACGGCTTGTGAATCGTGAATCTTGATCTAGCCTTTCCTCCTCGTGATCTGTGCTGGAGATCGGCGAACATGGCCATGAGCCTACTCAAGAAGAATCGTCCAGCTAGGGGGCTATAAGATACGGATCGATCGAGTCAACTCGTACCTACGGCCCACACGGAACCCAACTAGTAGCAAAATTTTACAACCTCACTGAACGTCTCCATGGAAAACCAAACTGAAAGCCCCATCTTCTAGATCTTGGCCAGTCAATTGTGGACACATCACACGCGTCACGTCCAGCGATCGTGACCAGACCGCCGAGACCGGTGCGGTAGCAAATCACAAGAATGCTTCTTATTTCGACAAAAAAATGAGAGGTGGACAGCCTCCTAAATGTCCAACCCAAGTTTCTTCCACACTGTTAATATTCTGTTTCCGACAACAATAGTATTAGTACTGTTCAACAACGTGAAGCTGGAGCAACGGAGAGGGCGCGAATTGTAGCCGAGCCCGAATGGATGGTTAGAGCATCTCATTTGTGTTCCTCCAACCATCTCAAAACGGGTGTGTTGGACAATTAATTGCTAGCGGCCGCGCGTTTTAAATAAAGGCTGATTTGGTCCGGTGTGATTCAATACACTGTCCAGAGTTCCCCGCCCATCTCCACTACACACAAGGATCGTTACGCGCGCACGGACACAACACGAGCAGGCGGGGCAAGTGGCGGGCTCACTGCGCTAGTGACACAACCGCTCGATCATATTCCAACATTTTCATCTCATTTCATATTCTTCCCGCCACGCTTATCATTTATCCCGCTCGCCACGATAGTTCCCACCCAAACCTTGTTGTCACCACACACTCATCCCTCGCAGCCACGGCGGCAAAATATCCTAAGAAGTCGGCCAAGAAAGTGGCTGGAAAGGCACCTATCAAAGCGCCAACCAAAAAGGGCGCGAAGGCACCCTTCAAGACGTCGTGCAAGGTGCCGACGCCAAAGACGAAATCGTGGACCCAAGAAGCGACATCGGAGCCGAAAGGTTGTCGCGCCGCCGAGGATGTGAAGAATTTGGCATGTGACACACATTGCTATGTTGACCGCATGCACTGGTGCCGCGGCGGCAAGCCCATGGAGTACGAGCGGCATTGCGTACATCTTGGGAAGCACCTCCCCGTGCACACCAAAGATCGCCGATTGAATGGCCACGCCTCCTCCATCACCATCGGCTTTGGTCGCTGCAGCTATGTCAGCAATTACGTCCACGGCGGCATCGACATTGCCAGCGAAACAACATCAATGTTGGCAGAGCAGGCTCTTCGTCATACTGGACAGGCCTTCGCTGACTCAAAAGGTGTTGTCGACGGCTGAAGCCAATAGGTTTTTCTAGGTTTCATTTGTATGCCGATTTGTAATATTGATCGCGACGACTATGACGAGAATTACTCCTTTCAAAAAAATCGTGACGATCTCTATTTATTTTGATTGAAAGTCAAGTCTAGCGCTGTCATTGAAAAGTGAAAACAGGGCTGAGAGCCTGAGAACGAGCGTTCCTAAAGACAAGACCAACAAGCAACGTCTCCGGCTCAGTTTGATTCAGCGATTTTACCGGATGGATGTTCGGAGAATGCGACTAGCTAGAGGATACACTTAATTGCAAATTGCACCTATAGTATCGATGAAACAGCTGGGCGGCGTGTTAAGGCTGCTACTTCGATGGAGCCATGTGCGCTCTGCAGCCGCGCGTCGGTACACGTACGTTCGCAGTTAAAACGTCTTTGTCTTCCCGGTTAGAGCATCTCCACTCGTTGGAGGCCCCCCAAGCACAATCCGGATGAAAATTGATCTGGATTGAACCTATTTTTAGCATGGGGAGCTACATTTTTCCAGCCGTCTCCCCACACACGACGCTCGTGAGGATGCCCAGGAGGTGTTCGACCGACATCGACCATGCCGGCCACGCACCCGACGGTGGAGACGCCATGCTCCCACCGCGACGCCCTGGCCATGCTCGCGCCCCGACGCCCCGGCCATGCTCGCGCCGCTCCGTCCATGCCATGCCGCGCCGCTCTAGCTTCGCTAGCTCCTGCCGTGCCGCGCCGCTCCGGCCATGCCGTGCCACGCCGCTCTGGCCTCACGCGCTCCGGCCCACTCTCCCCACGCGCCCGCCGGCCCGCGCCGGCGCCTCCATCCTGCGGCCATCAAGATGGCGGCGGCGTCCGGAGGGAGGGATGGGCCCGGGGAGGGCGGCACGTGCAGGCGCTTGACGGCGGCGGGGCGGGCGGCGGGCGGGAGGTAGCCGTGGTAGACCGTCCCGAACCCGCCGTCGCCGAGCTTCCGCGCGGCGTCGAAGCCGACGGTGGCGGCGCGGAGCTGCTCGTAGGTGAAGGATGGGCGGTTGTGGTGGAGGCCGTGGCGGCGGAGGAACGCGGCGGCGCGGGAGGACTGGGTTTGGGACGGGGCGCCGCGGCGGCCCTCCTGCGTAGTCGCCGAGCTGGGTGCGAGAGAGAAGGAGACTAGTCCGTGACAGTGGGCCACGCGGACGAAAATCTTTCATCCGGAGCCCCCGATGGCTCCCCGAGGAACCGGGGTTGGCGTGGGGAGTCCGGACGGATATAGTCTAAATCCGGACGAAATTGAGGCTCTGGGTGCACAACTGGACCGTTTTTCGCCATCCAGATGAAAAAAAGTGGTCGTGGGGGCTTCTCGAAGAGACGAGTGGGGATGCTCTTATGATGTTGAGAGCTGCTTCTGAATTCTGAATTTCTGATTGAGGTCATGCGTGCACCACGCGATACTAGAAAACTATGCTAAACTGGTTGTCGTCTATATATTTGTCCTTGCAGTTTGCAGCTCCACAAACATAGCATTGCTCGCTCGTTGACCTCAGAGCCACAAGCATAGCACCGCTCTCCTTTGAGATCGATGGAGACCAAGGTGGAGCTGCAGGAGTCGACGCTGGTGGCGCCCAGCGAGCAGACGCCGCGGCACGGGCTGTGGCTCTCCAACTTCGACGTCACCGCCGCCAGGACGCACACGGCGCTCGTCTACTACTACCCGGCTCCGGCTCCCACCACCGGCTTCTTCTCGCCGGATCGCCTCAGGGCGGCGCTCGCCAAGGCGCTCGTGCCCTTCTACCCGCTTGCCGGCCGCCTCGGCAGGGACGAGGACGGGCGGCTGCAGGTCGACTGCCATGGTGAGGGCGCGCTCTTCGTCGTCGCAACGGCCGACTGCGCCGGGGAGGACATCTTCGGCAACTTCGTGCCCTCGCCAAAAATCAGACAGGCGTTCGTTCCCGTCGTGCCGTCCGGCGAGCCGCCCTGCGTCATGTCCATGTTTCAGGTACGTCTCCATGTTTCTTTTCCAAACTGTCGGCAAAGTATCGTCTGAAGATCTGAAAATATATACTCAGATCCACATGTTTGTCTTTTTTTTGTATACAAGGTCATAATACAAATTATATGTACTCAGATCCACACATTTGTCTTTTTTGTAGCCACAAGCCCAAAATACAAAGTATTTAAAATTAATGTTTTGCACATTTGTGTGATAAATTATTGGCTATATCAAGATTACTTTATATGGAAAAAACTAAGGTTTGAAGCCCTCTCTTAGCTATGGTTGATTAATGTTTGAATTGGGCTGTGTCGCAGGTGACCTTTCTCAAGTGCGGCGGAGTGGTGCTCGGCACGGCGATCCACCATGCGCTCATGGACGGCATCGCCGCCTTCCACTTCATCCAGACGTGGTCCGGCCTGGCGCGTGGCCTCTCCCTCTCCGAGGCGTGCCCCTCTCCGCCCTCTCACGACCGCACGCCCCTCCGCGGCCGGTCGCCGCCGCACGCCGACTTCGACCACCTCGCCTACTCCTCGGCGTACCTCACCGGCCCTACGCGCCCCTCCAACACCATCGTCTACTCCGTCTCCCCGAAGCTCCTCGCTGACCTCAAGTCCAGGTGCGCGCCGGGGGTGTCCACCTACGGCGCTGTCACGGCTCACCTCTGGCGCTGCATGTGCGTGGCGCGCGGGCTGGCGCCGGGCTCCGACACCCGGCTCCGCGTGACCGTCAACGTCCGCCACCGCCTGCAGCCGCCGCTGCCGCGCCACTTCTCGGGGAACGCCATCCTGCGCGACCTCGTCACCGTCAAGGTGGCCGACGTCCTGGCCCAGCCCTACCCCGGGTACGTCGCCGACGCGGTGAGGAAGTCGCTGGACGGCGTGAACGACGCGCACGTGCGGTCGGTGATCGACTACCTGGGGATGGAGTCCGAGAAGGGCACCTTGGAGGCGGCGCCGTGGCAGCTCCTGCCGGAGTCGGACCTGTGGGTGACGGGCTGGCTGGGGCTGCCCATGTACGACGCCGACTTCGGGTGGGGCACGCCTCGGCTGGTGGCGCCCGCGCAGATGTTCGGCACCGGCATGGCGTACGTGATGCAGCGCCCGCACAAGGACGACGGCATCGTCGTCTTCGTGGCGCTGGAGCCCGAGTACGCGCGGTGCTTTGAGGACGTCTTCTACAACCAGTAAAACCCAGGGACCTAATCGATCATCCAGATTTTGGAGAGAGTGAAACGCATCAACTTGCCATCAGAGAGGAGCATTTTTTTTTTGTGTTTGGGATTCACAAGTCTTGCATTTGTATTTTATTTAGAATTTGCCATCAGAGAGCGAGAGCAGCATTGTTGTCATTCAAATTTTCCCGTTGACGTTTCTGGATTCTCCCGCGCTGGTTGGCTGGCTGGCTCCTGGCACTTTGATGGACACCGACACGGCGACACACCGTCGCCGTGCATCACGAGGCCTTAATTTGGGTGTGTGACGTGCAGCGGTTTGGCCGCGTCTTGTTGCACCTCACATCCACCCTGCTCACATCACAACGGTTGGGATGGTGACTCCCTTTGAATAACAGTCCATGGAAATTTGTTGGTGTGAAGGTAATTCTGGGTTAGGACCAGCACAAGTTGGTCCTTCTCCTCTTGCCCGTGGCTGGTACAAGTCCCTAGGATGTGGCCGTGGTTGCCACATGGCACGGCTCCTGTTGCAATGTGTCGGCACATGCAACACAGGAAGAGGCGTCCATGATCTGTACCCATGACTCTGTATCTGCCACTAGTCTCTAGGCCGGGCATCTCTAAGGGGACAACGAACGCGAAATCATCGTTTATCGTTTAAAATACGTCTGCATCTACCGATAGCCTGACACCTAGTGATTATGCTATCCGCGGAGACGTAAGAGCAAGTTTAATAGTATAGTAATTTCTTGTTTAAATGCTCATGTCATGTCGTTTGTATCTAACATGTAGAATACGTGTATAATAGCTATAATCATGTATTACTTTATTAATGAATGGCCCACATTTCACTCTCACAAAGTCTGCAGAAGCGCGTCTTAGTGCTCTTGCATGAGAGCACACTCCTCTTCTCTCTCCTCCTCTCTCTCCTCCAACTAAGCATGAAAGACGGGCCTACTTTTGGCTTGACTGGTGGACGGGCTCGGGGCTCTTGCGTCTGACCTTCCCCCGCCTTTTTGCTTGTTGCGATAACCACTTTGCCACAGTTGAAGGGGTACGCGACAACGATGGCTGGCATATCCGGTTTAGACGCTCCTTCGGTCTTGCCGAGACGGTGGAATGGGAGAACCTATGTAGGATCTTCGACCTCACTCCCATCTTTCCGGGTGAGGACGAGGTCCGCTGGTCGCTGGATCCTTCCGGGGAATACTCCACTAACTCCATGTACTGTAAACTATCCCAGGGCGGGGCCATAACCCACTTCAAGGAGGTTTGGCGCACCAAGGTTCCGCCTAAGATCCGGGTCTTTCTCTGGCAGCTGATTAGGGGTAGGCTGCCAGCCGGGGACCAGCTGGTCAAGAGGCGGGGGCCCTCTGATGGAAGTTGTGCCCTTTGCGGTGGCTGGGAGACTTGCGATCACATTTTCTTCGAATGCCACCTAGCGAAATTCATGTGGGCGGGAATAAGGAAACTTCTGCACTGCTCCTGGAACCCGACAGGGGTCGCGGATTTCATTGCCATTGTGAATGGCCTTACGGGTCGTCTCCGTAGAATAGCTTGGTACACCTTTGCGGCCCAATGCTGGGCCCTTTGGAACATTCGCAATAAGCTAGCTATAGAGGGATCCTTGATCAACAACCCGGCTGACGCCATCTTCAAAATGTCTATCCATATGCAGACTTGGAGGGTTCTGGTCAGACCGAGGGACTTACCGCTGCTGGACGAGGTTAGGAGGCTTCAGCGGCGGCTTCGCGACGACGACGGAGGATGATCAGCACCTGCGCCCGCATCTTGCATCCCTCCACCGCTCGACGTTTTAGCTCTGTGTAGCCTTTCTTTCGTTCTGAGTCTGGGTACTTGTGGATTTGTATTGTGTAAGGCATCAGACTAGCCGTTTGGGTGTGAGTTTGTATCGCTACTGTTGTTGCTTCGTGTGCTTTATTTATAAAGCAGGGCCAAGGGCCTTCCCTTTAAAAAAACTAAGCATGAATATATTATTTTAACCCTTATAGCCAGCTGACTAGGACTTATTATACTTCCTCTAAGTACAATCTAAATCTGCATGGCGTTTCCGTCTATTTATATTTATATGGTGTGTGGTCGCGTGGAGTGACTCTGTTGATAGCATTCAGGCTCGCTGGGCAGTGTCGAATGTAACCAAAACAGTTGCTATTGATTGGTCAAAAAATCATCTTTATAGAGATGATTAGTTAAGTTAACCTAAAACTAAAATGGTTGTACCTATTCATTATTGCGCGGCCTAACCGGGTTACTCGTAGTCACGGGGCCTATTACGCGCGGGGTTTCTCGCAGTGGTGCAGCCTACTACTGGCTGCCTGAGGGTCCAACACCGTCGCCGGAGCGCATCCGGGTGATGCACTTCTTGCACCGCAGCCAACGCTGAATGGCCTCCTCGTCTTGTTGCATGTAGCGTTTGACGGCCTCGGCCAAAGAGGAGTCACAGTGGACTCTCTTCGCAACCGCCTCCACCGCCCGCAGGTCAGCGTGGTAGCGGGCTCTATCCCTAGCTGTTACCACCACTGCTTCGTCCCTCGCGACGATGGCCTCTGATGGTGCTTGACGAAGCTTGATTTATGCAGAGCAAGCAGTTGGAAAACCCCAAGAGTTAGATATGATAAGCACATCAGCAAGTTTTTTCTCAGTAAGAAATCATGGTTTAATCGACTATTAGAAGAAAGAAATCACTTCTGAAGGTGTTGTTAGCTAACTTTTGGCAAGATACACTACCGACGTCAGCAACAATGTAGAACCTTACAGAGCTTGGCCTTGGCCTTTTCAAGAGTGGCAATCTCTTCTTCATGATTGCAACACAATGTATTCTCCTTTCTCAAGCGGTAATACTCATCTGGGGCTTCTTCTTGAAGGGAATTGACCTCCAAGAGCAATGCATTATGCCTCTTCAAATAAGCAACTTGATCAACAAGATCGTCACAACATGAGTTAGGGCCTTCGTCTTCTTTCTCCTTGCGAGCTTCCTCTTGAGGATGATCACATATCTCGGAGAGAAGCGCAAACTTACTCTCCAAGGACTTGAAGTCCTTGGTGAGCGTTGCAACTTCCTCGAGCAACAATTCGCGGTCATCCTCAAGAAAAAGCTTCTTCTTCTTGAGCTCACCCACCAAGGCAAGAGCATGATCTCGGTCCTTGGTGAGTTGGGAGATGATAGCATTGTTGGAGTCTTCAAGGGTAATGACACTTGCTTCAAGATACATCCGCAAGTTTTGCTCCTCCTCATGTGCTTGAGTGAGAGAGGCAATCTCATTTGCCGCCTCCCTCTTAAGCCTCTCCTTCTCCTCTATAAGGTCTTGAGCCACACCAAGTTGAGCCATGAGAGCCTCAACATGGGTCTTGGTATCCCCTTGCATGTTAGTGAGAAAAGCATCCAAACCCACAATCTCACGCTTAATGGTGAGACTAGTGGCATCATCAATAGATATGGCATTAGAAGAAGATGTAGGTTTGGAAGGTGGTTCTACCTCCGATGATACCTTTGCCATGAGGCAACGGGAGTTGTTGGCGACGAGGTTCTCATTAGGAGAGTCAAAGACGGAAATGGAGGGAGTGGAAATGGCAATGGCGGCCACTCCCTCTTCTTCCTTGTTCGAGCTCTTTTCTCCACGCTCTTCACCTTCATCGGAGGAATACTCCTCATGGATAATGAAAGCTCTAGGCTTCTTGGTGAAGGGGACCTTGGCATCACCGGGCTTGGGGGAGAACTTGAAGAATCCTTTGGAGAGGGATTTGAACTTGTCCTTGCGGACGAGCCTTCCACCATTGTCTTCCCTTCTCTCATAGACACAATCCGCGATGAAATGACTTTTGTCGCCGCAATTGTAGCATGTTCTTCCCCTTTGCCCCTCCCTTGGGCTCTTGGAGAAATCCCTTGGAGAGTCACGAGGTGAGTATCTTCTTGGTCTTGAGCTTCTAGTCTTGTTCCCATCCCAAAATCTCTTAGCGCCAAGAGCCATGTGTTCATGATAGTTGATCTTGAGATCATCCGGACCCCACTCAATGGGATCCTCATCGCTTTCACTAACTTCATGCTCCTTCATCTTCAAAGCGAGGTATGGCTTGCGGGTGTTGTGAGCACGTGCAACAAGATCCTCCGCATTCTTCTTGGAGATGTCCAAAGAGATGACTTAGCTAAGGACTTCATCGGATGTCATAGCGCGGAAGGAGGCATTTTGGCGGATGGCTGTCAACTTGAATTCCTCATAGGGGAGGAGAGCGTTGTAGAACTTTCGCTTGATCCAATGGTCATCCACAAAAGTTTCTCCAAGATCTTGCATTTGTACGACAAGAGCGATGATGCGCCGATACATCTCTTCGGGTGATTCTCCTTCATTCATGACGAAGTTGTCGGCAATATTGTTCACTTCATCAAAACGAGAGCTTTGAATGCTCTCATTTCCGAGGAAGAGCTTGTCGAGTTTATCCCACGCTTCTTTGGCGTTCTTGAGCGAACGAATGTGAGCGCGGTCCTTGGGTGTGACGGCCATGTGGAACATGTTGATGGCGGTGGCGTTGAGTTGGTCATCCACCACTTCTCTTCTAGTCAAATTCTTTGGGTCACGTGGTGAATAACCCTCCTCGATTATGCGCCAAAGCTCGGTGGATGCGCTGCGCACATGAGAACGCATTAAAAATTACCAATTTTCAAAACTATTGGATTCAAGTAGCGGTGGTGAACCATGAGACAAGATATGTGGCATAGGAAATTGCACATTTATGGTGTAATCACTTGGTGGTGGCACCGCATGATTACCCCCTAAATGTTCTGCAACTGGTGGCTCATCCTTCCCTTTTGATGAAGTATCGGCCTCCCCAAGCCCTTCCTTTTGCGGGTCTTTTGTCGATTGAACGACAAAACTAACAAGAGGAAATTGATTAGCTTTTGGTGGGGGAGCCTCGCCACTTGCCTTAGGATCTACGGTGGGGGTTGGTTTTGGAGCAACCAACTCCATCATCATAGCCTTCATTTGGCCTACGATGGATGATTCCAATTTCTTGAGGTCATTGATACGTCTCCAACGTATCGATAATTTCTTATGTTCCATGCCACATTATTGATGTTATCTACATGTTTTATGCACACTTTATGTCATATTCGTGCATTTTCTGGAACTAACCTATTAACAAGATGCCGAAGTGCCGATTCTTTGTTTCTGCTGTTTTTGGTTTCAGAAATCCTAGTAAGGAAATATTCTCGGAATTGACGAAATCAACGCCCGGGGGCCTATTTTTCCACGAAGCTTCCGGAAGTCCGAAGACGAAACGAAGTGGGGCCACGAGGTGCCCAAACCCTAGGCGGCGGCGCGGCCCCCCCTTGGCCGCGCCGCCCTGTCATCTGGGGCCCCTGTGCCCCCTCCTGACTTGCCCTTCCGCCTACTTAAAGCCTCCGTGACGAAACCCCCAGTACCGAGAGCCACGATACGGAAAACCTTCCAGAGACGCCGCCAACGCCGATCCCATCTCGGGGGATCCAGGAGATCGCCTCCGGCACCTGCTGGGAGAGAGGGGAATCATCTCCCGGGAGGACTCTACGCCGCCATGGTCGCCTCCGGTGTGATGTGTGAGTAGTCTACCCCTGGACTATGGGTCCATAGCAGTAGCTAGATGGTTGTCTTCTCCCCATTGTGCTATCATTGTCGGATCTTGTGAGCTGCCTAACATGATCAAGATCATCTATCTGTAATTCTATATGTTGCGTTTGTTGGGATCCGATGAATAGAGAATACTTGTTATGTTGATTATCAAAGTTATATCTATGTGTTGTTTATGATCTTGCATGCTCTCCGTTATTAGTAGATGCTCTGGCCAAGTTGATGCTAGTAACTCCAAGAGGGAGTATTTATGCTCGATAGTGGGTTCATGTCTCCGTGAATCTGGAGGGGTGACAAGAACCTCTAAGGTTATGGATGTGCTGTTGCCACTAGGGATAAAACATTAGTGCTATGTTCAAGGATGTAGTCACTAGTTACATTACGCGCAATACTTAATGCAATTGTCTGTTGTTAGCAACTTAATACTGGAGGGGTTTCGGATGATAACCTGAAGGTGGACTTTTTAGGCATAGATGCAGTTGGATGGCGGTCTATGTACTTTGTCGTAATGCCCAATTAAATCTCACTATACTCATCATGATATGTATGTGCATGGTCATGCTCTCTTTATTTGTCAATTGCCCAACTGTAATTTGTTCACCCAACATGCTGTTCGTCTTATGGGAGAGACACCTCTAGTGAACTGTGGACCCCGGTCCAATTCTCTTTACTGAAATACAATCTACTGCAATACTTGTTCTACTGTTTTCTGCAAACAATCATCTTCCACACAATACGGTTAATCCTTTGTTACAGCAAGCCGGTGAGATTGACAACCTCACTGTTTCGTTGGGGCAAAGTACTTTGGTTGTGTTGTGCAGGTTCCACGTTGGTGCCGGAATCCCTGGTGTTGCGCCGCACTACATCCCGCCGCCATCAACCTTCAACGTGCTTCTTGACTCCTACTGGTTCGATAAACCTTGGTTTCTTATCGAGGAAACTTGCTGCTGTACGCATCACACCTTCCACTTGGGGTTCCCAACGAGCGTGTGCTTTACGCGTCATCAAGCTAAATTTCTGGCGCCGTTGCCGGGGAGATCAAGACACGCTGCAAGGGGAGTCTCCACTTCTCAATCTCTTTACTTTGTTTTTGTCTTGCTTAGTTTTATTTACTACTTTGTTTGCTGCACTAAATCAAAATACAAAAAAATTAGTTGCTAGTTTTACTTTATTTGCTATCTTGTTTGCTATATCAAAAACACAAAAAAATTAGTTACTTGCATTTACTTTACTTGTTTCATCATGTTTCCTTTTAATTTTACCACAAAAGACATACCGGTAGGACGTGGGTCTATAGTTGGGAGAAATAATATAGAAGAATTTTTCAATCATGTTAGTACCATTGAAAATTTTGAAGATAGACACTTGGTAGACCTTGCGCCTACTTATGAAGTTGCTGCTGCGCATTTAGTTCGCCTGTTGGAAACTAAATTTGTTAATCTTAATCCTATAATCCAACACATGTTTCTCACACTTGGTGATATGGAAGAAGGGGAAAAGAAAGATTTTGTTTTAGAAACCCTTCTTAGAGAATTTGGTGGTCTAGCAAGAGAAGGTAGAAAGGTCTTTGCTAAATTTAATATGCTTGGTTCTCATACTAATTTTGTTAGCCTCCTTGAAAAGATGGACATGGATAGAATAAGATACACTAATAATATTGATGATGGTGGGGAGATCAAAGCACCAATACCATGTAAACTCCTAGCTATGAATGATGCATTAGAAAATAACTATGCTTGGCTTGTTCCTGAAAATTTGTTTGATGAGAGTAGCACGCCTAAGGTTAATGAAAAAGGAGATGCTAAAACTTATGTATCTAATATATTATGCCTGGTTGAGAAAACTCCACACCCCGCTGAGAATGCATCATGCTTTGATAATACTTGATACACACCTTCTGCGCCTAGCTGAAAGGCGTTAAAGAAAAGCGCTTATGGGAGACAACCCATGTTTTACCTACAGTACTTTGTTTTTATTTTGTGTCTTGGAAGTTGTTTACTACTGTAGCAACCTCTCCTTATCTTAGTTTTGTGTTTTGTTGTGCCAAGTTAAGCCGTTGATAGAAAAGTAAGTACTAGATTTGGATTACTGCGCAGTTCCAGATTTCTTTGCTGTCACGAATCTGGGTCCACCTCCCTGTAGGTAGCTCAGAAAATTAAGCCAATTTACGTGCATGATCCTCAGATATGTACGCAACTTTCATTCAATTTGAGCATTTTCATTTGAGCAAGTCTGGTGCCATTTTAAAATTCATCAATACGAACTGTTCTGTTTTGACAGATTCTGCCTTTTATTTCGCATTGCCTCTTTTGCTATGTTGGATGAATTTCTTTGATCCACTAATGTCCAGTAGCATTATGCAATGTCCAGAAGTGTTAAGAATGATTGTGTCACCTCTGAATATGATAATTTATATTGTGCACTAACCCTCTAATGAGTTGTTTCGAGTTTGGTGTGGAGGAAGTTTTCAAGGATCAAGAGAGGAGTATGATGCAACATGATCAAGGAGAGTGAAAGCTCTAAGCTTGGGGATGCCCCGGTGGTTCACCCCTGCATATATCAAGAAGACTCAAGCGTCTAAGCTTGGGGATGCCCAAGGCATCCCCTTCTTCATTGACAACATTATCAGGTTCCTCCCCTGAAACTATATTTTAATTCCATCACATCTTATGTGCTTTTTCTTGGAGCGTCGGTTTGTTTTTGTTTTTGTTTTGTTTGAATAAAATGGATCCTAGCATTCACTTTATGGGAGAGAGACACGCTCCGCTGTAGCATATGGACAAGTATGTCCTTGGTTTCTACTCATAGTATTCATGGCGAAGTTTCTCCTTCGTTAAATTGTTATATGGTTGGAATTTGAAAATGATACATGTAGTAATTGCTATAAATGTCTTGGGTAATGTGATACTTGGCAATTGTTGTGCTCATGTTTAAGCTCTTGCATCATATGCTTTGCACCCATTAATGAAGAAATACATAGAGCATGCTAAAATTTGGTTTGCATATTTGGTTTCTCTAAGGTCTAGATAATTTCTAGTATTGAGTTTGAACAACAAGGAAGACGGTGTAGAGTCTTATAATGTTTTCAATATGTCTTTTATGTGAGTTTTGCTGCACCGGTTCATCCTTGTGTTTGTTTCAAATAAGCCTTGCTAGCCTACACCTTGTATCGAGAGGGAATACTTCTCATGCATCCAAAATACTTGAGCCAACCACTATGCCATTTGTGTCCACCATACCTACCTACTACATGGTATTTTCCGCCATTCCAAAGTAAATTGCTTGAGTGCTACCTTTAAAATTCCATCATTCACCTTTGCAATATATAGCTCATGGGACAAATAGCTTAAAAACTATTGTGGTATTGAATATGTAATTATGCACTTTATCTCTTATTAAGTTGCTTGTTGTTGTGCGATAACCATGTTCACTGGGGACGCCATCAACTATTCGTTGTTGAATTTCATGTGAGTTGCTATGCATGTCCGTCTTGTCTGAAGTAAGAGAGATCTACCACCTTATGGTTAAGCATGCATATTGTTAGAGAAGAACATTGGGCCGCTAACTAAAGCCATGATCCATGGTGGAAGTTTCAGTTTTGGACATATATCCTCAAATCTCAAATGAGAAAATTATTAATTGTTGTTACATGCTTATGCATAAAAGAGGAGTCCATTATCTGTTGTCTATGTTGTCCCGGTATGGATGTCTAAGTTGAAGAATAATCAATAGCGAGAAATCCAATGCGAGCTTTCTCCTTAGACCTTTGTACAGGCGGCATAGAGGTACCCCTTTGTGACACTTGGTTAAAACAGTGCATTGTGATGATCCGGTAGTCCAAGCTAATTAGGACAAGGTGCGGGCACTATTAGTACACTATGCATGAGGCTTGCAACTTATAAGATATAATTTACATGATGCATATGCTTTATTACTACCGTTGACAAAATTGTTTCATGTTTTCAAAATCAAAGCTCTAGCACAAATATAGCAATCGATGCTTCTCCTCTATGGAGGACCATTCTTTTACTTTCAATGTTGAGTCAGTTCACCTATTTCTCTCCACCTCAAGAAGCAAACACTTGTGTGAACTGTGCATTGATTCCTACATACTTGCTTATTGCACTTATTATATTACTCTATGTTGACAATATCCATGAGATATACATGTTACAAGTTGAAAGCAACCGCTGAAACTTAATCTTCTTTTGTGTTGCTTCAATGCCTTTACTTTGAATTATTGCTTTATGAGTTAACTCTTATGCAAGACTTATTGATGCTTGTCTTGAAGTGCTATTCATGAAAAGTCTTTGCTTTATGATTCACTTGTTTACTCATGTCATATACATTGTTTTGATCGCTGCATTCACTACATATGCTTTACAAATAGTATGATCAAGATTATGATGGCATGTCACTCCAGAAATTATCTCGTGTTATCGTTTTACCGCCGGGACGAGCAGAACTAAGCTTGGGGATGCTGATACGTCTCCAACGTATCGATAATTTCTTATGTTCCATGCCACATTATTGATGTTATCTACATGTTTTATGCACACTTTATGTCATATTCGTGCATTTTCTGGAACTAACCTATTAACAAGATGCCGAAGTGCCAGTTGCTGTTTTCTGCTGTTTTTGGTTTCAGAAATCCTAGTAAGGAAATATTCTCGGAATTGGACGAAATCAACGCCCAGGGGCCTATTTTTCCACGAAGCTTCCAGAAGTCCGAAGACGAAACGAGTGGGGCCACAGGGTGCCCAAACCCTAGGGCGGCGCGGCCCCCCCCTTGGCCGCCGCGCCCTGTCATCTGGGGCCCCTGTGCCCCCTCCTGACTTGCCCTTCCGCCTACTTAAAGCCTCCGTGACGAAACCCCCGCACCGAGAGCCACGATACGGAAAACCTTCCCGAGAGACGCCGCCAACGCCGATCCCATCTCGGGGATCCGGGAGATCGCCTCCGGCACCCTGCCGGAGAGGGGAATCATCTCCCGGAGGACTCTACGCCGCCATGGTCGCCTCCGGTGTGATGTGTGAGTAGTCTACCCCTGGACTATGGGTCCATAGCAGTAGCTAGATGGTTGTCTTCTCCCCATTGTGCTATCATTGTTGGATCTTGTGAGCTGCCTAACATGATCAAGATCATCTATCTGTAATTCTATATGTTGCGTTTGTTGGGATCCGATGAATAGAGAATACTTGTTATGTTGATTATCAAAGTTATATCTATGTGTTGTTTATGATCTTGCATGCTCTCCGTTATTAGTAGATGCTCTGGCCAAGTTGATGCTAGTAACTCCAAGAGGGAGTATTTATGCTCGATAGTGGGTTCATGTCTCCGTGAATCTGGAGGGGTGACAAGAACCTCTAAGGTTATGGATGTGCTGTTGCCACTAGGGATAAAACATTAGTGCTATGTTCAAGGATGTAGTCACTAGTTACATTACGCGCAATACTTAATGCAATTGTCTCGTTGTTAGCAACTTAATATCGGAGGGGTTCGGATGATAACCTGAAGGTGGACTTTTTAGGCATAGATGCAGTTGGATGGCGGTCTATGTACTTTGTCGTAATGCCCAATTAAATCTCACTATACTCATCATGATATGTATGTGCATGGTCATGCTCTCTTTATTTGTCAATTGCCCAACTGTAATTTGTTCACCCAACATGTTGTTCGTCTTATGGGAGAGACACCTCTAGTGAACTGTGGACCCCGGTCCAATTCTCTTTACTGAAATACAATCTACTGCAATACTTGTTCTACTGTTTTCTGCAAACAATCATCTTCCACACAATACGGTTAATCCTTTGTTACAGCAAGCCGGTGAGATTGACAACCTCACTGTTTCGTTGGGGCAAAGTACTTTGGTTGTGTTGTGCAGGTTCCACGTTGGTGCCGGAATCCCTGGTGTTGTGCCGCACTACATCCCGCCGCCATCAACCTTCAACGTGCTTCTTGACTCCTACTGGTTCGATAAACCTTGGTTTCTTACTGAGGGAAACTTGCTGCTGTACGCATCACACCTTCCACTTGGGGTTCCCAACGAGCGTGTGCTTTACGCGTCATCAGTCATCCAACGTAGCCGTTGTGCTATCGATGGTAGATGGTGGAGGTGGTTGCTCACCGGGAAGGGACTCATTCTCAGCCGCCTCTTTTTCAGCCATTTCTTAGGCAATAAAGCCCGAGCAAGAAAATCTTGCTCTGATACCAATTGAATGGATCGTAGCGAACAAGAGGGGGGTGAATGGTCGCTATACAATTTTTATGCCTTTTTCAATTTTATGCGATGCGGAAGTAAAGGTGATAGCTTTGGTGATAGGGATGCTCCTAGTATGATCCTAGGATAGTGAAACAAGCAAAGGAACCAAGCAAGGTAGTAAAAGAGGGTGCGAGACAACCGGGGACACGGAGACGAGGCGGGGTTTGTTTCCCGCAGTTCCTCCCACAAAAGGGAGTACGTCTGCGTTGAGGAGGTGCTAACCACGAAGGCTAGACGGCCACGAAGGCCTCACCTTGTTCATCGAGAAAGCCCCATGAAGGAGCTTCCCCTTCTCCACTAAGTAGCCGGTCGAGGCGGCGGTTCCTTCACAGGGTTGGGGCGAGCTCCACAAACACCGGAGGCTCCCAACACCCTATGGGGCTAGCACAACTCCAAGCTAGCCTCCATAGGAACACTTCCTCCAAGATCCCACCATAGGAGCCTTAACTCCAAGATCCACAAAGGAGTAGATGATATTGGTGAAATCTCTCTTGGTAGAACTATAGATCGGGGCCTCCTCCACCACTCCTCAAAGTTTGGGCAAGATTGGTTGGGTAGGTGGGGAGATCCTCAAGGTTTGAACTCAACAACAATGGAGGAGAGAGAAGGAGAAGAGATAAAAACGAGCCGGGGAAGAAGGGGACCTTTTATAGTTTCCCCAAATCCAACCGTTATTTGCAGATCCCGCACAACCGGTACTACTGCTTGGGCAAGCGGTAGTACCACTCTGGATTTGAAATCTGCCCACAGATTCGCCACGTGGGCTCGAAGCGGTAGTACCGCTAGCGGTACCGCTGGTGGTACCGCCATGGCCTCTGCGAGCCCCGGACTCCATCTGGTATCTTGGTGGTACCGGGGCGGTAGTGCCGTAACTCAAATTACGGTACTAAAGCGGTACCATGTCGGAACTACCGCTTGGGAGCGGTACTTCCGCTCAAGGTACCGTACTTTGCTCTGTGGGCCTTTATGCGTGCAATTCCCAGAGCGGTACTTTAGGCCGGTACCAATAGGGTAGTGGTACTACCGCTAATGGTACCGGTAGTACCGGTCAGGCAGATTCTGCATCTCCTCTTTCCCTCTCCAACCACGTCACCTCGCGACACACACACAAAACCAGAAAACCTATAAGCTACGCTTGAGTCTTCCGATCATGATGTTTTCAACGAGGGCACCGTGCACCTGCAAATCTTATCAAAGACACTCTATGCACACGGTTAAATTCTTCAAGTGTTGTTATCAAACACACAAAACACGAGGTATAGACCTTCCTCTTTCAGTTGGTGATGTCTACGCACGCTTATATTCCTGTAGACAGTGTTGGGCCTCCAAGAGCAAAGGTTTGTAGAACAGCAGCAAGTTTCTCTTAAGTGAATCACCCAAGGTTTATCGAACTCAGGGAGGTAGAGGTCAAAGATATCCCTCTCAAGCAACCCTGCAATTACGATACAAGAAGTCTCTTGTGTCCCCAACACACCTAATACACTTGTCAGATGTATAGGTGCACTAGTTCGGCAAAGAGATAGTAAGATGCAAGTGATATGGATGAATATGAGTGGTAATAACAATCTGAAATAAATATGGCAACAAGTAAACATGCAGTAGAACAGTAAATAAACGGTGATTCGATATTTGGAAACAAGGCCTAGGGATCATACTTTCACTAGTGGACACTCTCAACAATGATCACATAAATAAATAACTTCTCTTCACTTGTGCTACTTTCTCACACTCTCTTGTTGGATAACAAACACCATTCATTGTGTAGGGCTACAAAAGCACACCTCTAGCCGGAGTAAACAAGCTCCACAACGTCCGGAGTTCATATTAAAGTAACCTCTAAGGTGCATAATAGACCGTTGCAATTTAGACCGAGTACTAACATAGCATACACACTGTCAACAATAGCTATGAAAGGGGGAATAGATCGCATCAATACTATCATAGTAATAGTTAACTTCATAATCTACAAGAGATTACAATCATAACCTACGCCAAGTACTACATGATGCACACACTGTCAACATTACATCATGGAGGAGGAATAGACTACTTTAATAACATCACTAGAGTAGCACATAGATTAATAGTGATACAAAGCTCATGATCACATAAAGATCACACCATGGGAGAGAGAGAGAGATGAACCACATAGCTACCAGTAGAGCCCTCGGCCTTGTGGGAGGACTACTCCGTCCTCATCATGGGAGACGGCAATGGTGATGAAGATGGCGGTGGTGTCGATGGAGATGACTCCGGGGGCAATTCTCTGTCCCGGCGGCGTGCCAGAACAGAGACTTCTGTCCCCCGAAACTTGTCTTCGCGATGGCGGCGGCTACGGAACGCTTCATGGAATATCGTCGATCGTGGTAGGGTTTTCGCGTCTGGAAGAATATATAGGCGGAAGGGCGGCCTCGGAGGGGCCCCAGGGTGCCCTCACCACATGGCGGCGCGGCCAGGGTTGGGCCCGCGCCCCCCTATGGTGTGGGGCCCCCTTGGCCCCCCTCTGGCCCTTCTCTGGCTCTCCGGGTCCGTCTCGGCAAAATATTGACTTCCGTCTTCGTGGGGTCCAATTCCGAGAATATTTCCTGTGTAGAATTTCTGAAACCAAAAACAGAAGAAAACAGGAACTGGCGCTTCGACATCTTGTTAATAGGTTAGTCCCGGAAAATGCATAAAAATGATATAAAGTATGAATAAAACATGTAGGTATTGTCATAAAACTAGAATGGAACATAAGAAATTATAGATACGTTTGAGACGTATCAAGCATCCCCAAGCTTAGTTCCTACTCGCCCTCGAGTAGGTAAACGATAACAAGGATAATTTCTGAAGTGACATGCTACTATCATAATCTTGATCAATACTATTGTAAAGCATATGAGATGAATGAAGTGATTCGAAGCAATGGTAAAGACAATGACTAAACAACTGAATCATATAGCAAAGACCCTTTCAAGACAAGCATCAATAAGACTTGCATAGGAGTTAACTCATAAAGCAATAAATTCTTAATAGAAGGTTTTGAAGCAACATAAAGGAAGATATAAGTTTCAGCAGTTGCTTTCAACTTCAACATGTATATCTCATGGATAATTGTCAACACAAAGTAATATGATGAATGCAAATAAGAAAGTATGTAGGAATCAATGCACACAGTTGACACAAGTGTTTGCTTCTAAGATAGAAAGAAGTAGGTAAACTGACTCAACATAAATTAAAAGAAAGGCCCTTCGCAGAGGGAAGCAGGGATTACTATTTTTGTGCTAGAGCTTTTATTTTGAAAACATAGAAAAAAATTGTCAACGGTAGTAATAATTCATATGTGTTATGCATAAGACATCCTATAAGTTGCAAGCCTCATGCATCGAATACCAATAGTGCTCGCACCTTGTCCTAATTAGCTTGGATTTCCATGGATTATCATTGCATTACATATGTTTCAACCAAGTGTCACAAAGGGGTACCTCTATGCCGCCTGTACAAAGGTCCAAGGAGATAAATCGCATTTGATTTCTCGTTTTTGATAAATCTCAACTTAAGGACATCCATACCGGGAAAGCATAGAAAACAGATAATGGACTCCTCTTTAATGCATAAGCATTCAACAACAGATAATATTCTCATAAGAGATTGAGGATTAATGTCCAAACTGAAACTTCCACCATGATACATGGCTTTGGTTGGCGGCCCAAAGTTCTTCTCTAACAATATGCATACTCAAACCATTTAATCATGATAAATCACCCTTACTTCAGACAAGACGAACATGCATAGCAACTCACATGATATTCAACAAAAGTGTAACAGTTGATGGCGTCCCCAGAAACATGGTTACCGCTCAACAAGCAACTTATAAGAAATAAGATACATAAGCTACATATTCTTTACCACAATAGTTTTAAAGCTATTTTCCCATTAGCTATATATTGCAAAGACAAGGAATGAAATTTTAAAGGTAGCACGCAAGCAATTTACTTAAAATGGCGGAGAAATACCACATAGTAGGTAGTTATGGTGGACACAAATGGCATAAGTTTTGGCTCAAGGTTTTGGATGCACGAGAAGCATTCCCTCTCAGTACAAGGATTTTGCTAGCAAGGTTGTTTGAAGCAAACACAAGTATGAACCGGTACAGCAAAACTTACATAAGAACATATTGCAAGCATTATAAGACTCTACACTGTCTTCCTTGTTGTTCAAACACTTTTACTAGAAAATATCTTGACTTTAGAGAGACCAATCATGCAAACCAAATTTCAACAAGCTCTACAGTAATTCTCCACTAATAGGTTTAAACTACATGATGCAAGAGCTCAAACATGATCTATTTGAGAGCTCATAATAATTGCCAAGTATCAAATTATTCAAGATAATATACCAATTACCACATGAAGCATTTTCTGTTTCCAACCAAATAGCAATGAACGAAGCGGTTTTCAACCTTCGCCATGAACATTAAAAGAAAGCTAAGAACACCAGTGTTCATATGAACAAGCGGAGCGTGTCTCTCTCCCACACAAGGAATGCTAGGATCCGATTTTATTCAAACAAAAACAAAAATAAAACATACAGACGCTCCAAGTAAAGCACATAAGATGTGACGGAATAAAAATATAGTTTCACTAGAGGTGACCTGATAAGTTGTCGATGAAGAAGGGGATGCCTTGGGCATCCCCAAGCTTAGATGCTTGAGTCTTCTTGAAATATGCAGGGATGAACCACGGGGGCATCCCCAAGCTTAGACTTTTCACTCTTCTTGATCATATTGTATCATCCTCCTCTCTTGACCCTTGACAACTTCCTCCACACCAAACTCAAAACAAACTCATTAGAGGGTTGGTGCATAATCAAAAATTTACATATTCAGAGGTGGCACTATCATTTTTAACACTTCTGGACATTTCTCAAAGCTACTGAAAGTTAATGGAACAAAGAAATCCATTCAACATAGCAAAAGAGGCAATGCGAAATAAAAGGCAGAATCTGTCAAAACAGAACAGTCCGTAAAGACGAATTTTATAGAGGCACTTAACATGCTCAGATGAAGAAGCTCAAATTGAATGAAAGTTGCATACATATCTGAGGATCACTCATGAATTTTCGCTGATTTTTCTGAGTTACCTACAGAGAGATCTACTCAAATTCGTGATAGCAAGAAATCTGTTTCTGCGCAGAAATCCAAATCTAGTATCAACCTTACTATCAAAGACTTTACTTGGCACAACAATGTAATAAAATAAAGATAAGGAGAGGTTGCTACTGTAGTAACAACTTCCAAAACACAACAAAACAGTAGCAAAATAAAAAAACATGGGTTATCTCCCAAGAAGTGCTTTCTTTATAGCCATTAAGATGGGCTCAGTAATTTTAATGATGCTCACATAAGGATGAGAATTGAAGCAAAGAGAGCATCAAAAAGCAAGTATGAAACAAATTTAAGCCTAACCCGCTTCCTATGCATAGGAATCTTGTACACAAATAAATTCATGAGGAGTAAAGTGACAAGCATAGGAAGATAAAACACGAGTAACTTCAAGATTCTCAGCATAAAGAGGGGAAACTTAATATTATTAAGATGCATATAACCATGTTTCCCTCTCTCATAATAACCTTCAGTAGCATCATTGATGAAATCCACAATATACCCATCACTTAAAACATTCTTATCATGGTTCACATGCATAAAAGTATCATTAATTTTGGCATAAGAAAAACTCTTCTCATTAATAGTAATTGGAACAGGATCATTATCAAGAATTTGAACATGGTAAACAAGTTGCATACTAAGGGAATGGTTTTTGGCAATCCCATCATAACTATTACAAGTTTCATAAGGATAATTATAACCTGTGTCATAGCATTCTTTATAATAATTGTCAAAGATTGGAGGCATAGTGTCATCATAAGAAATAAAATAGTTATCTTCCACAATATGTTCATCTGTAACCATACCATCATTGTTACTAGAAGGAGATGTATCAAACATATAATCATCAGTAGCAAAAGGATTTTCAAACACCTCATCCCCAAGCTTAGAGCTTTCTATATCATTATGGGAGGAAGCATGGATAGTACTGATACTATGGCAATTATTAACATCATAATTTTCAGAATTAGTTTCCCAGAGATTTTCAATATCAAAAGTAGTGTGATCTTATAAATCATGATCACTAATGTAGGTAAAGGGCATAGGAAGATCATTGTACTCAGATTCATTATCATAATAATCATTAGGAGCAACATACTTACGGTTACCTATCGTTATCTCATACACACGGGGATATGCCGTTACCTCTTTCTTTTTATTCCCCCTCTTCTTCTTCTTCGTTCCCTTCTTCTTGTTCCCTTCTTTAGGAGGAAGAGGCTTGAAGGGAGGCTTCTCCACATAACCTGATTTATTTCCAGAA
Organism: Lolium perenne; assembly: GCF_019359855.2. NCBI lineage: Eukaryota > Viridiplantae > Streptophyta > Magnoliopsida > Poales > Poaceae > Lolium > Lolium perenne. The sequence goes on from NC_067247.2 coordinate 383,216,224, forward strand.
ACAATAGAAGAAACTTGGGAGGGTTCCTCCTTTTCATTAATAAGTTCAAAACACACAGCGGTCCTATCATATTTTGGCAAAGTGTCATCTTCTAAAATATTTTGTATGTAAGTATTTGTATAGCAATTATTAATGCAATAAGAAAGACACCCATGCAGGACACTATTAATATCAAGATCACTCATATGTAACAAAGAAATTTTTCTTGATAACTCTTCACACCCCAAAAATAATGTAAGTTCATCATGCTGATTAGGAAGGATTTCATCATCACAATACAAATTTGCAGCACTCATGGGGTTCGAATTATCATTGGAGGAGCATTAAAAATTAAAATGACCCACTCTATGGCAAAGTTCACAAATAAAGGGATAGAGGGCACAAACTTTTTCACCAAGATCATCTAGATCCCTAAACCACTTTCTAGTTTTTTCATTCCTATGATGGATACAATATTCATCTTCGATTTGATTAATTCCACAGGGTCTATGCATTCCACAAAAAATAACATGCTTATAAGAAATTATATTTTCAGAAGTTTGGGCATGTTTATTGCAATCATTAACAACAATTTCATTTTTCATGCAAGTTTCTTTGAAAGGTTCATGATACATGTACCAATTTTCTTTATGAACATTAATATGAGAAGCAAAGGCTCTATAGAAATCGACCATAATTTGAGGATCAAGACCATATTTAGCACTAAGCTCTTGAAAATCAACAGTTTCAATGAAAGACTTAATGCATTCATATTCATAGTTTATACCTGATTCTTTACCTTTGTCGTTCTCCCAATCTTCAGCGTTCTCCTGAATCCGATCAAGAAGGTCCCATTTAAACTCTTCTTTATTGCGCGTGAATGATCCAAAACAAGTAGTATCCAGCAAGGTTTTGTCTTGAAAAGAAAGTCTTGCATAGAAATTATCAATGATGATATTACCAGGAAGCTCATGAATGGGGCATTTGAGCATTAAAGACTTCAATCTCCCCCATGCTTGGGCAATACTCTCTCCATCATGAGACCAGAAATTATATATGCGGTTTCGGTCTTTGTGAATTTCACTTGGAGGATAGAATTTAGAATAAAATAGAGGCATAATATCCTCCCAATCAAGAGAATGCCTATTCTTCAGCAATTTATACCAATGCGCCGCTTTACCAGACAGCGACATAGAGAATAATTTCTTCCTCACTTCATCCATAGAGATACCTGCACACTTGAATAACCCGCATAATTCATGCAAAAACAGCAAATGATCTCCAGGATGGATAGTTCCATCCCCTTCATAGAGGTTATCCATAACACGTTCAATAATTTTCATAGGTATTTTATATGGAATACTTTCAATAGATGGATTTAAAATATCATAAGCATCATTAGAGTTATCGCATATGGGAGATAAAGTATTATCAGAGAAAATTTTCTCCCCTAAAGATGGGAAGCTAAAAAATCATAAAAACTAGCTTCCCCAAGCTTAGACTTTTCCATAACATTAGCAGTAATTGCGTTCATACTAATAACATTGCTACTAGCATGCAAATAAGGTTCCATAGGTTTTTTAATTTTCGCATCAAACAATTCATGTCTTAACTCAGGAAATAGATTAAAAAGCTCACTGTTATTTTCCATTATGCCTAACTAGTGAAAAATAAAAACAAGAAACAAAAAATGCAATTGCAGGATCTAAAGGAAATAGCTTCGAGCACTCACACACCGGCAACAGTGCTAGGAAATAGCTTAATAGTCGGAGGATGTGAATACCTTTTACCTTACCTCCACAGCAACGAGCGCCGTAAAAATAGCTTGATGTCTACGCACGCTTCTATTCCTGTAGACAGTGTTGGGCCTCCAAGAGCAGAGGATTGTAGAACAACAGCAAATTTCCCTTAAGTGAATCACCCAAGGTTTATCGAACTCAGGGAGGTAGTGGTCAAAGATATCCCTCTCAAGCAACCCTGTAATTACGATACAAGAAGTCACTTGTGTCCCCAACACACCTAATACACTTGTCAGATGTATAGGTGCACTAGTTCGGCGAAGAGATAGTAAGATGCAAGTGATATGGATGAATATGAGTGGTAATAACAATCTGAAATAAATATGGTAGCAAGTAAACATGCAGTAGAACAGTAAATAAACGGTGATTCGATATTTGGAAACAAGGCCTAGGGATCATACTTTCACTAGTGGACACTCTCAACAATGATCACATAAATAAATAACTTCTCTTCACTTGTGCTACTTTCTCACACTCTCTTGTTGGATAACAAACACCATTCATTGTGTAGGGCTATAAAAGCACACCTCTAGCCGGAGTAAACAAGCTCCACAACGTCCGGAGTTCATATTAAAGTAACCTCTAGAGTGTATAATAGACCGTTGCAATTTAGACCGAGTACTAACATAGCATACACACTGTCAACAATAGCTATGAAAGGGGGAATAGATCGCATCAATACTATCATAGTAATAGTTAACTTCATAATCTACAAGAGATTACAATCATAACCTACGCCAAGTACTACATGATGCACACACTGTCAACATTACATCATGGAGGAGGAATAGACAACTTTAATAACATCACTAGAGTAGCACATAGATTAATAGTGATACAAAGCTCATGATCACATAAAGATCACACCATGGGAGACAGAAATGAACCACTGATGCGCGTGGTTGACGTATTGTCTTTCCGTTCGACACGCGTCCGTTGGGAACCCCAAGAGGAAGGTGTGATGCGTACAGCGGCAAGTTTCCCTCAGTTAGAAACCAAGGTTTATCGAACCAGTAGGAGTCAAGAAGCACGTTGAAGGTTGATGGCGGCGAGATGTAGTGCGGCGCAACACCAGGGATTCCGGCGCCAACGTGGAACCTGCACAACACAAACCAAGTACTTTGCCCCAACGAAACAGCGAGGTTGTCAATCTCACCGGCTTGCTGTAACAAAGGATTAGATGTATAGTGTGGATGATGATTGTTTGTAGAAAACAGTAGAACAAGTATTGCAGTAGATTGTATTTCAGTATAGAGAATTGGATCGGGGTCCACAGTTCACTAGAGGTGTCTCTCCCATAAGATAAATAGCATGTTGGGTGAACAAATTACAGTTGGGCAATTGACAAATAGAGAGGGCATGACCATGCACATACATATTATGATGAGTATAGTGAGATTTAATTGGGCATTACGACAAAGTACATAGACCGCTATCCAGCATGCATCTATGCCTAAAAAGTCCACCTTCAGGTTATCATCCTAACCCCTTGCAGTATTAAGTTGCTAACAACAGACAATTGCATTAAGTATTGCGCGTAATGTAATCAATAACTACATCCTCGGACATAGCATCAATGTTTTATCCCTAGTGGCAACAGCACATCCATAACCTTAGAGGTTCTTGTCACTCCTCCAGATTCACGGAGACATGAACCCACTATCGAGCATAAATACTCCCTCTTGGAGTTACTAGCATCAACTTGGCCAGAGCATCTACTAATAACGGAGAGCATGCAAGATCATAAACAACACATAGATATAAATTGATAATCAACATAACATGGCATTCTCTATTCATCGGATCCCAACAAACACAACATATAGCATTACAGATAGATGATCTTGATCATGTTCGGTAGCTCACAAGACCCGACAATTAAGCACAATGAGGAGAAGACAACCATCTAGCTACTGCTATGGACCCATAGTCCAGGGGTAGACTACTCACACATCACTCCGGAGGCGACCATGGCGGCGTAGAGTCCTCCGGGAGATGATTCCCCTCTCCGGCAGGGTGCCAGAGGCGATCTCCTGAATCCCCCAAGATGGGATTGGCGGCGGCGGCGTCTCTGGAAGGTTTTCCGTATCGTGGCTCTCGGTACTGGGGGTTTCGCGACGAAGGCTATTTGTAGGCGGAAGGGCAGGTCAGGGGGCGTCACGAGGGGCCCAGCAGACAGGTCGGCGCGGCCAAGACCTAGGCCGCGCCGCCCTACCTCCTGGCCACCTCGTGGCCCCACTTCGTTGACTCTCCGGTCTTCTGGAAGCTTCGTGTGAAAATAGGCCCCTGGGCGTTGATTTCGTCCAATTCCGAAAATATTTCCTTACTAGGATTTCTGAAACCAAAAACAGCAGAAAACAGCAACTGGCTCTTCGGCATCTTGTTAATAGGTTAGTTCCAGAAAATGCATAAATATGACATAAAGTATGCATAAAACATGTAGATATCATCAATAATGTGGCATGGAACATAAGAAATTATCGATACGTCGGAGACGTATCAGCATCCCCAAGCTTAGTTTACGTCGTCCCGAGCAGGTAAACGATAAACAAAGATAATTTCTGGAGTGACATGCCATCATAACCTTGATCATACTATTGTAAGCATATGTAATGAATGCAGCGATCAAAACAATGTATATGACATGAGTAAACAACTGAATCATAAAGCAAAGACTTTTCATGAATAGTACTTCAAGACAAGCATCAATAAGTCTTGCATAAGAGTTAACTCATAAAGCAATAATTCATAGTAGAGGTATTGAAGCAACACAAAGGAAGATTAAGTTTCAGCGGTTGCTTTCAACTTGTAACATGTATATCTCATGGATATTGTCAACATAGAGTAATATAACAAGTGCAATATGCAAGTATGTAGGAATCAATGCATAGTTCACACAAGTGTTTGCTTCTTGAGGTGGAGAGAGATAGGTGAACTGACTCAACATAAAAGTAAAAGAATGGTCCTTCAAAGAGGAAAGCATCGATTGCTATATTTGTGCTAGAGCTTTGGTTTTGAAAACAAGAAACAATTTTGTCAACGGTAGTAATAAAGCATATGTGTTATGTAAATTATATCTTACAAGTTGCAAGCCTCATGCATAGTATACTAATAGTGCCCGCACCTTGTCCTAATTAGCTTGGATTACCGGGATTATCGCAATGCACATGTTTTAACCAAGTGTCACAAAGGGGTACCTCTATGCCGCCTGTACAAAGGTCTAAGGAGAAAGCTCGCATTGGATTTCTCGCTATTGATTATTCTCAACTTAGACATCCATACCGGGACAACATAGACAACAGATAATGGACTCCTCTTTAATGCATAAGCATGTAGCAACAATTAATTTTCTCATATGAGATTGAGGATATATGTCCAAAACTGAAACTTCCACCATGGATCATGGCTTTAGTTAGCGGCCCAATGTTCTTCTCTAACAATATGCATGATCTAACCATAAAGGTGGTAAATCGCCCTTACTTCAGACAAGACGGACATGCATAGCAACTCACATGATATTCAACAAAGAGTAGTTGATGGCGTCCCCAGGAACATGGTTATCGCACAACAAGCAACTTAATAAGAGATAAAGTGCATAAGTACATATTCAATACCACAATAGTTTTTAAGCTATTTGTCCCATGAGCTATATATTGTAAAAGTAGAGGATAGAAATTTAAAGGTAGCACTCAAGCAATTTACTTTGGAATGGCGGAGAAATACCATGTAGTAGGTAGGTATGGTGGACACAAATGGCATAGTGGTTGGCTCAAGTATTTTGGATGCATGAGAAGTATTCCCTCTCGATACAAGGTTTAGGCTAGCAAGGCTATTTGAAACAAACACAAGGATGAAGCGGTGCAGCAAAACTTACATAAAAGACATATTGTAAACATTATAAGACTCTACACCGTCTTCCTTGTTGTTCAAACTCAATACTAGAAATTATCTAGACTTTAGAGAGACCAATTATGCAAACCAAATTTTAGCATGCTCTATGTATTTCTTCATTAATAGGTGCAAAGCATATGATGCAAGAGCTTAAACATGAGCACAACAATTGCCAAGTATCACATTATCCAAGACATTATAGCAATTACTACATGTATCATTTTCCAATTCCAACCATATAACAATTTAACGAAGAAGAAACTTCGCCATGAATATTATGAGTAGAGCCTAAGGACATATTTGTCCATATGCTACAGCGGAGCGTGTCTCTCTCCCACACAAAGAATGCTAGGATCCATTTTATTCAAACAAAACAAAAACAAAAACAAACCGACGCTCCAAGCAAAGCACATAAGATGTGATGGAATAAAAATATAGTTTCAGGGGAGGAACCTGATAATGTTGTCGATGAAGAAGGGGATGCCTTGGGCATCCCCAAGCTTAGATGCTTGAGTCTTCTTGATATATGCAGGGATGAACCACCGGGGCATCCCCAAGCTTAGAGCTTTCACTCTCCTTGATCATGTTGTATCATCTCCCTCTCTTGATCCTTGAAAACTTCCTCCACACCAAACTCAAAACAACTCATTAGAGAGTTAGTGCACAATCAAAATATACATGTTCAGAGGTGACATAATCATTCTTAACACTTCTGGACATTGCACAAAGCTACTGAAAGTCAATGGAATCGAAAAATCCATCGAACATAGCAAAACAGGCAATGCGAAATAAAAGGCAGAATCTGTCAAAACAGAACAGTTCGTAAAGACGAATTTTATTGAGGCACCAGACTTGCTCAAATGAAAATGCTCAAATTGAATGAAAGTTGCGTACATATCTGAGGATCACTCACATAAATTGGCATAATTTTATGAGTTACCTACAGAGAATTTTGCCCAGATTCGTGACAGCAAAGAAATCTGTTTCTGCGCAGTAATCCAAATCTAGTATGAACCTTACTATCAACGACTTTACTTGGCACAACAATGCACAAAACTAAGATAAGGAGAGGTTGCTACAGTAGTAAACAACTTCCAAGACACAAAATAAAAACAAAGTACTGTATTAAAAACATGGGTTGTCTCCCATAAGCGTTTTTCTTTAATGCCTTTCAGCTAGGCGCAGAAAGTGTGTATCAAGTGTTATCAAAAGATGGTGCATCTACAGCGGGGTGTGGGGTTTTCTCAACCATGCATAGTATGTTGGATACATAAGTTTTAGCGGCTCCCTTTTCATTAGTCTTGGGCTTGCTACTCTCATCAAACAAATTTTCAGGAACAAGCCAAGCATAGTTATTTTCTAGTGCGTCATTCATCGCTAGGAGCTTACATGGTATTGGTGCTTTGATCTGCCCACCATCATTAATATTATTAGTGTACCTTACTCTCTCCATGTCCATCTTTTCAAGGAGACTAACAAAATTGGTATAAGAACCAAGCATCTTATATTTAATAAAGACCTTTCTAGCCTCTCTTGCTATACCACCAAATTCTCTAAGAAGGGTTTCTAAAACAAAATCTTTCTTTTCCCCTTCTTCCATATCACCGAGTGTAAGAAACATGTGTTGGATTATAGGATTGAGATTAACAAATTTAGTTTCCAACATGCGAACTAAAGCAGCAGCAGCAATTTCATAAGTAGGAGCAAGTTCTACCAAGTGTCTATCTTCAAAATCTTCAACGGTACTCACATGATTGAAAAAATTCTTCTATATTATTTCTCCCAATTATAGACCCACGTCCTACCGGCATGTCTTTTACGGTAAAATTAAAAGGAAACATGTTGAAATAAGTAAAGCAAATATAAGTAACTAATTTTTTTTGTGTTTTTGATATAGCAAACAAGATAGTAAATAAAGTAAAACTAGCAACAAACTTTTTTGTATTTTGATTTAGTGCAGCAAACAAAGTAGTAAATAAAATGAAGCAAGACAAAAACAAAGTAAAGAGATTGGGATGTGGAGACTCCCCTTGCAGCGTGTCTTGATCTCCCCGGCAACGGCGCCAGAAATTTTGATTGATGCGCGTGATTGACGTATTGTCTTTCCGTTCGACACGCGTCCGTTGGGAACCCCAAGAGGAAGGTGTGATGCGTACAGCGGAAAGTTTCCCTCAGTTAGAAACCAAGGTTTATCGAACCAGTAGGAGTCAAGAAGCACGTTGAAGGTTGATGGCGGCGAGATGTAGTGCGGCGCAACACCAGGGATTCCGGCGCCAACGTGGAACCTGCACAACACAAACCAAGTACTTTGCCCCAACGAAACAGCGAGGTTGTCAATCTCACTGGCTTGCTGTAACAAAGGATTAGATGTATAGTGTGGATGATGATTGTTTGCAGAAAACAGTAGAACAAGTATTGCAGTAGATTGTATTTCAGTATAGAGAATTGGACCGGGGTCCACAGTTCACTAGAGGTGTCTCTCCCATAAGATAAATAGCATGTTGGGTGAACAAATTACAGTTGGGCAATTGACAAATAGAGAGGGCATGACCATGCACATACATATTATGATGAGTATAGTGAGATTTAATTGGGCATTACGACAAAGTACATAGACCGCTATCCAGCATGCATCTATGCCTAAAAAGTCCACCTTCAGGTTATTGATACGCGTACAGCACGCGTCCATTGGGAACCCCAAGAGGAAGGTGTGATGCGTACAACGGCAAGTTTTCCCTCAGTATGAAACCAAGGTTTATCGAACCAGTAGGAGCCAAGAAGCACGTTGAAGGTTGATGGCGGCGAGATGTAGTGCGGCGCAACACCAGGGATTCCGGCGCCAACGTGGAACCTGCACAACACAAACCAAGTACTTTGCCCCAACGAAATAAATGAGGTTGTCAATCTCACCGGCTTGCTGTAACAAAGGATTAGATGTATAGTGTGGATGATGATTGTTTGCAAAAAACAGTAGAACAGTTGCAGTAGATTGTATTTCAGTATAGAGAATTGGACCGGGGTCCACAGTTCACTAGAGGTGTCTCTCCCATAAGATAAACAGCATGTTGGGTGAACAAATTACAGTTGGGCAATTGACAAATAAAGAGGGCATGACCATGCACATACATATTATGATGAGTATAGTGAGATTTAATTGGGCATTACGACAAAGTACATAGACCGCTATCCAGCATGCATCTATGCCTAAAAAGTCCACCTTCAGGTTATCATCCGAACCCCCTCCAGTATTAAGTTGCTAACAACAGACAATTGCATTAAGTATTGCGCGTAATGTAATCAGTAACTACATCCTCGAACATAGCACCAATGTTTTATCCCTAGTGGCAATAGCACATCCATAATCTTAGAGGTTTCTCACTCCCCTGCATTCACGGAGACATGAACCCACTATCGAGCATAAATACTCCCTCTTGGAGTTACAAGCATCTACTTGGCCAGAGCATCTACTAGTAACGGAGAGCATGCAAGATCATAAACAACACATAGATATAAATTGATAATCAACATAACAAGTATTCTCTATTCATCGGATCCCAACAAACACAACATATAGAATTACAGATAGATGATCTTGATCATGTTCGGCAGCTCACAAGACCCGACAATTAAGCATAATGGGGAGAAGACAACCATCTAGCTACTGCTATGGACCCATAGTCCAGGGGTAGACTACTCACACATCACTCCGGAGGCGACCATGGCGGCATAGAGTCCTCCGGGAGATGATTCCCCTCTCCGGCAGGGTGCCGGAGGCGATCTCCTGAATCCCCCGAGATGGGATTGGCGGCGGCGGCGTCTCTGGAAGGTTTTCCGTATCGTGGCTCTCGGTACTGGGGGTTTCGCGACGAAGGCTATTTGTAGGCGGAAGGGCAGGTCAAGGGGCGTCACGAGGGGCCCAGATGACAGGCCGCGCGGCGGCCAAGACCTGGGCCGCGCCGCCCGTAGTCCTGGCCGCCTCGTGGCCCCACTTCCCCGTTGACTCTTCTCGGTCTTCCGGGAAGCTTCGTGGCAAAATAGGACCCCGGGCGTTGATTTCGTCCAATTCCGAGAATATTTCCTTACTAGGATTTCTGAAACCAAAAACAGCAGAAAACAAAGAATCGGCACTTCGGCATCTTGTTAATAGGTTAGTTCCAGAAAATGCACGAATATGACATAAAGTGTGCATAAAACATGTAGATATCATCAATAATGTGGCATGGAACATAAGAAATTATCGATACGTCGGAGACGTATCAGCATCCCCAAGCTTAGTTTCTGCTCGTCCCGAGCAGGTAAACGATAAACAAAGATAATTTCTGGAGTGACATGCCATCATAACCTTGATCATACTATTTGTAAGCATATGTAGTGAATGCAGCGATCAAAACAATGTAAATGACGTGAGTAAACAAGTGAATCATATAGCAAAGACTTTTCATGAATAGTACTTCAAGACAAGCATCAATAAGTCTTGCATAAGAGTTAACTCATAAAGCAATAATTCATAGTAAAAGCATTGAAGCAACACAAAGGAAGATGAAGTTTCAGCGGTTGCTTTCAACTTATAACATGTATATCTCATGGATATTGTCAACATAGAGTAAGATAACAAGTGCAATATGCAAGTATGTAGGAATCAATGCACAGTTCACACAAGTGTTTGTTTCTTGAGGTGGAGAGAAATAGGTGAACTGACTCAACAATAAAAGTAAAAGAATGGTCCTTCAAAGAGGAAAGCATCGATTGCTATATTTGTGCTAGAGCTTTGATTTTGAAAACATATAGAGAGCAATAAAAGTAAAATTTTGAGAGGTGTTTGTTGTTGTCAACGAATGGTAGTGGGCACTCTAACCCCCTTGCCAGACAAACCTTCAAAGAGCGGCTCCCATTTTATTTTATTTTTGTGTGGCACTCCTTCCAACCTTTCTTTCACAAACCATGGCTAACCGAATCCTTCGGGTGCCTGCCAACAATCTCATACCATGAAGGAGTGCCTTTTTTATTTTAGTTTTATTATGATGACACTCCTCCCCACCTTTGCTTTCTCAAGCCATGGCTAACCGAATCCTTCGGGTGCCGTCCAATCAATCACATACCATGGAGGAGTGTCTATTTTTATTAATTAATTTGGGACTGGGAATCCCATTGCCAGCTCTTTTTGCAAAATTATTGGATAAGCGGATGAAGCCACTAGTCCATTGGTGAAAGTTGCCCAACAAGATTGAAAGATAAACACCACATACTTCCTCATGAGCTATAAAACATTGACACAAATCAGAGGTGATAAATTTTGAATTGTTTAAAGGTAGCACTCAAGCAATTTACTTTGGAATGGCGGAGAAATACAATGTAGTAGGTAGGTATGGTGGACACAAATGGCATAGTGGTTGGCTCAAGTATTTGGATGCATGAGAAGTATTCCCTCTCGATACAAGGTTTAGGCTAGCAAGGTTTATTTGAAACAAACACAAGGATGAACTGGTGCAGCAAAACTCACATAAAAGACATATTGTAAACATTATAAGACTGTACACCATCTTCCTTGTTGTTCAAACTCAATACTAGAAATTATCTAGACCTTAGAGAGACCAAATATGCAAACCAAATTTTAGCATGCTCTATGTATTTCTTCATTAATGGGTGCAAAGTATATGACGCAAGAGCTTAAACATGAGCACAACAATTGCCAATTATCACATTATCCAAGACATTATAGCAATTACTACATGTATCATTTTCCAATTCCAACCATATAACAATTTAACGAAGAAGAAACTTTCGCCATGAATATTATGAGTAGAGCCTAAGGACATACTTGTCCATATGCAACAGCGGAGCGTGTCTCTCTCCCACACAAAGAATGCTAGGATCCATTTTATTCAAACAAAACAAAAACAAAAACAAACCGACGCTCCAAGAAAAGCACATAAGATGTGATGGAATAAAAATATAGTTTCAGGGGAGGAACCTGATAATGTTGTCGATGAAGAAGGGGATGCCTTGGGGAGGCATCCCCAAGCTTAGACGCTTGAGTCTTCTTGATATATGCAGGGGTGAACCACCGGGGCATCCCCAAGCTTAGAGCTTTCACTCTCCTTGATCATGTTGTATCATCTCCCTCTCTTGATCCTTGAAAACTTCCTCCACACCAAACTTAGAACAACTCATTAGAGGGTTTGTGCACAATCAAAATATACATGTTCAGAGGTGACATAATCATTCTTAACACTTCTGGACATTGCACAAAGCTACTGAAAGTCAATGGAATCGAAATATCCATCGAACATAACAAAACAGGCAATGCGAAATAAAAGGCAGAATCTGTCAAAACAGAACAGTTCGTATTGACGAATTTTATTGAGGCACCAGACTTGCTCAAATGAAAATTATCAAATTGAATGAAAGTTGCGTACATATCTGAGGATCACTCACGTAAATTTGCATAATTTTCTGAGTTACCTACAGAGAATTTTTCCCAGAGTCGTGACAGCAAAGAAATCTGTTTCTGCGCAGTAATCCAAATCTAGTATGAACTTTTCTATCAACGACTTTACTTGGCACAACAAAACACTAAACTAAGATAAGGAGAGGTTGCTACAGTAGTAAACAACTTCCAAGACACAAAATAAAAACAAAGTACTGTAGTAAAAACATGGGTTGTCTCCCATAAGCGCTTTTCTTTAACGCCTTTCAGCTAGGCGCAGAAAGTGTGTATCAAGTATTATCAAGAGATGAAGTGTCAACATCATAATTTGTTCTAATAATAGAATCAAAAGGTAACTTCATTCTCTTTCTAGGGAAGTGTTCCATACCTTTCTTGAGAGGAAATTGATATTTAATATTACCTTCCTTCATATCAATGATAGCACCAACAGTTCGAAGAAAAGGTCTTCCCAATATGATGGGACAAGATGCATTGCATTCAATATCCAAGACAACAAAATCAACGGGGACAAGGTTATTGTTAACGGTAATGCGAACATTATCAACTTTCCCCAAAGGTTTCTTTGTAGAATGATCAGCAAGATTAACATCCAAATAACAATTTTTCAGCGGTGGCAAGTCAAGCATATTATAAATTTTCTTAGGCATAACAGAAATACTTGCACCAAGATCACATAAAGCATTACAATCAAAATCTTTGATCTTCATCTTAATGATGGGTTCCCAACCATCCTCTAGCTTTCTAGGAATAGAGGCTTCGCGCTCTAGTTTCTCTTCTCTAGCTTTTATGAGAGCATTTGTAATATGTTTTGTGAAAGCCAAATTTATAGCACTAGCATTAGGACTTTTAGCAAGTTTTTGTAAGAACTTTATAACTTCAGAGATGTGGCAATCATCAAAATTCAAACCATTATAATCTAAAGCAATGGGATCATCATCCCCAATGTTGGAAAAAATTTCAGCGGTTTATCACAAGCTTTCAATAGCTTTCAGTGTTTCTCGCGCTTTGCATTAGAAGTGGAAACATTGCTAACACCAATTCTTTTATTATTATTAGTAGGAGGTGCAGCAACTTGTGTAGCATTAGCATTACTAGTGGTGGTAATAGTCCAAACTTTAGCTATATTATCTTCTTTTTCATTTTCTTCTCTTTCCCACCTAGCGCGCAATTCGGCCATCAATCTTATATTCTCATTAATTCTAACTTGGATGGCATTTGCTGTAGTAACAATTTTACTATGATGATTTTCTGTAGTCATAACTTTCGATTTCAAAAGATCAACATCAGCAGCAAGACTATCGACTTTAGAAGCAAGTATATCAATTTTCCCAAGCTTTTCTTCAACAGATTTGTTAAAAGCAGTTTGTGTACTAATAAATTCTTTAAGCATGGCTTCAAGTCCAGGGGGTGTGTTCCTATTATTGTTGTAAGAATTCCCATAAGAATTACCATAGCCGTTGCCATTATTATAAGGATATGGCCTATAGTTGTTACTAGAATTGTTCCGGTAAGCATTGTTGTTGAAATTATTATTTTTAATGAAGTTTACATCAACATGTTCTTCTTGTGCAACCAATGAAGCTAACGGAACATTATTAGGATCAACATTTGTCCTATCATTCACAAGCATAGACATAATAGCATCAATCTTATCACTCAAGGAAGAGGTTTCTTCGACAGAATTTACCTTCTTACCTTGTGGAGCTCTTTCCGTGTGCCATTCAGAGTAATTGATCATCATATTATCAAGTAGCTTTGTTGCTTCACCAAGAGTGATGGACATAAAGGTACCTCCAGCAGCTGAATCCAATAGGTTCCGCGAAGAAAAATTCAGTCCTGCATAAAAGGTTTGGATGATCATCCAAGTAGTCAGTCCATGGGTTGGGCAATTTTTAACCAGAGATTTCATTCTTTCCCATGCTTGTGCAACATGCTCAGTATCCAATTGTTTAAAATTCATTATGCTACTCCTCAAAGATATAATTTTAGCAGGGGGATAATATCTACCAATGAAAGCATCCTTGCATTTAGTCCATGAATCAATACTATTCTTAGGCAGAGATAGCAACCAATCTTTAGCTCTTTCTCTTAATGAGAAAGGGAACAATTTTAATTTTATAATGTCACCATCTACATCTTTATATTTTTGCATTTCACATAGTTCAACAAAATTATTGAGATGGGCAGCAGCATCATCAGAACTAACACCAGAAAATTGCTCTCGCATAACAAGATTTAGTAAAGCAGGTTTAATTTCAAAGAATTCTGCTGTAGTAGCAGGTGGAGCAATAGGTGTGCATAAGAAATCATTATTATTTGTGGTTGTGAAGTCACACAACTTAGTATTTTCAGGAGTACCCATTTTAGCAACAGTAAATAAAGCAAACTAGATAAAGTAAATGCAAGTAACTAATTTTTTTGTGTTTTTGATATAGCAAACAAGATAGCAAATAAAGTAAAACTAGCAACTAATTTTTTTGTATTTTGATTTAGTGTAGCAAACAAAATAGTAAATAAAACTAAGCAAGAAAAAAACAAAGTAAAGAGATTGGGATGTGGAGACTCCCTTTGCAGCGTGTCTTGATCTCCCCGGCAACGGCGCCAGAAAAAGAGCTTGATACGCGTACAACACGCGTCCGTTGGGAACCCCAAGAGGAAGGTGTGATGCGTACAGCGGCAAGTTTTCCCTCAGTATGAAACCAAGGTTTATCGAACCAGTAGGAGCCAAGAAGCACGTTGAAGGTTGATGGCGGTGAGATGTAGTGCGGCGCAACACCAGGGATTCCGGCGCCAACGTGGAACCTGCACAACACAAACCAAGTACTTTTCCCCAACGAAACAGCGAGGTTGTCAATCTCACCGGCTTGCTGTAACAAAGGATTAGATGTATAGTGTGGATGATGATTATTTGCAGAAAACAGTAGAACAGTTGCAGTAGATTGTATTTCAGTATAGAGAATTGGAACGGGGTCCACAGTTCACTAGAGGTGTCTCTCCCATAAGATAAACAGCATGTTGGGTGAACAAATTACAGTTGGGCAATTGACAAATAAAGAGGGCATGACCATGCACATACATATTATGATGAGTATAGTGAGATTTAATTGGGCATTACGACAAAGTACATAGACCGCTATCCAGCATGCATCTATGCCTAAAAAGTCCACCTTCAGGTTATCATCCGAACCCCCTCCAGTATTAAGTTGCTAACAACAGACAATTGCATTAAGTATTGCGCGTAATGTAATCAGTAACTACATCCTCGAACATAGCACCAATGTTTTATCCCTAATGGCAATAGCACATCCATAATCTTAGAGGTTTCTGTCACTCCCCCAGATTCACGGAGACATGAACCCACTATCGAGCATAAATACTCCCTCTTGGAGTTACAAGCATCTACTTGGCCAGAGCATCTACTAGTAACGGAGAGCATGCAAGATCATAAACAACACATAGATATAAATTGATAATCAACATAACAAGTATTCTCTATTCATCGGATCCCAACAAACACAACATATAGAATTACAGATAGATGATCTTGATCATGTTCGGCAGCTCACAAGACCCAACAATTAAGCATAATGGGGAGAAGACAACCATCTAGCTACTGCTATGGACCCATAGTCCAGGGGTAGACTACTCACACATCACTCCGGAGGCGACCATGGCGGCGTAGAGTCCTCCGGGAGATGATTCCCCTCTCCGGCAGGGTCCCGGAGGCGATCTCCTGAATCCCCCGAGATGGGATTGGCGGCGGCGGCGTCTCTGGAAGGTTTTCCGTATCGTGGCTCTCGGTACTGGGGGTTTCGCGACGAAGGCTATTTGTAGGCGGAAGGGCAGGTCAGGGGGCGTCACGAGGGGCCCAGGAGACAGGTCGGCGCGGCCAAGACCTGGGCCGCGCTGCCCTACCTCCTGGCCACCTTGTGGCCCCACTTCGTTGACTCTCCGGTCTTCTGGAAGCTTCGTGTGAAAATAGGCCCCTGGGCGTTGATTTCGTCCAATTCCGAGAATATTTCCTTACTAGGATTTCTGAAACCAAAAACAGCAGAAAACATCAACTGGCTCTTCGGCATCTTGTTAATAGGTTAGTTCCAGAAAATGCATAAATATGACATAAAGTATGCATAAAACATGTAGATATCATCAATAATGTGGCATGGAACATAAGAAATTATCGATACGTCGGAGACGTATCAACCACATAGCTACCGGTAGAGCCCTCAGCCTCGGGGGAGGACTACTCCCTCCTCATCATGGGAGACAACAACGGCGATGAAGATGGCGGTGGTGTCGATGGAGATGACTCCGGGGGCAATTCCTCGTCCCGGCGGTGTGCCGGAACAGAGACTTCTGTCCCCTGAATCTTGTCTTCGCGATGGCGGCGGCTACGGAACACTTCATGGAATATCGTCGATCGTGGTAGGGTTTTCTCTTCTGGAAGAATATATAGGCGGAAGGGCAGCCTCGGAGGGGCCCCAGGGTGCCCTCACCACATGGCGGCGCGGCCAGGGTTGGGCACGCGCCCCCTATGGTGTGGGCCCCCTTGGCCCCCCTCTGGCCCTTCTCTTGCTCTCCGGGTCCGTCTCGGCAAAATATTGACTTCCGTCTTCGTGGGGTCCAATTCCGAGAATATTTCCTGTGTAGAATTTCTGAAACCAAAAACAGCAGAAAACAGGAACTTGCGCTTCGGCATCTTGTTAATAGGTTAGTCCCGGAAAATGCATAAAAATGATATAAAGTATGAATAAAACATGTAGGTATTGTCATAAAACTAGCATGGAACATAAGAAATTATAGATACGTGATAACCCACAAGTATAGGGGATCGCAACAGTCTTCGAGGGAAGTAAAACCCAAATTTATGGATTCGACACAAGGGGAGGTAAAGAATACTTATAAGCCTTAACAACTGAGTTGTCAATTCAGCTGCACCTGGAAAAGCACTAGTAACAGGGGTGATGTGAAAGCAGCAGTAATATGAGAGCAATAGTAACAGTAACACAGCAATAGTAACACAGGAGCAATGGCACCAGAAAATAGTTGATACTACTTCCAATGACATATAGAACGAGTATATGATGATGAGAGATGGACCGGGGTTCCCAGCGATCTACACTAGTGGTAACTCTCCAATAACAAGTGAAAAGTGGTGGGTGAACAAATTACAGTTGGGCAATTGATAGGATTGAAATAGCATTAAGACACAACATCAAGATTATTAATCATGTAGGCATGTTTTCCTTATATAGTCGTACGTGCTCGCAATGAGAAACTTGCACAACATCTTTTGTCCTACCAGCCGGTGGCAGCCGGGCCTCAAGGGAATCTACTGGCTATTAAGGTACTCCTTTTAATAGAGCACCGGAGCAAAGCATTAACACTTGGTGAAAACATGTGATCCTCATACCTACGCCTTCCCCTCCATTTGTCCCAATTTCTTTCACTTTGGGGCCTTTGGTTCCGGACATAGACATGTGCATACAACTTGTAGATAAAATCTAAGCAATAATTATAAAGCTTAAATCTAAGATCATGTCACTCGGGCCCTAGTGACAAGCATTAAGCATAACAAGATAGCAGCAACAATAACTTCACAAACTTTATAGATAGACTAATCATAATGTATCATCCATCGGATCCCAACAAACACAACACCGATTACATCAGATGGATCTCAATCATGTAAGGCAGCTCATGAGATCATTGTATTGAAGTACATGGGATAGAGAGTACCAACTAGCTACTGCTAGAACCCGTAGTCCATGGGGGAACTACTCACGGAGCATGATGGAGGCGGTGGCGTCGATGGAGATGGCTTCCGGGGGCACTTCCCCATCCCGGCAGGGTGCCGGAACAGAGACTTCTGTCCCCCGAATTGGAGTTTCGCGATGGCGGCGGCGCCCCTGGGGTCTTTCTGGACTTTCGTCAATTGGTATCGCGTTTTTAGGTCGAAAGGGCTTATATAGGCGAAGAGGCGGCGCAGGAGGGCGCCTGGGGCCTCCTCCCCATAGGCCGGCGCGGCCAGGGTGGAGCCCGCGCGTGTAATATCCCAGGTATTGGGGTTACAAAAATAGAGGAAGCAGATGTGTGCATTGCATTCATGCATATAAAATCTGGGGAATTTTCGCGCTTTAAAGTAAAACAGTCACAGTAACTGAAGTTTCACTTGACCTTGGTGGAATGGAAGTAGCTCATCAAGTCAAGCGCTATAAACCTCAATGTGACCTTGTTAAAACATTGTTTTGGGAAGAGATGATTTGATCTAAGGGGTTAGATCAAATGGAACTAATAATCAACACAACAACACTCTACTCAATGATCAACTACTTGATCTTATAACAGATCATAATATGGTAATCATTGCCATAACACAAGAACATCTGTTCAATTACAAACCAAGTAACATTAAAATGGAGAAACCATTCCTAACTTATCTTTTCCATGTCTTAAACTAATCCTTGATCCTACCATGAACCCCATGGTATTCATTCTACTTTATTCCTGTAAACATAACAATGAGATCAACTCTAGAAATATATATCTTTCTCTATTCCATATTATTATACATCAAACCTAGAGAGGTGAGAGTCCTATTTCATTTTGGGAAGAAATGACAAACCTAGAGGCAAACCTTGGATATAAATATCCATATGATCACAACATCATCTTTAAAGAGAAACCCTAGAATATTATTCCAGACCATCCCTAGAGAGAGAACCCATTTATGTTAACCATAGACATTGGTGACCACATCAATCTCTATGGAGCCTAACCTTAGGTTAGTATCAAAGTCCTTCCCAAATGAGAGAGATCATTCATACTAATCCTTGCTCTGTCTATTTTAGAATAAAGGACAACCTTTGAACTAAAGTATTTGGTTGTAAACCATTTCCCTTGGAGTGGTGGGACAACCTAACATCACATGGAATAATACCATATCCATGAATTGATAAAGAAAGGAGGAAACTAATCCAACCAAGATAGCCAAGTGTAGTCTTAGCCTAGATACCTAATGAGATATTAGGAATACACCATAAATCCTAGAATAACTATTCCTATGAAAGAGAGCTCAAGCTATGGTGCTACACTCAAGCTAGTTGAGGCAACACTTGAATTTGAGGGAGAGAACTATCCATATAACCAGATGATTATATCATCATTGATTAAGTAGAACCCTAACATAATATCTCAGGCATTCTCCTGGGATATAAACTTAAGAGGCAACCATAGTAGTCCCATTCAAGAAGGTAAATTAGAAGTACTATACCCTAGTTGATTAAGACAATGCTTGATCATGGGAGTGAGAAACCTATTTAACGAGAGATACCTTAGGAAGCCAAACCTTGATCATTATAAATTGAGTGATGATCATAAACCCTAAGAACTTGAGGTAGAGATATTAAGAACAAGTTGATCATGCCTAATCCATGATCATGCTCTTGAGGTATGTGAGGATAAGTTAAATCTTAATAAGATAAGTAGATATCACTCACCACATGAAATTATAGGGAGGTAACTAGTAAGCAAACCTAGGCTTATATCCCAACCTTAACTTGTGAATCACTTGGTGATCATAAGTAGAATCCTACCACATCTATATTTCATAAATTAAAGAACTTA
The DNA here is from genome assembly GCF_019359855.2 of Lolium perenne. NCBI lineage: Eukaryota > Viridiplantae > Streptophyta > Magnoliopsida > Poales > Poaceae > Lolium > Lolium perenne. The sequence goes on from NC_067247.2 coordinate 383,235,967, forward strand.
AGAAAACCTTAGAGATAAACTCTATACTTTATATGATGAGAAACCATTCATCATTAGAACCAAAGTTAACTATAAAAAGAACCATATCTATTTTAGTTACTTTAACAATGGATTAAGGATAACCATAGTGGAATCAAATAAAACTAATTCTCAAAATCTTAGTAACTAAAGGAGAACATAAAATGTTAATAAAGCCACCACCTTATCATGGTTAGGGGAGATTAACCCTAGCACATGCAATATGGTGCTATTTCATCTCTATAACCTAGAATTAAACCTCAACCCTAGTTTATGTATCACAATGGTGATCATAATATAAACTAGGCCATAATGGAGATTCAAACCATGTGCAATCAGGAGAATATGATTAGAACCCTAATTGTTCATTAATTGAATCCTATGCTTCAATTATTAAACACAATAGACACCCAATGTTAAAACCCTATAATTAAACCCATGTGTGGTTATCAACCACTTATCTTTATAATTAGTACCAAACCATGATAAGAGTAGTACCTACTCTAAGTATTTTAAGGTGTTACTAAACTACCATATAAATACTACACTTGGAAGTAATTCAATTAGAATTTCCAATTCATTATAACATAGTTATGCCCATAAAATAATAGACAAGTGATAGCATTCTCAAATAATAGATAAAGACCTTAGAGATATTTTAGTATATGAAATCATATGTACATGAATAAATTCTCAAATAAGAACCAAGTCATAATAATAACCTATAAAACACTTGGTGTACAAATTATCAACTCCAATCATTCAAAGGGGAGTTGTGTTCTAAATATAAAAAAGGGAAAATTAAAATAAATACCTAAATTATTGCCTAATTTAAACATTGTCATAAGGCTCACCTACATTGAATGTGATTCAAAAACAAAGCAGTAATGCATGTATCCTTTTCTTATTCCTAAAGAAATGCAAATTATAAAATACCTGCATGGTGTAAAATTATTTAAGTTTGAATTAAAAACAGAATGTAAAATAGAAAAGGTAAACAGAAAATAAAAATAGAAAGGAAAAGAGAGGAGTAGCTCACCTGGACTCACCTGGCCGCAGCAGCCCAGCTGCCGAGCTCAACATCAGCCCAACACCATCACCACGTCGTAGCCCAGCCCAGCCCACTTACCCCTTCGTCTAAAAAGATCTGGGAGGCGTCGTCCTCATCCTCTCCACCGTGCATGAGCGCCAGCACGACGGAGTGCTCGCCTTCCTCTCTCGCTGGCGACCCCTCCGTGCTCCACTACGTGACGAGGCACTCTTCGACGCCCTATAAAAGCTCCAGCACGAACAGCAGCTCCGGGTTTCTTCCTCCTCTGCCCAAATTTCCCCCTCTGCCGAAACCTGGCCGCCCTAGTCTCCATTATCGCCGGTGACGAGGCCTTCCCGAGCCAATCCGAGTACACCAGAGCAACCGCCGTCCTCGACTTGCTACACCCACGGAAGGAATCGAGCCGCCGTGCTCTAAATCGACGCCGACGAGCTCATCTTCCCGAAGGCCGGCGACACGAAATTCCGGCGAACCAGACCACGGCGAGCTTCTCCGACCTCATCATCGTGTTCCTGGTAATCTTGCGCACCTCCAGAGCTAATTATTGCATCCGTGCGCATCCGGTAGCTCAAGGTTGTGAGATGGCCGGAGTGCGCCACCGCGGTACCTCACCGTCCGCCGTGCTCCGGTGACCATTCCTGAGCGGCGCGGCCACCAGTAGCTTCACCTCGTTGCCCTCGTTCTAACAAGCACGCGCACGCCCCTGCGGGAGCCCGGGAACGCCGGCGCCATCGCCGACTGCCCCGCTGGTCACCGTGAATCATGCCACGTTGGCGTCACCGTGGCGTGTGACATGGCCACTGGCCCACCAGTCAGTGGCTAGGGGTAGCTTAGACCGGGTATACTTAGCAGATTCCGTTTTAGTTTAAATTCAGAAAACTGCCGCAACTTGGCAAATTCATATAAAATTCAATATAGCTCAGAAAAATATAAATGATACATCAAAATTCATAGAAAAGTAAACTCTATCCAATAAAAATATAATATGAAATTTTTATTTTTAATAAAAATTTAATTGTTTTATACTTAATAATTAAGTCTTTTCTTTTATTCCTAATTGAATTAAAATTCAATAATTAGGAAAAACTTCTAAATTTAATAAAAACCAGTAAGTAAATCGGGAAAATATTAAAACTAATTTTCCTTTACTTCTAACTTATTAAATCCTTAATAAGAGGATTTAAACCCTAATTAATAATTACCTTAATTATTAATTCATTAAAAATAATATAATGCCAATTCAACATTATTTTTAATTCCAAGTTACTAATAACTTCAACTTTAAAATGAAGTTATTAATCAAAGAACTACATGGTAAATAACAAACCCTAATTCCATATTGAATGATAGTACAACCCTATCATTTCATGTGAACCCTAAAACCCTAAATCAATTAGGAACCCTAGCTCCATTAATCAATTTGAAACCTAAATTGCTTCTAATCTAAAACCTAGGTTAGAATAGGTGATCATGGTACTTTCTTTTAAATCATAGAACCATATAGCACCTAGATACTTGTTATGTCCACATAAAATGAAGAAGACCTATCACTAATAAGGTGGATATCCCATGTGTTCATCTTATCAAACCTAGATGATCAAATAGGAACACCTAAGTCTAAACCTTAATTCCTATCATCAAAATGATCAACCTTACTTATAACTATATACCATCACACCCTTGTGATGAACCATAATAGCAACTATACCTGCTATTTTGTATTACATACCATATTCCACTAAACCCTACTAGTGTTGGATACTTATCCACCATCCTATTTAGGAGCCAATTATTCTTTACTTAATAGAACCAACAGTAAAACCTAGACCACCTCAACCCAAATTGATATACTTCTTATTACCTAAGAATTATGTTCTTCGAAAGTTATTCTTTTGAAGAAAATAAGGAATCATCATCAAACCTGCTTATAAGGACCTATAAACCCTAGCCAGCTATCACTAGCAAGATAAACCAATCTTGATAGCACCCATGTGTAATTAATTGCTTAGGATGCCTAGGCATAACTCCACCTGCTACTAATGAATCCAACCTTGTTTGGATCCATCTAATACTTACTCCAGAAACTAAATGAAACCATAGTCAACCATAGAACCCCATCAACCTAATTATCATACTTGTTCTTTATTAAAGAACATGTTCTTCACAAGTTATTCTTTTGAAGTATATGATAATTAATCATTAACCATGCCATATAGTGCTAAAACCAACCACTGTTCATTACATGTTAGGATTATACCAAATGTTATAGTTGTGTGCTACTAATATTATTGTTATGATATGTTGCAGCACCTGTTTATGATACCATGTAACCACACCTGAATAAGAACCTTGTATGAGAATCATTCTAAAAGTGCAACACACCCTGAACTAATCATTACCACTAACTACTCCTAAATCATCGGGGTTAGGTCACGCTTAGAGCGATTGCATCTCATACTTATGCATTATTGCATCCTTGCCAATCTTTTAAACATCGTCCTTACCGGACGATGATGCTATTTCAGAATCTGGAATTATTGCGTATCGAAGACCTTGCCTGCATAATCTTGCAGTCAAGAAAGGCAAGTTCATCGCTTGCTCATGCCATTTGAGTATTTTTATCAAATTACTTGCAAAGTACTATGTTTATCACTATTGCATAAAAACCAAAACCACTATTTTCATAACTATGAATATGACTATGTGGTGGGCAATGGAACCATGGATTGTGTTGATATGGTGGAGGTTCCATTGCAAGGGTTTATATCCATCTAGGATTAAACAACAAATGTCGTCCAGTGATTCTTGTGTCGTAATACCCGTGTTAACCATAAGATCTGGAATGGGACGGACTAGTCAATCGTATTTCCACCTCTTGTACATCAACAGATGCGCTTACCGTAGCAGTTGTATCTTGCGGAGCAACTTGAGGGTGGGGATCCCACTCTAATTCCCCACGGTTATGCTGTGCATACCGTAGCAGTTGCGGCTTGCGGAACAACTTGAGGGTGGGGAACCCACTCTAAGTTCCCACGGTAATGTGGTCTATGATGGGTTGCAGCTACCGGCGAAGGAGTTTGGTTAACGAGTCCCAGACTGTCGTCGTGGTCGGGGTCCATCCTTAATTGGACTAAGAGGACCGGCGAGGACCCAGGGTCGGGGTTTGCAACAACGGGTGGGTGTGCGAGGTAGCGGAGGAATATGATTGGCTATGACCTTATACCGGGCCTCACACCAAAGGAAGTGTGGACGAGAACTATAGCTCGGTTGGCACCAAGGTTAAGATCTCTTATGGGTAAAGCAACACACCTCTGCAGAGTGTAATGAATCGTGACCTGTCACTCCCTGTTCCGGGATTTGGAACTGTGAACGCTGCCGGAAAGGCGCTCCGTGAAGTTCTAGTAAACCGGTGAAGGCTGACGGACATAGTTCTTCTGAATAAAAGCAACCTTTTGAAGAAATGATTATGAAAACCTGCATTGGTATTAGACTTTCTGGTCTAATGCCGTAGCTAGTGCATTAAACACCTCTTTCCTATAATGAACTTGTTGAGTACGCTCGTACTCATCCCACTCTTAAATCCCCTGCTTAGATATGGAGGCATCGAAGGAGGATCTACAGTGCAACTCGAAGGCCGAGGAGTCAACAACTACTTCATGAGACAGGACCCTGTCAGAGGAGTCAGATACCATATCCAACAAGGAGAAAACCTAGTTTAGCCATAGAAGGGAACTAGCTTCCTAAACCTAGCTCCTATTTAGCTAGAATCTATTCTTAGCCTCTATAGCTAGTTAAATACTCTACAAATAGAGTTCGTGATAGAATTAGACTACGAGTCGTTCTTCTGGAGTTTATTTGCGGTTTTACCTCATTGTAAAGTAGGAGGCTATGATGATCTTTTGTAACAGAGTCAATGTTGTAATTCTATAGACATGCCTTGGACCCGCATATGTTTCTGTTGTACCACTCTGAGCGATATAATACTAGTGGAACGGTGTTTCATTGGTGTTATATCAGACTTGCATACTACACCATGCAGTGGTATGCCGGGTCACCACAGCGCGGCCCTGGCGTGTGGTGGCCCCCTGGCCCGCCTCCGACTCTCCTTCGGTGTTCTGGGGTCTTCCGGGAAAAATAAGATACTGGGTCTTTGTTTAGTCGAATTCCGAGAATATTGCCCGAACAGCCTTTCTGGAAATTAAAAACAACAGAAAACAGGAACTGGCACTATGGCATCTTGTTAATAGGTTAGTTCCGGAAAACGCATAAAAACAATATAAAGTGTGAGCAAAACATGTAGGTATTGTCATAAAACAAGCATGGAACATCAGAAATTATAGATACGTTGGAGACGTATCAGCATCCCCAAGCTTAGTTCCTACTCGTCCTCGAGTAGGTAAACGATAAAAAGAATAATTTCTGTAGTGACATGCTACTTACATAATCTTGATCATACTATTGTAAAGCATATGAGATGAATGCAGTGACACAAGGCAATGATCTATAGTTTGCTAATCAAATAGATAACATATAGCAAAACTTTTCATGAATAGTACTTTCAAGACAAGCATCAAAAGTCTTGCATAAGAGTTAACTCATAAAGCAATAAATTCAAAGTAAAGGCATCGAAGCAACACAAAGGAAGATATAAGTTTCAGCAATTGCTTTCAACTCTCAACATGCATATCTCATGGATATTGTCAACACAAAGTAATATAATGAATGCAAATAAGCAAGTATGTAAGAATCAATGCACAGTTAACACAAGTGTTTGCCTCTAAGGTGGAAGGAAGTAGGTAAACTGACTCAACATAAAGTAAAAGAAAGGTGTTGCTAGCACGCATTGGGAACCCCAAGAGGAAGGTGTGATGCGTACAGCGGCAAGTTTTCCCTCAGTAAGAAACCAAGGTTTATCGAACCAGTAGGAGCCAAGAAGCACGTTGAAGGTTGATGGCGGCGGAGTGTAGTGCGGCGCAACACCAGGGATTCCGGCGCCAACGTGGAACATGCACAACACAACCAAAGTACTTTGTCCCAACGTAACAGTGAGGTTGTCAATCTCACCGGCTTGTTGTAACAAAGGATTAGATGTATAGTGTGGATTATGATGTTTGCAGAGAACAGTAGAACGAGTATTGCAGTAGATTGTATTCGATGTAAAAGAATGGACCAGGGTCCACAATTCACTAGTGGTGTCTCTCCGATAAGAATAAGCATGTTGGGTGAACAAATTACAGTTGGGCAATTGACAAATAAAGAGGACATGACCATGCACATACATTTTATGATGAGTATTGTGAGATTTAATTGGGCATTACGACAAAGTACATAGACCGCTATCCAGCATGCATCTATGCCTAAAAAGTCCACCTTCAGGTTATCATCCGAACCCCCTCCAGTATTAAGTTGCAAACAACAGACAATTGCATTAAGTATGGTGCGTAATGTAATCAATAAATATATCCTTAGACATAGCATTGATGTTTTATCCCTAGTGGCAACAGCACATCCACAACCTTAGAGGTTTCTGTCACTCCCCAAGATTTAGTGGAGACATGAACCCACTATCGAGCATAAATACTCCCTCTTGGAGTTACAAGCAAAAACTTGGCCAGAGCCTCTACTAGCAACGGAGAGCATGCAAGATCATAAACAACACATAGATGATAGATTGATAATCAACATAACATAGCATTCATTATTCATCGGATCCCAACAAACGCAACATGTAGCATTACAGATAGATGTTCTTGATCATGTTAGGCAGTTCACAAGATCCAACAATGATAGCACAATTAGGAGAAGACGACCATCTAGCTACTGCTATGGACCCATAGTCCAGGGGTGAACTACTCACTCATCACTCCGGAGGCGACCATGGCGGTGAAGAGTCCTCCGGGAGATGATTCCCCTCTCCGGCAGGGTGCCGGAGGCGATCTCCTGAATCCCCCGAGATGGGATTGACGGCGGTGGCGTCTCTGGGAGGTTTTCCGTATCGTGGCTCTCGGTACTGGAGTTATTCTCGACGAAGGCTTAAGTAGGCGGAAGGGTAGGTCAGGGGGCGCCACGAGGGGCCCACACCATAGGCCGGCGCGGCCAGGGCTTGGGCCGCGCCGCCCTGGTGTGGCGTCGCCTCGTCGCCCCACTTCCTATCTCCCCCGGTGTTCTGGAAGCTTCGTGGAAAAATAAGATCCTGGGCGTTGATTTCGTCCAATTCCGAGAATATTTCCTTACTAGGATTTCTGAAACCAAAAACAGCAGAAAACAACAACTGGCTCTTCGGCATCTCGTTAGTAGGTTAGTGCCGGAAAATGCATAAATATGACATAAAGTATGTATAAAACATGTAGGTATCATCAATAAAGTAGCATGGAACATAAGAAATTGTCGATACGTTGGAGACGTATCAAAAGGCCCTTCGCAGAGGGAAGCAGGGATTAAATCATGTGCTAGAGCTTTTTAAGTTTCGAAATCATATAGAGAGCATAAAAGTAGAGTTTTGAGAGGTGTTTGTTGTTGTCAACGAATGGTAGCGGGCACTCTAACCCCCTTGCCAAACAGACTTTCGAAGAGCGGCTCCCATATTTATCTCTCACATGTACTTTAGTTTTAGTTTATTTTTATTTTTGGGTGACACTCCTTCCAACCTTTGCTTTCACAAACCATGGCTAACCGAATCCTCGGGTGCATTCCAACAATCACATACCATGAAGGAGTGTCTATTTATTTTAGTTTTATTTAGAGATGACACTCCTCCCCACCTTTGCTTTCTCAAGCCATGGCTAACCGAATCCTCGGGTGCCGTCCAATCATTCTCATACCATGGAGGAGTGTCTATTTGCAAAATTAAGTTGCTCACTGATGAATCAGAGCAAAACATGTGAAGAGAATTATTAATGAAAGTTAATTAATTGGGGCTGGGAACCCCGTTGCCAGCTCTTTTTGCAAAATTATTGGATAAGCGGATGAAGCCACTAGTCCATTGGTGAAAGTTGCCCAACAAGATTGAAAGATAAAACACCACATACTTCCTCATGAGCTATAAAACATTGACACAAATTGAGAAGCATTTTGAATTGTTTAAAGGTAGCACACGAAGTATTTACTTGGAATGGCAGAGAAATACCACATAATAGGTAGGTATGGTGGACACACATGGCATAGGTTTTGGCTCAAGGTTTTGGATGCACGAGAAGCATTCCCTCTCAGTACAAGGCTTGGCTAGCAAGGTTATTTGAAGCAAACACAAGTATGAACCGATACAGCAAAACTTACATAAGAACATATTGCAAGCATTATAATACTCTACACTGTCTTCCTTGTTGCTTAAACACTTTTACCAGAAAATATCTAGACCTTAGAGAGACCAATCATGCAAACCAATTTCAACAAGCCCTACGGTAGTTCTCCACTAATAGGTTCAAACTACATGATGCATGAGTAAACATGATCTACTTGAGAGCTCAAAACAATTGCCAAGTATCAAATTATTCAAGACAATATGAGGCATTTTCTGTTTCCAGCTAAATAACAATAAGTGCTGTAGCTTCCAACTTTTGTCATTGAACATTAAAAGTAAAACGAAGAACAAGTGTTCATATGAAAAAGCGGAGCGTGTCTCTCTCCCAAACAAGGATAGCTAGGATCCGAATTTATTCAAACAAAAGCAAAAAATAAAAACATACAGACGCTCCAAGTAAAGCACATAAGATGTGACCGAATAAAAATATAGTTTCAATAGAAGAAACCTGATAAATTGATGAAGAAGGGGATGCCTTGGGCATCCCCAAGCTTAGACGCTTGAGTCTTCTTGAAATATGCAGGGATGAACCACGGGGGCATCCCCAAGCTTAGACTTTTTACTCTTCTTGATCATATATCATCCTCCTCTCTTGACTCTTGAAAACTTCCTTCACACCAAACTTCTCATAAACTTCATTAGAGGGGTTAGTACTCAAAAAACTTTAATCACCTTTAGTCCTGTAGTGACACATTGAAAGAACTCAATAAAACATTAGCTACAGCTCTCCACGTCTAGAAAGCCTTGCTTAAAGTCCACAAGAGACAATGCAAAAAACAGAGACAGAATCTGTCAAAACAGAACAGCCAGTAAAGACGAATTTTTAAGAGGTACTTCCGTTGCTCAAATCAGAAAACTCAAAACTAATGAAAGTTGCGTACATATCTGAGGAACACGCACATAAATTGGCAGATTTTGCGGAGTTACCTACAGGGAACCCTTCCCAAATTCGTGACAGATAGAAATCTATTTCTGCGCAGAAATCCAAATCTAGTATCAACCTTCTATTAGAGACTTCACTTGGTACAACAATGCAATAAAATAAAGATAAGGAGAGGTTGCTATAGTAGTAACAACTTCCAAAACACAACAAAACAGTAGCAAAATAAAGACATGGGTTATCTCCCAAGAAGTGCTTTCTTTATAGCCATTAAGATGGGCTCAGCAATTTTAATGATGCACTCGCAAGAAATAAGAGTTGAAGAAAAAGAGAGCATCAAAAAGCAAATTCAAAACACATTTAAGTCTAACCCACTTCCTATGCATAGGAATCTTGTACACAAATAAATTCATGAAGAACAAAGTGACAAGCATAGGAAGATAAAACAAGAGTAACCTCAAAATTTTCAGAGTATAGAGAGGTGTTTTAGTACCATGCAAATTTCTACAACCATATTTTCCTCTCTCATAATAATTTTCAGTAGCTTCATGAACAAACTCAACGATATAAATATCACATATAGCATGCTTTTCATGATCCACAAACATATAATTTTTATCAAGCTCAAAAATAGTGGGATTAAAACCTTCAAACCCACTTTTATCAATAATATAACAAGATGACTGATCATTCTCAAGAGATATGGGACTCCTACATATAGTCAAGAACTCTCCAATCCCATTTTCATTAGTAGTACAATTAATATTATCAAGTAACATAGGACCATCATCTAGAGCTTTATCATAAACATTTGCTAAGCAAAACTCTTTAGTACCATGCATTTCGACATCAGGCACAAATAAAGCATTATCATAAGATTTATCAAAGTAGCATGGATTATCATAGATAACAATAGCATAATTATTTTCACAAGTTTTACTCACAGGGAATATTTCAAGAGAATCCACAGGAACATAACATTCAACCTCCTTTGGTAAGCATGGAGGACAATCAAATAGTGTAAGAGATAAAGAGTTACTCTCATTAGAAGGTTGGCATGGGTAGCTAATCCATTCTTCCTCTTTTTGTTCATCACTCTCCTCTTCTTTTTCATCCAATGAGCTTTCGGGTTCATCAATTTCCTCCTCTTTTTCATCCAATGAGCTTCCAGGTTCATCAATTTCTTCTTCCACAGGTTCCTGCAAATTGTGAGTGCATTCTTGTGCATTAATGAGTCTCTCTTTATAGTCAATGATATAAGGATTAACAATGTAACTTTCTATGCAAAAATTAAGGATAGAAGAGACATAATCTTTAAGGTCCTTACAAACAACACAAGTTTCATAATTTTTAGCCATGAAGGATTCGATCTCAGAAGCTCCCATAAATAAAACAAATTGTTCTACCTCTTCGAACCCAAGATGAATATAGTTATTCCAATTATAGTTCTTAATTAAAACTTCTTCACTAAAGCCACATTGAAATTTCAGATGTTTAGTATCCTCTTTAGAGCAACAATTTATATCATGGCGTTTAAGCAAAATTTTAGCAATTGTATTCAATTTTTCTATCATAGCACTCATTACTTTACCCGTTCTTGATTCTCTATAATTATTATAATATTCTATAAGCTCCAACATGGTTATGCGTTCTTCCATAACAACAGTTTTTAATTTTTTGGTTTTTCAAATTTTTATGGATTTTTGGGTATATGAGAAAAGTAAAACAGAACAAAAAGAAACTAAGCAAAATAATACTAGACAGAAATAAACTAAGCACAAAAAAATAAAATAAAATAAAAACAGAGAGAGAGGTAGAGTGTACTCCCCAGGTGAACTTATGAGTAGAGCTATGCCTCCCCGGCAACGGCGCCAGAAAATAGTCTTGATAACCCACAAGTATAGGGGATCGCAACAGTCTTCGAGGGAAGTAAAACCCAAATTTATTGATTCGACACAAGGGGAGGTAAAGAATACTTATAAGCCTTAACAACTGAGTTGTCAATTCAGCTGCACCTGGAAAAGCACTAGTAACAGGGGTGATGTGAAAGCAGCAGTAATATGAGAGCAATAGTAACAGTAACATAGCAACAGTAACACAGGAGCAATGGCACCAAAAAATAGTTGATACTACTTCCAATGACATATAGAACGAGTATATGATGATGAGAGATGGACCGGGGTTCCCACCGATCTACACTAGTGGTAACTCTCCAATAACAAGTGACAAGTGTTGGCTGAACAAATTACAGTTGGGCAATTGATAGGATTGAAATAGCATTAAGACAGAACATCAAGATTATTAATCATGTAGGCATGTTTTCCTTATATAGTCGTACGTGCTCGCAATGAAAAACTTGCACAACATCTTTTGTCCTACCAGCCGGTGGCAGCCGGGCCTCAAGGGAATCTACTGGCTATTAAGGTACTCCTTTTAATAGAGCACCGGAGCAAAGCATTAACACTTCGTGAAAACATGTGATCCTCATACCTACGCCTTCCCCTCCAGTTGTCCCAATTTCTGTCACTTTGGGGCCTTTGGTTCCGGACATAGACATGTGCATACAACTTGTAGATACAATCTAAGCAATAATTATAAAGCTTAAATCTAAGATCATGGCACTCGGGCCCTAGTGACAAGCATTAAGCATAACAAGATTGCAGCAACAATAACTTCACAAACTTTATAGATAGACTAATCATAATGTATCATCCATCGGATCCCAACAAACACAACACCGATTACATCAGATGGATCTCAATCATGTAAGGCAGCTCATGAGATCATTGTATTGAAGTACATGGGATAGAGAGTACCAACTAGCTACTGCTAGAACCCGTAGTCCATGGGGGAACTACTCACGGAGCATGATGGAGGCGGTGGCGTCGATGGAGATGGCTTCCGGGGGCACTTCCCCATCCCGGTAGGGTGCCGGAACAGAGACTTCTGTCCCCCGAATTGGAGTTTCACGATGACGGCGGCGCCCCTGGAGTCTTTCTTGAGTTTCGTCAATTGGTATCGCGTTTTTAGGTCGAAAGGGCTTATATAGGCGAAGAGGCGGCGCAGGAGGGCGCCTGGGGCCTCCTCCCCATAGGCCGGCGCGGCCAGGGTGGAGCCCGTGCGGCCCTGGTGTGTGGTGGCCCCCTGGCCCACCTTCGGTGTTCTGTGGTCTTCCGGGAAAAATAAGATACTGGGTCTTTGTTTCGTCGAATTCCGAGAATATTGCCCAAACAGCCTTTCTGGAACCAAAAACAACAGAAAACAAGAACTGGCACTATGGCATCTTGTTAATAGGTTAGTTCCGGAAAACGCATAAAAACATTATAAAGTGTGAGCAAAACATGTAGGTATTGTCATAAAACAAGCATGGAACATCAGAAATTATAGATACGTTGGAGACGTATCAATACGTTTGAGACGTATCAGTTGGTCACTCCCAGTCTTTTGCTAGCCTTCACCTGTACTGAGTATGAGCTCTACTCGTGCATACAACTCCTAAAAACCAAAGTTTGCCAATTATGTCCACAATACATACCTATATGTGGTATTTCACCGCTACTCCAAAGTGAATTTCTTATGTGCTACCTTTAAAACCTTCAAAAACTATTACATGTTTTGTGTTCCTGTTTTAGCTCATGAGAAAGTATTGAATGCTTTATTGTCTTTTCATGACCTCACACATTTACTAGCATGAATAATGTGCTATTCCTTAATATTGCAAAAAGAGCAAGGCAACTGGATACCTAGCCCACCTAAAATAAACAAATAACAAATAAAGCTCCGCACACTATGTATTGGAGAGATCCTAAATAATGGTGTGCAAAAGGATAACTACATGGGAGCCGCTCTTGAAGCCACTACATGAAAGGATGATAGATAATTTGATACAATTCGTTGACATAGACATACATACCTCTCAAAATACATTTTCAACACCTCTGTCTTATTCAAAATAAAAAGCTCTAGCACATGAGTAATCTTGCTTCCCTCTGCGCAGAGCCTTTCTTTTACTTTTATGTTGAGTCTTCATCTTCTTACTTTATGCACTAATTAAAAGAGCATAGTTGTCATTCTGAGTATAATGTGCATAGTACCAAAATTTATTATTGATTGATTCATGATTGTGTTATTGCTTGTTCTCAAATTACTTGTATCTAGTCACCCTTCGAACTTTAAAGGTGTCCTGGCATTTATATTTTGCTACTCCACTAAGGACAAGATGAATACCACTTTGCTATGTTTTCTTTATGCTCATTGCAAAATTATTCATGATCTTTTGTTTTAGTTACTTCTCATGTTGTAACATAGTTTTTAAGTTCTATTGTTAGAATTATATCTATCATGCCCACGTTTAGAGTACTTTGATCCCAACTCACAATAGTTTTACAATAACTTGATCAAGATTGTGTTGGCATCATGTCACCTTAAATTTTTGTTTGTTATCACTTACCTCCGAAGTGATGCGTGAGTAGTTCAACCCTGGACTACGGTTTCATAGCAGTAGCTAGATGGTTGTCTTCTCCAATTTATGCTTCATATTTAGATCTTGTGAGATATCTATCATGATCAAGATCATCTTGCATGAGAAAAGAGAAGGTCACTTGTTATGACCATGAGGAAGAAATTGCCTCTTTGAAGAGGAGCAAAGCCAAGCTCATGGAGATCAATTCCATGCAAGAGGAAGCCTTGAAGGAGTACTTTCCCTTGAGCAAGGACCGTGTGTGTTGCAACCATGAAGGTGACATTGCCACGTTGGAGAGCCACAAGCGCCTACTCATGAAGATGAACTCTCTCCAAGAAGAAGCATTGATGGAGCATTTCCGAGTGAACAAGGCGAAGGAGGTACAAGTGTTTGATATCACCCACCCTCACCCGGAACATGAAGATGAAGTCAATCGTTTGAACCAAGATTGATAGACTCCAAATCCAAGTCCAATACTTGGAGGGAGTCATTGAAGCTAAAGATGGAGCCAATAAGGGCCCTTGCAATGAAGGAGGAATGGCTACCAAGCCAAAGAGGAAGAGAAGAAGGAGGACCAAGAAGAAGAGCAATGAGAACATGGGTATCACCCGTGAGGAAGGTGACTCTAACCCAAGGAGGGGTGGAGTTCCCGATCCCACCACAAGGGGCTACACCAGTGCTAACAACCCTACTCATGTTCTTTTTGTTGAAGACTATGTACATATGCGTGCTCGCTTTATTGGTCCTCATGAGGACAATGTTGATTGGACTATTTGGGTTCCCAAACCCCTTGTTACTAACTGATACGTCTCAAACGTATCTATAATTTATGATGTTCTATGATAGTTTTATGATAATACCTACATGTTTTGCTCACACTTTATAATGATTTTATGCATTTTCCGGGACTAACCTATTAACAAGATGCCGAAGCGCCAATTCCTGTTTTCTGCTGTTTTTGGTTTTAGAAATCTTACACAGGAAATATTCTCGGAATTGGACGAAACAAAAGGCCACATTCTTATTTTTCCAAGGGCTTCACGGAGTTCGAAGGAGAGACGAAGGGGGGCCACGAGGAGCCCACACCATAGGGGGGCGCGGGCCACCCCTTGGCCGCGCCACCAGGTGGGGACCCCACCTCGGGACTCCACCGACATCGTCCCTTCGCCTATATATGCTCCCAGATGTGAAAACCCTAAATCAATCGACGATATTCCATGAAAAGTTACGTAGCCGCCGCCATCGCGAAGCCAAGTTCGGGGGACAGAAGTCTCTGTTCCGGCACGCCGCCGGGACGGGGAAGTGCCCCCGGAATCCATCTCCATCGACTCCATCGCCATCTTCATCGCGGTTGCTGACTCCCATGATGAGGAGGGAGTAGTTCTCCCCTAAGGCTGAGGGCTCTACCGGTAGCTATGTGGTTCATCTCTCTCTCCCATGGTGTGATCTTTATGTGATCATGAGCTTTGTATCACTATTAATCTATGTGCTACTCTAGTGATGTTATTAAAGTAGTCTATTCCTCATTCATGATGTAAAGTTGACAGTGTGTGCATCATGTAGTACTTGGCGTAGGTTATGATTATAATCTCTTGTAGATTATGAAGTTAACTATTACTATGATAGTATTGATGTGATCTTTTCCCCCTTTCATAGCTATTGGTGACAGTGTGTATGCTATGTTAGTACTCGGTCTAAATTGCAACGGTCTATTATGCACTCTAGAGGTTACTTTAATATGAACTCCAGACGTTGTGGAGCTTGTTTACTCCGGCTTGAGGTGTGCTTTTGTAGCCCTACACAATGAATGATGTTTGTTATCCAACAAGAGAGTGTTCGAGAGTAGCATTTATTCATTCAATTATTTGATCATTGTTGAGAGTGTCCACTAGTGAAAGTATGATCCCTAGGCCTTGTTTCTAAGCATTGAAACACCGTTTCCAACAAGTTCTGCTACATGTTCGCTTGCTGCCATTTTTATTTCAGATTGCAATTACTTCATACAATCATCCATATTACTTGTATTTCACTATCTCTTCGCCGAACTAGTGCACCTATACATCTGACAAGTGTATTAAGTGTGTTGGGGACACAAGAGACTTCTTGTATCTTAATTGCAGGGTTGCTTGAGAGGGATATCTTTGACCTCTACCTCCCCGAGTTCGATAAACATTGGGTGATTCACTTAAGGGAAACTTGCTGCTGTTCTACAAACCTCTGCCCTTGGAGGCCCAACACTGTCTACAGGAATAGAATCGTGCGTAGACATCAAGCTATTTTCTGGCGCCGTTGCCGGGGAGGTAAGGTAAAAGGTATTCACATCCTCCGACTACTAAGCTATTTCCTAGCACTGTTGCCGGTGTGTGAGTGCTCGAAGCTATTTCCTTTAGATCCTGCAATTGCATCTTTTTGTTTCTTGTCTTTATTTCACTAGTTAGGCTTAACGGAAAACAACAAAAAAAATTAGAGATCTTTATAGTATCTATCTTGAGTTAGGACATGAGGTGTTTGAAGAGAAAATTAAAACACGTATGGAAGTTTGTCTGCATAATAGTGGTAGTAATGTTATTATTATAAATTCTTTGGACACCATTATTTTTAATGCTATGGAAAAACCCAAGCTTGGGGAAGCTAGTTTATCTAAAAATTCATTTTGCTCCTCAGCTTTGGAAGAAGTATTTTGCCTTGATAATGCTTTGTCTCCAACATGTGGTAATTCGAATGATGCTTGTGATATTTTAAATCCACCTACTGAAAGTATTCCTTTCAAGATACCTATGAAAATTGTTGAACTTGCTATGAACAATTGCTATTTTGGAGATGGGACTGTCCATCCTAGTGATCATTTACTCTTTATACATGAATTATGCGAGTTGTTCAAGAGTGCAGGTATTTCAAAAGACCAAGTTAAGAGGAAGCTATTCTCTATATCTCTGAAGGGCAGAGCTGCGGAATGGTATAAGATGCTGAAGAATGGTCGATCTCTTGGTTGGGAGGAAATTGTACCTCTCTTTTATTCTAAATTTTATCCTCCTCATGAAGTGCATATTGATAGGAATTACATTTATAAATTTTATCCTCGCGATGGAGAGAGTATTTCCCAAGCATGGGGGAGATTGAAGTCACTAATGCTCAAATGTCCCATTCATGAACTCCCCCGTAATGTAATTATTAATATTTTTTATGCAAGGCTTTCAGGACACCACAAGGACTATCTAGATGCCTGTTTGGAGGGATCTTTCACAAGCAAGGAGGTTGAAGCTAGATGGGATCTTCTTGAAAGAATTCAGGAGAATACTGAAGATTGGGAGAACGACAAAGGTAAAGAATCAGGTATAAACTATGAATATGAATGCATTAAGTCTTTCATTCAAACCGCTGATTTTCAAGAGCTTAGTCCTAAATATGGTCTTGATCCTCAAATTATGGTCGATTGTTATAGAGCCTTTGCTTCTCATATTAGTGTTCCTAAAGAAAATTGGTACATGTATCATGAACCTTTTAAAGACACTTGCATGGAAAATGAAATTGTTGTTAATGATTGCAATGAACATGCTCAAACTCCTGAGAATGCTATTTCCTATAAGCATGTTAATTTTTGTGGAGTTCACAGACCTTGTGAAAAGAATAAAATTGAAGAAGAATATTGTATCCATCACAGAAATGAAAAAACTAGAAAGTGGTCTAGGGATCTAGATGATCTTGGTGAAAAAGTTTGTGCCCTCTATCCTTTTATTTGTGAACTTTGCCATAGAGTGGGTCATTTTAATTTTCAATGCTCCTCCAATGATAATTCGAACCCCATGAGTGCTGCAAATTTGTATTGTGATGATGAAATCATTCCTAATCAGCATGATGAACTTACATTATTTTTGGAGTGTGAAGAGTTATTGAGAAAAATTTCTTTGGTGGATATGAGTGCTCTTGATATTAATAGTGTCCTGCATGGGTGTCTTTCTTATTGCATTGATAATTTCCATACAAATACTTACATACAAAATATTTTATAAGATGACACTTTGCCAAAATATGATAGGACCGCTGTGTGTTTTGAACTTATTAATGAAAAGGAGGAACCCTCCCAAGTTTCTTCTATTGTTTCTGGAAATAAATCAGGTTATGTGGAGAAGCCTTCCTTCAAGCCTCTTCCTCCTAAGGAAGGGAACGAGGAGAAGGAAAAGAAGAAGAATGAAACGAAGAAGAAGAAGAAGAAGAGGGGGAATAAAAAGAAAGAGGTAACGACATATCCCGCGTGTATGAGATAACGATAGGTAACCGTAAGTATGTTGCTCCTAATGATTATTATGATAATGAATCTGAGTACAATGATCTTCCTATGCCCTTTACCTACATTAGTGATCATGATTTAGAAGAGCACACTACTTTTGATATTGAAAATCTCTGGGAAACTAATTCTGAAAATGATGATGTTAATAATTGCCATAGTATTAGTACTATCCATGCTTCTTCCCATAATAATATAGAAAGCTCTAAGCTTGGGGATGAGGTGTTTGAAAATTCTTTTTCTACTGATGATTATATGTTTGATACATCTCCTTCTAGTAACAATGATGGTATGATTACAGATGAACACACTGTGGAAGATAACTATTCTATTTCTTATGATGACACTATGCCTCCAATATTTGACAATTATTATAAAGAATGCCATGGCATAGGTTATAATTATCCTTATGAAACTTGTCATAGTTATGATGGGATTGCCAAAAACAATTCCCTTAGTATGCAACTTGTTTACCATGTTCAAATTCTTGATAATGATCCTGCTCCAATTACTATTAATGAGAAGAGTTCTTCTTATGCCAAAATTAATGATACTTTTATGCATATGAACCATGATAAGAATGTTTTAAGTGATGGTTATATTGTGGATTTCATCAATGATTCTACTGAAAGTTATTATGAGAGAGGGAAACATGGTTATATGCATCTTAATAATATTAAGTTTCCCCTCTTTATGTTGAGAATCTTGAAGTTGCGCTTGTGTTGCCTTTCTATGCTTATTGCATTATGCTTACATGACTTTTTTATTTACAAGATTCCTTTTCATAGGAAATTGGTTAGACTTAAAAGTGTTTCTTATTTGCTTTCGATGCTCTCTTTTGCTTCAACTCTTATTTCTTGCAATAGCATCATTAAAATTATTGAGCCCATCTTAATGGCTATAAAGAAAGCACTTCTTGGGAGATAACCCATGTTTTTATTTTGCTACTGTTTTGTTGTGTCTTGAAAGTTGTTACTACTGTATCAACCTCTCCTTATCATGTTTATTTCGTTTTTGTGTCAAGTAAAGTCTTTGATAGTAAGGTTGATACTAGATTTGGATTTCTTCGTAGAAACAGATTTCTAGCTGTCACAAATTTGAGTAGGTCTCTCTGTAGGAAACTCAAAAAAATCTGCGAAAATTCATGAGTGATCCTCAGATATGTACGCAACTTTCATTCAATTTGAGCTTTTTCATCTGAGCAAGTTAAGTGCCTCGAAAAAATTCGTCTTTACGGACATTCTGTTTTGATAGATTCTGCCTTTTATTTCGCATTGCCTCTTTTAGTGTGTTTGAGTGGATTTCTTTGATCCATTAAATTTCAGTAACCTTGGGTAATGTCCAGAAGTGTTGGGAATGATTGTGTCCTCGCTGAACATGTGAATTTTTGATTATGCACTAACCCTCTAATGAGATTGTTTTGAGTTTGGTGTGGAGGAAGTTTTCAAGGATCAAGAGAGGAGGATGCTATGATATGACCAAGAAGAGTGAAAAGTCTAAGCTTGGGGATGCCCCCGTGGTTCATCCCTGCATATTTCAAGAAGACTCAAGCATCTAAGCTTGGGGATGCCCAAGGCATCCCCTTCTTCATCAACAACTTATCAGGTCACCTCTAGTGAAACTATATTTTTATTCCGTCACATCTTATGTGCTTTACTTGGAGCGTCTGTGTGCTTTTATTTTCTTTTTGTTATCTTAGTTCTCCGAATAAATCTGATCCT
The DNA here is from genome assembly GCF_019359855.2 of Lolium perenne. Classification (NCBI taxonomy): domain Eukaryota; kingdom Viridiplantae; phylum Streptophyta; class Magnoliopsida; order Poales; family Poaceae; genus Lolium; species Lolium perenne. Next base: position 383,255,684 of record NC_067247.2, read on the forward strand.
ATCATGCTTGTGTGGGAGAGAGACACGCTCCGCTTTTTCATTTGAACACTTGTGTTCTTCGTTTTACTTTTAATGTTCATGGCAAAAGTTAAAAGCTACTGCATTTATAGCTATTTGGGTGGAAACAGAAAATGCTTCATGTGGTAGTTGGTATATTGTCTTGAATAATTTGATAGTTGGCAATTGTTTTGAGCTCTCAAGTAGATCATGTTTAAGCTCTTGCATCATGTAGTTTGAACCTATTAGTGGAGAACTACCGTAGAGCTTGTTGAAATTTGGTTTGCATGATTGATCTCTCTAAAGTCTAGATATTTTCTGGTAAAAGTGTTTGAACAACAAGGAAGACAGTGTAGAGTCTTATAATGCTTGCAATATGTTCTTATGTAAGTTTTGTTGTACCGGTTCATACTTGTGTTTGCTTCAAACAACCTTGCTAGCCAAAGACTTGTACTGAGAGGGAATGCTTCTCGTGCATCCAAAACCTTGAGCCAAAACTTCTGCCATTTGTGTCCACCATAACTACCTACTGTGTGGTATTTCTCTACCATTCCAAAGTAAATTATTTGCGTGCTACCTTTAAAATTTCATTCCTTTTCTTTGCAATATATAGCTCATGGGAAAGTAGCTTAAAAACTATTGTGGTAAAGAATATGTCGCTTATGTATCTTATTTCTTATAAGTTGCTTGTTGAGCGGTAACCATGTTTCTGGGGACGCCATCAACTGTTAAACTTTCGTTGAATATCATGTGAGTTGCTATGCATGTTCGTCTTGTCTGAAGTAAGGGTGATTTGCCATGAGTTGAATGGTTTGAGTATGCATATTGTTAGAGAAGAACGTTGGGCCGCTAACCAAAGCCATGTATCATGGTGGAAGTTTCAGCTTGGACATTAATCCTCAAATCTCTTATGAGAATATTATCTGTTGTTGAATGCTTAAGCATTAAAGAGGTGTCCATTATCTGTTTTCTATGTTGTCCCGGTATGGATGCCCTCAAGTTGAGATCTATCAAAAATGAGAAATCAAATGCGATCTATCTCCTTGGACCTTTGTAAGGTGGCATAGAGGTACCCCTTTGTGACACTTGGTTGAAACATATGTAATGCAATGATAACCATGGAAATCCAAGCTAATTAGGACAAGGTGCAAGCACTATTAGTATTCGATGCATGAGGCTTGCAACTTGTAGGAGGTTTTATGCATAACACATATGAATTATTACTACCGTTGACAAAATTGTTTCCATGTTTTCAAAATAAAAAGCTCTAGCACATAAGTAATCCCTGCTTCCCTCTGCGAAGGGCCCTTTCTTTTACTTTATGTTGAGTCAGTTTACCTACTTCTTTCCATCTTAGAAGCAAACACTTGTGTCAATTGTGTGCATTGATTCCTACATACTTGCTTATTTGCATTCATCATATTACTTTGTGTTGACAATTATCCATGAGATATACATGTTGAAGTTGAAAGCAACTGCTGAAACTTATATCTTCCTTTGTATTGCTTCAAAACCTTCTATTAAGAATCTATTGCTTTATGAGTTAACTCTTATGCAAGACTTATTTATGCTTGTCTTGAAAGTATTATTCATGAAAAGTCTTTGCTATATGATTTAGTTGTTTAGTCATTATCTTTACCATTGCTTTGAATCACTTCATTCATCTCATATGCTTTACAATAGTATTGATCAAGATTATGATAGTAGCATGTCACTTCTGAAATTATCCTTGTTATCGTTTACCTACTCGAGGGCGAGTAGGAACTAAGCTTGGGGATGCTTGATACATCTCAAACGTATCTATAATTTTTGATGTTCCATGCTAGTTTTATGACAATACCTACATGTTTTGCTCACACTTTATAATGATTTTATGCATTTTCCGGGACTAACCTATTAACAAGATGCCGAAGAGCCAGTTCCTGTTTTCTGCTGTTTTTGGTTTCAGAAATCTTACACAGGAAATATTCTCGGAATTGGATGAAACAAAAGGCCACGTTCTTATTTTTCCAGGGGCTTCACGGAGTCCGAAGGAGAGACGAAGGGGGGCCACGAGGAGCCCACACCATAGGGGGGCGCGGGCCACCCCTAGGCCGCGCCACCAGGTGGGGACCCCACCTCGGGACTCCACCGACATCGCCCCTTCGCCTATATATGCTCTCAGATGTGAAAACCCTAAATCAATCAACGATATTCCACGAAAAGTTACGTAGCCGCCGCCATCGCGAAGCCAAGTTCAGGGGACAGAAGTCTCTGTTCCGGCACGCCGTCGGGACGGGGAGGTGCCCCCGGAATCCATCTCCATCGACTCCATCACCATCTTCATCGCCGTTGCTGACTCCCATGATGAGGAGGGAGTAGTTCTCCCCTAAGGCTGAGGGCTCTACCGGTAGCTATGTGGTTCATCTCTCTCTCCCATGGTGTGATCTTTATGTGATCATGAGCTTTGTATCACTATTAATCTATGTGCTACTCTAGTGATGTTATGAAAGTAGTCTATTCCTCCTTCATGATGTAAAGTTGACAGTGTGTGCATCATGTAGTACTTGGCGTAGGTTATGATTGTAATCTCTTGTAGATTATGAAGTTAACTATTACTATGATAGTATTGATGTGATCTATTCCCTCTTTCATAGCTATTGGTGACAGTGTGTATGCTATGTTAGTACTCGGTCTAAATTGCAACGGTCTATTATGCACTCTAGAGGTTACTTTAATATGAACTCCGGACGTTGTGGAGCTTGTTTACTCCGGCTTGAGGTGTGCTTTTGTAGCCCTACACAATGAATGGTGTTTGTTACCCAACAAGAGAGTGTTTGAGAGTAGCATTTATTTATTCAGTTATTTGATCATTGTTGAGAGTGTCCACTAGTGAAAGTATGATCCCTAGGCCTTGTTTCTAAGCATTGAAACACCGTTTCCAACAAGTTCTGCTACATGTTCGCTTGCTGCTATTTTTATTTCAGATTGCAATTACTACATACAATCATCCATATTACTTGTATTTCACTATCTCTTCGCCGAACTAGTGCACCTATACATCTGACAAGTGTATTAGGTGTGTTGGGGACACAAGAGACTTCTTGTATCTTAATTGCAGGGTTGCTTGAGAGGGATATCTTTGACCTCTACCTCCCTGAGTTCGATAAACCTTGGGTGATTCACTTAAGGGAAATTTGCTGTTGTTCTACAAACCTTTGCTCTTGGATGGCCAACACTGTCTACAGGAATAGAAGCGTGCGTAGACATCACTAACATGATAGGACCCATTGAAAAGTGGGTACGTAAATCCAAGACTTGATTCCTTGTAGGACTATGCTTCCGGTGCTAAATGGGTGGTTGATAGTGGAGCCACAAGTCATATGATCGGAAGCAAGGAAATTGTTGTCGATCTCGAGCCATCTCAAAGGTATTGGGTCTTGACATGGTGGTGGTAACACCCGACATTTCACTAGTGAATGTCCTCCTTGTCGAGACCCTTGGTTACAATTTACTTTCCGTTCATCAAATTGCACGTATTGGTCTTTGTATCTTTTTCGATGAACATATGGTGGTCCTCTTGTGGAGCAAGACACTTCGTGTAGTCTTTGCTGGATATGTGGAGAGCGGGTTGTATGTTGTTGACTTCTCCGGAAAGACAACACCATCCGCTCTTTGTCTATTCGCTAAAGGTGACAAGGGTTGGTTATGGTATCGCCGACTAGCCCATGTCAACATGAGGACTTTGCAAAGTCTCCACAAGGGGGCCACATTCTCGGACTAAAAGAAGATGTTTACTTTTGCAAAGATCGTGTTTGTAGGGCTTGCATTCAAGGAAAAATACATTGAGCTCCTCATAATGCCAAGACAACCATATCTACCACAAGGTGCTTGGAGCTTCTCCATGTTGATCTCTTCGGTCCACTGTCTCATGAAAGTCTTGGAGGAAAGAAGTATTGCCTCGTCATCGTTGATGACTATTCACGTTATTGTTGGGTATTCTTCTTCAAGTACAAGAGTGAGACTCAACGAACCATGATGGAGTTTGCCAACCAATTAAGTTCAACGCAAGTACGACAGCACGATCCTCGCATCAAGGAGCGACAATGGAATGGAGTTCAAGAACTACACCTTGGATGACTTCTTCGACGAAGAAGAAATCCAACATCAATACTCCTCGCCATATACTCCCCAACAAAATGATGGAGTACAAGTCCGACTATAACTTTTGGGCGGAAGCTATCTCAACTGCTTGCCATGCTACTAATCGCTTGTACTTTCGCAGGGGTCTAGAAAAGACACCATATGAGATCCTTACCGGTAACAAGCCCAATGTTTCCTACTTCAAGGTCTTCGGATGCAAGTGCTATGTGCTTGTCAAGGACACATGCCTATCCAAGTTTGATTCAAAAGCACAAGAAGGAATCTTTGTTGGCTATGCAACAGACTCTCACGCCTATAGAGTCTTCAACAAGTCCATTGGACGATTTGTGGAATCTTGTGATGTGACATTCGATGAGGATGATAGATCTTTGAAGGAGCGAAGTGCTTCTTGTGAGAAAGGAGATGCAATTCCCCCGGATGCCGTAGGAAGTATGGGTGTAGGTATTCGCCGACCTCAAGAGCTACCTTCTATGAGTACTGAGGAAGGACCAAGTTCCACCCAAGTGGAGCCATCTACACCACAATGCCAAGCTTCTTCCATTGATCAAACAAGTGCAAGTCAACCACTATCACAACCTCAAGTTCGACATCAACACCCATGTGCCATTCTTGTCAAGCGATTGCATCTCCTCTTGCATAGCAGAAATCCACTTCACGCGGTCAACGGATGCAACGGCCTCAGTATATGTAGCAGGTTCAGTATCATGCTCCACCTGTTCAGAACAACTCAAAGCATGATGAACAAGATTACACTCGTCAATTAAATGAGGACGTGGACCTTTGTTACGCCTCGGTCTATCAGCATCAATGGAATTATTTGTTTGCTGCAAAACATGTGGTGGGTGTTGAACAGTAGTGTTATCAATTTCAGCAACATCATTTTCTTTCTCCTCCACGTGCTCCACCTGCACGCTGATCCTCTGTTGCTCATCATCAGAATTATCAGAAAAATAACCAGCATCAGTAACATCTGTAGATGAAATCTTATAAAACATGACAGCCTCATTAAAGACAACATTCCTGCTATGCAAAACTTTCTTAGTTTCAGGATTCCATAACTTATATGCCTTAACTCCTGAACCATAACCAAGAAACACACACTTAACAGCCCTAGGCTCTAACTTTCCATTATCAACATGAGCATAAGCAATGCAACCGAAAATTCTCAACTGTGAATAATCAGCAGGTGAACCAGACCATACCTCAATAGGAGTTTTCTTATCAAGCGAAATGCAAGGTGACCTGTTTATCAAGTAACAAGCGGTAGAGGCTGCTTCAGCCCAAAAACTTCTATGCATACCAGCATTGGACAACATGCAGCGAGCCTTGGAGGTGATGGTTCTGTTCATCCTCTCCGCCACACCATTCTGCTGAGGAGTATATGGGATGGTGCGGTGCCTGACAATGCCTTCATCGTTGCAATAATCATTGAAAACAGTAGAACAAAACTCCATCCCATTGTCAGTACGAAGAATTTTTAACTTTCTTTTATGTTTGCTTCTCTACCATAACTTTCCACTTTCTAAAAGCATCAAACACATCGGATTTATGTTTCAGAAAGAAAGGCCACACTTTTCTGGAGTAATCATCTATGATAGTAAGCTTGTAATTTGCACCACCAAGAGAAGTCTTGCGGGAAGGTCCCCACACATCAGCATGCACATACTCTAGAATCCCTTTAGTGATATGAACGGAAGCATTGAATTTAAATCTTTTATGCTTACCAAATATGCAGTGCTCACAGAACTCAAACTTACTCAAATTGCAGCCATCTAGCAGGTCTCTCCTGTGCAATTCTGTCATGCCATGTTCACTCATATGTCCAAGACGCATATAACAGCAGCAACAATACCAGACAAAGTGCTACCTCTAAGAACATATAATTTTGTAGAATTTATATCACCAATCATGTGAACGAGAGAACCTTTTGATACCTTCAGAACTCCGCGAGAACCGGAGTGTTTGTACCCATGAACATCAAGGGTACTGAGAGAGATCAGATTTCTGGCCATGCCAGGTATGTGTCTCATATCTGTTAGAGCCCGTGTTTCAATCTAGGGTTTTGCGACATGTCTTCCTTGAAGTTCGATCTACCGCAGCTGGATTACACCACAAGATTTTCTCTGTGGCAAGTAAAGATGAGGCGATCCTTACCCAATCTTTTGATCTGGATGAAGCTCTTGATGGATTTGTCAAGAAAGATGCCAAGACCTGGACCGACGATGAGAAGAGGAAAGACCATAAGGCTTTTTCTTTAATTCAGCTTCATCTATCCAACAATATCTTGCAGGAAGTGCTGTCTGAGAAATTCGCAGCGGCGCTATGGTTGAAACTGGAATCGATCTACATGTCCAAAGATCTAACCAGTAAGATGCACGTGAAGATGAAGTTGTTCTCGCACAAGCTACAAGAAGGTGCGTCAATGATGAATCACCTATCGATCTTTAGAGAGATCATTTCTGATTTGCTGTACATGGAGGTAAAATATGATGATGAGGATCTCCCTCTTATACTGTTAGTCTCATTGCCTAATTCCACTTGTTATAAAAGCGACAAGCAAATAACGAAGAACGATAAAGGTAAACGCGGCGGAGGCACAAGATTTAACGTGGAAAACCCCTTCCAACACAGAAGGGGAAAAAACCACAGGCGCTAGCCAGCAAAACTTCACTATATTGGGGAGTGTTTACAAACGCCCGTGGGCCATCTTATAATCTGATAAACCCTAGCCGGCGGCTTACAAGATGTATATATAGGCGGTGCCAACGATCCGTCGACGGGCCTCGCTTCGCTCGTCAGAAGTTAGCCTCCCTAGTATAAGAATTTGGATCACAATACAACAAATCTTGACTCCTATAACTTCTTTTTTGTCGTTCAAAATGATGATATTTATACTAGAGCTCTTAAAATGGGTGTTGATCCTAGCTCTTTCTTCCTTGAGAAAATTGACTGCATGAAAGATCTAGAACTTACTAGACATAACATTGGATGGTTGCTTGAGATATCTACAACAATAGTGGCTACTAGTGGTCATATCTTTTGCTGGAGGGGCTGCGGGTACGTATTGGATTCTGGGTGCAACCGATTCTGAATGGTTGCTTGAGATATCTACAACCATGGTGGTTGATGGCTAGCAGATTACAATAATGAATATGCATCTTATTTTTTGCTTTATTCTGCTGGTTAATCTTTATGTACATCCAGTGTGATTCATGAGATGTAAACTCTGAATTCAGAAACTTCGCAATAAATGGGCTCTGTGCATTCAATTGATGTAGAGAACAGAGTTATGTTCCCCTTTTCAGAAAAAGAACTGACATATTAGCTGAAGAATTTGACCATTTCATATCCTTGATACTGACACCCAAACAAATTAGTTGAACAAGCTTTGATGGGGTTAAAGACAGTAGCATGCTATATGAACCTGTTAGTGACAGTGAAAGGCATTAGAAACATAAACTTATGCAATGTACTTCATAATGGGGGTGGGGGCTGCTTTACGTGAGTATTATGGGGGCTGACAACCAAGAATAGCACAGATGCATAACACATAGAATGCATTTCATTTACATTCTCTCTGCAGTTTCTTCTTCTGCAATGGTGAAGGGCTACAAGTTCGCAAAAAAGCACCTACAACAGGTAGTGAGAGCTCATTCATACTGCGGTTCAGATGCTAAGTGGATATATATATATGTACAGCCAAGTAATCACTAAATCAGGACCAACATTACAGGAGAGCTAGAGATCTTTGATCGTCGTTCGCAGTGCCTTCATTTGATCTTAGCCCTAGCTCTCACCACAGTTATGATTGTTGCCCTTTTCTCTTAGCCTTAGCTCTCACCACCCATTTCTATGATTTTCTGCCGTAATTCCTCGAGACCTACAAATGAAGCACAAAATAAATGAGCACGTCACCCACGGTAAGGTGAAAAGATAGTTGCTTAAGCTTCAAGGGATTTCTTTTATGAAAAGGAAACATTCAGAGCAATTTATGAATATCCATCACTTGGTATACAAAAGGACTACTCACCCAGCTTGAAGTAGGCGAACCATGCACAGGAGTTTGAGACAAGGGTGACCTTCCAGGAGACAGTGTTGTTGGTAATGTCCCAGGTGACTGAGCATGGTATGGAACAGGGGAACGTAAGACGGAACCACCATTATGGTATGGTGATAGTGGAGAAGCCAAAGGGGTCTTTCTCAGTCCTTGAGATAGCGGTCCACGACCAGGAGACATAAGAGGTGACAATGGTTTTCCTGGAGGTAACATGTTTATCTTGATCCTGTAAAATGGAGAAAAGTTACTCCTCTATACGAATTCAACATGCAAAGTACCAGCATTCTGCCACTTACTTGTTATGTACATCAACATACTCATCTGTTTCATCCAATATATCTTCCTATGAGGGAGAGTTTAAGTCAGTTAGCAATATACAGGAGAAAATTAAAAACAATAAAATTTGTATGAACAAGTATTGAGGATGATTATGCTTCTTTGAGAAGTTCTCTGGAGATGACTAAAATGTTTTCAAGAAATATAAAATGAAGTACAAAAACAGAAACTATAAGTCGGTTGGTCCCCCCCCCCCCCCCCAAATTTGCTTTAGAGATTGAGCTACTTGGAAAAATTTGATAGTACAACATTACTTTAAGAAAAATCTGAAGCAAAATCCTAGACAAAATCTCAGCCTGAAATACTGTGTATTCTGGCCTTCACAAAATTGACAAAATCTGACAGAATTTGGAGGTTTGAAATTTTGCACTGTTCACTACTTTAGATGTCAGATTTTGTCATTTTTGTGCAGCCCAAAATACAGATTACTTCGAGTTGAGATTTTTCATATTGGTAGACTACATTATTTTATACATCTAGGATATTTTCTCGGAATTTTTTGAAACTTCAAAATGCCGTTTCTAAATTTCTCAGAAAAGGGCTTCATGTCGCTCGTGACCCAAACGTCCGCACTCTGCTGTTCCCACATTATATGGACTTACTACTCTGTTGACGAAACAAAGACATAAATCAAAAATACATCATAAAGTTTGAAAATATCATGATATGACAATGTACTCCAAATAACTTGCTGACTAAGACACTATTAATAATATGTCAAACCTGTAGCAGTTCTTCCATGACATCTTCCATCGTAATTATTCCCACTGCTTCCTCATCCATTGAATAGCAAGGAAGTGGATCGGTGTTAAAATCAAGAATATTGTTCCGCTTCTTTTCAATTTTTTTACTATACGGGCGCCCATCTCCATACTTTTCAGCATTATTTCTACGGCTTCCAGGTATGTTGACGTCTGAGGGTGACAGATCTAAGAGTACATGTCAACTTATCAGCCAATGCCAGACAATATCGATTTACTTGAAAAACAGGTAATCAGCAAGGCTGATCAAATAATGGAGCATATGCAAAAACGGATGAATGAAGCACGTACCATCAGCATGAACATGGTTAATTTTGTAATCTGATGGAACACCATTATTCTTTTCAGCAGACGCTCCTGCTTCTTTAGTACGTTTAACAACCACAGCCATGTGGCTGTGTCCTTTCTGAAACTCATTTAGAATGTCATACAGAGGAAGATCATCAGCCACCCTGATATACAGAAACAACAGTAAAACTATGAGAATATAAGACAATTAATGAACATTAATTTAGCAACATATGCATAATTTAACCTCAATATATTCAATCGATACTTTTGACTAAAGTAGTGATCCTATGTTCCCCAAAAATAAGACTTGAATATTAAAGAATTTTTTGATACCCCAAGATGTTGGTTTACTATAGGTCAGACCAGTTATCACTTCAAAATATGTATGGTTTGTTCTAATATTTTTGGTAGCACTTAGAAGCATTAGCAACACAATATAATCAATTTAATTTTTTTTAAAGGAGTGGGAATTCATTTAAGTACTTTAAATTATGGCAAGAAAACAACTTTTTTTACTGCATGCGCTTAGATAACAACCTGAACTTGTCTTCATGGGTATAATGACATATGCAGCACAGAACTGAACTTTCTCTAACATGCTTCAGGGTGTGTGCAGATCAACTTTCATATAACTAACACACAGAACGTTCTCTGAAATGCAAGTCTAAGAATTGTTTCTCTAAATCACAGAAAATAAATAGCTGTTACGTTTTCAATCAAAATACCAAAGTCTTTACGGCACACATATCTCACGAATCATATTAGTAAACCATCCAACTTGACAAGGTCATAAAAGATTATACCTTGGAATTTTTCTGATTGTAACATGCCGAGTAGGCACTTCATCCTCAGGTCGGCAAGTAAGCAAGTTTTTTACCTAAAATGATAGAATTTAAGGATGGTAAAAAATAAATAACAGTTACATTGCAAAGTGGAAAAACTAGTGACTTGATTGATGTTCAGGATGATGTCATTTCTAGTTTTCTACACTATCTATAATTCATTCCACAATTCTGGAAATGAAAGTGAAAGCTCCAAAACACTAGAAAAACAAATATTTATGATTATGTGCTACTGACGCAACATGATTGACTGTTGTTTGCATAAAAGTGAGTCTTTAACAGGACGTCTGGAATATAATTTTAAATTTGTGCTAGAGATTTTATCAGTAGAAAAAAATGTTGCTAATACACCACTAACTGCAATTAAAAAATCATTTATCAGTAGCAAGACGTCACAAAGAGTTCATAACATTAAACACGCAAGAACACATGTAGCAGGCAGAAGCTAATTAGCTCAATAGGATTTATGTGAAACAACAAATGCCTTTAATGCATGAAAAACTCAACTTACTCACCAATATAAGACCAATAATATTGCTTGGTCTTCCAGAGTATATAGGAATACGACTGTGCCCTTTGCTCATTATCATGCCCACTGTATGCCTATCAAGAGGAAAGTAGTAGCATCAGTATCATATATTTCAATATAACACATAAATACACAAAAAGTTTGAATATTTATACAGGTCCAGCTTAGCATTTATGTCAAGTGAGAAGGTTTCAGATATGGGAGTCATGGCATCTTTTGCAGTCTTCTGAGTCATCTCCAAAGCTCCTGTAATGATAGTAGTTTCATCATGAGTCAGCTCTCCACCTTTGCCAGCCTAAGAATCAAGTGAGAGAAACAGTAGTTCAATGGTAGTCCGTATCTTTGTATGAGGAGAGCATTGATGGTAACTGAAGTCCCTAGTACTTCAGATTTCATACTAATAAAATTCAGAACCATGGGAAGATTCAGGGCATATAGAAATGCACAATCAAGATGCACACAATTAAGTTTGTAGTGCTTTAAAATGCCGTCTTTAGCTACACCCACACCCATGCGTGTAAGTACAAAAGTATTTCCGCATAAAGAAGCTGACACGAACGAGAGTTGTGCTGAAAATTTATACAAGTTATACTGGGCAGTAAGAAAGGGAGCCTTTTTTATTTTTTTTCTTGTTGTTCTATTGTCATCTGTTTGTTGTGCCACTGGCCGGTGCCTATTTCGCTTGCAATTGTATAACTATTTTCTCTTACGAATGATTATATATAGAAGGCCCGTGTTTATTCTAGAGAAAAGGATACATAACTTATAATTTTTGAATTAAAGATGTTGCCTGGCTTGCAGTTATAGAACAGTTTCCTTTTATAACGAAATATATATAAGGTTCGTGTGTGTTGAGAGAAAATATATCTACAACTTATAAAAAAAAGGTTGAACTGAAGTTGGCATATACTTATCATAAATGCATACGAAGGGACATGAATAATTTTTACCTCATTGCCGTGCATATCAACCAATGTCTTTAGCTCAGCTCTCCTCATAAGCGCAACATGTCCTTTTCCCAAGAGCCAATCCAACAACTGAAGAAAAAAACAGAAATCAAGCAAGATATTGATTTGGTCAAAAATAGGGGTGCATTTATATAAGAAGAATGCTGAAATGGCACGAAAGCTCAGCAAATACCCTGGCTAACTGAACCAGAAACTAGGAAATGCCTCGGAAATCCAGTTTTAAACTTGGGAGCATCTGCTGCTGCTACCCGAGAAAAACATTTTAAAATATAAAAAAAAAAAATCTGAACCAAAATTTTGTGTGTGTATGTCGAAACTATATGTGTGCACGCCAAGTTGCGTGGAAAACTGACATTTTTTGTGTCCTGTGTAAAAAAATATAAAGAAATGTCCCGTGAAAAGCTTTTTTTAAGCACCAAATTTTGTCTTTTTTGCACACGACACAAAATGTCGTTTTTTCGTGAAACAACTTTATGAGCACATAGTGTAACGAGAGGTACACGTAAATTTTTTGTTTGTATTTTTCTGAAAATTTAAACTGCCTTTAAAAGTTATTTCAAAATATACATGCCATGTCTGAAATGCCTGTCCTGTAAAGATCCATGTACGTGAGTCCTGCACAACTCCTGCCTCCAAAGCCATACACAAGGTTGCTTTTTTGTTGGTCGAAATAAGATTCTGGAGTATAACAAACACTTAATATGGAAATTGCAGCAAGACTAACAAGTAACTGGAGTTGCTTTCATACTACCTGAGTCAGCAACAGCAACACTGAAACCTATGCATACACATAGGCATTTCCATTTATTTAGTTTGACATTACCAAGATATGGACCTGAGTTGCTTGATGGTTTCCATTAGCTTCTCGTTGGGCAGATACTATGCTGAGTAAGTGCAACGACTAGTCATTAGACTCAGAACAATTAATAATCGGTTAATCTTGACCTCTGTGTAGTTTGGAACTTTGGATGACTAGATGAGCACAGGACAAGCAAATCCCCCTGGCTTGGCAGATAAATTAGTGAAATAATTGCGGAGGCCCACTTGTTGCAACCACAAGAAAAATATTCCTCCCGAATCGTTGCAAAAAAAGAGAGCAGCATTTGAGCACGGCCGGGGCGCACCTTGCTGATCGGGTATGCGACGGGGAAGAAGAGGACGAGGAGCACCCGGACTATGGGCGCCGCCTTGGCCCCCATGCTGAGCCCGTAGCGCGTGCAGATGGCCTGCGGCATGATCTGCGATATTACAGGGCAGGAAATCAGGTAGTGGCTCGGGTGAGTGAGTGAGGAACAGCAACAAGGGGGAAAAAGTTATATTGTATTGTATCATCATTTAGTGAAACTGAATGTGGAATTGGGGGCACAACGAGGGAGAAGGATGGGCGAGTGGATCACCTCACCGAAGGCAAGGATGAGCGTGACGGAGATGAGGACGGCCCCCCAGGAGGGGACGAGCGAGTCCAGGAAAATCGGGAGAGCCTGCGATAGATAATACAGGTAGGGGAGCATGAGCAATCTAGGCAAGAAGGTTAATTTCATCAGCTGGGATTAATCCGGGCAACAGATTTCATCGGGAGAAATACGAGAGTGCGGGCATGTTACCTCCATGGCTAGGGAGTTGCCGATGAGGAGCGTGCAGAGCAGCAAGTGCTGGTTCTTGACGACGGGCATGATCCTGGCTGCGAGTAATCAGGACATGTACACATACAGGCGTCAGCAGCTAAGGTGGGCGAGCGAGTACGATTGGGAGAAGGGAAAGAGAAGCTGCAGGAAGGCGTACCGGCGTTCCGTCGGTCCTGCGGTGTCCCGGCCTTGGAGAGGACCTCGAGGTCGACGATGCTGAGGGACATGAGGCCGAGGGTGAGTCCCGACATGAGTCCGGCGAACATGACGAGCCCGGCGCAGGACATGAGGTAGACCCAGAACATGGTCCCGCAGCACGACTCATGGCTCGACATCCTCCGCCGCTCCTCCCCTTGCCCCGCTCGGAATCGCCGGCCGCGCGCGCAGTGGGAACGTTCTGTAGTGTGCGCGAGGAAGGAGACGAGCCGAGCAGTGGCGCGGTGTCGTGCGCAAGCGAGAGTAGCAAGGTACCGTGCCGCTGCTCGGCTTGGCGGGCGGGCGTGCGTGCGTGCGCTGGTGGGTCGGGGAGGCTTTATGGTGGGTGGTTAACCGCGCCTTTTCAGGAGCGTAGCTTTCTCCTCGACGGACTCCTCATCTCATCATCGGCCGTTTCGCGACGCTGCCTTTCCGGTTTTCACTTTGTTTTCTTCCCGGACTTGGAAACGGGCTCTGATTTCAGGTGCGAGACGGGAAAGGAAACGTTTCACGCGCGCACCCGGTGCTGTTTACTCAAGTTAGCGGTCATGAGCTGAGCAGAGCTGAGCTGAGAAGAGCTTGCATGCAGGTGGAAGGCTCTGACAGCGCGGGTTCCCTGGAAGTATTGTCCCTTGGAGCCACCGATCGATGATATCCACGTCGCCACTCAAATTTTTCTCATAGCAGTAGTGGCGAACGTACGAGGACACTGTGCAGGCCGGTCGGCTCAGGTTCGGTCACAAGGACACCCATCACCCACTGCTGCGAGATTTGTGGTGCCGTGTTTATGACCACGCCATGTGTTACGTTGGCGTGAGCAACCGAGGGCATAGCTATCCGCGGAACGAGATTGTGAAGAGATACAGGGTTACATAGGTCCATCCCCTTGGAGAGTAAAAGGTTTACTTCCTGCTAGATTATATTACTCGGGGTGCTCGCGTGCGAGCTAGGTTTGGAGATTGGTGTTTCGGTCCCCCTAGGATTTCACATCGGGGGTTTATATGAGCATCCTGATCTAGGGTTTATACGAATCATGTTATGAAGGTTACAAACGCGAAGGCCTAATATGCCTTACCCTATCTCCAAGATATCTTCTCAGGACGTACCAGTTACCGGTGACTCCCCTAATCCAGTCGCCCGTCGAGTTGCTTCGACCTTGTGAACCATATCCCCATCATGTGGTGACAAGCTCCACGTTCATGGTGCGACCCCCTTCCCCGACTCAAACCCTAGATGAACCAAGGTGAGGCCGCATGCCGCATTTAGTGGTGATGGTCGAGCACCACCACATGCTCGATACGTAAACGTGTTGGACGTTCAAGATATGATTGTGGACGTTCCACAATTTGCCGGTTCTGGTCCAACAATTGCAGTGCTCGTGGTCTATGAAGACGCCTGCCACTACGCATCCTGCAAATTCTGATTCTGCTCAATGGGCCGCCGGCTCAACTAGGCATGTGGATTATGACCTTGGATCGTCATGTAGTCCACGAGATTGGCCTCTCGCAACTTGAGACATCGGTTGAAGACGTTGATTGGCGCTATGTTTGGCACGAGCACAATGTTTCTTTTATTTGGCGATGTCCAAGTCAATACTATGCTTGCGGTGATCATGAGCTTTGCTTTGCGACGGCAAGCCTTGGTAAGTAGGGGACGCCATGGTAGGTTGATTTCATTTCTTCGGTGTGCATGGTGTGTTGCAGAAGAAACCATACTTGTAGTTGTAGTCCGGTTGTAGATGGGATCATGACTTTTCCTTCTTTTTTTCCTCAATAATTTGGATACAGTACTAGCTCTTGATGTTAGCGTCGTTGCAGAGACGGATCAAATTGATAACGTCTACTAGTAGATTGTATCCTTTACGTGCAGAAAAATGTACTGTATGTGGATTGTGCAGGCCCCTTTTCTTTCAACGGCTGCTATCTTTCCCTTCATTTTTCAACACATGCTTTCCTTTCAGGTTTTTTTTTTCAGGGTTCTGTTTCTTCAGGGTTTTCTAGTACTAACAAAGAAAAGAAAAGGCTAAACAGGAGAAGAGGACAGAACGGTCCTCGTGGGAAACAGAAAACAAGGCGTGCGTGACAAATAACAGAGGATCATCTCACTGATCTCCTGACGTATGCAGGTCTATGTCCATCGCCAGGTTATGACCCGCCTTCTTTTGGGTACGGGCTTACGGCCAACCTTGCTCTGACAGCAACGTGTTCGCTCGGAGACCGATGCTTAGCGTGGTGATTTCGACAGGCTCACCGGTAACTTTGTCTGCGCCATTTCCGTTGGGAAAAGATGAACAATGATTTTTTTTAAAACGGCTTGTGTTTCTATAGACTCTCAAATCTTAAAACAGTGTAAATATCGAAAGCTAGGGATAGACCGACGTGGACAGAGAGGGATCAAATCATCTAGTATTGGAGCGGTGGCGAGCTAACACAGGACCAGATGCAGTGTGGAGTTAGCGGGACTAATGGTGTCTCGTACGAGAGCGAAAACTTGGAGGGGTGCCTGTTGGCGGCGACGACCCATAATCGGAAGCTGCTCCTAATTGGTGCTAATGTGTGTGCCCGTTGGCATTATCAGGGCAATATAAGTGAAGGTTATGTTGAGAAATCGGAGGTTGAAGATTTACATGACAAGTGGGCCTACTTGGTTAGTGAGAGAAACGAGTTATGAATTTAGATTTTAATTATTTTTCATGTGCAAAATAGGTTGAGGGCCCAAGATAAAGTGCAAATAATTCAAAATTAACAACTACTATGATTCAGTTCGGCTTTTGATTTAGCTACCCTCAACTAATTTAAGGTTTATCTAAGATTTTCTTTCTTTCAGTTTTTTTCCGGCAAGACACCCCATGGACGTACAACACCGGTACATGGACAGATTTGCTGGTTGCGGTTAAAACTTACAACGGTCATTATTTAGCTAATCAACAATCGACACCGCAATAAATCAGAGTAATCTTTGAAACATCTATCTTACTATTAGCTGAAAGTAAAACTAGAGCATGTACAATTGAATGATATGTCAACCTTTCCTTACGGTTCATATATTGGATTTTTCTTAATCAGAGAAGAGGTAATGAAAAAAAGGGGACATGACGGTAACAACTCCGTGTATACCAACTCGTTGGGACTCTAAGTGCAGAGTGTTGTAGCAAGCATTTTTTTTCCACAAGGGTGACTCGAGAGTTTATATAGAACTCTCGGGGAATTGTCAAAGATGTTTTTTTCTCCTCTTCTAGCAACCCACAAAGCAAAGTTTATGTCTTGTTCCCCAACTTCACCGTGTGGTTGTCAAGTACAAAATTTTCGTATTAGTAATATGAAATATAAGTATAAAGTAAAGTAAAGTAAAATAAAGTAAAGCAAGTAAACTAAGAAAACAATATAAAATGCAATAAAGAGATTGTTCGTTTTGGGCTTTGTGTGTTTACAAGTGAAGAAAATATTTTTGTATTTTTGAAATATTTAGTAGCGGAAAATATAAAGTATGATAGTTATGTTGGAAATGTGTTTCTTATGGTTTAAAATGGACCGGGGTTCATGGGTTCACTTGTCTACTCTCTTTTTAAGTTGTAGTGGACACACACAATTTATCAAAGACATAATATTGGTGGAATTTCAACATGTGTTTGATAAGCATTTATATGGGCACCACGTCCTAACATAGGGATGATGTAACATATCTCTTTTATACTTCAGAAGAAAGGGAAACTCCAAACAATCTTGAACTAAGAATCAACAAAGCATAGCCTTAACTAATTTGACATAATGTTTGAATCACAAATATGCTAACCCTTGACCAAACAAAATTATTAAGCTATCACATAATAATTATAGCATATGAATTCACTTTATCCTTAATGAGGCAACAAAAGAAAGGTAAATACCGTAGTAGATCTTGAATTTGTTGTCACTATTCAATCACTATCACCATGCTAGTCCATCTAATGCACACTTCTCTCCTCACATGTTCTTGCATACAAGTTGGATCATAATAAGTACTTAAGAACATGGTACATGATATGCATCTATCAATACATCTTACACATAATAGGTTCCAATCTCATATATTAAATCATAGAATAAAGATTCACCATATTGAAATTATGTATATGACCATAATCATATTGGGCAACTCATATGGTATTAGATCAATGAAGAACAAGAGAGAAATAAATCAAGCTACTGCCACAAATCCATAGTATAGAGGTGGATTACTTCATCTTCATCATGGTGATGATGGTGGAGACGTTGGAGAAGGTAGAGATCCCTCCGGCGGCCGCTCCGGTGGAGAACCCCCCCCTCCCCCCTCCAATCTTCACGGTTTTGGCTCTGTTTTGGTGTTTCTGTGGCGTTTCCTTCGAGGAAGCCTTGGGAAGTTCTTTATATAGAGATTTATAGGTCAGACGGATTCCTTGGCGAAATAATCAAGTGAATCAGACGGTCGGGTAGGGAAAGAGGTTGAATAGCGCGCCCACCCTAACTGCATGCACCACCTGGGATCTTTTGGCCCTCCCGGCCCTTCTCGTGAGGCCCAAGTGCTCCATATTCTTCTCTTGATGAAATATTGACATCCCCAGAATTCTAGATCCATTTGACTTCGTTTAGGTCTCTCAAAGCTAAAAATACACAAACATGGTTTTCATATCTCGTAGGATTATAATTAAAATAACAGGGATCATTGATAAATCCCCAAAAATCAATATAAATATGGATATAACATCATAGATGTTGCAAATATGTGAGAATATGTGACAACAAACTACAAAGTTCATGCATGCATTTTATATGCATCAATATCTCCAAGATTAAACTATGCTCGTCCTCGAGCATATAGGTGATAAAACTAATGTGAACTTTGTAGTTTGTTGCTTTGCTTCTTTTCATTTTCACACAAAGTTCACAAGGTTAAATCTTTAAAGAATAACAACAAGCAAGTGAGGACGAAGTACGCAGAAAAGATTACTGTTGGTCAATGTGCCTAGACTAGAGATTCTAGAGAGTTGTCATCGTAACAGCCTAGCCCCGGGGTGGCTCGGGTGTTACATTTGGTATCAGAGGCTACCTTTGTAGTAACACTAGTGTGTGCAGGTTAGAGGCGCGAACATGTGACCCGTTCGTGACACTTGTGCCGATAGTGGATGCATATGGACATGGCTTGGGGCTAAAAGAATGAGGGTGTCGATCTTTTAAGGATGCCTTAGTGTGAAATTGTGGCTTAGGGCTTGGCTCAATTTGCAGTGTCGGCTCCAGCACAATTTAGTGCGCCTGGTGAACTGCAGAAAACGCGCGATGTAAAAGACTTTTACATCGCCAATTTTTAGCGTCTCTATTGAAGATGCTCTTACATACTTTTTAGTGTATAGAAATATCTAAATTTAGACAAACCTCCAATATTCTTGTATGGACGAAGAGAGTAATAAAACTCAATCAACTCTCATTATTAATCATTAGCGGACAATAAAAACATGTATTTTCTAGAATACACTTTTGAACTCAAGCTGATATGTTCTTGTTCCAATAAAGAAATTACAAAAAATAGCAAACAAATTTAGGAAATTCTGATTTTTTTTAACAACGAACATGAGAATGTGTTCTAACTGGAAATAGCTTTATTGTCAGAAATGACATGCTCGATGGTCTACGCGAAAATAACAAAATTTGGTGTTGTTTGTAGCATTTGAATTTGTTGTTTGCAACAATAGATTTATCTTTTTTTGCACAGATCAGAATATGTATCCTTTCTAGGAGATTTCTAGCATGCTATTAAAACACATGTTCATATTTATTGTACAAAAATTTCAGATTTTCTTGATTTTATTTGCTATTTGTTCGAATTTTTTATTGGAGCATGAGCATATGAGCTTGGAGCACAAAAGTCATGTCCTGTATTTTCTACCATTATACATACCTTTAGTATCACCATCTTGTTAGAGCATCTCCACCCGTTGGGCTCCCCAAGCCAAAATCCGGTGCTATTTAGCGCCGGATGGATGTAAAATATGGCTTTGGGAGGCCCATTTTTCCAGTGGTGAGTTTAGGATGGATGAAAATTTTGAATAAATATATGCGAAATACGTTCAAACATAGGCGAAATTTAGAGATATTTAATATATATATGCGAGTTCGTATATATAGGCCAAATTCGTAATATATTTGAATTCGGCCAGAGGGAAACATGAACTAAAGCTAGAACACGGCTATCTACATGCCGAAATGGCGGTAGAACGCCGTGTAGTCGCCGCCGTGGTAGTCGTCGTCGTCGCTGGAGTTGCCGGCATCGTCGGGCGGCGGCGCCTGCTGGCTGCTCTGGCCGGCGTCTCCGTACCAACGGCTTGAACCCTGGCCAGGGTCGCCGTGTGGTGGCGTCGGCCGATACAGCTCGTCGTCGCTTCTCTCCTCGAGCTTGATGAGCGGCATGGGTGCGGTCGGTGTGGCTCGGGCGGCGCGTCGATGCGCGGCCTCCAGGTCGAGCAGCCCCCTCTGCTGCTCCGCCTCCTGCCTGTTATCACCAGAATTTGACCGAGTCAGAGGTGGGCCACGATTGAGAAAGACTTGAAGATATACATGGAAGGGAAAAACAAGAATTGGCCTTATACACGAAATTGGGCTGAATTGCCCATTGTATCTGTAATATAGTAGATCGTATCTTTAGATTAAAAGTTAGAGTTTTACTCATGCACGGTTAGGTGCACGTCCGAATTAGAAAGTCCGCTGGACTATAAATATGTATCTAGGGTTTATGGAATAAACAACACAACGTTCACCCCAAAACAAACCAATCTCGGCGCATCGCCAACTCCTTCGTCTCGAGGGTTTCAATCAGGTAAGCGACATGCTGCCTAGATCGCATCTTGCGATCTAGGCAGCACAAGCTCCACGTTGTTCATGCGTTGCGCGTACTGAAGCGTCTTTGATGGCGCGCAACGTAGTTATCATAGATGTGTTAGGGTTAGCATAGCTCTTCGTATAAACATGCTTACGTAGTGCAACCCTTGCATGTCTCGCCGCCCTCATGCCTATCTCAGGCGTGGGGGCGGCACCCTGCTTGTTCATCGTTTAGTAGATCTGATCCGTTACGATTGCTCCTTGTTATACAAGGATTAGTTTAATATCTGCAATAGTTAGGCCTTACAAAGGGGGGGAGGATCCAGCGGCACGTAGGGTGGCGTTCGCAAGTCCTAAACAGGATGTTCCGCGGATCAACATCATTGTTGGTTCTTTGGCCTTGTTTAGGATCGGCTTATGAGCACCGTGCGTGGCCGCGAGGCCCAACCTGGAGTAGGATGATCCGATTATGCGGTGAAAACCCTAAATCGTCGTAGATCTCATTAGCTTCATCTTGATCAAGCAGGATCACCAAGTATTCGTGCACCCCGTACGGATCATGGGTGGATCGGCTCTTTGAGCCGATTCACAGGATAACCTGAGAGCCGATCGAGGCTCGTATTTAATGTTTACGTGTATGCCATGCAGGAACTAAGCGAGGCATCCCCATCACCTTCCTGACCAGGTATAGGTCAGGTGGCACGCCCTTGCACTTCGCATCACCGCGTGTGACCAGAAGAGCATTGCGGGCCGTCGCTCGGAGGGGTCTTAGCCAGCCGCAGCTCTAGGCTCTTCCCGGCTCTACCGTGTTGACAGGCCGCTGCCCGCCGGTGGGTTTTGGCGATCAACACATTCTGGCACGCCCGGTGGGACTATCATCTACATCAACCACATCGCCATCTACATCTGAGATGGCGGCGGACGGCACGCCAGTCACCTACGAGGAGCTGCCTGACGAGCTCAAGAAGAGATATGACGAGATCAAGGTCACCCTCGAAGCCGACCTCATCGGCTCTTTCGAAGAACCCGTACCCATGGCATCAGATGGAAGGGATTCTCACCACAAGGTGCACTCGATGGGATAGATCTCTCCGCCCCGTCGGAGGAACGCACCAGGGCCCTGCGGCAGGAGATCAACTACTTGGTGGCTCACTCGCTACACCGCCACTCTGAAAACTTGGTCAACGTGTTGGAGCGTCTCGCTCTGCGCGTGATCCAGGAGATCATGAGCCACCGCACTCGCCGTCGGGACCAGCTCTCGGACGCACCAAGGAGAGTTGCCACTCCAGTCCGTCCACCGCTGCCATATGCGTTGGCAGCACCACAAGTGCCGGCTACACCGGCATTCGTCGTCTACAAGATCGGTGGTGACCCTAGTGACTACCGGTTCTTGGCCGAGGCGCCTAAGGAGATCCCTCAAGGATACGCGTGCACGTATGTGCCGGATTGTGGCAACCGGGCACTCTCAAACCAGGCCACAACGTCGGGGACTCCGGCGCGAGACGGGAGGAACGTCGGCGACGAGCTTGAGAAGCAGACGTGGCTAACTAAGTACGCCACCCCGACGAAACTCCAGAGCCCAGCTCCTGCAGTTGGCTCAGAGCTGGAAAAGCAAACATGGCTGGCTAAGTACGCCACCCCGGCGAATCTTCAGAGTGCATCTCCTGCAGCCAGCACGGCGGATCAGATCAGTACCATACTGAGAGACCAGTTCGGCATTATGCCGAAAAGGAGGGCAATCGGCTATTCCAAGCCGTACCCCGACGAGTACGAGATGATCCCGCTGCCACCTAAATATCGGCTCCCTGACTTCTCCAAATTCAGTGGATCAGATGGCTCCAGCTCCATCGAGCACATCGGCCGATATTTGGCGCAACTAGGACCGGCTTCAGTGTCGGATCAGCTACGTGTGAGGCTCTTTTCACAGTCCCTCACAGGATCGGCTTTTGGATGGTATACCTCTTTGCCAGCAAACTCCATCCAGTCTTGGAAGCAATTGGAAGAACAGTTCCATATGCAATATCATTCAGAAGCTTCCGAGTCTAGCATTGCCGATCTAGCACAACTACGTCAGAAGCGCGGAGAAACGGTGACAGAGTACATCCAGCGCTTCAGGAATCTTAGGAACCGATGTTATTCGGTTCGTATAACTGAAAAGGAAGCAGTCGAGTTGGCAGTAGCTGGCCTTGCAACACAGCTCAAGGACATGGCCTCCCAAGCAGATTATCCCTCGCTGGCGCACATGGTTCAGAAACTATCAGCATATGAACAGCGCCACCCAGACCTGTACCAAGATAAGTTCAAGCGTGCAGTAGTCATGGTCGATACAGAGGAAGGTGAAGTGCCTGCGGGAGACCAAGAAGTAGCAGTGGCTGAGTGGACTCGGGGAGGAACCCCCGTGTCCTGCAAATGGGTAAAGCCACCAGGGCCGCCCAGGGGATTTGATTTTGACGTGACCAAGACTGAACAAATCTTCGACCTCCTGCTCAAGGAGAAACAGTTGACGATTCCTGAAGGTCTCAAGTTCCCTACGGCGCAAGAGCTAAACGGAAAGCCATACTGCAAGTTCCACAACTCGCTTTCCCATGCCACCAACGACTGCAGGGTGTGGCGTCAGCACATCCAAGCGGCGATAGAGAAGGGGCGTTTAATTTTCAACCAGTACGCCATGAAGGTAGACACCCAGCCCTTCCCCGCCGTTAATATGGTAGAAGTCATCTACCCTGAGAGTTGCCAGCCAGGTCCCACGTTCAGCATCAACATGGTAGGACCTGGGAACCACTCTGGCAAAGATGGAGATGAGGGCAGCTGCTCTCATAGCAAGGATACAGAGGAGGCCGCTCCACGCGATCGGCTCCATCATGATGGCAAGCGCTACGTTACGTAGGGAGAAGTGAAGAACATAAGATATCAACGACCTCTCTCTGATCACCTCCTCAACAAATATGTGAGACAGTATGACCAACGCCGACGGTCCAACTATGATGATGAAGGAGATCGTCTGGCTAGAGAAGCCAGAAGACATCGTCGGCAGGATCGCGATGAGGAGGAGCACGAGCGCCGTGCCACGGACACATCAAGGGAGCAAGATGACAACGCCAGACACTGGGACTGCCCTTTCTTCAGACACTGCTGGGATTCAGGAATGAGCCGATTGCCCACAATCGGCAATTGCCCAGAATGCAACAAGAAGAAGAAGGAGGCAGCCAACGTGTCTGTGTTTGAGCGCTTAGGGCCTCTCCCACCACCAAGCAAACGTGCTGAGTCACTTCGTTGGGCAGATCTTGAGGATTCCGAAGACGAAGGACTAGAAGAAGAAGAAGACAGGTGCCACCGTCCAAGGTGGTGCCCTGACGGACTCAGCCGTTCACAAAGCGCAGGGTTCAACGTTTGCGCGGCCTGGAGGAAGCCGAAAGGTTATACCTGCATACGCTAAGGAAGGCACGGCCTGATCTGGCTGCGAAGGTTCAGCGAGCCCTGGATGAAGAGGGTCGTCCACGGAAAATGGAGTGGCGCCCCAAACAAAGGAGAGCCGATGATGAAACATCGGCTGGAACGAACATGGTGTTCATCCTCCCTTCAGAGTTCAGTGCCCCAGGGTTAGATGAGACATCCGTGGCACAACTTGACTGCGGCCCACGGCCGGTTATCTTTGAGAAGCCACGAGATAAGAGCTACAGGCATCTGAAGGCCCTATACTTACGAGGATATATCGATGGGAGGCCTGTGAATAAGATGCTGGTGGACACCGGAGCGGCAGTTAACATCATGCCGTACTCTATGCTACGTCGGCTAGGACGCTCTAGCTCGGATCTAATCAAGACCAACGTAACATTGAGCGATTTCAACGGCCAAGCGTATGAGGCACAAGGAGTTCTGAACGTGGATCTGACCGTAGGAAGGAAAACTATCCCTACAACGTTCTTCATCGTCGATAGCACGAGCAGTTATGCTGTGCTGCTGGGAAGAGATTGGATCCACGCCAACTGCTGTATTCCCTCCACGATGCACCAATGCATAATACAGTGGGATGGAGATGAGGTAGAGGTCGTCCAAGCTGACGACTCAGCCGAAGTTTCAACGGCTGGCATGAACGCATGGGAAGCAGCAGGCCAAGAACCCCTCTCAGGCATCAACTTGGACGATTGCGAGCGTATTGATGTGACAAAGGGAAGGGTTAAGCTGGTTTTATCCACTGGCCTGACCATGTAGTCGAAGCAAAGCGACGTGCAACTTGGCGAGGCTGATCCTTGTGATCGGCCCCAAAGGTCTATGAAGGGACATTACGGAACCTTCAGTCAGCGCTCCAATCATTATGGAGGCCGATCCCAGCAATCGGCCAAAATTATCCTCACCACATGTTCTGCTTGTGTTCACCTTTGACCCTATCAAGAGCCGACGTGCGAATTACAGAGCCGATATCTGCCATTCTTTAACAGATTCGGCTCGGGGGGCACCTAAATACGGGAACAGATGCAGGGGTACATGTGTGCAATGAATACTGGGGGCTGATAGGAGAAAATCGGCCAGTAAAAAAAATTTTTTTACAGCCGATGCAAGGGCATCGACTTTAGAATTGAGACTTTAGAATTGAGAGGCAGCCGATGCGCAGCCATCGACTTTAGTGGATTTATGCAATTTTTATCGAGTCTCCACCAGATCCAGGCTAACGGTGGTACCTTCTGTTGCCTCGAGTGAGTAAAACAATGGAAACTTCTTCAGCTACTTCGAGCCGATCCGGGTTCCTGAACCTCTTTGTCAAGGATTTCCAATCTTTGGGGCTAGTTCAGCTGAAATGGAAGATTATCGGCTGTTGGAGGAAGAAAGAGGATCGGCTGTGGCGCATTCTCTCTGACATTCTCGCCCCGAGTAAGGCTCGGGGGGCAGCAGGCTCGAGTAAGACTCGGGGGGCAACAGGCCTAGTGGATACTCTGTTTAAAGAGCCGATGGGGATGCCATCGGCTGATTTTTCATTGCAGCCTCCTTCACAGATGATGAGTATTAAAAAGGACCATTGGTTTTGGTTGGAAGAATTCCAAGGTTTTCCTGAAGATTCTGCATTATCCGCCAGAATTAGAAAAAATCATCAGTTGAAGAAGGAAGGGACGAATTTCGAAGGACCGATGCGTTGTTATCGGTTTATTACGCATTGGCAAAGGGGGCGAATCGGCAAGGTCAGTAGAAGAGGGAATCGGCTAAATTGAACTAAGAAGAAATCGGCAAAATCAAATTGGGGAAGAGATCTTCATTAATAGGCAAGATTTCTTACATGAAGAGCTGATTGCTCTCAAAAGGAAACACCAGGGGATACATTGCCCCATCTACTACTACTGGCCCTATTCTAGAGGTCCTATCTATGGGCCATCACTGCTCTCGTCGTCGCCGTCGTCGCCGCTATCGGCGCTGCTCCCGGCGGGCTCGTCGTCGCTCCAATGGCCGCCGACCGGGCCCTCGTTGTCTTCATCTTCTTCGTCAGCGTCGTCCTCGTCGCTGTCGAAGTTGCTAAGATTGCCCGGCCAAGGGCAGAACCGCTTGGCCGGCGGCTCGTCGGAGGAGCTCTCGTCGTCGTCCTCCTCCTCCTCTTCCTGCTCCTCCTCCTCCTCCTCGGAAGAGGTGAAGTTGCAGGAGAAGCTGTCGTAATCGCTCTCCTCCTCCGTTTCCCCAACGGCGAGGAAGCGGAGGTCGCTCTCCCCGTCGGTCAGGGACTTGTCGTCCTCGGACCAGATGGAGAAGTCGTGGCTAGACTCCTCCCCGGCCGCAATGGCGCGGCGGGTGTTGGCCGCGTGGTTCTCCGCCGGGTTGTACTCCGGCGTCGGCTTGCGGGACGTGGAGGACTGGCTGGCAAGATCCGATGGGGCAGAGGAGGAGGAAGACATGGTGGCGCAGGAGGGCTCTTGGAGTGCTAATGCGAAGGGGATGCAGAGGAGAACTGTTCGTGGCGGTTAAATAAAAGGGGATATAGTGGAAATTCAATGCCACAGCAGTTTCCGAGGAAGTGGTGCCACGCGGAGAAGTTGAGAAGGCAAGGCATCATGATACTGCAACGGTTCTGCCACGACATGACCCGACGAAGGAAAACAGAGTGATTTTGGAATCACCAATTCCAAAACCAGGGGGGCAAGTGTTATCACCAGAATTTGACCGAGTCAGAGGTGGGCCACGATTGAGAAAGACTTGAAGATATACATGGAAGGGAAAAACAAGAATTGGCCTTATACACGAAATTGGGCTGAATTGCCCATTGTATCTGTAATATAGTAGATCGTATCTTTAGATTAAAAGTTAGAGTTTTACTCGTGCACGGTTAGGTGCACGTCCGAATTAGAAAGTCCGCTGGACTATAAATATGTATCTAGGGTTTATGGAATAAACAACACAACGTTCACCCCAAAACAAACCAATCTCGGCGCATCGCCAACTCCTTCGTCTCGAGGGTTTCAATCAGGTAAGCGACATGCTGCCTAGATCGCATCTTGCGATCTAGGCAGCACAAGCTCCACGTTGTTCATGCGTTGCGCGTACTGAAGCGTCTTTGATGGCGCGCAACGTAGTTATCATAGATGTGTTAGGGTTAGCATAGCTCTTCGTATAAACATGCTTACGTAGTGCAACCCTTGCATGTCTCGCCGCCCTCACGCCTATCTCAGGCGTCGGGGCGGCACCCTGCTTGTTCATCGTTTAGTAGATCTGATCCGTTACGATTGCTCCTTGTTATACAAGGATTAGTTTAATATCTGCAATAGTTAGGCCTTACAAAGGGGGGGAGGATCCAGCGGCACGTAGGGTGGCGTTCGCAAGTCCTAAACAGGATGTTCCGCGGATCAACATCATTGTTGGTTCTTTGGCCTTGTTTAGGATCGGCTTATGAGCACCGTGCGTGGCCGCGAGGCCCAACCTGGAGTAGGATGATCCGATTATGCGGTGAAAACCCTAAATCGTCGTAGATCTCATTAGCTTCATCTTGATCAAGCAGGATCACCAAGTATTCGTGCACCCCGTACGGATCATGGGTGGATCGGCTCTTTGAGCCGATTCACAGGATAACCTGAGAGCCGATCGAGGCTCGTATTTAATGTTTACGTGTATGCCATGCAGGAACTAAGCGAGGCATCCCCATCACCTTCCTGACCAGGTATAGGTCAGGTGGCACGCCCTTGCACTTCGCATCGCCGCGTGTGACCAGAAGAGCATTGCGGGCCGTCGCTCGGAGGGGTCTCAGCCAGCCGCAGCTCTAGGCTCTTCCCGGCTCTACCGTGTTGACAGGCCGCTGCCCGCCGGTGGGTTTTGGCGATCAACACTGCCTCTCCCAGTCATGCCTGGACCAAGCGAGCGCGGCGTCCATTGGGAGGGCGTTGTCGGCGGGGACGAGGTCGGACAGCGACCTCGCGATCGCCTCGGCCTCCGCCGCGTCATCGGCCCGCTTGGCCTCCTCTTCGCGAGCTGGGATGCTGCGGCGGCCGCTATGGCGTCCTTCTTGGACGTCTTCCTCTTGCAGCCACGTGAAGGAGAAGACGACTGGTGCCCCCCCCCCCCCTCACAGATGACGAGGGCGCCGCTGTTGTGCCCTCTGGTCGGCGGTGGAGACGCCGGCTCCTTCTTGACAAGGGATTAACTTATCAATGCCTACAGATTGCTTGCAGTTGATGAACTAGACCAGTTTCGATCTGTTTACCTCTGTCCATCGCGTTCCTTGCAGTTGATGAAGTCGACGATCTTGAACGTGCCATCGAGATCAGATCCTTGACACCTCTAATTCCCACAGACGGCGCCAATTGACAAGGGATTAACTTATCAATGCCTACAAGTTGTAGACTAGGGTTTTAGTCGGAAGTAGAGGGCAGGTAGATCTCGAAGGTTTCAGCCGAAAAGTGCTCGACGATATGGAAACTAGGGTTGTGTGAAACAATGAATAGATGCTATCTTTGTCGCTCGACTCCCCCTTATATAGGAGGTGGAGTCGAGGGATTCATAATTGATACGTCTCCAACGTATCGATAATTTCTTATGTTCCATGCTTGTTTTATGACAATACCTACATATTTTATACACACTTTATGTCATATTTATGCATTTTCCGGCACTAACCTATTAACAAGATGCCGAAGAGCCAGTTGTTGTTTTCTGCTATTTTTGGTTTCAGAAATCCTAGTATGGAAATATTCTCGGAATTGGATGAAATCAACGCCCAGGGTCTTATTTTTCCACGAAGCTTCCAGAACACCGAAAGGGAAACGAAGTGGGGCGACGAGGCACCGCCACACTAGGGCCGTGCGGCCCAAGGGGAGCCCGCGCCGCCCTAGCATGTGGCCCCCTCGTCAGCCCTCCGACTCCGCCCTTCCGCCTACTTAAAGCCTTCGTCGAGAATATCCCAGTACCGAGAGTCACGATACAGAAAACCTTCCAGAGACGCCGCCACCGCCAATCCCATCTCGGGGGATTCAGGAGATCGCCTCCGGCACCCTGCCGGAGAGGGGAATCATATCCCGGAGGACTCTTCACCGCCATTGTCGCCTCTGGAGTGATGTGTGAGTAGTTCACCCCTGGACTATGGGTCCATAGCAGTAGCTAGATGGTTGTCTTCTCCTCATTGTGCTATCATTGTTCGATCTTGTGAGCTACCTAACATGATCAAGATCATCTATTTGTAATGCTACATGTTGCGTTTGTTGGGATCCGATGAATATGGACTACTATGTTATGTTGATTATCAATCTATCATATATGTGTTGTTTATGATCTTGCATGCTCTCCGTTATTAGTAGAGGTTCTGGCCAAGTCGTTACTTGTAACTCCAAGAGGGAGTATTTATGCTCGATATGAAGGAGATATGCCCAAGAGGCAATAATAAAAGTGGTTATTATATATCTTTATGTTTATGATAAATGTTTATATACCATGCTATAATTGTATTAACCGAAACATTGATACATGTGTGATATGTAAACAACAAAGAGTCCCTAGTATGCCTCTTAACTAGCTTGTTGATTAATGGATGATTAGTTTTATAATCATGAACATTGGATGTTATTAATAACAAGGTTATATCATTGTATGAATGATGTAATGGACACACCCAATTAAGCGTAGCATAAGATCACGTCATTAAGTTATTTGCTATAAGCTTTCGATACATAGTTACCTAGTCCTTATGACCATGAGATCATGTAAATCACTTGTACCGGAAAGGTACTTTGATTACATCAAACGCCACTGCGTAAATGGGTGGTTATAAAGGTGGGATTAAGTATCCGGAAAGTATGAGTTGAGGCATATGGATCAACAGTGGGATTTGTCCATCCCGATGACGGATAGATATACTCTGGGCCCTCTCGGTGGAATGTCGTCTAATGTCTTGCAAGCATATGAATAAGTTCATAAGAGACCACATACCACGATACGAGTAAAGAGTACTTGTCAGGAGACGAGGTTGAACAAGGTATAGAGTGATACTGATGATCAAACCTCGGACAAGTAAAATATCGCGTGACAAAGGGAATTGGTATCATATGTGAATGGTTCATTCGATCACTAAAGTCATCGTTGAATATGTGGGAGCCATTATGGATCTCCAGATCCCGCTATTGGTTATTGGTCGGAGAGAGTACTCAACCATGTCCGCATAGTTCGCGAACCGTAGGGTGACACACTTAAGGTTGGATGTTGAAATGGTAGAACTTGAATATGGAATGGAGTTCGAAGATTTGTTCGAAGTCCCGGATGAGATCCCGGACATCACGAGGAGTTCTAGAATGGTCCGGAGAATAAGATTCATATATAGGAAGTCATTTTATAAGATTTAAAATGATCCGGAAGGTTCTACGGAAAGTTCTAGAAGGTTCTAGAAAAGTCCGGAAGAAACCACTTTGGAAGGCGGAGTCCCAAAGGGACTCCACCACCATGGCCGGCCAACCCTAAAGGGGGAGGAGTCCCAAGTGGACTCCCCTAAGGGGGCCGGCCACCCCCTCCCAAGGAAGGGTGGGAATCCCACCTCTAGTGGGAGTCCTAGCTTGGGTAGGTTTCATGTGATATGGAAGGTTTTGGTTTGGGGTCTTATTCGAAGACTTGTAGACCAACTCTTGGGTGTTCCACCTATATAATGAGGGCCAAGGGGAGGGGGCCGGCTACCCCAACACCACAAGGTGGCCGCACCCCTCAAGTGGCCGGCGCCCCCCTCTCCCCAAACCCTAGCCGCCCACTCCTCCTTCTTTCTCGCACGCTTAGCGAAGCTCCGCCGGGTTTCTCCACCACCACCGACACCACGCCGTCGTGCTGCCGGATTCAAGAGGAGCTACTACTTCCGCTGCCCGCTGGAACGGGGAGGTGGACGTCGTCTTCATCAACAACCGAACGTGTGACCGAGTACGGAGGTGCTGCCCGTTCGTGGCGCCGTGATCAAGATCTTCTACGCGCTTTTGCAAGCGGCAAGTGAACGTCTACCGCAGCAACAAGAGCCTCATCTTGTAGGCTTTGGAATCTCTTCAAGGGTGAGTCTCGATAATCCCCTCGTTGCTACCGTCTTATAGATTGCATCTTGGCTTGGATTGCGTGTTCGCGGTAGGAAATTTTTTGTTTTCTATGCAACGAATCCCTACAGTGGTATCAGAGCCGTGTCTATGCATAGATGGTTGTACGAGTAGAACACAATGGTTTTGTGAGCGTTGATGCTCTTGTTATCTTTAGTTTGAGTACTTTGCATCTTTGTGGCATAGTGGGATGAAGCGGCTCGGACTAACTTTACATGACCGCGTTCATGAGACTTGTTCCTCGTTCGACATGCAACTTGTATTGCATAAGAGGCTTTGCGGGTGTCTGTCTCTCCTACTATAGTGAAGATTCAATTTACTCTTCTATTGACAACATTAGTATCAACGTTGTGGTTCATGTTCGTAGGTAGATTAGATCTCTCTCGAAAACCCTAAACCACGTAAAATATGCAAACCAAATTAGAGACGTCTAACTTGTTTTTGCAGGGTTTGGTGATGTGATATGGCCATAATGTGATGATGAATATGTATGAGATGATCAT
This sequence comes from Lolium perenne, assembly GCF_019359855.2. Taxonomy (NCBI): domain Eukaryota; kingdom Viridiplantae; phylum Streptophyta; class Magnoliopsida; order Poales; family Poaceae; genus Lolium; species Lolium perenne. The sequence goes on from NC_067247.2 coordinate 383,287,281, forward strand.
TATTGTATTGTGGCAACCGACAGGAGCCTTATGGTTGTCTTTAAATTTCATGTTGAGTAGTATTTCAAAGTAGTTGTAATAGTTGCTACATGGAGGACAATCATGAAGACGGCGCCATTGACCTTGACGCTACGCCGACGATGATGGAGATCATGCCCGAAGATGATGGAGATCATGTCCGTACTTTGGAGATGAAGATCAAAGGCGCAAAGACAAAAAGGGCCATATCATATCACATATGAACTGCATGTGATGTTAATCCTTTTATGCATCTTATTTTGCTTAGATCGCGACGGTAGCATTATAAGATGATCCCTCACTAAAATTTCAAGATAATAAAGTGTTCATCCTTAGTAGCACCGTTGCCAAGACTTGTCGTTTCGAAGCATCTCGTGATGATCGGGTGTGATAGAATCAACAAGTGCATACAACGGGTGCAAGACAGTTTTGCACATGCGGATACTAAGGTGGCCTTGACGAGCCTAGCATGTACAGACATGGTCTCGGAACACGTGATACCGAAAGGTAGAGCATGAATCATATGGTTGATATGATGAACACTTTGAGTGTTCGCCATTGAAATCACACCTTGTCTCGTGATGATCGGACTTAGGTGTGGTGGATTTGGGTCGTGTGATCACTAAGACAATGCGAGGGATATTGTTTTGAGTGGGAGTTCACCTAGATTTTTAATTATGTTGAATTAAAATTTGAACTCAATTTGTCATAAACTTAGTCTAAACTTTTGCAAATATATGTTGTAGAGATGGCGTCCCCAATCAATTTTGAACCAGTTCCTAGAGAAAGAAAAGCTTAAGAGCAACGGTAGCAACTTCACCGACTGGTTCTGTCATGTGAGGATCTTCCTCGCTGGTGGAAATCTGCAATTTGTGCTTGATGCACCGCTAGGTGACCCTCCTGCAGAAACTGAAACCGAGGAAGTAAAGAATGTTTACGCAACTCGGAAAACTCGGTACTCTCAAGTTCAGTGTGCCCTCCTGTGCAGTCTGGAAGCCGATCTTCAAAAACGTTTTGAGCACCACTATCCTCATGAGTTGGTCAATGAGCTGAAAGCTATATTTGAGACTCATGCGGCCGTGGAATGCTATGAAGCATCGAAACACTTCTTCAGCTGCATGATGGAAGAAGGCAACTCCGTTAGTGAGCACATGCTCGTTATGACCGGGCATGCGAAGAAACTCAGTGACTTGGGAATAGTGATTCCTAATAGACTGGGGATTAATCGTGTCCTTCAATCACTGCCACCAAGTTATAAGAACTTTGTGATGAACTACAATATGCAGAACATGAACAAGGAGTTACCTGAACTCTTTGGCATGCTAAAAGCTGCTCAGATTGAGATCAAGAAAGAGCACCAAGTGTTGATGGTCAACAAGACCACCAGTTTCAAGAAACAGGGCAAGTCTAAGGGAAAATTCAAGAAGGGTGGCAAGAAAGCTTCCACGCCTCCTATGAAACCTAAGAACGGCCCTAAGCCTGATGCTGAGTGCTATTACTGCAAGGAGAAGGGACACTAGAAGCGTAATTGCTCCAAGTATCTGGCTGATCTGAAGAGCGGCCTTGTCAAGAAGAAGAAAGAAGGTATATCTGATATACATGTTATAGATGTTTATCTCACTGGTTCTCGTTCTAGTACCTGGGTATTTGATACTGGTTCGGTTGCTCATATTTGTAACTCGAAACAGGAACTAAAGAATAAATGAAGACTACTGAAAGATGAAGTGACGATGCGCGTTGGAAATGGATCCAAAGTCGATGTGATCGCTGTCGGCACACTTCCTCTACATCTACCTTCGGGATTAGTTTTAAGCCTAAATAATTGTTATTTTGTACCCGCGTTGAGCATGAACATTATATCTGGATCTTGTTTAATGCAAGACGGTTATTCATTCAAGTCTGAGAATAATGGTTGTTCTATTTTTATGAATAATATCTTTTATGGTCGAGCACCTGAAAAGAATGGCTTATTTCTGTTAGATCTCGATAGTAGTGATACGCATATACATAACATTGATGCTAAGCGAATTAAATTGAATGATAATTCTACTGATATGTGGCACTGTCGTCTTGGTCATATTGGAGTGAAACGCATGAAGAAACTCCATACCGATGGATTACTTGAATCACTTGACTTTGAGTCACTTGATACATGCGAAGCATGTCTAATGGGAAAAATGACTAAGACTCCATTTTCTGGTATGATGGAGCGAGCTACTGACTTATTGGAAATCATACATACCGATGTGTGCGGACCAATGAGTGTAGCATCGCGTGGTGGTTATCGTTATGTTCTAACCTTCACAGATGATCTGAGTAGATATGGGTATATCTATTTCATGAAACATAAATCCGAAACTTTCGAGAAGTTTAAGGAATTCCAAAGTGAAGTAGAAAATCAACGTAACAAAAAGATTAAATTTCTACGATCTGATCGCGGAGGTGAATATCTGAGCTATGAGTTTGGCATGCATTTAATGAAATGCGGAATACTTTCACAATTGACACCACCGGGAACACCATAACGAAACGGTGTGTCCGAACGTCGTAATCGAACTCTCTTAGATATGGTTCATTCTATGATGTCTCTTACTGATTTGCCGTTATCATTTTGGAGTTATGCATTATAGACAGCCGCATTCACTTTAAATAGAGCACCATCAAAATCCGTAGAAACGACACCGTATGAATTATGGTTTAATAAGAAACCTAAGCTGTCGTTCCTTAAAGTTTGGGGTTGCGAAGCCTATGTAAAGAAGTTACAACCGGACAAGCTAAAACCCAAAGCGGAGAAATGCGTCTTCATAGGATACCCTAAGGAAACTATAGGGTACACTTTCTATCACAGATCCGAAGGCAAAATTTTTGTTGCTAAGAACGGAACCTTTCTTGAGAAAGAATTTCTCACTAAAGAAGTGACTGGAAGAAAAGTAGAACTCGATGAGATTGATGAATCTTTACTCGTTGATCAGAGTAGCGCGATCGGAAAGCTGTTCTGTACCACCTACACCGGCAACAGAGGAAGCTAATGATAATGATCATGAAACTTCGAACGAGGAAACTACTGAACCTCGCAGATCGACAAGGGAACGTGCCACTCCTGATTGGTATGATCCTTGTCTAAATGTCATGATTGTGGATAACAATGATGAGGACCCTGCGACGTATGAAGAAGCGATGATGAGCCCAGATTCCAACAAATGGCAAGAAGCCATGAAATCCGAAATGGGATCCATGTATGATAACAATTAAAGTATGGACTTTGGTAGACTTACCTGATAGCCGCAAGGCTGTCGAGAATAAATGGATCTTCAAGAGAAAAACAGATGCTGATGGTAATATTACTGTCTATAAAGCTCGACTTGTCGCAAAGGGTTTCCGACAAATTCAAGGAGTTGACTACGATGAGACTTTCTCACATGTAGCGAAGCTAAAATCTGTGAGGATTTTGTTAGCAATAGCTGCATTTTTCGATTATGAGATTTGGCAGATGGATGTCAAAACGGCGTTCCTTAATGGAGACATTGAGGAAGAGTTGTATATGGTACAACCCAAAGGTTTTGTCGATCCTAAAAATGCTGACAAAGTATGCAAACTTTAGCGTTCAATCTATGGACTGAAGCAAGCATCAACAAGTTGGAACCGACGCTTTGATAAGGTGATCAAAGACTTCGGGTTTATACAGTGTCATGGAGAGGCATGTATTTACAAGAAAGTGAGTGGGAGCTCTGTAGCATTCCTGATATTATATGTAGATGACATATTATTGATTGGAAATGATATAGAACTATTAAGCAGTGTAAAAGGTTATTTGAATAATAGTTTTTCAATGAAAGACCTTAGTGAAGCATCGTATATATTAGGCATCAAGATTTATAGAGATAGATCAAGACGCCTAATAGGGCTATCACAGAGTAGATACCTGGACAAGATTCTAAAGAAGTTTAGAATGGACGAAAGTAAGAAAGGTTTCTTACCTATGTTACCAGGCAAGGTCTTGAGTAAGACTCAAGGACCGGCTACGGCAGAAGAAAGAGAAAGGATGAGTAATATCCCCTATGCCTCGGCAGTAGGATCTATCATGTATGTCATGCTATGTACTAGACCGGATATAGCACATGCTGTTAGTTTGACTAGCAGATATCAAAGTGATCCAGGAATGGAACACTGGACAGCGGTCAAGAATATCCTGAAGTACTTGAAAAGAACTAAGGATATATTTCTTTGTTATGGAGGTGACCAAGAGCTCGTTGTAAGCGGTTACACCGATGCAAGTTGGAACACTGATCCTGATGACTCTAAGTCATAGTCTGGGTACGTGTTTATATTGAATGGTGCTGCAGTAAGCTGGGCAAGCTCGAAGCAGTGCACGGTGGCGAAGTCTTCAACAGAATCAGAGTACATAGCGGCTTCAGAGGCTTCATCAGAAGCGGTATGGATGAAGAGGTTCATTGTAGAGCTCGGTGTGGTTCCTAGTGCATTGGACCCACTAGTCATATACTGTGACAACATGGGTGCCATCGTCAATGCACAAGAACCAAGGTCACACAAGAGGCTGAAGCATATCAAGCTGCGTTACCACTCGATTCGCGAGTACATCGAAGATGGAGAAGTAAAGATTTGCAAAGTACACACTGATCTAAATGTAGCAGATCCGTTGACTAAAGCTCTCCCTAGGGCAAAGCATGACCAACACCAGAATGCCATGGGTGTTAGGTACCTTACAATGTAATCTAGATTATTGACTCTAGTGCAAGTGGGAGACTGAAGGAGATATGCCCAAGAGGCAATAATAAAAGTGGTTATTATATATCTTTATGTTTATGATAAATGTTTATATACCATGCTATAATTGTATTAACCGAAACACTGATACATGTGTGATATGTAAACAACAAAGAGTCCCTAGTATGCCTCTTAACTAGCTTGTTGATTAATGGATGATTAGTTTCATAATCATGAACATTGGATGTTATTAATAACAAGGTTATATCATTGTATGAATGATGTAATGGACACACCCAATTAAGCGTAGCATAAGATCACGTCATTAAGTTATTTGCTATAAGCTTTCGATACATAGTTACCTAGTCCTTATGACCATGAGATCATGTAAATCACTTATACCGGAAAGGTACTTTGATTACATCAAACGCCACTGCGTAGATGGGTGGTTATAAAGGTGGGATTAAGTATCCGGAAAGTATGAGTTGAGGCATATGGATCAACAGTGGGATTTGTCCATCCCGATGACGGATAGATATACTCTGGGCCCTCTCGGTGGAATGTCGTCTAATGTCTTGCAAGAATATGAATAAGTTCATAAGAGACCACATACCACGATACGAGTAAAGAGTACTTGTCAGGAGACGAGGTTGAACAAGGTATAGAGTGATACCGATGATCAAACCTCGGACAAGTAAAATATCGCGTGACAAAGGGAATTGGTATCATATGTGAATGGTTCATTCGATCACTAAAGTCATCGGTGAATATGTGGGAGCCATTATGGATCTCCAGATCCCGCTATTGGTTATTGGTCGGAGAGAGTACTCAACCATGTCCGCATAGTTCGCGAACCGTAGGGTGACACACTTAAGGTTGGATGTTGAAATGGTAGAACTTGAATATGGAATGGAGTTCAAAGATTTGTTCGAAGTCCCGGATGAGATCCCGGACATCACGAGGAGTTCCGGAATGGTCCGGAGAATAAGATTCATATATAGGAAGTCATTTTATAAGATTTAAAATGATCCGGAAGGTTCTACAGAAAGTTCTAGAAGGTTCTAGAAAAGTCCGGAAGAAACCACTTTGGAAGGCGGAGTCCCAAAGGGACTCCACCACCATGGCCGGCCAACCCTAAAGGGGGAGGAGTCCCAAGTGGACTCCCCTAAGGGGGCCGGCCACCCCCTCCCAAGGAAGGGTGGGAATCCCACCTCTAGTGGGAGTCCTAGCTTGGGTAGGTTTCATGTGATATGGAAGGTTTTGGTTTAGGGTCTTATTCGAAGACTTGTAGACCAACTCTTGGGTGTTCCACCTATATAATGAGGGCCAAGGGGAGGGGGCCGGCTACCCCAACACCACAAGGTGGCCGCACCCCTCAAGTGGCCGGCGCCCCCCTCTCCCCAAACCCTAGCCGCCCACTCCTCCTTCTTTCTCGCACGCTTAGCGAAGCTCCGCCGGGTTTCTCCACCACCACCGACACCACGCCGTCGTGCTGCCGGATTCAAGAGGAGCTACTACTTCCGCTGCCCGCTGGAACGGGGAGGTGGACGTCGTCTTCATCAACAACCGAACGTGTGACCGAGTACGGAGGTGCTGCCCGTTCGTGGCGCCGTGATCAAGATCTTCTACGCGCTTTTGCAAGCGGCAAGTGAACGTCTACCGCAGCAACAAGAGCCTCATCTTGTAGGCTTTGGAATCTCTTCAAGGGTGAGTCTCGATAATCCCCTCGTTGCTACCGTCTTCTAGATTGCATCTTGGCTTGGATTGCGTGTTCGCGGTAGGAAATTTCTTGTTTTCTATGCAACGAATCCCTACACGATAGTGGGTTCATGCCTCCATTAAATCTGGGACAGTGACAGAAAGTTCTAAGGTTGTGGATGTGTTGTTGCCACTAGGGATAAAACATTGATGCTATGTCCGAGGATGTAGTTATTGATTACATTACGCACCATACTTAATGCAATTGTTTGTTGTTTGCAACTTAATACTGGAAGGGGTGCGGACGTTAACCCGAAGGTGGACTTTTTAGGCATAGATGCATGCTGGATAGCGGTCTATGTACTTTGTCGTAATGCCCAATTGAATTTCACACTACTCATCATAATATGTATGTGCATTGTCATGCCATCTTTATTTGTCAATTGCCCAACTTTAATTTGTTCACCCAACATGCTATTTCTTATCGGAGAGACACCACTAGTGAACTGTGGACCCCGGTCCATTCTTTACATCGAATACAATCGACTGCAATACTTGTTCTTACTGTTCTCTGCAAACATCATCATCAACACTATACATCTAATGCTTTGTTACAGCAAGCCGGTGAGATTGACAACCTCACTGTCACGTTGGGGCAAGGTAATTTGGTTGTGTTGTGCAGGTTCCACGTTGGCGCCGGAATCCTTGGTTTTGCGCCGCACTACACTCCGCCGCCATCAACCTTCAACGTGCTTCTTGGCTCCTACTGGTTCGATAAACCTTGGTTTCTTACTGAGGGAAAACTTGCTGCTGTACGCATCACACCTTCCTCTTGGGGTTCCCAACGGACGCGTGCTATACGCGTATCAATAATACACAAGTTACAGAGTCCGGGAGGGTTTCCAACCCGTCCCGCAAGATTACAAGTAGTACTTACTAATACAACTCTAGCGTTCCTTAATAATAACTTGGGCTTCCGAATCTTCTTATTCTTCGAGTCATGGGCCTTCAGTAAACCCCGGGTACCATCTTCGGCAGGCCCATTGGGGATGCCTATGTCAACGACCCTCGGCGTCGTAGTTGGAGGAGCTGACCCGCCGAACCTCGACACCATCGACCCAGACGACAAGGAAGATGGCGCCATCCGTCGCGGCGCCCAGGAGCTCCCGTGCCGGCGCAACACAGTAGGCGCCACCGGCGGCGGCATCGCCAGTACGGGGGAGTTGCCGCCCTCGATGTGCGTGAGCACGTTCTCGAGGGTGCGGCCAGCGGTGCTCCACCATCGACGGTGGCCGGCGGCGTTGTTTCGCGCAGGGGGAGGGGGAGGGCCGTCGTAGGTGGCGAGTTCACGCTCGTAGCTTTGCCGGAAGAACTCCGTCCATGCCTCATAATTGTCAAGGAAGAACCTCTCCTCCGCGCGTTGCTCGTCGCTGAGGGTGACGAGCACCACGTCGATCTCCTCCTCGAGGGCGGCCCGTCCGATTGGCGGTGGCGGGATCGGGACGCCCCCCCGCACTCAGGCGCCAGCCTCCGGGCGCGCGGAAGTCCAGCGGCGCGGGCTAGCCCACCGCGTGCAGCAGCCTCCCCTCCCATTGGTGGAGAGAACGGCGACCGAAGCCGTTGTTCGCCGCGCCGTCACCGAAGTTCGCCATTGTTCGCTCGATGAGTTTGGGGAGAGAGGTGGTGAATAGGGAGACGGGGTGGTGAATGCGGCTAGACGCGGTAGTTTTGCGATAAATAGAGGGCGACGCGCGTGAAACCGAGGCGACGACATTAACTCGCCGTGTGGAAGCTACGTGTCCGGCGAAGACTGACCGGCGGAAGACTTTTACAGCGCGCGGAAGACGATGCGATGAGGACGATGATCGTCCTTTCTCGCCGACAAGTCGGGGCCACCAGCCGCGCGAGAAGGTTTCTCGATGTGTCTCGCGCTTTCGTTTCCTCCGGACTTCCCGAGCGCTCCCCGGAGGACGGGGATGACCTAGACTTCCCAGATGGATGAAAGTCTAAATCCGACCAAAAACGAGGATCCGATGATTCGACAAGACCGTTTTCGTTTATTCGAATGAAAAAAAGGATTCTGTGGACCTTGTGGGCTGGAGATGTTCTTACGGATGTTGAGCACAAGTCACGCCCGACCACCGAGCCGTGTTGCTGTGGGTTGTGGACTGATCGCCCGGTCACAAGTGGATGGCTGGCGTTCTTAAGAGCATCTCCAGCCGCGTCCCCCAAAGCGTCCCCCAAAGGGATTTGGGGCGCGCCGGACAAAAAAACCGTTCCAGCCGCGTCCCCCAAAGCCCATTTTTGTCCGGCGCGCCCCCATACGGTGTCCGGCGCCCCGAGCCCGTCCCCGTCCCACAGGGGACGCACCGGGCACGCCGGACACAACGAAAAGCGAGGCGAACCGACACGGGCCCGACGCGTCAGCGGCTCGGAAGCTTAGCCGCCGCCTACGTAGCGATGGTGCAGTTGCCGGGAAGCGGAACCGTCGCATTGGCAACCGCGTCGACGACGCGGCAACCGCCGGAATGGAGTCGGGACTCCTCGGAAGAGCAACCGCTGCTCTTTTCGACTTCTGCGCCGCCGTCCCGCGCTCAATAAGACCCGTACGTCGGCGCTTTTGGATCTTCACCGGCCGCATCCGACACCTCCAGCGACGATGAGCTACATCTCCGAGCTCCCGTCCGACACCTCCAGCGAGGGAAAGCCTGCTGGATGGCGCCATTGGTGGGAGAAAGCTCCGACGCCCAGCAGCGGCGACGATTCCCTCCCGCCACTTGACAGCGCGGAGGAATGGCTGGGTGTGGAGGAGGACGCGGAGGAACAAGGGTCAGAGGAGGCGGCGGTGGCCCGTGCGAAGGCGGAGGCGGACGCGAAGGCCAATACCGCCAAGGCCAAGGCGCAGCCGGCGAGCACCGGCGACAACGAGGAGGACTCCGACGCGTCGGCCGACACCGCCTCTTCGGAAGAGGTGACGAGCAGGAAGCGCCACCGTGATGACGACGACGAGGCAGTGCCATCATCGAAGAAGAAGAAGTAGTAGTTTAAAATAATTTATATGTAATTTAATTATATTTTTCGAAGTTTTATATGTATTTTATTTATGTTGAACCGATTTAAATATTAGTAAAGAGTTTTATTCTATCTATTTAAATTTTGGGGGCGGCGTTTGGGGGACGCGACTGGGGAGCGACGTCCCCCAAACGCGGCACCTGGAGATGCTCTAACTGTTCGGAGGAAAGCGATGGTGAACTTCCTTCCCGATTACCAGGTACTCTTGCTCTTAGATACACTCCAGTGTTGAAGACATTATTAATTAAACGTTAGATTTTTTGGCCTTTTGTCTAAAAACTACAGTTGATTTACCGTTTGTTTACATGCAGTAGCATTAAGAAAATCAACGAACTTCAGACGGGTACCGTAAGATGGTCTTCCAAGGTCGATGAGCATACGTCCACAGGGTAGTATACAATACCTCTGAAGATTCTGAAAGCTACTTGCCCGGGCTGGACAAAAAGATTCTGACAACTCCTATGTAGGCGTGAATATTCGATCAGGTAAGGAACAATCCGCACGTACTTCCTCCGTCCTCTCTAGTCTATGTCTTAGATTAAAATTCTGATTCATATTAATCAATTGTTTAGCTTTATAATTAACAATAGCAAAGAAAAACTATCTATTAGATATCGTTAATTTTAATGTAGCTTCAATTGGTTGAAAGTAGTACTCTCGCCATCACATAAAAGATATCTTAAACTTATCTAGATAATATTAAATGACTTGCTAATTGATGTCAAAATTTGTAGAATGTACACTAAACAGAAATGAGTGGGCTAAAATGCTTAGTTGACAGCACATATAGTTCTGTTACTACCTACGTTACTCTCATTATGGGCGTGACTAGTTCTTAGTCTATTGAGAAATAACTTAGTTCTCAGTAAAATGACATCATCGTATCTTAGTTGTAACCCATATTGCAATTACTGTTAGCACGGATCGCAAAAAAATCTAATGGTTTGAAGGTATTTTCTATAGTTGCAAACCCAGTTGTAACTGAAAGAAATCTACTTACAACCCAACTTCTAATTCAAATGCAAAATTACGATGCAAATCGGATCACGAAATTTTTTTAATGGTTTGGAGTTATTTTTCGTAGTTGCAACCTCAGTTGTAACTGAAAGAAATCTACTTGCAACCCAACTTCTAATTCAAATGCTAAATTACGATGCAAATCGGATGTTGTAGGAGCCTACTAAGCACTAGTTTAGTTCTCAACATATTGAGAACTAGCAATTTCCTATTTTTATCGGTATATTACTAGCAAAAGTGCCCGTGCGTTGCATCGGGATAAAAAAAGTACGATGTGCTGCAAAGACTTAAAAAACACTTGATTTTATCCATGTCTTATTACTCTAGTTGTTTTCGTATATTTCCATTGACAGAGTACTTTTATCGTGAAAATAAAATTAAACATTTAATATTTTAATTGGAAAAAATATCTGATTATTTATATGCACTTCTTCATCAAAGCGAGCTTCGGGTACCCGATCAATGGACTAATGAAACACCAGTACATGTCATACAAAAACTCCACTCATCCGTCCCACATCCCAACCTAAGAGCATCTCCAGTGGCTCTAAAATTTGGCGCTCTAAAAGTTGTTCGCAGCGCGCTCGATCTAAATACAGCGCGCACCGTCGGTGCGAGCTTCACCAAAGGCTCTATTTTACGGTGCAACCAAGAAGCCAAAAATAGCCCTTAAACATAGGCTGTAAAATAGAGTTCCACAAATAAGTTTCTTTAACATACATACAACAAACAAAATCAAACAACCACAAAGAAATCTAAAAAAAACAACTAAATTTCACAACTTTACGATGGCTTAATGGAGAAAGCAAGCTAGTCTGTTTTTTTAGCAAATTCATCTAGCTAGCAATTAATTCAGAACCCATTGCTAGCTGGATGCGTGGGCGGCCAGCGGCGGAGCGGGAGGCGGAGCTCGAGCTGGCTGCAGCGGATGCCTACGGCAGGCGCGCAAGGAGGTCTGCGACGGGCGAAGCTTTGGGATGTGGGGCCATGCTGGGCCGGCGGAGCTCGACGAAGGTTCAGGGGGAGCTCCGCGGAGGGCCTAACGGGTCTAGGCGAGGCCAAGCGCGGCCACTGGACCTCCTCGTAGTCGCAACACGGAGAGGCAGGCCGCACGCGAGGCCAAAACATTTTAGAGCTGTTTTTCTTCGCGCGGTGCCACCTTACAACGCGAGCTAGCCGGCGCACCAGATATACTTCTTTGGATATCGTAAACTACCGCGCGCACTAAAATATTTATAGGGTGACCTACTCTTCTGAAGGGCGCAAAAAACGCGTTCGGCGCTATTTATTGACTGTCTGTTTAGCGCAATGCTAGTTTCTAGCCACTGCCGGAGATGCTCTAAATTTCTATCGGACTGAGCTATTCTTCAATTGAATCGAAATAATATTTCCGAATCTTCTGAACCTTCAAACCATGGCCTGCCAAATAAATTAACCATGGAACACACAAAAAAACTGAGACATGAACACCAAGAATTCTATTAAGCAGCTTCCATGGCTTATTTAATTTGGTCTTTTGTTCTTGATACACTTTCATCAGACTGGATTCAGATTTTGAATAAAACCTGTAACACTTCGGTGCTCCTGTTGGATCTGCCCGGCCAGCACGTAGTATTGAGACCACTTGTGGGCAGAAACCTGCTCGTGTTTGAGCTGCTCAGCCAATGCATGCCAATGGAAAAAAGATGGACTTCGGCTGGACGGAAGCTCCCTCCGTGATTCCACATCGTGAAGCTTATGCCCACTGAGTCTGGGCCGCATGAGGAAGACGAACGGATCGATGGAGCGACGGGAGTCCGCTCACCGCGGGCATAATCCTCGCTGCTGCTGCTTACGCTTGGGTTCTGGAACGGATTAGCGGCGATAAGGGATTCTGGGTTTGCCGTCACGGTAACGGACGGATCGATGGAGCGACCGGAGTCTGGGATCGGCTGATATATATATACACTATACATCGCGACCGTGTACTGATCCGCACTCTTTTTCGGAGCGATCCTCAGAGTCCATACTTGATACATATGCTCGGCTAGGTGACCTACCAAATTGACGAACGGAAAGAAACGCTCTCTCTCGGCCGGACGAAGGATTCAAAGGCGTAAAGTTGAACGGACGAAAGCGCAAACTGACGGACCAAACCACGGAAACGTTTCTCCCTTTATTATTAGGTATAGATATAGATACGGGCATAATTGAGGAGGGTCAGAATCAGACGCACGATCGATTCCCCAACCCACCCACGCTGCGGCACTGGCATTACTTCACGTGACAATACATACATCGAAATACTAGCCCGGTTCTCTAGTTCTTCTCGGAGGAGGGGCGGCATATTCTTTTGGCATGGCCATGCATGCCCTCATGGAGGAGTTGCTGGGGGCGGGCGGATCTTCTTGTCTCGTGTGGTTTGTGACGCTGACGATGATGCACTGTTGCAAGGAAATCAAGATATTGGCCGGCCGGTTGATGCTACCACGCCCGTTGCCTGCAGGGAAAGGTCGTGCATCTCAGTCAGTGAGAGAGACAATGAGGTATCCAAATTATATGACCTTTGGATTTTTCTTCGGTTAACATTTGGTTGGTACCAAATGACTGTCCCTTTCCGTTATTATACATGCAAAAGGGACGAGAACAATGATATTATTCTCGCTAACATTGTGTAAGTTCCACTTTGTATCCTCTAGTTGTGGTCCTAACTACGTTTCTCTTAGTTGTGTAGCCTTGTGATTTTTTTAGCCAAATTTATTATTTCCTCGATATTTATAAGATAGATCAGTTTAATTGTCACGCTGGTGTGCTGACTTATTATAAGATAGATCAGTTACCAAATTTATTATAAGATAGACCAATAAAACTCCGATAGTTCGGTTATATTCAGTATAACACTCGGTCGATGACCGACACAGCTTCATAGAACTTTAATGACTTTTTCATACTCTTTATAATTGCGTGTATAAGATATATATATGTCTAGTGAAATACCATTTATGTCGTGCAAACACGTGAATCTAGCTTATCGGTTTGGAAAAAATAGAAAATAAGATAAAAAAATTCCACAATGTCGCGACTGACGGTTAAGTATTAATTTAATTTCTTATTGGAAACAATTAAAATGCAATTTTGCTATTTTGTTACTTATGACACTCAGCTCACCAATGGTCGATCTAGTAGCAAATGAGGAAAGGTTAGGTCAAGAAAATGACGTGCATGCGCAAGTTCAGTTAGAAACAGGAGGAAGACAGGGATCATCCTAGGTAATCAAACAACCTAAAGGATGACATTGTCCACCACTACATACGCATCATCTTTTTCGCGGTGGTGTCTACTCAACTAGATCATCTTAAATTAGATTTTAGCCATAAGGGTCTTGCAAAAGGCGGTGAAATATTTATATCTATGGGATGCACTTCTCTATAGAATCAACCCTTCAACGCTACACACGTATCATGTTTGTTGGAGAGAAGTTAAAGCTTTCCTGTGCATGATCTGTTTTTCTTTGTTATCCAGCCTAATCTGCAGTCTGCTTACATAGGAAAATGAAAGCTAGTCATTTATAAAGCAAAAGTCAGATCTTGCAAAGGAAGATGGCACAAAGGAACAAAGAGAGAAATAAATGAGAACTATTCGTGGACCAAACCTGAGGACAGCAATATGTGGCGAAGAGGAAACTTCTTCCTTTTCGAAAAAAGGCAATTCGTGGATTTGCAAGTGAACGTTCGATCCTCCCTAATGCCACATGCTGGGATCCCCATTTTTCTACTACGAACTTTGGGAAGCGGTTGAACATGGTCCATTGGCATCCGATCAAGGCTAGTTATAGTGCAGAGTAACATTAGGTACTACGCTATGTTAATACTTTTATAGTGGGTAGTATCATAGATATAGTAACATGTAATGCGAGAAATACAAAGGAGCTCTCGGGTGCCACACACCCCTATACTTGGAAAAATAAAAAAAGATATTAAAAAAAGTTTAAAAAAATTTAAACTTTTTTGGGAATCAAAGATGATCAGTATTTTACTTGAAACAAAATATTTTCCTAGGAAATTACTTTTATTGTATCCTGGGTAAAAAAACAAACTCAAAACGGCCCATGACCAGGTACTATTCACTTTATATTCGTCATAATTTTATCTTCTCTTTGCCCTGGAGTCCATGGAATCATTTCGTGTCCAAATATTTTTTTTTACGAGTACAAACTTAATCATCCTCGGTTTCCAGGAAGATTCAATTTTTTTTTACTTTTTCAAATTACTATAATTTTTTTGGTCTATGGGGCTGCGTTGCACCTGAGAGCCACAAGTTCGTTTCGAATAGAATGCCATATTTATTACTTTCTAGAGCCATTCTTCATTGAAATATGTGATATGATGGTATCATAGCTAGTTACCATTACCCTCTCTTTTCTCATTTAATGATATGACATGTCATCAAATTTCTTAGTTGGCATTGCATATTGTTGATGTTACTACCTATGTTACTCCCCACTATAAGTAGTCGAAAACAATCCTCAACCTTGCATGTAAGCTACTTGCTCTCTGCCAACGGTAGTTTTGATGCCATTTTGTCATGGTCTATGCATGCGAATTTTTGGCAAAAAAGATCACCTTCACGATGAATTGTTAAAAAGACCACATCCGAGTGAAATTGACAAAAAAGACCACCTGCGACGTGGCGGAAAGCTCCTCCAAGCGACGCGTGGCACATGCCGCCACAACCTATGGTGACATTTACTGTTCATACACCGACAAGCGACATGTGGCACCTGCCGCCACCACCAGTGACAGACACTATTCACATGTTGTGGGTAAACAGTACGTGCCGCCACAGCCTGTGGTGGAAGGTGCCACATGTCGCTTGGGGAAGCTTGCCGCTACAGGCTGTGGTGGCAGGTGCCACATGTCACTTGGCAAGCTTGCCGCCACATTACATGTGGTCCTTTTCGTCAATTTTACTTGGAGGTGATCCTTTTTGACAGTTTACTTGTGAATGTGGTCTTTTTTACCGAAAATTCATATGCATGCTGGAACAATTGCATGTGAGTATGTGACCAAACACGATGTAGCTTGCATTCAGCGGGAGACTGTTTGCTCCAATATTTGGTTGCCCCTAGCATGGTTGATGGGTGTCGTTATGGGATCAGAAACTCGGAGCCGTGAGGCCGTCCGCAACTTCATCTCTGCAAATGTCTGCATGATGCCCGGCACGGCAATTTGGTTGGACCGTTGGAGTCAAATCTCGTCAACAGGCTGTCCTATTTCATCCACCTAGTCTTACTTAGAGCATCTTCAGCCGTCTCCCTAACGAGGTCTTCAACAACCTTTTTTTTATCTGAACGGTGTTATTCGGTCCAGCTGCGCCCCCGGCTCCTCGTTTTCCTTGGATTTGGCCTTTAATCCATCCGGAGAGCGCAGGCCATCCCCCCCCGGAGTGCGCTCGGGAACTCCGGACGAGAGAAAAGCGGGGACGGGCCCGCTCTGTCGGCGAGAGAACACACGAACCCCACCACTTCCTCGTCGCAAATCCCCCCTCACGTTGCTCTGTTGCCGCCGGCACCACCCCTCGCCAATCCACCGGCCGGTTGCCTGAACTCCGCTGTCTCTCCACCAAACAACCCATATTCCGCCGTCCGTCGTGCCCTCTGCCTATATTTCGCCATCGGGCAACTCCCTCGCGTCGCGCCTCATCGACATGCCAGGCAGGTGTTCGTCCAATTGCCTAGTTGGACATGGACTCCGACGAGGAGGAGGAGCAGATGTTCGCCGAGATTTTTGAAGAAGAAATGGCATTCGCCACCCAAAACGAGGAGCACATGTTGATCCTAGCTTACATGTTCGTCTTGTACGCCGAGAAGGCCATTGGTCACCATGGTGGGTCGGCACCAGGTCGCCGGAAGTGCAAGCAGAGGCAGCGAATGGAGGGCTATTGCATGCTCTACGCCGACTACTTCGCGATGACCCATTGCACGGTGAGGCTGTTTTTAGGCGTCATTTCAGGATGAGCCGGAAGCTCTTCCTGAGAATTGTGTATGCCCTCCAAAAGTGCACGGTGGCTATGCGGATGCTGGCATATGGAGCTCCTGGTGATTCTGTCGATGACTATCTTCGGATGGTGGAGTCTACGGCCCTTGATTGTTTCTACCGATTCTGCAGGGCGGTGATAGCAGTGTTCGGGGACATCTACTTGAGATCACTCAATTTTGAAGACACTGCTCAGATCCTCGCTGTCAATGAAGCTCGAGGATTTCCAGGGATGCTTGGAAGCATTGACTGCATGCATTGGAAATGGAAGAACTGTCTGTTTGCCTGGCAGGGAATGTACAAGGGTCACAAAAAAGGATGCATTGTGATACTTGAGGCAGTGGCTACCCATGATCTCTGGATTTGACACTCCTTCTTTGGTATGCTGGGATCCAACAACGACATCAACGTCTTGCAGTGCTCGCTGATCTTCTCCAAGCTTGTTGACGTGGGCACTACCCTTCGGGTAACCGATGTTGCCCTATCCTGTACCATCTAGTTGGAGGCCCATGAAGACACTCGGAGGCAAGGCGGGCTACTAGGACGGTGCACCAGAAGGTTCCTTGACGGGCAAGACAAGGAAGCAGTCAAACAAGGAAAGACCGGATCTAAAACTACTGTAAATCTAGTCGTATTTGGTTAGATCTCTTGAGACCTGGCCTCCTATATAAAGGCCAGGAGAGGGGCTGCCGAGGGACACGATCAATCTTAGCTATCTTAGCGAACAAAAGCTTAGAGCTAGGTCACCTTAGCGATTAGCCATCTCGACGAGATCTCAGCCGAATTATTCGGCACCCCATTGTAACCCATTATCATCATAATCAAGAACAGACAGGCAGGACGTAAGGGTTTTACCTCATCGAGGGCCCCAAACCTGGGTAAATTGCTCTCCCCGCTTGTCTGTGAACCGATGTCTCGTGTCAGCTTGCAGGATTCCATCAACCCTAAGCCCCTATCGGAGGGCATTGGCGAGGAGTACCCTCGACAATTGGCGCCGTCTGTGGGAACCCTGTCGGCACAAGAACGGACATCGGCTGAACCCGTCATGTCATCGGCAGCTTCATCAACACCGTCATCGCCTCGTCTGGGAAGCCCGATTCGTTTCGGCTCCTACGAGTTCACCCCACATAGCGATTCGTCTTGATCGAATTTCTCCGGTCTACAAGGCAACATGGAGATAACCTTCGGGAGCGTCCACTACAATGTCAACTCAGAAGGAATTCTTCGGCTGCTGGAATCTCCCATCTCCAGGTCAATGAGTCCAAGCGCATCGTCATCACTTGACCTTTCGGCTGGCCTGACAAGCCCGTCGAGTTCGCCCGCGCCTTCGACTCCCCGTTCAGCATCCTCCATGTCGGTCGGATCCGATGATACCGCGTCCTCAGAGCTAACCTCGTACTACTGCATGAACTGCGACACCAGGCACGGGCTAAGGTCGAGCGACACGCCGTTCATCTGCAATGCCCACTATTCGTCGGGAGAGGACAGCATCGCCAGCATCACCCAAGGAGACACCCGAAGAGTGGCGCCCCTCCAAGTTTATGTTGCTAACAGGGGAGATGGAGATCGCACCCCCCGTTCCAGCAGGCGAGCTAGTTTTGAGAACAGGGCCAGCAACAACAACAGCGACCACACCATCGCAGAGGAGGAGTGGGCAGCATCCAAAGCAGCCGTGCTTAACAACACACCACTTCCGGCGGGAACCACGGTTGGCACTCTCAATGCTTACCGCTCCATATTGGAGAAAAATCGGGAGCGCCTATCTAAGGAGCAAGCCACCCTCGAGAGACGCCTATCTGCGGCAGACCGATCCAGCGAGCGACGAAGGGGCTCGTAGGGAAGCGCCTCTCGAAGTACCCACGGAGGAGGCAAACATCGATCAAGAATGTCTAGGCTTTCGGAAGATGATGCAAGGGAGATAACGTCAAACTTGACCAAGTCCTTTATGACTACAGACACCGCGGGCATGCCACGGCCAAAAACCGTTGCGGGAGCAACAACCAACCTTGCAGCATACCTCATTAACCAGCGTCCTGAAGGATCCATGGCTCAGGCTCACCGTGGTGCCTTAGAAAGTCTCGCGATATTAGGAGATAATCTAGTTCCACGAAAGGAAAAGACCACGTTGCAGGCCAGCGGCTCAAAGCACCATGCAAGAGACGCTCGGGATGAAATCACTCAGAGTAGGATCGACAAAGCAAGGCGGCGAAGCGCCGCCAGAGAGGAACTCGACAGCGATTCTTCGGATGAGACCCAGGAGAACGCCGGCGAGCTTAGGGGAGCCGATTGTTTAAGCTACAAAATTCGGGAGGCGATGCCACCCAAGAAGTTCAAACCCACCCCTACCAACGCCGCCAAGTACGATGGGCAGCAGGAGCCGAGATCCTGGATAGAGGATTATCTGCAGACAGTGATTCTGCAAAAAGGGAACCAAATAGCAGCAATGCAGCGCCTGCAGCTTTACCTAAAGGACTCAGCGCGAGCCTGGCTAAGAGGTCTGCCGAAGGGTTCCATCAAGTCATGGGACGACCTAGTAGAAGCCTTCGTCGCCAACTTCCAAGCAACCTACAAAAGGCCCGTCGGGATTGAAGAGTTACGACATTGTCAGCAAAAGCAGAAGGAGTCGATGCGCGCATACATCGGGAGATTCACCAAGCTCCTGAACGCTGCGGAAGACGTATCTGTCGACAGAGCAATCGACGCCTTCAGTGATGGCATCCGACATGAAAGCTATATAGAAGAACTTGGACGCAAGAAGCCGAAAACCATAACCAAGTTAATGCAAATCGCCAACAGCTGGGCCGATGGCGAAGACAACGTTCGAAAGCCACGACAGCGCAGCGACGACGAAGAAGATGACCAGCCGAAGCACGATTCGGGTGGTCGAAGGGATCGCAACAAGAGAAGGAAGAACCGCAGCTACGATGACAACAACTTGGTGGCCGCAGGCTACTCTGATCGGCAGGATGATCGGTACGATGACAGACGAGATGATCGATAGGACGGTAATCGGAACAACTCTGGGAACCGTGGCAACTATAAACCACGACAACAGAGAACCCCCGAACTACCCTACGCTGAGCAGATCAACGCCCCCTGCTACCTGCATTCATATACCGATTCCAAGGATGGTAAAATAAAGTCTAGCCACCTGCTCAGGGACTGTCGGCAGTTCATCGATATGCATAAACTCATCCAGCAGGCAGGCCAGCAACAGCTACCACCGCCACCACCACCACCCCCACCGCAACACCAGGTCCAGCAAGCTTAACCTCATCAACCCAACGAGGCATTTCCACCACCACGTGGGCAGATGAGTATGATCCACAGGATAGGCGTTTCAAGGAGAGAAATGAAGAAGCTCACCCGAGAAATCAACCTGGCAGAAAGCATCATGGCAAACATCCCTGAGTATGTCGATTGGTCGTCTCAGAACATCACGTTCAGCCGAGCGGATCACCCGATGACTATACCAAAACCAGGACACGCTGCCCTAGTGGTCGAAGCACAAATAGGAGGGTTCAAGATGAGCAAAGTCTTCATGGACGGAGGAAGTGGACTCAACCTGATATTCCTTGACACAATCCAAAGTATGGGGATCACCATGAGAATGCTAGAAGAATCAGACACCGGCTTCCTTGGTATCCTCCCTACTTCACCAGCGTACTCTCTTGGCAAAGCGTACCTGAATGTCGTCTTCGGCAAAACCGACAATTTCAGGAAGGAGAAAATCGAGTTTGAGGTAGTGAACTGGGAATCACAGTATCACGCCATACTCGGGAGACCAGCTTATGCCAAGTTCATGGCTGTGCCGCACTATGCATACCTCAAGCTGAAAATGCCTGGGAACAATGGGACGAACATCACAGTCCATGGAAGTTTCTCGCGCTCGGACAATTGTGATCGCGACTTTCAAAGGATTGCTGCAAAGTTTGGGCCACGACGAGAAATTGTCGACCCTCCGCCCAAGCTGACGATACGAGAAATTTGAAGGAGATATGCCCTAGAGGCAATAATAAAGTGGTTATTATTTATATCTTTATGTTTATGATAAATGTTTATATATCATGCTATAATTGTATTAACCGAAACATTAGTACATGTGTGATATGTAGACAACAAGAAGTCCCTAGTATGCCTCTTAAACTAGCTTGTTGATTAATGGATGATTAGTTTCATAATCATGAACATTGGATGTTATTAATAACAAGGTTATGTCATTGTATGAATGATGTAATGGACACACCCAATTAAGCGTAGCATAAGATCTCGTCATTAAGTTATTTGCTATAAGCTTTCGATACATAGTTACCTAGTCCTTATGACCATGAGATCATATAAATCACTTATACCGGAAAGGTACTTTGATTACACCAAATGCCACTGCGTAAATGGGTGGTTATAAAGGTGGGATTAAGTATCCGGAAAGTATGAGTTGAGGCATATGGATCAACAGTGGGATTTGTCCATCCCGATGACGGATAGATATACTCTGGGCCCTCTCGGTGGAATGTCGTCTAATGTCTTGCAAGCATATGAATAAGTTCATAAGAGACCACATACCACGGTACGAGTAAAGAGTACTTGTCAGGAGACGAGGTTGAACAAGGTATAGAGTGATACCGAAGATCAAACCTCGGACAAGTAAAATATCGCGTGACAAAGGGAATTGGTATTGTATGTGAATGGTTCATTCGATCACTAAAGTCATCGTTGAATATGTGGGAGCCATTATGGATCTCCAGATCCCGCTATTGGTTATTGGTCGGAGTGAGTACTCAACCATGTCCGCATAGTTCACGAACCGTAGGGTGACACACTTAAAGTTGGATGTTGAAATGGTAGAACTTGAATATGGAATGGAGTTCGAATATTTGTTCGGAGTCCCGGATGAGATCCCGGACATCACGAGGAGTTCCGGAATGGTCCGGAGAATAAGATTCATATATAGGATGTCATTTTATGTGAATTAAAATGATGCGGAAGGTTCTATGGAAGGTTCTAGAAGGTTCTAGAAAAGTCCGGAAGAAACCACCAAGGAAGGTGGAGTCCACATGGGACTCCACCTCCATGGCCGACCAACCCTAGTGGGGGGTGGAGTCCCAAGTGGACTCCCCCTTAGGGGGCCGGCCACCCCCCCATATGGGAGGTGGAACTCCCACCTCTAGTGGGAGTCCTAGCTTGGGTAGGTTTCCCCACCATATGGAAGGTTTTTGGTCGGGTCTTATTCGAAGACTTGGAGACCAACACTTGGGGTTCCACCTATATAATGAGGGGCCAAGGGGAGGGGGCCGGCCACCCAAGAACCACAAGGTGGCCGCACCCCTATAGTGGCCGGCGCCCCCTCTCCCCAAACCCTAGCGGCCTCTCTCCTCCACCACGTCCCGCACGCTTAGCGAAGCTCCGCCGGACTTCTCAACCACCACCGACACCACGCCGTCGTGCTGTCGGATTCAAGAGGAGCTACTACTTCCGCTGCCCGCTGGAACGGGGAGGTGGACGTCGTCTTCATCAACAACCGAACGTGTGACCGAGTACGGAGGTGCTGCCCGTTCGTGGCGCCGGAAGCGATCGTGATCAAGATCTTCTACGCGCTTTTGCAAGCGGCAAGTGAACGTCTACCGCAGCAACAAGAGCCTCATCTTGTAGGCTTTGGAATCTCTTTAAGGGTGAGACTCGATACCCCCTCGTTGCTACCGTCTTCTAGATTGCATCTTGGCTTGGATTGCGTGTTCGCGGTAGGAAATTTTTTGTTTTCTATGCAACGTTTTCCTACAGTGGTATTAGAGCCGTGTCTATGCATAGATGGTTGCACGAGTAGAACACAATGGTTTTGTGGGCGTTGATGCTCTTGTTATCTTTAGTTTGAGTACTTTGCATCTTTGTGGCATAGTGGGATGAAGCGGCTCGGACTAACTTTACATGACCGCGTTCATGAGACTTGTTCCTCGTTCGACATGCAACTTGTATTGCATAAGAGGCTTTGCGGGTGTCTGTCTCTCCTACTGTAGTGAAGATTCAATTTACTCTTCTATTGAAAACATTAGTATCAACGTTGTGGTTCATGTTCGTAGGTAGATTAGATCTCTCTCGAAAACCCTAAACCACGTAAAATATGCAAACCAAATTAGAGACGTCTAACTTGTTTTTGCAGGGTTTGGTGATGTGATATGGCCATAATGTGATGATGAATATGTACGAGTAAAGAGTACTTGTCAGGAGACGAGGTTGAACAAGGTATAGAGTGATACCGAAGATCAAACCTCGGACAAGTAAAATATCGCGTGACAAAGGGAATTGGTATTGTATGTGAATGGTTCATTCGATCACTAAAGTCATCGTTGAATATGTGGGAGCCATTATGGATCTCCAGATCCCGCTATTGGTTATTGGTCGGAGTGAGTACTCAACCATGTCCGCATAGTTCACGAACCGTAGGGTGACACACTTAAAGTTGGATGTTGAAATGGTAGAACTTGAATATGGAATGGAGTTCGAATATTTGTTCGGAGTCCCGGATGAGATCCCGGACATCACGAGGAGTTCCGGAATGGTCTGGAGAATAAGATTCATATATAGGATGTCATTTTATATGAATTAAAATGATCCGGAAGGTTCTATGGAAGGTTCTAGAAGGTTCTAGAAAAGTCCGGAAGAAACCACCAAGGAAGGTGGATTCCCGGAGGGACTCCACCTCCATGGCCGGCCAACCCTAGAGGGGGAGGAGTCCCAAGTGGACTCCCCCTATGGGGGCCGGCCACCCCCCCACATGGAAAGGGGGAATCCCACCCCAAGTGGGATTCCCACCTTGGGTAGGTTTCCCTATCACATGGAAGGTTTTGGGTTCGGGTCTTATTCGGAGACTTGTAGTCCAACACTTGGGGCTTCCACCTATATAATGAGGGGCCAAGGGGAGGGGGCCGGCCACCCAAGAACCACAAGGTGGCCGCACCCCTATAGTGGCCGGCGCCCCCTCTCCCCAAACCCTAGCGGCCTCTCTCCTCCACCGCATCCCGCACGCTTAGCGAAGCTCCGCCGGGTTTCTCCACCACCACCGACACCATGCCGTCGTGCTGTCGGATTCAAGAGGAGCTACTACTTCCACTGCCCGCTGGAACGGGGAGGTGGACGTCGTCTTCATCAACAACCGAACGTGTGACCGAGTACGGAGGTGCTGCCCGTTCGTGGCGCCGATGATCAAGATCTTCTACACGCTTTTGCAAGCGGCAAGTGAACGTCTACCGCAGCAACAAGAGCCTCATCTTGTAGGCTTTGGAATCTCTTCAAGGGTGAGACTCGACAATCCCCTCGTTGCTACCGTCTTCTAGATTGCATCTTGGCTTGGATTGCGTGTTCGCGGTAGGAATTTTTTTGTTTTCTATGCAACGTTATCCTACAGTGGTATCAGAGCCGTGTCTATGCATAGATGGTTGCATGAGTAGAACACAATGGTTTTGTGGGCGTTGATGCTCTTGTTATCTTTAGTTTGAGTACTTTGCATCTTTGTGGCATAGTGGGATGAAGCGGCTCGGACTAACTTTACATGACCGCGTTCATGAGACTTGTTCCTCGTTCGACATGCAACTTGTATTGCATAAGAGGCTTTGCGGGTGTCTGTCTCTCCTACTATAGTGAAGATTCAATTTACTCTTCTATTGAAAACATTAGTATCAACGTTGTGGTTCATGTTCGTAGGTAGATTAGATCTCTCTCGAAAACCCTAAACCACGTAAAATATGCAAACCAAATTAGAGACGTCTAACTTGTTTTTGCAGGGTTTGGTGATGTGATATGGCCATAATGTGATGATGAATATGTATGAGATGATCATTATTGTATTGTGGCAACCGGCAGGAGCCTTATGATTGTCTTTAAATTTCATGTTGAGTAGTATTTCAAAGTAGTTGTAATAGTTGCTACATTGAGGACAATCATGAAGACGGCGCCATTGACCTTGACGCTACGCCGACGATGATGGAGATCATGCCCGAAGATGATGGAGATCATGCCCGTGCTTTGGAGATGAAGATCAAAGGCGCAAATACAAAAGGGCCATATCATATCACATATGAACTGCATGTGATGTTAATCCTTTTATGCATCTTATTTTGCTTAGATCGCGACGGTAGCATTATAAGATGATCCCTCACTAAAATCTCAAGATAATAAAGTGTTCATCCTTAGTAGCACCGTTACCAAGTCTTGTCGTTTCGAAGCATCTCGTGATGATCGGGTGTGATAGAATCAATAAGTACATACAAGGGGTGCAAGACAGTTTTGCACATGCGGATACTAAGGTGGCCTTGACGAGCCTAGCATGTACAGACATGGTCTCGGAACACGTGATACCGAAAGGTAGAGCATGAATCATATGGTTGATATGATGAACACTTTGAGTGTTCGCCATTGAAATCACACCTTTTCTCGTGATGATCGGGTTTAGGTGTGGTGGATTTGGTTCGTGTGATCACTAAGACAATGCGAGGGATATTGTTTTGAGTGGGAGTTCACCTAGATTTTTAATTATGTTGAATTAAAATTTGAACTCAATTTGTCATAAACTTAGTCTAAACTTTTGCAAATATATGTTGTAGAGATGGCGTCCCCAATCAATTTTAATCAGTTCCTAGAGAAAGAGAAACTTAAGAGCAACGGTAGCAACTTCACCGACTGGTTCCGTCATGTGAGGATCTTCCTCTCTGGCGGAAATCTGCAATATGTGCGCTATGCACCGCTAGGTGACCCTCCTGCAGAAACTGAAACCGATGAAGTAAAACCTGTTTACGAGACTCGGAAAATTCGGTACTCTCAAGTTCAGTGTGCCATCCTGTGCAGTCTGGAATCCGATCTTCAAAAACATTTTGAGCACCACGATCCTCATGAGTTGATGAAAGAGCTGAAAGCTATTTTTGAGACTCATGCGGCCGTGGAATGCTGTGAAGCATCGAAACAATTCTTCAGCTGCATGATGGAAGAAGGCAGCTCCGTTAGTGAGCACATGCTCGCCATGACCGGGCATGCGAAGAAACTCAGTGACTTGGGAATAGTGATTCCTAACAGACTGGGGATTAATCGTGTCCTTCAATCACTGCCACCAAGTTACAAGAACTTCGTGATGAACTACAATATGCAGAACATGAACAAGGAGTTACCTGAACTCTTTGGCATGCTAAAAGCTGCTGAGATTGTGATCAAGAAAGAGCACCAAGTGTTGATGGTCAACAAGACCACCAGTTTCAAGAAACAGGGCAAGTCTAAGGGAAAATTCAAGAAGGGTGGCAAGAAAGCTGCCACGCCTCCTGTGAAACCTAAGAACGGCCCTAAGCCTGATGCTGAGTGCTATTACTGCAAGGAGAAGGGACACTGGAAGCGTAATTGCTCCAAGTATCTGGCTGATCTGAAGAGCGGCCTTGTCAAGAAGAAGAAAGAAGGTATATCTGATATACATGTTATAGATGTTCATTTCACTGGTTCTCGTTCTAGTACCTGGGTATTTGATACTGGTTCGGTTGCTCATATTTGTAACTCGAAACAGGAACTAAAGAATAAACGACAACTGCTGAAAGATGAAGTGACGATGCGCGTTGGAAACGGATCCAAGGTCAATGTGATCGCAGTCGGCACACTTCCTCTACATCTACCTTCGGGATTAGTTTTAAGCCTAAATAATTGTTATTATGTACCTGCGTTGAGCATGAACATTATATCTGGATCTTGTTTAATGCAAGACGGTTATTCATTCAAGTCTGAGAATAATGGTTGTTATATTTTTATGAATAATATCTTTTATGGTTGAGCACCACAAAAGAATGGCTTATTTCTGTTAGATCTCGGTAGTAGTGATGCGCATATACATAACGTTAATGCTAAGCGAATTAAATTGAATGATAATTCTACTTATATGTGGCACTGATGGATTACTTGAATCACTTGACTTTGAGTCAGTTGATAGATGCGAAGCATGTCTAATGGGAAAAATGACTAAGACTCCATTTTCTGGTATGATGGAGCGAGCTACTGACTTATTGGAAATCATACATACCGATGTATGCGGACCAATGAGCGTAGCATCGCGCGGTGGTTATCGTTATGTTCTAACCTTCACAGATGATCTGAGTAGATATGGGTATATCTATTTCATGAAACATAAATCCGAAACTTTCGAGATGTTTAAGGAATTTCAAAGTGAAGTAGAAAATCAACGTAACAAGAAGATTAAATTTCTACGATCTGATCGTGGAGGTGAATATCTGAGTTATGAGTTTGGCATGCATTTAAAGAAATGCGGAATACTTTCACAATTGACACCGCCGGGAACACCTCAACGTAACGGTGTGTCCGAACGTCGTAATCGAACTCTCTTAGATATGGTTCGTTCTATGATGTCTCTTACTGATTTTCCGTTATCATTTTGGAGTTATGCATTAGAGATAGCCGCATTCACTTTAAATAGAGCACCATCAAAATCCGTAGAAACGACACCGTATGAACTATGGTTTAATAAGAAACCTAAGCTGTCGTTCCTGAAAGTTTGGGGTTGCGAAGCCTATGTAAAGAAGTTACAACCGGACAAGCTAGAACCCAAAGCGGAGAAATGCGTCTTCATAGGATACCCTAAGGAAACTATAGGGTACACTTTCTATCACAGATCCGAAGGCAAAATCTTTGTTGCTAAGAACGGAACCTTTCTTGAGAAAGAATTTCTCACTAAAGAAGTGACTGGAAGAAAAGTAGAACTCGATGAGATTGATGAATCTATACTCGTTGATCAGAGTAGCGCAGTACCAGAAATTGTACCTGTACCGCCTACACCGGCAACAGAGGAAGCTAATGATAATGATCATGAAACTTCGAACGAGGAAATTACTGAACCTCGCAGATCAACAAGGGAACGTGCCACTCCTGATTGGTATCATCCTTGTCTAAATGTCATGATTGTGGATAACAATGATGAGGACCCTGCGACGTATGAAGAAGCGATGATGAGCACAGATTCCAACAAATGGCAAGAAGCCATGAAATCCGAAATGGGATCCATGTATGATAACAAAGTATGGACTTTGGTAGACTTACCTGATAGCCGAAAGGCTGTCGAGAATAAATGGATCTTCAAGAGAAAAACAGATGCTGATGGTAATATTACTGTCTATAAAGCTCGACTTGTCGCAAAGGGTTTCCGACAAATTCAAGGAGTTGATTACGATGAGACTTTCTCACCTGTAGCGAAGCTAAAATCTGTGAGGATTTTGTTAGCAATAGCTGCATTTTTCGATTATGAGATTTGGCAGATGGATGTCAAAATGGCGTTCCTTAATGGAGACATTGAGGAAGAGTTGTATATGGTACAACCCAAAGGTTTTGTCGATCCTAAAAATGCTGACAAAGTATGCAAACTTCAGCGTTCAATCTATGGACTGAAGCAAGCATCGAGAAGTTGGAACCGACGCTTTGATAAGGTGATCAAAGACTTCGGGTTTATACAGTGTCATGGAGAGGCCTGTATTTACAAGAAAGTGAGTGGGAGCTCTGTAGCATTCCTGATATTATATGTAGATGACATATTATTGATCGGGAATGATATAGAACTATTAAGCAGTGTTAAAGGTTATTTGAATAATAGTTTTTCAATGAAAGACCTTGGTGAAGCATCGTATATATTAGGCATCAAGATTTATAGAGATAGATCAAGACGCCTAATAGGGCTATCACAGAGTACATATCTGGACAAGATTCTAAAGAAGTTTAGAATGGACGAAAGTAAGAAAGGGTTCTTACCTATGTTACCAGGCAAGGTCTTGAGTAAGACTCAAGGACCGGCTACGGCAGAAGAAAGAGAAAGGATGAGTAAAATCCCCTATGCCTCGGCAGTAGGATCTATCATGTATGCCATGCTATGTACTAGACCGGATATAGCACATGCTGTTAGTTTGACTAGCAGATATCAAAGTGATCCAGGAATGGAACACTGGACAGCGGTCAAGAATATCCTGAAGTAGTTGAAAAGAACTAAGGATATGTTTCTTTGTTATGGAGGTGACTGTGGCACCCCCGGGATCAGGGTTAGACAAATACCAGATCTTCGTCTGACATAAGCCTAACCTCGAGCTCGAGAGACTACAGTGAGAGAATCGGTAACACAACAGTGACTCTACGACTCAAAAGAATATATTACAACTCTTAGCAGAGTAAGATCCAAATTATTACACGCAGAGGTCACTGACCCAACATTCAACAAGCAACGGAAGCAAATTATGTTATTCTAAATAACAAGATAGCAAAGGGCTTAAGAAGCCATAACATAAAGCGACGTCCCAGCCCATAAGTCGCAGGCTGCTGCCTGGGAACTCCAAACTAACCATCGATGTTAACGTAGAAACCACCTTCGGCTGTAGCGACTTCATCTGAAACAAAAGCATGCAAAGCTGAGTACAGGGACTCAGCAAGACTTAGTACAACCTTTTAGCAAAGCGGGTATGCAGGCTTTCTGGTAGATCTTCTTTTGCGTAAAGCCAGTTTTTCTTTGTAAGATAAGAGAGAAGAGAAGCTCGACTACTCAGAACGTTTGAAAGGGGATAAGAGAGCGACATCTCTATCCCTATTGATCATCATATAGTATCCACCAATCTTCATCATCTCGAACCACTATCCTCGGATCACCCCCTCAACACCCGAAGAAGGTGTCCGTAAGCACACATTGGTTGCCAAGTTTTACGATTAGGTTCATGTTCTCTATGATCTCCACGTCCGTTCCCAAGTCGTCCATAACCGTGGACACGGCTTTTCGAAAAGATTCAAAACCCTGCAGGGGTGCACAACTTTACCCACACATGCCAACCGACTCTTAATGCCAATATATTAGCTCTCTTCCGTGGAAAGCCGGCAGAGGGTGGTCGACCACGACCTTTACCTTGCTGTCGCCGAGACCATGAGTCACGCGCTAAGGATTGTTCCGCCGTAACGGGTCAAGTCCCGAAGTCAGTCCTTAACGATGTGAGGCGAGGTGGGTTTCACCAGGGACTCTAACCCAAGCCACCTCGGCCACGCTTACCTACCTGTATGCTATGCACCTTTTCACAAACATTTTCAATGCATATGTCCAAAGAACGCGCAAACTATGTGACTCATGGAATCTACTAGGCAAGTTAGTGAGTCGAGAGGGTACCATAATAGGGCCTCGTGTGGTTGTACGCTCGGTCTTGGTTCAAGAGGCGAGAACTCGGTTCCTAGGGTCGGCAGAAACGAAACAACCCACCACATCCCAATGTGGCCTCTCGTCTGAGCCTTTAATCATGTTTATCATCATCTCTATACTTACCACGTCAACCTGTCATGCTAGATTCATTTCATTGTAAGGCTCCAGTCCGAAGACCGGAGTAGTAGCATAACAAACTAAGCATGGCTAAGCATAAGAGATAGAGGCTCTCGCGACGCACACATGCCAAACCTAGTTATGCTAGGAGCAGTGGATCAGGGTATCGAGGCTACAAAGGTCGGACATGCAACAGATAGGGTAACTCTATCTACCGATAAAAGACAGTTGAATCGTATGCGATATGTAGGAACCACAGATAAAACATTTCGAAAACATAGATGAACCAGGTTAGGGCTTGCCTTGTCCCTCAGCTGACGAGTACTGTTCTTCGGTGGCGTTGACGTCGGACTCCGGCTCAGATCCTATTCACGAAGAACCAAACACCGGAAAGGGGAAATAAACAATCACGACATGGCATAATGCAATGCACATACAAGATGAATGATATGTCATGTTATTAGAATTGAGTAACCCTAGGTGCATCGTCAATTTAATGGGGTTCCGGCATCGGACCCCGACATATGAGAGGGGTTCTTTTAGGGTTTCACTACATTTGCAAATTCAAAGGTTGTAAAGATGTATGAATTACTCATAAACTTGTAGAGAATGTTTTTCTGAACATTTCGGTATATTATACGTCTTTTTCTGAATTAATATGAATTAGTTATGAATTAAACAAGATTTAACCATTTTCTGAAATTCTGGAAAAATAACAAAAGTATGACAAGTTGGACCCACTGTCAGCATTTTAATATTTTAGAAATGATTAAAATCCTGACAGGCAGACCCCACATGTCATATAAATAAATAAAACCGAAAATATCAGAAAATATAAAAAGAAAAGGCCGGCTGACGTCATAATGACGTCAGCGCGACGTCAGCCATGGCCTGGCCGGCCAGGTCGGGCACGGCCTGGGTGATTGAGCGGCCGGGAGGACGCGCTGCTGCGCGCGTTGGATGCGCGCGAGGCTGGCGAACCTCCTGGGAGCGGCGCCGCCCGCCAAAGGTCGCCGGAGACGGCCGGCGGCGAACTCGCGCGGAGGCCGGGGCCGGGCGCACGTCGCCGGGACACTACAGGCAGCAATAGAGGGAGGCGAGCAGCGCTTGAGGACCAGGGGCTCACGGGGAAGCGGATGGAGTTGGCGGCGAGCTCCGGCGGGGTCGGAATCGCCGGCGAGAGGCGACGTCCGGCGGCACGGGCTCCGCTCGATTGGCGCGGTAGAGAGATCCCCGGCGGCCGGCGCTTGGTGGAGAAGAACCAGGACGTCGTGGCGGAGCTTGGGAGCTTCTCGGAGGGGCGCGGGGTGGCCGGAAACGGCGGCGACGGCGAGCGGCCGTGGGCTAGGGTTTGGCCGCGCGGCGCAAAGAAAAGGGGAGGAGAGGAGTGGCGAAACGGGGCTTCTCCCCTGGTCGGCGGCGAGGCCTTATAGGCGGCCAGGGGCGGCGGGGGCCATCCAGGCCGCCGGCAGGATCGACGGCGAGGGGCGCGCCAGGCAGCTGCCTGCCTGCGTGGAAGAAGAAAGGGGGTTTTCTAAAAACCCCCCTGGATTTTTGGGATTTCTCTGGAAAAAGAAAAACAGGGCCAAATTTTGATGATTTTAGGGTATTTTGACCCAAATTGGGAGGGGATTTTTGCACAAAATTTTGTTAGAGCAAAATGCAACATTTGCAACATTGTTTCAAACTATTTTAGTGCAAAGTTTCTCAAATTAAATGCAAATGCATGCATGCTTATGAACAAACCAGCAACATTATTTGATTAACAAAGTTGGTCTGTTACAACTCTACCCCCCTTACAAGAATCTCGTCCCCGAGATTCCTAAGTTTTAGAAAAGAAGGCAGGGTACTCAGATCGGAGACGATCCTCTCGTTCCCAGGTTGCTTCTGACTCAGAGTGATGAGACCATTGAACTTTCAGGAATTTGATGGTTTGACGCCGAGTTTTACGCTCAGCTTCATCAAGGATACGAACAGGATACTCTCGATAGGTCAGATCCTCTTGGAGATCAAGTGTTTCGTGATCAACACCACGGATGGGATCTTTGAAGCAACGTTTAAGTTGGGAGACATGGAAGACATCATGAACTTCAGGAAAGGTTGGAGGGAGTTCCAACTTGTAGGCAAGTGTACCTCGTTTTGCAAGGACGCGGAAAGGACCAACATAGCGAGGAGCTAATTTGCCTTTTATACCGAAACGATGGACACCTCTTAAAGGAGTGACTCGAAGATAAGCTTGCTCGCCAACTTCATAGCGAACTTCTTGATGATGACGATCGTAATTGCTCTTTTGACGAGACTGAGCAGCTTTCAAACGCTCTCGGATAATGCCAACTTGATCTTCTGCTTCCTTGATCATGTCCGGTCCAAAGAATTGTCTTTCACCGGTTTCTGACCAATTCAGAGGGGTTCGACATTTCCGTCCATAAAGAGCTTCAAAAGGCGCCATACCCAGACTAGACTGGAAGCTGTTGTTATAGGAGAATTCAGCAAATGGAAGGCACTTTTCCCAATTCTTGCCGAAGGATATAACACAGGCTCTGAGCATGTCTTCAAGGATTTGATTCACCCTTTCGGTTTGACCACCGGTTTGAGGATGATAGGCCGTGCTGAAGGAAAGATTTGTCCCCATGGAGTTTTGAAGACTTTCCCAGAATTTCGAGGTAAACAAGCTTCCACGATCGGAGATGATCTTCTTCGGAACACCGTGAAGAGAGACTATCCGGGATATATAGAGATCTGCTAGTTGACTAGCACGAATACTTTCCCGAACAGGAAGAAAATGAGCAACCTTGGATAGATGATCCACCACTACCCATATGGAGTCATTTCCCTTTGGAGTTTTCGGAAGTCCGGTAATGAAATCCATACCAATTTCATCCCATTTCCATTCAGGAGTAGATAGAGGTTGAAGAGTACCAGCTGGTCTTTGATGCTCAGCTTTTACACGACGGCAAACGTCGCATTCAGCTATGAAGCGAGCGATTTCTCTTTTCATCCGGGTCCACCAGAACCTTTGGCGAAGATCCTGATACATCTTTGTACTTCCAGGATGAATAGATAGAGGAGACTCATGAGCTTCTCGAAGGATAAGCTCTCTTAGGTTCTTTTTCTTCGGCACCACCAAGCGGTTACCAAAGTAGACAACACCTTGATCGTTGACGGAGAAACATTTAGCATCTCCGCTAGAAATGTTCTCTTTGATCTTAGTGATACCCAAATCACGCTTCTGAGCGTCTTTGATCTGGTCTTCAAGAGAGGGTTTCACCTCTAAGTTGGCAAGGAATCCCTGACGAACAACTTCAAGATTGAGTCTTGCAAATTCCTCATGGAGGGCAGGTTGACATTGCTTGAGCATCAGATTGTTGCAATATGACTTCCGACTTAGGGCGTCAGCAACGACGTTGGCCTTGCCGGGCTGATAGTTAAGACCCAAATCATAGTCCTTGATGAGTTCCAACCATCTTGTCTGCCTGAGATTCAGATCCGGTTGGGTAAAGAGATACTTCAGGCTTTGATGATCCGAGTATAACTCGCAACGATTACCGTAAAGGTAAGGTCGCCATTGCTTAAGAGCATGGACAACAGCTGCAAGCTCTAAATCATGAGTTGGATAATTGAGCTCATGTGGCTTCAATTGTCGAGAGGCATAAGCCACTACATGGCCATCTTGCATCAACACACATCCGAGCCCTTGAAGAGATGCATCACAGAAGATGACAAAGTCTTTGCTTGTGTCTGGAAGGACAAGTACCGGAGCGGTAGTCAGCTTTATTTTCAGTGTCTGAAAACTTTCTTCAGCCTTTTCTGACCACTCAAACTTCTTATCTTTCTTCAGAAGATCAGTCATTGGTTTGGCAATCTTGGAGAAATTCTCGATGTATCGACGGTAATAACCCGCCAATCCAAGAAAACTCCGAATCTCTTTGGCTGACTTAGGAGTCTTCCAGTCAAGAACGGATTGAACTTTATCTGGAATGACTGCAACACCTTTTGCAGAGACCACATGGCCAAGAAAGATGAGCTCTTGTAACCAAAACTCACATTTAGAGAACTTGGCATAGAGACGATGTTCACGAAGCTTGGTCAGCACCAAACGCAAGTGTTCAGTGTGTTCTTCTTCGGTTTTGGAATAGACCAGAATATCATCAATGTAGATAATGACGAATTTGTCAAGATACTCCATGAACACTGAGTTCATGAGCCGCATAAAAGTGGCTGGAGCATTTGTGAGGCCAAAGGACATGACGGTGTACTCGTAAAGACCATAACGAGTCATGAACGCCGTTTTTGGAATGTCCTCCGTTCGGATTTTGATTTGATGGTAGCCTGATCTCAAATCCATCTTGGAAAAGACTGTGGCACCACTCAATTGATCGAAAAGATCATTGATTCGAGGTAGAGGATACTTGTTCTTGATGGTTACTGCGTTGAGCGGCCGGTAATCAACAACCAGACGCGGAACATTGGTATCCCTCTTCTTGACAAAGAGTGCAGGACATCCCCAAGAAGAAGTACTAGGTTGGATGTACCTTTTCCCTTCTAACTCTTCCAACTGCTTCTTCAGTTCAACCAACTCTTCTCGAGGCATACGATAAGGACGTCGAGATACAGGAGCAGTTCCAGGAACCAGCTCGATGACAAACTCCACGCTTCGATCAGGTGGCATGCCAGGTAATTCTTCCGGAAAGACATCAGGGAAGTCACAAACCACCGGAACATCAGAAATTTCAAGCGGAGGTAAGACATCAAGGGAATACAACTCAGC
Organism: Lolium perenne; assembly: GCF_019359855.2. Classification (NCBI taxonomy): domain Eukaryota; kingdom Viridiplantae; phylum Streptophyta; class Magnoliopsida; order Poales; family Poaceae; genus Lolium; species Lolium perenne. The sequence continues at coordinate 383,321,902 of NC_067247.2, forward strand.
ATCAGGAATATGTACTGCTGATGGAGATGTTGCTGCCGAAGACCAATACAGAATGGAGCTTCCGGAAAGATCGGTCAGAGTAAGAGACCTGGCTGCACAATCAAGGACAGCCTGATATTTAGCTAGCCAATCCATGCCCAAAATGATATCAATGTCGGTTGACTTGAGGGCAATGAGGGGAATTAGAAAAAGAAGATATCCAATCTCGATTTTATTCCCATGACTAACCATATTGGTTCGCCAAGTGGAACCCGGGGACTGAACCATTAGAGTAGTAGGCAACTTCACAAAGGTTATCCCATGCAATTGGGCAAACTCTTGGGATATGAATGAATGCGATGCTCCAGAATCAAACAGAACTGTAGCTATAATGGAGTTGATTCGAAGCGTACCCATTATGACGCTTGGATCTGCTTCAGCTTCCTCAGCTGTGACATGGGTCAGACGACCACGACCAGCAACTGGAGGCTTGGTAGACATATTTGACTGTGGAACTCCATGAACACTGTGAGGGCACTCTCTCTTGAAGTGGCCAGGTTGACCACAAGTGAAGCACGCACCACTGCCTGGAGTACCCATAGCGGGACGATAGTTGGTTCCGCCGGCGTTGTTTGGAGCTTGTGGGCGAGGAGCATAACCAGAAGACTTCGGTGCATTAGGAGCACGAGGCACAGCACTGTATGGAATGAAAACACGACGGCGCTGATTGCCTGATCCAGAAGACTGAGAAGTATCTCGAGGACGCTTGCGAGTTTCCTCATACTCCACCTTTCCTCTTTCTGCCTTCATAGCCTTGTTGACAAGATCTTGGCAGGTTGGGAAGTCCAGGAGATGAAGATCTCGACGAAGATCAGGATCCAGTCCCTTGCGGAACAAGGCTTGCTTCTTGACATCAGTGGAAGTTTCTTCAGGAGCATAGCAGGCAAGACGATAGAAATTACCTTGATAATCACAGATAGAACCACTGCCCTGCGTCAGCTTCAGAAACTCTTCTCTTTTCTCATCCATCAGACCCTCTGGGATATGATATGCACGAAAAGCAGCTTTGAATTCTGGCCAGGTTACGACATGACCGGCAGGCTGCATCAACATGAAGTTTTCCCACCATGAACCAGCAGCTCCTTCAAGATGGTAGGTGGCAAAGTTCACCCAATCTGCTTGAGCAGCGTGGGCAACCTCAAGCTTGCGCTCGATGGTGCGGAGCCAGTAGTCAGCATCAAGTGGCTCAGTGGAATAACTGAACACTGGTGGGGTGAGGCGGATGAAGCTTCGGATCCCCACTTGTTCCTCATGACGCTGAGCTGTATTACGCTCAATCCTTTCAAGGAGCCTAATGTTGTCTGCGCGATTGGCTTCATACATGGCCATAAGTTGGACCATAGAAGGAGGAGGAGGAAGGTCAGGATTCTCCTCGTGGCCATCTCCACGACCATTGCCACGGCCATGACCACGACCACGGCCAGCACCACTTCTAGTACCGCCTGACATCCTGAGGAGAAGACAAAAACCATGAGACACGGATTCACCGAAAAGATTCAACGGAAGGATAGCATATACCGAATGCAATGAGCATGCTGAGAAGACAAGACATGCGATATGAAGATATATCATCGTATCGATCATAGTAGTTAAACAAGCATACAAAATGTACACACTACTAACCGACTCACAAACCATGAAGATGGAATGCAAAGATGACATACAATCACCATGTCACATAAAGGCAAACAATTGGATGCTAAGCACCCGAAGCAAGAATAAAGGAATAATGCTTCAGATGAACTGAGGCATTCTGGAAACTCTGAGACAAGCAACCAGATACGGAGTACTGGAGAAAAATAACCCAAACCCGTGTATCCTAGAGTTTTGAATTGATAGGAAAGAAGAGAAATCTTTTTCCAATCAAAACCAGGTAAGATGACTCAGCATTAGAGTGACACCAGGTAAGGAGTAAAAAGAATCCTATTCAGAGTTTTGCAAGTAAACTTTAGCTTTCAAATAGTTTTCGCAACAACTAGACTCAACATCGACCAGTGAACAAGGGTTTCCTACAGGCAGTCCTGCTCTAATACCAAAACCTGTGGCACCCCCGGGATCAGGGTTAGACAAATACCAGATCTTCGTCTGACATAAGCCTAACCTCGAGCTCGAGAGACTACAGTGAGAGAATCGGTAACACAACAGTGACTCTACGACTCAAAAGAATATATTACAACTCTTAGCAGAGTAAGATCCAAATTATTACACGCAGAGGTCACTGACCCAACATTCAACAAGCAACGGAAGCAAATTATGTTATTCTAAATAACAAGATAGCAAAGGGCTTAAGAAGCCATAACATAAAGCGACGTCCCAGCCCATAAGTCGCAAGCTGCTGCCTGGGAACTCCAAACTAACCATCGATGTTAACGTAGAAACCACCTTTGGCTGTAGCGACTTCATCTGAAACAAAAGCATGCAAAGCTGAGTACAGGGACCCAGCAAGACTTAGTACAACCTTTTAGCAAAGCGGGTATGCAGGCTTTCTGGTAGATCTTCTTTTGCGTAAAGCCAGTTTTTCTTTGTAAGATAAGAGAGAAGAGAAGCTCGACTACTCAGAACGTTTGAAAGGGGATAAGAGAGCGACATCTCTATCCCTATTGATCATCATATAGTATCCACCAATCTTCATCATCTCGAACCACTATCCTCGGATCACCCCCTCAACACCCGAAGAAGGTGTCCGTAAGCACACATTGGTTGCCAAGTTTTACGATTAGGTTCATGTTCTCTATGATCTCCACGTCCGTTCCCAAGTCGTCCATAACCGTGGACACGGCTTTTCGAAAAGATTCAAAACCCTGCAGGGGTGCACAACTTTACCCACACGTGCCAACCGACTCTTAATGCCAATATATTAGCTCTCTTCCGTGGAAAGCCGGCAGAGGGTGGTCGACCACGACCTTTACCTTGTTGTCGCCGAGACCATGAGTCACGCGCTAAGGATTGTTCCGCCGTAACGGGTCAAGTCCCGAAGTCGGTCCTGAACGATGTGAGGCGAGGTGGGTTTCACCAGGGACTCTAACCCAAGCCACCTCGGCCACGCTTACCTACCTGTATGCTATGCACCTTTTCACAAACATTTTCAATGCATATGTCCAAAGAACGCGCAAACTATGTGACTCATGGAATCTACTAGGCAAGTTAGTGAGTCGAGAGGGTACCATAATAGGGCCTCGTGTGGTTGTACGCTCGGTCTTGGTTCAAGAGGCGAGAACTCGGTTCCTAGGGTCGGCAGAAACGAAACAACCCACCACATCCCAATGTGGCCTCTCGTCTGAGCCTTTAATCATGTTTATCATCATCTCTATACTTACCACGTCAACCTGTCATGCTAGATTCATTTCATTGTAAGGCTCCAGTCCGAAGACCGGAGTAGTAGCGTAACAAACTAAGCATGGCTAAGCATAAGAGATAGAGGCTCTCGCGACGCACACATGCCAAACCTAGTTATGCTAGGAGCAGTGGATCAGGGTATCGAGGCTACAAAGGTCGGACATGCAACAGATAGGGTAACTCTATCTACCGATAAAAGACAGTTGAATCGTATGCGATATGTAGGAACCACAGATAAAACATTTCGAAAACATAGATGAACCAGGTTAGGGCTTGCCTTGTCCCTCAGCTGACGAGTACTGTTCTTCGGTGGCGTTGACGTCGGACTCCGGCTCAGATCCTATTCGCGAAGAACCAAACACCGGAAAGGGGAAATAAACAATCACGACATGGCATAATGCAATGCGCATACAAGATGAATGATATGTCATGTTATTAGAATTGAGTAACCCTAGTTGCATCGTCAATTTAATGGGGTTCCGGCATCGGACCCCGACATATGAGAGGGGTTCTTTTAGGGTTTCACTACATTTGCAAATTCAAAGGTTGTAAAGATGTATGAATTACTCATAAACTTGTAGAGAATGTTTTTCTGAACATTTCGGTATATTATACGTCTTTTTCTGAATTAATATGAATTAGTTATGAATTAAACAAGATTTAACCATTTTCTGAAATTCTGGAAAAATAACAAAAGTATGACAAGTTGGACCCACTGTCAGCATTTTAATATTTTAGAAATGATTAAAATCCTGACAGGCAGACCCCACATGTCATATAAATAAATAAAACCGAAAATATCAGAAAATATAAAAAGAAAAGGCCGGCTGACGTCATAATGACGTCAGCGCGACGTCAGCCATGGCCTGGCCGGCCAGGTCGGGCACGGCCTGGGCGATTGAGCGGCCGGGAGGACGCGCTGCTGCGCGCATTGGATGCGCGCGAGGCTGGCGAACCTCCTGGGAGCGGCGCCGCCCGCCAAAGGTCGCCGGAGACGGCCGGCGGCGAACTCGCGCGGAGGCCGGGGCCGGGCGCACGTCGCCGGGACACTACAGGCAGCAATAGAGGGAGGCGAGCAGCGCTTGAGGACCAGGGGCTCACGGGGAAGCGGATGGAGTTGGCGGCGAGCTCCGGCGGGGTCGGAATTGCCGGCGAGAGGCGACGTCCGGCGGCACGGGCTCCGCTCGATTGGCGCGGTAGAGAGATCCCCGGCGGCCGGCGCTTGGTGGAGAAGAACCAGGACGTCGTGGCGGAGCTTGGGAGCTTCTCGGAGGGGCGCGGGGTGGCCGGAAATGGCGGCGACGGCGAGCGGCCGTGGGCTAGGGTTTGGCCGCGCGGCGCAAAGAAAAGGGGAGGAGAGGAGTGGCGAAATGGGGCTTCTCCCCTGGTCGGCGGCGAGGCCTTATAGGCGGCCAGGGGCGGCGGGGGCCATCCAGGCCGCCGGCAGGATCGACGGCGAGGGGCGCGCCAGGCAGCTGCCTGCCTGCGTGGAAGAAGAAAGGGGGTTTTCTGAAAACCCCCCTGGATTTTTGGGATTTCTCTGGAAAAAGAAAAACAGGGCCAAATTTTGATGATTTTAGGGTATTTTGACCCAAATTGGGAGGGGATTTTTGCACAAAATTTTGTTAGAGCAAAATGCAACATTTGCAACATTGTTTCAAACTATTTTAGTGCAAAGTTTCTCAAATTAAATGCAAATGCATGCATGCTTATGAACAAACCAGCAACATTATTTGATTAACAAAGTTGGTCTGTTACAGTGACCAAGAGCTCGTTGTAAGTGGTTACACCGATGCAAGTTGGAACACTGATCCTGATGACTCTAAGTCACAATCTGGGTACGTGTTTATATTGAATGGTGCTGCAGTAAGCTGGGCAAGCTCGAAGCAGTGCACGGTGGCGAAGTCTTCAACAGAATCAGAGTACATAGCGGCTTCAGAGGCTTCATCAGAAGCGGTATGGATGAAGAGGTTCATTGTAGAGCTCGGTGTGGTTCCTAGTGCATTGGACCCATTAATCATTTACTGTGATAACATGGGTGCCATCGCCAATGCACAAGAGCCAAGGTCACACAAGAGGCTGAAGCATATCAAGCTGCATTACCACTCGATTCGCGAGTACATCGAAGATGGAGAAGTAAAGATTTGCAAAGTACACACTGATCTGAATGTAGCAGATCCGTTGACTAAAGCTCTCCCTAGGGCAAAGCATGACCAACACCAGAATGCCATGGGTGTTAGGTATATTACAATGTAATCTAGATTATTGACTCTAGTGCAAGTGGGAGACTGAAGGAGATATGCCCTAGAGGCAATAATAAAGTGGTTATTATTTATATCTTTATGTTTATGATAAATGTTTATATATCATGCTATAATTGTATTAACCGAAACATTAGTACATGTGTGATATGTAGACAACAAGAAGTCCCTAGTATGCCTCTTAAACTAGCTTGTTGATTAATGGATGATTAGTTTCATAATCATGAACATTGGATGATATTAATAACAAGGTTATGTCATTGTATGAATGATGTAATGGACACACCCAATTAAGCGTAGCATAAGATCTCGTCATTAAGTTATTTGCTATAAGCTTTCGATACATAGTTACCTAGTCCTTATGACCATGAGATCATATAAATCACTTATACCGGAAAGGTACTTTGATTACACCCAACGCCACTGCGTAAATGGGTGGTTATAAAGGTGGGATTAAGTATCCGGAAAGTATGAGTTGAGGCATATGGATCAACAGTGGGATTTGTCCATCCCGATGACGGATAGATATACTCTGGGCCCTCTCGGTGGAATGTCGTCTAATGTCTTGCAAGCATATGAATAAGTTCATAAGAGACCACATACCACGGTACGAGTAAAGAGTACTTGTCAGGAGACGAGGTTGAACAAGGTATAGAGTGATACCGAAGATCAAACCTCGGACAAGTAAAATATCGCGTGACAAAGGGAATTGGTATTGTATGTGAATGGTTCATTCGATCACTAAAGTCATCGTTGAATATGTGGGAGCCATTATGGATCTCCAGATCCCGCTATTGGTTATTGGTCGGAGTGAGTACTCAACCATGTCCGCATAGTTCACGAACCGTAGGGTGACACACTTAAAGTTGGATGTTGAAATGGTAGAACTTGAATATGGAATGGAGTTCGAATATTTGTTCGGAGTCCCGGATGAGATCCCGGACATCACGAGGAGTTCCGGAATGGTCCGGAGAATAAGATTCATATATAGGATGTCATTTTATGTGAATTAAAATGATGCGGAAGGTTCTATGGAAGGTTCTATAAGGTTCTAGAAAAGTCCGGAAGAAACCACCAAGGAAGGTGGAGTCCACATGGGACTCCACCTCCATGGCTGGCCAACCCTAGTGGGGGTGGAGTCCCAAGTGGACTCCCCCTTAGGGGACCGGCCACCCCCCCATATGGGAGGTGGAACTCCCACCTCTAGTGGGAGTCCTAGCTTGGGTAGGTTTCCCCACCATATGGAAGGTTTTTGGTTCGGGTCTTATTCGAAGACTTGGAGACCAACACTTGGGGTTCCACCTATATAATGAGGGGCCAAGGGGAGGGGGCCGGCCACCCAAGAACCACAAGGTGGCCGCACCCCTATAGTGGTCGGCGCCCCCTCTCCCCAAACCCTAGCGGCCTCTCTCCTCCACCACGTCCCGCACGCGTAGCGAAGCTCCGCCGGACTTCTCCACCACCATAGACACCACGCCGTCGTGCTGTCGGATTCAAGAGGAGCTACTACTTCCGCTGCCCGCTGGAACGGGGAGGTGGACGTCGTCTTCATCAACAACCGAACGTGTGACCGAGTACGGAGGTGCTGCCCGTTCGTGGCGCCGGAAGCGATCGCGATCAAGATCTTCTACGCGCTTTTGCAAGCGGCAAGTGAACGTCTACCGCAGCAACAAGAGCCTCATCTTGTAGGCTTTGGAATCTCTTCAAGGGTGAGACTCGATACCCCCTCGTTGCTACCGTCTTCTAGATTGCATCTTGGCTTGGATTGCGTGTTCGCGGTAGGAAATGTTTTGTTTTCTATGCAACGTTTTCCTACAAAATTAAGGAGGAAAAACATGACAGGGAAACCAAGAAGAAACCAGCCAACCTTACTCTTGAAGCCTCGGCAGCAGAAGCTCCGGTAACAAAAGCTTCGGCAGAGGACGGCATAGAAGGCACATGAAACAGCAAGCCGCTGGCAATCACTGCCCAGACCCCTGGCGAAATCAACAACGCTGCAGCGACCACTAGCATGGCGAAGAAGTCAGAAGATGCTGTCAAAGATGAGAAGAACCCCTTCCTTGATTAAAGCACTTCCTTAGCCTTTAAATTTTTTCCTTTTACTTTACGCAGGGCCTCCCTTTTTCGCCCTCTAGTTCCGTATTTACCCTATTAATGAGAACTTAAGCTTCGATTCCTTATTGAGCATTGCAGTAATCTAAAGCATCTATGACCGCGCCACCGTGAACCTTGCTTACAAGACAACGGTACAACGTAACGCGCGGCAGAAGATCGCGCCCCAAGGGAAAAGCCTCTACGAGTGCTGCAAAGAAAAACAAGGACATTAATCCTTCCCTCTGCTTCGGATGCCTCTACGAGTGCCGTACAAAGCAAGAGTTTGGAAAATATAAATGCAACCCACGTTCGATATTTTACCTATGGAAATATCAAAGAACAACGGGTTCATCGGCAGAATCATTGCACCCGAATTATTCGAGAGTGACTGTCGAAACTTACAATCGGTTGAAAGCAAAGTTGCGCATACAACAGGTTTAGCAAAACCTGCAACACGAGCTGATCACTCATAATGATTTGCTGACCAACTAGTATACATACATCTAATGGGCAATTAAGATTTGCTCCTTCAAAAATTTGCCAACGGCATCAAACATGGTAAAAGTACATATTCATGTATTTACCAAATAAAAAAGTTTCGGCTTAACAATCCTAACACTTGGGTGGACTAGCCAAAGCAATTCATTTTACAAAAACAACTTTACACCCTGATATCACCCTTGCGGAGTTTCCCTTTCTTTAGGTGCCTTTGACTCCTCCTCAAGCCTGTCGACAATTATATTGGCGGGCAATAATACCTTCGGATACAGTGCTTCCAAATCGCCAGTGGCGTTGGCAATAGACAGCAAACTTGCTGAGGGATAACAAGCAAGCACAAGGGCAAGCGTACACTTGGCCCCTGCAAAAACTTGAGCTCGCACTAAGTTCCGAATCTTCTTGGCGTTTCCAAACTCGGACATCAAAGTCAAAAGCGTAGGGGGAATTGCGTTTAAAGGGAACATCGTCTTCCAAACCACCCTCATAGCTTTGTAGCACTTGTCAAAGAATTGGTGGACTTGTTGGACCCGATCCTGAAATTTCGCGACAGTCGAAGCCTTCGAGTGTTCCCGCCAGAAAATCTCTTCGGATGAAGATAGCTGGGTTAAAGCATGCACTCGCTCGTGTATCCGCTTGTTCTCTTCCGCACGGTTCAAAGCTATGACTGGCAAAAGAATCAATAAAGGATCAGACAAGGCGTTGATGACAAAAGGGCAAAGGAATCAGGAAACTTACAGTTCAAACTCTCGGTAGCTTTATGCAGCTCAGTAAGAGCGTACCGCTCCACGTCGGCTGCAATCTCGCTCTTCTTATTGACAATAGCAGCTAAGGCATAAGTGCTGCGCAGGTCCTTCTCCATCTGCGTAATCCGATCCTTCATACGATGGATCCGATCACCGTGAGGAAGAGCACCCGAGGAGTCATCGACAAATGAGGGTACTGGGAAGACCTGCAGGAAACGCCGTTAAAACGGATGATGGATATGGTATAGCTGAGCATCCGAAGTAACTCCCATCGGGAGAAATACAAGAAGAAATATCATAACAAAAGTGTGCTAACAACATTGCTAGCATGGAGTTTATTACAAGCATAAGTTTTGTAGCAGAACAATGTTTCACATCAGCTCGAGCATAAGTTTGTTACAAAAATCAAGGGGCTTGGGTCTGAGTCGATAAACTGGGTCCAGCCGACGACTTCCTTGATGAAACCAGTTCAAGAAGCTGGCGAGCACAAGTAAGGGCAGACGCTTTAAAGGCGCTTAAGTCAACAAACTGCCCGTCTTGCTCTTTCGGCAGCTCCTTAGGCATCTCTTCGATATCACCCTTAAAGCCGTGACCCATCATAAGCTGGAAGGCAAGGACAGCACCATAAGTGCGCGATGTACGCTTGAATACCTCGATAACCTCCTTGGTGTCAACCGCGAAGGCACCGATCAGCTGCCCCAGGGTCTTGTCCTGCTTGGTCTTGGGGAAAATCATCAAGTGCATCCGCGCTAGGGCACCCTTCCCCTTTACAAGAAGCTCCCGCGTAATCTGGTGAGAGGCAAGAGTCATCGACATAGCATTTGCCAGAGAATTGTTTGGAACTCTGTCCAGGGCATCAGCAGGGATGTTCGCCGCTTCTGCAGGGGAAAGAAAGAAAAAAGATATACATTGGCAAAAGGATCAAATCCATAAGTGCATCAATCGACAGAGGTGTACAAGAAAGATTACCAAGTAAAGCCAAGGAAGACTGACGAAGGAGTTCATCCTTTTCGGCTGCCCGAGCTTCAGCAACCAGCCTGGATGCTTCCTCCTCCTTCAGCTTCTCCTTCAGCTTGCCCAGTTCCTCCTTCAAAAAGTCGACCTCTTGGCGAGCCTCAGCAGCTATCTTGACTGCGCCACCCAATTTTGAGGAGAAGGATTTGACTTCCTTTTGTAGCTGAGCCTTGTCAGCTTCTAGAGAAGTGAATTGGGAGGCGAAGGCCTCCAAAGAGGAAATAACGCCTCGCAGGTCCTTAAGAAAGAAGGATGATTTACCAAAAATTGTTAAGCAAAGCACGCTCCAAGAGATTTGCATCACAATCAGAAAAGGACTTACAGAAGGAGGAGTCATGGCGGCAGCAGTTGGAGAAACATCTTTCCCGTTGGAAAGGGAAGAAGCTGTCGATGCTTGAGCCACAGGGGCTGCCTTAGGAGCCGAAGCTTCGGAAGCCACTACGACCGGCGGGGCAGCGTCAGATTTCGCTTTCTTAAACGGAGGCTTGATAAAGCCTTCGTCGCTGCAAAGATGAATGATTGACAATGGTTATAAAAGGAGTATGAAAAATAAAAGGGTGACACGCGTACAGCACGCGTCCGTTGGGAACCCCAAGAGGAAGGTGTGATGCGTACAGCGGCAAGTTTTCCCTCAGTAAGAAACCAAGGTTTATCGAACCAGTAGGAGCCAAGAAGCACGTTGAAGGTTGATGGCGGCGAGATGTAGTGCGGCGCAACACCAGGGATTCCGGTGCCAACGTGGAACCTGCACAACACAACCAAAGTACTTTGCCCCAACGAAACAGTGAGGTTGTCAATCTCACCGGCTTGCTGTAACAAAGGATTAGATGTATAGTGTGGATGATGATTGTTTGCAGAAAACAGTAGAACAAGTATTGCAGTAGATTGTATTCGATTAAAAGAATGGACCAGGGTCCACAGTTCACTAGAGGTGTCTCTCCCATAAGATAAATAGCATGTTGGGTGAACAAATTACAGTTGGGCAATTGACAAATAGAGAGGGCATGACAATGCACATACATGATATGATGAGTATTGTGAGATTTAATTGGGCATTACGACAAAGTACATAGACCGCTATCCAGCATGCATCTATGCCTAAAAAGTCCACCTTCAGGTTATCATCCGAACCCCTTCCAGTATTAAGTTGAAAACAACAGACAATTGCATTAAGTATGGTGCGTAATGTAATCAATAACTACATCCTCGGACATAGCATCAATGTTTTATCCCTAGTGGCAACATCACATCCACAACCTTAGAACTTTCTGTCACTGTCCCAGATTTAATGGAGGCATGAACCCACTATCGAGCATAAATACTCCCTCTGGGAGTTAAGAGTAAAAACTTGGCCAGAGCCTCTACTAATAACGGAGAGCATGCAAGATCATAAACAACACATAGGTAATAGATTGATAATCAACATAACATAGTATTCTCTATCCATCGGATCCCAACAAACACAACATATAGCATTACAGATAGATGATCTTAATCATGTTAGGCAGCTCACAAGACCCGACAATGAAGCACAATTAGGAGAAGACGACCATCTAGCTACTACTATGGACCCATAGTCCAGGGGTGAACTACTCACTCATCACTCCAGAGGCGACCATGGCGGTGAAGAGTCCTCCGGGAGATGATTCCCCTCTCCGGCAGGGTGCCGGAGGCGATCTCCTGAATCCCCCGAGATGGGATTGGCGGCAGCGGCGTCTCTGGAAGGTTTTCCGTATCGTGGCTCTCGGTACTGGGGGTTTCGCGACGAAGGCTATAAGTATGCGGAGGAGATAGGTCAGGGGGCCACACGAGGGCCCCACACAACATGCCGGCGCGGCCAAGGGCTAGGCCGCGCCGCCCTACTGTGTCGCCAGCTCGTGGCCCCACTTCGTATCATCTTCGGTCTTCTGGAAGCTTCGTGTGAAAATAGGCCCCTGGGCGTTGATTTCGTCCAATTCCGAGAATATTTACTTAGTAGGATTTCTGAAACCAAAAACAACAGAAAACAGCAACTGGCTCTTCGGCATCTCGTTAATAGGTTAGTGCCGGAAAATGCATAAATATGACATAAAGTATGCATAAAACATGTAGATATCATCAATAATGTGGCATGGGACATAAGAAATTATCGATACGTCGGAGACGTATCAGCATCCCCAAGCTTAGTTTCTGCTTGTCCCGAGCAGGTAAACGATAACAAAGATAATTTCTGGAGTGACATGCCATCATAACCTTGATCATACTATTGTAAGCATATGAGCTGAGATCAAATCATTCAAAGCAAGTATCTATATTGATATAAGAGATGATAATGCAAGAGTTAAACAAGCTAGAAGTTTTCATGAACTATTGCTTTAAAGACATGAAACCGTACAGAGTTCACTAAAGATGTGTTAAGTATTCAGCGTAGAAGTTCTATCCTTCATTCCAAGCATCAAGTAAATTTTCACAACATAAGAAGGATTCAGTCAAGTAAACATAAACATGAACGTCATGAATCAACTGTTTCGAAGTCTACTCAACCGGTGAGCGCAAGCATTTGGTATTAGCACCAGGATGTTATGGCATAAAGAACGTTAATGGGGGTTTGAAAGGCCAAACGGAAGAAAGGCTTGGAAAGCTGTAAATGACCATTAGACAAGAGGAAGCCTTATGATCGAAGCTATGCAAGGAGTAGTGATTGCCATGCAACGGATGCACATAGAGCTATATGTGTATGAAAGCTCTCCAATGGAACTAGTGGGGGTGCATCCAACTTGGTTGCTCACGAAGACCTAGAGCACTTTTGAGGAGACTCATCATTGGAATATACAACCCAAGTTCTATAGTGTAAATTCCCCACATAGTTATACTAGTAAAACATGAAAACTCTCTCATATGAAGTGTAGGTGCTAAACATGAGCACAGATGATGACTATGAATAATGCGGGTGCTAAAACATGAGCACAAGTGTGGATAAAAGATAGTAATGCTGCCCCTTTTTTCTTTATTCTCTTTTTTTTCTTCTCTCCTTTTTTCTTTTTTTTCTTTTTTTTCTTTCTTTTCATTTTCTTTTCTTTCTTTTTTATTCTTTTTGATGGCCTCCACGGCTCTTTTCATTTTTAGGGGCAACATCCTAATATGACAACACACTTTTTGGTACACATAACTCATAATGAATGAAACATGATGTATGAAACTGTATGCCTCTGCCAGTGTAGCAGGATGTGCAATGATCTAGCGTAACATGGGTAAACCACACATCAGCTGTATATGATCATGCAAAGCAATATATAAATAATAAATGACAACATGGCATGTAATGTAAAATGGATGTTGCATGGCAATATATCTCGGAACAGCTATGGAAATGCTGTGGTAGGTAGGTATGGTGGCTGTTTTGAGTAGATGTATGGGCTTATGTGTAGGAGAACAAGAGAAAGTCCTCCCACAGATTTGGATGTACTGGCGAAGTATGCACAATTCTCAATGTGAGCAAAAGGCAATGCACAGTACCGAAGAGGCTAGCAAATTTGGATGGTGGAAGTGCCAAAAACCGTAGCTTAACATTAGTCAAAAAGAACTCACAAGCTTATTGCAAACAACTAGCAGGTTCATCATTAAGAGCATGATTAAAATTTACTCCAAGGAGGGCCGTTCACGGTGGCACAAGTACCCCGCTAGCTCCCTCGACCTTCAGCACAACTTAGTTATTACGATGAACTCTTAGACATGGAAAGCTATCAAGTCCAACTACGCCTTCAACTATTTAAATAGAGTTTGTAGTACGGCACAAGCTTAAAGACAACAATCCACTACTAATTTAAACTTATTTATCCAGCAAGCCTTACCATCTAAATACCTCAAAACATTTGCAAAGAATCAAGTTATCAAAGCTCAATGTTCTACAAGTATTTTATTATACACTACCACATGCAGCATTTCCCGTTTCCAACCATACAACAATTTAACGAAGAAGAAACTTTCGCCATGAATATTATGAGTAAAGCCTAAGGACATATTTGTCCATATGCAATAGCGGAGCGTGTCTCTCTCTCACACAATGAATGCTAGGATCCATTTTATTCAAACAAAACAAAAACAAAAACAAACCGACACTCCAAGCAAAGTACATAAGATGTGATGGAATAAAAATATAGTTTCACTAGAGGAACCTGATAATGTTGTCGATGAAGAAGGGGATGCCTTGGGCATCCCCAAGCTTAGACGCTTGAGTCTTCTTGATATATGCAGGGGTGAACCACCGGGGTATCCCCAAGCTTAGAGCTTTCACTCTCCTTGATCATATTGTATCATCTTCCTCTCTTGATCCTTGAAAACTTCCTCCACACCAAACTCAAAACAACTCATTAGAGGGTTAGTGCACAATTAAAATTTACATGTTCAGAGGTGACACAATCATGCTTAACACTTCTGGACATTGCACAAAGCTACTGAAAGTTAATGGAATCGAAAAATCCATCAAGCATAGCAAAACAGGCAATGCGAAATAAAAGGCAGAATCTGTCAAAACAGAACAGTTCGTAAAGACGAATTTTATTGAGGCACCAGACTTGCTCAAATGAAAATTCTCAAATTGAATGAAAGTTGCGTACATATCTGAGGATCACTCACGTAATTTGGCATAATTTTCTGAGTTACCTACAGAGAATTAGGCCCAGATTCGTGACAGCAAAGAAATCTGTTTCTGCGCAGTAATCCAAATCCAGTATGAACCTTACTATCAACGACTTTACTTGGCACAACAATGCACAAAACTAAGATAATGAGAGGTTGCTACAGTAGTAACAACTTCCAAGACTCAAATATAAAATAAAAGTACTATAGTAAAATCATGGGTTGTCTCCCATAAGCGCTTTTCTTTAACGCCTTTCAGCTAGGCGCAGAAAGTGTGTATCAACAGACGAAGCATCAACATCATAATTTTCACAATTTGTCCCATTGGGGATCTTAGATGCTCCCTTATCTATAGTGGTTTTAAGAGCTTTATCAATTTTAGGCCTATAATAGCTTTTTGGTTTAGGCACCTTAGAGACATACATGAACTTTTGCTCCTTACCCACATAAGCTTTCTCTCTAAACTTTATAGATGAAAAGGTTGAACCCAATGTTCCCATAGCCTCTTCAAGTTCGCTAATCCTCTGGGTTTGATTATCATGAATAGCACAGGATTCTAAGATGGCGATTCTCTCATTAATTCCACCTAGAGATTTATCAAATTTATCAGTGCTATCAAGTAATGCTCCCAAAGTAGTATCAATACTTGGAAGGTTTTGCTCTATGGCTTCCAACTTTTTCATGAAATCTTCAAGAGAGGTTTCAATTTTAACTTTGTTAAAAGGTGGTATTCCAAATAGACTCTCAATAATGCAACTAGCTTCTAAGGCAGGAGTACCTAGGAAGTTACCTCCCGCGAGACAATCAAGAACATACCTATTCCAGCTAGAGATACCAACATAAAAATTCCTCAGTAGGATCGTGGTGGAGTGTTTCTTAGTGCACCTATTATGGGCATCACTAATTCTATACCAAGCATCTTTTAAACATTCTCCCCCTTTTTTGCTTAAACGAACGAACTTCTACTTCAGGATTACTCATTTTAGCAATAGTAAATAAAGCAAATACAAGTAACTAATTTTTTTGTGTTTTTGATATAGCAAACAAAGTAGTAAATAAAATAAAGCAAGACAAAAACAAAGTAAAGAGATTGGAATGTGGAGACTCCCCTTGCAGTGTGTCTTGATCTCCCCGGCAACGGCGCCAGAAAATATGCTTGATACGCGTACAACACGCGTCCGTTGGGAACCCCAAGAGGAAGGTGTGATGCGTACAGCGGTAAGTTTTCCCTCAGTAAGAAACCAAGGTTTATCGAACCAGTAGGAGCCAAGAAGCACGTTGAAGGTTGATGGCGGCGAGATGTAGTGCGGCGCAACACCAGGGATTCCGGCGCCAACGTGGAACCTGCACAACACAACCAAAGTACTTTGCCCCAACGAAACAGTGAGGTTGTCAATTGATACGTCCAAAATGTATCTACTTTCCCGAACACTTTTGCTATTGTTTTGCCTCTAATTTGTGTATTTTGGATGCAACTAACACGGACTAACGCTGTTTTCAGCAGAACTGTTCTGGTGTCTCGTTTTTGTGCAGAAATCCAACTTTCGGGAAAATCCTCGGAATTTATGCAGAAGGCCCTATTTTCCCAGAGAACTGACGGAGCCAGAAGGACAAACCAGGTGGAGGCCCGAGGGCCCCACACCATAGGGCGGCGCGGCCCAGGGGGGGCCCGCGCGGCCATGTGGTGTGGCCCCCTCGGCCGGCCTCCGACGCCCTCCTTCGGACTATTTATCGGCCTCGACCTAAAAACGCACGGGGAGAAGTCGAAGTCGCCAGAAACCCTCCAGAACGCCGCCACATCGCGAAACTCCGTCGCGGGAGCCAGAAGTCTCCGTTCTGGCACTCCGCCGGGACGGGGAATTGGAGGAGATCATCGCCATCATCACCGCCAACGCCTCTACATCAACCAGCCATGTTTCCCCCATCCATGTGTGAGTAATTCCCCCGCTGTAGGCCGAAGGGGATGGTAGGGATTGGATGAGATTGGTCATGTAATAGCATAAGATTGTTAGGGCATAGTGCCTAGTGTCCGTAATTGGTATTTTGATGATATTGTTGCAACTTGTTATGCTTAATGCTTGTCACTAGGGCCCGAGTGCCATGATCTCAGATCTGAACATGTTATTGTTTCATCAAGATATTCATTGTTTATGGTCTTACCTATAAGTTGTATACACATGTCGCTGTCCGGAACCGATGGCCCCGAAGTGACAGAAATCGGGACAACCGGAGGGAATGGTAGCGATGTGAGGATCACATGTGTTCACGGAGTGTTAATGCTTTGCTCCGGTACTCTATTAAAAGGAGTACCTTAATATCCAGTAGTTTCCCTTGAGGCCCGGCTGCCACCGGCTGGTAGGACAAAAGATGTTGTGCAAGTTTCTCATTGCGAGCACGCACGACTATATATGGAACACATGCCTATTGATTGCTTTGTACTTGGACACCGTTTTATTATTATCTGCAAATGCCCTGCTATGATTGTTACATGAGTTTCTCTCATCCATGCAACGCCCGTCATCCGTCCCCGTGCCTACAGTATTTTAATCCTGCTGTTTACTAAAATCACTACTGCTGTCTTTGTTACTCTACTGCTGTTATTTCACTACTGCTACTGCTATAAAACTGTTACTACTGATAAACTCTTGCGAGCAAGTCTGTTTCCAGGTGCAGCTGAATTGACAACTCCGCTGTTAAGGCTTTCAAGTATTCTTTGTCTCCCCTTGTGTCGAATCAATAAATTGGGTTTTACTTCCCTCGAAGACTGTTGCGATCCCCTATACTTGTGGGTCATCAAGACTATTTTCTGGCGCCGTTGCCGGGGAGCATAGCTTTATTTGGAAGTTCACTTGGATTAATATTGTTCGCTGCAAATTCTCCATCATGGGTAAACCTCGCGATACTAAGATCGCCATATTACCATCCACTACAAGAAAAGGTACAATTCTGAGTACCTCCGCTACACTTGATTCACCATCTGTGATTGATAAACTTGTTTCACCGCCACATGCTTCACATGCGGGTACTTCTGCTGTATCTGAAAACTCTCATGATATTGATAATATTTCTGCTGTGCTTGATGATAGTGGTTCTTTGGGATCCTTTCTAGATGCTACAATTGCTAGGTCTAGACAAATTGAAAATACTGAAACTCCTAATGCTACTACACCTGTTAATTCACCTGAACTTGATTATTTTAGTGATGATCCTGATGAAGATTATGTGGAGCTTAATGATGATTTTATTGAAAAATGCAATGCTACTACTGATGCAAGAAAAATTAAAAAGTTGCTTGCAGAACATGCTGTTAGATATAAACTGTCTCCTGATCCTAAGTTTGCCACATCTCCCATAAACATTAAGGATAAAGATTATGATTTTTCTCTTGATCTATCTCATATAGCTATTGTTGAGAAAACACCCTTTTGTGGTACTGAAAAAGAAAGTGCTGTTGAACACATGACTGAGTTATCTACTCTAAGTAGCTTGTTTTCTGATGATGTCCAGATGCGTACTTACTTTGTTGCTAAAATCTTTCCATTCTCATTAAAGGATGACGCTAAAACTTGGTATAATAGTTTGCCACCTAATTCTATTGAAAGTCCAAAAGAGTTGCTTGATGTTTTCTTCCGTAAATACTTTCCTGCTAGTGCTCAACATATTGCTTTGCAGAGAATTTATAATTTTAACCAGGAAGATGGAGAGAAACTGCCTGAGGCTTGGGCGAGATTTTGCTCTCTTATTAGAGCTCGGCCTGACCATGATTTGGAAAAGCATGATTTACTTGATATATTTTATAGTGGACTAACCATTGAGTCTAGGGCATACCTGGATAGTTGTGCTGGTTGTGTTTTCAGGAAAAGAACTCCAGACGACGCTGAAGAATTATTGGCTAAAATAGGCCGGAATCATGATGGTTGGACTACGCCTGAACCAACTCCAACGCCAATATTGAAGAAGAGGGGTATGATTAAATTGAATGATGAAGATATGAGGGAAGCCAAGAAGTCTCTCAAGGAGAAAGGTATTAAACCTGAAGATGTGAAGAATCTTCCTCCCATAGAAGATATATGTGAGATAATTCCCCCTTCATCCATGATTGAGGTAAACTCCCTTCAACGCTTTACTAGGGAGGATATTCCGTATTCGAAACCTCCTGCACAATGCTTAGATGAGTTTGATAATTATACTGTTAAACAAGAAAATTTTAATATGAGAGTAGAGAATCATCTAATGGAAAATTCTCAAGCTATTAGCAATTTGCATGATATTGTGGAGAGAACCTCCAATGATGTTAAGGTGCTTGTTAAACATTTTCATATGATTCAAACTCAAATTGATCAACTCACTAAAGTGCAAAATGATTTATTAGGGAATAATTCTAAAGAGAAACATGCTTATGAAGTAACAACTAGAGGTGGTGTCTCTACCCAGGATCCTCTATATCCTGAAGGGCATCCCAAAAGAATTGAACAAGATTCTCAACGCATTGAACCTAGTGCTCCTTCTAAGAAGAAAAAGAAGAAGAAACATAAAATGTTGTAGAATCCTCTGAATCTGCTAATGATCCTAATAGTATTTCTATTTCTGATGCTGAAACTGAAAGTGGTAATAAACATGATAAAGATAATGATAAGAATGATACTCCTGATAAAGAAGAGGTTGAAGAAGAACCTGAAAAGCATGTTAAAAATAAAAAGTACACTAAAGAAGATTTTATTGCTGAGAAACATGGTAATGAAAGAGAACCTTGGGTGCAAAAGCAAATGCCTTTTCCTGCTAAGAAACTGAAATCAAAGGAAGAAGAACACTATAATAAATTTTGTGATTGGATGAAACCTTTATTCTTGCAAATCCCTTTGACTGATGCTATTAAATTGCCACCTTATTCGAAGTATATGAAAGATATTGTTACTAACAAAAGGAAAATCCCCAATGAGGAAATTTCCACTATGCTTGCTAATTACTCTTTCAATGGCAAAGTTCCAAAGAAGTTGGGCGACCCAGGTATACCTACTATTCCTTGTTCTATCAAGAATAATTATGTTAAAACTGCTCTATGTGACTTGGGAGCCGGTGTTAGTGTTATGCCTTTTTCTCTTTATAAGAGACTTTACTTATATAAGTTGATACCTACCGATATATCTTTGCAAATGGCTGATAAATCTACTGCTATTCCTGTTGGTATATGTGAGGATGTTCCTGTTCAAGTTACTACTAACTGCTTGATATTAACTGATTTTGTTGTGTTGGAAATGCCTGAAGATGATAATATGTCTATTATTCTTGGGAGACCTTTTCTTAACACCGCAGGGGCTGTTATTGATTGCAATAAAGGAAAGGTTACTTTCAATGTTGATGATAGGGAGCATACCGTCTATTTCCCCAAGAAGATTGATAAAGTATGTGGAGTCAATACTATTTTTAATGTGAGAACTATCAAAGTGGGAACTATTGATTGTCCTATATATGAGCCTAAAGAAGAATATCAAACTCTCGTGATTGGATCCATATCAATACAATTCAAGGTAACATGATTGATTTGAGGTTTATTTCTTCTTATGCTATGTAAAATTTATTTGGTGGCAAGACTTGATCAACCTTGTTAACGAATACTTTTTATATGCATAGAGGAGGTAAACAACATCTCTTTCTTCCTCCACTTGCTCTAGTTGCTGTAGCACTTTTAATTTGCAAAGTTCCTTAGTTAATTGGAGATTTCAAAAAATTTCCTGGCCAGTAATAATAAATTAAATACCCAGAAATGTGCATTTTTCAAAGTTTTCAAAAATTCACAAAAATTATACCGTTGGTCCTATTTTTCGACGAGGCACCTGGGAGCACCAGAGGATGACCTGTGGGGCACCAGAGGGTGCCACACCACAGGCCGGCGCGGCCAAGGAGGGGGGCGCGCCACCCTGTGGTGTGGGCCCCTCCTTGCCCCACTTTGCCATCTCTTTCTCCCAGCACCTTCTCTCTCCCGAAAAAACTCGTACCAGGTTCCTCTCACTCGCGTTTTTGCTCAAGAGCTCCAGATTTCTCGATCTCTTTGTTCAGCCCAGATTTCTTGCTGAAATTTGGCACATTTGCTCCTTGGTATGTGACTCCTCCACCCATCCAAGTAGAATTTTGTTTGGTTGAGTATATCTTGAATATTTTGCTGCTGTAGGTAACATGTTTAGTGAGCTTGCATGCTTGTTCTAAGTGGTAGAAACTAGTTTTGATGCATGATTAGTACTCTAGCAAGTTCCTATGGTAGTTTCCCTCAATTATATGTCACCAAATCAAATTTTTATATTGTTTGTTGAAATTTCAGAAAATGGAGTGGAATAGATATCAATTGAACCAACAAGAATTGGAAGTCCAACAAGTTATGAGAGTCAATCGTGAAGAGGGAGTATACCCCTCTTACTACCCGTGCGCGGATTTCATGAGAAGCGCGGGAATATTTGAAGATGTTCAAAGCCTAATTTCTCGTGCAGGGCTGAGTGATTTTGTTGAAGGAGAGCCAAGACAATATGCAAAATTAACTATGTCTTTTGTGCAGGACTTTAAGTTCAATTGGTCGCGATCTAACCCCACGGTCCAGTATAAAATTTACAATAAAGCTGTCAACTTGCCATTCAGTGATTTTTGTACAGCAATTAGAGTACCGCAATGGGGATCATGCGAGAAGATAAGGGGATCGCCGCAAGAACTCTTAAACCTCTTCAAGATGATTTGCTATGGAAGGAGTTTCTCAGAGGATAGTGGGGAGATTGGTCGGTCACAGAAGGTGCACTGGATGCACACATAGAGAGAGGAGGTCAACATGCAAGAGACGACACGGAGGTCGAGGAGCACCTCGACTCATCATCCGATGCAGCAAGTTCCTCGCATCAACATGTTGGACATGTGGAGCCTCCACGCTTTTCTTCTGCACAGGAACTTTACTATGACTACTCCATGAATTACCCACCGGCGAGGAACAACGATCCTCGTTGGGGTTGAACTCTACTTAGGCCAAAAGCCTAAGCTTGGGGGGAGGTATACCGGCATCACTCATTCTTTGCATATTTTGATTGCTGGATACTTGTACATACTTGTTTAGTCTCTTTGAGTGGTTTTCTAATGAGAGGGAGATGATATTTGGGGAAGTGCTGCCTGAAAACAGATTCTGGACTGTTACTAGAAAAATTCGTGCGCACAGCCAGAACGTTATTTTGAGCTGCCAATTTTTATGCAGGTTCCCCAGGTTGTTATCTAACTTTCATTAGTTGAACGCTTTTCGAGCTGAGCAACGTAAGATTTTTGTAAAAATCGATTTCTGTACTGCTGTCAGGTTTTGGCAGATTTCTGCCATCTCGCTTTTCTGTGTTTCTTTTAGTTTGCTATTTCTTGTTTTTGCTTTGTTTCCTTCCCAAAACACAAAAAGACCAAAAATATTTCTGTTGTTTCTCTTCACCATTTGTTTGCTTTGGTTTCTTGCATTTGTTTCGCTTTATTTGCTATTGCTAGTTTGCTACAAGAAAACCCAAAAAGATTTTGCTTTGTTTGTTTGTTTCCTCTTGTTCTTGTTCTCAAATTAGAAAACACCAAAAATATTTGCTGTTCTTCTTTGGTTTTGTAAAGTTCTTTATGAGTTCAATGGTCTTCGGTGGCTGGAGCGTGGTTTTCATTTCATATTATCCAAGTTGCACAAGTGAAAAGGCAATAATGACGATCTACGACAATTGGATTGTGGTGAGAGGCTGGTATGAACTCTATTTGTTTTCATTTTTGTACATATACTCATCCATGTGAGCATGCTTAGTTGGTTCATGTGAGGTATATGTTATTTGAGAAAGTCTAGTAGTTTATGATCTCTCATGTTTAGCTCCAATTTATTAATATGAGTAGCATGTCATGGATGTTTGCTTGCATTGTTTTATTCATAAGTAAGTATGGCATTGTGGTATCCTCCTCTGAATAATTCATTTATATCGACTTGGCACATGCTCACGCATGCATATGACTGAACAAAAAGTCAATTAAGCCTCGATGATCTATATTGCTTCAGAGTTCTTGTATCACTTTTATGCCCCCGTTAATTTATTTTGCCGCAAGCATGATTATGACAGTTACTGCTCTCTTGATTTGTCGCTCCCTAGTCTATTGCTAGCCTTCACTTGTACTGAGCGAGAACGCTGCTCGTGCTTCCAAACACATGAAAACCAAGTTGTTCCAAAAGTGTCCACCATAAATACCTATGCATGGCATTTCAAACCATTCCAAGTAAATTCTCATGCGCTACCTTTAAAACCTTCAAAATACTTCTCAATTTGTGTTTATGTTTCATAGCTCATGAGGAAGTATGTGGTGTTTAGCTTTCAACCTTGTCATTTACTTTTGACGGACTCTCATATGGACTAGTGGCACATCCGCTTATCCAATAATTTTGCAAAAAGAGCTGGCAATGGGATTCCCAGTCCCGAATTAATTAACTTAAATAGACACTCCTCCATGGTTTGTGATTGTTGGACGGCACCCGAAGGATTCGGTTAGCCATGGCTTGTGTAAGCAAAGGTTGGGGGGAGTGTCATCATCATAATAAAACTAAAATAAAAAGGCACTCCTTCATGGTATGAGATTGTTGGCAGGCACCCGAGGATTCGGTTAGCCATGGTTTGTGAAAGAAAGGTTGGAAGGAGTGCCACATAAATATGAAAATAATTCATGGGAGCCGCTCTTGAAAGTCCGGTTGGCAAGGTAGTTGGTGTACCCATTACCATTCGTTGACAACAACAAACACCTCTCAAAATAATTTTACTCCTGATTTCAAAAATGAAAAGCTCTAGCGCATGTTAATCCCTGCTTCCCTCTGCGAAGGGTCAATCTTTTACTTTTTATGTTGTGTCTCCATTATTTCTTTGAGCACTATCTTGAGAGCACAACTGTCATTCTTAGTATAATATGCTTGTGTCAAAATATGATTGATTGTGGTATAACTTTGATGCTTTTATCTCTGACAATCACTACTTCTAGTCTTTCTATGAACTCCAGAGGTGCTCGGGCATTTATGTTTTGCCAATCAAATACAGGCAAGCGAGATACCACTTTATCATACTCTCTTATGAACATTGCAATCCTGCTTATATACATGATTCATGATGCTTATTATTAATTGTTGGTACCTCTCCATGATTGACATAGCTGTTAGATGATCTTATTTGCATGTATCTCATTATGAACTGCTTAAGTATTAGCCATAGCATGAGAATATATACATCATATGAGCAAATGTGTTCGTGAAAGTTCTTTTATCGCTCAGTTGTTAACTGAATTGCTTGAGGACAAGCAATAAGCTAAGCTTGGGGGGAGTTGATACGTCCAAAACGTATCTACTTTCCCGAACACTTTTGCTATTGTTTTGCCTCTAATTTGTGTATTTTGGATGCAACTAACACGGACTAACGCTGTTTTCAGCAGAACTGTTCTGGTGTCTCGTTTTTGTGCAGAAATCCAACTTTCGGGAAAATCCTCGGAATTTATGCAGAAGGCCCTATTTTCCCAGAGAACTGACGGAGCCAGAAGGACAAACCAGGTGGAGGCCCGAGGGCCCCACACCATAGGGCGGCGCGGCCCAGGGGGGCCCGCGCGGCCATGTGGTGTGGCCCCCTCGGCCGGCCTCCGACGCCCTCCTTCGGACTATTTATCGGCCTCGACCTAAAAACGCACGGGGAGAAGTCGAAGTCGCCAGAAACCCTCCAGAACGCCGCCACATCGCGAAACTCCGTCGCGGGAGCCAGAAGTCTCCGTTCTGGCACTCCGCCGGGACGGGGAATTGGAGGAGATCATCGCCATCATCACCGCCAACGCCTCTACATCAACCAGCCATGTTTCCCCCATCCATGTGTGAGTAATTCCCCCGCTGTAGGCCGAAGGGGATGGTAGGGATTGGATGAGATTGGTCATGTAATAGCATAAGATTGTTAGGGCATAGTGCCTAGTGTCCGTAATTGGTATTTTGATGATATTGTTGCAACTTGTTATGCTTAATGCTTGTCACTAGGGCCCGAGTGCCATGATCTCAGATCTGAACATGTTATTGTTTCATCAAGATATTCATTGTTTATGGTCTTACCTATAAGTTGTATACACATGTCGCTGTCCGGAACCGATGGCCCCGAAGTGACAGAAATCGGGACAACCGGAGGGAATGGTAGCGATGTGAGGATCACATGTGTTCACGGAGTGTTAATGCTTTGCTCCGGTACTCTATTAAAAGGAGTACCTTAATATCCAGTAGTTTCCCTTGAGGCCCGGCTGCCATCGGCTGGTAGGACAAAAGATGTTGTGCAAGTTTCTCATTGCGAGCACGCACGACTATATATGGAACACATGCCTATTGATTGCTTTGTACTTGGACACCGTTTTATTATTATCTGCAAATGCCCTGCTATGATTGTTACATGAGTTTCTCTCATCCATGCAACGCCCGTCATCCGTCCCCGTGCCTACAGTATTTTAATCCTGCTGTTTACTAAAATCACTACTGCTGTCTTTGTTACTCTGTTGCTGTTATTTCACTACTGCTACTGCTATAAAACTGTTACTACTGATAAACTCTTGCGAGCAAGTCTGTTTCCAGGTGCAGCTGAATTGACAACTCCGCTGTTAAGGCTTTCAAGTATTCTTTGTCTCCCCTTGTGTCGAATCAATAAATTGGGTTTTACTTCCCTCGAAGACTGTTGCGATCCCCTATACTTGTGGGTCATCATCAATCTCACCGGCTTGCTGTAACAAAGGATTAGATGTATAGTGTGGATGATGATTGTTTGCAGAAAACAGTAGAACAAGTATTGCAGCAGATTATATTCGATTAAAAGAATGGACCGGGGTCCACAGTTCACTAGAGGTGTCTCTCCCATAAGATAAATAGCATGTTGGGTGAATAAATTACAGTTGGGCAATTGACAAATAGAGAGGGCATGACAATGCACATACATGATATGATGAGTATTGTGAGATTTAATTTGGCATTACGACAAAGTACATAGACCGCTATCCAGCATGCATCTATGCCTAAAAAGTCCACCTTCAGGTTATCATCCGAACCCCTTCCAGTATTAAGTTGAAAACAACAGACAATTGCATTAAGTATGGTGCGTAATGTAATCAATAACTACATCCTCGGACATAGCATCAATGTTTTATCCCTAGTGGCAACAGCACATCCACAACCTTAGAACTTTCTGTCACTGTCCCAGATTTAATGGAGGCATGAACCCACTATCGAGCATAAATACTCCCTCTTGGAGTTACGAGTAAAAACTTGGCCAGAGCCTCTACTAATAACGGAGAGCATGCAAGATCATAAACAACACATAGGTAATAGATTGATAATCAACATAACATAGTATTCTCTATCCATCGGATCCCAACAAACACAACATATAGCATTACAGATAAATGATCTTGATCATGTTAGGTAGCTCACAAGACCCGACAATGAAGCACAATTAGGAGAAGACGACCATCTAGCTACTGCTATAGACCCATAGTCCAGGGGTGAACTACTCACTCATCACTCCGGAGGCGACCATGGCGGTGAAGAGTCCTCCGGGAGATGATTCCCCTCTCCGGCAGGGTGCCGGAGGCGATCTCCTGAATCCCCCGAGATGGGATTGGCGGCGGCGTCTCTGGAAGGTTTTCCGTATCGTGGCTCTCGGTACTGGGGGTTTCGCGACGAAGGCTATAAGTAGGCGGAGGAGATAGGTCAGGGGGCCACACGAGGGCCCCACACAACAGGCCGGCGCGGCCAAGGGCTAGGCCGCGCCGCCCTACTGTGTCGCCAGCTCGTGGCCCCACTTCGTATCATCTTCGGTCTTCTGGAAGCTTCGTGTGAAAATAGGCCCCTGGGCGTTGATTTCGTCCAATTCCGAGAATATTTCCTTACTAGGATTTCTGAAACCAAAAATAGCAGAAAACAACAACTGGCTCTTCGGCATCTCGTTAATAGGTTAGTGTCGGAAAATGCATAAATATGACATAAAGTATGCATAAAACATGTAGATATCATCAATAATGTGGCATGGAACATAAGAAATTATCGATACGTCGGAGACGTATCGAAGGGCAAAATGTAACTTCAGAAAAGAAACTGCTTACATGTCGAAGAGATCATCTTCATCGGCAAAGCCGCTGGTTGATCTCTTCGCAGGAGAAGCCCTGGCCTCCTCGGCAGCTGCATTAACAAAGGCATTACGATCAGCATCGTCATTACGCACTGATCCATCTGCGTTGGCAGTATCATCGGCTGAGGAAGGAAGGTCGGTGTGAGCAACATCAAAATCCATCGGACCATTATATTCGTCCTCTGGGCCTGTGTGCTCGACAGTGTGAAAATCTACGGGGATTGAGGAGCCTCTCCCCTCGGAGGTATCATCCGGCGAATCATGAATATTACCAGAAACTATGGGAATCTGTCAAAGGAAATAACAAGTAAGAACAATGGTAATTATTTCGGCTAAGTAAAAGCAGCATAATGGGAACATGAAGAAAGAAAAATACCTTTGATGGCGGATGGTCAGCGTCAAGGGGAGCGTAAGAAGAAATCAACGGAATCGAATCTTCCTGGCTAAAGGAAGTAAGGCGACGGACTTCGTCAAGCAACTCCTTTTCCGACAGATCGGCAGCATTAATCCTGGTTTCGTCCTTTGGACCTGAGTACAACCACATCGGGTGAACTCTGGCCATGACTGGTTGGACTCGGCGTTTCAAGAATACCGCTGCCACCTCTGTGCCAATCATAGTTTGGCTGTCGGCCTCTTTGATTCGAAGGAATTTGGCAAATAGTTCTTCGGCTATTACTCTTTCGTCGGGAGAGAGAATATTCTTCCAGGAATTCTTGGGCTTGGCTTCGAAGACATCGGCAAAGCAAGGAAGCTGAGATTCGGGTGACAGGGAGTCCTTGATGTAAAACCATTTCAGCCTCCAGCCCTGCACAGATTCTCTCATTGGGAAATTGAAGTAATTGACCTCCGAACGAGCTACAAACCCCACTCCTCCGGTGACAAAGTATCCATTACTGCTGCTGTATCTCTTCACATAGAAGATCTTTTTCCACAGCCCGAAATGAGGTTCGATACCCAGAAACGCCTCGCAAAGGGTGATGAACACAGCAACGTGGAGGATTGAGTTGGGGGTAAGTTGCCATAGTTGAATTTCGTACGTTCGCAAGAGATGGAGGAGGAATTCGTGAGTGGGATGCGAAAGGCCTCGATATAGGAAAGAGAAGAACATCACGGTAAAGCCAGCAGGGGGATCAGGCCGAGAAATCGCACCTAGAAAGATCACGTTTCCCTCGTCAGAAGATATTAATCCCAGGCTTCGGGATCTCTTCTCGTCACGCTTGGTGATGGTTGATGCTACCCAATCTCCAGGCTTGACCATTGAGCTCGACGGCGCTGGCGGCGCCGGAGCTGGGGGAGGAGCGTTCGAAGCGCTCCCCTTCGGAAGAGAAGAGGAGGACTTGGCGGCGGCGCCTCCGCTGGTGGAACTGGCGGCGGCGGTAGGATTCTTCTTCTTCACCATTGTGAGGTCTGATGAAGATTGGAAAAGCAGTGGTGGCGGCGCAGCAACGGAAAAGGAAGGAAGAAGGAGAAGAATGAGAAGATGCTACGGAAAACGTGGAAAAGATTAGGGATTTCTCGCCCTTTGGAGATTTTGAGGAGAAGTTAGGAGCTGTGTAGGCACGTGTCGTTGCTACCAGTCCCTTTAATGGATCTTTTCAATTAAAGATTGCAGAAATCGAGGAGACGCCTTGGTGACTGTGCGAAATGGGCCAGACAAAGAAAAATAGGCCCAGCCGGATACGTCCTGTCAGTCAGAATCAAGGTAGCGTCATCAGTGACGTCATGAAAAAAGCTAGAAGCATTCGAAGGAAAAATGAAAAGTTATCGGATGAAGGACTTGAGTCTACGCACGGCTGCAGACATCCGTACCTAGACTCGGGGGCTACTCCCATCGGGAGCGCTGACGCGCACCCGATAAAATGAAGACTCGAAGGAAAAATGTTTTGAAGGAAGAGATAATTGCTCGACTTAAGTCTGCACCCGGTTGCAAACACCCGCGCCCAGACTCGTGGGCTACTCCCATCGGGAGTACGTGATGCGCACCCGACAGAATGAGCAGTCGAAGGAAGAAGGGATTGAAGAAAAATTGTTTGAATAGCTCGAGTCTGCACTCGATTACAAGCACTCGCACCCAGACTCGGGGGCTACTCCCATCGGGAGCGCATGACGCGCACCTCGCGTGACGCGCACCCGATAGAAGTTTTTTGCACTCCAGGATCATGCCCGGGGACTTGATTCTGTGTAGGGTAACATTGTTTTGCCATCGGCAGTTAACCAACAAAAGTTGGGCACGTTTCTCATTATCCCTTGCATAAAGAAAATATATCGGATGACCTATGAAGATTTACGAAAAAAACTTCGGCAGGACAAAATATTCGAGTGGTACAACTTGAGTCTACGCACGGATTGCAAGCATCCGTACCTAGACTCGGGGGCTACTCCCATCGGGAGCGCTGACGCGCACCCGATAGAAGAAGGTGAAGCAGATTCAAGATGAACAAGGGCAATGAAGGAGAAGAACATCAGGAGGAGACGTGTTTTAGTCTCTACCCGAACTATCTTCGGCTAGACACTCGGGGGCTACTGACGTGGGCACTACCCTTCGGGTAACCGATGTTGCCCTATCCTGTACCATCTAGTTGGAGGCCCATGAAGACACACGAACCCCACCACTTCCTCGTCGCAAATCCCCCCTCACGTTGCTCTGTTGCCGCCGGCACCACCCCTCGCCAATCCACCGGCCGGTTGCCTGAACTCCGCTGTCTCTCCACCAAACAACCCATATTCCGCCGTCCGTCGTGCCCTCTGCCTATATTTCGCCATCGGGCAACTCCCTCGCGTCGCGCCTCGTCGACATGCCAGGCAGGTGTTCGTCCAATTGCCTAGCTGGACATGGACTCCGACGAGGAGGAGGAGCAGATGTTCGCCGAGATTTTTGAAGAAGAAATGGCATTCGCCACCCAAAACGAGGAGCACATGTTGATCCTAGCTTACATGTTCGTCTTGTATGCCGAGAAGGCCATTGGTCACCATGGTGGGTCGGCACCAGGTCGCCGGAAGTGCAAGCAGAGGCAGCGAATGGAGGGCTATTGCATGCTCTACGCCGACCACTTCGCGATGACCCATTGCACGGTGAGGCTGTTTTTAGGCGTCATTTCAGGATGAGCCGGAAGCTCTTCCTGAGAATTGTGTATGCCCTCCAAAAGTGCACGGTGGCTATGCGGATGCTGGCATATGGAGCTCCTGGTGATTCTGTCGATGACTATCTTCGGATGGTGGAGTCTACCGCCCTTGATTGTTTCTACCGATTCTGCAGGGCGGTGATAGCAGTGTTCGGGGACATCTACTTGAGATCACTCAATTTTGAAGACACTGCTCAGATCCTCGCTGTCAATGAAGCTCGAGGATTTCCAGGGATGCTTGGAAGCATTGACTGCATGCATTGGAAATGGAAGAACTGTCTGTTTGCCTGGCAGGGAATGTACAAGGGTCACAAAAAAGGATGCATTGTGATACTTGAGGCAGTGGCTACCCATGATCTCTGGATTTGACACTCCTTCTTTGGTATGCTGGGATCCAACAACGACATCAACGTCTTGCAGTGCTCGCTGATCTTCTCCAAGCTTGTTGACGTGGGCACTACCCTTCGGGTAACCGATGTTGCCCTATCCTGTACCATCTAGTTGGAGGCCCATGAAGACACTCGGAGGCAAGGCGGGCTACTAGGACGGTGCACCAGAAGGTTCCTTGACGGGCAAGACAAGGAAGCAGTCAAACAAGGAAAGACCGGATCTAAAACTACTGTAAATCTAGTCGTATTTGGTTAGACCTCTTGAGACCCGGCCTCCTATATAAAGGCCAGGAGAGGGGCTGCCGAGGGACACAATCAATCTTAGCTATCTTAGCCAACAAAAGCTTAGAGCTAGGTCACCTTAGCGATTAGCCATCTCGACGAGATCTCAGCCGAATTATTCGGCACCCCATTGTAACCCATTATCATCATAATCAAGAACAGACAGGCAGGACGTAAGGGTTTTACCTCATCGAGGGCCCCGAACCTGGGTAAATTGCTCTCCCCGCTTGTCTGTGAACCGATGTCTCGTGTCAGCTTGCAGGATTCCATCAACCCTAAGCCCCTATCGGTGGGCATTGGCGAGGAGTACCCTCGACACTTGTTGATGGTCATGCTCCCCCGGTTAACTTTGTGATCAATGGCCGACACTACAACAAGGGATACTATCTTGCAGACGGTATCTACCTAAAGTGGGCAACATTTGTGAAGACTATCTCAAGCCCAGCCCTTCCGAAGAAGGTGGAGTTTGTCAAGGAACAAGAAGGTTACCGAAAGGACATCGAGCGTGCATTTGGTGTCCGGTTCCTCGCTTTGACTTGGTCCAAAGATCGGATGTGGGAGGTGATGAACTGTTGTGTGTGCTTACACAACATGATTATCGAGAATGAGCGAAAGTATTCGGTTCCTCTGAGCGAACAAGCTACACCATATGACAGAGAGGGTCCTCTTGCACAGCCTAATCACCAGGTACCGGCATCGTGGGCTACGTTCATCGCTATGCGTCAGGAGATCGAGACTTCACAATGCATCAACAGCTACATGATGATCTGGTGGAGCACATATGGAGGTTTTGAGGCAACACCAACTAGTTTCAATTTGATTTGTTTGAAAACTTGTCAAATTATTTGCTTGTTTTGTTGAACTGTAACGTTTATTTGTAAAAATAAGCCAAATGTTGGAAAAAATTTGTCAAATTCGCCGAACTCTATCATTTATTTGTGAAATTTGTCAAATTCGCCGAACTGTAAAGACAAAAACGCCGATCACCGACCGTCTACCTGGGGAGACGGCTGTAACTTCGACGCTCCCCACGCCAAAGTTTCATTTAATCCAGCGCTATTTAGCACCGGATTTGGCCGTGGGGAGCGCCAACGGCTGGAGATGCTCTTACATTCTAATCTCTCCGTCCTAAAAATAATACGGAGTAATATATATTCTTCTAAATTTGGATGTACTAGATAAATCTGCAAATCTTTTTGAGGGTGGGAGAGCTGTTTTTTCGGGGAAGTGACTGTATTGATTCACACATGCCGAACAGCTAGCACAAGATTCAAATAACCCAAGAGTGGAAAATAATCACGTTGTCCTTTCAAACTCGAAATGTTAATTCTTCTACTACGTGCTAACCTGGTCCAAAAGCACAATTAAGCTACTACTAGGAAAAATACCCGTGCGTTGCAACGGAAAATAAAAATCTGTGTTGCAGAGTTATGGTGTGTAAGCCGCAATATGTCACAAAAAAGACGCCCACTGCCTCCTTTGCCCGCCTCTTTAGGGAAGCCATGCATACATGAGCGGTAGCGGTATTATTTTCTTGATATTAATATATACTCTTTATAAAAAAAGTACATGAACGGTACCGCTAGTAGAGACTTGTGTTGCCATCATTGCTTCATTCCACTTTTAAATATGTTGGCCTCCATTGTGACCTCATACAATAGGAAGCTGAGGTTTTGGTTAAGGGTAGTTAATCGAATTTCCTCACCACTCTGTAAATGTGGTTTCTAATCGAGTCACCGAGCGCCCTGGTAAATGAGTATACTGGAGAAACTGCAGTTTTTTTTGTAATTGAGTCTATCCCAATTTTTTTTACTTGGGCGGGTACGACAATACAAAAAAAAAAACATAAAGTGGGTGCAACCTTATTGTCCGGGTCTATAGTAGGCTTGGTTGTAGGTCTGAGTGTGTTTAGCTCTGTTGTCGTAGGTTTTCACCTTTTTTTTCTAAGAACTAAGCAATCTCTTTTTAATTAATGAATGGAGGAAAAAAAATCAGAAAAAGCATAGTACTTTTTATATAAAGTTAAAATCTTCAGACCAAAAACCAATTTCATCTCGTTCACATAATGTGGCCCACATGGCAGCGTTTTATTAGCTGGTATGCGCTTGCACCGGGCATATGTTATTTACTGGGCCACGTGTTCGTGTCAGGTTTCATTGAACCCAGCGTGGGTTTTTTCCCTTGCTGCTAGCCTTCATTACACACCGACACCGGCAGGACATCGATTTTCCGTCCATACCAAGCAGCTCCAACCAAACGTGGTTCCATTAAATCCTCCTTTCATTTGTCTCAGATCCCCGTTATGCAGCGTGGCTCTCTTTTCTATTGACCCATTTTTGGGGCATGGTTTATTTCAAATCCCTCTTAATCATCTGCCAAACAATGTGGCTGCTGCTTTGTTCTCACGGACGGCTCGTTGATTCTAAGAAACTAACGTATATAAGTCGGCATTACTCAGTTTGAGGAAACGAGGTGGGACTATTGAAAAGCACTTGGCTAGTTTTCTGCTGCACATGAGATAATTTCTATACGTACGTGACTCTTGGCCCAGCAGCACAGCTGCGCCCTATGCGGCCCAGGATGGTGCGAGCGGTGAACTAACATAGAGAAACAAATCGCTAAAAAACGTTTCACGTTCGTTTCACGTTCTTTTAGCCGGTGGCAACATAAGTAATTTGGACAGACACATATGGGTAATTCAAAAACGGACGAAATTTTTGGGGAGAAACCTTCCTTCCTTTATTAGTAGGTATAGATATAGATATAGATAGGGCATAGGCTCACCGGTGCCCGGTCGAGCATTGGTCGGTTAGCATATGAGGAAAGATTAGGTACCGAAAACGACGTGCATGCCCAACTTAAGGTTCAAACAAGCGAGAAGCAGGGTCATCCTATATATATCCTAGGTTATGGAAACACACATAAAAAGGATCTCGTCACAGTCCACCAAGCAATCTTTCCGGTCGAACTGTCTATTCATCTAGATTATCTTTTGTACGTGCTAAACTGGCTATAGATCTCCCAAAAAGTCGGTGGAAATATTTATATGCAAGGAATGCACTTCTCTGCAGCATCATCCTCTCAATGCTACACACGTATCTCCGGTTGGACGAAAGGGGGGTCTTATAAAAAAGAAGAACAAAGGAACAGTGGGAGAGGACATTCAGAATATGTGAACCAGGCCAGGTTGTATATGGCCTAGCACTCTCTGCAAGTGAAAGTATGGTCCCGCACAAGGATTATATACGTTGGCATCCCCCTTGATCAGGCCAAACTTTTGAACGCATGATTAGATTGAACTTGGTCGATTCGCGTCTCAAAATCTCCATCTTACCTGTCAGCTACTCCATCTTACCTGTCAGCTACCTGCTCTGCAAACGACATTGTTATGCCATTTCGTCATCATGTCCCCTGCCGAGCAAATTGAACGTGTAACCAGACTACTGAACTATACTTAGCTAGAGCTAGCAAGGCAGCCACCTAAGCCTTTGGTCTTCTTGTATGCAAGGTTTGGTTGCCCCTTGCCCGTGGCCTGATGGATGTCTTCATGGGATCAGAAACTCTGAATCGAGAAATTGATCACCGTCTGCAACTGTTACATCGATCTCTGAAAATGTTCGCATGATGCCCGGCACGGCAATTTGGTTGGAGTGGCATCTCGTCAACATGCTCCAATTCGGACAAAGTTCCACAGAATCTGCGACCCTGATCCTACCCAACCCAGCTGCTTGTTAGACTCGGACTTGGCAATTGGCATCATGGCATGTCAGATGGGATACACGCAGCACGCTGTCAACTTCGCGAGATCTTTTCAATAATGCAGGCCTCGTAAGCCTGATTTGGTCTGGGAATACAGGTCCTGCACGAATCTTATCTCGCAGCAGGTTACAATGTTACTGCTCACTGATTTTGTTTGCGTACACACCCTCGATCCATCGTCACACAACGCATGGGGCAACTTCAACGAGCAACTCGCACACATCGATCACAGTACTTGCCCAGCGTGTGCATCTATTGATGCAGAGGCCGGAGCAATGCTCCCATATCGAAAAAAAAGTACTTGCCCAGGGCACCGCAACGGGCCAACATTTTTTCTATTTTGACCGTGAATCTTGTTGCTATAATGACAATTAACGTCCCGTCGAGCCCTGTGTCGACGATTACAGATTCATGCGCAAGCATAGTCGATTCCCGCACGTGGCCGAGTGATTAGAGCACTTGGCCCCGGGTTTCACGTGCGGATAACGGAAAGTTGGTTCCTGCCCTTACGTGCCTATATAATGGATGGCGCCATCGGCTGATTAGGGTAAAACCCTAGCTTACAATCCTATCTATAATCCATGGCCGACCACGTCCACTCCTGCAGCCACGTTTCCACCATGGCTCGCGCCTGCTATCTGGATGACTCGAACAGAGCAGAGCTCAAAGCGCGAGCTGTATTCGAGACGGAGCAGACCGCCACCTACGCCAGCGAGGACGAGCTCTACGGGCCCTACCGGGAGCATCAGGAGCATGAGGAGGGCATGGGCGTGACTGGACACGAGCGCATGTTTGAGTGCGTCCCACGGAACGCCGATCGTTATCAGACCTCGACATTCGAAGCACTCCCATGATGCATCTCGTCAACATGCTCCAATTCGGACAAAATTCCGCGGAATCAGCGGTCCTGATCCTACCCAACCCAGCTGCTAGTTATACCTTTTTTCTTTTCTTTTACAAAGCTGCTAGTTATACTCGACTTGGCTATTGGCATCATGGCATGTCAGAGGGATACATTCAGCACGACTGTCAACTTCGCGAGATCTTTCCAATAATGCATGCTGGCCTGGTAAGCCTGATTTGATCTAGGAATACACGAATCGTATCTCCTCGCAGCAGGTTACATGCAACACTTGCTCACTGACCCGTCACGTCTGGCAAATGCGATTTTGTTTGCGATATACTGTACACACCTGCCATCGATCGATCGTCACACAACGACAACTTCACATCGATGGCAGTAGTTGCGGCCAGCGTAAGGCAGAACGTGTCTGCTCTTCTTACAATATCCCAGTATTTCTCCAGCGTCATGGAACGAGTATGATAAAAGAAGACATTTTGGACAGGTAGTAGGGTACGACTAGCTAGAGACCGACCTTTACGAAGGGAAAAAGCCATCCCGCGTGCGCTCTGGCGTCTACACGTGTCGCGCGCGGACCGTGTCCCCAGAAAAAGACGCGAACCGTTTTTCGGGTTTGGTTTTTTCCCTTTACGCTCCGGTAGACCGTTAACACTATGCGGACCCGTTAAGCGTTTTTTTCCCTTTACGCGCGCTGTTAGTTTTTAAAAAATTGGGCGGGACTTCCTTTTTGGCTTTTTCCCTTTGTATTTCCGGGCTGTGAGTTTTCTGGGGAATTAATGGGAGGGAGGTAGCATTTTCAACTTACTTTTTTTAAAAAATTCCAACAGAGTGCTAGAAGAAGACACCTACAAGAAGACATATGTCGAAGCGATTGCTACGGCTCGGCTTCGCCTCGTATCAAGGCGCCTTCGGCGCATCAAACATTTATAAACATAATGAATGGATGACATATGTCGTTGTCCCCGTTTGTCGTTACCCCCATATGTCGAAGCGATTGCTACGGCTCGGCTTCGCCTCGTATCAAGGCGCCTTCGGCGCATCAAACATTTATAAACATAATGAATGGATGACATATGTCGTTGTCCCCGTTTGTCGTTACCCCATATGTCGAAGCGATTGCTACGGCTCGGCTTCGCATCGTATCAAGGCGCCTTCGGCGCATCAAACATTTATAAACATAATGAATGGATGACATATGTCATTGTCCCCGTTTGTCGTTACCCCCATATGTCGAAGCGATTGCTACGGCTCGGCTTCGCCTCGTATCAAGGCGCCTTCGGCGCATCAATCTGTTGTTCTTTTTTTTCTTTTTTTGTATTTTTATCCTTTGGAAAGTTTTTTGTTTGATTTTCTCTTTTAATCTCTGGAAATATTACTGTGTTTCTCTTTCGATTTGTCTGGAGGGATTTCCGTTTCCTCTAGCGCAGGTACAGGTGAAATGCTCGTGAAGTACATCCGCGACGTGGAGACGAGTACATCGTCGGAACCAAGAGGAGTACGAGGTCGTTTCTCTGTTTGTTTCTCTGGAAAGAATTCCGTTTGATTTTCTCTAGCGTAGGTACATATTCTAAGGGCTGTCAGGTACATCCAGGAAGTAGGGACGAGTACAGATTAGGTATGAAGAGGAGTACGTTACTGTGTTTCTCTTTCGATTTGTTTGGAGAGATTTCCGTTTCGTCTAACGCAGGTACAGGTGAAAGTCTCGTGAAGTACGTCCGCGACGTGCAGACGAGTACATCGTTGGAACCAAGAGGAGTACGAGGTCGTTTCTCTGTTTGTTTCTCTGGAAAAAATTCCGTTTGATTTTCTCTAGCGTAGGTACATGATCTAAGGGCTGTCAGGTACATCCAGGAAGTAGGGACGAGTACAGATTAGGTATGAAGAGGAGTACGTTACTGTGTTTCTCTTTCGATTTGTTTGGAGAGATTTCCGTTTCGTCTAACGCAGGTACAGGTGAAAGTCTCGTGAAGTACGTCCGCGACGTGGAGACGAGTACATCGTTGGAACCAAGAGGAGTACGAGGTCGTTTCTCTGTTTGTTTCTCTGGAAAGAATTTCGTTTGATTTTCTCTAGCGTAGGTACATGTTCTAAGGGCTGTCAGGTACATCCAGGAAGTAGGGACGAGTACAGATTAGGTATGAAGAGGAGTACGTTACTGTGTTTCTCTTTCGATTTGTTTGGAGAGATTTCCGTTTCGTCTAACGCAGGTACAGGTGAAAGTCTCGTGAAGTACGTCCGCGACGTGGAGACGAGTACATCGTTGGAACCAAGAGGAGTACGAGGTCGTTTCTCTGTTTGTTTCTTTGGAAAGAATTCCGTTTGATTTTATCTTTTTTTTCTCTGGAAAAAATTTCCATTTTCTCTTTAATTGTCTGTAAATATTTCCGTTTTCTCTTTTAATCTCTGGAAATATTTCCGTTTTTTTCTATCGCAGGTACAGATGCAAGGCTTTTGAAGTACTTCCGCGACGTAGAGACGAGTACAGCCTAGGTAGGAAGGAAGAATTCTGTTTTCTCTAGCGCAGGTACATGTTCGAAGGGGTGTGGAGTACGGCGATGACGGCTAGTCCAGTACAGGTCTGTTATTCTCTGGAAATATTTCTGTTTGATCTTCCCTTTTATTGTCTGGAGAGATTTCCGTTTCGTCTAACGCAGGTACAGGTGAAAGGCTCGCAAAGTACGTCCGCGACGTGGAGACGAGTACATCGTCGGAACCAAGAGGAGTACGAGGTCGTTTCTCTGTTTGTTTCTAAGGAAAGAATTCCGTTTGAGTTTCTCTAGCGTCGGTACATGTTCTAAGGGCTATCAGGTACATCCAGGAAGTAGTGACGAGTACAGATTAGGTATGAAGAGGAGTACGTTACTGTGTTTCTATTTCGATTTGTCTGGAGAGATTTTTGTTTTGTCTAACGCAGGTACAGGTGAAAGGCTCGTTAAGTATATCCGTGACGTGGAGACGAGTACATCGTCGGAACCAAGAGGAGTACGAGGTTGTTTCTCTGTTTGTTTCTCTGGAAAGATTTCAGTTTGATTTTCTTCAGCGTAGGTACATGTTCGAAGGGTTACGAGGTACATCCAGGACGTAGGGACGAGTACTGATTAGGTATGAAGATGAGTACGGTACTGTGTTTCTATTTCGATTTGTCTGGAGAGATTTCCGTTTTGTCTAACGCAGGTACAGGTGAAAGGCTCATGAAGTACGTCCGCGACGTGGAGACGAGTACATCGTCGGAACCAAGAGGACTACGAGGTCGTTTCTCTGTTTGTTTCTCTGGAAATATTTCCGTTTGATTTTCTCTAGCGTAGGTACATGTTCGAAGGGCTGTGAGGTACATCCAGGACGTAGGGACGAGTACAGATTAGGTATGAAGAGGAGGACGTTACTGTGTTTCTATTTCGATTTGTCTGGAGGGATTTCCGTTTCCCCAAGCGCAGGTACAGGTGAAAGACTCGTGAAGTACATCCGCGACGTGGAGACGAGTACATCGTAGGAACCAAGAGAAGTACGAGGTCGTTTCTCTGTTTGTTTCTCTGGAAAGATTTCCGTTTGATTTTATCTAGCGTAGGTACATGTTCGAAGAGCTGCGAGGTACATCCAGGACGTAGGGACGAGTACAGATTAGGTATGAAGAGGAGGACGTTACTGTGTTTCTATTTCGATTTGTCTGGAGGGATTTCCGTTTCCTCTAGCGCAGGTACAGGTGAAAGGCTCGTGAAGTACATCCGCGACGTGTAGACGAGTACATCGTAGGAACCAAGAGGAGTACGAGATCGTTTCTCTGTTTGTTTCTCTGGAAATATTTCCGTTTGATTTTATCTAGCGTAGGTACATGTTCGAAGGGCTGCGAGGTACATCCACGATGTAGGGACGGGTACTGATTAGGTATGAAGAGGATTACGGTACTGTGTTTCTCTTTCGATTTATCTGGAGAGGTTTCCTTTTCCTCTAGCGCAGGTACAGGTGAAATGCTCGTGAAGTACATCCGCGACGTAGAGACGAGTACATCGTAGGAACCAAGAGGAGTACGAGGTCGTTTCTCTGTTTGTTTCTCTGGAAAGATTTCCGTTTGATTTTCTCTAGCGTAGGTACATGTTCGAAGGGCTGCGAGGTACATCCACGACGTAGGGACGAGTACTGATTAGGTATGAAGAGGAGTACGGTACTGTGTTTCTCTTTCGATTTATCTGGATAGGTTTCCTTTTCCTCTAGCGCAGGTACAGGTGAAATGCTCGTGAAGTACATCCGCGACGTGGAGACGAGTACATCGTAGGAACCAAGAGGAGTACGAGGTCGTTTCTCTGTTTGTTTCTCTGGAAAGATTTCCGTTTGATTTTCTCTAGCGTAGGTAAATGTTCGAAGGGCTGCGAGGTACATCCACGACGTAGGGACGAGTACTGATTAGGTATGAAGAGGAGTACGGTACTGTGTTTCTCTTTCGATTTATCTGGAGAGGTTTCCTTTTCCTCTAGCGCAGGTATAGGTGATATGCTCGTGAAGTACATCCGCGACGTGGAGACGAGTACATCGTAGGAACCAATAGGAGTACGAGGTCGTTTCTCTGTTTGTTTCTCTGGAAAGTTTTCCGTTTGATTTTCTCTAGCGTAGGTACATGTTCGAAGGGCTGCGAGGTACATCCACGACGTAGGGACGAGTACTGATTAGGTATGAAGAGGAATACGGTACTGTGTTTCTCTTTCGATTTATCTGGAGAGGTTTCCTTTTCCTCTAGCGCAGGTACAGGTGATATGCTCGTGAAGTACATCCGCGACGTGGAGACGAGTACATCGTAGGAACCAATAGGAGTACGAGGTCGTTTCTCTGTTTGTTTGTCTGGAAAGATTTCCGTTTGTTTTCTCTAGCGTAGGTACATGTTCGAAGGGCTGTGAGGTACATCCAGAATGTAGGGACGAGTACTGATTAGGTATGAAGAGGAGTACGGTACTGTGTTTCTCTTCCGATTTATCTGGAGAGATTTTCCGTTTCCTCTAGCGCAGGTACATGTTCGAAAGGGTGTTGAGTACGGCGATGACAGATAATCCAGTACAGGTTTCGCATCAAAATGAGTACAAGTCTGTGTTTCTTAATCGCAGGTACAGGTTTCGCACCAAGAGGAGTACATTATTTCTGTTTTCTCTATCGCAGGTTAGGTGTAAAAGCGTGTCGAGTACAGCGGTGACGAAGAGTCGAGTACAACTTAGGTAGGAAGAGGAGTACAGGACTGTGTCTCTTTCCTTTTTCTCTAGTGTAGTTACAGGTGCAAAGGCTTGTCGAGTACAGCGGTGATGACGAGTCGAGTACAGTTCGAAACAATAGAATTTCAGACACATGACACTAGCACTAACATTACAGTGTGAATAAATTCGATGAGTGTCTCAAATATTACTTATAAAATATTGAAATGTACACATGACAGTAGAATTAACTAATAACCAAATAGAAATACTTGTACGTAATTCGTTGCGTGGTTCACAATGTTTCAATACTGATACATTGTACTTATTTTAACTTATGCCTCACTTTTTAGCTTTGTTATGACAAGCTTGAGCCAGGCACTGCCATGTAAGAATGGAGATCCTCTTTCATCTTTGAAGGTAAATGAGCAAATGTCTCCTTCTTTCAGGTAAAATTCTTCAACTATATCTGGGAAACCTTTCTTTATCATAGCTTTCCCATTCTTATCCATCTTCATGGTAGCATACATTGTAATGTGACTCGATGTGCAGCTGACAGCAACTTTAACAGGTTCTTGTATGAATCCCCAAATGTGTTCAGTAGTGAATTCTTCTGAAAATTCCTAAAAAGATATTAACGAACCATTATTAGTTTTGTGGTACACTACGTCAGAAGTTTTCTTGTTATGTAGACAGTAAGTATTTAATATAATTGTCGATATAAACTTACCATCTTACATATGCCTCTTGTAACAAATGATTTAGTCATGGTGCAAATATAATGTTTAATAGCTGGTGTCTGGTCCGTGATGACTTCATTGATTAGGTCGAGTACTTGATTGTAATTCATCTCCACGTGGTTTCCAAAGACGCATGCTTCGTCAAAATTTTCGTCTCCATACAGTCCAGGTCCTACAATCAAGAGGTATTATTTTTAAGAAACTATATATTGACTGTAATGTTTACTGTTTTAGTTGCTAATATATGTACCTCTAACAGTTATTTTGCGCATATCTAAGATAAACTTTGCATAACTTTCATCAATATCTCTGTCAACACCTTTGTCTGTGCTGTTGTCACTTTCATCACTGCTTTGGCTCTTTTCAATGGCAGTGTTGGTTGTACCATGATTACCTGTTGCCTGAATTTCCTAAATATGACGATTCATTGTTTGTAGATCATATAGTTTAGATGCATTAAGATTTAGATAAATTTAAATCAACTTTCATTGCATGGCATGAAATAATATGGTTTCTACGCAACTAAGCATTAAATTATGATTATTTGAAAACCTGGTCTTGAGGGTCGACGCTGTATGTTGGATAGTTGTTGCACGAGTATCCGTACTCCTCGGCTCTTGATTGCGCAATCTCCTGAATTTTTGCAAGCAGTGTTTCCTAGAGATGACATTTCAATTATTAATTCATTCATTGTAAATCATATTTAAATTGAATTTAGGTCAACTTTCATTGTAGTTGATCAGTAAAATATTTTTTGTGGAACAAAGCATTAAATTTGATTATTTGAAACCTGGTAGTGAGGGTCGGACTCGCATATTGGACAGCTTCTGCACAAGTATCCGTACTTCTTTGCCCTGTTGTGTGCAGCCTCTTGCAGTCTTGAAAGCATTTTCTGTTTAGAACAAGAAGGTAACCATCAAATTGCATATGCTTGCAATACATTTTGGAGACCAAAGAACTACAGATTATTCACGAATGCAAACAAATACAATTTGGATATAAATAGTTTATTTCTCTTTTAATTTAGTTTGAAGCGATGATGTAATTCATGTGATTTATAGTTATATCTTTTCTTATTTGTCATTTAAACATCATAGTGTGGAGTATTAGAATATTTTAGCTTTTTTTTTGGTTGACCTGGAATACGATGTATGTTTGTAATGTTTGTTGCTACCAGATCCATGAGCGGAACTTCAAGTTGGTGCTTGATTCACGAGGTGTGAAAAAAAAAGCGTAGTGAGACTGTTTTCCACTAGACCCTAGATCTGTTTTCTGTATTATTGTGGTATTCGACTGATCTATTTGGAACATAGATTTTTCACCGGATCTAGAAGTTTTGGAGATATACATACCAAGGATCCGAAACCTGGGATAGTTTTCCCAATTGCAGCTGGTGTGCTGTGATGGAAATGCCGGTGATGCTCCCTTGCTGTTGTTGCTTTCTTTTCCTGTTTTGGATAAGGAGGAGGATTCTTGCAAAGCGGTTGGTGTGGAACTGTTGATTTTAGAAGCCAATAAGAGTAGTTTTGGTGTGGTTTCTACCCTATGACATTTCTGACCTACTTCGGGGTGTTATTGTCCATTCACTTTTATATTTGTTCTATTATGCCTCTATGCATTTGGGACCTACTTGGGGGCATTGTCGTCTACTCTCTTTTAGGTTTATTCTATTCTGCCACTATTATATCCGGGAGCTACCGTGGGTCCTTGTCGTCCACTCTCTTTTACACTTATCCTATTCTGCCTCTATGACATACGGGACCTACTGCGGGGCTTTGTCGTGCACTGCCCTTTACATATATTATAATGTTCCAGTATGCTATGGACGTTGTGGTTCATTAGTTTCAGATGTGTGGATGGGATTGTTGTCGAAAAGACAAGAATAAGAAGGACAACAGTGCTGGTATGAAAGGGAATAAGAAAAAATTCCTTCTTTTCCAGCACAGGTACAAGTGCAAGTCTTATAGAGTGCAGCGGTGTCGGAAATACGAGTACAGTGTCTTCACTAAGAGGAGCACTTAACCTTGTTTCTCTTTGTTTATCTGGATCATTCTCTGGAGTATAGATGTGACGTAGAGACGAGTACAGCGTCCGTACCAAGGGGAACACGCAATCGTGTTTCTTTTTGTTTCTTTACAAGAATTTCTGTTTTGTCTGGCGGAGGTACATGTGCAAGGATTGTGGAGTACAGAGGTGACGGAAAGACTAGTACAGCGTTCGTACCAGTAGAAGTACGGACCGTGTTTCTTTTTGTTTCTCTGCAGCAATTTCTGTTTTGTCTGGCAGAGTTACATGTGCAAGTATTGTGGAGTACAGAGGTGACGGAGAGACGAGTACAGCGTCCGCACCAAGAGGATCAAAAACTTGTGCTGCAATAGGTGCAGGTTTGGTTTGTGGAGTACAGGAGTGAGTAATAGACGAGTACAGCGTTTTCACCAAGAGAGTTGTATAGCGCAGGTACATGATCAAGGATTGTGGAGTTGGAATTGCACTTGATACTGGTGTTTCTTCATTGGCGCACAATATGTAAGCAAAAGGTACAATAATATGGGTACAAAAGGTAAAACACGTTTCATCAAATAAACAGGTACACCAAGTTTCAGCAATATAGCATAGAGCTGATAAACATCAAGTTTCAATAATTTACCAACACAAGTGTGACCAAACAATAGAAGAAGTTTCAGCAACACATTGCAAGATAGAAAGTTTCAATCCTTATCACTAAACAAGAGCAAGCATGCTACACAAAAGCACACAACATCAGATCTCCAACTTCTACACTTCAATTCTTCATTCTTCATTCTTCACTTCTTGTTTTTTTCTGCAGTGCCTCCTTGAGTTGGAGATGCAGCTTCGTTGCCAACCTGCTTTTTTGTATTTAAATTTTATTATGATTCATATGTAGCTCAATTTGTTAAATTTGAAGACATACAACAAAAAATTGCCAGTGTGATTATGTCTTTTGTCGTACCTCATTATTTGCTATCCTTTCATCTTGCTGAATTTGCTTGCAACGTTCATCCTGTGCTTTCTTGAACAATGCGAAAGGTTGTCTGAGATGAAATGTTGTTTTCTGTAAACTTTCTATAACTTTAGCTTCATTGTCAGAAATTTGTTTGACAGTAGTTGCTTGGTTTTCAGCAGCTGTTCCAGTTTTGAGGCGGTCAAATGTAGTTGGTACTTTGTGTGACAGGTCGTACGCGCTAGTCAGCAAGTTGTCAATCTG
This sequence comes from Lolium perenne, assembly GCF_019359855.2. Taxonomy (NCBI): domain Eukaryota; kingdom Viridiplantae; phylum Streptophyta; class Magnoliopsida; order Poales; family Poaceae; genus Lolium; species Lolium perenne. The sequence continues at coordinate 383,366,210 of NC_067247.2, forward strand.
TTCGAATGTTTCTTCTGATACACTGGTGTTTTCTTCTTCAGTGGAACCACCAGCTGGAATGCTTGTGCCTCTGAAAGTACGTTTTGCTGACATCATTTGGTCTTCATGATGCGGATACATCCTCTTCAGTGGATTCCTTTTCTGGTAGTAAACTATGTCATTTGGTGCTTTCCACTGTATGAATGATAAAATGAAAACATTGTATTAGCTTGTGCAGTACGAGAAATAATGAACAAAAAGATAAAAGGGTCATTGAAATTCTCTTACAGGTAAGTTTCCAAATATCCAGGTGTTGGGGTCTTCACCGCCTTTTTTAGCACAGTCTGCTGCAGCAATACTCCTTAGTTTTTCATAATCCATGAAGTGTGTACGAGGTGTTCTTTTATCAAGATCTGAAAGGTCTTGTTTCATACAACAGTCAAGATATAACAGGACTGGTGCTATGATGCAGCCAGGCAGCGCAGTCCATTTTGATTTTGATTTTCTGTACTGGATGACTGCTCTCTTGAGCTCATCTACTAGCAACTGACACAAATCCATGTCCTTCAACTTTGATATGTCCAGATTTTTTACCATTGCTGCCTCCCTTGACACACGGACAGCTGTTCCAGGGCATATGAATTTCATGTACATTATCAACACAAATACTTTCAGAGCCAAATCATCGTTCACTTCATCTTTAACCAACAGCGTCAGAACCTTGCGAAGGTCATCAGTATTTATATCCTCATTTTTTCTAAAGCCAAGCTCAATCTTCAACTCATGCAATGTTTTGTCGTTGCCACTTTCTGATGGTCTAGGAGCTGTGTTTGAACCGTCTGGTAGCCCAAACAGCAGATGGATAGCATAAGAAGTAATTTCAATTACTTTGTTTGCTACTCCTAGATTCAGAGTCATGGTTGCTGGATCAATTCTATTCATAAGGAAGCAGGCAAGTCGGATATTAATGTTTTGCCTGATCTTGCTGTCAAGTAAGGGACCCAAACCTGCATCCCGAAGCCTTCTTATATGCCGTTCCTTCAGTATTTCAACACAGGTGAATAGCTGTTTAAGTGAGCATCTAACTGTCTTGTTGATTGTTCTGGCCATAAAATTTATTTTTGCCTTTTTTGCAATCCTTCTTGCCTTTTCCTGTTTCTTGCCTTTATTTTTTTTATCTTCTGAATTTCCAGTTATGTTCTGCATGATTAAAATCAATTGTGTTAGACAAAAATGTTTAACAACATAATAAATGCATTTTTTTGTATCCAAGGTACTAATAAAATACTCATATTTACCTTGTTGTATTCATCGTTTCCTTCATCGCTGGTGTTGTTCTCTTCGTTGTCGTCATGCTCAGCGTCATGTTTGGTATTGCGAGATGAATTTCTTATTGATGTGACGTTTTCTGATTTCTTTCCTTCTTTGGCAGTTTTTGTAGGCTGTGTTTTTTCTTTTTCATTGATATTTGGAGCACTTTGGCTAGAGCTGGTGACTACTGTCTCTTTTGTAGATGACAATCGTTTGCTTCTCCTTGGACTTTTAGAACCAATATCGGCAGTCTTCTTTAACATGTTTCCAGTTTCTTTTTCCATTATTGCTGCCTCTTTCTCTGATGATATATTCTTGTGCTTTCTTCCTGCAAGGCTATTCAAACTGTTTCTGCGGGGAGGCGGTCTGACTGCTGTTGCTATATTTTTAGAGGAACCTGTGATTGTTCTTGCTCCACAATTTTTCCTTTTAGACTGTGTATTTGCATTTACTGCATTTATGTTGTCTTGTTCTTCTGGGAACACAACCGCCAGTGGCTTCAAGTTTAGTGGGGCAATTGGAGCTTCCTCATGATTTATAGTGGCTACAATAATATCGCAGAAATCATCTATCCAAAGGTTAATGCATGGAAATTGTGTTTAAAATTTAATATAATTGTTTGAAGCTACTATAGTTTTATGTAGGCACATTTTAGTTGTAGAAACGTTTTAGTTAATCGTAAACTCATTGTCACTGATGGTAAGCACCAGAAAAAAATTATATTAGAAATTTTGATATTTTTTGTTTTAATATGGTTTAAAATTAAACTGGTTTGACTTCAAATGAATCATAACAGTAACACGTTTCGGCATTGAGGGATGAGTTTATACATTACCTTCATTCAAAGACCGTGATTCCTGTTGACTTGTCATACCGGAGATTTGCTATTCCTTCTGAAATTGAAATGCAACAATCTGCAGGGGATTAAAGCAACTTTCAGGCATTAGGCTGTACTTCTGTCTTAAATTAATAAGACAGTATCTGTAGGGGATGAAGGTAATTGTTTGAATTTTTATTAGTTTCTATTCATTGTTTCACAGAAAAGGCTGTAGTTCTGCCTTAGATTAATAAGGTGTTTATCTGCAGATACAGAGTGCAATACAGAGCTAATATTGTTTACAACAGTCAGACTAATAAGCAAGTAAATATTTAAGAACGAAAGGTCTGCTTTAGAGACGCAGATGGAATTAATCCATACTGTCCCCGAGCTCACAGATCTCTAAAGGTACCCGTCGTCGCGGATTGAAGGGTTGTTGGCGGAGTCGGCGGAGTTAGTAGCTACTGTAATCCCCGCAGGATTAGCTTCCTACCATGTGGTCGTGCACGGGGCAGCAGCCGCAGCAACAACTCAGATCTCCACAGATTCCTTCACCGCTGGTTGATGGGGAGGAGTGGAGTGTAGAGAGGATAGGTGTTTGGCGGCTCGCTAGGGTTTGTCCTCGCTTTTTGCTAGACGGGTGACTGGAGAAGGAATGGGAGCTGCCGCATAGTCTATGTGTTCTAATTTGTAGAAAAGGAATACAGGTGGGTAGAAAACTAATTCATGTATCCTAGTGCAGTCTGTTGCGTGATAAGAAACGAACCTCAGATGGAGCAGTAGTGGAGGCTATCTTGATGCTCCGACAAGTTCTTGTACGGGTTCGGCCTGTACCTTGTCCTTGACCTGAGTTCTTCCGTGGGTGTTTGAGGAGATTGGAGTTGAGTATGTAGGTTTTAGCCATAATACGGCTATATAGATGTAGAAGATGAATTGGTTGATGTTATGGGTCCCACGACGTCAGGGTTGTGCGCGTTTTGTTGAAATTCCGAAAATGCCAGTTATACTCGAACGATTTAATTCATTATTTAAAAAATGGATAGTATTACCAGGGTTTTTCTTCCGGTTTTGGTTACAGCTGGAGAAATTACAGATGCGGCATGAAGTTCAAGTACTGTACCATTTTGGTTTTAGTTGATGGTTTCTGTTTTCTGTAATATATAATGTTGCTGATATTATGTAGTACGGTTGTGCTGTATGCGCGAGTACAGGCGCGGCACGAACACGTGTACAGACTGTTGGTAATGGGTTGAATCAATGTTACACATGTACCTCCGGTGGCCTGTGGCAGGAAGCGTGACACGTTGCTAGTATCTTCGCCGTGAATGCGGAACGGTATTTGCTATAGTGTCGTTGGATCTGCCTCGAGAGAGGAATCATCGAGTCTAATCTGTTGTTCCAAAAACTGTTCCAGACTGAAGACTGTGGGGAGCTCATTCATGTCCCATCCGTCTCCTCGGAATACTGCGTTGATAGCCTGGAGTACTGCGTTGCAACTGAAATGAGTACAGGTGCTGCATGGAGAAGAGTACGAGATTGTTTCTGTTGGTATAGTTGGTTTCTTCGGTTCTGTTGGATAGGTACAGTTAGTAATAGCGTAGAGTACAGTGTTGCAACTATATCGAGGACAGTTTTGTCATGGAGAGGAGAACCAGATTGTTTTCGTTTGTTTCTTCTGTTCTATGTGATAGGTACAGTTGGTAATAGGGTAGAGTACAGCTGATCCCAGATGACAGTTATGGAGTACTGTCCAATCAGAATCACGAGTACTAATACATAGTATGTATAAGTACTGAACGATGTGCTGCATAGGTACATTTATGTTGTTGATGGAGTACAGCAGGTGCACTGTAATGCTGTGCAGCATGATGCATAAGTATGGTTGCATAGCATGCTATGGATGCGTAAGTACGGTTACATAGCATGAAATGGATTATTTTAATGCTCTGTATTAAACTTATTTTTGGAATTGATGGACGACCCCCTCATCCCTGTAACTGCTTTCACCCCCACTACTTTTGATGGTTTTATAGGTGTTGGCGCATAAGTGTTTTTCATGGTCTAAAATTAGCAACCGCTACTACTAACTGCCAACTCGAGTCCTCTTATATTCTGGACATTTCCTTGTATCTCTATCACATCATCCGGTAAGAAGCAACAACATACTGCCGTACAGGAAAATCCACTCTTCTTCTCTGCAATCATCATCAATGGAGCAGGGTTCTTCCTCTCTCGTTTCTGCGATCGCTTCTGGTCCATTGATGCATATCAGCGCTCACTCAGACGTCATCACCGTTGCAAGAATGTCCCGAGGTATGCCAGGTATGCGCAATGCTATCCGTGAGGATGGAAGGTTCCCGTTTGGATCGCCCTGTCTGCTGCATTCTGATCCTAGTTCATGGCCCGCTGATCGCACTGAACAGGTATTCATTGTTTTCCATGGATTGCACGAAAATGTTTGTGTAATGTATTTCATACTAGAAAATTCAAAAATTCGCAGGGTATTGACGCATCACTGATGCCACTAGACGCTCCTTTCACAAAAGCATTTGTACCTTGTACACAGGTCGGGCCAGGCGACAAGCACTGGGTTGGTTCAAATGGCGAATGGGTTGCAGTTGTTCAGGAGCAAGCACGGTGGTCTCTGCTTAACGTCTACACAGACGAGGAGATCCCTCTGCCATCCGTTCGTAACGTTGGCATCGCTCCAGATGGGCCTTTCTTGTATCGGTATGATTTGGCACACATGCAGTTGTTGAAGATTCAGATAACTGCTGAACCATACAGGGTTGGAAACAAATGGAACTACTATGTCATAGCAGTGTTTGATAAGATAATTGCAATCATGCGTGGTGGTAGTAGGGACGTACAGTGGAGGATCCTTCACAACGATTACCTTGCACCGTCAAGGTATGTTGATGCCATTCTTACCAGTGGTAGGATCTACGCTGTTCCTGCACCCAGAGGGGATATCCTTGTTTGGGATCCTACTATTTGGGGTGAGTTTTTGATTTCGGTGGTATAGTTTTTTTTTTGTTGCACTTATTGTATACTATTTTTTGCATCACGTTTTTCTTAACTTAGTTATATAGTATCCGATCTATCTTAACCATGTTTAAGCAAAAAAAACAGGTGCCGGTGCTGCTCCTCAGGTGATAGCTGCTCCAGAGATTGTTGAGCAGCCAAATCTACATGGTGGTGTTCATGATGGCAACAACATTGCTCCCGGCACGTGGTTCCTTTCTCCGGGGCATGAAGGCACTATTCTTTGGATTAATGTTAGAGGTCATGGTGAACCCAGTGAAGGTAATCCGATCGATCATATGGGGAGGGAGCTACTGATTTACCCGTCGATGCGTTGTCATGTCTATGCTAGAGATTCTTATGGTGATGACGCTGTCACACCGAATTGGGTCAGGCTTGAAGATCTGCAAGGCACATCTTTGTTTCTTGGTATAAACTACCCGTTTCTGCTTGGTCCTCCTGAGGTAGCTGGTCTCAACGATGTCAATGCAGCTCCAGTTTTCACATCAGACTGTGTGTTTGCTACTCACAAGCGTTTCCACCAAGTACCACAGCCTGTTCCAGATTGGTGTAGGATGTCACTCAATGGTGGAGTTGGCATTGGCTCCTCTTTCCAATATGCTGCGGCTGGCTGGGGTGATATTGTTGAGTCTCCTATGTGGTTTGTTCCTACCGTGACAGATGGATTGTGGGGATTTGGCTTTTAGATATGAAGAATTGTCCGAAAACTTTAGAAGTGTTCCTGTTGAAGTATTCTAAATCAGTTATAATGCAGTTGTTTTGTTTAAACAATGTGTTGAAATTGTATTGAAGTTTGTTTGAAGGATGTTTTATTCTTATTTGTACCTATGTCTCGGTTGTATTGAAGAATCTTATAATAAGGCACTATTGTAAGCTTTAACAGTCTATTGGTTATTCAAGATGTTGTTGTTTTTAACTGGTTATTTTGTTGTTTATCTGCAATCTGTCGGTTTCGCTGGGTAGGTACAGGTCCCAGTATGGTGGAGTACATCTCTTACCTTAACACAAGTACAGCTGCAGCATCCAAACAAAACCATATAGTAATAGGAAGCATAGTAAGATCTTTTATTACAGCCACTTCTAAACAGATCCTGTTAAATGACTCGCCTGTGAGAGCAGGTTCCCCACCGGCACGACGATCCTTACGGCATAATCTCGTCCAGATCCTTGAGTCCTCTAACCGCCATCTTTCGCGCTGGGTCATCCTCACCCCTGAGATCCAACATTGCCTTTGTCGTTGCAATTTGCTCCTCCAGGCCCTGCCCTGACAACTGTGGACGCCAACCCTTCGCCATCTGGATGATCTACCACGGTGAGGCCAAGCAGATCTGGAGGAACAGTAGCTTCTGTCGCAGCTTCGTCTGTCTCCGGTCGTACGCCATTTTGTCTTCCTCCTCACGCTTCCTATGTTCGTCGGCTATCCTACGAAGCTGGTCTAACGGGATGAGCCCTAGCGACCACTTTGGAACTAACATCTTTTACATTATATTTTTGGATTTGCTATTTTGTTGCAAATAAAGAGTAAAGATTTGTTACTTTGCCTTGATGATATCAAACAATATTGAGCTTTTCTCCAGATTAGAAACTACGTATGTTGAGCTTTCACAGTTTAGATGCCTAATTGAAGATCAGAAAAGCAAAATTGACACGAAATTTCCTTTGAGGATTTTGTGCTCAGTACAGGTAGGCTTGCGGTGAGAGGACTGATAGTAGATCAGCAGTCCTGAAGATTGATTTTGTAAGTGCTCCTGACAGTTGTTGATGCTGTTATGCTGCGCGCCGTGCTGCTGCTGATTACCGCAGCTGCACGACGCCCTGGTTCGGACTTCGGAGAACTAGATAAAACTAACCCTAACCCTGTTTGGCAGTCAGTAGAATTTAATAATGGTGGAAGAGTATGTAGTACAAGTACTTGTATTTTATAAATTAGATAAGGGTTGCAACACACATAATCGTGTGTCCTAGTGGTTCGAAGATATTGTGCACAGGTTGTGAGTTCGACTCCTCTCACGTGTCATTTATGTTGAGGCAAAACTGTGTATGGATATAAGGTGTTGTTGCACAGTTTAGTAACAATGAATGTATTTGTTAGTAAATTGTGTCACAACATCTTCTATCCGACACCCGTTGTATCTTTTTTTTTTCATTATAACAAGTGATATAAACATTTCATTTACCACGTAAGAGCATCTGCGCACCTCAAGTAGACGTCGAACGATGTGTTGGCACTTCGGTATGGTGGACGCCGTCCTCTATTTGGGGGAGCTGTTCCCACACTGGCGGTCCCGATGGGATTTTTTACATAAACTAAATATTTATATTTGTAGATTCATTTTAATGTCATCCAGGATCGATGAATAATATTTTCTGGCAAATCCAACTACTGCCTTCGTAGCCGGAGCTGCATTTGCGCCAAACACCGCCGCTCGTATAATTTATTCTGATGTTGCGTCTCCTCCCGCTGCAACCGCCTGAGCGCAAAGTCCTCCCACCCTTGCTCTTGGCGCGCCTACCACCGGCGCTGGTTCACCGCCTCCCGCAACCGCCGTGCCTCCTGGCGCTCTAGCAGCTCCTCCTCTTCCTCCCGCCGCGCGCCGCGGAACCTCCTCCTCCTCCTGTCGCCGCCGCGCGTCCCGCAATGGCCGCGTCTCCTTGCGTTTCCATTGCCCCGCCACCTGATGTTGCCGCTCGTTCGCGACATCGGCACATACGGGTGCCGCTGGCGCCGCCATCGCCCATTCCTCGTTATTTGCGAGATGTGGGTCCGACACCATGATTCCTACTGTTCCCTCTAGCGCCACGTCATCCCACGAATCGAATCTTTTTCTATTTCTGGGTTGTTTGAACCAATGAGGCGGGGGTGGTGAGATAATATAGACTGTCGGCGTGGCGGCAAACCTCCCGTGCGTTGTTCTGGCGGTAGAATTTCATGCGCGGCATGCGGGAGAGTTTCCGGCCCGGCGTCGTCGGTGAAAATATCTCACGTGACGCCCTAGCGTTACTGATAGGTGGCTCCAACGCCCAAAATTTCCTGCGTCGTGAGGCGCTGGCGCGCCTGATCCGCGTGTTAGGCGAAGGGGCCGGCATGTTGTTGCTGGCACTTTTTTTAGGCTCGGGAAAAATGGTTTGTTGATTTAGAAAAAATGCATCAAACTCTCGCATTTACTTTTATATTTATTTGTTGATAGCCAACTGTGTATATATATATTTTTTGATTATGCATAATTCACTTTATTTAACATGTCAAGTACATTGTGTAGTCGCACCAGGTGTTTTTCACTTTTTGATTATGCATCAATGTGTAGTCGCACCAGGTGTTTTTTTTGTCAAATTTATAATCGATGTAACATTTGTAAAAAATCCAAAATATAGATAATTTACTCGGTGATTCTAAAAGTGAAAAATAACTCGTTTGATATTTATCCAATGTGGCAAAAAATGCTCTATGCTACACTGAAACGGTGCTTCCTGCTAGACATGGCCTGGCCGAATCAAGTGAAGCATGTCTTACAACTGCAGTGGTACGAACACAACGAGCGCAGAAAAATAAAAAGGCACCACTGTATCGGTCAACGGTGATAACTCAATAGTAGGGTAGGCATAATTGATGATAACCCCCTCCTTGTTCGTAATTCATTGCTCTCAAGCCCCTTTTGCGTCTGCACGTCTAACCCACAGTTATTACTGATTAATCCGCTATTAAGTTATCAATCTGTTCACATTCCAACGAGGGTATACAATTCGGCAGTGATGTGTTCTCACTCATCGTCACCGCCTTGATCTTGTATAAATAGAACCCCAAACGAAGTGGACAGGTATCAAAACCATCACTTCAACCATTTTCTTCTCCCATCCTTATGGCGCCCCAAACAAGTGACACCGTATATTCGTTCGAGCATCTCTCAATGGAATTCAAGGTCACCGTAACTACAAGGGCTGCAACAATGGAGAAGTGGATCTACCGCGTATCCGAAGATTTCCTTTGCGACGCCAGCGCAAAGATCGTTGGTCTTGATTGCGAGTTCACTGACAAAGTGAAAGGAATCAAGCAGAAACTTCTTCCAGAGGATAAACGGCAACGTGCAGCAGTTTTGCAGCTATGTGTTGCCAATGACATCATTCTTTTTTCAGGTATCACAAATGACACCATACAAGTTTTTTACCAACTGTTCCGAATTATATACGTCGTTGACCTTTAGTTTGAATTTTCGTAGATATTTCAGGCAACAAAGGTTCCATGTTTGTTAAAGAAATTCTTGAGCTCGGAGAAGATCTGGTTCTTTGGTGCAACAATTGATATGGATCGCAGGATGCTGATGCCTTACGGATTAAACATCAAGTGTGCGTTCGACTTGCAGAAGATGATCAATATTCATAAATTAGATCCTGGTGTTAAGAATAAAAGAATACCATCACTCTATGACCTGTCAAATGCTGTGTTGGGGACAAATTTGGAAAAGAAAGGTGATTCTTGCAAGAAAATAAGAGAGGAAGGATGGGCAAGACCCGAATTAAGCTTTGATCAGGTCAAATATGCAGCCTTGGATGCACGGCTAAGCTTTGAAATTCCTAGAAAAAAATGGGCAATCAAGGGATACGATATTACTGGATATATGTACAATGTATGACTGATACTGTTATCATTCATATGATTGACTGATACTGTTATCATTCATATGATTGACTGTAATGTATGACTTAAGTACACCGGCTTTTATTTGTTCACATTTAATTTTTGATTTCGGCGTACAAAATTTAATGGTCGTTTTTACAGATGTTTTTATTTGTTTTTGTTCAAATTGTAGCTTCTATTTCTGTGAGTATATGTGATCACAAAATTTTAGTAGACGATACAGCGGTGGTATGGATATGATTACGGTGGAAACACGAATAGGGATTTCTCTTCTTTTTTTCGCAAATTTTCGTTTCTACGGGTAGGAACTAAGATCAGTACGTTTATAGTTTTACTTTGCTTTTATTCTGGGATACAGTGCTCGTGCTGTGATTATTACGGTCTGAAAGTATTGTCTTTCACTGGGACGGTACAGGTGCAAGCTGCATCGAGTATAGTTGTGAAGAGAGCACGAGTACAGATTTGGCAGCAATAGGAGTACATGAATGCATCTGTTTGTTTTTTTAGCATTATTTTTGTTCACTTGGCGCACTGGTACAACGAGACTTTTTTTTTAAATATTATAGTGGTGAAGGGTGCGTGAGTACAGCTACGGCACCAAGAGGATTACAGGAGTGTTTCTCCATGTGTTCTGCAGGATTTGCGTTATTTGGGAAGGTACAAGTGCCAGTAATCTTCGAGTATAGGTGTGAAGGTTGCACGAGTTCATCTTTGACACCGAATGGAATACATGAGTGTTTTTCTAGGTTTTCAGCAATGTTTAGGTTTTCTGTGAAGGATTAGGAGCCAAAGCGGCTTGAGTACAGTTGTGGAGGTTGCACGAGTTCAGTTTCACGTAGAGTGAAATACATAATGTTTCTTCACGTTTTATGCATGTTTTGGTTTCCCTGGAAAGATACAGGTGCCAGAATTTGTCTAGAAGAGTGCTGAAGGTTGCACGAGTTCAGCTTTGACAGGAAGTGGAGTGCAGGAGTGTTTCCTTATGATTTCTACAAGTTTTTGGTTATTTGGGAATGTACAGGTGCCACAATGGGTCGAGTACAGTTCTAAAGGTTGCACGAGTTCAGCAATGGCACCAAGTTGAGTACAAGAGTGCTTCTCCATGTTTTCTGCAAATTTTGGGTTCTCTGCGAAGTTACAGGTGCCAAAATGGGTCGAGTATAGATGTGAAGGTTGCACGAGTTCAACTTTGATAGCAAGTTGATTACAAGTGTGTTGCTCCATGTTTTGAGCAAGTTTTTGGTTATGCGTGGGAAGGTACAGGCGCCACAATGGTTCGAGTACAGTTGTCAAGACTGAACGAGGTCAGATTTGACACCAAGTCGAGTGCATGAGTGTTTCTGCAAGGTTTCTGCAATATTTGGGTTCTTTGTGAAGATACAGGTGCCACGAGTTGCCGAGAGAAGTTGTGAAGGTTGCACGAGTTCAGGTTTTACAGGAACTTGAGTACGGGACTGTTTTTCTTCATGTTTTCTGCAAGATTTGCTTTCTCTTTGAATATACAGGTGTCACAATGTCTCGAGAACAGTTGTGAGGGTTTTAAGAATTCATCTTTTGACACCAAAGAGGATAACAGGACTATTTCTCTATGTTTTTCATCATGTTTTTTTTGTTCACTCTGAAGTGACAGGTGTGAGCTGTATCAAGTACATTGGTGATTGTTTCGCGAGTACACCCTCTGTACTAATAGGAGTACGTGATTTTTTCTGTATGTTTTGTGTTCTATAGGAAAATACAGGTGCATGGGACGAATACAGTCGTGAAGTTTGCATGAATACAGGTTTAGCACCAAAAGGAGAACATGAATGTTTCTATATGATTTCTGCAAGTTTTGTTTTCTTTGGGAAGGGACAGGTGCTAGAAGGGTCGAGTACAGTTGTCAACGATGCACGAGTACATATTAGTCATCAACAGGAGTACATAGTGTTTATTCATGTTTTCTGAAGTTTTCGGTGCTCTGTGATACATAAGTACTTGATATAAAAGTACATACTGCAGCATATTCACTAGTACGCGACTCATCAGTAAACACCAGATAAAAGGGCAAGTTCAATACAAGTAGTTGCTTGTAAAATGAATAAAAAAAAACTGGATTATAGTGTATAGAAAGTTCTACACGATATAGGTATACATTACACGATGAAGGTCCAACACAAGTACTAAGATCTAAGACCATCACAATGTATTCAAGTTTTTGCAACCAAAATAGCATCAAAAGGTATTCGAGGAAATGAACCGACACATACGATTCATGTGTAGTGCTCCACCATTCACCATAAGGGATATGCTTCAAAATATATTAGGCAACAATGAATAACAAATTATTAATAAATATATGAGAGATTTAATTGTTTTACGAAAAAAAACAGTATTGAACATATAAACATTCTTACTATGATTTCTTCACTCATAAAATGAGCATGAAGGTTTTAATGCTAGGATTTCTTCTGGCAATTTGGCCTTGTTGTGCACGGTGAATATTAAGATATACAGATACTCAGCTTTAATGTTGTCTATAAAGGGATGCAATGGATGAAGACAATAGTAGTTACTGCATATATTATAAATAATGTATCTTACTAACAATGTGTAGTTCACTAACACTTACATGATCATTTAGAATTGGCTGGTATCCTTCATTTTTACCCAACAGAACATTTCCATCGTATAGGTACGCACCCATCAGATAGTAAAATGCGCACTGATTTACTCCTTGGTGTGGGCATCTGATATATATTGGCTTGTTTGTAAGGGAAACCCATCTTTTTGGTTGATTACTTGCATTGTATGCGTCTAAACCATATACTGTTTTCAGCAGAAGTTCCATCCTTGCCATCTATAGGAATCAGGAAATAAATGATTCCAAACTAATGATCCGCAACAACATATATTATTATTTTGTAAGCATGGAAAATTATTTTATACTTACTATGATATCGCATTCCGTATGGTATGTGCTCCTTGTATACAGTGGACTACATCCCTTTGTGTCAGCATAGTTTCTAGAGTCCAATATTTCGAAGTCTTTTTTGTATTTGTTCATCACATACAAAGTATAGTGATAACTTTTGAAGTACGGCATCAATATCTGTTTGGAGATTGGACATATAGGAGCAAGATGAAAAATGTAGTTCTGTATGCTGTAATTGTATTGCACCTTTAGAAGTAGGGAGCTTACAAGTTTTGCGTCAAGAAGGCTCTTTTCTTTGTCAACATATGTAGGGAAAGTGTCCAGTGCAGTTTGCAGATCGAAATCTTTTGTGTAGTTAAATGTTTGATCCCTTTTTTGGGAGGCTTCTTCTATTTGTTCTTGTGTCTGATTCCAAATACCCACCTGGAGAACATGCTGCATCATTCGTTGCAAACATATATTATATCAGTAGTTAGTGTACAATATAATCACTGTTATACTGCAACATATATTGTTGACTACAATGCATACCATTATAAATCATGGGCTTAACAACACTCGTTCTCCTGTAGCATACAAATCGGAGGTACTCCTCATCTTGGCAATGATGTAGTCCAATGTAGTACCATCCAGTAACCGACCACTACTAAATTGTCTTCCAATGTTAGCCCCATCGTTTGGTACATTGAAGTCAGGAATAGAACTGTGCATAATTGGTGCATTGAATACCTCAGTCCTGCAAGGAAATCCAAAAGGTTAAAATTAACAAGTTGAAGATATGAACATTATGCAGTGCATGGTAAAGTACTTACGATGCAAATTTGTTTGATGTCACTAGGAGGTTGTACAGTCTTTTTGCTTTGCATTGGTGTTTGAACTTCTTTGGTCTATAATGTGCCACAGGCTCGCGGTGATCTCTTGCAGTATGTTTTGGTCTCTTTGTTGGCGTGGCTTCAGATGGAGAATCAAGTTTCCTCTTCTTTTTGTCTAAGTTATCAATATGCTCAACATTTGCATAATTGTACTCTGAATCCTTCGGCGGAGTCTGAAAACTTTGTGACCCGGTGGTGCTAGAGTACATATCATCATCTGAACCTTTTGCAATCACTGGAACCTGGGTTTTTTCAATCGACAGACAATCCTCATACATTACAGATATAGGAATAGCATGTACTAAGTGCTATTTTGTAGTCAGCACACCTTGCATGTCTACTGAATAAACAACAGGCACTCCTATTTTAGATATAGGAATTTGTTCTTCACATTGTTTCCTGTTTATATCTGCAGTCAGACCTGATTCACCCTTGGTTACAGAAATGGAGACACATGCGGCATCCTTATACAGTTCAAGCATTTCTTCAACGTCAATCATGATGTTGATGAGTGCCATCCCTTCTATGCCTGCTCCCTCTTGTTTTACATAGTACATGCTGTAACCTTGGCCATATCCCCGTATCTCTAACATTGCTAGCATATTGGTATAGGTAATGTAAGATTTGCCTAGTTTCCTCTCCAAATTATCTTTTCCATCTAGGTGAAACCTAACATCCCACACTTCATCCTCCAGGCTACGAAAAAACCACAGGAAAATCAAATCAAAATTCTGTATATTGCCAAACCCTAGATTTTCCTGTGTTGCGGTGCCGCAAAAAATTACAGAGGAGGGAAGCAAGCTTACTCGACGCCGCCGAGTGATGAGGTCCACCGATGGCTATCAGCCGGGCGCTCCTTCCAAACTTTCGCCAATAGCGACGCAGCCGCCGGGAACAGCGACACGTCGCCCTCGACTGTGTTTGAGTTGTCGAAGGACTCCGAGACGTTATCGCCATATTCATCGCAATGCCCGCCGCGTCTTCCACCATCTAACCCATCGCCGTAGTCGCTGGGAGTCGACATTGAGGAGGAACGGTGCGTCGTGGACTGGTCGGTTCTTGGGGCAAATCTGTGGTTTTTCTCCATGGTATAGTGTATCTTTATTCTTTGGGAGTGTGTAGTACAGTGTTGGTACATACACGCGTACAGATGCGGCACGAACACGAGTACAGCATGATGATGAGAGTTCAACCAAGCTGCATGTCTACCCGGTGGCACGTGGCAGGAAGCGATGTTACGATACTGCGGTTGCCATGGTGCCGCTGTCAGGGTACGCGTTGGCACTTGGCAGTACCCGGTGGCATGTCAGAGACACGTTGCTAGGATATGCTATTGTGCCGTTGGATCTGCCTTGAGATTGGAATGGTAAAGTCTCAAATCTCTGAACTTAAATCATTAATGTGTGTGGCCAAGTGTTCTCATTTATGTCACAGGTGTAAGCGTTGCGCGGGAGCATGTGTCTCACCACCCACTCCCTCTCTGTTCTGGATAAGACCCGGGACCCTCTTCCCCCTGTTCAAACTGTAGTGTGGGAGACATTTTGCAAGGTAAACGAGTTCGCCTGGTGGGGGTGGAGGAGGAAGATATTTGCTTCGGTGGTTCGTCGCCGGGAGGATTCTTTGTGGCCAGAGACCTCGGAGACCCTCATTCCTCGCTTCCAGGGTCCTCGGAGACCCTCATTACTCTACCGGTGGCATTTTTTCTCCTGGTAAAAAAATCATTAACCTTCAACTGCTTCAATAGACATATCCGACCATTGATTTTGATTTTTTCGTCCACCTAATATTGATGTTTTGTTCATATTTTTTCGCTGTCGTATTTCGTTGGTAGTTTGTTGACATATGGATGTTGATATATCTGGTACGATAGGTTGCTGCAGTTGAGAGATCTGGTACGACAACCTCATCTGAAACTCAGAAATAGTAGATGCTGCTGTTTGTGCATATGGTTGTATTTTTTAGTATGATGCATGCTCCTGATGTGTAGACATATATGTTTTGGAAACATGTTCAGTACAGATCTGTCTATTATTGGTATAAAATATGCTAGCTTTGTGTACCATTTTTGTCATTGTGTTGTTTTCTGTACTTGTGTTTTGATGCATTTATGGTATTTGGGTGGCTGTATGCATTTAGTTTGTTTTTTCTTTTCTGACTCTGCTTTGCAAGTAAAATGCACTATGCATGCACTGATAAACTTAAAGTTTATTGTTTGGTTTTTACGGTATAAATGAAAAATAAATGTGATGGGATATAGTCTAATGAGTTTATCATCGAATGCATGTAACACATGTGAATATTTGTTTGGACAGAAATCACATTATGGCACGTGAGGAGACTAGGAGGCCCGTTGTTTCACGTTTTGTTTTGGAGTACCTCGGGCTGGAACCTGGTGCAGTGAATGATGTGATGCTTGTGTGTGTTCGTTTCTGTTTTCGAACTGAGAGTTTGTTCAACGCAATACACTCAGTGCAGTCACTTTTCACTGCTCCAATAAGATACATGATCAACACATCCAACAATTCTCAACTGCTTGTTAGATGCAGTAATCCAGTTGATACGTACTTGTTGGGTTCCGATCGAATCATGTTCAAGCATGATGATAAGTTGATCATATGTATTAAGGTTCAAACACTTAGTTTGATGTCACCAAGTGAAGATAGCTTTTTCTACGGCAATGTGCAACAGTTCCTTGCTGTACACGAAGGGATGGATATACTGAATTATCCGAGGGGATTTGGTACGCCACCTGAAGATGCGGAGCTGCTTCAGAACCCAACACTGTCTGCTACAACAATGTGGATCCTTGGTGTGGAGGAAGGGCCTGCTGATTGTTTGCTCAGGGTGGAGTTGAAGTATTTTGCTGGCCCTAAGGATTTTGTTTATGCATTGCGTGTTGCAAACTTGCCAGATGTGAAGTGGGTTGTTGATGAGGAAGGCTCGCTGTACTTGAAGTTCTCCAATCGTTACGCATTTGATTACACTTCCATAAATCACTTCTTCATATGTTCTCGCTTGATGTTGAAGTTTTACAAAGTTGCTACTGTAAGGAAGAAACACCCTGCTTTTGATGGATCGTTCAAGCCAATTTATAGCAGGCAGAACATCAATGACACCTGGGCTGTTGTCGATTCAGCATAAATTTATATGTATAAGTACTTGCAATGTCAGATGAACGAGGGATCAAGTGTTTGCTGAAGGACAAGTTGAAGATATCTATTGGTTATCAATGCAAGATCAGGCACACCTAAGTTGTTCAGTACTAGTTATGGCTCGTATGAACTATTAGTTTGTTTTGCTTAAGCTTTTGCTGGGAGTGTGTTCCCACCTCTTTTTTCTGTTACCCTATCAGTAAAAGTTGTAATGCTGTTTCTTCTGAACACAAATTTGCTTGTTTATTTGAACTAGTCCTTGTTTGATATGAATGTGTCTGTTGTCTGCATTGTTTTTTCTTCTTTGTTGGTATACCCGAAATGTTTGAAGTAGACATCTTTTTTATATGAATGTATCTTGTGTCCGGACGCCTTTGCCAGGGTGTACACTCGGTATGATCCGGGCTAGGCCCTATTGCGAGAAGATCTGTCTGTTTCACTGTAAAGATCTCCGTTTTCTCTAGCGCAGGTACAGGTGCAATTCTTGAAGAGTACAGATATGACGAACAGACGAGTACATCGTCCTCACCAATAGTAGTACGGGACCGTGTTTCTGTTTAATTCCGCATACAGATATCCATTTTCTCTATTGCAAATACAAGTGCAATTCTTGAATAGTACATATATAACTAACAGACGAGAGCAGCGTCTGCACCAAGAGTAGTACGGTACCGTGTTTCTGTTTGTTTCTCCCATAAAGATTTCCGTTTTCTCTAGTGCAGGTATAGGTGCAATTCTTGAAGAGTACAGCTATGAATAAGAGAAGAGTACAGCGTCCGCACCAATAGGAGTACGGGACCGTGTTTCTGTTTGTTTATCTGAAAAGATCTACGATTTATGTAGGTACAGGTGCAAAGCATGTGGAGTAGACGAGTATAGCGTCCGCAGCAATAGGAGAACGGGACTGTGTTTTTGTTTGTTTCTACCTAAAGATATCCATTTTCTTTAGTGCAGGTATAGGTGCAATGCATATGAAGTGCAACGGGACTTCCTTTTTTTTCTAGCGCAGATACAGGTGCATGGCTTGAAGAGTACAACAATGGATAAGAGACGAGAGCGCGTCCGCACCAATAGGATTAGGGGATCGTGTTTCTGTTTTTCTCTCTGGAAAGAACTTCCTTTTTTTGTAGCGCATGTACAGGTGCATGGCTTGAAGAGTACAGCTATGAATAAGAGACGAGTACAACGTCCGCACCAATAGGAGTGCGGGACAGTGTTTCTGTTTTTTTTTTATCTGGAAAGAAATTCATTTTTTATATAGGAGATACAGGTGCATGGTTTGAAGAGTGCATCTATAAATAAGAGACGAGTGCAACGTCCGCACCAATAGGAGTACGGGACTGTGTTTCTGTTTGTTTCTCTGGAAAGAACTTCGTTTTTTCGCAGGTACAGGTGCATGTTTTGAAGAGTACAGCTATGAATAACAGACGAGTATAGCGTCCGCACCAATAGGAGTACGGCACTGTGTTTTTGTTTGTTTCTCCATAAAGATATCTGTTTTCTCTAGTGCAGATACAGGTGCAAGGCAGGTGGAGTACAGCGGTAAAGGATAAATTAGTACAGTGTTCGTGCTAAGAGCAGTTCGGGACTGTGTTTCTGTTTGTTAATCTGGAAAGAACTCCGTTTTCTCTAGCGCAGCTACAGGTGCATGGCTTGAAGATTACAGCTACGAATAACATACGAGTACAGCGTCCGCACCAATAGGAGTACTGGACTGTGTTTTTGTTTGGTTCTCCATAAATATATCCGTTTTCTATAGCGCAGGTACAAGTGCATGGCTTGAGGAGTACAACAATGAAAGAGATACGAGTACAGCGTCCGCACCAGAAGGAGTACGAGAGACCGTGTTTCTACTTTTATCTACATGTCGTTTGAAATGATCCGAGTTTGGTTCACTTCATGCAGTGTGAACAAATACAGCTGTTTATTTCGGTCAATGCATGCAATAAATGTTAGCATGCACGAAACTGCGCAAATTTAGGAGCCAATCACGGATTACCTACGTCCCGCTGCGTCAGGTTATGGAGAGAGCATCTGAGTCAAGAATGCTTTTACTACTGCACGAGTTAACTTATTATATTACTCCGTGTTTTTAATGCTACAGCGTTGGTGAGGTGAGACGGCTCGGCTTCAATATATAGACAACCTTATCACTTTGCAGCTATTCTCACTTTTCTTCCCTCTTCCATCTTTGCTCGTCTAGGTCTACGCCCACGCCGAGAGATTCTGCCAGTGCAGCGGGTCCATCAATCCAGATCGAAGCAATCGTCCTCTTTCTCTATCTCGGTGGGTCTTCTCCATATCTGTATCGCGTATAGATTTCTTTTCTCTTATCTATGTTGTTTCCCGTACCCTCATGTGTTTGCACTAGGAACTCGTTGGATTCTTTTGTCTTCCTCTTCCTTTGCCTTTTTTGTCTCTTCGTTTTCTTTGCTATGTTTATCCTAAAACTGGTAAGTACCATGGACAACTACTTTTAAAAACAAATCATATTTGAAGATTTAACCATAATAGATCCGATCTACAAATGGTACTTTCTAGATCTATTTCATGTAATCTCTTTGAGCTCATCTTCTTTGCCTGTTTATACTTTACCAATCCATTTTATTCTTCTTTTGTGAGTAAGAAACTTTACTTACGGATCTCCTTTTCCATGTGAGCAGGATTTTCTTCAATATGGTCTGCAATGTTTGTGGTAATCCAGATGGACCATGCAGGGCCAAAACAAGGGATTGTTCCTTTTTCATAACAGAGCTGTTGGTTAATTCTGAAGATTCGCTGGTACATTTTGTTACTATATATATTTATGCACCAACGTATTATTTATATTTTTATCCTGTTTTTTTTTAAATACTAACTTATTGTCGTTTTTTTTGTTGATTTTGCATGTTTCCATTTCTTGTAGAATGTCCCATGCTATGTTAGGAACAAGATAAACATGATATGTGCAGGCAGTAGTGAAGTCCGTGTCTCTGATACTGTAGGCAAGAATTACACTTTCAATGTAGTGGAGACTGAGTCGGTAACTAGTTTTTATGGTTGGGGGTGGAAGGAATTTCTATGCAATTCCGATTCTCGTCCTGGTGATTTCATTATGTTTCAAATGACCAACAACTCCGATAGACCAATTAGAGTAGGACATTGCAATTCAGCAACAACGTCCCAGATCATCAATGGCCAGGCTGGTACTTCGAGTGTTTCTTACAGTGAATCAAGTGATGAAGAACCAGATGAAGGTTACATGATTTTTATTTTTTCATATTTTTTACTTATGATGCAATATGTCTCCATCTTAAACAAGCGTTAGCTTATTCATACTTTCTTCGTTTTGATTTTTTGTTATCAGTGTATGATAGACACAGTGTTGTTGTTATGACAAGGCCACTTGATTGGTCTACCAACATATTGGTTAGATGGAAGGCAATTATCAATAGGAGGGGCACTGGTTTGGGACCATTGTTTATCCACAAACTCACTGCCACAAACATTAACAGATCCCTGATGGTAAGTATGTAATCCGTGACTCCTTATTCATACATGTATTTTTTTTTAAATTTTGTTGTAGTACAAACCATCACATGTACACACCTGCTTATATATTTACTTTGTTTCTTTTTTGTTGTGCTGTGCAGAAAATTCCAAGCACTGTTGTCCAAGGTCTTCAACTAGAACCTTCAGGTGCTGTGGTTTTATCAGTAGATAACACAACAGTTGTTGTTGGACAGTTCTATCCCTCCACTGATGGTAGGATGATAATAAGTCCTGATGCATGGGAAGATTTTGCTAAGAAGAATGGACTAGTAGCTGGTCAAGTGGTGATGTTTCTCTTCCATCCTTATGGTGGTATCATGGAACGGAGGCAGGGTGTTGTTATTTCTGTTGATGTCATTTGAAGATGTAGTACATTTTCTTGTTTGTGTTACTTTATCTAAGTTGGGACATGGTTTTAGCCTTTGTTGGGTGTGAACATTGCTACTATTCTATTTTTTTGTATTATGTTTGTACCTGAACTTCGACATCGATGTTTCTGTGATGTGAACAATTTCTTATGTTAAGCAATCTGTATGTGTGTCATCTTTATTTTTTAGCAATCATGTCTTATGTTATGCAATTTGTATGTTGTTTTTTGTTTATCATAGGAGTTGCCTATGCAATACCTGAATAAGCTTTCGTAGTTTTGATTTTCTTCATACTTTCTGCGGCATTAAAGGCACAGTTACTAATAAAGTCTAGTACAGCGGTTCTACTGAGATGTGTACAAATGTGGCACGAAGAATAGTACCAGGTTTTCATTGTTGGTTTCCTTAACATCAACAAAATCTATACATCAGCGATGCTAAATGGAATGATAATTTTACATATTTAAATACAATACATAGATTCAAGGTTCCACGAATTGAGATAGAAAGCATAGCACACAAGCATAAATCACAAGCTAGACCTAACTTTCACATATCTGGCCATGGCAGAGTTGGCACAAACCACATCGGTACCTCGTGAAACTCACCCCAGTTGAGCTCAGGCCAAACAAAAGTCGAGCCTACAGAAGCACCGCCATCAACTGGTATGCGGCACCAATCTGGGAAACGTGGGATATGGTTGACGTAGTTTGGTGCAGCAAAAACACTGTCCGGCTTGAACAGCGGAAATGTGTTGCCAGCGTTGCCAGCTTCTGGTTCTGGTGCATCTAGCAAGAATGGGTAGTTTACACCGAGGAACAAAGAGTTACCTTGTAGATCCCCCTGCCTCAGCCAGGCTGTATCAACGGGATCGGTAACTTGCCCATTCCTTGCATATACATCACAATGCAGGGAAGGACAATTTCACACATTCTTGCCCTTGTAATTGGTTGGAATACCCACAGGCTCGCCTTGTCCTCGGATACAAACCAAGATAATGTTGCCACCAAGACCAGACGCTAGGAACCAGATTCTTGAATCTTGGCCGGCTGCGTTAACATTTGCCGCGTCCTCGTTCAAGGGCGTTGAGATTACACGGGGACCTGAACTTGCACCTTTTTTGTGTTTTAGGCAAAAGACAAAAAAACGGTGAGCACGAGAAATAAATAAACATGATAAATATTTAACATGATAATTATTTTACACGATAGATTATATCCTGAACATAGCTACAATATATTTAACATGATAAATATTTATGTAAACAACATAGCATTGATCATATACTTTGTGATAATTACTAAAATTTTATATGGTTGGAAGAAAAAAAACAAGTGAAATGTGAATAAATTAAAAAATGCATAGGGAATTTGAACAAATTATCTGATATTGAGATAAGTTTGATTGTATATACTGCCTGATAATTAATCTAGGAAACAATTAAATATATCTGATGGCATAAAGACCAAAAGTGCAAAATTGTTGTAAATTAAATAGAATACGAACTTACCATATTCCATTGGCTGCCACACAAGTACATCCCCACGGGGTTCCGTAACAGCATAGATCCTACCTTCATCATAGATGGCATCAGCATAGAATGACGGACGAAGGAAGTCATTTTTTAGGATCCTCCAGTCAGAGTCCATTCCACCCATCATGATTGCCAATGTCTTGTCAAACACTGCTATGGCACAGTAGTGCCATCTGCCTTCAAACATGAATGGTTCACCAGTAATCTGGATCTTTAGTAACACGAGACTAGTCATCTCCCAATGATACCTGGGTGGTATTTTAAAAACTTTTGGCTTAAATAAATCAAAAAAGATGGTGAAATAACTTTTGACTTATCCAGCAATACCTGAAATGGTCATCCGGATGGATCCCAACATTTCGAATCGAAGGAAGTGTTATCTCCGCCTTGGTGTAGACGTTCATCAAGGTCCATTGTGCCTGATCCTGAACAACTGCAACCCAGTCCCTATTCGCGCCAACCCAATTCTTATTATTACGGCCTATCACCCTACATGGAATGAATGCTGATACCGCAGCAGAGTCTAGCGGCGTCAGGGAAGCGTCAATTCCCTATAGGAGTTTTGCATCATTAATCTCACAAATTTATGTCAAAAAATAACATAAAAAAACAAAATAGTATTGAAAATAAATACATGCGAGTTCCGATCAGCAGAATACTCCTGTGGTCGTAGACTGTGTAAAATGCACGGGGACCCGAACGGGAGGCTTCGGTCTTCATTGATAGCATCGCGCATCTCCGGTATACCATATGCAATGCGAGCGGTGGTAAGAAGATCTGATCGCGTAGTGATGTTTGCCAGCGGACCAGAAGCAAGAACATACGCGTGCGTCTTCGAGTTGCTGCTGTCACCTTGCTCCATCGCTACAGATGAGCAGTGTAAGCCGCGGCGATCGATCGTTGGGCAGCGGAGAAAGTGGAATGCGGGAGTTAGTGGGGATGGTGGTGATTATTTAGAGAGGAATGTAGAGCGCTATATTACAGATGTATACGATTCAATTCCGCTAACCGCAAAGCGGTTCCACTACTAGTCTAACCGCAAAACGGTTCATTTTCTTGCGTAGTCTGTATCGTGCATAAGCCAGTCTGGCACTTGTCCGTCTGACGCATTACTGTCATTTTATTAAAAAAAAAATTGTTAAGTGAGTGTACAGAATATAACCTACTACTTACATATAAGACTGAGCCGTACTCGGGCTCAATGCACTTTGTTACCTATTAGTGGAAAGTGTGTTATGGTACCTACTATAAATTTTATAAATATGTGCCTAATAAAGTTTTTGATCTGCCTATCGGGATTACCATGTCTCGCGCGCTGTATTGCCTGTTTACAAATTATAAACAAAATATGTCAGTACGTGTGTACTATGTTTTTTTTTTGGACTTACGCATCAGGCTATTCCGTACTTATTTGTATTAGCTCTAATGTAGAATCGTGTAAGTAGTGCAATAAACTACTTGCACATGCATTTATCTGTATGTAGCAAATGCTGGTAATTAAGAACGACACGTTTTATTGTACCTTGGACGATATTACATAGTGGCACACGTACACACACGTACACACACTATATGGTTGCAGAGAAACAGATACACTACATGGCTGCATAGACACAAAACACTAATACTTCCTTAATTTATTTCTCACCCTGGTCAACCATCTCTTCATGGCCCTTTTGACCTTGCACAGAACAATTGAAGCAGTTACTTCTTTCTCCGTCTCAGGAGGTACCAATGCATGGAGGTATTGTCCTTCAAGAGCCCTTTCCAAATGTTCCAGTGGAGGGTACTCCCCTGCACAAATATGCCGAATTCTTGCCTCCCTAGGATGCAATCCATCGACTCTTCTTGGCAACTCAGACATTGATGGCATGCTAGGTGCACATGCCCTTCTAATGTTAGGTGGGGCATTTGGAGAAGGGAGTGCCATGATAGCTGTTCTCACAAGACACTCACCTAGCTGCTGCAAACCACCCACAGCTTCCTGCTCAAGGAATGCTCTATTCCTCTCATCTGCCAACTCCCTTTCTCTTGCACTCCTTCTGTGGTAAACTAGGAGATTGGCAGGAGCAGGTTCTTGTGTCCTGGAACCAGTGGATCTCCTAGAATACTGCATGGTTTCTATCTGTAAACCAACAACGCAGTAGCTACTATTTATATGAAAAAAAAAGTAGAAGTCACTACAAGAAGTCAGTGGAATCAGAATCACTCCATTTTTTAATTGCATTGTCAGTCAGTATGAAAATGGTCACTCAATTGCTTGTCGCTGCATGCTTTCTATGATTTTTAGACTGCATTTGTCATGACATTATTATATTTGCATGTAACTGAGTGTCAAAGAATTGTCACTCAGTTGCTTGTCTCTGCATGCTTTATATGCTTTTTATGCTGCCATTGTCGTGTCATTCTGTGCAGAATATATTCACTCGAAACCCTGACAAAGGCATCAGGTCGCACAAAAAGAGCAAATGCAAATGAAACCCTGCCACTGTCGCATTATTTATCTCAGCATGTTTTTTTGTTCACTGGGGAGGGACATGTGTCAGCTGTATTGACTACAGTGGTGAAGGGCGCGTGAGTACAGCAATGACACCAGGAGGAGTACAGTAGTTTTTTCTATATGTTTTATGCAAAAAAATGAGTTGTCTGGGAACGTACAGGAACCAGCATGGCTCGAGTACAGTGGGGAAGGTTGAAAAGGTACAGATTTGTCACCAAGTAGGGTACATGACTATTTCTCCAAGTTTTCTGCAAGTTTTGATTTATCTGGGAAGGTACAGGTGTCGGCCACGAGTACATCTTGGCCACCAAGAGGAATACATGAGTGTTTCTTCCTCATGTTTTTTGTTCACTGTGAAGAGACATGTGCCAGCAGGGTCGAGTTCAGTTGGGAATGTTGCACGAGTACAGCTTAAGCAGCAAGAAGATAATATGACTGTTTCACTATATTTGTCTTCAAATTTGGGTTCTGCAAGAAGGTACAGGCGTATGGTGTGACGAGTACATCGGTGATGGGTGCACGAGTACGGCTACGATAGCAAGAGGAGTACAGTAGTGTTTTCCCTATGTTCTATGCATGTTTTTTGTTCTCTTGGAGACAGGTGCCAGCAGGGTCGAGTACAGATGTGAAGGGCGTACGATGACAACTTAGGCGGCAAGAGGACTACAAGAAGTGTTTCCCTATTTTTGTCTGCAAAATTTGGGTTCTGCAGGAAGGTACCGGTGTAAGGTGTGTCGAGTACACCGCTGATGGGTGCACGAATACAGCTTCGCTAACAAGAGGTGTACAGTAGTGTTTCCCTATGTTTTCTGAATGTTTCTTGTTCTCTGTGAAGAGACAGGTGCCAGCAGTGTCGAGTACAGTGGTGAAGGGCGCAGGAGTACATCTTAGGCAGCAAGAAGAGTACAGGACTGTTAAACTATATTTGTCTGCAAAATTTGGGTTCTTCAGGAAGGTACAGGTGTAAGGTGTGTCATGTACATATGTGATGGATACACGAGTACATCTTTGATAGAAAGAGGAGTACAGTACCGGTTCCCTATGTTTTCTGCGTGTTTTTTGTTCTCTGTAAATGGACAGGTGCCAGCATGCTCGAGTACAGCCGTGAAGGGCGCAGGAGTACATTTTAGGCAGCAATAAATGTACACGACTGTTTCTCTATATTTGTTTGCAAATTTTCGGTTGTGCGGGAAGACATGTCGAGTACACCGGTCATGGGTGCACGATAACAGCTTCGTTAGCAAGAGGTGTAGAGTAATGTTTCCATATGTTTTCTAAATGTTTCTTGTTCTCTGTGAAGAGACAGGTGCCAGCAGTGTTGAGTACAGCGTTGAAGGGCGTAGGACTAAATCTATATTTGTCTGCAAAATCTCTGTTCTGCAGGAAGGTAACAATGGCTTCTATCTCCAAACCAACAATGCAGTAGCTACTGTTTATATGAAAAAAAAAAAGTAGAAGTCACTGCAAGAAGTCAGTGGAATCAGAATCACTCAATTGCATTGTCAGTCAGTCCGACAATGGTCACTCAATTGCTTGTCGCTGCATGCTTTATATGATTTTTATGCTGCATTTGTCATGTCATTCTTTGCAGAATATACTCACTCGAGACACTGACGGGGCACAGGACCTAAAGCAACTACTATAAGAAGAGTAAGAGAGAGAAAGATTCCAGAATTGCACAGGTACTAAATAAATGTATCATAAACGCTATCATAGAACGTGTGTTAATTACATAATTTCAACAAGCACCCAGAACATGGGATAAATAAATAAGTAATATAATAAGATGGTTTAACCAGAATGAATGCATTTTATAGTTGCATTGTCACTCAATGTCAATGAGTGTCAAAAAATTGTCAGTTAGTTGCTTGTCGCTGCATGCTTTATATGCCTTTTATGCTGCCACTGTCGTGTCATTCTGTGCAGAATATATTCACTCGAAACCCTGACAAAGGCATCAGATCGCACAAAAAGAGTAAATGCAAAGGAATGCATTCACTCGAAACCCTGCCATTGTCGCAGTATTTTTCTGAGCATGTTTCTCTGTTCACTGTAGAGGGACAGGTGTTAGCTGTATCGAGTACTGTGGTGAATGGCTCGTGAGTTCAGCAACGGCATCAAGAGGAGTACAGAAGTTTTTCTATATGTTTTATGCAATAATTGAGTTAACTGGGAACGTACAGTGTGGGAGGTTGAAAAAGCAAAGATTTGTCACCAAGTAGAACACAGTAGTGTTTCTCCAAATTTTTCTGCAAGTTTTGGTTTATCTGGGAAGGTACAGGTGCCAGCAGAGTAGAGTACAGTTCTGACAGTCGCACGAGTACATCTTCGGCACCAAGAGGAGTACATCAGTGTATATCTATGTTTCCTCAGCATGTTTTTTGTTCACTGGGGGGAAATGGCAGGTGCATGAGTATAGCTACAGCACCAAGGACAGCCTCTATCTGTTTTCACAAGAGGAACTCATGACTGTTTGTCTATTTTTTTTTCAAATGTTGGGACCTGCAGGCAGGTACAGGTGCAAGGTGAGTCGTGTACAGCGGTGATGGGTGCACGAGTACAGCTTCGTTATCAAGTGGTGTACAGTATTGTTTCCTTATGTTTTCTACATGTTTTTTGTTCTATTGGAATGGACACGTGCCAGCAGGGTCGAGTACAGCGTTTAAGAGCGCACGAGTACAGCTTAGGTAGCAAGAGGAACACATGACTGTTTCTCTATAATTTATTTTTGTGTAATTTGTGGATTCTGCAAAAAGGTACAGGTGCAAGGTGTGTCGAGTACAGCGCTGCTGGGTGCACGAGTACAGCTTCGTTAGCAAGTGGGTACAGTATTGTTTCCTTATGTTTTCTACATGTTTTTTGTTCTCTTGGGATGGACACGTGCCAGCAGGGTCGAGTACAGCGTCTAAGGGCGCACGAGTACAGCTTAGGAAGCAAGAGGAATACATGTTTGTTTCTCTATAATTTATTTTTTTGCAAATTGTGGATTCTGCAAGAAGGTACAGGTGTAAGTTTTGTCGAGTACGGCGGTGATGGGTGCACGACTACAGCTTCGTGAGAAAGAGAAGTACAGAGGTGATGGACGCACGAGTACATCATAGGCAGCAAAAGACTGCTTCTCTGAATTTTTTTTTCGACTTGTGGATTCTGCAGGTAGGTACAGGTGCAAGGTGTGTCGAGTACAGTGGTGATGGGTGCACGAGTACAACTTTGTTAGCAATAGGGTTCAGTAGTGTTTCCCTATGTTTTCTGCATGTTTTATATTCTCTGGTAAAGGACATGTGCCAGTAGGGTCGAGTACGGCGGTGAAGGGTGTACGAGTATTGCTTAGGCAGCAAGATGAATACATTACTATTTCTCTGTATTTGTCTGCAAATTTTGTAATCTGCAAGAAGGTACATGTGTAAGGTGTATCGAGTACAGCGGTGATGGTCACACGAGTACAGCTTCGTTAGGAAGAGGTGTACAGTAGTGTTTCCCTATGTTTTATGCGTGTTTTTTTATTCTCTGGGAATGGACATGTGCCAACAGGGTTGACCACAACGGTGAGTACAAAAGACAGTAGTTGAAAGTAATTATGAGTGTAAATTCTTTCTGCATGAAGCTACAGGTGAAAATTCTTTCTGCATGAAGCTACAGGTGCATGAAGGTACGGCTTCGTTAGGAAAGCTTTTCCTTCTGATTAGCAATAGAGTACAGTTGGGAATGTTGCACGAGTACAGCATAGGCAGCAAGAAGAGTATATGATTGCTTCTCTCGGATTAATAAGTACTGATACAAAAGTACTGATACAAAAGTACACCTACAGCATATTCACAAGTACTAACAAATCACAATGTAGTGAAGTTTACTATCCGACGGTTCATGGTGCGGTTTTATTAACCAAGATGTTTGACAGGTACTAGTTGCACGTGCTGTCCACCGTCCACCATAGGGAATGTGCTACAAAAGACAGTAGTTGAAAGTAATTAATAAACACATTAGACAAATTAGTTTTCTTGTTAAAATTCATTGTTGTACATGTGAACATGCTTACTATGACAGCATCATCCGTAGAGTGGGCTTGATGGTTGTAACTCTTGGATTCCGGTTGGGAATTTCACCATGTTGCGGAAGCTGAATATTAAAGTGTACAGATACTCAGCTTTTCTGGCGTTTATAGTGGGCTGCAATGAATGGAGGCAACAGTGGTTACAAGTACTGCATATCATATATACACTGTATCTTATTAAAGAATATGAATTTCAGTAACACTTACATGATCCTTTTTAATTGTCTCATATCCTTCCTTTTCACCCAATAGTCTAATCCCATCATATAGGTACGCACCCATCAGAACATAAAATGTGCACTGGTTTACTCCTTGGTGTGGGCAAGGAATATATCTTGGCTTGTTTGCACAGGCAACCCAGCTGTTTGGTTGATTACTTTTATTGTATCTGTCTGCACCGTATACTTTCTTGAGTACAAGTTCCATCCTTGCCATCTGTAGGAATCAGGGAATAAATGATCGTAAAAAATGATGATTGACAACAATAAATAGTATTGTGTGAAAAAGCATGCGTGTGGATTTTTACTATACTTACTATTTTCCCGCATTCTGTGTGGAATCTGCTCCTTATATAATGGTCGTCATCACTTTTTTGGCATTATATTTTCTAGAGTCCAGTATTTCGAACTTTTGTGTATATTTGTTCATCACATACAAAGTATGGTGATAACTCTTGAAGTACGTCATCATTATCTGTTTGGAGACTTGACATGTAAGAACAAGATGGAAATAGTAGATATGTACGCTGGAATGATGTTGCACCTATAGAGAAACGGAGCTTACAAGTTTTGAGCCAAGAAGGCACTTTGTTCTGTCAACATAGTTATGGAAAAGTTTCGATGCAATATCCACGTTGAAATCTTCTGTGTAGCTAGATGGAACATTCATTTTTTGAACGGATTCTTCTACTTCCTCTTCTGTCTGTTCCCAAACAGCCACCTGGAGAACATGCTGCATCATTCGTTGCAAACATATATTATATCAGTAGTTAGTGTACAATATAATCACTTTTATGGTGCAACATACATTGTTGACTGCAAGGCATACCATGATAAATCATTGGCTTAACAACACTCGTTCTCCACTAGCGTACAAATCGGACGTGCTCGTCATCTCGTCAATGATGTAGTCAATGCTATTACCATCCATTAACTCTTTAGGTCCAAATTGTTTTTTAATCTCAAGGCCCGTGTAAGAGGTATTCATGTCAGGAACAGAACTGTGCATAACCGGTGCTCTGAATACCTCAGTTCTGCATGAAAATCCAAAGGTTAAAAAATAAATAATTGAAGAGATGAAGATTATGCAGTGCAAGATGAAATACTTACACATCAAATTTCTTTTTTTTCAGAAGGAGGTCATATAGGTTGTTTGCAAGTTTCTGGTACTTGAACTTCCTTGGTCTATGGTCCGGCACAGGCTGGCAAAACTTTTTGGCAGTAGCTCTTGGTCTCTTTGTTGTCGTGACGTTAGACGGGGTAACAATGTCCCTCTTCAGTTTGACCAACTTAGTTCTTTGCTCAACATTCGGTTCTACATGATAGGACTTTGAAACCTTCGGTGGAGTCTCAAGACTTTGTGACCTGGTGAGGCTACAGTGCAAATCTTTATCAATTTTATAACCAGACGATGAAGAAGAGGTTCTGTTTATTGGAGTAAACAAAACTTGGTGCAATCTTGAAGGATCGTCAACTCTTGCTTGTCTAGTCCTCAAGTATTCAGTGCTGTTGTCTTCATAGTTTATGGCGACAACAGATTTCTGTTGCTTCTGATTCCTGTCTTCTTCACCGCTCTTTGTTCTTTCTTTGTCTTCTTTTTCGTCCTTTGATGTTTCTTCCGTTCTACGACTTTCCTTGAAGCATTCCATGATGTAGTCTTCCTGGCTACCGATGAGTATGTATTCTTGTTCTTCAGTATAGTTTTCTTTTCCATCATCAACAACCCTAGGTTCTGGTATATTGACATCAGGTAGGTCCATGATAACAAGCATGTTTGGATTGACAGGTGATTTCATCCTGATTAAATTGTACTCTCCCGGAACGACCTTTTTAAGCTCACCTACACCAAACAATAATATAAATATGCCGTGAAATATCTATATGCGCAGTAAATCTTTAGTAAAAAATGTGAAGTACTAACTACCTTTGTCGATTGTTTTAATCAGACCAATATTAACCTCCAATCTTTCCCACATAAGAATCAAGTATAATAATCTTTTTCTGATGTACAATACATCGTTCTATCGAATGAACAACATAGACTTTCCATTCCAGAACATGAAGAAAATCATCATGTAGACTCCACAGTTTAACCTGCGTCGATCACCATGTAAATCATTAGCATATCTCTTTATATAAATAAAGGTTCAACAATACTTATTTAATAAATGTCCAACAATTCTTACGTTTCTCCCTGAAGTGGAATAACTTTAGGCTTCTGGTACGAAAATTCGTCGAGGTTTTCAGGTGACAGATTTCCGTTGGTTTGTTTGTACGCTTCCTTCCAAATTTCCTTGAACACGTCAGCCGTGTTAACAAAGTGCTGTTCAGCTCCTCCCCCTCCAAGTGAGTCTAGAAGTTCAAACCGCTTTTTCTTTAAATTCACGCACATGACGAAATAGTGGTCCACAGGACAATTTTTATCTCCTTCTTCAAAACATGGAACCTTTATCTGCGTAAACAAAAAAATGCAATCCAGCTATTTGTCTTAAGGCACACTTTTTATTTTAAGATAATTATGGACACCACACTGAAACTTACAATATCGTATCTGTCCAACTGGAAACAATCTTCAACCGGATTAATTGCCCTGATGAGATTTGCCAATTTCCTCGTATTCATTTTGCCATCATTGTTCCTTTTAATCCTGTTTCACCTTAACTGTTTGGGTGTTATATTTTTATGTTAGCGCTGCCTCAAATTTCCGCATACAAATGTGCATGAAGAAAAAAAAAATAATAATATTTCTTACCACTGCCATGAATGGCACTATTAGACGTTTTTTTTCAGGGTTTCGAAAAATATCCCGCGCTAAATCTACCATGATTGTCATTATACTGGTTTTAATAGGAGCACCATCTTCAAAGGAGTCAGCAACATCACCAATTGTAACATCCATCTCACCATATCCAATAAACTTCTGATTTCTGGGGAAATTTAATAAATTATTTGTCAGGCAGTGTTTCTACATTGAATGTAATTACATATGCCAAAACACGATACCTAAATTTTTCCATGCGTTCCCTACTGGATGGATCTTGATTATCAGTAATAGATGATCTGGTACTGTACTTGCATACTTCTTTATAGACAAAATCAGTAATGGTATCATACCCATCATCAGGAGTTTCGTCATCATCTGCAACGAATGATCATACTTTTTTCACACCGTATATTTTAAGATATGTTTTCTTTATGGAAAAAAATAGATTACGAACTTTGCAAAATTTTAAAAATGAAATAGGGGTTTTTCGTCTCTTGCCTTCAATCATGGAATTATTGATGACGATTTTCAATTCGTCCTGAATGGTCATGGTTGGATCTGATGCAGTTTCAGGGCTGCGGTTGTCGCAATTGTTATCTTCTGTTGCAATGTTGCTGTTTTCCTTCAATTCGGGTTGCACCCGCAATGTCTCCTTGATAACCTGCTCTTGTCCATCATGATGACATGACACGACGTTGGTTTTATCTTCCCCATCAGCTGTGTTGCCAACCGTTCTGGCTAACTCGTTCTTTTCCCTTCCGTTACCTTCATCGGAGACATCTTTCACAGAAAAAGTAAAATACATGAGCTGCCATAAATGTAATAAAATAGGGATTTCTATTTTCGTGCCCCTGGTTCGTTAGTTGTACTCAGTTTTCCCCAGTCCCTTAGTTTTTCCTCAGTTTTCCCCTCCTCTAGTTTGAAACACGCACAAGTGCTGGAACGGCCGGTAGCCGTCAGGTCAGAGGCCTTGACCGTTAGTCTGACCGGGTGGGGCCGCACAGGGGCAGCTCCTCCCTGACCGTCTCGTGCTGACGGGTAGGGTCAGGAGACACGTCGGAGCAGCCATCCATCTATCGCTGACGTGTGGGCCGTTTTATTTCATGATTTTATACGCGGTGCTGCCAATGACAAATGGGGCCGCTCTATAGGGCTGCCGCAGCCAATGACCAGTGGGGTCATCTATTTTTCAGGAAAAGACATATATTGCCGCTCTGTGGGGCTGCCGCAGCCAATGACCAGTGGGGTCGTCTATTTATTTAGAGAAACTCATATATTGCCGCTCTGTGGGGCCTCCGCAGCCAATGACCAGTGGGGTCGTCTATTTTTCAGGAAAAGACATATATTGCCGCTCTGTGGGGCTGCCGCAGCCAATGACCAGTGGGGTCGTCTATTTATTTAGAGAAAATCATATATTTTCAGGAAAAGACACATATTGTCGCTCTGTGTGGCTGCCGCAGCCAATGACCAGTGGGATCGTCTACTTATTTAGAGAGAAAAATCATATATTGCCACTCTGTGGGGCCTGCGCAGCCAATGACCAGTGGGTCGTCTATTTTTCAGGAAAACTCACATATTGCCGCTCTGATATATGCCTTTAGAGAATATCATAGAGAGAAGCAACAAGTTCGCTAATTAATTATTCTTAAGCTAGACCGGAGAATCGCTGGCAGCTCGTTCCCCACCGTCGGACGGAGCAGCCATCGCCGGCGCCTCGTCGCGCCGCCGGCTCTGTCCCCCGGCGGCGTCGGACGAACTGCGGCGCTGCACGTCAACCACGGCTCCAGCACTTGTTTCGTCCGCACGCATTGTACCCACCGCAGGAAAGTCCGCCGCAAGCAGATCCGCCGCCCACGACGACCGGGATTTGTTCCGCGCACCAATTGGTATAGCTTGGTAAGACCTCCGCTTCTGCCTCCCCCGCCCCCTAATCGATTCGGTTCCCGTAATTTATTGGAGTTTGCAGGTACGAAATAGTCCTCAATGTCTGGTCGTAGCGGGTACACCGGCGAGGGTGGGGATTCGATCATGTCATGGCCACGTTCTACTTCTCCTACCTCGTTGGAAGTGTAGATATCTAGCTTCAGCTCTCTGTACTACCGTTGAATTTGAAGTTCCGCCATGGCCTGTTGGGGTGATTTCAGTTGTTCTTTTTTCCATTATTGTTACAGTTAGCCAGGCAAGCCGATGATCCATGGTACATTGCATACCAAGATGAATCAACCCAGTGGTGTAGCCAGAGGATGGATTTGGAGGAGAAGGTGGCCAATTTAGGTGATGAATTGGCCTGTAAAAACCTGATGATATTCGAGCTGAAGCGTATTGTGGAGGAAGAAAAGAAGAATTCAGAGCTTATTCGCAAGAAGTTGAGAGTTGAGACAGATCTTGCCGTATTTGATCAAGTGGTAGAAAATCTAGAACATGAACTTAAAGTGATGGGAGAGGAGAAAAGTAGATTCATCTGTGCAGTTTTATTAGGTGTCATCCCTGTCCTACCAGTTATGTGGTTCTGGTAGACGATTTAGTATAGAATTGTTATTCAGTAGATGGCTCTAACCACTGTATTTTGTTGTGGCTCTAAGCACTGTATTTTGGTGTACAATTTCCTACTTGTGCTAAGTAATGCGCACGATAATTTTAGAATGCATGAACATTTTATAAAAGTGAAGGGATCCCAAAAGTGAAAGCATGTACCAGCCTCCGGATCAAATACATATCAATATCTTCCCAATCAAGTTGGGATAGAATTCAAATCATACATACGGATGTACATGGACACATCAAGAACGTGGAGAAGCTTTTTTTGAGACGGGGGTAGTAGTTCGAACAATTTTATCCCATTTGGAAATTGAAAAATACAAATTTATCATAATTTATCCCAATTTGCGGCGTCGAACACGGTCATCTGCGCCATCAAACGTTGAAGCGATGTTATCGGCGATGGCTTCAATGTTCGTGGCATCGATGACCATTGTCGGAACCGCCGCTGTCTTGGTGTACTTCATCAGCGACGGATCTGCGGAGGGCTGGATCGGCGGCTTTGCAGCGCGGTTGTAGACGATGGCTTCAATCGTCTTGGCATCGATTCGCACTCTCGGCACCGGAAGTGAGACATCAACAGGCTCCGACATTGAAGGCTGGGTCTGCGCCGTCGAAGCGATGTTGTAGGCGATGGCTTCAATGTTCGTGGCATCGATGACCACTGTCGGCACGGCCGCCGTCTTGGTGTTCTTCATCATTCAACAGATCTGAGAATAGAATCCTCACCGGTTAGAGACAGAGAGAGACAGAGAGAGACATTTCAACTATTTCTGACGGTTAGATCCTCACCGGCACTCTTAGATCCACGGCGCACGCACGGTTAGATCCGCGCCGCCGCACGCCGCCGCACGCACGGTTAGATCCGCGCCGCCGCACGCCGCCGCACGCACGGTTAGATCCGCGCCGCCGCACGCCGCCGCACGCACGGTTAGATCCGCGCCGCCGCAGGCCGCCGCACGCACGGTTAGATCCGCGCCGCCGCACGCCGCCGCACGCACGGTTAGATCCGCGCCGCCGCACGCCGCCGCACGCACGGTTAGATCCGCGCCGCCGCGACCGCCGTAGTAAGAGAGGAAATACGAGAGAGGAGGATGCGATCGGAATATGCGATCGCCAGGGTTGGTAGGTATGTGCTCTGCTCTTGTCTCCGTATACGTCCATCGTGGTAGAGAGAGATACAGGCCGTCCGATCATAAATGATCGAACGGTGCAAGCGTTCGTTGAGCTTTCAACTAACCAAGATCCGTGTGACATACATCTCGACCAATCAGAGATCAGCCAGTGAGTACAAGTTAGGAAAACTGAGTAGAACTAAGAGGGGGAAAAGTGAGGAAATGTTTATCGGAAGGGCAAAACTGAGTATGACTGAGTAAATCAAGTGGGCCCGGAGGGGGAAAACTGAGTAACACTAAGTAAAACAGGGGCACCCAAATAATAAACGGACTAAGGGAAATTGAAGCTTTTGGCATAAAAATTGTAAAATTGTGTTATTTGAACAATATATTACATTTTGGCCGACTAGATATTGTTTGCTACTCAAAGATACACAAGTGTGACGAATTTGGACTCATTTGGACAAAGTTTGTAAGCATAGTGGGTATTTGGGAGGTGCATTGAGCAGAAAGCCCTGCATCTTCATATCTAGTAGCTCATGGACTAGGAAGTGGTTTTGAAGCTTTTGGCATAAAAACTTCATATCTCTATATTTCCTTTTCCATTATTATTTCTCTAGGTTGTAGGTAACATAACAAGGCTCCATGGGAAGGTTCCACCATGTTTTGAATTATTTTGAATTGAACCCTAAAACCCTAAAACCCTAAAACCCTAAAATGATAAATGTGGCTTAAATGTGGCATACAAATTGTTCATACAAATTCAAATTGTTCAACACAAAGGGATCCCCAATACAAAGGGAACCACAATACAAATTGTTCATACAAATTCAAATTGTTCAACACAAAGGCATCCCCAATACAAATTGTTCAACACAAAGGGATCCCCAATACAAAGGGAACCACAATACAAATTGTTCATACAAATTCAAATTAGTTGTTCAGAATAAAATCTTTCTCTTGCTCCTGGTGTGACTCGCCGGGGCCACCACCTTACTCCGGGTAACCCTACCAGGGATATTACCGGTGTCTACCTTCCTTTTGCCCTCTTTCTTGTTCTTCTTCTTCTGCAAAGCTTGTGCTTTTTCTTCTACCATGTACTCTTCAAAGTTAGCTTCTACCATGGCCTTACTACTTTCGAGGCATTCTCGACTATACTGTTCCCTCTCCTCTAGACTCATCGGTTGAAGCCATTCTACATCCATCTGTTCCCTCTGCTCTCGATCCATCGGTTCAATCTCCTCATGTTCAATTGCTGCTTCAATCTCCTCTGCATTTGCTGCTTCAATCTCCTCATGTTGAACTGCTGCTTCAATCTCCTCTGCATTTGCTGCTTCAATCTCCTCATGTTGAACTGCTGCTTCAATCTCCTCTGCATTTGCTGATTCAATCACCTCATGTTGAACTGCTGCTTCAATCTCAAGTTGAATTGCTGCTTCATTCTCCTCCGCATTTTCTGCTCCCGCCTGATCTTCCATTCCAAAAGCTGGGTCAACTCCATTTTTACAAAGCCTAGCAATGTGTCCAGGGATTCCACAACGTTTGCACTTACATTTTCGAATCGGTGCACCACCCTCTGCACTAGCTCTGATCCTATTCTTCCTCGGCCTACCTGCCGGTCTAGTCAATACTGGAGAGTACAGTTTGAAGCCTGGATCGACTTTCATCCATTGGTCTTTTCCTAGCAAGGTAGGAACATTCATAGCATATGCAGCCCTAAATTTGGCAACAGAGAAATACTCTGACACATACTGATCAACTTCACCATCTTCACCCCCTATAACACTCATGAAAAACAATGCGTGTATGCAGGGTATCCCACGGATCTGCCATCCCCTACAATGGCATGTCCTATCAACCAAACTCACTGGATACCTCCACTGCCTGTTTTCTTTGTCAGTGTAGGTTACCTCAGCCTCCATTCCTTTTCTGACGCATTGCATCCTCAATTGTTTTGCCCTGGCATGCAAAGACTTAATCAAAGATGGGAGCATGAGATGGCCAACATAATTTGTGGATGCAATTCTTTGACGCAGATCGATCTTTATCATGATCATCTGCCTAATCTTATCAAATATTTGCCACAAAGATAAGCCCTTTCAATGACTTGACCTTTGAATTGAAACTCTCCGCAAGGTTACTTGTTACATAGTCTACCTTGCAAATTTCATTGAATTGGCTTCTTGACCACACCCTACCATGATGTTCATCCAAGTACTCCTTCACCCTATGTTTTTGTTTATACAACACATCCAAATGAAACAGATGCTTCCTAGAGCTGCATGTGTATGAAGCTGGCCATAGGTTGTCAGTAAAAACTTTACCCTTGAATTTCTTTGTAAAATTCTGTACCAAGTGTCGCATACATTCCCTATGCTCCACTCCAGGGAATACTGCTTCTACCGCAGTCTCCAAACCTTTGCAAGCGTCTGTGTGGATAACAAGTCCTGGTGGATGACCTATAAGGTCGCGCAAATTCTGCAGAAACCAAGTCCAACTTTCCTGTGACTCAACCTCCAAAACCCCATAAGCAACAGGGAACATCCAATTATGTCCATCAACTGCAGTAGCAGCAACTAGCTGTCCTTTAAACCTGCCATGAAGAGCTGATTCATCAACGGCCAAATAAGGCCAGCAACCGTCCAAAAGCCTTTCCAAAGCACGCTTTGAAACAAACAAAAGCCCTTCTAAAACATTCCTTGTGCATTACCTTCCCGCTTTTCAATTTGTAGGGAACTCGTATGCTTGTTTATCGCTACAACATCGCTCGGACTAGCCATCTCCACTTCAGCTTTGAAAGTGTAAAGCAACTGAAAGCTTTCATTCCATGGACCATTGATCTTGTCAAGAGCCATTTCCTTTGCATAGAACATCCTCATGTAAGGTACTTCCATTTTATACTTCTCAACCACCTTTTTTACGAGTGCTGTTGGACCAAGTGAAGGATCTTCTCTCAGCCAATCTAGGATTATATCTGCCAACCACCTAGTCTTCGCTAGCTTTGTTTTCAGCTACGGCTCTCCCCTAGAGGTGGACACCTATGGATCTCCTTATTCTTCTTTATCTGAAACATAATGATAAGGGATGTCAGTAATAGATAACAAATTTTACACCGTGATCTAAATACACAACTGGTTGGCGTAGTACCTGAACCAAGTTGCTTCTGCGCATTGTGGATGCATGCAGCCTAAACCTACACCTTGGGTATGGGCATTTAATTGTGAACCTACCTGGCTCACTTTTAATAACCTCAAAATTATTCTTAGTGAGAATGTGATATGTAGTAATTGCATTACGGCAGTCCATCATCGTTTGAAACACGGTGCCTTCTACAAGCTGGGGATTCTCCCTGTTCCACTCAATTGTTGGCAAGTCTTCACCTTCGTAATCGGCTAAAACGAGGCTGTCATCATTCTCATTCTTCTCTTCATCATCAGTGTCATCAAATCTGGCACCAAAAGCCATATCTTCCATGTATTGATCCTCCATTGCCTCGCCATCGCATCGATCTACCAATTCAGGAAACATCAACTCATCCTCATCATCTTGAGGAGGCTGATCCTCAATGTCTGCATCGTCCTCCACATCGACCGTACGAACGATCTGGCTACCACTAGCACTGGGGACAGATGGTGCTGCTGTGGACCTACAAGGAGCGCCACGGCGCACACTATTAGCAGAGGCAGCAGCAGTAGAGAGACATGATGCCCGACCACCTGATGATGCCCCAGCACCAGAGAGAGATGATGCCTGGCCCCTGTCCACATGGATACGAATTTTACCGAACCGGCAAGAAGCATTCAAAGCAAAAAGAAATCCCAGATCGTCTTCGGAAATTAGTGGAACAAATCTTCCCTCCGAGCTGTTGAAATATTCGAAATGAACTGCATCGAGAGAGCTCCAGGTGTAGTTATCGTAGATGTTAGCTTTGAAATCCGTTAACGAGATGGTGGTTGCAACCACCGTAGGGAAGTTAAACCCAGTCTTACAGCGTTTAGAATCACTCGTAAAGCTAGAATCCAGCCTAACCACCAGCCGAAAAGCCAGCGCTGGATCCATCCTATTCGAAAAGCAACGCAGTTAGTTGAGCAACAACGATTGGCGCTCAAAAACTGCCTACTGTTAATTCACATAGGCAGATGATGCTTACCCAGATGGAATCCATGCGTTAGATCCCTCCGATTCCCAATCTTCTCCACGGCTGGCGGCAATAGTCGGCACACCAGATGGAATTACAAAGAGGACAGGGGTAGATCCAGATCTGGTGGAGGCGGAGCCCGGGGGTGGTGGTGGGGGCGGGGCCGGCTCGGCGGCGGACGACGCCATAAGGTAGGTGGGCAGGATGGCGTGGCGGCGGAGGGGCGGTGTGTGAGCTCCTCCAGTCTCGGGCGGAGGGGAAAGCTTTGGGTCAGCTCTTCCAGTCAATAGTCAACACATTTCGAAAGCAACGGTCAAGTCAAAACCACCGCGGCTCCCTAGCCGTCACCGGTAACGGAAGGCCTCTGAACAGACGGCAACCCTCCCGTCCGAGCCTCTGCGAGGGGTTTCAAACTAGAGGGAGGGGAAAACTGAGGAAAAGTTAAGAGGCTGGAGAAAACTGAGTACAACTAACGAACCAGGGGCACGAAAATAGAAATCCCAATAAAATATGGTTGCACATCTTATGGATAGACCACTGTACTACTTTTAAAGTATTTATCCCATGATTGGGTGTGCACCTTTGATAAGAGCATCATCTGCATTCTGGTCAGCGGTAGCGCATGGACCCTCCATGATTTCATCAGGTGTTGCATCTCCTGACTGATCAAACATAAGTTCGCTTGGCACAGATTGAGTAGTTTTTTCTGCTGCGAAAACATGGATTGGTGGGCATTTCAGTGTACAGATTGCAAAATAGATAAGAAAATATTTTTGGTACTTGCCTATGTGCTGGCCATCCTCAAGCGTTTGTCCATCCTCGGGTACTATAGCAGTTGAGGGCTCCCCCACAATGGTTGCGACTACAGATATGTCACAGCCATCGCCATCTGAGCCCGTCGAGGTTTTAGAATCCTGGTTGGCAGCATCAGGAGATGCACTAACATCAAATTCACCCGTTTTGGCTAACTCGTTCTCTTCCCTTCTGTTACCTTCATCGGAGACTTCTTTCACAGAAAAAGCAAAATAAATGAGATGCCATAAATGTAATAAAATTGGGTTGCACATCTTATGAATAGACCACTATACTACTTTTAAAGTATTTATCCCATGATTGGGTGTGCACCTTTGCTAAGAGCATCATCTGCATTCTGGTCAGCGGTAGCACATGGACCCTCCATGATTTCATCAGGTGTTGCATCTCCTGACTGATCAAACATAAATTCGCTTGGCACAGATTGAGTAGTTTCTTCTGCTGCGGAAATCATGAATTGGTGGGCATTTCAGTGTACAGATTGGAAAATAGATAAGAAAATATTTTCGGTACTTGCCTATGTGCTGGCCATCCTTAAGCGTTTGTCCATCCTCGGGTACTATAGCAGTTGAGGGCTCCCCCACAATGGTTGCGACTACAGATATGTCACAGCCATCGCCATCTGAGCCCGTTGAAGTTTTAGAATCCTGGTTGGCAGCATCAGGAGATGAACTAACATCAAATTCCATACAATTTTGGAGTTGTATTATATTGCGACAAGTTACCGATAAGGAAGCTCCTCTGGCTTCTTCGTCAATTTGTTCAGTCGTTGGTGGAGACATTTTGAGCTGGTCATAATTGCCTGAAAGAAAAGAAAAAGAAATTGTATTATATAAATTACCAAATAGCACTGTTTTTTTTAAAGAAAAGTCCCATCAATGAACTTGCCTGTGCACGAAAGATCCACTTGGTGGGTAACTTGCACATCATCGTCTGCACGTGTATTCTCAACGACCTTATTGCATAGCTCCTCTGCAGCTGAGTTTTCAACCTCTAATCGTGCTTTTGAGCCCTCCACGCAACCTTCCAACAAATTGTCTGAAGTGCACTGGTCTGCATGTGCTACGTCAGGCACAATATCATGTTTCGCCTGGTCTCCTTGCATGAAATCCTCTGGGTTCTGAACTTCTTCACTATTGGTTGCACTTGCAGATTTTATGTTTTGATCCTGCTTTTCAATGGAATTCTGTTGGCTAAAGTTAATGAGCTGTATAGTAAGTTATCTAACTATGATGATAAAAAGTTCGATGCTTTACGTTTCGATCAGATGACTCCGCTATA
The DNA here is from genome assembly GCF_019359855.2 of Lolium perenne. NCBI lineage: Eukaryota > Viridiplantae > Streptophyta > Magnoliopsida > Poales > Poaceae > Lolium > Lolium perenne. Next base: position 383,407,781 of record NC_067247.2, read on the forward strand.
ATATCAGCACTTTTCTGACTAACAGTAGCAGCACTTGTTTCAATGTATGGCGCATCAGCTTCGGCATTAGCATTTGAAGTTCCCACATCCTGTACAAGAATTTACAAACATTTACATCTGAGAAACAAAAAATAGTGCTAAATTTGAAATTTATAAATTAGTACCTCTTTACCACACGTTTCAGTGGGTGGTTCCTTGATGGATTCTTCTGTACGTAGATGAGGTACAATAGTTTGCTCTGGAGCAAGAGGGGGTTCTCTCAGCTGCTGTTCTCCGATGCATGCATGTTGTTCGTCAGTCGCCTGAAGTTACGTATAATAGAGATGGCAAAAATAAAGTTAATACAAGAAGCACATTCATTAATACAGCTAATACATGGATGTGCGGATGCTTATATTTATATTTTTTTTCCAACTAGCCTGGATTTCACCGATGATATTAAACTTCACCTTAAGGTTATACAGAAAATTATATATATCCATAATTTATAACAAAGCTGCCGTGTACATGTATTGCAATTGTGTCTCCATATTGCACAAACACAGTGGCATATAAAAACATGTAATAGTGTACCCGGATTCCTTCCTGCAAGTTATCCGATGGGTTATGAACTTCTTCAATCGTGGTTTCGCTTGTACATGTTTTTTCTTGATACTGTTAATGAGTGGTTGGCCAAAATTAATGAGTTGTATAATAATTTATTTCATAGTACAATGATTAAAAAATTATGGTTCACTTTTGTATCGAGTGATTCCGCTAGCTTGTCGGTACTCATTCCAGTGATTGTAGCAGCACTTGCTACAATCTCTGGCCTGTGAGCTTCAGCATCCTGTTTTGGGAATTTAAAAATTAACACTGAATTGGTTGTCTTGTAGTTAGTACCTTTTCACAGGACATTTGGATGGCTAGATCCTTATTGGATTCTTGGATGTTCTCGGAGATATCTGGGAGAAAACCAGCCTGATGCTCTCTGGGATCAGGATGGGTTTCTTCTAGCAGCTTGTCTCCGATGCTGCCTGTTTTACTCGAGACTTTACGTTTTTGCTTATTCCTCTTTTGTTTGATTACTGGTTTAACCTTGCAGCCTTCTTCTAGTATTTTTTCCTGCTGCTCGCAAGTCGCCTGACAACACATGGAGTACAGTTAGCAATGAATAATAAGTACAAATAATGAATTCCACACATGTTTATGCTTTTACCAAGTACCCTATTTCTCATAGGGAAGGTACATCATAACTTGTGAAAACATACAAATCTATACAAAAATGTGCGAGTGTAATAAAGGAATACCTTCCCTACATCAACCTCCACAGTTTGACGTGCCTTTTTCTCATCAGGAATTGATGTCAATTTGTTGGTTTCACTGCCACGTCCATCTGTACGGTGTACATCAAGAGAATATCTCTGCTCATCTCCAAATAAATCAAACATCGACATGAGGCTGGCTGTTTGGATCTTGAGGTTTTCAATCTTCCTGTGAGAGGTATCCCCGGGTATATCTCTATCTAGCAGCTGCGACGTAGTCTGCAGACCGCATGTCAAATCTAAAGCCTGTTGGATCAGGTTCTTTATGCTGTTTTTCGTATCGCTCTGGACAGCATTGCTGTTTCCTATCATCAGGGCTCCTTGGTGCTCAGATGCGGTTCCCACAGGCATATCATCGCCACCGTGAAATGACCTTCCTGCAACGGGAAAGCAAATGGATCTGTGTCTATTTGCCATTGTTTCCTTTGCTTTTTCTTCTGATATTGTCCGGTAAACTCTATCATCTTGTGCCTTCCAAGTCTGATAAAAAGATTTAACTTACATTACAATGGCAAATAGATAGATCAAAACAAAATTTTAATTGCAAAAGAGGACATTACGCAAAACAAAGAAAAAAATATGAAAAATGTTTGTTTCAAGAGCATGCTTACAATTATATTTCCAAAAACCCAGTCTTCGCTCCCTTTTTGCGCTCCCATGTTCCTGTCAGCTCTTGATATTGCTGTTAATTTTTGTTCATCAAGAACCAACACCCGAGGTGTCTCCTTTCCCATATGAGCTAAGTCTTTGTAAATAAGATAATCCAGGTACATTATTAGCGGTGCTACAACTAATCCTTCCATGTGTTTATTTTGTAACTTCTTGTGTTTCTGCCAGTGAGACGCTGAAATCTGAAGCTCATCCACCACTAGCTGACAGAAATCCATATATTTTATTTTGCCATAATCAAGTCCCTTAACCATGCTTGCTTCGTTTGCAGTGATGCGTGATCCAACTCCAACGCATAAACCTTTATTAAACAATATGAGATAGAAGATCTTCAGTGCAAGGTCTGTATTGATTTCCACTGTATTCTCAGGACTACAATGATTATCGACCATGGATCTTAGCTTATCAAGAAGTTTCTTTGCATTGATATTATCACCTGATTTGAACCCAAGTTCTTGCTTGAGTTCTGCAAGGGCTTCTTTGGTGGGATTCGGCCTTGGAGCTGACACATTTCCATTTGGTATGCCATATAAATGATGGATAGCGTAGCAATTTATCTCTATCTTCTTCTCTTCAGAAAATGTCACCGTCATTGTAGGAATATCTATATTCTTTAGAATGAAGGAAATGCACTTACGGTTGACTGATCCCTTTATTTTAGTGTCTATGAAAGGACCAAACCCTGCATCTCTAACACTCTCTATAAGTCGTGGGATCCTCGCTACTGCTTTGCAGCAGCAATAATTGTTTGGATTGACATCTGACTCATAAGATGGTCCTTGTCCGAAGGATCTTCACTGTCTTTGCTAGACAACAGATCCTTGTTTACCTTTATCCTTTTTGCAGGCAAAACTTTCTTTCCACTGTCTTTGCTTGGTAAGGACCTTTTGGTCCTTTTTTCAGCCGTTTCCTTTATTGAAGCGTCTACTTCACACCTTTCAACACGAGGATCATATAATACAACCTGGGATGAAGATGCCAGATTAGCTCCGTCGTTTGTTCCTTCATCTCCTCTAACCTCTGCATGAAGAACTGCAAAATCTCTAGAATGCTTGGCCCTTTTAATTCCCTTCTTCTTACTACCACTTGCCTTCTTCTCACAAGCAACTGATATGTCTCTTTTTTTGTGCTAAACGGCTTGGGCAGCCGACTGCCCTTCTTGATATAATTAGCAGTCAGTGAAGTGGCACACTCCTCTGCATTTCCAACAGGCCGCGCAGCTGCTTCATCATCTGCACACTTGGTGTTGCCATAATGCATATTGTCGTCGTGTCCAGCCTTCCTTTTCGGCCTCCTTGAGAAAACAGAGGTGAAAGTTTTTTCCTTCCTCTTCGGGTTCACACCTGGAATATCTGCAGGACCAGCTCTATCTTCATATGGAAGACTGTCTGCCTCTGGCGTGCTTAAAAGGAGCAATGTGTCACCAATGGTCCTGCTTGTTGGAGATCTTGAGAAATTATCTGCGTAACAAAAATAAAATATCCACAAAAAATTGTGTTAGGTTCTTGCATCAAAGCATATATACACTACAGCATGAAGAAACCAATGATTTATCATAAACAGATTACAAGCAAGCACTGACTGAATTAGCCTTAACTATTAATTCTAAATATTTGACGAGTACAGGCACAAACGCAATCAATCCGCTGCACTGCAAGAAGTAATGAAAACACAACAACAGAAGAATGAACAGGAACAAATTAACTACTACCGGACTGTTTTGTCCCAGGACTAAAGTTTGAATACGGGGATAAGCACAAGTACAGAGGCAAAGGAGGCTGAAGTACAAATCAAGGCGGGCCTAAGTATTAACAAACCAGAACACAACATACAGCCAAAATCAAATTGCCGATCACGCGAATCTGAAGCACCGTAGTAATAAGGAAACAATAAAGAAGAATTTGGAATATTCAACAATCCAAAAACTATTACGCCCTAGGGTTTCTTAAAATTATACAACGGAGCAGTGTACCAGGATTTAACGGCGGGGATGATCGCGAAAATGACGACATCTCGTTGCAGGTGCAGAGCTTGGGCTCAGGCGGCGACTGTGAAACCCTAGACCAGCAGCGGCGGGACCCACAAAACAATTCCAGCACGATAAGGGCCGACGCGAACGGAGCAGAGCAGCAGAGTAGGTACGGGCGATTCAGCTGATACCCTGCGCAACAGTTATGGGAGGCAAAGGATCCTCCTCCTCGGGGCGGCGGCTTCTCCGGCGACGCTCTTGCGGTTTTCCCCAATTCTATTCTGCTTTCAAAACTGCGAAGTTTTGCGGGTGCGGGAGGAAGACGGTGGGCGTAAAGACGGAGGCGACGAAACGGCAGAGTAAGACTGTCACGTGGGTCCGGATAAGAAACAGATTTTATTAACCATGTTTTAGTTAATTAAACAAAATAGTTAATTAAACAGAACGTGCGTTATTTATTTTTTGCAATAAAGGAACACCATAGTTACAACACTATACAGTTATTATAGTAGTATAATGTTTCCTAATATACGATCATTCACAAAATCTATCTCATCGGACTGCCCATCTTGGTCGTCCATTTCTTCCTGTAACTACGCTAGAGAAAAAGGAGAGACACAGTCCTGTACTCGTTTTCCTACCTAGATTGTACTCGACTCCCCGTCACTTCTGTATTCGACACGCTTTTACACTTGTACCTGCGCTAGAGAAAGCGGAAAGTTACAAAATCAACTACTCCACTGGGTGCGAAACATGTACTCGGTTCTACATCACCGGTGCACTTGACACGCATATGAACTTGTACCTGCGATAGAGAAACACAGACCTGTACTCCTCTTGGTGCGGAACCTGTACTCGACTAGCCGTCACGCCGTACTCAACACCACACCGAACATGTACCTGCGTTGGCGAAAACGGAAATCTTTCAGATAAATCAAAAAAGAAACACAATACCGTGCCCCTATTGGTGCGGATATTGTAGTCGTTTCTACGCCAAGCCTGTACTTCACAAGCGTTGCACCTATACCTGCGCTAGAAAAAACAGAAATATTTCCAGAGAAACAACTCTTACCAAACCAAGTCCTAGTTTAAACTGTACTCGACTAGCCGTCATCGCCGTACTCGTCACCCTTTTGAAAGTGTACCCACGCTAGATAAAACGGAAAACAACTCCAGGATGCGGGATCTACATCCCATTATTCATTGGCGGGAAAAAGGAGAGTCCACTAATATTTTCCCGCCAAACGTTGTGGACTTCTATTTATGCCACATGTCGCTACGACACACGCCCAAGCGTGAAGGAAGACAACTCTTACCAAACCCTAGTTTCATCTCCATATTCGACACAAAACTCATCATATCATCGCAAATCCGTGAGCAAAATCGATGTCGCGGGTAGCTATGGATGGCCGATGGAGGAGGCGATCTACCACACCGATCCCTCCGCGCCATATTCCGTACCTCCCATCAATCATACAGATCCCTCGCCCAATGAATCCATGCCCCCGCTCCCGCGCGCAAATCTCCACCCATGTCTTGCCATACCGCCGCTCAAGAACGGGAGTCTCCACACGAGCATACCCTGACCCACCCAGAACAATCAAAGTAAGATCTGCATGGTTCATCGGCTTTTCTCCCTTCCTAAGGATGGCATCCCTCTCCTCCTGTTCGCCAATTAGAAGAACTTCCAGACGCGTTCCTACTGTGGTTCTTCCCAAACAGTCATGTGCCCAGGAGACAGCTCACGAGGTAAATCGAAAACGACGGCTCAGTATTATATGTTCTTGTTGACCTTTTAAAACAAAAACTGCTATGTTGATTAGTTATAATTTCAGATAATATTGTTACATTTACACATGATAAATTTATGAGTAAGTGATTTTATTGTACGTCTAGAGCATATATTATATGAGTTGTTTTCTCCAAAAAATAAAATGCTATGTATAATTGTTCTGTCATGATAAATATATTACATTGTGTTGTTTTGAATTTAATCTACCTGTCTTGAAATCAATGTACATCACAACCCAGTTGAATCAGATGTGTGGGTTCACTATCTACAGTAGTACAAGTGCCTACTAAGACAAACTCAAATAATTTATATAAACTACGACTGTTATTCAATAAATGCAGGCAATTGAATCAAGCTTCAACAAGGATCCGTACGCCATGGATAAAAAGAAAGAGGTTGATAAAGATGAGGAAATCATGAGCACCCATCATGAACATGAGGAGCTTGAACTGATTGTCATAAGTGATGAAGAATAGGAATATCACTCAGGTAATGTTGAGCAAGGAGACAATGCTGATGACGATGATGATGGTGATGATGGTGATGATGGTGATGATGAAGATGGTGATGATGGTGATGATGGTGATGGTGAAGATGGTGATGAAGCAATGCTACCAAGGGACAGTGAATCAGAATCTGACGATGATGGAAAATACAGAGACTTCATGCACATGGAGGATCTAATTCCAGTGGACGAGGATGAGAGGAACCTCTACTATGCCAGCCTAGAGTCATTGGACAGCCTAAAATACCCTGAAGCAACTCCAGGTGCAATACAACAGAGGAAAGATGATGTTGTCTTCACCATTGATATGTTGATGGGAGTTGCACAATCCAAAAAGCAAGCAATCAATGATCAAATCAACAGGGACAGTGGACGTGCAAGGACATGCATGTGTGACACGCCAGGTGAAGGCTGCAAAGAAGTGATTGTAGTTTCCGACGATGAATGAGGAAGATTACGGAAGGAAGGAGCTTTATTTATAACCTGGTAGATTAAGTTATGTGCTTGTTATATTTGTCGAATATGTTGGACATATTTACTTGTGTTCACCGATTGCCTTAAATTATGCAGCTATTATGTGTGTTTGTGTGTGCAATACAATTTTGCTCTCTCATCTATAGCTACTGTGCGGGTTGCATAAATTAACCTAGAACCAAGCTAACAGTACTAAACCAAAATGGAAAGCGGGAATATTAATGGAAATCAACATATACATTCTAGTAATCCTCCTTGTGCCAAAAGGTGTAATCGTCTCCATATAACCACTGTATTCTGCAACCTTAGCACCTTTACCTACCATCAGACAAGACTTGACACTCATGCCGCAGATATAATCTGGTACTCCTACCCGTCCTTCAGATGTACTCCTCTGAGTGGAACAACCGTACTCTATACCATTAGCATCTGTACCTACGAAATGGAAGAGAAAACCTAACAAGAAAATAACAGAAATTATCTGGCACTCTTATTAATGGCACAAATGTATTTGTATATACTTCAGAAATGTACTCGATACACTTAACACCAGTACCTACACCGCAGGATGGAAAATAATAACGAAAACCACCACATATAATCTGGTACTACTACTCGTGCCGCAAATGTACTCGTCTCAATAGAATTACTGTATTCTAGACCATTAGCATCCGTACCTACAACAGAAAAGAGAAAACACCACAAAAATAACAAAACATAAATTATCTGCCACTCTTGTTCATGGTACAGATGCACTCGTCTCTGCTGCAAAGATGTACTCGACACACTTAGAAAATATACCTCCCTAGTATAAAGTTTGGTACTCCTATTCGTGCTGCAGATGTACTCGACCCACTAGAACAACTGTACTCTAAACCATATGCATCTGTACCTACGACACACAGCAGAAATCCTGACAGGAAAACAACAGAAATTATCTGGCACTCCTATTCATGGTACAGCTGCACTCGTCTCTGCTGCAAAGATGTACTCGACACTCATAGCACCAGTACCTACCCCGCAAAATTTAAAATAATAACGAAAACCACCACTTATAATCTGGTACTCCTACTCGTGCTGCAGATGTACCCGTCTCATTGAAACAACTGTACTATATAACATAAGCACCTGTACGTACGACATACTGAGGAGATCTTGATAATAGAACAACAGAAATTATCTGGCACTCCTATTAATGGTACAGCTGAACTCGTCTATGCTGCAAAAATGTACTCGACACTCTTGGAACCAGTACGTGCCCCGCAGAATCGAAAGTATTAACGAAAACAACCAGGGATAATCCAAGACTTACTCGTGGCCGGAGACGTACTCGTCTCATTAAAACAATCGTACTCTATAACATAAGCATCTTTACCTATGACATACAGCAGAAAACATGACAAGAAAACAACAAACAGAAGATAATTAAAGTCAAGTACCACGTACATGGTACATTAGACTGCAAGGTGTGTCGAATACAGCGGTGATGGGTTCACGAGTACATCTTCGCTAGCAAGAGAAGTACAGGAGTATTTCCCTGTATTTTCTGCACGCTGTTTCTTTTCTTTGGCAAAGGACATGCGCCAGCAGGGTCGAGTACAGCAGTTAAAGGCGTACGAGTACATTTTAGGCAGCAAGAGGAGTACATGACTGTTTATCCATATTTACCTGCGAACTATCGGTTATGCAGGCAGGTACAAGTGTAAGATCTGTCGAGTACAGAGTGATGGATGCGCAAGTACAGCTTAGTTAGCAAGAGAAGTACAAGAGTGTTTCCATATGTTCTCCGCATGTTTTATGTTATTTGGGAATGGACATATGCCAACAGTGTCGAGAACAGAGGTGAAAGGCGCACGAGGACAGCTTAGGCAGCAAGAGGAATAAATGTCTGTTTATCTATTTATGTCTGCAAATTGTGGGTTCTGCAAAAAGGTAAAGGTGCAAGGTGTGTCGAGTACAGCGGTGATGGGTGCACGAGTACATCTTCCCTAGTAAGAGAAGTAGAATAGTGCTTCATTGTGTTTTCTGCACGTTGCTTGTTATCTGGGAATGGACATGTGTTAGCAGGATGAAGTACAGAGGTGAAGGGCGCACGAGTACTGCTTTAGGCAACAAGAAGAACTCATGATTGGTTCTCTATATTTCTATTGTAAATTATGGATTCTGCAGGTAGGTACGGGTGCAAGGTTTGTCGAGTACAGCGGTTATGGGCGCACGAGTACAGTTACGTTAGCAAGAGGAGTACAGTAGTGTTTCCCTATGTTTTATGCGTGTTTTTTGGTTCTCTGGGGAATGGACATGTGCCAACAGGGTCGACTACAACGGTGAAAGGCGCACGAGTACAGACAGGCAGCAAGAGGAATAAATGACTGTTTCTCTTTTTATGTCTGTAAATTGTGGGTTTCTGCAAAAAGGTACAGGTGCAAGGCGTGTCGAATACAGCGGTAATGGGTTCACGAGTACATCTTCGAAGGCAAGAGAAGTACAGTTGTGTTTCCCTGTATTTTATGCATGTTGTTTGTTCTTTGGTAAAGGACATGTGCCAGCAGGGTCGAGTACAGCAGTTAAAGGCGCACGAGTACATCTTAGGCAGAAAGAGGAGTACATGACTGTTTCTCTATATTTACCTGCCAACTATCGGTTATGCAGGTAGGTACAAGTGTAAGATCTGTCGAGTACAGAGTGATGGATGCGCAAGTACCGCTTAGTTAGCAAGGGAAGTACAGAAGTGTTTCTATATGTTCTCCGCATGTTTTCTGTTATTTGGGGATGGACATGTGCCAGCAGGGTCGAGTACAGCAGTTAAAGGCGCACGAGTACAGCTTAGGCAGCAAGAGCAGTACATGACTGTTTTTCTATATTTTTTTTGTAAATTGTGAATTCTACAGGTAGGTACAGGTGCAAGGTTTGTCGAGTACAGCGGTGATGGGTGCACGAGTATAGTTACGTTAGCAAGTAGTGTTTCCATATGTTTTATGTGTGTTTTCTTTTCTATGTAAATGGACATATACCAGCTGGGTCGACTACAGTGGTGAAAGGCGCACGAGTACAGCTTAGGCAGCAAGTGCAGTACATGACTGTTTCTCTATTTTTATCTGCAAACTGTGGGTTCTGCAAGAAGGCAGAGGTGCAAGGCGTGTCGCGTACAGCGGTGATGGGTGCATGAAGGTACAGGCGTAAGTACAACAACACGAAGGTCCTAAGTACATATTATCCAAGAGTACAAATACAACCAAAATAAAAGCAAGAAAACGAAACCATGCATGGTCCAAGGATTCCAGCTGCAAACACGAGACAATAACATCTACATAAATTGAGGTTACATACAAAGGAATAGTGACTGTCTCACATACACAATAAACGTATAAGTACATCAGGACTAAAATATCAAGTACGTAAGGCATAAGAGTACGAGTACATACAAATATATGCCAGAAAAGGGAAGCCACGGGTATTTAATACAAGCCGACAGTACAAAACACGAGATTCTTGGGTTCAGTTACAAATAGTTAAAGCACCAACTAAAATATAGATACAACCATAACGGAGAATCAATGGTAATATCGGTATACAAACAAAGAGACATGTTTCTTTCCGAACGGTTTTGTACCTCCCTTTCAAACAACATTCACCGTCTCGAATGCTTTCTCATGATATCAACGACTGCAGGCATTTTCTTTGTATTACCTTAGAAAGCTAGCATATAGAACGCCAGTTGCTCACGCAGCTTGATAACATCATTCTGCATTTAACAAATGAAAATTATATACTAACCTACAGTTACATATGCCAGCAAAAACATAGACAAAGACTTACTTCTCTTATTTTATGCTGGAAACCACCGCAATGCTGAAGAATTATTTTCATGGCTTGAGGTCCAGAGTCATTCCTAAAAACAGTATGAGTAATAACAATAAAATGTGACTATATGGATTACCAGAAAACAAAACAAACACACATTGAAACACACTAATAAATGTAATATATTAAAAATTTACTCACTCATTGAGGTTTTCAGAAACGATTTGGGCAGGCACCACCTCAAAGTTATAAATATCATAACGCTCAGAGTAGTATGCTGCTCTATAAGCCTTCCTGAAGTTATCAATAACAGTATTTGCAATACTTTCTGCTACAGTAGCATCATAATAAGGACAATATGTCTCAAACCGCTGTCGGATGAAATTAGCGACAACCACAATCCAAAAGTGATGGTCCCTAACAGGAAGAATTACCTGAAAAACAACCAAATCTTAGAAGTAGACCAAAAATAAAACTTGAAAACACAAAGGTAGTTTAAAAAATACCAAGAAAGTAAAATAATTGCAAAAGAGTTGAAATAGCAGTCGAACACAAATTCAATTATAAAACATCAAAGGAAAACTTTGGCATACTTGACAATGTATATCTTAAAGAAACAAATATCATACAAAACAAAATACTCACAACATCAAAGTTATATATCCTGCAGGGTAAATTAGGCTCCATAATGTAATTCTTCAGTGCATTTGGATCAGCACCCAATTCCCTGAAAGCCCTCTAGCAAAGTAGAGAGGAAAAAAAAATCACATTTTATCATTCTGCCAAACAATTACCAATGAAAAAAAATACAAAAAAATTCCATATTTAATAAGCAAAAAAGAAATAGAAGAAACTTACTACACTCTCACTGTACATTATGTACTTTAGGCACTAGGGACGCCGTTGATTAAGGAAGACACTGTTCTCATACTGCTCTTCCATTACAGTGGCAGCAAATACATTCATAACATAATCATGAACGTAACCACTAGGTTGCATTGATAAACCAAAATTTCTGTGAGTAGCCCATCTTCCCCTTGTTTCAACAATCCTTGGGCTGCACAACGAAACAAAACCACAACACAGCAAAAGTTTATTTAAAATGATAAAATAAAATGGAAAAACAAGTAACATAAAATAGTAGGATACCTTCTTCCGAATTGCGCTGGTAAATACTTTCGAACCCACTCCATCATATCAATCTCAGCCTGTGTGGAATCTCTAATTGACAGAAAGGGGCGATGATTTCCATGATGCAAAGTTTGACTTTGTGAAAGCCCTGTTGTTGATCCTCTATTATCTGCGCCTTGTGACATGCTCGTGTTAAATCGTACCTGCTATTGACCATAATTGCTTTGATGATACTGCGGTGTAGCACGAACATGTGGGGATCGAATCATGAATTCCGGAAAGGGAGGAGCCACATAATCAGCGTTCCCACCCACGTCCTCATCATCATGTTGGCTACTATTATACAGTCCTGCACTTTGAGAGCTCTGAAAAGTTTGCCGCCCAAGCATGTTGTAAGAGCTATTATGACCAGTGCTGTAAGAGCTCTGAAGAGAAGACCCTTCATAAGGAATAGATCTCCCACGTCTATAACCAGCAAACCTAGTGTTTACTCCTTGCATAGAAGAATAATTTGACAGGTGCAAACCATCAATGTTAATAACTTGGGAGGCGGGAGGGTCTGGGAAATTAACAGTCCTTGGCCCTCCATGGAATGTTTTTGCAGTTCGATCACGGAGAATGCCCTGATAACCTGATGACAATCCTGGTTGACAGGGTTGCGACATACCAGGGCCTCCGTCTAGATACTGGCGTTGAGTACTGGATGGCACACAAACACTTCCAACAGGGACCAAATGTTCAGGCAACAAGACATCTGAGGACGAGGAATATGAAAATTTCTTCATTGAAAGCTTTTTCTCCATCTCAATCCTTTCTATTTCTTCCCAAGCTGAAGGTTCATCCAACGGGTCACATGGAACCCTATAACTTGTCTGGTCTGCTTCACTTGCCACCTTTGAGCTACTTTTCTCCAGCACAGACATCTTTTGTTTCTTCGCAGACGACTCATGCTGGAAGCCAAGGGACTGAGAAGAATTTCTCTTCGAGGAAGGGAGTGGAAGAGAGTCTTCACGACCAGTAACTGTATTATTAGAAGTGGAAACCTTAGCATGCTCATCAGCAAAAGCAGTGGGATTGATTGGAGGTTCTGCACCTGTGGTGCAATGAGAATGAGTTCCGACTCCCAGTTTATTGCCAGTTTCTTTAACTTCAACTGTTGGATCGTTAGAATTACCGCATGAGCCATCTTTGCATTCGACTCCATCCGCTGTAACACAAGCCAAAGAGTCTACCTTGCAGGGTTTCGTAGTAGAACCTGAACAACACGCAGCAGAGCCACTGCCTTTGCTAGTGGAATCAGGAAAAGCAACCTCAATCTTACCAAGGACAGCTTCATCAGCTTGACTGACATTGTCATTCACCTTCATCGTGGTCCCACATGGCATGTTTAACCTCTCACCAGGTAAGCTCTTATCAGTATCTCCGGCAAGAATCGAGCATTTACAAGTTTCACAAGCAAGAGGACTATTCAAAAGTCCACAACAGCTGCAAACAACTCCTTTCTGGACAAGCAAGTCCAATGCTCCTTCGGATGGGAGTATTGATGGAAGATCCTCCACGACGCGATCAAGATACGCTTCGAGATTCAACAGATACTCCTTATACAATGCATTAGGTGTGTATTTGCAATTAATAGGTATAAGTCGTTGAAGCAACCTAATCTGTTTATAAACATTCTGACTAATCGACATAATTTGCTCACGCCACATGTCATCGCACATACCAGCATTAGTAGCAATACCCTGATTCCTGTTCTGGCTTTCTGGCAAGCTGTACGTTTGGTCCTTCAATACGGAGCCTTCCTGTTTTGATTCAGATCTAACAACAGATGGGCTATCACCAATTCCGTTCGACCGGTATATATGGTCAAAATCATTGAGTATACCTGCATAATTGGCCATATTATCAACCATGGCCTTGAAGAAGAACCACCCTGTTTGTCTTCAGATGCGCAAAATCTCCGTTCATTATAGTGGCTTGCAAGCTGCAAAACATTAGCAATCTTATTGTTGATGATTGGCTGGATTGCAGAGAATATTTCATTGTACAAGCCCTGCTGAATTTCTTTCAGGTCATCAACAGCCTGTTGCAAAATCAAAAAAACAAAATCATATAACAAGAAGATACTAATTGCATACAACCTGGTTCAAACTATAAAACATTGCACTACAAAGGCACATAAATGTCAATTAAAACAAAACATCACAATAAACGTACCAACGGATGCAATGCAGGCTTCACAAAGGAGCAAAGAAACGTCTCAAGACCGGGATGCAGATCTCCAATGCAGAAAGTCAAGAAACACTCTGATGAAACAGAGTTCGTCTCACATCCTTCAACTAATTATAACACACACAAAGAAAAATTAAAAAACACAGTTTAGAGACAGCACATAAACATAAAATTTTAAATCAGGTATTGCTCATCATAATATAAAGAAACACACTAACCGGTATATTGCCATAGGTTCCATCCTCCACACAAACCAAGTCAAGCTTTTCAAATTGACTAACCGTTTCTGAATCCCACACACTAATTCTTGGAACAACACTAGCAAGCTCCTTGACTTGTATATCAAGATATTCTAAGTAAGTCATCTACAGAGAACAACAATAAAAAAATCAGGCACTCAAATAAAATTAATCAATAATATAACAACAGCAGCTGATGAGAAACTAAAGGCGTTACTGACCAAAGGAACTACCAAGCAACCACAAAGGGCACCCTGTAGACCACAATCAACAAATATTTTCATCGAAACTGAAAGTTTATGAAACACTGCTGAAGACCAATCATACGAACGTATTTCCTCAGACGGACCCTCAAGTGCTGAAAGATAGTCAGGACTGGCACACTCATACGTCGTTGGACAGAGGAATGCACTAACACAGAACATCATCCAATATGTTTTGAACTCATTCTCTTCCAAGTCAGCAGACAACAAATTCATCAGCTCATTAATAGTTGGGGTAGTGCCTTCACAACACGACCGACTCCTGACAACATTTCTGAATTCATCACTACACTTGACAGGGATGCGCCGTCCACCAATAGGTATTCCCAACACTTTGTGGACACACAATGCATTGAAAGGAAACTCAAACCCACTCTTGAACACAAACATCCTCTGTGATGCATTGTAGTTGCTGACAATCCAGGCAACAAATGCCCTTGGTAACTCTTCAAGACGAAGGTCAAGGAGAGATTCTTGACCTATATCAGCAACATAACCCCTTTGTTTGGGGCTAAGGGACTTGCAAACAGCATTGAATTTTGGAAGGCTAAATTTTGTACTGAATTCCGATGAACCAACAAGCATAGAACTGGAAAACAGAAAACAATAACACATAAACACATGATCATGACATCAAAAAAAAACAGAAGCAAGAACAAACAAATAGGAATAAAAAAAACTAAACTAACCAAGATTTCCTCAATCGGTGCTCTTCAATTTTTTCATTAGCTGCAGATACTTTATTCTCCATCCTTATCCTCTCCTGCTCAAGCTGTTCACGCACCATGAATTCCTGAGTCACCAATTCAGTACCATCAACTGAAACAGATTGCGTCTCAGACAATTCAGGGGTGTCCCCATCTTCACCATCACGAGGAACATCAACATCGTCACTCATTGAAAAACGTAAATAGGAGAAAACAACGAGAACACAAAGAACAAGCCGAAAAATAAACGGGGCACTTTATTGAGAACCCGCCGCCCACACTCAACACTTGAAGAAAAAAATCATACGACAACAGATCTGGAGAAAAATCAGACGAGAGGTTTCAGAAAACAGATCTGGAGATGTTGGCGCAAGCGTACGAGTAGGGCAAGAGAGAGAAAGAAGATAACTCACGGATCAGTGAGTGCCGGATCACAGCAAGAATTACGGGGACGACACAGAAGAAAAATTGGGAAAAGTGAAATAGAATCAGTCCTCCCATCCACAGTCCCACATGTCATCCACGCAGAAAAGGAATCACTGCATGTAAGAAGGACCCACATGTCATACTGAAACATCAAATCCCATTTAATGACATAAGCTGGCCCACGCATACAAGTAAAGAAAATATATCGGAGGTAGATATCTTAACTAATCCTCCACTTTTGGTGGACCCATCAGGATCACGCTTTCTATCCCTTTCTCTCTCTCCAACAGATTCAAAATTCAAATCAAGATCCAGACGAGAGGAACGACGGAGCCACCAAGGAAGACGAAGGAAGACGAACGATCACAAGCTCAAGGTAAACATCTAGATTCCAGATTCGAAGATTTCAAACGTAATATTCCCTATCCCGATTTTTCTCGTTCGACATCTGAAACCCCATCAACTACTAACATGTACTTCAGTCAATCGCAATTTTTCGATCTATTTTTTTTCCAACGATTCAAAATTCGAACGTGCAGGACGAACAACAACAACGCAAGGGAACAAACAAGGGGTGGGAGAATTAGGCAACGTGCACAGTACATCAGACAGGAATATCCACATAGGTAAATTCACAAGGTTTCCTTTTCATTGGTTCTGGAATCTAAACAGTCACAGACTAACCACTCAAACAGGTGGCACTAAATAAGTTCAAATACTGGGTACTCATCAAAAGTAGTCTTAAATTCAAGCTTGCACATTTGCTTCTGAATACTTTTTCAAAAGTAGCAGTCAAACTTCTCAACCTTCCACGCTTGCTCTTCATAGTTATGGACTTCAACACTTCATACTCGTGCAGAGCTGGAGAAAAAAAAAAGAGAGAGACACATCAGAGAAGATGGATGAAGCATGGGCACAACAGAACAAGGATGAAGAACAACCAATAATGTGGTTGAACAAGCTGCCACCTGGAGTAAAGATACCACTAACTGCAGAACAGATGGCAAAAGTTGCAAAAATGGTAAAACTTACCGAAATCTACTCTACTTACAAGCACCTCCCCGTTACGCTATAGTGCTAAACTTTGTGATATCAGGAAGTACTAAATCACCATACTAACAAGTACTAGTAACAATGCATGGTGAAAACAGACTAACGAGTCCAGCAAGTACGTAACTACCGCCTTGTGCCTATAATGATCAGGAAACACTAACTATAATATGACTTTTTTGTGGTTTATTTTGTAATGTTATCATACATCTTTTATTTAAAATGTACACAACATAAACTATTTTTCTTTGTTTTTGACATGCATGTACAAAAAAAATTATATTCATTGTTTTTTCAGGCAAGAATACACACGTGGAGGAATAAAAGGGAGAAAATGCAACAAAATAAACTCAAACAAGCTGAGTCACAGTACAGAGTGCAGTGTGCTCACCTCAAATGATCTCTGATAGAAGTAAAGAAGGAAGAAGCTTCCAGCAACAGCTCAACAATGGAAATCAATCATTATGCGCCCTCCTACGCTTGTCCAAGAGAGCATCCTTCCCTGCTTGCAAGCAACATCAAATCAAATCAATCGCAAAAGTTCACAACGAAGGTTGGTAAAATTAATTACTAGACATGGCAATGAAAATTCACAACTAGATTTTATTGAATCAATTTAACAAATATAATTAAAATTGATTATTTTATGAGATAGTAGTATTATTGACTGTCAATCGTCTTAGTGGTGCCGATGGCAACAATGTGAAACAAAAGCATCACGAAGAATCAGGAAAGCATAATTATGTGTCAAGAACAAGCAGCAGAGCAGCTCATTGCACCAAATGAAAAATACATGCAAAGAAACTCATCAAGTTATGAGGTACGTAACAAAGCTTATAGAAGCTAAGTACAAAATCAAAAAAACTGTTAGGATAAATCCTGGTAATTATTTATCCATTTTAGGGTTTATTCAAAGAAATCGAGGACGATGATATGTCTGACGACAACAACCACACACAGATCAAGCTAGTAGACAAGCACAAAGCCTCCCGACAACAATCTCAATAAAACAAAGAAGACATCAAGAAGGCATGTATATTACAGTTAATCAACAATTCTCGCAATGGCCAGAAAAGTATCTGTGGTTAAAAAATAGCCTGACAAAATTAAATTTATATCCAATTCACAGGAGGTATACAGCGACCAGGTAAGAATGAAACAACATACAGGACCAAGCAGCAGCTATGGTATACCAGACAAACAGAATGACAGGAAAACACACATGCAACCAATACCAGAAAAAATTATCAAGGTACAATTCAAGAATTATATACAAGATAAATGATGATTATGCAATTTGGAGAGACATCAGTAAACCAGTAATCTAACACAAAGTTTACTTGATTTACTTATTTGCAGGAAATGAAGTTTGCTACAGCCAACAACAACTCCAGTGATAGCACAACAAGCAATACAAAGGTAGTAGCTACATGTATGTATTATAATTACCAATTACATTTAAATTAATGAATTAAAAAAATTAATTGTATGCCTTTAATTTACAGGAAACATATGAAGCATACACATGTACAGAAACATCGGGAAACAAAATCATCGATCATCAGGTAATTACTTTCGATATAAAAAACAGTGCACACTTTGTTATTTGTGGAAATAAACATTAAAATATCTAAACATCTGGAACACCACCTTCCCAAACTCATGCACAATATGAATGTTATGATTTCAGGAATCCAGAGGAATGGGAAGTACCGACGAAGAAACAAGTGTCTCAAAGGAAACAAATCAAAAGGAAGCTTATTCATCATCGCAGAACCACAAAGACAGAGAATCAAACTCGCCCTCGGAGGAACAAGCTTCTAAGCAAGAAACTAAAGAAGAACTGAAGGATGATGATCCAGAAATAAATCCAGATCCTCCAACAAAGATGGAAGAGGAAATAGAAAATATGTTCAGCACAGATGACTACCCAGCAGTTGAAGAGATTATGAGTGCAGCTATACCAAAGGAAGGTGCCCGTTTCAAAACAAGAGACGATGCATTCTATTGATACGCTCTGTATGCAAAAAAGGAAGGATTTGCAGTGAAGAAGTTCAGCAGCAAGAGATCAGGAAAAAACGGAGAAATGTACATGCAAATGTTCGCATGTAACAAAGAAGGATGCACAAACACAGATGCCGAACCATTGTCGCATAGGAGAACAAATGTACTACTGAAGACTGGCTGTAAAGCACACATAATTGTAAGACAATTTGATGGATACTAGTACATCAAGAAGGTTCACTTAGAACACAACCACCCGCTGGAACCAACAGACTATCTAATTAGGTTTGCACACTGTCACAAAAGGATGACTGATCTCGACAGGAGATTAATTCATCTACTACAGATGGGACGTCTGCCACCAAGGAAGATGATGTTAATCTTTCGGTCGATCAGAGGGAAATTCCGTGGAATACCCTTCGATGCTGTTGATCTAAGCAACATAAAGAGTAAACAACAACAAATAGAGAAGGACCATGACATCCAGAAGTGCCTGGAACGCTTCAAGACACTCCAGAAACAAGACACGGCTTCTATCATGACATGGAAATAGACAGCGAAAAAAGAGTTCGCAGCCTGTTTTGGATGGACGCAATGTGCGTAATGAACTACAAGCTGTTCGGTGACTACATATCTTTCGACACAACTTTCAGCACAAATAAGTATGGATTACCATTTGTTCCTATAGTTGGGGTCAATAATCACGGCTCCACAAGATCGTTTGCCGTTGCTCTGAAGGATCAAACAATGTAAATATTTATATGGGTTCTGGAAACATTTGTTCAGGCCATGGGTGGAAAAGAACCAAAGACAATAATAACAGACCAGGACAAAGCAATGAAGAAAGCAATACAAACAGTTCTAAAGTCTACAACCCACAGGAACTGCTACTACCACATCGTGACCAAGATGAGTCGGAAAGAGAGCACCTTCTTTGCAAAAAACTCAGGACTGTCGGAAATGCTAATGTACATTGCGAAGAACGCATTCACACCAGATGAGTTCGAAATGGGATGGAATAAAGTGATAAAGGATTACAATGCTGGCGGAGAAGAACACCTAAGCAAGTTATTCAGGATAAGACACAGGTGGGTACCAGCGTACTTCATGGATAAATTTTACCCATTCTCATCAAGCACAGGAAGGAGCGAGAGCACAAATAACATGTGGAAATGCTATAGCCAGCACACAGACACAATAACAATGTTCCTTGAGCAATATGAGGTCATACAAGACAAGTGCTTATCTGCCCTGGACAAGAAGAAGCTCACATCAACACTGAAAACAGCAAAACTAGTAACAAGACATCCGTTTGAGAAGCAAGCTCTTGAACAATTCACGCATGAAATATTCGAGAAGTTCCAGATCGAGATCACAAACAACACGGCATTCAAGGTAGATGGATCACTTGAACCTGATCGCCACCTGCGGCTGAAAAGAATAGTGAAATTCTACAACCACATGGAATTCAAAAGGGAGTTGTTTGACGTCACATTTGACGATGAAAAAAAGAACTTCATGTGTTCCTGCAAAAAGATGCAGAGGGATGGTATACATTGCTGCCATGTAATAAAAGCAATGGTTCACATGGAGATCAATGATTTGCCAGAGAGTTTTGCGATTAAAAGATGGAGAAAAGACATAGACATGGAACTCGCAACATTAGGAAATGTCGCAGATGCCTCTTGCGGAGACGAAACACTAAAGTTTGCCGGTGTGATGAGCCATATGGCAGAACTTTGCAACAAAGCGTGCCCAAATGACAAAGCATATAATGTCATGATTCAGTGTATGCGTGATATGGAAACAAAAGTGCTGGCAGCAATAAGAGAAGATGAAGGAGCTAAAAAACTACACGATGAAGAAACAGGTAGCAACGAAACATTACGTGACCCACCAATGTCCGACAGAAGAGGAACAAAAAGAGGAGACAGAATGATGCCAGGTTCAGAAAAAAGACAGAAAACAAGACAAATAAAATGCGGACCCTGCAAAAAATCAGGACACAATGAACAGGATGTGAAGCACCGAAAGCACAAATTGCAGCAGAGAGACAAAGACAGCACCAAAGACATGCAAAGAAGCAAAGAAGCAAAGAAAGATCACAGCAGAGATATACAAGCAATACAACACATGATCAATCAAGCAACACACACAGAAATAACGATAGTAACACAACAGAAAGAACAACACAACCAGGAAACACGTACGGTATGTACTACCACAACGGAAGAATAAGATGCAACATGGAATATCTAGTTTTTGGTACAAGAAACATATTAACAAGGTAAGTGTGCCCATGAAGTTACTTTGTCAGTGATGAAAACCTACTGATGCAAATAATCTGCTTTTTTCCGACAAGCTAAACATAAATTTAAAATCTATTTATTTTGCAGAGGTCGACAATGAACAAAGGATATCAAAAGGAGAGCAACAAAAGTAGGAATAAATCAAGGAGGAGGCCACATGAATATTTAGAATATATGATACAGAAAATGGAAATGGATATGTAATGTTCTTATCTACTTATTTTTGTACAATCAAGTTCACTTCATTGACTTCACTGGTGAATAAAGGTTAACCATTAAAAAACAGTACTTACTTTTGAATTCTTCGATCTGTTCGCGTACGAAACTTGCCAAATAATCAGGAGAATCATAAGTGAGCATCATTCCGGTGAAGAACTGTCGAAAACTTTCGATGTCAGCCTGAAAAACACGAAACAACACAATGATTAGTTATCTTAAACAAAAAATGCACAAAAATTCAGAATGCACGAGCGCCGAACGAAAAAGTTCACAACTACTAAAAAAAAGGATGCACAAGTACTAAAAAGAACCATTGACATGTACTATTATACAGTGAACAATAACTAAAAACCTGCCTTATATACTATTGAATAAAAGTATGAACACAACACATTACCTACCTTGAATACATTTGGGTAAAAATTAGCCTTGAATATCCAAATGAACCTCATTGCATAGATACCACAAATACGCCGCGCTTTTCCTAATGGTCGTAAAGAAAGAAACAACTAAATCCAAACACAAGAAACAATATAAAATCATAGTTCACATTAAGAAAAGATGATTACTCTGAACAAGAAGGGGTGCCGCAAACTTTTATCTTGAACGATGAGATATTTAATCCCTCGACACCATGAAGATGACTGTAAAGTTTCTTGAATGATTTGCACTGAAAGATTAAAAAATAAAAGTTATTGTTGTCATGTGCAAATAATTATTTAAGTAGCTAGATTGCAACGAAAACCATACAATTCTTTCAGTAGAAGCCATCTGAGATTCAGTCAACTTCAGTGAGCTAGACACTCTAAATTTCCTGAAATGGATGTCGACAAAGATAACCCACCAATGGCTGTAATCGCAACAAGCAATGTAGACCTGTTTGAAAATAAACAATCCCACGAGAAATAAGAAAGCATTCGCAATACTTGTAATAGAAAAAATATAAGCGCCAAACAAAACATGACAAACATGCCTCTTCCCTATCCAAAACATAGTACTTCAGATCATGTTCTGCAAAACTTGCAGCAAGATGAATAGGGTCCGCCTCGTCCACATCAAAATATGCTGGAAGAAACAACAAGAAAATGTTTAAAAAAATAAATGCTAAAAACATTTAGTTAAAAAATAGATAAATCTAAAACATATACACATGACGTACCGCCAAAGAGCTTGGAATAAATAAGAAATCAAGACCATCGTCAACGCACTTAAGAAAGACATCCATAATGTAAGGATCCATGAAACCACCACCCTTCATAGCAACGTAGAAATTATGCCAGCTGACAGACTTTCCACCAACTTCAAGTATTTTCTCGCTACTACAATTGTTAAAAACAACAGGAATAAACATCCGTCTATACAGAAAAAAAAAGATGAAAAATAAATGGAAAATTGAATTCCAACGCTTACCCTTCAA
Organism: Lolium perenne; assembly: GCF_019359855.2. Taxonomy (NCBI): domain Eukaryota; kingdom Viridiplantae; phylum Streptophyta; class Magnoliopsida; order Poales; family Poaceae; genus Lolium; species Lolium perenne. Next base: position 383,430,292 of record NC_067247.2, read on the forward strand.
TGTAATTCATAGGAGCCTGAAGTACATCAGCAAACAACATTCTATGCAAAGCAGTTACAGGAACATCCCCTTCCCCATCTAGCTCCTTAAGCTCAAGACAATCATCAGAATCGGTGTCTGCATAAGCATCATCCTCCTGTGCCATAGAACTACTTCCAACAACATTTTCAGTTCCAGGCTCCTTTCGCTTGCGAGTACATGGCCCCCCACGATCAAGACAACATTCCTCAATACAATAATCATCAGGTTCAGGATCTTCGTCCATGAAAGGCTCGTTAGTACCATCATTTTTAGTGTGAGGCTCCTTTCCCTTGCAGGTACATGGCTGCTTCTTCAACTCAATTGACAAAAGAGAAACCATATCACGCATCTGATCAACAAGAACACGTCCCGTTCTTATCATCGAGGAAGTGAAGAAAGTCTTCCACATTTCTCTTAGCTTACAACGTAACTGTAAATAAAAAACACAATTAAGAATGCAATTTACAATAACACAATAATTAAAAATCAAAAGACATAATAAAAAACCTTACATCATTATGCATTTCACCAGGAAACAAATCTGAGATGTGACGATCGACTGCTTCACGAAGATGGTCAGGAATATCCGCACGAGAGTGAAAACCTGGATCTGCCATCTGTTCCAACCTGAACAAGCACTGGAGAACACTAAAATTAGTTCAGGTACGATGTGTGCAGCTTATCACTTTCAAAACTATAAAAAACAGAACAACAAAAAAAGATTACAAGAGAAACCACACAAACCACCTATGTCGTAGAAATTGCATATCCTCACTACACATCTAAAACAATACGCGCCTCTGGCGCAGATACATCGACAACCAAACAAATCAAAGGAGACCAACATAATTTACACGCATGCACTGGCAAAGACGTGTAACCAAGCAGCAACTTTGGTGCCGCTAAACTATACAACAAATAGACCAAGGGAAACTAGACAAAAAAAACAACCAGATAAACACTAGCACAAACGAAAACTCTAGAAAAGAAACAAATTGTACAAGTCTATACTGCACGGCGCCGACCAATATGAATTTATCAGTGCACAATTACAATACAAGTCGGTGCTCAAGTACAAGTACAAGTTATATAGGTGCACAAGTTCAAGAGATATAGGTGCACAAGTACAAGTTATATAGGAGCACAAGTTCAAGAGATATAGGTGCACAAGTACAAGAGATATAGGTGCACAAGTACGAGAGATATAGGTGCACAAGTACAAGAGTTGTAGGTGCACAAGTACAAGAGTTATAGGTGCACAACTACAAGAGATACAGGTGCACAAGTACAAGAAATATAGGAGAACAAGTACAGAACAAATTGTCACACGAGTACCAAGGACAAACACGAACAAGTACCATACACAAAGGACAGCAAGTACATGACAGAAATGGCTGGACACACAGGAGTACAAAACCATCTTATGAACAAGCACTGGACAAACCCTAGAACTAGTTCAGGTACGATGTGTGATAAAACTAGACCAAACAATACAGCAGAATACACAGATAGAAACCACAAGAACCACCAGAGTCGTCGCATCTGCATGTCAACACGACACGGGAAACTCAGCGGCTCCTCCAGGGCGGGTAAATCGACAAGAAAAAAGACCAAGAAACCCTAAATAATAACATGCATGTCATCATGAATTGTGGAATCATGCGGCTACTACGACAAAGGGAAACCCTAACTAATGTTCCTCAGAAGGTGTGTAACCAAGAAGCAGCGGAAGAAATAGATGAAAAAAGCACGACTTTACTGAGGGAAAACGCATCTGCATCCGCCTTCCGCATATTTTCCATTTGAAAGTGCTACCTCCCTCCCATTAATTCCCGTAAAACTCACTGCCCGGAAATACAAAGGGAAAAAACTGATTCGATCTAATCGAATCAAAGGGAAAAACCAAGATCTTAGAAAACCTAAGCAGCCAGAAAAACGCGACGGCGCTTACCTCTGGAGCAGGAAAAATGTCCGCCGACGATGAGTTGCGAGAGGTTCTCGACAGCAACAGAGGAGAAGGGAAAATAGCAGCGCCGCCGACGAGACGACGAGCCGAAAGAACCAGAACCCACGAACCTCCCAAACGACAGAAGAAGAATAAGGGAAAAAACAGAGATAAAGCCACACGCGAAACGGGTCTCCATAAACCCGATAAGTGCGAAGCGGACCCGTTACGAGAAGTGGACGGTTTGCAAAATCACCAGAAAGCAACACGTGTCAAACGCGGAGGCACTCCACCGGCAAATTCCGCGTCCCACGTTCAACCACGTGGCGCGCACGGAGCGAGTCTCTTCCCTTCCCAGAGATCGGCCTTTTTCTAGAGTTTTTGCAGGTAGTATCATTGAAGCGAAAATTCAGAGGACATTTTTTGGTGTAAATCTAGAGGCCCAAAATGGGCGTCGTTCTTGCAGAAAACAAACGGGCCCAGGAGCTTCGCGCGGCCCATTAGGCAGAAGGCCCGAGATGAGTGGGCTGAAGTGGTGAAGTATGAACGACTTCTCGTGGTCGGACACAAGTTACAGCACACACTGCTCTCTGTCTCTGCTACCACCTGTGGAGAAAAAAAGGGGGCAGGGTCCGTGGCCGGAGTCGGTGACGGCACGGAGATCACGGCGAGGACCCAGCAGCGGCGGCGGCGATGGGAAGCCCCTTGGGAGGCTGGCCGAGCCACAACCTGCAGAACTTCAGCCAGCTCATCCCGGCCGACCCCTCCGCGCAACCCTCGGTCGGTCAGCTCCCCTTCCTTCTCATCATTTCTTGCTGCGTCGCCCCGCCTCCTGCCTCGTATCATATCCTATGTATGCTTGAATTAGAGAGTGCTTGGGTGCCGTGATTGTATGATGCGTCTCGTATGATGCTTGTACTGTAGTTCATTTGTGCCCAAAAGGAGATGATTCGCGTCTGCTTCCTGAGGAGTCTTTGCTAGAATTCAGTATAGGTACTGCCTGTCGTTGCTAGGTTTCAAGCATAGGTACATGGCTAAAATATTGTAGATAATCGCTTAAGTCCAATTTCCAAATAATTTGGGTCATATTCAGTGGAACTTTTGCACAATGGGTGATTTAGGTTTTGGTGGTTATTGTTATGTGTATGGTTTCTCCAGTATTCAGTTGGTCCAGTGCTAATGAAACAGGGAAAAATATAAAGCCATGCTATTACTTATAATGTTGCAGGAATTTGGTTGACATAGCGTTCAATGCTAACCTACATTATTTGTGTTTCTCGCCAGAGCGTCACACCGACCACTTACATCGCAGCACATAGGACCGATCCACCTCCTAATCAAGGTAACAATCCCTGTCCATATTAATTCAAACGATGTATTTGGACTGCTTAGCCCTTCTACAAATTTAGCCTAACTGGTTTCCGTCATTAGACTTCTGCATGTAATTGAATTTATGCTCCTTGGCGCTACGTCAAACTCTCTTGACAGTAGTGTTCCGCATGGCAAAATGGGCTCAGGAACTGTTTCATCTGAACTGAGTGGTATTTAAGCCAGATGGGTATCTTCTGTCAGGAGGATGTTATGTTTAGCCATGAGAGTCCGTATTATGTTCTCAATAATGTTGAGAAAGTGGGTGCATTCATTCTGCTTGCCTAAGGACCATAGGATTAAGCATTATGCTCCTAAATTTGGCTACTTTATTATATTGGTTTGGCAATGGTATTGGCGATACCATGGGATTTCCATTACCAGAAACCAGAGAATATAAAATCTACTGATTAAAATTGAAAAACTATCAATGTTGCCCATAGTGACTGAACTCCTTATCCTACACCAATAGTGGCCTCCATCATCTTCACTCAAACCCCTGGTCTGTAAAAGAACGTACTTAGTGCTGATAAGTGGTCGTTACCAGCTAATAGCTATGGATGGTAACTCAGATGGACCTATTTTAGCTATGTGTAAGATTAAAACTGCATACTTGCCTGAGCTAGCAGCAGCTGAATATATTTCCTTGACTACTCCACTCCAGTTTTTCGTGAAAATATCAAGGTACTGGCCTTTCTCAATGTTAGGCCTTCACAAATTCACATTGTGAATGATGTCTGTTCCGTTGAGACATTTCAAGTTTACAAAAGCATGTTCCCTAATTTTACTTGTACACACCGGCTAACATCACATGAATAAGGTTCAAACCACTAGTAATACTCATTATTCATCTCAAGTACTACTTCAGTAGGGTTGAGATTCATGTCACAGATGGCCATCGTTGCTCATAATGTAACATCCTGGCAAACACTGAAGTACTTGTAACAGTTAAATGTCTCTATGAGTACCTCTTCCTGCGGTACCAGAGATGTCTTCTGGGTGATATATTCAAGTGTAGATGATGTTAGTGTATTAAACATGCACATGCAGCCGATTTTTTCCTTGACTATCTCAGTGTTTGGCATGTAACAGATTGCCGGTCCTTTAATAGTTTCATGTAGGATCTTTGCACTGATGTCTAATCTTAGTCTCTGCGTTAACTGTTCTCTTGTAGCGTGAGGAAAATAAAGACAATGTTAAATTACATAGTGCTTAATGAGTCAGGACATAGCAGGGATGTCTTATATCAATTACACCTTCAATGTAGAATCTTCAAGCGTCAAGGTTCCCTTCAAGCTAAATTGTTAGGGGAGTTGTGTGAAAAATCCCTTTGAGACGGTGTGCTTTCAGTGATAGGTCCTTGACAGGAATTGCTTGGGTTGAGTTAAAAGGCGCAGGTGGTTGCCTAATGATGAATCAACAGACCTAGTTAGGTTTTTCGGTCCAGAGGCTTTGCTTGTCCTTTGTGCACATTGTTGGCGTATGCCATTTGTCTGGGTTCTAATTGACTCAGGCTTGGCTAGAATGAAAAATATCCTGATTGCTTTTGAAGTTTTTGGCCCAACTTGTAGTGAATGACAACTTGATTCCATGCTGCTTATCAACTAGCGAAATAGTTTTACTTTCAACAAAGCAGACAGGGATATATCTCCAAACAGCAAAACGTACTGAACCACCAAGCACTCAATTTATAACATTTTTTTGTTGACAAACTGAGAAATACATAAGAACAAGAATCTTGTGGATAGGCACTTAATCCTGAACTGTAGTTAGAAGTTTAAGATTTTTCCACAGAATCTGGGTAGCTGAAATTTATTGAATATCCTTCTTAGATGCTTTATGTTGAGGTTGGCCTGCATTGGTTTGTTGCGGGATCGAGCTATTTCCTCATTGCCAATTTCCATCAATATTTATCATGTCCTTCTCATATGAAAATTTTCTGTGGCAAATTAAGCTTCTGGCAGATGCATTTGCGAAACAAAATTCTAAAGAAATTAACTACTTTCTGAAGTAAGGAGCTCACCGCTCCCGATTCGGTGAAACTAACTGCTAGTTATGCTTGTATTTTTTTTCTGGCAATAACTGCTAGTTATGTGTTTTTTGCATATCTTGTTGAGTGCATTAAGTTATGCATGTTCAAAGCAGATGAGATCCAGTGGCTGCTCCTTTTTATTAATTTATACTCCTTGGAGGCACTCACCCACTCCCACTAGAAATCTAGAATGGCTGGAAATTCTCCGAGTTCATTTTCTCGTGCTGTATGGAAACCACCTTTTTGTTTGTGGTACTTTTACTGAGCGCCGACAATCTTTCGCCTGGAACTGCAGTAATCACAACAGATCCCAGGAACATCCTGCTGAGGCATTTCTACCAAAAATCCGAGAACAAGGTGATCTACCAGTACATTTCTTAATCAGTAGTAATGAAGGACAGGTAGACCGTCAATGATATTTTTTTCTCATTGCAATGTCCTCATCTGTGTAGCTGAGGCCGAAGAGGGCGGCGGTGGACAATCTCGCCCCGCAGAACGGCAAGCAGCCCAGGGGCCCCGGTGGTGGAAGCCAGTCAAGTACAAGAAGCTAAATAGGAGAGACCTGGTGTTCTCCTCTCCCCTGCTACATCCCATTGGTCTGTGCTGCTGCTGCTGCTGTGTATCATGCTGGTTCAGTGTTCCTGATATGGTGCTGTTCCAGCATGCTATAAGGAGGAGCTTTGCGTGCGTGCATGTAGATATACACCTCGGTGCGGTGCCTTTGAGGCTTTAGCACCACTGCAGTCTTCCCACAACACTAGCTCTTCAACTTGTTGTATACCTTTGGGTTTGGATAATTGTGCTGTTTTAGCGAATCATTGATTTGGTTAACCATCGGCTTTTGACAGGCCGGCGGTGGTCGTCAGCATCATCATTGCATCTAATCTCATGCATGCGTTATACTCTCGTGTGTCAGATTACATTGCGTCCCCAATCATTCGTACGTGGTCGTGCTCACGCGCGCGCTTCGCCTTTCGTTGTCAGCATTCGCTGTGATGCGTCGCGTTTCAATTCAACGGCGTCGCTGTCTCGTGACACCGGCAAGGATCGAGGGAAGGGACGTCTCATTTTTCTGTTGTGATTGGAGCCGCGTGGTCGTTCATGGCGAGCGTGGACGGCTGGACGTGGTGGACATTTGCACGCACGAGACAGCGGAGCGTGCACGGCATCGGCATCACGAGACTGCTATATAGCAATGGCGCACCTATACATGGTGCGCCATAGCTATCACAATTGGCGCACCTAGTGAGTAGTGCGCCACAACTATATTTGATGAAGGTTTGACTAATCCCCTAAACATACCAATGGGGCACCATAGCAGTGGCGCACCTCTACATGGTGCAAGTAGCAGTGGCGCACCTCTACATGGTGCGCCATTGGTATGTAGTAGCAGTGGCGCACCTTTGCACGGTGCCCCATTGGTATGTTTAGGGGGGATGTTGGTGCGCCACTGCTAAGTGGTGCCCAACATTCCCGCATCACCCGCCCCTCCTAATCGCCTTTCTAGTTTTAAAAAAAATAAAAGAAATTGATAAATATTCAAAAACTAAAATCCTTCGAGATGTTAAGGTGTTATGTCATCTAGTTGCACGCGAAGTTAACAAACATGAATTTCGACTTTTGTTTTTGCAAAATTGCTCTATGTATCGGTAAAATGAATTTTCTGGTTGCATACGTCCTCCTCTAGTGAAAATGTTTTTATATGAAAACTTATCTACGATAAAAAATTATCTGCTTTCAAAGCCTAAGGTCGTTTAAAGATTTTTTAGATTCCCCAAAATTGAAAAGGAAACAAGAAGTTTTCTACTATATTTTTTTGCCTGAAAACTAAAAGCTGAAAAAACTCATGTTTCATTTTTATTTTGGGGAATCTCAAAAATCGCTAAACGACCATATGCTTTGAAATCAGATGTAAAATTTTACGTAGATACATTTTCATATAAGAAACTTGTTTCTGGTGCGCCACTGCTAACCATCCCGCTTCCAAAATTCGAGATGGTCGGCCACCAACTACCCCCATTGCCACCTTCTCCTCCACAGATTCCTCCTCCTCCCCTCCTTTCTTCCATCCTCTCCTCCTCCTGCTGCTCTCCTCCACTCGGGCGCCCCATCCTCCTCTCCTCCAAGCTCTCCGGCGACCCGCCCTCCTCTCCTCCACTCCATCCTCTCATCTCTTCTCCTCCATTCTCCATCCTCTTTCCTCTCCTCCCTCTCTTATCCATCCTTAAACCTCTCCTCATCGCCCATCTAATTGGGAAAATAGAACGAGCAAAAAACGGTGCTTGTCTGCTAGATGAATGGAACAAATAAGCCTACAAAACAAAAACAAGCAAAAAAAAAAACATGAAAACAAAGATTTTTGGTCCTGCATATGCAATTCCACAGGAAAAGAAACAGTTTTAATAGCAGGAGAATTAGGAGTATTCAATTGCAAACTATTTATGGAAGCTTGAGTCCTTATAGTAAACCTATTTGGCAAATTTTCTTTGTTGGAGAACAGTTTTTCATTTCTCATTTTCCAAATCCACCTAAGGAAGGTGAAAATATGTTAAATGGTTGAAGCCGGATGATTGATAGCTAGCAAATATATACACTATATAAAAGGGGAAGAGCATTTCTGCTCCCGGGCACAGCTGCACACGCTATCCTCATCGTCCATGTGAGCATGGAGATATGTGTGGGGCACGTTTTCTACACCGCTGCAGTCTGCCGTATGTAATGTACCCCGTATCAGACAAAAAGACATTAAATGGGAGCCGTGCCATGCATCTAGTATTGTCAGGTTTTAACATGCGTCTAGCTCAGCCAAACCCTGACCCAAGGTCATGGTGAAGCAAGCGTGCGACACGTACTCGTCCATGTCTAGATGCAACGACTTTCAGGGGCAACCATTATTACACAGGACCCACATGTGGACCATGCCAGCCAAATAGAAAATTGTAAATACAGATAGCAAATACAGGAGCATCTATGCCCGCGTTCAGATAAGCATTTTCGATATAAAAGATGCATGTTTTGATGCGCTGGGAGCAACTCCATGTCGTTTTGCACTGTTCATGCACATTTTTTGGCCAATCAGACCAAGACACGTTGGCAGGATGCTACAGGAAAATCTATGAACAGTACCCCTGCGATGAACAGTAACCGTGAACAGTGCCGGTGGATGCACAGTACTCCGTGGACAGTACCGGTCACTATGAAAACAATCCCTGATGAACAGTGTCGTGAATAGTAGACTGAATAGTTTCAGTACCAATTTTTTTCCTCCCGCGCTGTAATTTTTTGACGCAATTTCGCATAAAAAATAAAGTTCAACAATTTAAGATATTTTTTAAACTTTCGCGCCATTTAGAGCAAACGGACAAATGCGGATATTTAGTGCTTTTTCAAAAAAAAAATGCCGCCACGGGCGCGTCGGTTTCCCCCCTCCCACGGTAATTTTTCGAACAAACTTCGCACGAAAAAGAAGGTAGGCAATTTAATATGTTCACCGAATATTCGCGGCATTTATAGCAAGCTGCCAAATGCGGATATTTAGTGAATTTCGGGAAAAAAAGGCAAACCAATGCTGACACGGGCGCGGCGGTTTTTCCGCCTCTCTCGTGATAATTTGTCGACACAGTTTCCCCCACAAAAAATACTTGGATGATTCAATATATATACCGAACATTTGCGCCATTTAGAGCAAACGGCCAAATATGGATACTTAGTGGATTTAAAAAAACGCAAAAGAATGCCGCCACGGGCGCGGCGTGCCGCCGCGCCAAAGCCTACTAGTTAGAGATGACAGTAGTAGTATTTTGTGCATTTCCAACAATAAGATCTATATATCCTAAGGTAAATGGAACCTGGAGGCTGCTCTAGCATAATAATCCTGTTTGGGTTTGGATAGGCCCATGCATGCAACCGCAGGACTAGTCACACGCTGGATTTTGTGGTTACACGTCCAGATCGTGGATAACAACCGAGCACGTCAGGAATTAATTGCGTTGAAGAAGAACGCTGGATCGTGCATATGCAAACCATTCTCGCAGGCATGCGATGGCGTGTGCAGCCTGAACACGTCCTTAGTGCTATCATCCTGTGACGTTATTCTTTTCCTTCTCTAAAATAAATAAATAAACGGTCATATATATATACTTTGAAATGATACAGTGATAGTTATCTGCCACGCATGTTCAATTAATTATTTTTCTTTGCCTGCTGCTCGACTCCGTTCAACGTTGTACCGGATCTGCCGCCGAACATAATCCCTGGCTCGCTTGTCTCTCCGCCCCGGCGGTGCTGCCGTCAGGCCGTCAGGGTAGAGAGAGAGAGTAGTCTAGTTTATGTTTCCTCGTGGTTGTTTGGCGTTAGGGCATCTCTAACGGAGCGACGGTCGCGTGGATGAAAAATGTGTCTGGGACCAGACCCACCGGTCCGATGCATATTGTCTGGATTATAGACGCAAATCTGGCTCAAATATGCGTCTCGGATGCGTTTCTGCGGACTCGCCGAGTGTCCGCTCGCGTCTGGCGGACGTTTCGATGGACCCGCCTGGCAGCGACCTTGACTCGATACGTCTTCTCAGCTGCGCCAGTGACTGGCGCCGCTGCGTCGCTTCAGCAGTCTGCGGCCACGTTAATGGCGATGCCTCGCTTGCCGAGCAGCTGCCGCCTACCTCTGCCAACGAAGTAATGACGATGCCACGTGTGCCGCGCCCCTCGTCTGCCTCTGACCTATATAAAGAGGGTGCACGCTCGTCTTCCTCATCCACTCCTCCTCACAAACCCTAGCCGCCACAACCTCCACCGTAGCGTCGTCTAGCTCTTCCTGCGACGCAACCACCACCGCGAGGAACTCCATGGCTGGTCCAGGAGGCCGGCGAGGTGGTCGAGGCCGCGGGCGTGGCCACCCCCGGGGTCGGGGCCGCCGAGGTGGAGCAGCTACAACCACACGGTCGTCATCGCATGCGTCGTCGTTGTCGCATGCGTCGTCGTCGTCTTTGCAGGAGGACCGCTACTTCGAGTTCCTCCTCTGCATCGATGAGGACCCCCTCGGCATCAAACGACTACCGTAAAAGTTTGCCGAGTTCGTTGATGGCGTCGAGCCGACCCAGTTGCAGGTACAGGAGGCCAGCTGCAACTTCTGCCGGTGGCTTGTCGAGGTCTTGTTCGATGGGCAGGGCAAGATGTCAGTGGTTTATATAAATTTACGAAATGTTAAGAAATTATGTTCAACGTGAACGTATATTATAGGGATTCAAAAAAAGATAATTACACCGCTCATACAAGTACTTGTTCTTTAGGTGCATTTTCATACGAAAACGTGTAAAATGTGTCCACGCGATACACAATGTATTTCAGGTGCAAATTCATACAAAAACTCTGGGATAACCGGCACGTACTTGGCATGCCCCACTGAATTAGCAAACAGATCCATACAGCATCATTCGTGAGCAGCAAGCCAGCAACCACTCCCTGCGCACCGTGCGCTGCCGTGTGGCCGAGCAGGAGCTCGAGCGCGAGATGCACCAGGAAAGCTTCTGGCTTGTCAACCCCTGCCTCGATGACATCAAAGCGTCGTCCCACCCAGCAAGACGCGCTGTCGTCACATGAAGCTCCACCGGCTCAGTCCCACGCGCCGGCACCCAGCTGCCGCTCCTCGACACGTTGAAATGGGATGGCGCACTGTGAGGCTTGGAGCGCGTTTGGTAGCCTGTAGATGACTTTTTTGCATGAACTAGGTTAAGTAATGGGCTGTTTGGATGCTTGCAGGCCACCGTGTTCTTGTAGGAATAGGGTTTTAAAGCACCTCCGGAACAGGCCTTGCAGAAACGTCCGGAATGGCAGTTTCTCCGGAGCCAGGCCCGTTGCGGCCTCAAGGCTGCACGCATGGAGAAAGGAGGCGGAGACGCCGCGTCCCTTCGGGAACACGCGACATAATTAGCTCACCGCTCACCTCTCCTTCCTCTCACTCGCGACCGCACTCTCACCTCCCCCAAACCATCACATCACCCGGTGGTTCCCCCCTCCCCCCCCTGCCGACCAATCCGCCGCATCGCCGCATGCAGGAGCACCGATAACGGAGGAGGAGACATCGGCGAGCAGCACCGCGACATCGGCCGGTACCTGCTAAGCAGTCTTCATCGGCATCTCGAGTTCGCCCGCGACCTCGAGCTTGTCCTCGGCCGGAACAATGGTGTAGGATAACGTTGCATAGAAAACAAAAATTTTCCTACCGCGAACACGCAATCCAAGCCAAGATGCAATCTAGAAGACGGTAGCAACGAGGGGGTATCGAGTCTCACCCTTGAAGAGATTCCAAAGCCTACAAGATGAGGCTCTTGTTGCTGCGGTAGACGTTCACTTGCCACTTGCAAAAGCGCGTAGAAGATCTTGATCACGATCGCTTCCGGCGCCACGAACGGGCAGCACCTCCGTACTCGGTCACACGTTCGGTTGTTGATGAAGACGACGTCCACCTCCCGTTCCAGCGGGCAGCGGAAGTAGTAGCTCCTCTTGAATCCGACAGCACGACGGCGTGGTGTCGGTGGCGGTGGAGAACTCCGGCGGAGCTTCGCTAAAGCTACGCGGGAGATATGGAGGAGAGGGGGTGGTCGGCCACTTCAATGGGGCGGCCAGCTTGTGGTCTTGGGGTGGCCGGCCCCCTCCCTTGGCCCCTCATTATATAGGTGGAACCCCAAGTGTTGGACTCCAAGTCTTCGAATAAGACCCGAAACCAAAACCTTCCATATGAAAAGGAAACCTACCTAGGGTGGGAATCCCACTTGGGGTGGGATTCCCCCCTTCCATATGGGGGGGGTGGCCGGCCCCCTAAGGGGGAGTCCACTTGGGACTCCTCCCCCACTAGGGTTGGCCGGCCATGGAGGTGGAGTCCCACCGGGACTCCACCTTCCTTGGTGGTTTCTTCCGGACTTTTCTAGAACCTTCTAGAACCTTCCATAGAACCTTCCGCATCATTTTAATTCACATAAAATGACATCCTATATATGAATCTTATTCTCCGGACCATTCCGGAACTCCTCGTGATGTCCGGGATCTCATCCGGGACTCCGAACAAATATTCGAACTCCATTCCATATTCAAGTTCTACCATTTCAACATCCAACTTTAAGTGTGTCACCCTACGGTTCGTGAACTATGCGGACATGGTTGAGTACTCACTCCGACCAATAACCAATAGCGGGATCTGGAGATCCATAATGGCTCCCACATATTCAACGATGACTTTAGTGATCGAATGAACCATACATACGATACCAATTCCCTTTGTCACGCGATATTTTACTTGTCCGAGGTTTGATCTTCGGTATCACTCTATACCTTGTTCAACCTCGTCTCCTGACAAGTACTCTTTACTCGTACCGTGGTATGTGGTCTCTTATGAACTCATTCATATGCTTGCAAGACATTAGACGACATTCCACCGAGAGGGCCCAGAGTATATCTATCCGTCATCGGGATGGACAAATCCCACTGTTGATCCATATGCCTCAACTCATACTTTCTGGATACTTAATCCCACCTTTATAACCACCCATTTACGCAGTGGCGTTTGGTGTAATCAAAGTACCTTTCCGGTATAAGTGATTTACATGATCTCATGGTCATAAGGACTAGGTAACTATGTATCGAAAGCTTATAGCAAATAACTTAATGACGAGATCTTATGCTACGCTTAATTGGGTGTGTCCATTACATCATTCATACAATGATATAACCTTGTTATTAATAACATCCAATGTTCATGATTATGAAACTAATCATCCATTAATCAACAAGCTAGTTAAGAGGCATACTAGGGACTTCTTTGTTGTCTACATATCACACATGTACTAATGTTTCGGTTAATACAATTATAGCATGATATATAAACATTTATCATAAACATAAAGATATAAATAATAACCACTTTATTATTGCCTCTAGGGTATATCTCCTTCAGTCTCCCACTTGCACTAGAGTCAATAATCTAGATTACATTGTAATATACCTAACACCCATGGCATTCTGGTGTTGGTCATGCTTTGCCCTAGGGAGAGCTTTAGTCAACGGATCTGCTACATTCAGATCAGTGTGTACTTTGCAAATCTTTACTTCTCCATCTTCGATGTACTCGCGAATCGAGTGGTAACGCAGCTTGATATGCTTTAGCCTCTTGTGTGACCTTGGCTCTTGTGCATTGGCGATGGCACCCATGTTATCACAGTAAATGATTAATGGGTCCAATGCACTAGGAACCACACCGAGCTCTACAATGAACCTCTTCATCCATACCGCTTCTGATGAAGCCTCTGAAGCCGCTATGTACTCTGATTCTGTTGAAGACTTCGCCACCGTGCACTGCTTCGAGCTTGCCCAGCTTACTGCAGCACCATTCAATATAAACACGTACCCACCGTGACTTAGAGTCATCGGGATCGGTGTTCCAACTTGCATCAGTGTAACCACTTACAACGAGCTCTTGGTCACCTCCATAACAAAGAAACATATCCTTAGTTCTTTTCAAGTACTTCAGGATATTCTTGACCGCTGTCCAATGTTCCATTCCTGGATCACTTTGATATCTGCTAGTCAAACTAACGCATGCGCTATATCCGGTCTAGTACATAGCATGGCATACATGATAGATCCTACTGCCGAGGCATAGGGGATATTACTCATCCTTTCTCTTTCTTCTGCCGTAGCCGGTCCTTGAGTCTTACTCAAGACCTTGCCTGGTAACATAGGTAAGAACCCTTTCTTACTTTCGTCCATTCTAAACTTCTTTAGAATCTTATCCAGATATGTACTCTGTGATAGCCCTATTAGGCGTCTTGATCTATCTCTATAAATCTTGTTGCCTAATATATACGATGCTTCACCAAGGTCTTTCATTGAAAAACTATTATTCAAATAACCTTTAACACTGCTTAATAGTTCTATATCATTCCCGATCAATAATATGTCATCTACATATAATATCAGGAATGCTACAGAGCTCCCACTCACTTTCTTGTAAATACAGGCCTCTCCATGACACTGTATAAACCCGAAGTCTTTGATCACCTTATCAAAGCGTCGGTTCCAACTTCTTGATGCTTGCTTCAGTCCATAGATTGAACGCTGAAGTTTGCATACTTTGTCAGCATTTTTAGGATCGACAAAACCTTTGGGTTGTACCATATACAACTCTTCCTCAATGTCTCCATTAAGGAACGCCGTTTTGACATCCATCTGCTAAATCTCATAATCGAAAAATGCAGTTATTGCTAACAAAATCCTCACAGATTTTAGCTTCGCTACAGGTGAGAAAGTCTCATCGTAGTCAACTCCTTGAATTTGTCGGAAACCCTTTGCGACAAGTCGAGCTTTACAGACAGTAATATTACCATCAGCATCTGTTTTTCTCTTGAAGATCCATTTATTCTCGACAGCCTTTCGGCTATCAGGTAAGTCTACCAAAGTCCATACTTTGTTATCATACATGGATCCCATTTCGGATTTCATGGCTTCTTTCCATTTGTTGGAATCTGGGCTCATCATCGCTTCTTCATACGTCGCAGGGTCCTCATCATTGTTATCCACAATCATGACATTTAGACAAGGATCATACCAATCAGGAGTGGTACGCTCCCTTGTCGATCTGCGAGGTTCAGTAGTTTCCTCGTTCGAAGTTTCATGATCATTATCATTAGCTTCCTCTGTTGTCGGTGTAGGCGGTACAGGTACAACTTTCGATGCATCGCGCTACTCTGATCAACGAGTATAGATTCATCAATCTCATCGAGTTCTACTTTTCTTCCAGTCACTTCTTTAGTGAGAAATTCTTTCTCAAGGAAGGTTCCGTTCTTAGCAACAAAGATTTTGCCTTCGGACTTGTGATAGAAAGTGTACCCTATAGTTTCCTTAGGGTATCCTATGAAGACGCATTTCTCCGCTTTGGGTTCTAGCTTGTCCGGTTGTAACTTCTTTACATAGGCTTCGCAACCCCAAACTTTCAGGAACGACAGCTTAGGTTTCTTATTAAACCATAATTCATACGGTGTCGTTTCTACGGATTTTGATGGTGCTCTATTTAAAGTGAATGCGGCTGTCTCTAATGCATAACTCCAAAATGATAACGGCAAATCAGTAAGAGACATCATAGAACGAACCATATCTAAGAGAGTTCGATTACGACGTTCGGACACACCGTTTCGTTGAGGTGTTCCCGGCGGTGTCAATTGTGAAAGTATTTCGCATTTCTTTAAATGCATGCCAAACTCATAACTCAGATATTCACCTCCACGATCAGATCGTAGAAATTTAATCTTCTTGTTACGTTGATTTTCTACTTCACTTTGGAATTCCTTAAACTTCTCGAAAGTTTCGGATTTATGTTTCATGAAATAGATATACCCATATCTACTCAGATCATCTGTGAAGGTTAGAACATAACGATAACCATCGCGCGATGCTACGCTCATTGGTCCGCACACATCGGTATGTATGATTTCCAATAAGTCAGTAGCTCGCTCCATCATACCAGAAAATGGAGTCTTAGTCATTTTTCCCATTAGACATGCTTCGCATCTATCAAGTGACTCAAAGTCAAGTGATTCAAGTAATCCATCGGTATGGAGTTTCTTCATGCGTTTCACTCCAATATGACCAAGACGACAGTGCCACATATAAGTAGAATTATCATTCAATTTAATTCGCTTAGCATCAATGTTATGTATATGCGTATCACTACTATCGAGATCTAACAGAAATAAGCCATTCTTTTGTGGTGCTCGACCATAAAAGATATTATTCATAAAAATAGAACAACCATTATTCTCAGACTTGAATGAATAACCGTCTTGCATTAAACAAGATCCAGATATAATGTTCATGCTCAACGCGGGTACAAAATAACAATTATTTAGGCTTAAAACTAATCCCGAAGGTAGATGTAGAGGAAGTGTGCCGACAGCGATCACATCGACTTTGGATCCATTTCCAACGCGCATCATCACTTCATCTTTCAGTAGTCTTCGTTTATTCTTTAGTTCCTGTTTCGAGTTACAAATATGAGCAACCGAACCAATATCAAATACCCAGGTACTAGAACGAGAACCAGTGAGATAAACATCTATAACATGTATATCAGATATACCTTCTTTCTTCTTCTTGACAAGGCCGCTCTTCAGATCAGCCAGATACTTGGAGCAATTACGCTTCCAGTGTCCCTTCTCCTTGCGATAATAGCACTCAAAGCATCAGGCTTAGGGCCGTTCTTAGGTTTCATAGGAGGCGTGGCAGCTTTCTTGCCACCCTTCTTGAATTTTCCCTTAGACTTGCCCCTGTTTCTTGAAACCGGTGGTCTTGTTGACCATCAACACTTGGTGCTCTTTCTTGATCTCAATCTCGGCAGCTTTTAGCATGCCAAAGAGTTCAGGTAACTCCTTGTTCATGTTCTCGCATATTGTAGTTCATCACAAAGTTCTTGTAACTTGGTGGCGTGATTGAAGGACACGATTAATCCCCGATCTGTTAGGAATCACTATTCCCAAGTCACTGAGTTTCTTCGCATGCCCGGTCATGGCGAGCATGTGCTCACTAACGGAGCTGCCTTCTTCCATCATGCAGCTGAAGAATTGTTTCGATGCTTCATAGCATTCCACGGCCGCATGAGTCTCAAAAATAGCTTTCAACTCTTTCATCAACTCATGAGGATCGTGGTGCTCAAAACGTTTTTGAAGATCGGATTCCAGACTGCACAGGATGGCACACTGAACTTGAGAGTACCGAATTTTCCGAGTCTCGTAAACAGCTTTTACTTCATCGGTTTCAGTTTCTGCAGGAGGGTCACCTAGTGGTGCATCAAGCACATATTGCAGATTTCCGCCAGAGAGGAAGATCCTCACATGACGGAACCAGTCGGTGAAGTTGCTACCGTTGCTCTTAAGTTTTTCTTTCTCTAGGACTGGTTAAAATTGATTGGGGACGCCATCTCTACAACATATATTTGCAAAAGTTTAGACTAAGTTTATGACAAATTGAGTTCAAATTTTAATTCAACATAATTAAAAATCTAAGTGAACTCCCACTCAAAACAATATCCCTCGCATTGTCTTAGTGATCACACGAACCAAATCCACCGCACCTATGTCCGATCATCACGAGACAAGGTGTGATTTCAATGGCGAACACTCAAAGTGTTCATCATATCAACCATATGATTCATGCTCTACCTTTCGGTATCACGTGTTCCGAGACCATGTCTGTACATGCTAGGCTCGTCAAGGCCACCTTAGTATCCGCATGTGCAAAACTGTCTTGCACCCGTTGTATGCACTTGTTGATTCTATCACACCCGATCATCACGAGATGCTTCGAAACGACAAGTCTTGGCAACGGTGCTACTAAGGATGAACACTTCATTATCTTGAGATTTTAGTGAGGGATCATCTTATAATGCTACCGTCGCGATCTAAGCAAAATAAGATGCATAAAAGGATTAACATCACATGCAGTTCATATGTGATATGATATGGCCCTTTTGTCTTTGCGCCTTTGATCTTCATCTCCAAAGCACGGACATGATCTCCATCATCTTCGGGCATGATCTCCATCATCGTCGGCGTAGCGTCAAGGTCAATGGCGCCGTCTTCATGATTGTCCTCCATGTAGCAACTATTACAACTACTTTGAAATACTACTCAACATGAAATTTAAAGACAACCATAAGGCTCCTGCCGGTTGCCACAATACAATAATGATCATCTCATACATATTCATCATCACATTATGGCCATATCACATCACCAAACCCTGCAAAAACAAGTTAGACGTCTCTAATTTGGTTTGCATATTTTACGTGGTTTAGGGTTTTCGAGAGAGATCTAATCTACCTACGAACATGAACCACAACGTTGATACTAATGTTTTCAATAGAAGAGTAAATTGAATCTTCACTATAGTAGGAGAGATAGACACCCGCAAAGCCTCTTATGCAATACAAGTTGCATGTCGAACGAGGAACAAGTCTCATGAACGCGGTCATGTAAAGTTAGTCCGAGCCGCTTCATCCCACTATGCCACAAAGATGCAAAGTACTCAAACTAAAGATAACAAGAGCATCAACGCCCACAAAACCATTGTGTTCTACTCGTGCAACCATATATGCATAGACACGGCTCTGATACCACTGTAGGATAATGTTGCATAGAAAACAAAAATTTTCCTACCGCGAACACGCAATCCAAGCCAAGATGCAATCTAGAAGACGGTAGCAACGAGGGGGTATCGAGTCTCACCCTTGAAGAGATTCCAAAGCCTACAAGATGAGGCTCTTGTTGCTGCGGTAGACGTTCACATGCCGCTTGGAAAAGCGCGTAGAAGATCTTGATCACGATCGCTTCCGGCGCCACGAACGGGCAGCACCTCCGTACTCGGTCACACGTTCGGTTGTTGATGAAGACGACGTCCACCTCCCGTTCCAGCGGGCAGCGGAAGTAGTAGCTCCTCTTGAATCTGACAGCACGATGGCGTGGTGTCGGTGGCGGTGGAGAACTCCGGCGGAGCTTCGCTAAAGCTACGCGGGAGATATGGAGGAGAGGGGGGCGGCTAGGGTTTGGGAGGGGGTGGCCGGCCACTTCAATGGGGCGGCCAGCTTGTGGTCTTGGGGTGGCCGGCCCCCTCCCTTGGCCCCTCATTATATAGGTTGAACCCCAAGTGTTGGACTCCAAGTCTTCGAATAAGACCCGAAACCAAAACCTTCCATATGAAAAGGAAACCTACCTAGGGTGGGAATCCCACTTGGGGTGGGATTCCCCCCTTCCATATGGGGGGGGGGGGGGGGGGTGGCCGGCCCCCTAAGGGGGAGTCCACTTGGGACTCCTCCCCAACTAGGGTTGGCCGGCCATGGAGGTGGAGTCCCACCGGGACTCCACCTTCCTTGGTGGTTTCTTCCGGTCTTTTCTAGAACCTTCTAGAACCTTCCACAGAACCTTCCGCATCATTTTAATTCACATAAAATGACATCCTATATATGAATCTTATTCTCCGGACCATTCCGGAACTCCTTGTGATGTCCGGGATCTCATCCGGGACTCCGAACAAATATTCGAACTCCATTCCATATTCAAGTTCTACCATTTCAACATCCAACTTTAAGTGTGTCACCCTACGGTTCGTGAACTATGCGGACAGGGTTGAGTACTCACTCCGACCAATAACCAATAGCGGGATCTGGAGATCCATAATGGCTCCCACATATTCAACTATGACTTTAGTGATCGAATGAACCATACATACGTTACCAATTCCCTTTGTCACGCGATATTTTACTTGTCCGAGGTTTGATCTTCGGTATCACTCTATACCTTGTTCAACCTCGTCTCCTGACAAGTACTCTTTACTCGTACCGTGGTATGTGGTCTCTTATGAACTCATTCATATGCTTGCAAGAAATTAGACGACATTCCACCGAGAGGGCCCAGAGTATATCTATCCGTCATCGGGATGGAAAAATCCCACTGTTGATCCATATGCCTCAACTCATACTTTCCGGATACTTAATCCCACCTTTATAACCACCCATTTACGCAGTGGCGTTTGGTGTAATCAAAGTACCTTTCCGGTATAAGTGATTTACATGATCTCATGGTCATAAGGACTAGGTAACTATGTATCGAAAGCTTATAGCAAATAACTTAATGACGAGATCTTATGCTACGCTTAATTGGGTGTGTCCATTACATCATTCATACAATGATATAACCTTGTTATTAATAACATCCAATGTTCATGATTATGAAACTAATCATCCATTAATCAACAAGCTAGTTAAGAGGCATACTAGGGACTTCTTTGTTGTCTACATATCACACATGTACTAATGTTTCGGTTAATACAATTATAGCATGATATATAAACATTTATCATAAACATAAAGATATAAATAATAACCACTTTATTATTGCCTCTAGGGCATATCTCCTTCAAATGGCGGTAACGACCTCTCCTTCTCACCTTCGTACTCGTTCTGCCCGAACATGCCATTCTCCGGCATTTGCGACGACATGCACATTATATCTGCTAAGGTTTCCATTAGGATAGGGTTCGGATTGATGTATGCAAAGTGTTCGTCGCCATTGCTTGTTGTTCTTGTCCAGTTCTTGGTGTTCACGATCTCGTTTTGCTTAGATCTGTTACTTTAATCGCCAATTGCGGTAGATCCTTCCTAGATCGGGCGGTGGAATGCTAAAACTGCCAGATTTTACTGTGCATGCAGAGAGGGCAAGGGTTTTTTTGTTCTGGGGTTTAGTTTGTTGTAGATTGTGTTGTTTCTGATTGAACTAGGCTGATGATTCTAACCGGGAATCATATTGTGAGGAGATAATTGATTAGAACCTCTGGCATGACTGAACATCACCATGCTATTGGTTATGATCAAACATCTTCTCCATATGTACTCATTGTATGAGGCATATGTGTTGGGTTCGTTGCATAGAAAACAAAAAAATTATACCGCGAAGAAGAACAAATCCAAAATCCAATCTAGGAAAAGCCAAGATCCAATCTATGAAGATCGGAGCAACGAGATAGCAGAGAGACTAACCCTCGCAGATCCAAAGCCTTAACGAGATCAGATATCGTGGTTCATGAAGACGATCCTTCCGGTGCTGCAATCCGGCAGCACTTCCGTACTCGGTCACACGTACGTGTCGATGACGTCCTTCCTCTCCATGTTCCAGTGGGCAATGTAGGAGTAGATCCCCTCGGATTCCCAGCAGCACGACGGTGTGGTGGTGGTGGTGTGATACGTCTCCAACGTATCGATAATTTCTTATGTTCCATGCCACATTATTGATGTTATCTACATGTTTTATGCACACTTTATGTCATATTCGTGCATTTTCTGGAACTAACCTATTAACAAGATGCCGAAGTGCCGATTCTTTGTTTTCATTGTTTTTGGTTTCGGAAATCCTAGTAAGGAAATATTCTCGGAATTGGACGAAATCAACGCCCAGGGGCCTATTTTGCCACGAAGCTTCCAGAAGTCCGAAGACGAAACGAAGTGGGGCCACGGGGTGCCCAAACCCTAGGGTGGCGCGGCCCCCCCTGGCCGCGCCGGCCTGTGGTGTGGGGCCCCCGTGCCCCCTCCTGACTTGCCCTTCCGCCTACTTAAAGCCTCCGTGACGAAACCCCCAGTATTGAGAGCCACGATACGGAAAACCTTCCAGAGACGCCGCCAACGCCGATCCCATCTCGGGGGATCCAGGAGATCGCCTTCGGCACCATGCCGGAGAGGGGAATCATCTCCCGGAGGACTCTACGCCGCCATGGTCGCCTCCGGTGTGATGTGTGAGTAGTCTACCCCTGGACTATGGGTCCATAGCAGTAGCTAGATGGTTGTCTTCTCCCCATTGTGCTATCATTGTCGGATCTTGTGAGCTGCCTAACATGATCAAGATCATCTATCTGTAATTCTATATGTTGCGTTTGTTGGGATCCGATGAATAGAGAATACTTGTTATGTTGATTATCAAAGTTATATCTATGTGTTGTTTATGATCTTGCATGCTCTCCGTTACTAGTAGATGCTCTGGCCAAGTAGATGCTTGTGACTCCAAGAGGGAGTATTTATGCTCGATAGTGGGTTCATGCCTGCATTGACACCTGGGACAGTGATAGAAAGTTCTAAGGTTGTGTTGTGCTGTTGCCACTAGGGATAAAACATTGATGCTATGTCTAAGGATGTAGTTGTTGATTACATTACGCACCATACTTAATGCAATTGTCTGTTGCTTTGCAACTTAATACTGGAGGGGGTTCGGATGATAACCTGAAGGTGGACTTTTTAGGCATAGATGCAGTTGGATGGCGGTCTATGTACTTTGTCGTAATGCCCAATTAAATCTCACTATACTCATCATGATATGTATGTGCATGGTCATGCCCTCTTTATTTGTCAATTGCCCAACTGTAATTTGTTCACCCAACATGCTGTTTATCTTATGGGAGAGACACCTCTAGTGAACTGTGGACCCCGGTCCAATTCTCTTTACTGAAATACAATCTACTACAATACTGTTTTACTGTTTTCTGCAAACAATCATCTTCCACACAATACGGGTAATCCTTTGTTACAGCAAGCCGGTGAGATTGACAACCTCACTGTATCGTTGGGACAAAGTACTTTGGTTGTGTTGTGCAGGTTCCACGTTGGCGCCGGAATCCCTGGTGTTGCGCCGCACTACATCCCGCCGCCATCAACCTTCAACGTGCTTCTTGGCTCCTCCTGGTTCGATAAACCTTGGTTTCTTTCTGAGGGAAAACTTGCTGCTGTGCGCATCATACCTTCCTCTTGGGGTTCCCAACGAACGTGTGAGTTACATGCCATCAAGCTAAATTTCTGGCGCCGTTGCCGGGGAGATCAAGACACGCTGCAAGGGGAGTCTCCACTTCTCAATCTCTTTACTTTGTTTTTGTCTTGCTTAGTTTTATTTACTACTTTGTTTGCTGCACTAAATTAAAATACAAAAAAATTAGTTGCTAGTTTTACTTTATTTGCTATCTTGTTTGCTATATCAAAAACACAAAAAAATTAGTTACTTGCATTTACTTTATCTAGTTTGCTTTATTTACTGTTGCTAAAATGGCCAACCCTGAAAATACTAAGTTGTGTGACTTCACAACCACAAATAATAATGATTTCTTATGCACACCTATTGCTCCACCTGCTACTACAGCAGAATTCTTTGAAATTAAACCTGCTTTACTGAATCTTGTTATGCGAGAGCAATTTTCTGGTGTTAGTTCTGATGATGCTGCTGCCCATCTTAATAATTTTGTTGAACTATGTGAAATGCAAAAATATAAAGATGTAGATGGTGACATTATTAAACTAAAATTGTTCCCTTTCTCATTAAGAGGAAGAGCTAAAGATTGGTTGCTATCTCTGCCTAAGAATAGTATTGATTCATGGACTAAATGCAAGGATGCTTTTATTGGTAGATATTATCCCCCTGCTAAAATTATATCTTTGAGGAGTAGCATAATGAATTTTAAACAATTAGATACTGAACATGTTGCTCAAGCTTGGGAAAGAATGAAATCTCTGGTTAAAAATTGCCCAACCCATGGACTGACTACTTGGATGATCATCCAAACCTTCTATGCAGGACTAAATTTTTCTTCGCGGAATTTATTGGATTCAGCTGCTGGAGGTACCTTTATGTCCATCACTCTTGGTGAAGCAACAAAGCTTCTTGATAATATGATGATCAACTACTCTGAATGGCACACGGAAAGAGCTCCACAAGGTAAGAAGGTAAATTCTGTCGAAGAAACCTCTTCCTTGAGTGATAAGATTGATGCTATTATGTCTATGCTTGCGAATGATAGGACTAATATTGATCCTAATAATGTTCCATTAGCTTCATTGGTTGCACAAGAAGAACATGTTGATGTAAACTTCATTAAAAATAATAATTTCAACAACAATGCTTACCTAACAATTCTAGTAACAACTATAGGCCATATCCTTATAATAATGGCAACGGCTATGGTAATTCTTATGGTAATTCTTACAACAATAATAGGAATTCACCCCCTGGACTTGAAGCCATGCTTAAAGAATTTATTAGTACGCAAACTGCTTTTAACAAATCTGTTGAAGAAAAGCTTGGGAAAATTGATATACTTACTTCTAAAGTCGATAGTCTTGCTGCTGATGTTGATCTTTTGAAATCGAAAGTTATGCCTAATGAGAATCATCATAATAAAATTGTTACTACAGAAAATGCCATCCAAGTTAGAATTAATGAGAATATAAGATTAATGGCTGAACTGCGTGCTAGGTGGGATAGAGAAGAAAATGAAAAACTAGCTAAAGAGAAGAATGTAGCTAAAGTTTGGACTATTACCACCACTAGTAATGCTAATGCTACACATGTTGCTGCACCTCCTACTAATAATAATAAAAGAATTGGTGTTAGCAATGTTTCCACTTCTAATGCAAAGCGCGAGAAACTGCCTGAAACTGCTAAAACTGCTGAAACTGCTTGTGATAAGGCTGCTGAAATTTTTTCCAACATTGGGGATGATGATCCCATTGCTTTAGATTATAATGGTTTGAATTTTGATGATTGCCACATCTCTGAAGTTATAAAGTTCTTGCAAAAACTTGCTAAAAGTCCTAATGCTAGTGCTATAAATTTGGCTTTCACACATCATATTACAAATGCTCTCATAAAAGCTAGAGAAGAGAAACTAGAGCGCGAAGCCTCTATTCCTAAAAAGCTAGAGGATGGTTGGGAGCCCATCATTAAGATGAAGGTTAAAGATTTTGATTGTAATGCTTTATGTGATCTTGGTGCAAGTATTTCTGTTATGCCTAAGAAAATTTATGATATGCTTGACTTGCCACCGCTGAAAAATTGTTATTTGGATGTTAATCTTGCTGATCATTCTACAAAGAAACCTTTGGGTAAAGTTGATAATGTTCGCATTACCGTTAACAATAACCTTGTTCCCGTTGATTTTGTTGTCTTGGATATTGAATGCAATGCATCTTGTCCCATTATATTGGGAAGACCTTTTCTTCGAACTATTGGTGCTATCATTGATATGAAGGAAGGTAATATAAAATATCAATTTCCTCTCAAGAAAGGTATGGAATACTTCCCTAGAAAGAGAATGAAGGTACCTTTTGATTCTATTATGAGAACCAATTATGATGTTGACACTTCGTCTCTTGATAATACTTGATACACACTTTCTGCGCCTAGCTGAAAGGCGTTAAAGAAAAGCGCTTATGGGAGACAACCCATGTTTTTACCTACAGTACTTTGTTTTTATTTTGTGTCTTGGAAGTTGTTTACTACTGTAGCAACCTCTCCTTATCTTAGTTTTGTGTTTTGTTGTGCCAAGTTAAGCCGTTGATAGAAAAGTAAGTACTAGATTTGGATTACTGTGCAGTTCCAGATTTCTTTGCTGTCACGAATCTGGGTCCACCTCCCTGTAGGTAGCTCAGAAAATTAAGCCAATTTACGTGCATGATCCTCAGATATGTACGCAACTTTCATTCAATTTGAGCATTTTCATTTGAGCAAGTCTGGTGCCATTTTAAAATTCGTCAATACGAACTGTTCTGTTTTGACAGATTCTGCCTTTTATTTCGCATTGCCTCTTTTGCTATGATGGATGAATTTCTTTGATCCACTAATGTCCAGTAGCATTATGCAATGTCCAGAAGTGTTAAGAATGATTGTGTCACCTCTGAATATGTTAATTTTTATTGTGCACTAACCCTCTAATGAGTTGTTTCGAGTTTGGTGTGGAGGAAGTTTTCAAGGATCAAGAGAGGAGTATGATGCAACATGATCAAGGAGAGTGAAAGCTCTAAGCTTGGGGATGCCCCGGTGGTTCACCCCTGCATATTCTAAGAAGACTCAAGCGTCTAAGCTTGGGGATGCCCAAGGCATCCCCTTCTTCATCAACAACATTATCAGGTTCCTCCCCTGAAACTATATTTTTATTCCATCACATCTTATGTGCTTTTCTTGGAGCGTCGGTTTGTTTTTGTTTTTGTTTTGTTTGAATAAAATGGATCCTAGCATTCACTTTATGGGAGAGAGACACGCTCCGCTGTTGCATATGGACAAGTATGTCCTTGGTTTCTACTCATAGTATTCATGGCGAAGTTTCTCCTTCGTTAAATTGTTATATGGTTGGAATTGGAAAATGATACATGTAGTAATTGCTATAAATGTCTTGGGTAATGTGATACTTGGCAATTGTTGTGTTCATGATTAAGCTCTTGCATCATATGCTTTGCACCTATTAATGAAGAAATACATAGAGCATGCTAAAATTTGGTTTGCATATTTGGTTTCTCTAAGGTCTAGATAATTTCTAGTATTGAGCTTGAACAACAAGGAAGACGGTGTAGAGTCTTATAATATTTTCAATATGTCTTTTATGTGAGTTTTGCTGCACCGGTTCATCCTTGTGTTTGTTTCAAATAAGCCTTGCTAGCCTAAACCTTGTATCGAGAGGGAATACTTCTCATGCATCCAAAATACTTGAGCCAACCACTATGCCATTTGTGTCCACCATACCTACCTACTACATGGTATTTTCCGCCATTCCAAAGTAAATTGCTTGAGTGCTACCTTTAAAATTCCATCATTCACCTTTGCAATATATAGCTCATGGGACAAATAGCTTAAAAACTATTGTGGTATTGAATATGTAATTATGCACTTTATCTATTATTAAGTTGCTTGTTGTGCGATAACCATGTTCACTGGGGACGCCATCAACTATTCATTGTTGAATTTCATGTGAGTTGCTATGCATGTCCGTCTTGTCTGAAGTAAGAGAGATCTACCACCTTATGATTAAGCATGCATATTGTTAGAGAAGAACATTGGGCCGCTAACTAAAGCCATGATCCATGGTGGAAGTTTCAGTTTTGGACATATATCCTCAATCTCAAATGAGAAAATTATTAATTGTTGTTACATGCTTATGCATAAAAGAGGAGTCCATTATCTGTTGTCTATGTTGTCCCGGTATGGATGTCTAAGTT
The DNA here is from genome assembly GCF_019359855.2 of Lolium perenne. NCBI lineage: Eukaryota > Viridiplantae > Streptophyta > Magnoliopsida > Poales > Poaceae > Lolium > Lolium perenne. Next base: position 383,457,213 of record NC_067247.2, read on the forward strand.
GAAGAATAATCAATAGCGAGAAATCCAATGCGAGCTTTCTCCTTAGACCTTTGTACAGGCGGCATAGAGGTACCCCTTTGTGACACTTGGTAAAAACATGTGCATTGTGATGATCCGGTAGTCCAAGCTAATTAGGACAAGGTGCGGGCACTATTAGTACACTATGCATGAGGCTTGCAACTTGTAAGATATAATTTACATGATACATATGCTTTATTACTACCGTTGACAAAATTGTTTCATGTTTTCAAAATCAAAGCTCTAGCACAAATATAGCAATCGATGCTTTTCCTCTATGGAGGACCATTCTTTTACTTTCAATGTTGAGTCAGTTCACCTATTTCTCTCCACCTCAAGAAGCAAACACTTGTGTGAACTGTGCATTGATTCCTACATACTTGCTTATTGCACTTATTATATTACTCTATGTTGACAATATCCATGAGATATACATGTTACAAGTTGAAAGCAACCGCTGAAACTTAATCTTCTTTTGTGTTGTTTCAATGCCTTTACTTTGAATTATTGCTTTATGAGTTAACTCTTATGCAAGACTTAATTGATGCTTGTCTTGAAGTGCTATTCATGAAAAGTCTTTGCTTTATGATTCACTTGTTTACTCATGTCATATACATTGTTTTGATCGCTGCATTCACTACATATGCTTTACAAATAGTATGATCAAGATTATGATGGCATGTAGAGAGCAACGAGATAGCAGAGAGACTAACCCTCGCAGATCCAAAGCCTTAACGAGATCAGATATCGTGGTTCATGAAGACGATCCTTCCGGTGCTGCAATCCGGCAGCACTTCCGTACTCGGTCACACGTACGTGTCGATGACGTCCTTCCTCTCCATGTTCCAGTGGGCAATGTAGGAGTAGATCCCCTCGGATTCCCAGCAGCACGACGGTGTGGTGGTGGTGGTGTGATACGTCTCCAACGTATCGATAATTTCTTATGTTCCATGCCACATTATTGATGTTATCTACATGTTTTATGCACACTTTATGTCATATTCGTGCATTTTCTGGAACTAACCTATTAACAAGATGCCGAAGTGCCAGCTTGTCGTTTCTGCTATTTTTGGTTTCGTAAATCCTAGTAAGGAAATATTCTCGGAATTGGACGAAATCAACGCCCAGGCCTATTTTGCCACGAAGCTTCCGTAAGTCCGAAGACGAACGAAGTGGGGCCACGGGGTGCCCAAACCCTAGGGCGGCGCGGCCCCCCGGCCGCGCCGGCCGTGGTGTGGGGCCCCGTGCCCCCTCCCCGACTTGCCCTTCCGCCTACTTAAAGCCTCCGTGACGAAACCCCTCGCACGAGAGCCATGATACGGAAAACCTTCCGCAGACGCCGCCAACGCCGATCCCATCTCGGGGATCCAGAGATCGCCTCCGGCACCCTGCCGGAGAGGGGAATCATCTCCCGGAGGACTCTACGCCGCCATGGTCGCCTCCGGTGTGATGTGTGAGTAGTCTACCCCTGGACTATGGGTCCATAGCAGTAGCTAGATGGTTGTCTTCTCCCCATTGTGCTATCATTGTCGGATCTTGTGAGCTGCCTAACATGATCAAGATCATCTATCTGTAATTCTATATGTTGCGTTTGTTGGGATCCGATGAATAGAGAATACTTGTTATGTTGATTATCAAAGTTATATCTATGTGTTGTTTATGATCTTGCATGCTCTCCGTTACTAGTAGATGCTACGCCAAGTAGATGCTTGTGACTCCAAGAGGGAGTATTTATGCTCGATAGTGGGTTCATGCCTGCATTGACACCGGGACAAAGGATGAAAGTTCTAAGGTTGTGTTGTGCTGTTGCCACTAGGGATAAAACATTGATGCTATGTCTAAGGATGTAGTTGTTGATTACATTACGCACCATACTTAATGCAATTGTCTCGTTGCTTTGCAACTTAATACCGGAGGGGTTCGGATGATAACTCGAAGGTGGACTTTTTAGGCATAGATGCAGTTGGATGGCGGTCTATGTACTTTGTCGTAATGCCCAATTAAATCTCACTATACTCATCATGATATGTATGTGCATGGTCATGCCCTCTTTATTTGTCAATTGCCCAACTGTAATTTGTTCACCCAACATGCTGTTTATCTTATGGGAGAGACACCTCTAGTGAACTGTGGACCCCGGTCCAATTCTCTTTACTGAAATACAATCTACTGCAATACTGTTTTACTGTTTTCTGCAAACAATCATCTTCCACACAATACGGTTAATCCTTTGTTACAGCAAGCCGGTGAGATTGACAACCTCACTGTTTCGTTGGGACAAAGTACTTTGGTTGTGTTGTGCAGGTTCCACGTTGGCGCAGGAATCCCTGGTGTTGCGCCGCACTACATCCCGCCGCCATCAACCTTCAACGTGCTTCTTGGCTCCTCCTGGTTCGATAAACCTTGGTTTCTTTCTGAGGGAAAACTTGCTGCTGTGCGCATCATACCTTCCTCTTGGGGTTCCCAACGAACGTGTGAGTTACACGCCATCATGGTGCAGGAGAAATTCCTGCAGGGCTTCGCCAAGCCTGCGCAAGAAGAAGAAGGAGGGAGAGAGGGGCAGCTAGGGTTTGGGGGGATGTTGTTATGCGCCCCAACCCTCCCCTCCCTCTTATATAGGCTTGGGGGCTTCCTTGGCCCCGCCTCGAAGCCCTAGGGTCGACCAAAAAGGGGGGCATCTTCCCCCCCAAGTTAAGTCCCTATTTTCAAGGGATTTGATCTTATCCACTTGATCCAGCCGCATGGGCCTTTGGGGGCTGGTGTGCCAGGCCCATGTGGGCCTATGCGACCCCCTCCAGCCCATGTTGGTCGTTCGGGATAGGTGGGCCCCACTATGGTACCCTCTGGAATCTTCTAGAACCTCCGGTACAATACCGAAAAATCCTGAACTTTTCTGGTAACCCTGAAAATGACTTCACATATATGAATCTTATTCTCCGGACTATTTCGGACCTCCTCGTGATGTCTTGGATCCCATCCGAGACTCTGAACAATATTAGGTCTCCATCTCATATTCCATATCTACTTAAACAACATCGAACCTTAAGTGTGTCACCCTACAGTTCGTGAACTATGCAGACATGATCGAAACACCTCTCCGATCAATAACCAATAGCAGGGCCTGGATATCCATAATGGCTCTCACATATTCAACGATAACTTTGTGATCGAATGAACCATTAACATACGATACCGATTCCCTTTGTCGCACGATACTTTACTTATCCGAGGTTCGATCATCGGTATCTCTATACCTAGTTCAACCTTGGTACCGATAAGTACTCTTTACTCGTTACCGTGATATGTCATCCCTTGTGACCTTGTCACATGCTTGCAAGCTAATTAGATGACATTACACGAGAGGGCCCAGAGTATATCTATCCGTCATCAGGATGGACAAATCCCACTCTTGATCCATGCTCTTCAACTCATATTTTCAGAATACTTAATCCCATCTTTATAACCACCCAATTACGAAGTGGCGTTTGATGTAATCAAAGCATCCATCCGGTGTAAGTGATTCACACAATCTCATAGTCGAAGGATTAGGTTACTATGTATCGAAATCTAATAGCAAGAGAAACTTAATGATGATCTTATGCTATGCTTACTATGGGTGTATGTCCATCACATCATTCACCTAATGATATGATCTTATTATTAATAACATCCAATGTTCATGATTAGGAAACCATGATCATCTATCAATCAACAAGCTAGTTTAACAAGAGGCTTACTAGGGACTCTAGTTTGTTTACAAAACACACATGTATCAATGTTTCCGGTTAATACAATTATAGCATGGAATGTAAACAGTTATCATGAACACTAAGATATAACAATAAACACTTTTATTATTGCCTATTGGGCATATCTCCAATAGTCTTCCACTTGCACTAGAGTCAATAGTCTAATTTACATTTGTAAAGATCTAACACCATGGCCTTTTGGTTCTTATCATGTTTGCTCATGGGAGAGGTTTCAGTCAACGAATCTGACATGCTTAGAAACGTATGTATTTTGCAATTCATTTGCGTCTCCACGCATCACTCATTTTTCAAATGATCCAGCATTAATCATATATGTTTGGTCTTCTGGTAGAACCTTAATTCCACGATCTGAAATATGTTACCAATATTATCACACACAATATAGCTTTATAGTTCTGACACTATCAAAACTACACCAAGTTCTCAAAGAACTCCTCGACTCAATCACCCTCGGTCATTGTCAAAACATTGATATACTCTGCCTTGGTTTGTAGAATCCGTCACAATATTTAGAACCCATCTAAATCTAGCATAGACTTCTTCTAGCCCATTGTGCTACCTTTTTAATGAACACATTAGCCTAACTGAGATTGAAATTCATTTTTATATGTGACCAAACTAATATCGGTGCAGCACCTTACATTGATTTGTTTGTCGTTACCCCATATAAAACTATATATTTATATCCTTGGCTCTAACAAAACACTCAGGGATATTCTTACTGTTTGTCCAATGATCATCATATGAATCATTCTGATATATGCTTGTAATACTTTAGAGTAGATGCCATCTATTTGTGTACATATTATTGTGATCTAAAATCACTCTTTTGTTTTTACTCATTGAGTGTCAAATACACTCAAGTTTTGTTAAACTTCCACATGGAAAAGAACACCTTCTTAACATTTTCATATTGAACTACTTCAATACTCATTCTATGTAGTTTGACTTAAATTTATTATGCGCTTCAATCTCTCTTCATAGATCTTGACGCTAAATATGTTCCTAGTCCATATCCTTTCATTGAAGTAAATTCTCAATGCCTTTTAATCACATCAAGTACATAATTTCATCATTTATAATAAATGATATGTCATACACATATAATATTATAACTATGTCTCAGTGCTCCCACTTAATTTCCGGTGAAGATTCCAACTCCGTATACTCACTTCATCTAGTTGAAGTTTGTATACCTATCTAGTATTCCATGGACTAGAAAAAATCTTGGTTGTATGTTGTATACATCCTTAATACACACTTCTGGTAAGGAATGTATTTCTGTCATCCCACTAACATATCTTATAAAATAAATATGTAGCGATTACTAGAATAATCCCATAGACTATAAGCATCGCTACGGAAGATCTAATCTTATCGTAGTCAAGTCTTTTATCTTTGTCGTAAACTTTCTTTCGACAAGTCGAGCTTCTTCAAGGATATTACATCCATGTCCAAGCTTGATACTATATTGGATTTTATTGGTCTCATCCATTTTAAAGGAGTCAGGATCGTTATGATGGCATGTCACTCCAGAAATTATCTTTGTTATCGTTTACCTACTCGGGACGAGCAGGAACTAAGCTTGGGGATGCTGATACGTCTCCGACGTATCGATAATTTCTTATGCTCCATTCCACATTATTGATGATACCTACATGTTTTATGCATACTTTATGTCATATTTATGCATTTTCCGAAACTAACCTATTAACGAGATGCCGAAGAGCCAGTTGCTGTTTTCTGCTATTTTTGGTTTCAGAAATCCTAGTAAGGAAATATTCTCGGAATTGGACGAAATCAACGCCCAGGGGCCTATTTTCACACGAAGCTTCCAGAAGACCGAAGGAGTCACGAAGTGGGGCCACGGGGCGCCAACACACTAAGGCGGCGCGGCCCACGCCCTGGTCGCGCCGGCCTAGCATGTGGGGCCCCCGTGACACCTCCTGACCTGCCCTTCCGCCTACTTAAGGTCTTCGTCGTGAAACCCCCAGTACCGAGAGCCACGATATGGAAAACCTTCCAGAGACGCCGCCGCCGCCAATCCCATCTCGGGGGATTCAGGAGATCGCCTCTGGCACCCTGCCGGAGAGGGGAATCATCTCCCGGAGGACTCTTCACCGCCATGGTCGCCTCCGGAGTGATGAGTGAGTAGTTCACCCCTGGACTATGGGTCCATAGCAGTAGCTAGATGGTCATCTTCTCCTAATTGTGCTTCATTGTCGGGTCTTTTGAGCTGCCTAACATGATCAAGATCATCTATCTGTAATGCTATATGTTGTGTTTGTTGGGATCCGATGGATAGAGAATACTATGTTATGTTGATTATCAATCTATTATCTATGTGTTGTTTATGATCTTGCATGCTCTCCGTTGTTAGTAGAGGCTCTGGCCAAGTTTTTGCTAGTAACTCCAAGAGGGAGTATTTATGCTCGATAGTGGGTTCATGCCTCCATTAAATCTGGGACAGTGACAGAAAGTTCTAAGGTTGTGGATGTGCTGTTGCCACTAGGGATAAAACATCGATGCTATGTCCGAGGATGTAGTTATTGATTACATTACGCACCATACTTAATGCAATTGTCTGTTGTTTGCAACTTAATACTGGAAGGGGTTCGGATGATAACCTGAAGGTGGACTTTTTAGGCATAGATGCATGCTGGATAGCGGTCTATGTACTTTGTCGTAATGCCCAATTAAATCTCACTATACTCATCATATCATGTATGTGCATGGTCATGCCCTCTCTATTTGTCAATTGCCCAACTGTAATTTGTTCACACAACATGCTATTTATCTTATGGGAGAGACACCTCTAGTGAACTGTGGACCCCGGTCCATTCTTTTAATCGAATACAATCTACTGCAATACTTGTTCTACTGTTTTCTGCAAACAATCATCATCCACACTATACATCCAATCCTTTGTTACAGCAAGCCGGTGAGATTGACAACCTCACTGTTACGTTGGGGCAAAGTACTTTGTTTGTGTTGTGCAGGTTCCACGTTGGCGCCGAAATCCCTGGTGTTGCGCCGCACTACACTCCGCCGCCATCAACCTTCGACGTGCTTCTTGACTCCTACTGGTTCGATAAACCTTGGTTTCTTACTGAGGGAAAACTTGCCGCTGTACGCATCACACCTTCCTCTTGGGGTTCCCAACGGACGCGTGTTGAACTGAAAGACAATACGTCATCTACGCGCAGCAAGCAGATTTTCTGGCGCCGTTGCCGGGGAGATCAAGACACGCTGCAAGGGAAGTCTCCACATCCAATCTCTTTACTTTGTTTTTGTCTTGCTTTTATTTTATTTACTTTCTTGTTTGCTGCATTATATAGAAACACAAAAAAATTAGTTGCTAGCTTTACTTTATTTACTGTCTTGTTTGCACTCTATATAAAAAACACAAAAAAATTAGTTACTTGCATTTACTTTATCTAGTTTGCTTTATTTACTATTGCTAAAATGGATACTCCTGAAAATACTAAGTTGTGTGACTTCACAACCACAAATAATAATGATTTCTTATGCACACCTATTGCTCCACCTGCTACTACAGCAGAATTCTTTGAAATTAAACCTGCTTTACTGAATCTTGTTATGAGAGAGCAATTTTCTGGTGTTAGTTCTGATGATGCTGCTGCCCATCTCAATAATTTTGTTGAATTGTGTGAAATGCAAAAGTATAAAGATGTAGATGGTGACATTATAAAGTTAAAATTGTTTTCTTTCTCATTAAGAGGAAGAGCTAAAGATTGGTTGCTATCTCTGCCTAAGAATAGTATTGATTCATGGACTAAATGCAAGGATGCTTTTATTGGTAGATATTATCCCCCTGCTAAAATTATATCTTTGAGGAGTAGCATAATGAATTTTAAACAATTGGATAATGAGCATGTTGCACAAGCTTGGGAAAGAATGAAATCTTTGGTAAAAATTGCCCAACCCATGGACTGACTATTTGGATGATCATCCAAACCTTTTATGCAGGACTGATTTTTCTTCGCGGAACCTATTGGATTCAGCTGCTGGAGGTACCTTTATGTCCATCACTCTAGGTGAAGCAACGAAGCTTCTTGATAATATGATGATTAATTACTCTGAATGGCACACGGAAAGAGCTCCACAAGGTAAGAAGGTAAATTCTGTTGAAGAAACCTCTTCCTTGAATGATAAGATTGATGCTATTATGTCTATGCTTGTGAATGATAGGACTAATGTTGATCCTAATAATGTTCCGTTAGCTTCATTGGTTGCTCAAGAAGAACATGTTGATGTAAACTTCATTAAAAATAATAATTTCAACAACAATGCTTATCGGAACAATTCTAGTAACACCTATAGGCCATATCCTTATAATAATGGTAACGGATATGGTAATTCTTATGGGAATTCTTACAACAATAATAGGAACACACCCCCTGGACTTGAAGCTATGCTTAAAGAATTTATTAGTACACAAACTGCTTGTAACAAATCTGTTGAAGAAAAGCTTGGGAAAATTGATATACTTGCTTCTAAAGTCGATAGTCTTGCTGCTGATGTTGATCTTTTGAAATCGAAAGTTATGCCTAATGAAAATCATAATAATAAAATTGTTACTACAACAAATGCCATCCAAGTTAGAATTAATGAGAATATAAGATTGATGGCCGAATTGCGTGCTAGGTGGGAGAAAGAAGAAAATGCTAAAGAAGATAATATAGCTAAAGTTTGGACTATTACCACCACTAGTAATGCTAATGCTTCACATGTTGCTGCACCTCCTACTAATAATGGTAAAAGAATTGGTGTTGGCAATGTTTCCACTTCTAATGCAAAGCGCGAAAAACTGCTCAAATCGCTAAAATTATTTAAATCGCTCTCGATAAAACTGCTGAAATTTTTTCCAACATTGGGGATAATGATCCCATTGCTTTAGATTATAATGGTTTGGATTTTTATGATTTACACATCTCTGAAGTTATAAAGTTCTTACAAAAACTTGCTAAGAGTCCTAATGCTAGTGCTATAAATTTGGCTTTCACGAAACATATTACAAATGCTCTCATAAAAGCCAGAGAAGAGAAATTAGAACGCGAAGCTTCTATTCCTAGGAAGCTAGAGGATGGTTGGGAGCCCATCATTAAGATGAAGGTCAATGACTTTGATTGTAATGCTTTATGTGATCTTGGTGCAAGTATTTCCGTTATGCCTAAGAAAATCTATAATATGCTTGACTTGCCACCATTGAAAAATTGTTATTTGGATGTTAATCTTGCAGATAACTCTACAAAGAAACCTTTGGGGAGAGTTGATAATGTTCGCATTACCGTTAACAATAACCTTGTCCCCGTTGATTTTGTTGTCTTGGATATTGAATGCAATGCATCTTGTCCCATTATATTGGGAAGACCTTTTCTTCGAACTATTGGTGCTATCATTGATATGAAGAAAGGTAATATTAAATATCAATTTCCTCTCAAGAAAGGTATGGAACACTTCCCTAGAAAGAGAATGAAGTTACCTTTTTATTCTATTATTAGAACAAATTATGATGTTGATACTTCGTCTCTTGATAACACTTGATATACACTTTCTGCGCCTAGCTGAAAGGCGTTAAAGAAAAGCGCTTATGGGAGACAACCCATGTTTTTACTACAGTACTTTTATTTTATATTTGAGTCTTGGAAGTTGTTACTACTGTAGCAAACTCTCCTTATATTATTTTGTTGCATTGTTGTGCCAAGTAAAGTCGTTGATAGTAAGGTTCATACTAGATTTGGATTACTGCGCAGAAACAGATTTCTTTGCTGTAACGAATCTGGGCCTAATTCTCTGTAGGTAACTCAGAAAATTATACCAATTTACGTGAGTGATCCTCAGATATGTACTCAACTTTCATTCAATTTGAGCATTTTCATTTGAGCAATTCTGGTGCCTCTTAGAAATTCGTCTTTACAAACTGTTCTGTTTTGACAGATTCTGCCTTTTATTTCGCATTGCCTATTTTGCTATGCTTGATGGATTTTTCGATTCCATTAACTTTCAGTAGCTTTGTGCAATGTCCAGAAGTGTTAAGAATGATTATGTCACCTCTGAACATGTAAATTTTGATTGTACACTAACCCTCTAATGAGTTGTTTTGAGTTTGGTGTGGAGGAAGTCTTCAAGGATCAAGAGAGGAGGATGATACAATATGATCAAGGAGAGTGAAAGCTCTAAGCTTGGGGATGCCCCGGTGGTTCACCCCTGCATATTTCAAGAAGACTCAAACGTCTAAGCTTGGGGATGCCCAAGGCATCCCCTTCTTCATCGACAACATTATCAGGTTCCTCTAGTGAAACTATATTTTTATTCCATCACATCTTATGTACTTTGCTTGGAGCGTCGGTTTGTTTTTGTTTTTGTTTTGTTTGAATAAAATGGATCCTAGCATTCATTGTGTGGGAGAGAGACACGCTCCGCTGTTGCATATAGACAAATATGTCCTTAGGCTTTACTCATAGTTTTCATGGCGAAGGTTGAATCTTCTTCGTTAAATTGTTATATGGTTGGAAACGGGAAATGCTACATGTAGTAATTCTAAAAATGTCTTGGATAATTTGATACTTGGCAATTGTTGTGCTCATGTTTAAGCTCTTGCATCATATACTTTGCACCTATTAATGAAGAAATACATAGAGCTTGCTAAAATTTGGTTTGCATAATTGGTCTCTCTAAGGTCTAGATAATTTCTAGTAAGGGGTTGAACAACAAGGAAGACGGTGTAGAGTTTTATAATGTTTACAATATGTCTTTTATGTGAGTTTTGCTGCACCGGTTCATCCTTGTGTTTGTTTCAAATAACCTTGCTAGCCTAAACCTTGTATCGAGAGGGAATACTTCTCATGCATCCAAAATCCTTGAGCCAACCACTATGCCATTTGTGTCCACCATACCTACCTACTACATGGTATTTCTCCGCCATTTCAAAGTAAATTGCTTGAGTTCTACCTTTAAATTTCTGTCCTCCATCTTTACAATATATAGCTCATGGGACAAATAGCTTAAAAACTATTGTGGTATTGAATATGTACTTATGCACTTTATATCTTATTAAGTTGCTTGTTGTGCGATAACCATGTTCCTGGGGACGCCATCAACTACTCTTTGCTGAATATCATGTGAGTTGCTATGCATGTCCGTCTTGCCTGAAGTAAGGGAGATTTACCACTATTTAATGGTTAGAGCATGCATAATGTTAGAGAAGAACATTGGGCCGCTAACTAAAGCCATGAATCATGGTGGAAGTTTCAGTTTTGGACAAATATCCTCAAACTCATATGAGAACATTAATTGTTGCTACATGCTTATGCATTAAAGAGGAGTCCATTATCTGTTGTCTATGTTGTCCCGGTATGGATGTCTAAGTTGAGAATAATCAAATGCGAGAAATCCAATGCGAGCTTTCTCCTTAGACCTTTGTACAGGCGGCATAGAGGTACCCCTTTGTGACACTTGGTTAAAACATATGTATTGCGATGATAATACCGGTAATCCGAGCTAATTAGGACAAGGTGCGGGCACTATTAGTATACTATGCATGAGGCTTGCAACTTGTAAGATATAATTTACATGATACATATGCTTTATTACTACCGTTGACAAAATTGTTTCTTGTTTTCAAAACCAAAGCTCTAGCACAAATATAGCAATCAATGCTTCCCTCTGCGAAGGGCCTTTCTTTTACTTTTATGTTGAGTCAGTTCACCTATTTCTCTCCACCTCAAGAAGCAAACACTTGTGTGAACTGTGCATTGATTCCTACATACTTGCATATTGCACTTGTTATATTACTTTACATTGACAATATCCATGAGATATACATGTTACAAGTTGAAAGCAACCGCTGAAACTTAATCTTCCTTTGTGTTGCTTCAATGACTTTACTTTGAAATTATTGCTTTATGAGTTAACTCTTATGCAAGACTTATTGATGCTTGTCTTGAAAGTACTATTCATGAAAAGTCTTTGCTTTATGATTCATTTGTTTACTCATGTCATTTACCATTGTTTTGATCGCTGCATTCATTACATATGCTTACAATAGTATGATCGAGGTTATGATGGCATGTCACTCCAGAAATTATCTTTGTTATCGTTTACCTACTCGGGACGAGCAGGAACTAAGCTTGGGGATGCTGATACGTCTCCGACGTATCGATAATTTCTTATGTTCCATTCCACATTATTGATGATACCTACATGTTTTATGCATACTTTATGTCATATTTATGCATTTTCTGGCACTAACCTATTAACGAGATGCCAAAGAGCCAGTTGCTGTTTTCTGCTATTTTTGGTTTCAGAAATCCTAGTAAGGAAATATTCTCGGAATTGGACGAAATCAACGCCCAGGGGCCTATTTTCACACGAAGCTTCCAGAAGACCGAAGGAGTCACGAAGTGGGGCCACGGGGCGCCAACACACTAAGGCGGCGTGGCCCAAGCCCTGGTCGCGCCGGCCTAGCGTGTGGGGCCCCCGTGACGCCTCCTGACCTGCCCTTCCGCCTACTTAAGGTCTTCGTCGCGAAACCCCCAGTATCGAGAGCCACGATACGGAAAACCTTCCAGAGACGCCGCCGCCGCCAATCCCATCTCGGGGGATTCAGGAGATCGCCTCTGGCACCCTGCCGGAGAGGGGAATCATCTCCCGGAGGACTCTTCATCGCCATGGTCGCCACCGGAGTGATGAGTGAGTAGTTCACCCCTGGACTATGGGTCCATAGCAGTAGCTAGATGGTCATCTTCTCCTAATTGTGCTTCATTGTCGGGTCTTTTGAGCTGCCTAACATGATCAAGATCATCTATCTGTAATACTATATGTTGTGTTTGTTGGGATCCGATGGATAGAGAATACTATGTTATGTTGATTATCAATCTATTATCTATGTGTTGTTTATGATCTTGCATGCTCTCCGTTGTTAGTAGAGGCTGTGGCCAAGTTTTTGCTAGTAACTCCAAGAGGGAGTATTTATGCTCGATAGTGGGTTCATGCCTCCATTAAATCTGGGACAAAGGATGTAAAGTTCTAAGGTTGTGGATGTGCTGTTGCCACTAGGGATAAAACATCGATGCTATGTCCGAGGATGTAGTTATTGATTACATTACGCACCATACTTAATGCAATTGTCTGTTGTTTGCAACTTAATACTGGAAGGGGTTCGGATGATAACCTGAAGGTGGACTTTTTAGGCATAGATGCATGCTGGATAGCGGTCTATGTACTTTGTCGTAATGCCCAATTAAATCTCATTATACTCATCATATCATGTATGTGCATGGTCATGCCCTCTCTATTTGTCAATTGCCCAACTGTAATTTGTTCACCCAACATGCTATTTATCTTATGGGAGAGACACCTCTAGTGAACTGTGGACCCCGGTCCATTCTTTTAATCGAATACACCCATCGCAATACTTGTTCTACTGTTTTCTGCAAACAATCATCATCCACACTATACATCTAATCCTTTGTTACAGCAAGCCGGTGAGATTGACAACCTCACTGTTACGTTGGGGCAAAGTACTTTGTTTGTGTTGTGCAGGTTCCACGTTGGCGCCGGAATCCCTGGTGTTGCGCCGCACTACACTCCGCCGCCATCAACCTTCGACGTGCTTCTTGACTCCTACTGGTTCGATAAACCTTGGTTTCTTACTGAGGGAAAACTTGCCGCTGTACGCATCACACCTTGCTCTTGGGGTTCCCAACGGACGCGTGTTGAACGGAAAGACAATACGTCATCTACGCGCAGCAGTCCATCATAACTTCTTTGTACGTAGTTAGTTTATCATTGTTCAAAATCAATTCTTTGTCCACAAATCATTTATTTGATCACAAAGTAAACCATATCTACAAGGTTCAATAGGTACTTCGATCTCCATGGCTATAACACTTTGTAGACATGGGAGCCATGAGCGTCGTAGCCGCTTCCGGAACCATTTCTGATGCTGTGCTACTCTGACCATTATGCTCAGGTTCATCAACCTTATCGAGTTCCATTGTCTTCCCACTCAAATATTTCGAGACAACCAATTTCTTGGAAATAAGAAAAAAACATCGACAAACACTTTTGTCTTTGACTTTATAGTGAGAAGAATTTCCAATTTGTTCTCTAGGATAACCAACAAAGACATTCATCCGATTTCGATTGTAAACTTATTTACTTATGCTATGCATACCAAAATTTAAGAAAGGACTATTAGGATTTATACCCATGCCATAACTTATATGGTGTCATTTCAACGGATTATGATGACACTCTATTTAGTGTAAAAGCGGTAGTCTCTAAAGCATAATCCATAAAATATAATGGCATTATTTTATTTTATCTCATCATTAATCCAATAAGGTTTGGATATGTCTTTTGAATACTCCATCAAAAACTATGGTGTTCCAAGAAACGTGAGTTGTGGAACAATTTAGTAACTCTCTTAGTGTTGGAGATATGCCCAAGAGGCAATAATAAAATGGTTATTATAATATCTTTGAGTTTATGATAATGTTTACATACCATGCTATAATTGTATTAACCGAAACATTGATACATGTGTGTTATGTGAACAACAAGGAGTCCCTAGTAAGCCTCTTGTATAACTAGCTTGTTGATTAATAGATGATCATCGTTTCATGATCATGAACATTGGATGTTATTAATAACAAGGTTGTGTCATTATGTGAATGATATAATGGACACACCCAATTAAGCGTAGCATAAGATCACATCATTAAGTTATTTGCTATAAGCTTTCGATACATAGTTACCTAGTCCTTATGACCATGAGATCATGTAAATCACTTATACCGGAAAGGTACTTTGATTACACCAAACGCCACTGCGTAAATGGGTGGTTATAAAGGTGGGATTAAGTATCCGGAAAGTATGAGTTGAGGCATATGGATCAACAGTGGGATTTGTCCATCCCGATGACGGATAGATATACTCTGGGCCCTCTCGGTGGAATGTCGTCTAAATGTCTTGCAAGCATATGAATAAGTTCATAAGAGACCACATACCACGGTACGAGTAAAGAGTACTTGTCAGGAGACGAGGTTGAACAAGATATAGAGTGATACCGAAGATCAAACCTCGGACAAGTAAAATATCGCGTGACAAAGGGAATTGGTATCGTATGTGAATGGTTCATTCGATCACTAAAGTCATCGTTGAATATGTGGGAGCCATTATGGATCTCCAGATCCCGCTATTGGTTATTGGTCGGAGTGAGTACTTAACCATGTCCGCATAGTTCACGAACCGTAGGGTGACACACTTAAAGTTGGATGTTGAAATGGTAGAACTTGAATATGGAATGGAGTTCGAATATTTGTTCGGAGTCCCGGATAAGATCCCGGACATCACGAGGAGTTCCGGAATGGTCCGGAGAATAAGATTCATATATAGGATGTCATTTTATGTGATTTAAAATGATTCGGAAGGTTCTATGGAAGGTTCTAGAAAAGTCCGGAAGAAACCACCAAGGAAGGCGGAGTCCCGGTGGGACTCCACCTCCCATGGCCGACCAACCCTAAGGGAGAGGAGTCCCAAGTGGACTCCCCAAGGGGGGCCGGCCACCCCCTCCCAAGGAAGGTGGAACTCCCACCTCTAGTGGGAGTCCTAGCTTGGGTAGGTTTCATGAGTTATGGAAGGTTTTGGTTTGGGGTCTTATTCGAAGACTTGTAGACCAACTCTTGGGTGTTCCACCTATATAATGAGGGCCAAGGGGAGGGGGCCGGCCACCCCAAGCACCACAAGGTGGCCGCACCACTAGATGGCCGGCGCCCCCTCTCCCAAACCCTAGCGGCCTCTCTCCTCCACCACATCCCGCACGCTTAGCGAAGCTCCGCCGGATTTCTCCACCACCACCGACACCACGCCGTCGTGCTGTCGGATTCAAGAGGAGCTACTACTTCCGCTGCCCGCTGGAACGGGAGGTGGATGTCGTCTTCATCAACAACCGAACGTGTGACCGAGTACGGAGGTGCTGCCCGTTCGTGGCGCTGGAGGGACCGTGATCAAGATCTTCTACGCACTTTTGCAAGCGGCAAGTGAACATCTACCGCAGCAACAAGAGCCTCATCTTGTAGGCTTTGGAATCTCTTCAAGGGTGAGACTCGATAATCCCCTCGTTGCTACCGTCTTCTAGATTGCATCTTGGCTTAGATTGCGTGTTCGCGGTAGGAATTTTTTTGTTTTCTATGCAACGTTATCCTAGAGTGGTATCAGAGCCGTGTCTATGCATAGATGGTTGCACGAGTAGAACACAATGGTTTTGTGGGCGTTGATGCTTATGTTGTCTTTAGTTTGAGTACTTTGCATCTTTGTGGCATAGTGGGATGAAGCGGCTCGGACTAACTTTACATGACCGCGTTCATGAGACTTGTTCCTCGTTCGACATGCAACTTGTATTGCATAAGAGGCTTTGCGGGTGTCTGTCTCTCCTACTATAGTGAAGATTCAATTTACTCTTCGATTGACAACACTAGTATCACCGTTGTGGTTCATGTTCGTAGGTAGATTAGATCTCTCTCGAAAACCCTAAACCACGTAAAATATGCAAACCAAATTAGAGACGTCTAACTTGTTTTTGCAGGGTTTGGTGATGTGATATGGCCATAATGTGATGATGAATATGTATGAGATGATCATTATTGTATTGTGGCAACCGGCAGGAGCCTTATGGTTGTCTTTAAATTTCATGTTGAGTAGTATTTCAAAGTAGTTGTAATAGTTGCTACATGAGGTAAACAACCATGAAGACGGCGCCATGAACCTTGACGCTACGCCAACAATGATGGAGATCATGCCCGTTGATGATGGAGATCATGTCCGTGCTTTGGAGATGAAGATCAAAGGCGCAAAGACAAAAGGGCCATATCATATCACATATGAATTGCATGTGATGTTAATCCTTTATGCATCTTATTTTGCTTAGAACGCGACGGTAGCATTATAAGATGATCCCTCACATTAATATCAAGATAATAAAGTGTTCTCCCCTCGTATGCACCGTTGTACAGTTCGTCGTTTTGAAGAATCTCGTGATGATCGGATGTGTTAGACTCAACGTTTACATACAACGGGTGTAAGCCATGTTGCACACGCGGAATACTTGGGTTTGCTTGACGAGCCTAGCATGTACAGACATGGCCTCGGGACAACGGAAACCGAAAGGTTGAACACGAGTCATATGGATGATATGATCAACATGTTGATGTTCACCATTGAAGCTACATCATCTCACGTGATGATCGGTTTTGGTGTAGTGGATGTGGATCGTGTACCACTTAACAACTATGAGGGATGTTGTATTAAGTGGGAGTTCATTAGTAATTAGATTAAAACATGAACTAATTATCATGAACATAGTCTGAGTAGTATTTTGAATTAATTTTGTAGTATTGGCATCCGTTTACTACTATGCGCTAGTCTTGTAATTGAGATAGAAATACTGTTAAAATCTGATAAGAAACTTTACGGATTGGTACCGTATTGTTAAAGAATCAAGAATTGATTAAGTCCTATTGCAAACTTTTAGTAAACCTCATATTGTTGATTCAAAGAGCTATGGTTTCAATTAGTACCTAAAGTTATCTTGTCTCCATGAAACTTGAAGTTCAAATCTGTTTGAAAAGTAAGGAGCTGAAAATTTAGTTTTCAGAAATAATCAAGGTATGAGATATATGTGATATCTAAGACCTTATTGCAAGATGATAGAATATAAATTTGGTGAGACTACATAAACTCATAAGTTTTATGGGAATGTATGAAGGTTGAAGACGCCAGGCGTCACAATCCTCCAACTATTGGGGCACTAATAATATTCGCATATCCATAAAGTGATAATCCTTAGTATGCACCGTTGCTAAGACTCTTAGTTTCGTAGCATCACGTGATGATCGGGTGTTATAGATTCTACGTGTGCATACAACAGATGCAAGCCAGATTTGCATATGCAAATACTAAGGTTAAAACTTTACGAGCCTAGCATGTACAGACATGGTATCAGAAAGTCATCATGATACAATGGATAAAATTATGAGTGAAATTGTTCATCATATTACAAGGATACTAATAAGTGAAATCCGGAACACTTGACATATGATGATCAAACTTCAAAGTAAGAACCTCAAGGTTATTGGTATTTGACCAACAAACCGAGAAGTTATTGAATTTGATGTGTTTTTCTGAATAATGAGGAAAGCTAAAAGAGAAACTGCAAAAGATATTTTGGAAAAAAGAAAAGAAAAGACTAGAAAGTCTAGCTCAGGTGTATATAAATGATATACATGTTATGGTTGTATTCCTAGTTAAGTCACACTATGAAATTCTTGGGTATTAGTACTATATTGGTGGTATGAAGTGTCATACAAAACAACGCAATACAAGAATACAATGGCCTAAGTGACTGACAAGGAATGTGATAGGAATGCACGTCTGGAACAAAATAAAGTGTTATTATGTTCGTCGTTAGCATTCTATCTAGCCCTTAGATTTTATAATAAAGTAATAATTGTTATTTTGCTCTGGTCAAATGAAAACAATGAGTTGTTTAAATTATGACATTACTCCATGTACGATGGATAAGTTATTATAAATCTTAATGGTGAAACACACATACATAACACTGACGCTAAAATGCCATAAGGCAAATGATTTGAATTCCACTTAATTGTGGAACCGCCATTTAGGTCATGTTAGAAAGGAACGCATGAAGGAACTCCATGCAAATGGATTTTTGGAGTCATTTGATTTTTGAATCGTTTGGCGCTTGCAAATCTTTTCTAAAGAGAATGACTAAAATACCGTTCATAGGCCAAGAGTCGAATGGGCAACTAACTTAGTGAAAACATACATAATGATGTATGTGGCTCACTGGACATAGTTGTGTGCGGGAGATTCTTCTACTTCATGAAAACTTCCAACAATGAATTGAGTATATATATGTGGATATATTCGATAAGGAAGAAGTTTGAAACATTTGAATAGATTCAAATAAATTTCAGCATGAAGTGGAAATCATCGTAATAGAAAAATCAAATATCTATGATTGGATCATGGTGGAAATATTTGAATTACGAGTTTTAGCGAACATCTAAAGAGAGTCATGAAATTGTTCTACAATTCACATTTCTTGGAGTATCATAATGATGATATAGTATCCGAGAGATGTATCCAAAACTTGTTGGATTAATGATGAGATAAAATATTATGACGCCATTATATTTTTGTGGATTATGCTTTAGTGACTACCGCTTTTACACTAAATAGAGCATCATCATGATCCGTAGAAATGACACCATACGAGTTATGGCATGGGTATAAACCCTAATAGTCCTTTCTTTAAATTTTGGTCTAAAAGTTTACAACCAAAATTGGATGAATGTCTTTGTTGGTTATCCCAAAGAATTGATTGGGAATTCTTTCCACTAGGAAGTAAACAACAAAAGTGTTTGTTAATATTACTTGCTTATTTCCAAGAAATTGTTTTCTAGCGAAATATTTGAGTGGGAGGACAATAGAACTTGATAAGGTTTATGAACCTGAGCATAATGATCAGAGTAGCGCAGCATCGGAAATTGGTTCCGGAAGCGACCACGACGATCATGGCTCCCATGACTACAAAGTGTTTTAGCCATGGAGATCGAAGTACATATTGAACCTTGTAGGTATGGTTTACTTTGTGACCAAATAAATGATGTGTGGACAAAGGATTGATTGTGAACAATGATAAACCAACTACAAACAAAGAAGTTATGATGGGCCCTGACTCCGTTAAAATGGCTATACGCCATGAAATCCAAGATAGATGAATACTTTTTGAAAGTAAATGGATCTATAAAATTGATGGACTTGGATGAAATATCTTTGAAGAAGCTTGACTTGTCGAAAAGTTGTTTACGATAAAGTTCAAAGAGTTGACTACGACAAGATTAGATCTTCTGTAGCAATGCTTATAGTCTATATGGATTATTCTAGTAATCACTACATATTTCTTTTATGAGATATGTTAGTAGGATGGAAAAATACATTACTTATCAGAAGTGTGTATTAAAGGTGTATACAAGATACAACCAAGAGTTTTGCTGGTCCGTGGAATACTAGATAGGTATACAAACTTCAATTGGATGAAGTAAGTATCGCGGAGTTGGAATCTTCACCAGATGAAATAGTCAAAGAGTTTTTGATTTCATCAGAGATGATGAAGAGGCTTGCATTTGCAAAAATTAAGTGGGAGCGCTAAGACATATTTATAATACTTTATGTAGATGACATATAGTTGGTTATAAATGATGTAATTATATACTTGATTAAAAGTTTCATTGAGAAATTAACTTCAATGAAAGGATATGGACTGAAACATATCTAGTGTCAAAATCTATGAAGATAGATTGAAACACAAAATAAGTTTAAGCCAAAGTACATAGAATGGATATTGAAATAGTTCAATATAGAAATATTAAGAAAATGTTCTTGTCATGTGAAGTTTTAACAAGACTTGAGTATATCTGACACTCAATGAGTAAAAACACATGACTGATTATAGATCACGGATAATATGTACACAATCAGATGTCCTGTGCTCTTAAAAGTGTTATGAGCATGTACCAGAATGATTCATGTGATGATCATTGAAAAACAGTAAGAATATTCTTGAGTACTTAAGAAGAACCAAGGATATATATAGTTTTGTATGGAGAAATGACAAACAAAATTGCTGTAAGGTGTTGCACCGATATTTGTTTTTGTCACATATGAAAATAAAATTTCAATCTCAAATTAGACTAAGTGTTGTTTAAATGGTAGCACAATGAGCTAGAAGTTGTCTATGCTAGATTTAGAAGAGTTCTAAATATTGTGATGGATTCTACAAAAGAAGGCAGAGTATGTCATTGTTTTGACAATGGCAAAGGATGTTAAGTCAAGAGGTTCTTTGAGAGCTTGGTGTATTTCCGACAGAGTCAGAATTTTGAAGCTATATTGTGTGTGACAATATTAGTGACATATTTCAGACCGCGGAATTAAGGTTCCACCAGAAGACCAAACATATTTAATGCCGACTCATTTGGAAATGAGTGATGCGTTGAGACGCAAATGAATTACAAAATACATACGGTTCTGAGCATGTCAGATCCGTTGACTAAAACCTCTCCCGTGAGCAAAACATGATAAAGCACCGGAAGGCCAAGGTGTTATATCTTTACAAATGTAAACTAGATTATTGACTCTAGTGCAAGTGGGAGACTGTTGGAGATATGCCCAAGAGGCAATAATAAAATGGTTATTATAATATCTTTGAGTTTATGATAATGTTTACATACCATGCTATAATTGTATTAACCGAAACATTGATACATGTGTGTTATGTGAACAACAAGGAGTCCCTAGTAAGCCTCTTGTATAACTAGCTTGTTGATAAATAGATGATCATCGTTTCATGATCATGAACATTGGATGTTATTAATAACAAGGTTGTGTCATTATGTGAATGATATAATGGACACACCCAATTAAGCGTAGCATAAGATCACGTCATGAAGTTATTTTCTATAAGCTTTCGATACATAGTTACCTAGTCCTTATGACCATGAGATCATGTAAATCACTTATACCGGAAAGGTACTTTGATTACACCAAACGCCACTGCGTAAATGGGTGGTTATAAAGGTGGGATTAAGTATCCGAAAAGTATGAGTTGAGGCATATGGATCAACAGTGGGATTTGTCCATCCCGATGACGGATAGATATACTCTGGGCCCTCTCGGTGGAATGTCGTCTAAATGTCTTGCAAGCATATGAATAAGTTCATAAGAGACCACATACCACGGTACGAGTAAAGAGTACTTGTCAGGAGACGAGGTTGAACAAGATATAGAGTGATACCGAAGATCAAACCTCGGACAAGTAAAATATCGCATGACAAAGGGAATTGGTATCGTATGTGAATGGTTCATTCGATCACTAAAGTCATCGTTGAATATGTGGGAGCCATTATGGATCTCCAGATCCCGCTATTGGTTATTGGTCGGAGTGAGTACTTAACCATGTCCGCATAGTTCACGAACCGTAGGGTGACACACTTAAAGTTGAATGTTGAAATGGTAGAACTTGAATATGGAATGGAGTTCGAATATTTGTTCGGAGTCCCGGATAAGATCCCGGACATCACGAGGAGTTCCGGAATGGTCCGGAGAATAAGATTCATATATAGGATGTCATTTTATGTGATTTAAAATGATTCGGAAGGTTCTATGGAAGGTTCTAGAAGGTTCTAGAAAAGTCCGGAAGAAACCACCAAGGAAGGCGGAGTCCCGGTGGGACTCCACCTCCCATGGCCGGCCAACCCTAAGGGAGAGGAGTCCCAAGTGGACTCCCCAAGGGGGGCCGGCCACCCCCTCCCAAGGAAGGTGGAACTCCCACCTCTAGTGGGAGTCCTAGCTTGGGTAGGTTTCATGAGTTATGGAAGGTTTTGGTTTGGGGTCTTATTCGAAGACTTGTAGACCAACTCTTGGGTGTTCCACCTATATAATGAGGGCCAAGGGGAGGGGGCCGGCCACCCTAAGCACCACAAGGTGGCCGCACCACTAGATGGCCGGCGCCCCCTCTCCCAAACCCTAGCGGCCTCTCTCCTCCACCACATCCCGCACGCTTAGCGAAGCTCCGCCGGATTTCTCCACCACCACCGACACCACGCCGTCGTGCTGTCGGATTCAAGAGGAGCTACTACTTCCGCTGCCCACTGGAACGGGAGGTGGACGTCGTCTTCATCAACAACCGAACGTGTGACCGAGTACGGAGGTGCTGCCCGTTCGTGGCGCCGGAGGGATCGTGATCAAGATCTTCTACGCGCTTTTGCAAGCGGCAAGTGAACATCTACCGCAGCAACAAGAGCCTCATCTTGTAGGCTTTGGAATCTCTTCAAGGGTGAGACTCGATAATCCCCTCGTTGCTACCGTCTTCTAGATTGCATCTTGGCTTGGATTGCGTGTTCGCGGTAGGAAAATTTTTGTTTTCTATGCAACGTTATCCTACACTTAGATGTTTGCTAAAACTCGTAATTCAAATATTTCAACCATGATCCAATCATAGATATTTGACTTTTCCATTACGATGATTTCCACTTCGTGCTGAAATTTGTTTGAATCTGTTCAAATATTTCAGACTTCTTCCTCGTCGAATAAATATATCCGTATACATACTTCAATTCATTGTTCGAAGTTTTCATGAAGTAAAAGAATCTTCCGCACACAACTATGCCCAATGAACCATATACAGCATCATGTATGTTTCCACTAAGCTAGTTGTCCGTTCAACACTTGGCTTATAAACAGGTGTTTTAGTCATTCTCTTTTAGAAAAGTTTGCAAGTGCCAAATGATTGAAAAATTGAATGACTCCAAAAATCCATTTACTTGGAGTTTCTTCATGCGTTCCTTTCTAACATGACCTAACCGGTCGTATCCCTTGTCAACACCCGGATTTTTAAGTCCAGATGCCTATTATGCCGTACATCGCAATCCCAGGAATAATGTTTTTGCGAGACATAATAGTAAGTAGCATAGAGTCATCATTTATTACAACACATATTGTCTTACAACCATAGATCACATGATCCAATATTACACGAATATATTGTTCAACATCACAAATAGTAGCGGAAGCGAAGTAGTAGTGGACTATCTATTCCACAGGCAACGCTTGACGTTAGAAGACGATCCTAGTTATCGTAGACGTCCTGTTGTCCGTCATCCTGATATTGGTGCTCTCCTTCATAGTCTGGCATTTGAATAGCCAGGGCAAAGCCATGAGTACTTTTAAAGTACTCGCAAACTAACTCTACAATAATTACTTATTAAGTGTAATAAGGGGGTGCTAAGCTCTAGGTTTATTTGCATAAAGCCAAGTTTTAGTTTGATAAACATTTAGTAAAGCTTTATCATGTGCTAGAATAACTCAAGTGGGAACATTAGTGTCATTCCCACAACTCATTATGGTTCACCATAATATCACCTTTCAATCCACCATTCATTTCTAGAATCAAAACATTTTAATGATAACGGAGATAGTATGGCCTTTCCAATCGTCCGTAACCGTGGACACGGCTATTCGAATAGGTTTAACACTCTGCAGAGGTTGTACTCTTGTGCCACAACTTTTGATTTCATCCGTCGAGGATAACCCCGAATCATCGTAACACAGTACGCGGATCATCAATCGAAACCTTTCACTTATATATGCTAGTATGAGCACCTCTCCCCATGAGCTTGGCCTCCCGGTGGAAACCGCACTCAACCCGGGAACTGCACAGGGCTTGGGCCGTACATTCACCTCATTTCAACATCAATCCACACTTAACGGAGGCAGCCGCAGCGTAACCCCTATGATGTTTGTTCAGAGGGAACCCATACTAAAATACACAAGTTTCTAGTTAAGCCCTACCCATAATCAGGTATTGTGGGGGTACTTGTATAATTGGAAGGGTATCGCATTCAAACCCAATCATCAATTTTATCAAAAATCACCATCTTATCTTGTTCAAATCCACCTCCACTTTACTTTCTTTCAAAGTCATTTCACTTCACCATGTTCCCATCTAGAGTAGTCAATTTTAATTGATTAGCACTAGCAACTATATGAGGGGTTCTATCTAGCTTTGAGTGGTGCTAATCTAATCCAAGTATTGTTCTACTCTAGACCAAGTGAATCATAAATCAAAAAGGTACTTTGAAATAAATAAGCAAAAGTAAATGTAAGTAAAAAATGGGATAGGTAATACATAAAAGTAAAGTGTGATGGTGCCTTTGCTCTTGTAGAGCTAAGCACTTGTGTTTAGCAAGGGTTAGCTTGCCTTGAGCTGGGTAGTTATCGAAGTTCTCTTCTTCTTCCTGAGAGTAGGCCTCCTCCTCTTGGTATTCCTCGTTACTAGCGTCTATATACGAATACGAAGTATAAATACTAAACCAAGCTCACATACTAAACTAGAAACACTCAAAAGGGTTTACACACTAATCCTATTATCAATCAAACATGGCATGGTGGATTATTGGATTAGTCTTTATTTAAAAGAAGAATAATTTCCTCTCATTATTCCTATTTCTTAAATTTGGGATTTAGACCCTTAGAGGAATTCATTTCTTCTCATTACCTCTTATTAAGATTTAATCTCTTCATATAATAATAGGGTATGAAATATAGGTTGACCCAAAGTCAACATTTCATATCTATTATATGTGAGTTCAATTTAATTGAAGTGCTACACTTCACATAGTTTTAATACTTAACATTTAATGAATTAAAATCTCTAAGTAATAATTCTCAAGGGTTCATTAGCCTAAGTCATTCCCCCTGGTTATTAATACTTAGGATCACAATTAAAATGAGAGGTAGCTCTCATATTAGTGTTGAGTTTGAATTCCAATTTCAAATGCTCTAGAATTGACTACATAGCCAATTTATTTGATCTAGTCCATGATCATACAAACAACATGCCTATGTTATTGCATAATCAATTAGACGACATCATTTGTGATTTATTAGAATTGGAATCAATTAAAAATCTATTCTGGTTAAAATTTAAATAAAGTTTGAATATTCAAAAGTCCATGTCTTGTTCTTTTTATCAAATTAAATCTACTATGAATTTGGAGGTGGGGCCAGTGGCATTGGATAGATAAATTCATGGGCTTTCCAACAGTATAAAGTTTGCTAAATTTGGTTTGGCAGATTTCAAACTATTCAAATTTTACTAAACTATCAGCAGGGCAATTTGAATAAAGATTAAATCCAATTTGAATAGGTGGGCTAGGCGGGAAACGTTACTGGGCCGAAACGGTTTAAAATTTCACTTCGCAGCCCAACACGCATCTGGTGCGCTTGGGCCGCACTGACGAGGTGGGGGCCACCTGTCAGCGACACTTAACATAGCGAAACGGTATTTGCAAACTGGACCGTAGGATTAGAACTAGATCCGACGGCGTGTGAACGTCATCATCTCCGACGAGCGGCGAGCTCCCTGGCGGCGAGCCGAGGGGGTCGGAGGGCGTACCAGGCCGTTGCAGGTGTCTGGCAAGGTGCGCGGAGAAGGTGTAGTCGATGAGGAAGCCCTGGGTGCAGCGGCGGCGCTCGGGGAAGCGCCAATCGAAGCAGAGCTTCCGCGGGCTCCGGCGGACCTTAGCTCCCAATTGCTGCTGCTCCGGCGAGGTGGTGCTCAATTGAGGTGGGGAGAGTGTTCAGTGAAGGGAGGGGAGCAGATGGTGTGAAGGAGTTGTGGGCTGAGGAGCTCTATTTATAGCGGGCGATGGTGGCCGTGAGGTGCTGCAAGGGCGCATCGACGGCGTGGCCTCTCCGTCGATCGAAAGGGCAAGGCGAGGACGGCATCTTGTAGGTGTCGTCCTGGCGATGCTCGAGGACTAGCTGGCGCGGAGAAAAGGTGAAGGGATGGCTCGGGAGCTTGCAGGGTTTGCAGCAGGGCGTGCGGCATCATTTGGTCGAGGACGACGGCGACGGTGCAGGGGCAGGCATGGGTGCTTGTCTAGCGTGTAGAGGGCGGGGAGTAGCTGCTCAACGCCGCGGTAGGGATGCAGGAGGAGGACGGTCGCGCTTGAGTGGGCGACGTACTGGCGCGGCCAGTGCGCGCTCACCGCGTTGGCTGGCATGCCCTGGCATGCTTTGGGCACGCGCGTGCTGGCCAATGCCGAGCGTTGGCATTGCAGGGGCTTGTACCATCGTTGTCCTTGTGATGCCAAGATGCTCTGGGACAAGGAGAAATGTTGAGGGGAGGGCTGGAGAGATGGTGGCCAAAGGTGGCCGGCATGGCCACGGTATGCATTAGTCTAGGGTTTCTTTTCCCTCTCCTCTCACTTTAATCGACCAAGGCAAGTACTGGGATGAAACAGGGGTTGTAAGAGAGTGCAATGATCAAGGATTAAAGGGGTTTAGTGAAGAAACCAGAGGATAATAGGGTGTAGCTCAAACCTGGAATCATGCCTGCCAAGTGTTTGATGAAATGGCCGCATGAGATTTTTATTTGAATTTTGGAAATCTTTTTGGTGAATCTCATTTATATAATTAATGTGAAGTATTGGTGGTGGTGGCACTCAATTTGGAGTTGTTTTGCAAAATGTCAAAAGTGACATGATCTTCACTTTATTTCAGCATCCCTTCTTGTCACTTTTATTCTGGTCAACCTAGTCAACTCTAGCCATGGTGGTCAACATCAAAGTTACTCACCTTGACATGGTCTTGGATGACATGGCTTTGGTTGACCAAGTTTAGTTCAAGAAAGGAGAAAACCAGAGGGGTAAAGTAGTGAAGAAAATATTTTTGTGACAAGTGACCATTATCATATGTATGTGAGAATTTTGATTTCCTTGTGTTTGATTCTTGATCCAAAGATGCAATTGTGTTAGTTTATCATATTGAAGTATTTTACAAGCAAGGGAGCAAGCAATTATGGCCTAGGTTGAGGATTTGCAATTTTGCATATTGTGTATGTAGGTGAAAAATGGGTTTTTCCCATTTTCTCCAATTCCCCTCAAATTAGGGTTTGATGACCTTGATTAGGGTTCACATAGCAATGGTTAAACATACTAACACTCATCATGGCATTTGCACAAAAGAATTTCACTCAAATGCATGAATCTATATGTGGCACTATATGCATATAAAAAGTTTTTGTTAATTGCAAATTTTGGGTTTGGGGAAATTATCTTTCTTGTTTATTATTGTTGAAACTTGGGATGTTACATCTCTCCACGCCAACGAGTGATGGCGACCGAGGCGACCGAGCCGCCGTGGGTCACGCCGGCGCCTTGTCGCCGGAGAAGGCGGCGGTTTCTCTCGCCGTTCGGATATGTGCTCACGCCAGTTGAGGTTCCCCAAGGCTCAGGATCGCGTTTTTCCCCTTTCGAGGATGATCCCGAAGGTGAAGAAGAGATCTCGGTGGCCGAGGAAGTCACTTGGCGTGGGCTCGATGATATACCACGAGTGTTGCCTCTCGACGTTGCCGGTGTTAGGGGAGACGACGAGCGTCTCGATGAGTTCTGGTCCAAGATCGGATTCCCTATACCGGAGTCCCGTACGTGGGAGAAGAAGTTGTCCGACGGAGCATTCGGGCAGCGAGCAAGGTCTTCATCTCCTGTTAGATCGGCCATGGCAGCGGAGGGTGGAAGAACGGCATCAGCACCGCCGGTTTTCCATCTCCCTAAGCAGTCGGTGAAGATGAAGGCGTGGAAAGGCCCGCTCCCTCCCAAGCGGATCACGCCGCCGGCCGTGCTAGCCGACTTCTTTCCTGCTGGGGAAGCCGTTTCGTCGGCTCGTGCGGCGGGGGAGGGTCTACGGTCGCCAAGGTCGGCGGATAGGGTGGCGGCGGTGATCTCTGCGGCGAGCTCGCCGCCGGTGGCGCAGTCGATCTCCTGGCCGCGAGTTCGAACGAGGGCGGAGGGCGAGGCGGGATTTTCGGCCGCTGTTGCTGGGCCGCTTCCGCGTTGGGCTGGACTGGGGCGGGCCGTGTCGGCCATGCAGAGGGCGTACAAGGATCGCATACAATCACGTGTGATCGATCAACGTACTTCGCCTCCTCCTGGTTCCTTCGCCGCCGCCGTTCCTGCTCAGCCCATATCACCCTGCGCCGTTCCGCCCTTCCTCCCAGCCTCCTCGAAAAGGTTGCTGCACGGCCGCTCCTTCCTGCAGGTGGTTGCCGGGGTTTCCGCCATCGCGGAGATGGCCGGACCGTCGAGGTCGTCTGCGCCGCCTGGGGTGTCGGTGCCGACGCCTGGCTCTACATCAACCTTGCTGGGGTCGGCTCCGCCTTCGGCTGCAGCTGCTCCGCCTACCGGCCCATATGTGGGACCCCCCGGGTTCCAGGGTTGGCCGGCAGGGATGCCTATGCCGCAGGCTGCGCCTCCTCCTCGGCTGGGTGCTTCTGCGCCTTGGCAGGCTGCACCTGCGACGCGGCCGCCTTTCGGATTTCGACCGCCTATGCCTCAGATGCCATTCATGCCGTCGTATCCGCAGTACCAAGGGCAATTTTAGTACCCGATTCCTGGCCAGCAGAGTATGGTGCAGGCGCCTGTCCAGCCACCTATTTATCAGCAGACACCGCCGCAGCCTGGACAAGTGAAGAAGAGAAGGAAGAAGAAAAGTGCCACTACGGTGGCGCAACCGGTACCTTCGGCGGGAGAGTCTGGGCCTCCTATGGGACAGCCGATACATCCATTGGGACAGTCTGCGACACTACCTTTGGTACAGCCTCCTTTGGTGGCATATTCTGATGCTCTTATGGCTCCCTTACTGGCGCCTACAGTTCCTGATGCACCAGTGGTGAAGCAAAAGAAGGCGGGGCGCTGTTGGAAGTGCGCCGTGGATACGCATGCGACCAAGAATTGTAAGGCTATTCATTATTGTCTGGTGTGTTATTCTGGGGCGCACCCGACCATTAGGTGTCCGATACTGAAGCTGCCGAGACCTACGAGCTTTTTTGTCGGTCGTGGCAATGACGCCACGCTTGATCTTCAGCTCCCGGACTCAGTTTTTAAGCCTAAGTTGATGGCGTCTGGAGCACCTACAACTTTGGTGCAGGTGTCTGGAGAGGGTGTAGTTTCAGCTGCTGATATTCAGAGTCTTATGGCCCGGATGTGTCCGGGGAATCCTTCATGGAAGTGGGAGGCGGTGCCACATGGGGTTGATGCTTTTCTTGTTGATATACCTACAGCCGAGGATCTGTCGAGGATAGATGGGATGCAGATGAGTGTGCCCAAGATTAGTGCACTGACACGCGTACAGCACGCGACCGTTGGGAACCCCAAGTGGAAGGTGTGATGCGTATAGCAGTAAGTTTCCCTCAGTAAGAAACCAAGGTTTATCGAACCAGTAGGAGTCAAGAAGCACGTTGAAGGTTGATGGCGGCGGAGTGTAGTGCGGCGCAACACCAGGAATTCCGGCGCCAACGTGGAACCTGCACAACACAACCAAATTACTTTGCCCCAACGTGACAGTGAGGTTGTCAATCTCACCGGCTTGCTGTAACAAAGGATTAGATGTATAGTGTGGATGATGATGTTTGCAGAGAACAGTAGAACAAGTATTGCAGTAGATTGTATTCGATGTAAAGAATGGACCGGGGTCCACAGTTCACTAGTGGTGTCTCTCCCATAAGATAAATAGCATGTTGGGTGAACAAATTACAGTTGGGCAATTGACAAATAAAGAGGGCATGACCATGCACATACATGTTATGATGAGTATTGTGAGATTTAATTGGGCATTACGACAAAGTACATAGACCGCTATCCAGCATGCATCTATGCCTAAAAAGTCTACCTTCAGGTTATCATCCGAACCCCCTCCAGTATTAAGTTGCAAACAACAGACAATTGCATTAAGTGTGGTGCGTAATGTAATCAACAAATACATCCTTAGACATAGCATTGATGTTTTATCCCTAGTGGCAACAGCACATCCACAACCTTAGAACTTTGTGTCAATGTCCCAGATTTAATGGAGGCATGAACCCACTATCGAGCATAAATACTCCCTCTTGGAGTTACAAGTAATGACTTGGCCAGAGCCTCTACTAATAACGGAGAGCATGCAAGATCATAAACGACACATAGATAATAGATTGATAATCAACATAGCATAGTATTCATTATTCATTGGATCCCAACAAACGCAACATGTAGCATTACAAATAGATGATCTTGATCATGTTAGGCAGCTCACAAGATCTAACAATGATAGCACAATTAGGAGAAGACGACCATCTAGCTACTGCTATGGACCCATAGTCCAGGGGTGAACTACTCACACATCACTCCGGAGGCGACCATGGCGGTGAAGAGTCCTCCGGGAGATGATTCCCCTCTCCGGCAGGGTGCTGGAGGTGATCTTCTGAATCCCCCGAGATGGGATTGGCGGCGGCGGCGTCTCTGTAAGGTTTTCCGTATCGTGGCTCTCGGTACTGGAACTATTATCGACGAAGGCTTATGTAGGCGGAAGGGTAGGTCAGGGGGTGCCACGAGGGCCCCACACGCCAGGGCCGCGCGGCCAGCACCTGGGCCGCGCCGCCCTGTTGTGTGGGCGCCTCGTCGCCCCACTTCGTTTCCCTTTCGGACTTCTGGAAGCTTCGTGGGAAAATAAGATCCTGGGCGTTGATTTCGTCCAATTCCGAGAATATTTCCTTACTAGGATTTCTGAAACCAAAAACAACAGAAAACAGCAACTGGCTCTTCGGCATCTCGTTAATAGGTTAGTGCCGGAAAATGCATAAATATGACATAAATTATGTATAAAACATGTGTGTATCATCATAAAAGTAGCATGGAACATAAGAAATTATCGATACGTTGGAGACGTATCAGCATCCCCAAGCTTAGTTCCTACTCGTCCCGAGTAGGTAAACGATAACAAAGATAATTTCTGAAGTCACATGCTATCATAATCTTGATCAACACTATTGTAAGCACATGTAATGAATGCAGGGATTCGAAGCAATGGTAAATAAAATGAGTAAACAATTGAATCATATAGCAAAGACTTTTCATGAATAGTACTTTCAAGACAAGCATCAATAAGTCTTGCATAAGAGTTAACTCATGAAGCAATAAATTCAAAGTAAAGGTATTGAAGCAACACAAAGGAAGATTAAGTTTCAGCGGTTGCTTTCAACTTGTAACATGTATATCTCATGGATATTGTCAACATAAAGTAATATAATAAGTGCAATATGCAAGTATGTAGGAATCAATGCACAGTTAACACAAGTGTTTGCTTCTTGAGATGGAGAGAAATTGGTAAACTGACTCAACATAAAAGTAGAAGAAAGGCCCTTCGCAGAGGGAAGCATTGATTGCTATATTTGTGCTAGAGCTTTTATTTTGAAAACAAGAAACAATTTTGTCAACAGTAGTAATAAAGCATATGTATTATGTAAATTATATCCTACAAGTTGCAAGCCTCATGCATAGTATACCAATAGTGCCCGCACCTTGTCCTAATTAGCCTGGATTACCTGGATTATCATCGCAATACATATGTTTTAACCAAGTATCACAAAGGGGTACCTCTATGCCGCATGTACAAAGGTCTAAGGAGAAAGCTCACATTGGATTTCTCGCTTTTGATTATTCTCAACTTAGACATCCATACCGGGACAACATAGACACCAGATAATGGACTCCTCTTTAATGCATAAGCATTTAGCAACAAATAATATTCTCATATGAGATTGAGGATAGTTGTCCAAAACTGAAACTTCCACCATGGATCATGGCTTTAGTTAGCGGCCCAATGTTCTTCTCTAACAATATGCATACTCAAACCATTCAACTCATGGTAAATCGCCCTTACTTCAGACAAGACGAACATGCATAGCAACTCACATGATATTCAACAAAGTGTTGATGGCGTCCCCAGGAACATGGTTATCGCTCAACAAGCAACTTATAAGAGATAAGATGCATAAGTACATATTCAATACCACAATAGTTTTTAGGCTATTTGTCCCATGAGCTATATATTGCAAAGGCGAAGAATAGAAATTTAAAGGTAGCACTCAAGCAATTTACTTTGGAATGGCAGAGAAATACCATGTAGTAGGTAGGTATGGTGGACACAAGTGGCATAGTGTTTGGCTCAAGGATTTTGGATGCATGAGAAGTATTCCCTCTCAATGCAAGGCTTAGGCTAGCAAGGTTATTTGAAACAAACACAAGTATGAACCGGTACAGCAAAAATCACATAAAAGACATATTGTAAGCATTATAAGACTCTACACCGTCTTCCTTGTTGTTCGACCCTTACTAGAAAATATCTAGACCTTAGAGAGACCAAATTTTAGCAAGCTCTATGTATTTCTTCACTAATAAGTGCAAAGTATATGATGCAAGAGCTTAAACATGAGCACAACAATTGCCAAGTATCACATTATTCAAGATATTATACCAATTACCACATGTAGCATTTCCCGTTTCCAACCATATAGCAATTTAACGAAGCAGATTCAACCTTCGCCATGAACATTAGGAGTAAAGCCTAAGGACATATTTGTCCATATGCAACAGCGGAGCGTGTCTCTCTCCCACACAATGAATGCTAGGATCCACTTTATTCAAACAAAACAAAAATAAAAACATACAGACGCTCCAAGTAAAGCACATAAGATGTGATGGAATAAAAATGTAGTTTCACTAGAGGAACCTAATAATGTTGTCGATGAAGAAGGGGATGCCTTGGGAATCCCCAAGCTTAGATGCTTGAGTCTTCTTGAAATATGCAGGGATGAACCACCGGGGCATCCCCAAGCTTAGAGCTTTCACTCTCCTTGATCATATTGTATCATTCTCCTCTCTTGATCCTTGAAAACTTCCTCCACACCAAACTCAAAACAACTCATTAGAGGGTTAGTGCATAATCAAAATTCACATGTTCAGAGGTGACATAATCATTCTTAACACTTCTGGACATTGCACAAAGCTACTGAAAGTTAATGGAATAAAGAAATCCATCAAACATAGCAAAACAGGCAATGCGAAATAAAGGGCAGAATCTGTCAAAACAGAACAGTCCGTAAAGACGAATTTTTTTGGTGCACCAGACTTTCTCAGATGAAAATGCTCAAATTGAATGAAAGTTGCGTACATATCTGAGGATCACTCACGTAAATTGGCAGAATTTTCTGAGTTACCTACAGAGCCTACTGCTCAAATTCGTGACAGCAAGAAATCTGTTTCTGCGCAGCAATCCAAATCTAGTATGAACCTTACTATCAAAGACTTTACTTGGCATAACAATGCAACAAAATTGAGATAAGGAGAGGTTGCTACAGTAGTAACAACTTCCAAGACTCAAATATAAAACAAAGTACTGTAGTAAAATCATGGGTTGTCTCCCATAAGCGCATTTCTTTAACGCCTTTCAGCTAGGCGCAGAAAGTGTATATCAAGTATTGTCAAGAGATGAAGCATCGGCATTCTTACCAGAGGCTCTGCGCCTACCCTTCTTACTCTTATTCTTACTCTTTGGTTTGGGGAATATATGATTGCATCCAGTATGGAGGATTTTAGAGTCCCCTTTTCCACATCTATGGTTACTCCAAAGAGCTTCAGAAGGGATCTTCCAAGTGTGATTTGTCCTGTACCTACACATTCAATAACGAGATAATCAGTGGATACAGTTTTTCCAAGAAGGGTTGTGAATACTCCTTCAGCTATTCCCTTAGGAATTATAACAGAGTTATCAGTGAGAGTTATTCCTTCTCCTCCTTCAGTAAGTCCCCAGAGTGTCAAAGATTTATAAATACTTTCAGGCATAAGGCAAAATTCAGTCATAATATCACAACGAGCATCAAAAATTTTACCATCAATATTAACTTTAATAGTGGGGTCCCACATTGATGGTTCAGAGTTTATTGGAACATAATCAAAATGCTCACGAATCCGACCATACCCTTCTTTCAAGCAAGACACATATGTCTCAAGAGTATTCAATCTATTATAAACACTAACAAGGGATGGATCATAATTATTAGTGGAGCTAGATGATGCAACCAATTTTTTTATGGCATTAAAAGCTTGATCCCCATCACAATGAAGGAAATCTCCTCCCACTACAGCATCTAAGGCATATCTATAACGAAGAATAAGCCCAAAATAAAAATTACTAAGAAGCAAACTTAGTGTCATTTTAGGTTCAGTTTTATTATATGAATCGAAAATTCTAGACCAAGCTTCTTTAAAGCCCTCTTCACCACCTTGTTTAAAAGTGAAGATCGATTCCTCGGGTGATAGTGTAACAACTACAGGACTAGTCATGGTAACAAAAATAAGGTAAATGCTAATAACTAATTTTTTTGTGTTTTTAATATGGAGAACACGACATTAAATAAAGTAAAGCTAGCAACTAATTTTTTTGTATTTTGTTTTAGTGCAGCAAACAAGAAAGTAAATAAAAGTAAAGCAAGACAAAAACAAAATAAAGAGATTGGAAGTGGAGACTCCCCATGCAGCGTGTCTTGATCTCCCCGGCAACGGCGCCAGAAATTTAGCTTGACACACGTACAGCACGCGACCGTTGGGAACCCCAAGTGGAAGGTGTGATGCGTACAGCAGTAAGTTTGCCTCAGTAAGAAACCAAGGTTTATCGAACCAGTAGGAGTCAAGAAGCACGTTAAAGGTTGATGGCGGCGGAGTGTAGTGCGGCGCAACACCAGGGATTCCGGCGCCAACGTGGAACCTGCACAACACAACCAAATTACTTTGCCCCAACGTCACAGTGAGGTTGTCAATCTCACCGGCTTGCTGTAACAAAGGATTAGATGTATAGTGTGGATGATGATGTTTGCAGAGAACAGTAGAACAAGTATTGCAGTAGATTGTATTCGATGTAAAGAATGGACCGGGGTCCACAGTTCACTAGTGGTGTCTCTCCCATAAGATAAATAGCATGTTGGGTGAACAAATTACAGTTGGGCAATTGACAAATAAAGAGGGCATGACCATGCACATACATGTTATGATGAGTATTGTGAGATTTAATTGGGCATTACGACAAAGTACATAGACCGCTATCCAGCATGCATCTATGCCTAAAAAGTCCACCTTCAGGTTATCATCCGAACCCCCTCCAGTATTAAGTTGCAAACAACAGACAATTGCATTAAGTGTGGTGCGTAATGTAATCAACAAATACATCCTTAGACATAGCATTGATGTTTTATCCCTAGTGGCAACAGCACATCCACAACCTTAGAACTTTGTGTCAATGTCCCAGATTTAATGGAGGCATGAACCCACTATCGAGCATAAATACTCCCTCTTGGAGTTACAAGTAATGACTTGGCCAGAGCCTCTACTAATAACAGAGAGCATGCAAGATCATAAACGACACATAGATAATAGATTGATAATCAACATAGCATAGTATTCATTATTCATCGGATCCCAACAAACGCAACATGTAGCATTACAAATAGATGATCTTGATCATGTTAGGCAGCTCACAAGATCTAACAATGATAGCACAATTAGGAGAAGACGACCATCTAGCTACTGCTATGGACCCATAGTCCAGGGGTGAACTACTCACACACCACTCCGGAGGCGACCATGGCGGTGAAGAGTCCTCCGGGAGATGATTCCCCTCTCCGGCAGGGTGCCGGAGGCGATCTCCTGAATCCCCCGAGATGGGATTGGCGGCGGCGGCGTCTCTGTAAGGTTTCCCGTATCGTGGCTCTCAGTACTGGAACTATTATCGACGAAGGCTTATGTAGGCGGAAGGGTAGGTCAGGGGGCGCCACGAGGGCCCCACACGCCAGGGCCGCACGGCCAGCACCTGGGTCGCGCCGCCCTGTTGTGTGGGCGCCTCGTCGCCCCACTTCGTTTCCCTTTCGGACTTCTGGAAGCTTCGTGGGAAAATAAGATCCTGGGCGTTGATTTCGTCCAATTCCGAGAATATTTCCTTACTAGAATTTCTGAAACCAAAAACAACAGCAAACAACAACTGGCTCTTCGGCATCTCGTTAATAGGTTAGTGCCGGAAAATGCATAAATACGACATAAATTGTGTATAAAACATGTGTGTATCATCATAAAAGTAGCATGGAACATAAGAAATTATCGATACGTTGGAGACGTATCAGCATCCCCAAGCTTAGTTCCTACTAGTCCCGAGTAGGTAAACGATAACAAAGATAATTTCTGAAGTCACATGCTATCATAATCTTGATCAATACTATTGTAAGCACATGTAATGAATGCAGGGATTCGAAGCAATGGTAAATACAATGAGTAAACAATTGAATCATATAGCAAAGACTTTTCATGAATAGTACTTTCAAGACAAGCATCAATAAGTCTTGCATAATAGTTAACTCATAAAGCAATAAATTCAAAGTAAAGGTATTGAAGCAACACAAAGGAAGATTAAGTTTCAGCGGTTGCTTTCAACTTGTAACATGTATATCTCATGGATATTGTCAACATAAAGTAATATAATAAGTGCAATATGCAACTATGTAGGAATCAATGCACAGTTAACACAAGTGTTTGCTTCTTGAGATGGAGAGAAATTGGTAAACTGACTCAACATAAAAGTAGAAGAAAGGCCCTTCGCAGAGGGAAGCATTGATTGCTATATTTGTGCTAGAGCTTTTATTTTGAAAACAAGAAACAATTTTGTCAACGGTAGTAATAAAGCATATGTATTATGTAAATTATATCCTACAAGTTGCAAGCCTCATGCATAGTATACCAATAGTGCCCGCACCTTGTCCTAATTAGCCTGGATTACCTGGATTATCATCGCAATACATATGTTTTAACCAAGTATCACAAAGGGGTACCTCTATGCCGCATGTACAAAGGTCTAAGGAGAAAGCTCACATTGGATTTCTCGCTTTTGATTATTCTCAACTTAGACATCCATACCGGGACAACATAGACACCAGATAATGGACTCCTCTTTAATGCATAAGCATTTAGCAACAAATAATATTCTCATATGAGATTGAGGATAGTTGTCCAAAACTGAAACTTCCACCATGGATCATGGCTTTAGTTAGCGGCCCAATGTTCTTCTCTAACAATATGCATACTCAAACCATTCAACTCATGGTAAATCGCCCTTAATTCAGACAAGACGAACATGCATAGAAATTCACATGATATTCAACAAAGTGTTGATGGCGTCCCCAGGAGCATGGTTATCGCTCAACAAGCAACTTATAAGAGATAAGATGCATAAGTACATATTCAATACCACAATAGTTTTTAGGCTATTTGTCCCATGAGCTATATATTGCAAAGGCGAAGAATGGAAATTTAAAGGTAGCACTCAAGCAATTTACTTTGGAATGGCGGAGAAATACCATGTAGTAGGTAGGTATGGTGGACACAAGTGGCATAGTGTTTGGCTCAAGGATTTTGGATGCATGAGAAGTATTCCCTCTCAATGCAAGGCTTAGGCTAGCAAGGTTATTTGAAACAAACACAAGTATGAACCGGTACAGCAAAAATCACATAAAAGACATATTGTAAGCATTATAAGACTCTACACCGTCTTCCTTGTTGTTCGACCCTTACTAGAAAATATCTAAACCTTAGAGAGACCAAATTTTAGCAAGCTCTATGTATTTCTTCACTAATAAGTGCAAAGTATATGATGCAAGAGCTTAAACATGAGCACAACAATTGCCAAGTATCACATTATTCAAGATATTATACCAATTACCACATGTAGCATTTCCCGTTTCCAACCATATAGCAATTTAACGAAGCAGATTCAACCTTCGCCATGAACATTAGGAGTAAAGCCTAAGGACATATTTGTCCATATGCAACAGCGGAGCGTGACTCTCTCCCACACAATGAATGCTAGGATCCACTTTATTCAAACAAAACAAAAATAAAAACATACAGACGCTCCAAGTAAAGCACATAAGATGTGATGGAATAAAAATGTAGTTTCACTAGAGGAACATAATAATGTTATCGATGAAGAAGGGGATGCCTTGGGCATCCCCAAGCTTAGATGCTTGAGTCTTCTTGAAATATGCAGGGATGAACCACCGGGGCATCCCCAAGCTTAGAGCTTTCACTCTCCTTGATCATATTGTATCATCCTCCTCTCTTGATCCTTGAAAACTTCCTCCACACCAAACTCAAAACAACTCATTAGAGGGTTAGTGCATAATCAAAATTCACATGTTCAGAGGTGACATAATCATTCTTAACACTTCTGGACATTTCACAAAGCTACTGAAAGTTAATGGAATAAAGAAATCCATCAAACATAGCAAAACAGGCAATGCGAAATAAAGGGCAGAATCTATCAAAACAGAACAGTCCGTAAAGACGAATTTTTTTGGTGCACCAGACTTTCTCAGATGAAAATGCTCAAATTGAATGAAAGTTGCGTACATATCTGAGGATCACTCACGTAAATTGGCAGAATTTTCTGAGTTACCTACAGAGCCTACTGCTCAAATTCGTGACAGCAAGAAATCTGTTTCTGCGCAGCAATCCAAATCTAGTATGAACCTTACTATCAAAGACTTTACTTGGCATAACAATGCAACAAAATTAAGATAAGGAGAGGTTGCTACAGTAGTAACAACTTCCAAGACTCAAATATAAAACAAAGTACTATAGTAAAATCATGGGTTGTCTCCCATAAGCGCATTTCTTTAACGCCTTTCAGCTAGGCGCAGAAAGTGTATATCAAGTATTGTCAAGAGATGAAGCATCGGCATTCTTACCAGAGGCTCTGCGCCTACCCTTCTTACTCTTATTCTTACTCTTTGGTTTGGGGAATATATGATTGCATCCAGTATGGAGGATTTTAGAGTCCCCTTTTCCACATCTATGGTTACTCCAAAGAGCTTCAGAAGGGATCTTCCAAGTGTGATTTGTCCTGTACCTACACATTCAATAACGAGATAATCAGTGGATACAGTTTTTCCAAGAAGGGTTGTGAATACTCCTTCAGCTATTCCCTTAGGAATTATAACAGAGTTATCAGTGAGAGTTATTCCTTCTCCTCCTTCAGTAAGTCCCCAGAGTGTCAAAGATTTATAAATACTTTCAGGCATAAGGCAAAATTCAGTCATAATATCACAACGAGCATCAAAATTTTTACCATCAATATTAACTTTAATAGTGGGGTCCCACATTGATGGTTCAGAGTTTATTGGAACATAATCAAAATGCTCACGAATCCGACCATACCCTTCTTTCAAGCAAGACACATATGTCTCAAGAGTATGCAATCTATTATAAACACTAACAAGGGATGGATCATAATTATTAGTGGAGCTAGATGATGCAACCAATTTTTTTATGGCATTAAAAGCTTGATCCCCATCACAATGAAGGAAATCTCCTCCCACTACAGCATCTAAGGCATATCTATAACGAAGAATAAGCCCAAAATAAAAATTACTAAGAAGCAAACTTAGTGTCATTTTAGGTTCAGTTTTATTATATGAATCGAAAATTCTAGACCAAGCTTCTTTAAAGCCCTCTTCACCACCTTGTTTAAAAGTGAAGATCGATTCCTCGGGTGATAGAGTAACAACTACAGGACTAGTCATGGTAACAAAAATAAGGTAAATGCTAATAACTAATTTTTTTGTGTTTTTAATATGGAGAACAAGATATTAAATAAAGTAAAGCTAGCAACTAATTTTTTTGTATTTTGTTTTAGTGCAGCAAACAAGAAAGTAAATAAAAGTAAAGCAAGACAAAAACAAAATAAAGAGATTGGAAGTGGAGACTCCCCATGCAGCGTGTCTTGATCTCCCCGGCAACGGCGCCAGAAATTTAGCTTGACACACGTACAGCACGCGACCGTTGGGAACCCCAAGTGGAAGGTGTGATGCGTACAGCAGTAAGTTTGCCTCAGTAAGAAACCAAGGTTTATCGAACCAGTAGGAGTCAAGAAGCACGTTAAAAGTTGATGGCGGCGGAGTGTAGTGCGGCGCAACACCAGGGATTCCGGCGCCAACGTGGAACCTGCACAACACAACCAAATTACTTTGCCCCAACGTCACAGTGAGGTTGTCAATCTCACCGGCTTGCTGTAACAAAGGATTAGATGTATAGTGTGGATGATGATGTTTGCAGAGAACAGTAGAACAAGTATTGCAGTAGATTGTATTCGATGTAAAGAATGGACCGGGGTCCACAGTTCACTAGTGGTGTCTCTCCCAAAAGATAAATAGCATGTTGGGTGAACAAATTACAGTTGGGCAATTGACAAATAAAGAGGGCATGACCATGCACATACATGTTATGATGAGTATTGTGAGATTTAATTGGGCATTACGACAAAGTACATAGACCGCTATCCAGCATGCATCTATGCCTAAAAAGTCCACCTTCAGGTTATCATCCGAACCCCCTCCAGTATTAAGTTGCAAACAACAGACAATTGCATTAAGTATGGTGCGTAATGTAATCAACAAATACATCCTTAGACATAGCATTGATGTTTTATCCCTAGTGGCAACAACACATCCACAACCTTAGAACTTTCTGTCACTGTCCCAGATTTAATGGAAGCATGACCCACTATCGAGCATAAATACTCCCTCTTGGAGTTACAAGTAATGACTTGGCCAGAGCCTCTACTAATAACGGAGAGCATGCAAGATCATAAACAACACATAGATAATAGATTGATAATCAACATAGCATAGTATTCATTATTCATCGGATCCCAACA
The DNA here is from genome assembly GCF_019359855.2 of Lolium perenne. NCBI lineage: Eukaryota > Viridiplantae > Streptophyta > Magnoliopsida > Poales > Poaceae > Lolium > Lolium perenne. The sequence goes on from NC_067247.2 coordinate 383,498,240, forward strand.
AACGCAACATGTAGCATTACAAATAGATGATCTTGATCATGTTAGGCAGCTCACAAGATCTAACAATGATAGCACAATTAGGAGAAGATGACCATCTAGCTACTGCTATGGACCCATAGTCCAGGGGTGAACTACTCACACACCACTCCGGAGGCGACCATGGCGGTGAAGAGTCCTCCGGGAGATGATTCCCCTCTCCGGCAGGGTGCCGGAGGCGATCTCCTGAATCCCCCGAGATGGGATTGGCGGCGGCGGCGTCTCTGTAAGGTTTTCCGTATCGTGGCTCTCGGTACTGGAACTATTATCGACGAAGGCTTATGTAGGCGGAAGGGTAGGTAAGGGGGCGCCACGAGGGCCCCACACGCCAGGGCCGCGCGGCCAGCACCTGGGCCGCGCCGCCCTGTTGTGTGGGCGCCTCGTCGCCCCACTTCGTTTCCCTTTCGGACTTCTGGAAGCTTCGTGGAAAAATAAGATCCTGGGCGTTGATTTCGTCCAAATCCGAGAATATTTCCTTACTAGGATTTCTGAAACCAAAAATAGCAGAAAACAACAACTGGCTCTTCGGCATCTCGTTAATAGGTTAGTGCCGGAAAATGCATAAATATGACATAAATTATGTATAAAACATGTGTGTATCATCATAAAAGTAGCATGGAACATAAGAAATTACCGATACGTTGGAGACATATCATGCACAGGCTCTTGTCTCTTCTTGGGTGCACCAGGATGTTACCCCGGAGTTTGTTATGGAGCCTGTTTGGGTGCATGTCGACGGCGTACCTGATTCTGTGCGTCACTTTTTAGGTCTTTGGGCTGTGGGGTCTCTTATTGGCACCACTTTGGATGTTGATCTAGTTTCCCTTCGGAGTATGGGGATTATTCGTATTCTGGTGGCTATGCGTGACCCTTCGGCGTTGGAGAAAGATAATGGATGCTTGCAAGTGATCGCACTTTTACAGCTTAATGGTTACAAATTTTGCTTTCGTCGGGAAGCAGCTGGGTTCAAGCCAGACGCCAGGTTTCGTCCTTATTTCTGAAAGGACGGTGATGATGATGACGGCTCCCATGGTTTTGAGGAGGAGCGTATGGATGATGCGGCGGCGGATGCTGCGCCGGATGCGGCCAATATGGAGGTAGATGGACATCCATCGACGCAGCCACAGGGTGCTTCAGCGGTGTCGATGGCGCAGCTGGCTCTGACTCCATTTAACCACTCGCGGTGACGGTCAGGGGGCGCCAGATTGTGGAGCGTGCGAGGGTGGAGTCTCCGCACCTTGTAGCCTCGCCGCCTGTGTTCTCTCGTTCGTCTTCTTCGTCTAGGGTACGGACTTTCATGCAGGGTCGCACTCGTCCAGTTTCATCTTCTACTACTACGACTACGTCGCCACGCTCGCTGCAGGGTGTGCCGGACGGAACCGGCGCAAGCGCCTGTGGTGGTTCCGCCACAGTCGGCCACGGTGATGGGTACGGGACCCCAGCAGGGGCAGCAGCCGGCCTCGTCTATGTTGCAGTGCGCCTCGGCGGTCATGCCGCTGCATGCCCAGGCGGCCAAGGCGCCGCTCGTCCAGGCGGCTACGACGCAGCACGCCCAGGCGGCCACGGTGCGACACGCCCAGGCGGCCACGACGCAGCACGCCCAGGCGGCCAAGACGCAGCTCGCCCAGGCGGCCACGGCGCTGCACGCCCAGGCGGCCACGACGCAGCTCGCCCAGGCGGCCACGACGCAGCACGCCCAGGTGGCTTTGCCGCAGCACACGCAGCACACCCAGGCGGCCACACAGCAGCAGCGCCCTGGCGACGGCTCTTCAGAGGCCATGCAGCAGTCGGCCGTGGCGGGGTCCGGCTCGCTGCAGCGACGGCCCAGCGAGGACCCCGAGGAGGCGATGCCTGAGACAGTGGCTCTGCCACCTCGGGTGGATGGTCTGCTCGGGGCGTTGATGCCGCCCCCACGGGCGGAGGAGGAGCTTTCGTCTTCGTCACTGTCGCCTCTGAAGAGGGGTTCGCCGCGGGTGGAGTCTGTTCAGGGGGCTTCACCGACACCTCCCCCTGGTGCACTGAGCTCTTCATCTGCTTCGACAGCCTCTTCGTCAAGATCGGCTTCACCGTCGCCGGTACCTACCTTGCAGCAGCCTCCTCCTCCTCCTCCTCCTCCTGTCGTTCAGCCGATGGTGAGACGGAGTGGGAGGCATGCACTTGCGGAGGATGGATCAGGGGCTACGGACGAGGACGTCATGCAGCGTGCCATGCGATGCAAGGCGGAGATGAACCTTGATACAGCTGGTATGAAACAACCTTCCAAGTCTTTTATTTCTTTTCCAGATTCACGTATTTCATCTAATTTGAGTAGTCTTGGGGCCTCATTGGGTAATACATCTGATGAGATCTCGGTTTCGGCTAATGTGTTGAGACAGATGGAACTTGACCGTTTAACGGTTGTTTCGAACGTTTCCACTGGGCCTGAAACTTCCATCATAGCCGATGATGAAGAGGATGACATCCTAGATGGTCAGCTTCTCTCGGGTATCATTGGTAATATCTTAGAGGTCGACTTAGAACACTCGGAGCTTAGTTCAGTTTATGACCTAAAAGCTTCAGCACGTGGTTCTAGGTCGTCACCTGGTAAGAAGTCTCGTAGATATTGCAAGAGGTCTAAATCTAAAATAGTTTCTCAATGAATGGCATGTTTCGGAATAGCAGAGGTCTTGGTGACTTGGCTAAGCATTCGCACATTGTCGATGGTTGTAGAGAGTATGATTTAGATTTTATTGCAATATCGGAGACGGGTAGGCGGAGTTTCTCACAGAGTTTTCTTGACCGTTTATCGGGCGGGATTAACTTTCAGTGGTTTTCTCGCCCACCTCGTGGTCGGTCTGGGGGCATTTTACTTGGCGTCCGCATAGACACCATGACTGTTCTAGCTAGTTCTGATGGCGAGTATCACATTAAGCTCGACATTCAGAATAAGGCTGATGGGTTCATGTGGAGTCTGGTTGCTGTGTATGGTGCTGCCCAAGACACTTTTAAGGCTGACTTTTTACGTGAGTTGGTAAATCTTACTAAAGATAACCCATACCCGATTTTTATCGGTGGTGATTTTAATTTACTAAGATTTCCTCATGAAAAAAGTAAAGGTCTCTTTGCTGGACATTGGCCTTTCTTGTTTAATGCTGTCATTGATAGTCTTGACTTGAGAGAGGTGTTTATGTCCGGTCGACAGTTTACTTGGGCCAATAGCTTGCGTGAGCCCACATACGAAAAAATAGATCGTGTGTTGATGGATACCGAATGGGAGAATAAATACCCCATGGTGTCTGTCCGTGCACTAGAACGTATTGAAAAATTGTCTGACCATGCTCCTATCCTCTTAACTACTGGGAACCCTAGACCTGTTTGTAAACGGCCTTTCAAATTTGAACTCGGCTGGTTACAGAGAGAAGGGTTTCATGAGATGATTAAGACGGTTTGGGAAAGGCCAGTTGGTGGTAGTACTCCAATCTTGAGATGGAATAATAAGATGCGTGCAATGCGCAGACATCTGTCTGGTTGGGCTACCCATATGACATGTATTCTTAAAAAAGAAAAGGCTCGCTTATCAACCTTGATTGGTGAGCTTGAGGCTTTTGCTGAGGTAAGACCGTTGTCTGCGCACGAGATTGAAATTAAGAATCAGTCCAATGCGCAGATGGCGAGTCTACTTCGCGAGGAGGAACTCAAATCGTACCAACGGTCCAAGGCCCAATTCATTTTGGAAGGAGACTCAAATACGCAATATTTCCATGGTATAGCCAATGGGAGACATCGGAAAAAACGTATTCATTCTCTTATTCAAGATGAAGGGTTGATTGAAGGTCATGAGCAACTCAAATCGTACATTACTAATTATTATAAAGGCTTGTTTGGTCCTCCAGATGAAAGCTCTTTTTCTCTAGATGAGGACTTAACAGCCGACATACCCCAAGTTTCTATTGAGGAAAATGGTTTACTTACTGCACCTTATTCAGAGGAAGAGGTGCAGAAGGCTATTTTCCAAATGGAATGCAACAAAGCACCGGGTCCTGATGGTTTTATAGCGGAGTTTTACCAAACCTTCTGGGATACTATTAAAGTGGATCTTCTAGATTTGTTCAGTGCTTTGCATATTGGACAACTAGAATTATTTCGTCTAAATTTTGGTGAAGAAATCTTGTTACCAAAAGTTAATGAGGCAGAAAGGATTCAACAATATAGACCTATTTTCCTTTTAAACGTAAGTTTCAACATATTCACGAAAGTGGCCACCATTAGACTTAATACGGTTGCGGATCATGTAGTTCGGCCATCTCAAACCGCTTTCATGCAAGGAAGAAATATCCTTGATGGAGTGGCGGTTTTGCATGAGACGGTACATGAGATGCATACTAAGAAATTAAATGTGGTTATTTTAAAATTAGATTTTGAAAAGGCTTATGACAAGGTCAAGTGGTCTTTCCTACAACAGACACTCAGGATGAAAGGTTTTTCTCCTGAATGGCATGCTTTAATTAATGATTTTGTGTATGGAGGTAGTGTGGAAATTCGGGTTAATGATGACACCGGCCATTATTTCCAAACACGAAAAGGGTTACGCCAAGGGGATCCGTTATCACCGATGTTATTTAACATTGTGGCGGATATGCTGGCTATACTCATAGAGCGGGCCAAGTCTGATGGTCAAATTGAAGGGGTGATTCCTCATCTGGTTGATGGTGGTTTATCTATCCTTCAATATGCCGATGATACAATTCTGTTTATGGATCATGATCTCGAAAAAGCTCAAAACCTGAAATTAATTTCGGTGGCTTTTGAGCAGTTGTCGGGATTGAAAATCAATTTCCATAAAAGTGAATTGTTCTGTTTCGGCGATGCCCAAGATGATACAGCTCTCTATACAGAGTGTTCGGTTGCGGGCAAGGCCAATTTCCCATTCGCTATTTGGGTATTCCGATTTATTACCGGAGACTCACGATCGCTGAATGGAAAATAGTAGAAGAAAGATTACAGAAGCGCCTTAGTAGTTGGAAAGGCAAATTGCTATCCCTGGGAGGAAGATTGGTACTCATTAATTCGGTACTGACAAATATGGTATTGTATATGTTATCATTCTTCCTTTTACCAAAAGGAGTTCTGCATAAACTCGATTATTATCGATCCAGATTCTTTTGGCAAGGGGATATCGAGAAAAAGAAATATCGACTCGTGAAATGGAGTGTAGTTTGTAGTCCCAAAGATCAAGGCGGGCTTGGTGTACATGACCTGGAAGTCAAGAATACAGCCCTGCTGGGTAAATGGCTTTTTAAGCTCCTTACCGAGGATGGGATTTGGCAAACTTTACTTCGGAGAAAGTATATCGGCTGCAAGACGTTATCTCAGCTGGTTTGGAAACCTGGAGATTCACACTTCTGGGCTGGTCTAATGGCGTCAAAAAATGTCTTTTTTCGTCATGGTACTTTCTCAATTAAGAATGGAGCACAGATACGTTTCTGGGAAGTTGCTTGGTTAGACAATGCACCTCTAAGTGAACAGTATCCTGCGTTGTATAGTATCGTTCGTTGCAAAGGAGATACCATTGCCACAGTAATGGCTACCTCTCCACCGAATGTGACGTTCCGACGTGTTTTGCTAGGACAAAGGCTTGTGACATGGAACGCTTTAATTCATAGGTTGGGGGATGTTAACCTAACACCTGAACCAGATGAATTTAGGTGGAATTTACATGTAGATGGCTCTTTCTTGGTAAAATCCTTATACACCGCCATAATCTATTCTGATTTACCGGTTGATAATAATAAGAACATTTGGAAGATGAAGATACCATTAAAAATAAAAATATTAGGATGGTACCTTCGTCGAGGAGTCATCCTCACCAAAGACAATCTTGTTAAGCGGAATTGGCAAGGAAGCTCTAGATGTGTTTGTTGTCATCATGATGAAACTATTAAACACCTCTTCTTCCAGTGCCAGTTTGCGAGATCTATTTGGTCTGTCATCCAAGTAGCGTCTACCTTGTATCCTCCCACTAGTGTGGCCAATGTCTTCGGTAATTGGCTTCATGGTATAGATTCAAGGTTCAAGTCGCTTCTTAGGGTGGGGGCGCTAGCAGTTATCTGGGCGCTATGGCTGAGTAGAAATGACAAGATTTTTAATGACATTAACTCCTCTTTGTTGCAGGTCATCTACAGATGTACAGGGATTCTCGTTGATGGTTACCTCTTCAGCGTATGGAGAACCGAGACCTATTTACGGAGGTCTATACACGATTGGAGGTTACGGCGAGGGATACTTTTTCCCTACATGGGTGGCAGCATAGTCTACGGATTGAAGCCCCACCCACCCCTTAGGCGTTTTGCGATTCATCGTTCCGATATGTATTTCGCCTAGTTTTTTAGTTTGGCATCTTTTTTGGACTTGACTTTCATAAACGGCTGTGTGCATCCTGGTTATGCAGAGGCTAGATGTAATTGCTTTCCCAAAAGTAATAAAGCATCCTTTATCGAAAAAAAACCGGCGGTTCCAGAAATAAGTGGAATTCACATCATTTGCCTTATGGCATTTTAGCGTCAGCGTTATGCATGCGTATTTCACAATAAAGATTTATAATAATTTATCCATCACACATAGAGTACGGTCATAATTTAAACAACTCATTGTTTTCATTTGACCAGAGCAAAAACAACAATTATTAAGTTCTTTATTATAAATCTGAAGGGCTAGGTAGCATGCCAACGATGAACATAATAACATTTTATTTTTGTTCCATACGTGCATTATTACCATATTCCTTGTTAGTTACTTTAGGCCATTGTATTCTTATATTGCGTTGTGTTGTATGACATCTCATACCAACCAATATGGTACAAATACCTAAGAATTTCATTGTGTGACCAATCAAAGAATACATTCATAACATGTATATCATCTATATACACCCGAGCTAGACTCTAGTCTTTTCTTTCTTTCTGCCAATTTTTTTTGTAGTTTCTCTTTTGGCCTTCCTCATATTTGAGGAAACATTCAACATCAATAATTTCTAGGCTTGTTGGTCAAATACCAATAAACTTGAGGATCGTACTTTGAAGTTGATCGTCACATGAAAAGTGTTCCGGATTTCACTATTAGTAATATATATTTTAATATGATGAATAATTTCACTCATAATTTTATCCATCTAGTCGTCTCCAGCCGTCTCTCCGGCGAGGCCCCCAATAACCCTTTTTACATCCGGATAGCATTATTTGGCCTAGCCGCGCCCGGCTCCTCGTTTCCCCCGGATTTGGCCTTCAATCCATCCGGAGAGCCCAGGCCATCCCCGCCCCCCCGGGGTGCGCTCAGGGACTCCGGACGAGAGAAAAGCGGGGATGGGCCTGTTCTGTCAGCGAGAGAACACACGAGCCCCACCACTTTCTCGATGCAAATCCCCCTCCCCTCCCGTTGCTATGTTGCCGCCGGCACCGCCCCTCGCCAATCCGCCAGCCGGTTGCCTGAACTCCGCTGTCCCTCCATCCAACAGCCTATATTCTGCCGCCCGTCGTGCCCTCTGCGTATATTCCACCGTCGGGCAACTCCCTCGCATCGCGCCTCGTCGACACGCCCGACAGGTGTTTGTCCAATTTCCTGGCCGGACATGGACTCCGACGAGGAGGAGGAGCAGATGTCCACCGAGCTTTTTGAAGAAGAAATGGCAGCCACCGCCCAAGACAAGGAGCACATGTTGATCCTAGCTTGCATATCCGGCTTGTACGTTGAGTCGTCCATTAGTCGCCGTGGTGGGTCGGCACCAGGTCGCCGGAAGTGCAAGCCGAGGTAGACAATGGAGGGCTACTGCATGCTCTACGTCGACTACTTCACCGACGACCCATTGCATGGTGAGGCTGTTTTTAGGCGTCGTTTCAGGATATGAGCCGGAAGCTCTTCTTGAGAATTGTGTATGCCCTTCGAGAGTACGATTCCTATTTCAGATGCAAGTTGGATTGCACCAGCATGGCAGGGTTTTTTGCGGATGCTGGCATATGGAGCTCATGGCGATTCTGGCTATGACTATCTTCGTATGGCGGAGTCCACCACCCTTGATTGTTTCTACCGGTTCCGCATGGCGATGATAGCAGTGATCAGGGACATCTACTTGAGGTCGCCCACTATCGAACACACTGCTAAAATCCTCGCTGTCAATAAAGCTCGAGGATTTCCAAGGATGCTTGGAAGCATTGACTGCATGCATTGGAAATTGAAGAACTGTCTGTTTGCCTGGCAGGTATTGTAGAAGGGTCACAAAAAAGGCTGCATTGTGATACCTGAGGCAGTGGTTACCCATGATCTCTGGATTTGGCACTCCTTCTTTGGTATACCGGGATCCAACAACGACATCAACGTCTTGCAGTGCTGGCCCATCTTCTCCAAGCTTGTTGAGGGTCATGTTCCCCCGGTTAACTTTGTGATCAATGCCCGACAGAACAACAAGGGATACTATCATGCAAACGGTATCTATCCAAAGTGGGCAACATTTGTGAAGACTATCTATGGCCCCGACCTCCTGAAGGAGAAGGAGTTTGTCAAGGAACATGTTGCCGAAAGGATGTTGAGCGTGCATTTGGTGTCCTGCATCAGAGATTTGTTGTAGTCCGGTTCCCCGCTTTGACTTCGTCCAAAGATCAGATGTGGGAGGTGATGAACTGTTATGTGTGCTTACACAACATGATTATCGAGAATGAGCGAAAGCATCCGGTTCCTCTGAGCGAACAAGCTGCACCATATGACAGAGAGGGTCCTCTTGCACAGCCTAATCACCAGGTGCTGACATCGTGGGTTGTGTTCATCGCTATGCGTCAGGAGATTCGAGACTCCACAATGCATCAACAGCTGCAGGATGATCTGGTGGAGCACATATGGACGCTTCGAGGCAACACCAACTAGTTTCCATTTGATTTGTTTGAAAAATTATCAATTTATTTACTTGTTTGGTTGAACTGTAAACGTTTATTTGTAAATATTGGCAAAATTGGTCAAATTCGTGAACTGTGTTGGATATTTGGCAGCTAGGGATGTTTTTAAAAAAAAATGCCGAACACCAAGCGTCTACCGAGGAGACGGCTGGAACTTCGGCGCTCCCCGGTCGAAACTTTCATCCAATCCAACGCTATTTAGCGCCGAATTTAGCCGTGGACAACGCCAACAGCTGGAGATGCTCTAAATAGGGGACAAGGGAAGAGAAGAACATATCCTTGATCCTCAACGAGCCGCCCCTGCCAATCACGATTCCGTCGCCTGCGGTAGAGTCAGTAGATTGGGCGGACAAGCAGCGGGGCTTCAGTTCCGGTGCACTAGTGGAGAAGAGGCCTTTCGTCCCAAGCAAATGTCCCCGTTTTGAATCAAACCGGGTCCAATGGGGGCACTGGTCCCGGTTTGTGATACAAACCGGGTCTAAAGACCCATCGGCAGGGCGCGACAGGCTGTGTCAGGGCTCGGATGCCTTTAGTCCCGGTTGGTATTACAAACCGGGACTAAAGGGTAGACCTTTAGTGCCGGTTCACTTTACCAACCGGGACTAAAGAGTTTTCTAGGTTTTTCGGTTCCCCACGCACCTCCACCCCCCCCCCCCCCCGTGGATCGCCTTTTTTAACACTGTAAAATAATAAAGAAAATGATAGAAAATTCAAAAAATAAAATCTTTTGAGATTCCTGTATGTTAAGCAACCTACTATTAGGGAAAATTAACAAATTTGAATTTTCACTTTTATTGCAAAAAATGTTTGAAAAATGGTAAAACCGCAATAACTTTTGCATACGACATCAGAAAAAAACGTATAATATATCAAAATGATCGTGGGAAAAAGGAACAAACCATGGCATACATCAAGGAACCAACAACACTAGAATAGGGAACTCGAGACATGTACTCAATATCATCTTCAGAGCTAGGACATTGCAAAGCTGACAACTTGAAATGAGAAGCAATAGGAGTAGTAACTGACTTTGCATCATGCTTATTAAAACGATGAAGAACTTTCTCAATGTACTTTTCCTGACTAAGAAATAACAAACTAGACTTTCTGTCCCTTTTAATTTCCATGCCTAGTATTTTCTTAGCAGGACCAAGATCCTTCATCTCAAACTCACTACTTAATTGATTCTTTAAAATAGTGATCTCTTTCATGCTCTTGGCAGCAATCAACATATCATCAACATATAGCAGCAAATAAATAGGTGATCCATTAACAAACTTGATATACACACAACTATCATACTGAGATCTCTCAAAACCATGTGTAAGCATAAATGAATCAAACCTTTTATACCACTGTCGTGGCGACTCTTTCAGACCATAAAGGGACCTCTTTAATTTGCAAACAAGATCCTCCTTACCAGGCACAACATAACCTTCAAGTTGGTCCATATATATCTCCTCCTCCAACTCACCATGCAGAAAAGCAGTATTTACATCTAGCTGCTCAAGCTCAAGATCATGCATAGCAACAATACCAAAGAAAGCACGAATAGAACTATGCTTCACAACCGGGGAGAATACATCATTATAATCAACACCTGGAATTTGACTGAAACCTTTTGCTACTAACCTTGCCTTAAACCGTGGAGGCTCATTAGGAGACAAACCTTCCTTTCTTTTAAATATCCACTTGCAGCGGACAGCCTTCTTTTGTTTAGGTAAGTGCACAACATCCCATGTGCCATTCTTCTCAAGCGATTGCATCTCTTCTTGCATCGCACCTACCCACTTCTCTTTATCAACCGAAGCAATGGCTTCAGTATATGTACCTGGTTCAATATCATGCTCCACCTGTTCAGCACAACTCAAAGCATAATCAACAATATCACATTCTTGAATTAATCGGGTAGGGGGTGCAATATTTCTCTTAGGGCGGTCAGCAGCAATGGACCGTCCTTGTCGCTGAACAATAGGTGGTGAAGGTGGAACATCATTATCATCATTGTTGGCTTCAGGAACTACATTTTCATTCTCCTTTGCGTGCTCCACCTGCACGCCAATTCTGTGCTGCTCATCATCAGAAACATCAGGAGAATCAATAGCATCAGAAATATCAGTAGACGGACTATCATTAAACATAACCGCCTCAGTAAAAACGACATTCCTGCTCAACACAATTTTCTTAGTTTCAGGATTCCATAATCAATATGCCTTAACTCCTGAACCATAACCTAGGAAGATGCACTTAACAGCCCTTGGCTCCAACTTTCCATTATCAACATGAGCGTAAGCAGTGCAACCGAAAACTCTCAAATCTGAATAATCAGCAGGCGAACCAGACCATACCTCAATTGGAGTTTTCTTATCAAGTGGAACAGAAGGTGACCTGTTGATGAGATAACATGCGGTGGAGGCTGCTTCAGCCCAAAAACTTCTATGCATCTTTGCATTAGACAACATGCAGCGAGCCCTCGAAATAATGGTCCTGTTCATGCGTTCAGCCACGCCATTCTGTTGAGGGGTGTACGGAATGGTATGATGTCTTACCATCCCATCATTGCTGCAAAACTCGTCAAATTCATTTGAACAAAATTCCATACCATTGTCAATACGGAGTATCTTAACCTTCTTTTCAGTTTGGGTTTCTACCATAACTTTCCACTTCTTAAAAGCATTAAAAACATCAGATTTATGTTTCAGGAAATATGGCCACACTTTCCTTGAGTAATCATCAATAATAGTAAGCATGTAATTAGCACCACCATTAGAAGTTCTACGGGACGGACCCCAAACATCAGCATGTACATAATCTAAAATGCCTTTGGTGGTATGAACGGAAGCATTAAATTTTACTCTTTTATGCTTACCAAAGATGCAGTGCTCACAGAACTCAAGCTTACCTAAATCGTAGCCATCAATTAGCTCTCTCATTGCCAATTCTGCCATGTCAAGCTCACTCATATGTCCAAGATGCTTATGCCAAAGGTTAGTCTTACTAGATTCATCAGAACTAATAGCAGCAGCAATACCAGGCAAAGTGCTACCTCTAAGGACATATAATTTCGCAGAATTCATATCACCAATCATAATAATGAGAGAACCTGATGATACCTTCAAAAGTTTGTTCTCACCTTTGTACTTGTACCCGTCACAATCAAGGGTACTCAAAGAGATCAAATTCCTCGCCCTGGAGGGTATGTGTTTCACTCCTGTCAACGTGCGTGTCATCCCATCATGGGTCTTGATCTGAACAGAACCAATGCCAACAATATTGCACTGGTTGTCATTCCCCACACGCACAAAATCTCCACTCTGCACAGACTCATAAGAACTGAACCAATCTTTGTTACAGCAAATATGAAACGAACATGCAGTATCAAGAATCCATTCATCATCACGTGAAACACATGCAACCAAGACAGCTAAGCAATCTCCATCAGAACTACCACTACCATCATTACAAGCAACAACAGCAGCCTCACCCTTACCGGTGACAACGGCAGCCTTACCATTACCATCATTATTTTTCGGTTGGTAAATTCCATTCCTTTTTTCCTTGTTCTGCAGCTTCCAACAATCATCAATATTGTGGTTAGATTTCTTACAATACCTGCAGAACTTGTCACGTCCTTTGGATTTCGAGCGACCTCTGTCGCCCTTGCTCTTATCTCTGTTGTTGTGGTAGTAGTTATCTCGCTGCTCAGGCCTGCCACGGACCTCTAATGCCTCCGCCTTGGAGGACGAACTTTCAGCCTGCACCACAGAATTCATTTTCTCCTTCTGTTGGAGAGCATCATACACTTCCGCGAGAGTTAGTTTGTCGCGGCTCAATAATATGGTGTCACGAAAATTACTGAAAGAATTAGGCAGCGAGCATAAAAGGAGAAGACCTAAATCCTCATCCTCATACTTAACTTCTATAGACTGCAAATCAGAAACAATCTCTTTCCAGGAAGATAGGTGATTCATTACCGAACCTCCCTCTTGCAACTTATGCGAGAACAGCTTCATCTTCACGTGCAATCTGCCCGTGAGATCCTTGGACAAACAGATCTCCTCTAGTTTGATCCATAACTCGGCGGTGGTTTTCTCCTGCAGCACTTCCTGCAGAATATTATTGGACAGATGGAGTTGAATCAACGATAAAGCCTTACGGTCTTTCCGCTTCTCCGCATCGGTCCAGGTATCCTTTGCTTTCTCGCCGAAAGCATCGATCGCTTCATCCAGATCTGAAGATTGGGCGAGAATCGCCCTCATCTTCACTTGCCACAAAGCAAATCTCGTGTTGTAGTCCAGCTGCGGTAGATCGAACTTCAGTGACGACATCTCGTAAACCCTAGATCCAAAGAACACGAGCTCTGATACCACTTGTTATAATCGATGACGAGGCGGTTCCTCGGCAATGCCCACCATGAGGGGCTTGGGTTTTATAGAAAGGCGACGACGGAAGTTCCGGGAGCGAGGCGGTACACGATGTACCCAGGTTCACGTCCCCGCGGTGGAGGATCGCTACGTCCTGCTAGCAATCCAGTATATGAATATATGGGTACAGGGGGCCGCCATAGGCGGAGTAGTTGGATCTAGTCTAGTTCTAGTTCGCGGGCTGCGATGTCTAGGCGTGTCGCCTCTGTGATCTATGTTTCTGATTATGCGTGTCCCTAAGGGGTGCCCCTGCGTGGCTTTATATATCAGCCAAGCTAGGGTTTACAAGAGTCCTAGTAGGATTCATATTGGAGCCTTCTTTCCTTGTAGTCCAAGTTGTTAACGCTTGCGGGTCCAGCTTGTCGAGTCCTTGTGCTGGTCCATCTTGATAATCTGCACCGGGTATGGCAATGTCGAGTACCCGAAGGGTTATGCCCACGTCAGTAGCCCCCGAGTGTCTGGCCGAAGTGAAGCTTCGGGCAGAGACTAAAGTTGTCTTCGCCGAATGTCTTGATCATCTGTTGAATCTTGTGCTTGATGTAGAGTCGAAGTTGCTTTTTGTCGGGTGCGTGAAGTGCTCCCGATGGGAGTAGCCCCCGAGTCTATGGGCGGATGCTTGCAGCCACGCATAGACTCAAGTTGTACTACTCGAAGATCTTGATTGTTGATGCCGACGTCTTCAACTTTATTCTTCTTTGTTGGCGAGGTTGCCATATTTTTTTATCGGGTGCGCGACTAGCGCTCCCGATGGGAGTAGCGCCCGAGCCTGTAGATAAATATGAAATAGTTATGTATAGGGTGTAAAAAATGCTAAGTCAAACACCGTAGACTTTTTCAAGTTCCGAGAACTTGATGCCGATGACTCTGATGATGCCATAGATAGAGGAGTCGATGATTCAGATGATATCCCAGAGGAGCCGCTGATTGAGATGATGGCCCTAAGGAGCCGATGATTGAGATGATGGCCCTGAGGAGCCGATGATTGAGATGATGGCCCTGAGGAGCCGATGATTGAGATGATGGCCCTGAGGAGCCGATGATTGAGATGATGGCCCTGAGGAGCCGATGATTGAGATGATGGCCCTAAGGAGCCGATGATTGAGATGATGGCCCAGAGGAGCCGATGATTTAGTTGATGGCCCAGAGGAGCCGATAATTTTATCGGGTGCGCGTCCAGCGCTCCCGATGGAAGTAGCCCCCGAGTCTGGGCACTGATGCTTGCAACCGTGAGTAGACTCAAGTCGAGTAACTCGATGTTTATAGTTTTCTTCAGGTGCCGTTGACACATTGTTGTATATTTCAAGGGGCAATCCTTAATGCACCTTTGAGCATCGTTGATGCCATTGTTTGTAAGTTTTTCGGTAGGTACATATATATGCACTTTTACCGTGTCAATGCCGTTGGCAAATTTTGAAGGAGCAAATCTTAATTGCCCGTTTAAGCGTATGTGTATTCGTTGGTCAGCAAATTGTTTGAGTGATCAGCTCGCGTTGCAGGTCTTGCTAAACCCGTTGTATGTGCAACTTTGCTTTCAACCGATGCATGTCTTGACTCCGTTGCTCTTTGATACCTTTGTAATTTAAAGTATCGAGCGTGGGTCGTTTTCGTACGTGTTTCATGATCCTTGCTATCTGCGGCATTCTTTGAGGCATCTATAGCAAAGGAAAAGAGTAAGGTCCCCGTTGCTGCATGATCCTTGCTATTTGCGGCACTCTTTGAGGGATCTATAGCAAAGAAAAAGAGCAAGGTCTCCGTTGCTGCATGATCCTTGCTATTTGTGGCACTCTTTGAGGCATCTATAGCAAAGGACAAGAGCAAGGTACTCGAAATAATCTTCAGGGGACCGTGAGCACAGTCAAATCTTCAAGGGACCGTGAGCCCAGTCGAATCTTCAAGGGACTGTGAGCACAGTCAAATCTTCAAGGGACTGTGAGCCCCGAGGTTCATTGTGATATACGAACAAGGTTCCTGACGATGCAGTTCGGGTGTCCCGAATTACTGCAATTCTTCAAAATTTGAGTCTTCATATCTTCTCGGGTTTCAGCGAACCGGCGCTCCCGATGGGAGTAATAGTCTTCATGTCTTCTCGGGTTCCAGCGAACCGGCGCTCCCGATGGGAGTAATAGTCTTCATATCTTCTTGGGTTCCAGCGAACCGGCGCTCCCGATGGGAGTAATAGTCTTCATGTCTTCTCGGGTTCCAGCGAACCAGCGCTCCCGATGAGAGTAACCGCAATAGTTCGAAGATATTCCAGGAGCTCCCGAGTAATCGCAGCGAATCGGCGATGCGGCGGGCGCATCCGACGTAATTGCGCCATCCAAGATAGTCCATGCGGCGGGCGCAACCGAAGTAATTGCGCCATCCAAGATAGTCGGTGCGGCGTGTGCAGCTGAAGTAATTGCGCCATCCAAGATAGTCGGTGCGGCACCTTGGCTGACGTGGCCGATGAAGAGGACGCAGTTGACATGGCCGATCCGCGGCGTGTGAGCATCCGAATATATCGGGTCCGTAATGTCGGGTCTGCGGCAAGCGAGCCCCAGTATGACGAGTGCGTGACGGTGGGCGCGGTCAGCCGAGCAGAGCAGTCGACGGGGCGAGCACCCGAATATATCGGATCCACGATGTCGGGTCCATGGCCAGCGAACTCCCGAGTAAAACGAGTGCGCCATGACGGGCGCGGTCAGCCGAGCAGAGCAGTCGGCTTTTTTTTTTCAATCTGACATATTTGACAAAGTGGGGTGTCGTTTGGCCAGAAGAAATTGATGCAGCCACGAGGCACCTAGCGATGTCGGCTCCTTGAAAGCGTAGGGTCCTTCGGAGTTGAACTGTCTGCGCCTTCTTCTCTCTATATTTTTTTTATCTTCTTCTTTTCACGCAAAACACCGGCAGTCTTGATATCCCGTTTTTGGATCAGAAATAGTCGATGAAGAAGACGGGCTAGCACCCGAATATATCGAGTCCGTAATATTGGGTCTGCGGTACCGGGTCCAAGACAGGCGAGCCCCTGAGTACATGGCGAGTGCGTGACGGTGGGCGCGGCCGACTGAGCAGGGCAGTCGAAGCATTGTTATGACCTGGTCTTTGTTTCGGGTGGCCGTGAAGTTTTCCACTCGTAATGCTCCCGAACCATAAATAAACAGACGTAATTTTCCATCTTAGGCATTGCTTCTGGCAAGAATTGATCCGGTTCTTGTCTTCTAGTTCATATATTTTGAGCGCATACATGCTTTGATTTGGCTGCGCGCCAGCCCGCAGTAGTGGTCATTGCTGCACGTCTCTCCGATCGTCTTTGCACTTGTTATTTTGTTCGTATAGTCACGTGAAACAACACGCGTGTGCTGCGCTGTAGAATCCCAAGCTTGCCCGCACGATTTTCTTTCCTTTTTCGGGTCGATTCAAGCACTGATTCCTTTCTGTAGAACTCCTAGATGGTCCGGCTTTGGTCAGTCGAGTGTGTCGTATGGGATTCAAAAAGGTTTTAAATAGCGCGTAATTTCGCCTGTTTTAGCGCGCAATAGCGGATTTGGACCCTCCACGCTATATTTGACAGAAAATAGTCGCTACAGTGCTAAACACGAAATAACACGCTAAATCGTGCTAAATCGCGCTAAAACACATAACACGTAGCGGCGCTAGCTGCAAAAAACAAAGGTCCATGCCAACTCAGCCGCCCAAAAGTCCAATTTCCCCAACAAAGCTAAATACCTAAAGTCCGTATACGTACGGAAAAATCTAACCTAAATCCCAGTTTAGTAGTTCCGCACGGAAGCGACGACGGTGGCTGCCTCTTCCAGCGTGACGTCGGCGTCCGTTGCTTCCTCCCACAGAGTTCTATCAGCTACTTCCTTCGGCTCGGATGTCGAAAACGCCTTAGAAAAATCACCCACAAGGTTAGAGCTGACTAGAACCTCCTCCTCATCCTGATTTGTAGATGTGTAGATGTATTGAACTATTCATATGTAGTTCTTCCGATTCTGAATGAGTGCTTTCAGTTGCCTTCTTGGCTCTAAATCATAATGTTAGTATGTGTTAAAAAATGTTGTCTTTAATTTGGTCATTGGAATCTACTTTGAACGATCTGGTTATGCAATTTGTCTGCTGGACAAGTTTTTAGTTGCCGAAATCCTTAACATTTGCATATCTTTTTGCAAAACGCTATTTTATACGCGTGTTATAGCGCGCTATAACGTGCATAGCGTTTGGAGAAGGTCCTCGCTAAATGAAATAGCGCGCTATTTAAAACCTTGATTCAAATAGAGTCATGTGGTGGCTCCAGTTTTAGGTCTGTCCGCCTGGGTCTTCCGATGCAGGCGATCTTCTTCTTTTGATAGCTGCTTATCCTTCCTGCTTTGGATGTTGTACAGAACCGACGCTGCCATATTTTTCTCGCGACTGAACCGTGCGTAGGTTGCGGCCACGTGTTTGATGAAGTAGACGGACGCCAGATCTGATCTTGTTAAGTTGAAGTAGATTGTTTGCCATATGCGATCTGAGTGTTGCTTGATGTTGAACTCGATGAATCCCGCCCGGATGACAAAATCCAATCGTCACGCTTCCCACAGACGGCGCCAATTGACGAGGCGGTTCCTCGGCAATGCCCACCATGAGGGGCTTGGGTTTTAGAGAAAGGCGACGACGGAAGTTCCGGAAGCGAGGCGGTACACGACGTACCCAGGTTCACGTCCCCGCGGTGGAGGATCGCTACGTCCTGCTAGCAATCCAGTATATGAATATATGGGTACAAGGGGCCGCCATAGGCGGAGTAGTTGGATCTAGTCTAGTTCTAGTTCGCTGGCTGCGATGTCTAGGCGTGTCGCCTCTGTGATCTATGTTTCTGATTATGCGTATCCCTAAGGGGTGCCCCTGCCTGGCTTTATATATCAGCCAAGCTAGGATTTACAAGAGTCCTAGTAGGATTCATATTGGAGCCTTCTTTCCTTGTAGTCCAAGTTGTTAATGCTTGCGGGTCCAGCTTGTCGAGTCCTTGTGCTGGTCCATCTTGATAATCTGCACCGGGTATGGCAATGTCGAGTACCCGAAGGGTTATGCCCACGTCAATCGAGATGCACAATAAACGAAGAACGAAAAGTAAAACACTGCAGGAGACACGAGATTTTAACGTGGAAAACCATTGCAACACACAAGGGAAAAACCACGGGCGTCAGCCAGCAAAACCTTCACTATTTCGGTGGTGTTTACAAACGCCGTGGGTGTACAATGATGCGACGAAACCCTAGCGGCGGCTTACAGGGAAAATATATAGACGGTGGCAACGATCCGTACCGCGGGGGGCTTCGCCCCCCGCACCCCCAGGTGCACCAAGCCTACCGGCGACGAGCCTCGCTCCGCTCGTCAGAAGTTAGCCTCTTCTTGGAATTTGGATCACAATGTAACATCTCCGAGGTCAGGATCGTTGGAAAGCTCAGGCATAAAAACCTTGTCAAGCTCGTCGGCTGGTGCCATGGAGGGAGGGAGCTGCTACTTGTTTATGAATTGATGCCGAATGCAAGCCTTGACAAGCATCTCCATAGCTCCACCAATCATGTGCTTTCGTGGACAGACAGGTATTTTTTTGATATTAATCCATTTTATTTAAACATTGTTAGGATTAGAATCCGGGAATATGCCACTTGGTTTTCTTCACACTTGCCCATCTATCTATTATATACTAAAAGCAGAATACGAGGGATTAAAATAGAGACACCACGTTAATCCACATCATTCTAAATTTTGTTAACTCTTAGATCTGTAATTTACGGTTAGGATTTACCGATAGATTACGTAAATTTTATGTTCACCCGGACAAACTTATTGAGACTTACGGTTTACGTGTCAAAGAAAAAATATACAAAACGTGTATACTTTTGGAACTAACGTTTTACATGTGAACGAGAGGATATACAACGTGTAGAGTTTGTTTTCCTCCAGACGTGCTACCCAGGATTCGTAAAAACAAAAAACGTGCTACCACAGGATAGACTACACATGCATCTGGCCGGCAAATATGCAAAAAAAAAAAAAAAAAAAAAAAAAACGTGCGCGATGGCACTGCCATGCAAAGAATTGCATAGTACAAAGTTTTGCGATCAGCCTAATCCACAAATTTGATCGCTATATGTTTACCTACTGACATTAATATGTTGAGTTATCCACATAATTATTTTCCCAAAGCATCAATGATGTTGTGCCAACATAAGCCTATTTCAAAAATTAACAATGGAGGACTGAAATCTTAGTCCGTATATAAAAGTAATTAGACAATAACGATGTGATCTACTCTGATTGATATTTTCTATAAAGAGAGAACATGCGGTTAATACTCCCTCTGTCTTGAAATTGTCAAACATTTATGTAAATTCAGATGTGCCTAAACAATATTTAGTGTACAGATATATCAATATTAAGACACATATATATACATCCTTTTCGGAACGAAAGAAGCACATAAAATTGCCACACATTTTAGGCACGAACTTGCATTTTGTCAAAAAAAAAAAAAAGGGTGATCATTGGTCATCTCATGAAGGCGCGCGATCCTTAGTTCGCTGATCGTGGCTGAATTTTTTAAAGAAAATCAGCTAGAAGATCCAAAAAAGAGAAAAAACATATCGCATGCACTTTTTTAGAAATAATATTTTATAACCGCTAGATTTTTATGACTTTTATTAGACCAGTTATATCTTTTAATCCCTATCATGTTTGTTTTAGTGCCATCCAAGCATCTGGTCTGGCCTAGCCCTAGCATATTGTATTGCGATTACCACCCTGAGAAAATCAGCTAGGGAACTATCCATCATTATTCGTCCCGCTATCATGGGCAAATCAGACTACCACCGATAGAAAATCAGCAAACAACATCACTCACACAATGATTCATGCATCGGTATTCACCCCGCTGTCATGGGCAAATCAACCAAACAAAGAATACCGTATGAGCCATTGATCAATGCATCGCATCAGTCAAGCATGCCTTGACCTTCGACTCAGAAGCAAAAGTTCATTGATTTTCGTCTTTCAGAATGCTAATCATAAGGCACTGTTGATGTTTTCCGCCAAGGAAATTGAAATGTGATGGTTTGATTAAGCTATTGGTGGATGATTAAGCTACTGGCAGAAGAATCACTAATCACATCTCACTAATCGTGAGGAGGCAACTCAATAGGCACATTGATAGGGTTCCGCTGCAAAATCTTTTGCAACGTTGATGCCTCCACACGTTACATGGTTGCGAAGAGATGATGTTCGGCTCATCTAGAAATTAAATTATGGTGAGAAAATTAAGGTGAATGTCTGGCTAGATGGAAAGTTTATGCGTACAAGGAATGCAAGTCTTTCATGGAATATTAAGGTACATGTTTCAACTAGATACACGAGGTTAATATAGTTTTCATGTTTAGGTATTTGAAACATGGAAGCAACCAATGGATATGCCATGTTAGTTAATTTTTCGTGCTCAGGTTTTTGAAGCCACATTTTTCTTACCGGTTGTAAAAAATACTTTTATTGCATATACATACAAATCTTGATTCCAATAATTAGGAATTTAACCCTCGAAGTAACGACCGGAAGACCTTCGCATGGGGTAATGTATGTCAGTTAGTTATATGCCTCAGTGATTTGTTTGATCACACTCTAATATTTGTTTGAATTAGCTTCCACTTCATGTCTTTCGGTTATATCTTTTATATATACTTAATTTCTGGAATATCTTTAAATATTTAATGAGTGAGAAATAATTTGATTGAATATTGAATATAGCTCTAGATACATAGACACTTTGATTTTTTTTACTTATGTTCCAAAATACAAACCTAAAAAATGTGATGTTGATCATATCTATCTGTACTGCTAATTCAAAGATTTTCAAATTTGTTCAATAAAAAGTATACATTATGAAGAGTTGAAATTGTTCAAAATCTAAATGTCACATATTTTCGAATGGGTGAAGTAGTTACATTAAGAAATTTTCCATTGAGAATGTTGAAGTTACGATAGAAAGAATGCAAGATGGTGAGGTCACCGCCTTATCTCTACTGTGACATCGAGAGTATCAGAACAATAAGAAATATAGATTCAATATAATGAGATTTTATTTTTTGAGCAATGGATATCACAATATTTTTCATTCAAATGATTGATAAATTTATTTTTTAATTTTTACTATATAATCAGAATTTAAAAATAAATAATAAATATTATTATACTACAGATGATGCCCTCGCATTTGCGAGGGCCACCTTGCTAGTTAACAAAAAACTAGCTAGGTGCCCCTCGGAAATGCGAGGCAATCATCTTTAGTATGTTGAAAGCAGCCGTGAAACGAATTTATAATTTCAAGGGGTTTCTATAGACATCCATCTGTTGTGTTAAATAAAATATCACATACATGAAAAAACATAATTAATGTCATTTGGTTAATCTGTTGTTTTACTGAACTTAATACATGTAAATATTCCTTAATTAGATTAATAAAGCTAGACCGTTATAATTTGGACCCACAATCTAATCAATGGAAAAAATATTTTAGACTAAGTGGATTATTGTGGTGTCTTCTTTTCCTATTTTTTAGAATAAGACTCTCCTTGATCTCTTCTATCTGCAGGTACAAGATCTCGCTCGGGTTGGGATCTGCGATACTGTACCTCCACCAAGAGTGGGAACAGTGTGTGCTGCACAGGGATATAAAACCCAGCAATGTTATGCTTGATGCAGAATTCGGTGCCAAACTTGGGGATTTCGGCCTCGCCAGGCTAGTTGAAAAAGGGCGAAGATCCCTTACAACCGCTCTTGCGGGAACTATGGGCTATATTGACCCAGAGTGCGCCTACACTGGAAGGACCAACACCATGTCAGACGTGTACAGTTTTGGTGTGGTACTCCTCGAGATAGCCAGCGGCAGGAAGCCTGGAGTTGTAGATGCGCAGGAAGAATACGCAATCCCCTTGGCCCAGTGGGTCTGGGAAAGGTACGACAGCGGGATTTTTATGGACGCCATAGATGAACGTATGAGAGGGAAGTTCGATGATCAAGAGGCGGAAAGAATGCTGATCGTTGGTCTCTCATGTTGCCAGCTCAATAGCAGTCTGAGACCATCTATTAGAGAGGCAGTTAGCGTGCTGCTGTTTGAGTCTCCACTTCCTGTCCTCCCTGCAAGGATACCAGTGGCAGTTCACATGCCGATGGTTGGCACTTCGGCTGCAACTGGTAGCAGCGGGGACAGCATTGCCACATCTAAGGTGAAACATCTTATCTTCATTTTCTTCCCTCTGTACCTCTTCTTTTCCTTCTCAAAGTACATGCTATACTTTTGTTGCTAGTCTTCTGTTACGTCCTTCTGAAGCTTCTAATACGTGACCGATGATGCAAGCAGTTGTTCCAGTCGTTTCTTGTCTCCATGGATGTCATCAATTCTGACATGTTTGTGCATACACAGGAACTGGATGGCCCTGAATGCATGTAGCCTTCGAACTGTCCAATCACATGACGAATTGTATGGACTGAGTGCGCAACTGCAGAGCCGAGCAAATTTGCTGGAGTATGTTCCGGTGACAAAGGTAGACAGAACGCTTCATCAGCAAGGAACATCATACGTTTAGGATAGGCAGACATTACAAAAAGTTAATTGTATATGTAATATGAGAGTAGTCCAGCACATCTTTTGTGATCGACTGTTTGTTTGATGCCTGTCTAAAATGCATGCGGCTGTGGTAGCATAGTAATTCTTGTAAGTTAGTCTATACTTTAACACCAACGCATTGGATCACACTCTGTATCGTGGATGGCAATTGATAGCTATATCAGGGATGAGTAAGAAAGGCACCTCTTTCAATATCATTCTGGTCTCTCCGGCACTTAATACTTGTTGCAAATACATGCAGAAGATAGTCTAAAATGTGTCTAAGTTCATTGAACTGATGACAAGTATTTAGAGCCAGATGGAGTACTATATACCACATCCACAGCTCTAAACAATAACCGATTTTTATGCGGCTGTAATATGATTCGCTAAGCTGCTAACGATTATAACTGAATAGGTAGATGTAAGGGCGCACGATGACAGGACAGGCGTCTCCAATGAAGAACTCGTCCAATTTTTTTTAGCCCGCAACCCTCCCTCCTGCACCCCACCCTCCCACCGCCGCCGCCGGTGATATAGGCTAAGCCAGCGTGGGTTGCCTGATTTTCACGAATTAACCCAATGAAGTGTGATTGTGGAGGGGATTCGCGGGAAGGTGGACGAACGCGAAGAACACGATACAAACACATGCATATCAATCGGTTATCCTCGTTGGTCCAAACGCAACTCGATAGAATTGCAAGACAAAGACCAAACGGTAGAATATCTGGCAAAAGATCGACAAATCCAAATAGAATTCCAAAGAGAAAAAGATCAATTTAGAATATAGTTGTAAAGCAAGAGATTCTCAATAGATAATCCGGATAAAATTGGATACAATAGATTGGTAATCTAAGGAGGGGGTTTTCCTAATCTACTAGGGATGGAAGGCACAAGCCAAGTTCATCTAAATATCATCTCTCTCTCATTAAGGTGGGGGTAGGTGCCTATTTATAGGTAGGGTCCGAAGGGGTAAGTTACAAGCGAAAAGGCTGAAATCTGCCTGTAGCTTCGTAGGGGTGGAAGTTCTGGCCCTTGGGGGTGGAAGTTCCGGTCACCCAGTAGTACCAGTTGGTGAGGGGTGGTAGTGCCGGCCGTGAGCGGCGGTAGTACCGACCTGGGGCGTCCAACTTCTTTTCTTCCTTCTCTTTCATGCTTCCGTGATATCGGCCTCGCGTCCTCGGGTCTCCATGGCATCCTCCCTTCCCTCCGTCCGTACTTGTCGTTGAGTTCCTATCATCAAGATTTGACGGAGTATGAAGTAGTATACCATTCCATATAGGCGATTGTAGGCACGCATAAAGGAGAAGATTCACCTTGGCGTGACGTGTTGGCGATGAAGCACATGATGCGGTGAAGAACGAAGGTCGCCCCGTATCATCTCCCCCACTTGAAAAAGAGTCGTCCTCGACGATAGCTCTTCATGAACTTGTATAGGAAGTAGATGACAACCACGCTTGAATGTCCCTTCACTTGTCATGGACCCTATCAACGGCATAAGAAAAGCAAAGCAATACTCAAAGCGTAGCCAATGTTCTATGGGATTAGCAAGGGGCCTTAAGTAGAAGGAGGTCACCTTATTGTAATGTCGGTGTGCTCTCATGGAGAGGTCTTGTGTAGTAGATGTGTGGGGTTGAACCCATTTGTTGACGCTCATCCACAAGTCACTTGTATCTTCACACAACAAAGACCAAGCAAAGTATGTGTGTGTGTGATAGAGGAGCATATCATCAACGACATGTCCATTCATGTTCACAACACCATTAGCACAACGAAAATATATGAAAAATAATGCATGTGCAAGGTTAATGTGTAAGAAATCCGTATGGACATCTTACAAATGCGGAAACATAGAAACTCCAAATGGTGAGACGACCATGGTGTCCATCTCATGTATAATCTCATTTTAATTATTGCACTCAAGGCATCGGAAAGACAATATTTTCAATATCCTTGAAGCAACACGAGGAGAATTTGGCAAAAACACTAGACGAAAGGTGTCCAAGATATCATCAACATGTGTGCACACAAACCATCGGAAAGCGAAATTGGTCCTCATATTTTTTTGCAACACAAGGCATATCATTCAAAAAGTTCACCAAGAAAACATTTGCATAACTATGCGTGCCAACAAACCAAATGAAAGAAAAATTGTTCAACTTGTTTGAGGCTATACCAACGGTAAGAATCACAACATTATGCTTGCAAAAGAACCATGAGAAAGACACTACAAGAAAAGTTCTGATCCTCAACGTCAAATTTTCGTCAGGTATGGCCCCTTTTTTGTCGCATATGGGCCTAACCCGATGATATGGGTTCTGTGGTCAATACATCGTCACGCAAAGGCCTACCACGGATTTTTCGGTCCGTCGCGTTTGGGCGCCCATTGGCTACGGAAAATCGGACCGTTGCAGAAGAGGTTTCGGGAGGCCGTTGAATGCAGACCTCATGCAAACTGACATATGGCAGACGCCGTTAACTCTCTGTTAACGCCGTTAACCGGCTGAAACCCCGTGGTAGATGGTAGGCCGACACGAGGCCTGCCACGCCTTAAGCAGGCCGGCCCATTTAGTTTGCGGGCCAGGCCAGCTGATTTAGTTTGACCGGTCAACTATATAACTGGGCTGGGCTAGTAGATACGTGGGTCGGGCCTAACCTCTAAGGTTGACTGGTCAAAACTTCAATGGGCCGGTCCACTAAGCATGTGGGTCGGGCGAATGCCTCCATTTGACCGGTCAAAAAGACGAGTGGGCCGGCCCGCTGATCAAGTGGGCCAGGCCGGATGTCTTCGTTTGACCCGTCAACAATTAACTGGGCTAGCCCAATAGTCATGTGGGCCGGGCCGAATTTCTTTGTTTGACCGGTCAATATGCAAATCGGGCCAGCCCAATAAGCATGTGGGTTGGGCCAAATATCTTTGTTTGACCGGGCAACAAACAAACGAGCCAGCCCAATAAGTATGTGGGCAGGCCGAAGGTTTTGTTTGACCGGTCAACATAATAAATGGGCCGACCCATTAAGCATGTGGGTCCCACTTTCATGTTATTGGGCCAGGCCAGTTAGTAAGTGGGTCCACCTTAAAGCAAGTGAGCTGGCCCAATAAGCATGTGGGCCCCACTTTCCTGTTATTGGGTTGGCCCAGTTAGTAAGTGGGGTCCAACTTAAAGCAAGTGGGCCGGCCCAATAAGTAAGTGGGTCAGCCCTCAAAATAAAAGAGGGTCCCACCTATAGTAAGTGGGTCGGCCCATTAAGTAAGTACTAGGGCACTGGTCGTTTGACTCGTCAACTTGCATTCTGGGCCGGCCCAATTAGGCGTATGAGAAGGAATTAAATTTCATGGGCCTGTAGCCAATTAAAGTTAAAAGCTGGTAACAATGATATACCCAATTACATACATATTGTAGCATTGAGTCCAAAATAATTAGGAAAATTACAAGGCAATTAATGTGCCCAAATAAAAAAATTACATATAATCATGGAGGGCTTCTATTAGCATCATCAATAACACGCTGATATTTGGAGATCGCCTTGATTGAATCTTGTGTACCCTTTGTCAACATATCAGCTACAGATCTTAGAGCATCGACACCATGTCTTTCATAAAGTACAACCTTGAGATATTTACTATTTTATAAAAGGAATGGTCTAGGTTGACCGCTATGAGAGGATGCATCAGAAGACATGTCAGAAGTTTTTGGGGGCCTCTCTTCTGATGAGGATTTCTTCATTACAATTGCATTCTGATATGTATTGCAAAAAGGGTTAAACAATGAACTACACAAACATGTATTAAGCATTGTTGATATGTATTAAGCACAGACTTACATTATATCGTTGCATGTGGCTCACTACGGAACCTTTTTTGCCCTCTATCTTCTACTAAGGACTACTTCATTACAACTGCATTCTAGTAATACAGCAAACATAATTACAATAGTGAGCTTTTCAAACATGTATCATGCAATGTACATATATGATAATAACAAGTTGTAGAAATAAGCACAAGATAATGTATGGAACTTGTTCTAAGCACGGACTTACATTATAATGTTGCACAGGCTCGCTACAGATCCTTTTCTAGCGTATATCTTCTAATGATGACTGCTTCATTACAACTGCATTCTGGTAATATTGCAAACATAGTTACAACAATGAACTATTCAAACCTGTATTATGCAATGTAGAGATCAAATAATAGCATGTAGCAGAAATAAGCACAAGATAAGATATGAAACGTGTAATAAGCACATACTGGCTCGCTGCAGGTCCTTCTCTTGCGTGCACTAGTCATGGTCAACATGCCTGTTATTTTAGGCTCATCCTGCCCCATTGTCCTTAATCTGTGTTTATATATCACATTTAAGACCAAGTCAGCTGGTTTCAAATAACAAAAACTTGAGCTGCCAAAGGAATAAGCTAATATTTACCAGATATCAGATTAAAACCAACTAGATGTTGCTTTGCATGAGATAAGAATTCCAGATATTCATATTTAGAGTATGAAATGAATATAAATATAATGCTAAGGTTTTCCACATAAAGTAAACTGACATTAAGAATGACCAGATGTCAGTTTCAAAGCAACTTCGCAGTTTCTCCAAGACAAGCATATAAAATAGATACAAACATAGTAAAGCGTGAATGGCATAGCTATGGGGTTCTAAGTGTTAATCTCTGGCAGAATGAACAATGCATACAACTTATAGATAATAACAGAAGTAAACTGCCAAAATTACCAACCAAGAACTCAGATTCCAACCTTCCCTAGCGTCACCGCTGTTAATTTTGGATGTTCTAATAAGCAGTTCGCATGGTCAATCCCTAGGAAAAATAACACTGAAAAGTTAGTCTACGATAGTACAAAGTCCAAACATGCATGCAACAATAACTACACAAGCTGTGCGACAAGAGCATTCATGGAAAAAATAGCTATAAGCTAATGACGAGGTATAAGAGCAAACAGATTGGAAATGCACATAGCACGATTATAAAGCAGTGTGACAGTAGTAGGTAGGAGAAAAAAGCTAGCAGCAAAATGAATGGGTATACGGCTATCAATATGTGGATGCACACATGTGCTAGTAGAATGAAATGGATTGTAGCGACCGGATAATGCTTTTGTACAATATTAAAACGAACTTCATGCGAAGCAACACATCAAGAAAGTGAATGGCATATGCGATTGATGACCCACAAGTATAGGGGATCGCAACAGTCTTCGAGGGAAGTAAAACCTAATTTATTGATTCGACACAAGGGGAGCCAAAGAATATTTGTAAGCCTTAACAGCGGAGTTGTCAATTCAGCTGCACCTGGAAACAGACTTGCTCGCAAGCGTTTATCAGTAGGAACAGTTTTATAGCAGTGGGAGTAGTGAAACATAAGCAGCAGTGTAATAAAGACAGCAGTAGTGATTATAGTAAACAGCAGGATTAAAATATTGTAGGCATAGGGATGGATGAACGGGCGCTGCATGGATAAGAGAACTCATGTAATAATCAAGGCAGGGCATTTGCAGATGATAATAAAACAGTATCCAAGTACTAAATAACCATAGGCATGTGTTCCGTATATAGTCGTACATGCTCGCAATGAGAAACTTGCACAACATCTATTGTCCTACCAGCCGCTGGCAGCCGAGCCTCTAGGGAAACTACTGGTAATTAAGGTACTCCTTTTAATAGAGTACCGGAGCAAAGCATTAACACTCCGTGAACACATGTGATCCTCATATCACAGCCTTCCCCTCCGGTTGTCCCAATTTCTGTCACTTTGAGGCCTCGGGTTCCGGACAGCAATATGTGTATACAACTTGCAGGTAAGATCATAAAACAATGAATATCATCATGAATCAATAACATGTTCAGATCTGAAATCATGGCACTCGGGCCCTAGTGACAAGCATTAAGCATAACAAGTTGCATCAATATCATAAAAGTACCAACTACGGATACTAGGCACTATGCCCTAACAATCTTATGCTATTACATGAACAATCTCATCCAATCCCTACCATCCCCTTCAGCCTACAGCGGGGGATTTACTCACACATGGATGGGGGAAGCATGGATGGTTAATGGAGAGGCGTCGGTGGTGATGATGGCGATGATCTCCTCCAATTCCCCGTCCCGGCAGGGTGCCAGAACGGAGTTTCTGATCCCCAGATTGAGTTTCGCGATGGCGGCGGAGTTCTGGATGTCTTCTGGCAAATTGGTCGAACCCCCCGTGCGTTTTAGGTCAAGGGCTTTAAGTAGTCCAGAGGGGAGCGTCAGGGGCTGGCCGAGGCGGCACCACCATAGGGCGGCGTGGCCCAGGGGCCCACCGCGCCGCCATGTGGTGGGCGCCCCTCGTGGCCCCCCTCCGTCTCGTCTTCTGGCTCCGTAAGTCTTCTGTGAAAATAGGCCCATTGCAATTATTTCCGGGGATTTTCCTGAAAGTTGATTCTCTGCACAAAAATAAGACACCAGGGCAATTCTGCTGAAAACAGTGTTAGTCCGTGTTAGTTGTATCCAAAATATACAAATTAGGGGCAAAACAATAGCAAAAGTGTTCGGGAAAGTAGATACGTTTTGGACGTATCAACTCCCCCCAAGCTTAGCTTATTGCTTGTCCTCAAGCAATTCAGTTAACAACTGAGTGCGATAAAAGAACTTTCACGAACACATTTGTTCATATGATGTAAATATTCTCATGATATGGATGAGTACTTAGGCAATTCATAATAAGATACATGCAAATAAAGTCATCTAATAGTTATGTCAATCATGAAAAAGATACCAACCAACTAATAATAAGCATCATGAATCATATCTATCAGCAGGATTGCAATGTTCATAAAAGATGTGATAAAGTGGTATCTCACTTGCCCGTATTTGTACAGCAAAACATAAATGCCCAGGCACCTCTGAAATTCATGGAAAGACTAGAAGTAAAGATTATCAAAGATAAAAGCATCAAAGTTATACCACAGTTAACCATATTCTGGGACAAACATATTATAGTAAGAATGACAATTATGCTCTCAAGAAGGTGCTCAAAGAAAGGATGGTGACTCAACGTAAAAGTAAAAGATTGGCCCTTCGCAGAGGGAAGCAGGGATTAACATGTGCTAGAGCTTTTCATTTTTAAAACAGAAGTAAAATTGTTTTGAGAGGTGTTTGTTGTTGTCAACAAATGGTAGTGGGCACTCTAACTACCTCGTCAACCAGACTTCCAAGAGCGGCTCCCATGAAGGACGTTATCTCTACCAGCAAGGTAAATCATCCCTCTTCTCTTTTGTTTACACATGTACTTTAGTTTCATTATGGATGACACTCCCCCCAACCTTTGCTTACACAAGCCATGGCTAACCGAATCCTCGGGCGCCTTCCAACATTCACATACCATGGAGGAGTGTCTATTTGCAAATTAAGTTGCTTACTGATAAATCAGGGCAAAACATGTGAAGAGAATTATTGATGAAAGCTAATTAATTGGGGCTGGGCACCCCGTTGCCAGCTCTTTTTGCAAAAATTATTGGATAAGCGGATGTGCCACTAGTCCATTGATGAAAGTCTGTCAGGAGTAAATGACAAGGTTGAAAGATAAAACACCACATACTTCCTCATGAGTTATAAAACATCGACACAAATTGAGAAGTACTTTGAAGGTTTTAAAGTTAGCACATGAAAATTTACTTAGAATGGTTTGAGATGCCATGCATAGGTATTTATGGTGGACACTTTGGAATAACTTGGTTTTCAGGGGTTTGGAAGCACGAGCAGCATTCCCACTCAGTACAAGTGAAGGCTAGCAATAGACTGGGAAGCGACAATCAAGAGAGCAATAACTGTCATAATCATGCTTGCGACAAAATAAATTAACGGAGGCATAAAAGTGATACAAGAACTCTGAGGCAAAGTAAATCATCGAGGCTTAATTGACTTTTGTCAGTCATATGCATGCGTGAGCATGTGCCAAGTCGATTCAAATGAATTATTCAGAGGAGGATACCACAATATCATACCTATCTATGAATAAAACAATGCAAGCAAATATTTATGACATGCTACTCATATTAACAAATTGGAGCTAAACATGAGAGATCATGAACTACTAGACTTTCATTAAATGACATATACCTCACATGAACCATCTAAGCATGCTCATATGGATGAGTATATGTACAGTAATCATTTTGTTTGAAAATCTTCCGCTGTTAAACTCGAAAAGTGCTCAACTAATGAAAGTTAGATAATAACCTGGGGAACATGCAAAATAATTGGCTTCTCAAAATAACATTCTGGCTATTTTTAGGAATTTTTTTAGTATCAGTCCAGAATCTGTTTTTTAGACAGCACTTCCCCAAATATCATCTTCCTCATATTAGAGGCAACCATCTGAAGCGAAACAAGTATGTACAAATATCCGGCAATTGTAATATTCAATGAATGAGTGATGCCGGCATACCTCCCCCCAAGCTTAGGCTTTTGGCCTAAGTGAAGATCAACCCCAACGAGGGTCAGGGTTCCACGCTGGTGGATCATACATGGCGTGGTCATAATAAGATCCCTGTGCAGAAGAAAAGGATGAAGGCTCCACATGCCCAAAATGCTGATGTAAAGAACTTGCTGCGTCGGATGACAAGTCGAGGGGTTCCTCGGCCTCCTCCATGCCGTCCCCTGCATGATGGCCGCTCTTTTCTATGTATGCATCAAGTTCATCTTCTGTGACCGACCAACTTTCCCTGGAATCAAGGTTAAACAAAGCAGGTGCAGGAAATCCAACTAGCCTTTCAGATTTAGTTACTCTCCCCTTTTTCTTGAAAAAGGTTATCTCATAGGACAGGTTATTCAAATTAGACCAATTAGAAACAAAGTCATGTTTTATCATGGAAACAATATCAAGTTTCTCTATAGAGAGCTGAACATCAAGAGGGTGAGGTTCTACACCATGCATAGCTAGCAAACGAGAGGCAATGAGACCTCCACAAATTCCTCCTTTATCACGGTTAGTAGCAAGCCTAAAAGCTATCAAAGCACCCAAATTATAAGTTCTATCACGTTGCAATGCAGCAGCTAAGAAAACCAAATCATGGATGGATAACTTATTTGCATTCTTTCTAGCAAGTACGCACTTGGTGATAAAATAAGCAAAATAGCGAATAGAGGGGAGTTGAATACTACAAATTTTACCACTCTCATCTGAGAAGCTTCTCCCTTGACAGATCATCTCGTATAGATTCAAGAGTTGCCGTGGCAGTCCCCTAATCTTCTCACATGATCCCCATTGTGGCACTTTAATAGCTGCACAAAAATCATCAAAGGGCAAGTTGATAGTTTTATTGTAGATTTTATATCGAACCATGGGGTTAGGTTGGGACCAATGGAATTCAAAATCCTGCACCACTGACATGGTTAGTTTTGCATATTGGTAAGGTTCACCAACAACAAAATCTTCTAACCCTGCATTAGAAATTAGATTTTGAACATCCTGAAAAATTCCTGCACTCTTCATGAAATCGGTGCATGGGTAGTAGGAGGGGTATACTCCCTCTTCACGGTGGACTCTCATAACTTCATGCACCTCCAATTCATGTTGGTTGAGTTGGTGTCTATTCCACTCCATTTTCTGAAATTTTTCAACAATCATTATAAAAAGGGATTTCTATTTTCGTGCCCTCAGGTCCTTAGTTGTACTCAGTTTTCCCCAGCTCCTTAGTTTTTCCTCAGTTTTCCCCAAGCCCTTGTTTGAAACCCGCAGAAGCAGCTCAGACGGCAGGATTCCCGTTTAGTTGACCGTTCTGTCACGTGTGGGGCCGCGTCATGTGGGCCCGCGTCACGTGGGGCTGGTAGAAAGGGACCGCGTGGGACAGGACGAGAAGCGTTTGGTTGCACGTGAACAGGAGCTGGGTTCTGTCTCTCTCGGCCCCAAATTGGCATTATTAAGTGCACCTTTTTCCCCTCTTTCTCTCTGTCCTTTTCACCAAATTAGTATAAAATCTAGAGAAGCTTGCATTTCTGACTTTCTTCAATTATTTGTGCCTTTTGGCCCTCGTTGTTTGCCCAATATGGCAGCAAATCTAGTACTCCCTCTGGTCCATATGTATGTAGTTAAATCTAGAAGCAAATCTCCAGGATAATGTACGATAAATTCACAGTCAAAGTAAATCAAGAAAACTAAGTACGGCCAACAAAATATAGTAGACTAGGGATAGATAATCCCTAGATAATATGGATAGATAATAAGCTGCATACACAGCAGCCAACATAGTAACAGGTTCTTCACAGCACCATCATACTAACATAACAACAAGGGATCCCTAGCTAACAACAAAGGGATCCCAACAACAAACTAGGAGGCAGCAGCAGCAGCACACGTCCAGGACTCCGCCTACCCCATCTGGCTCTGCCCCCACTTGTTGCTCTTGCTCCCCTTGGGAGCCTTGGGCTTGAGCGGAGGCATGCGCCCGGCGGAGATCTCCACCCGCTGCAAGCTGCGGAGGTGCATGCCGAGCGCCCTGTGCTTGGCGCGGAAGGAGTGGACGTTCACCGTCGTGCCGACCTTGGGGAAGGTGGTGCTGATGTTCTCAGCATGCGTGACGAGGCAGTTGAAGTCCGTGGCGCCGAGTCTCCTGGTGCAGAAGGGGCACCTGTAGACCTCCTTGGCGAAGTAGGAGATGTACTGGCCGACATGCAGCTTCCGCAAAGACTGGCGAGTCTTGACGTCCTCCTCCTCCTCGTCGCTGCCGACGTCGCTGCCAGACATCCGATCCATATCAAAACGTAAACTAGTGAATGAGTTGCAACGATGACTAACGTACATGATAACAAAGTTAAGAAAACAGAGTCAGCCTCGGTTAGAGTGGACATGATTATATATCTACAGGGGAAGGTGTAAGCGAACTAAAGCTCATGCACAACAGATTTGTACACAGCAATGGTTCGCTGAACCCTCCTCGTAAAAATTTGCGCCCAACCATTCATCATAGGCAAAGAAACAGATTCTAGATCTGAACTAGATCTGAACTTGAACACATTCGAGATTATTTGCAAAATTAAACGGTTGATATCTTTTGATTAGTGCATAAAATAACTGATTGAGATCCCATGATTACTTGCATAAATTAACTGATTGAGATCCAATATTACTTGCATAAATTAACCGAACAGCCGAACCCCAAATCTTAAACGAAATCAAGAAGTGATCAAAACAAAATGGAATAAAATCGGCGCAAATATTAGCCCAATACTCATCCATCTACAGATCCATCTACACCAGCAAAAATAGGGTTCAAAAAGGAATGGGGAACAAAAAAGGAAGCAAACCGTAGTTACCTCGTTCCATGGGTCCTCCAGGGAGGTGTCGTAGGGGTTCGGGGGCGGGACGTACGGCACGGGGTCGTAGGGGTCCCATCCCGCCGGGATCTGACTGCCACCGGCGGCAGCAGCCTCCGATGCACCGGCGACGGCGGTGGCGGCGGCGACGTCCGTAGAGGGGACGGCGCCGAAGATGGAGGTGTCGCGCTCGAGCCTACCTCGACGATGGGATTGGCATTCTCCTTGTCCATCTCTCCGGCGGAGGAAGAGGAAGAGGGAGAGGGTTTTTTGCTTTGGAGAAGATGATGGGACGTGAGAGAGTTGGCGATGCGTGAGCGAGTGAGAGTGACAGAGAGAGTGCGAGGAGGCGTCTATAAAGGCGAGGGGTGGTTAATGCGACCCGCATCCTACGCGTGCACAGGTGCACGTCTGCACGTCTTGGACTTCTGCAACGCGACACGCGTCCACGATTGCACGTCTAGACTTCTCCACCGCGACCCGCGTCTACGCGTCAACAATTGCACGTGTCCTCGAGTCTAACCCTGGAAATTTAGATATACTCAGGTATACCCTCGAGTCTTATACTAGCATTTTTTGTGTGCTCAATTTTCCCCTCGAGTGCTAATACTGGCTAGTGCAATATACTCAGTTTACCCTCAAGTGGCTGGTCAATGAGAGTCAACAAATGGGATTAACTAGTTAAATGAGTCATTTAATGTGCAAAAAAATCCGAAAAAGAGTGGCACTTACTCATGGAGTCTTTACCACAAATTGCCACTTCTCAAATCATAGATAAATCATAGATAAATTAAGTTTTACCACAAATTGCCACTTCTCAAATCACCTAGTAGCTATGAAGGTGCATGGTTTTCCACAATAAGCCCTTCCCAAAACAGCTTCCCCCAAATCATACTTTGTCTAAATGAGGCCACAATTCTCACACTGATGTATATTGGTATTGCAAATAGTTTGAGGTAGGCCAAGATGGGTTTCATTGTACAAAACACGCATTTTCCATTTTTTAAATCTCATATTTGAATCCCTTAGTCTATTTACTACTCAGGTGCCCTTGGTTTCTTGATAGTACTCAGTTTTGCCCTCTCTCTTCACAAATTCTCGCAGACGTGCAACATCGCCCTGATTGGTCTATCCCATGTCACGCGGATCGTGCCCGCCGACCGTTGATCGTATGATATAGGGAACGGGCAGGATAACCCCTCTCTCTCTGTTGGCGGTTAATTAGCTTCCACCCTCTAAGTATGCTGAAGGGCGGTTTTCTGTATTATTTTTCACGCGCTAAAAATTATAAACTCTTTTAGGCGTTATTTTTCACGCAAAAAATGATAAACCATCACCGATTTGTTGTTGCCATTACTTTTCACGCAAAAAAATGATAAACCATCACCGATTTGTTGTAGCCATTACTTTTCACGCAAAAAATCATAAACCATCAACAATTTGTTGTAGCCATTACTTTTCACGCAAAAAAAAATGATAAACCATCACCGATTTGTTGTTGCCATTACTTTTCACGCAAAAAAAAATGATAAACCATCACCGATTTGTTGTTGCCATTACTTTTCACGCAAAAAATCATAAACCATCAACAATTTGTTGTAGCCATTACTTTTCACGCAAAAAAAATGATAAACCATCACCGATTTGTTGTTGCCATTACTTTTCACGCAAAAAAATGATAAACCATCACCGATTTGTTGTTGCCATTACTTTTCACGCAAAAAATGATAAACCATCACCGATTTGTTGTTGCCATTACTTTTCACGCAAAAAATGATAAACCATCAACAATTTGTTGTAGCCATTACTTTTCACGCAAAAAATCATAAACCATCTATCTTTGTATAGAATGATAAACCTATCACGTACGATTTTTGAGGTCATTTAGAGAAGGCAGAAAAAACCTAATTTGTTAAATTTAGGGTGAAAATGATGCCATACATGATGCTGTTTTTCGAGGTTTTGACCTGAAAATCAATTGGGTATTATAAAGGGAAATAAAAAGTTCGAAAAATGTAAAAACGAAACAATCTATCTATCTATGTATAGAAGATCAGCTGTATGAAATTTGAGGTTATTTAGAGAAGGTAGAAATAATCACCTTGTTAGAAAAGCTGGTTTCAGCGAGACGAAACGGCATGCGCTTAAGCAATGTGATTTTTTCGAACATCTCCAAATTACCCCAAATTTTCCATACATGATGCCATACGTGTAACAACAAGGAACCCTATCTAAAAAGTGTCAAAAAAGTTTGCCCAACCGTATAGCTCTATCAAAAAGAACCTCACCATGGCGCTAGTATAATTTTGGGATAGTTACAAACTTTCGTTACCTAACCTTCAACATGAAACTTGTTTCAAATTCATTTTGGCCTACAAGAAACAAATCCCAACTTGATTCGAGCACCACAGCCTCCAAACGATGCCGATGCCGATATCGGCATGGTCAGAATGGCTATGCTCGCCGCCACTGCTAGGTCAACGTCGGGATGCACCCTCAATCCCGTTCCCTCATTCGATCACTGACACACCAGAGATACCGCCGAGGCCAATGCCGAACGTACATGCTGATGCCAATGCCGAACATGCATGCACGCCGCTGTGGGCACGGCCACGCCGACCCGCTATGCTGGACGCCACAGACCGCCGCGAGGTCTTTCCCTTCGCCACCACACTCTCCTAGCACCCACCTATACACGCCAGAAAGGAGAGACACTAGTTTTCTCTACATTGCTCGCGTTCGTGTCCGACACGGTCAGTCAAAGTTTTGAGGTGGTCGTCGATGTCGTCGACCATTTCTTCTCTTCTTTGCATGGTTAAACGCGTCTAGTTCATATCTATCTAATGCGTCTGGTCTCGCCTCATGCAGTTCTTTGTGGAGGTCGATCTCATCTCGGCACCCCGCATGCCACCTCCTCCGTGCCATCGCTGTAGAGCTCCGTTTAAAAATCTAATCCTACCCGTGTATTGCCCCTTGTATCAGCGTCATGGCCCCACTTGTCATTTGATATAGCGAAGCCCCACTCGTTCGCGTTTTGGTCAGGGATACAGCGATGCTTACGGTCAAACAAAGATGGATGGTCTGACGTGTCTTTGCAGGCTCTACGTGGCCCCACTAGTCAGAAGATAACGGTCAACCGTCGGGCAACCGGCCGTTACATCACGTGTGATGGTTTCAGACAAACGCTTGGGTAAAACTGAGGAAAAACTAAGGAGCTGGGGAAAACTGAGCACAACTAAGGACCCGAGGGCACGAAAATAGAAATCCCTTATAAAAATTGATTTTGAGACATATAAATGAGGGAAACTACTATAGGAACTTGGTAGAGTACTAAACATGCATCAAAACTAATTTTTACAACTTAGAACAAGCATGCAAACTCACTTAACATGTCACCGAAAGCAGCAAAATACTCAAGATGTACTCAACCAAACAAAATTCTATTTGGATAATCGGAGGAGTCACATACCGGAGAACAAATACCCCAAATCTCAGCAGCAAAGATGGGCTGAGCAAGGAGATCGAAAATCTCGAGCAAGAACAGCAATAAACTCGGGTTTGAACAATGGTGGTGTGTTTTCCCGTAAAAGAGAGTGGAGTGGTAGGTGGAGGAGTAAGTGGAGGGCTAGGTGGGGCCCTCACCACAGGGTGGCGCGCCCCCCATGCTGGCCGCGCCGGCACATGGGGTGCAGCCCCCAGGCACTCCCAGGTTGCATTTTGAAAAATAGGACCAGCGGTATAAGTTTTGTAAATCTTTGAAAACTTCGAAAAATGCACATTTCTGGGTGTTAAAATAACTATTACAGGGCAGAAAAAGATTTTCAAACTTCTAAACAACTAAAGCAGCTTGCAAAACAAGTAGTACTACAGAAAGTAAACAAGTGTGGAGAAAGAAAGAAATGTTGTTTAGCTCTTCTATGCATATAAAATGTACTTGTTAACAAGGTTGTTCAAGTCTTGCCACCAAATAAATTTTACATGACATAAGAAGAAATAAACCTCAAATCAATCATGTTAGCTTATATTGTATTGATATGGATCCAATCATAATATTTTGATATCCTTGTTTAGGCTCATATATAGGACAATCAATAACTCCCACTTTGATAGTTCTCAAATTAGAAATTGTATTAACTCCATATACTTTATCAATCCTCTTGGGAAAATAAACAGTATGTTCCTTGTCATCAACATTGAAAGTAACTTTTCCTTTATTGCAATCAATAACAGCCCCTGCAGTGTTAAGAAAAGGTCTTCTAAGAATAATAGACATATTATCATCTTCAGGCATTTCCAACACAACAAAATCAGTTAATATTGAGCAATTATTAGTAGCTTGAACAGGAACATCCTCACATATACCAACAAGAATAGCAGTAGATTTATCATCCATTTGCAAAGATATATCAGTTGGTATCAACTTATCTAAATAAAGTCTCGTGTAAAGATAAAAAAGGCATAACACTAACTCCTGCTCCCAAATCACATAGATCAGTTCTAACATAATTATTCTTGATGGAACAAGGAATAGTCGGTATACCTGGGTCTCCCAGCTTCTTTGGAACCTTGCCATTGAAAGAGTAATTAGCAAGCATAGTGGAAATCTCCTCATTAGGAATTTTCCTTTTGTTAGAGACAATATCTTTCATATACTTTTAATAAGGAGGCAATTTAATAGCATCAGTAAAAGGGATTTGCAGGAACAAAGGTTTCATCCAATCACAAAATTTATTATAGTGTTCTTCCGCCTTTGATTTTAGTTTCTTAACAGGAAAAGGCATTTTCTTTTGAACCCAAGGTTCTCTTTCATTACCATGTTTCTTAGCAATAAAATCTTATTTAGTATACTTTTTATTTTTAGCATGCTTTTCAGGTTCATCTTCAACTTCTTCTTTATCGGAAACATCATTCTTATCATTATCTTTATCATGTTCAATACCACTTTCAGTTTCAGCATCAGAAATAGAAATACTATTAGGATCATTAACAGGCTCAGAGGATTCTACAACAGTTTTATGTTTCTTCTTCTTTTTCTTAGAAGGAGCACTAATTTCTTTAGTTTGTTGAGAATCTTGTTCAACTCTTTTGGGATGCCCCTCAGGATATAGATGATCCTGACTAGAAACACCACCTCTAGTTGTTACTTCATAAGCATGTTTTTCTTTAGAAGTATTGTTTAACAAGTCATTTTGCACTTTAGTGAGTTGATCAATTTGAGTTTGAACCACATGAAAATGTTTAACAAGTATCTTAACATCATTGGAGGTTCTCTCCACAATATCATGCAATTTACTAATAGCTTGAGAATTTTCCATTAAATGATTCTCTACTCTCATATTAAAATTATCTTGCTTAACAACATAATTATCAAACTCATCTAAACATTGATCAGGAGGTTTTGAGTAAGGAATGTCTCCTCTATCAAAGCGTTGAAGAGAATGTACCTCAATTGTGAATGAAGGGAGAGTTATCTTACATAAATCTTCTATGGGAGGTAAATTCTTCACATCTTCAGATTTAATACCTTTCTCTTTAAGAGATTTCTTGGCTTCCCTCATATCTTCATCATTTAATTTAATCATACCCCTCTTCTTCAATATTGGTGTTGGGGTTGGTTCAGGTGTAGTCCAATGATCATGATTTTGGCTTATTCTAGCCATTAATTCTTCAGCTTCGTCTGGAGTTCTTTTCCTGAAAACACAACCAGCACAACTATCTAGGTATGCCCTAGACTCAATGGTTAGTCCACTATAAAATATATCAAGTAAGTCATGCTTTTCCAAATCATGTCCAGGCCGAGCTCTAAGAAGAGAGCAAAACCTTTCCCAAGCTTCAGGCAATTTGTCTCCATCTTCCTGGTCAAAACTATAAATTTTCAACAAAGCAATATGTTGAGCACTAGCAGGAAAATATTTTCGAAAAAAACATCAAGCAAACTACTTGAACTATCAATAGAATCAGGAGGCAAACTATTATACCAAGTTTTAGCATCATCCTTTAATGAGAAAGGAAATTTTTTAGCAACAAAATAAGTACGCTTCTTGATATCATCAGAAAACAAGCTACTCAAAGTAGAAAGCTCATTCATGTGCTCTACAACACTTTCCTTTTCAGTACCACAAAAAGGTGTTTTCTCAACAATAGATATATGAGATAAATCAAGAGAAAAATCATAATCCTTATCCTTAATGTTTATAGGAGATGTGGCAAATTTAGGATCAGGAGACAGTTTATATCTAACAGCACGTTGTGCAAGAAGCTTTTTAATGTTACTTGCATCAGTAGTAGCATTACATTTATCAATAAAATCATCATCAAGTTCCACATAATCTTCATCAAGATCATCACTAGAGTATTCAACAGACTCAAGTGAATTAACAGGTGTAACAGTATTTTCATTAGGAATTTCAGTATTTTCAATTTGTCTAGACCTAGCAATTGTAGCATCTAGAAAAGGACCTAATGAACCATTATCATCAAGCACAATAGAAGCATCATCAAAATTATAAGAGGAATTTTTAGATTCAGCAGAAGTACCAGCATGTGAAGCTTGTGGTGGTGAAACAAGTTGACTTATCACAGATGGTGAATCAAGAGCAGCAGAGGTACTCAGAGTTGTACCTTTTCTTGTAGTGGATGGTAATATGGCGACTTTAGCATCGCGAGGTTTACCCATGATGGAGGATTTGCAGCGAACAATATCAATTCGGGTGAACTTGCAAATAAAGCTATGCTCCCCGGTAACGGCGCCAGAAAATAGTCTTGATGACCCACAAGTATAGGGGATCGCAACAGTCTTCGAGGGAAGTAAAACCCAATTTATTGATTCGACACAAGGGGAGCCAAAGAATATTTGTAAGCCTTAACAGTGGAGTTGTCAATTCAGCTGCACCTGGAAACAGACTTGCTCGCAAGAGTTTATCAGTGGCAACAGTTTTATAACAGTAGCAGTAGTGAAATATAAGCAGCAGTGTAATAAAGACAGCAGTAGTGATTATAGTAAACAGCATGATTAAAATACTGTAGGCATAGGGATGGATGAACGGGCGCTGCATGGATAAGAGAACTCATGTAATAATCAAGGCAGGGCATTTGCAGATGATAATAAAACAATATCCAAGTACTAAATAACCATAGGCATGTGTTCCGTATATAGTCGTACGTGCTCGCAATGAGAAACTTGCACAACATCTATTGTTCTACCAGCCGGTGGCAGCCGGGCCTCTAGGGAAACTACTGGTAATTAAGGTACTCCTTTTAATAGAGTACCGGAGCAAAGCATTAACACTCCGTGAACACATGTGATCCTCATATCACAGCCTTCCCCTCCGGTTGTCCCAATTTCTGTCACTTTGGGGCCTCGGGTTCCGGACAGTAATATGTGTATACAACTTGCAGGTAAGATCATAAAACAATGAATATCATCATGAATCAATAACATGTTCAGATCTGAAATCATGGCACTCGGGCCCTAGTGACAAGCATTAAGCATAACAAGTTGCAACAATATCATAAAAGTACCAACTACGGATACTAGGCACTATGCCCTAATAATCTTATGCTATTACATAAACAATCTCAACCAATCCCTACCATCCCCTTCAGCCTACAGCGGGGGATTTACTCACACATGGATGGGGGAAGCATGGATGGTTGATGGAGAGGCGTCGGTGGTGATGATGGCGATGATCTCCTCCAATTCCCCGTCCCGGCAGGGTGCCAGAACGGAGTTTCTGATCCCGAGATTGAGTTTCGCGATGGCGGCGGAGTTCTGGATGTCTTCTGGCAAATTGGTCGACCCCCCCGTGCGTTTTAGGTCAATGGCTTTAAGTAGTCCAGAGGGGAGCGTTGGGGGCTGGCCGAGGCGGCACCACCATAGGGCGGCGCGGCCCAGGGGCCCACCGCGCCGCCATGTGGTGGGCGCCCCTCGTGGCCCCCCTCCGTCTCGTCTTCTGGCTCCGCAAGTCTTCTGTGAAAATAGGCCCATTGCAATTATTTCCGGGGATTTTCCTGAAAGTTGATTTTCTGCACAAAAATAAGACACCAGGGCAATTCTGCTGAAAACAGCGTTAGTCCGTGTTAGTTGTATCCAAAATACACAAATTAGAGGCAAAACAATAGCAAAAGTGTTCGGTAAAGTAGATACGTTTTGGACGTATCAGCGATCTACAAATAACTATACAAAACATGAGTAAAGAAACACCGCAATCAAACGGGTCAGAGTACTTACCAAGCCGCGGCGGGGTGGATGGGGGCGGCAGCTTGCATTCCAGTGGTGGCGAACGCGGGAGACGATGAATCGACCGTGTTTGAGGAGAAGCGGGCATTAGTGAAGCAAGATCTGGTTGGCTGGCAAGGGCTTCGGTGATGTTGATACAGCCGCTGCGCCGAGGTAGTCGGTGGAATAGATTGGCTTCTGTGGAGGGGGGCGGTGAAGTAGATCCGGTTCCGTTGGAGAGGATCCCGTGCGTCGACAGGAAATGCGTTGATTGATACGCTGTGGATGAGGTCGGCGGTCAAGTAGATCCGTCGGTGGCGAGGGGAGCGGATCCGGTGGGTGGACATCCAACATGATCAAGGCTACGCTGTGGAGGAGTATGCCGGCGTCGAAGCAGATCTAGTACTGTAGAGTCAGAGCTTTGGCGTGTGAGAGTATTTTTGAGCGAATGGGGCGAATGGTTGGTAGGTGGGTGGGCGCCTGTGGGGAGGGTTCAGGATCTAGGCAAGATATTTCATTGTTACCGAATGAGCCCTCCATGGTCGGTGGGTTGTAGCTTCCGGACCAGGGTTAAAAGGGTAAAACTGGTCACAGGATTTTTCAATGGATGCGGCGGGATGCTTTGGCGCGCGGCCGAAATTTTCAGTTTCAAGCTACGAGCATAACGACAAAAATAATGTTCTTCCCCAGGGAGCTCTCGTTTCTTCCTCTTCTCTCTCTCTCCAACCCGCCCCTTGAGAGTCTCTCCCACGCCCCCGGCTCCTCTCCCCCTTCTCTCCGGCGGCCTCGCCGGCCGGAGATGAGGCCTACTTCTCTCTGTATATCGTACACCCTCCGATCTAAATTAGTTGATTCAACTTTTCATAGACGTCGATGTATCTAGAGTAAAAACATGTCTGGATACATCCATATTTAGATAAGCAAAGTTGAGTCAATTAATTTGGATCCGAGGGAGTAGTAGTTGTTGTAAGCTTAGATCTAGTGTTTCCCATGTGGAGAATAGCATGATGCAGTCGGGGATCTTGTCATCGGCTTTAGATCTGGCCAATGGGAATCTGGCGGATCTTGTCGGCCAAACCCAGATCTGTTGCCATCAAGGTGATGGCGCTATCGGTGAGGCTTGCTTGGGTAAGTGCTTCAGATCTGGTCAATGGGGAAATCAAGCTGCGGACGTTCCCAGGAGTTCACAAGCTCGGGGAATATGATGGTGTCACCCGTCTTGTCCGTGCACATCTTCTGCTTTGTCGGAGCCAATATGCCGTTGATGTGGCTCTTCTTCTGCTTCGTCCTTGCGACTACCGGCGACACCGTCCCAAGTGGTGCGTCCCCAGCGACGAAGTTGCTGGCCAGGATGCAGAGCTCAGATGTGTGGTCGAGAAGGACTCAATGGATTTTATTCTATATATTTTTGGGTCCTTTTTTGTAAAGTTGCAGGTCATATTAGTTATTGTCTAGTTCTTTTGGAACTCTATGTAATTTTTTGGACTAGTTTCCATTGGCACCGATAAACTTGAATTTTGACAAGTTCACGGAAAAAATTTCCTTCACACATATGGCCTATCATGTATGGACATTATTGGGATTTAAACTATATGTAATGGCCAACACTTGCGGAAGTGGGCTCATCTAGTGTGCACTAGTTTCCATTAGCACCGATAAATTTTAATTCTGACAAGTTCTCGGAAAAAAATTGATTCACATATGGCCTATCATGTATGAATATTATTGGGATTCAAACAATACATAGATGGCCAACACTTGTGCAAGGGGGGTCCTCTATTGTGCACTAGTTTCCATTAGCATCGATAAATTTGAATACTGACAAGTTATCAGAAAAAATTGCTTCACACACATGCCCTATCATGAACATTATTGGGATTCAAACTATATATAGATGGCTAATACTTTCGCAACGGGGTCCTCTAATGTGCACTAGTTTCCATTAGCACTGATAAGCTTGAATTTTGATAACTTATCGAAGAGACTTGTTTCGCGATTGTTGGCCTATATCATGCATATATGAACATTTTTTGGATTCAAACTTTTATAGATGGCCAACACTTGTGAAAGTGAGGGGGGGTCCTCTAATTAATGTGCACTAGATAGATTCAATTAGCACCAATAAATTTTAATTTTGACAAGTTCTCGAAATAACTTGCTTCACAATATAATTAGTATGGCCTACCACATGTGTATAAACATTCTTGTGATTCAATCTATAGATGGTGGCAAACACACTTGCGCAAGGGTCGGGGT
Source organism: Lolium perenne (assembly GCF_019359855.2). NCBI lineage: Eukaryota > Viridiplantae > Streptophyta > Magnoliopsida > Poales > Poaceae > Lolium > Lolium perenne. Next base: position 383,543,023 of record NC_067247.2, read on the forward strand.
CCTATAATGTGTGCAGTAGAAGTTTCGATTAGCATCGATAAAGTTGTATTTAATTTTGAAAGTTCTCGAAAAAACTTGCATATGGCCTATCATGTATGAACATTCATGGGATTCAAACTAGATGTCCAACAATTGTGCATCAAGGGGTCGTTGATACGCGTACAGGACGCGTCCGTTGGGAACCCCAAGAGGAAGGTGTGATGCGTACAGCGGCAAGTTTTCCCTCAGTAAGAAACCAAGGTTTATCGAACCAGTAGGAGCCAACAAGCACGTTGAAGGTTGATGGCGGCGAAGTGTAGTGCGGCGCAACACCAGGGATTCCGGCACCAACGTGGAACCTGCACAACACAACCAAATTACTTTGCCCCAACGTGACAGTGAGGTTGTCAATCTCACCGGCTTGCTGTAACAAAGGATTAGATGTATAGTGTGGATGATGATTGTTTGCAGAAAACAGTAGAACGAGTATTGCAGTAGATTGTATTCGATGTAAAAGAATGGACCGGGGTCCACAGTTCACTAGAGGGGTCTCTCCCATAAGATAAATAGCATGTTGGGTGAACAAATTACAGTTGGGCAATTGACAAATAAAGAGGGCATGACCATGCACATACATGATATGATGAGTATAGTGAGATTTAATTGGGCATTACGACAAAGTACATAGACCGCTATCCAGCATGCATCTATGCCTAAAAAGTCCACCTCCAGGTTATCATCCGAACCCCTTCCAGTATTAAGTTGCAAACAACAGACAATTGCATTAAGTATGGTGCGTAATGTAATCAACAACTACATCCTTAGACATAGCATCGATGTTTTATCCCTAGTGGCAACAGCACATCCACAACCTTAGAACTTTCTGTCACTGTCCCAGATTTAATGGAGGCATGAACCCACTATCAAGCATAAATACTCCCTCTTGGAGTTAAAAGCAAAAACTTGGCCAGAGCCTCTACTAATAACGGATAGCATGCAAGATCATAAACAACACATAGATAATAGATTGATAATCAACATAGCATAGTATTCTCTATTCATCGGATCCCAACAAACACAACATATAGCATTACAGATAGATGATCTTGATCATGTTAGGCAGGTCACAAGATCCAACAATGAAGCACAATTACGAGAAGACGACCATCTAGCTACTGCTATGGACCCATAGTCCAGGGGTGAACTACTCACTCATCACTCCGGAGGCGACCATGGCGGTGAAGAGTCCTCCGGGAGATGATTCCCCTCTCCGGCAGGGTGCCGGAGGCGATCTCCTGAATCCCCCGAGATGGGATTGGCGGCGGCGGCGTCTCTGGAGGTTTTCCGTATCGTGGCTCTCGGTACTGGAACTATTATCGACGAAGGCTTCTTATAGTCGGAGAGGTAGGTTTAGGGGCGACGCGAGGGGCCCACACACTAGGCCGGCGCGGCCAGGGCCTAGGCCGCGCCGCCCTAGCGTCTGGCCGCCTCGTCGCCCCACTTCGTATCTCCCCCGGTGTTCTGGAAGCTTCGTGGAAAAATAAGATCCTGGGCGTTGATTTCGTCCAATTCCGAGAATATTTCCTTACTAGGATTTCTGAAACCAAAAACAGCAGAAAACAGCAACTGGCTCTTCGGCATCTCGTTAATAGGTTAGTGCCGGAAAATGCATAAATATGACATAAAGTATGTATAAAACATGTAGGTATCATCAATAAAGTGGCATGGAACATAAGAAATTATCGATACGCCGGAGACGTATCAGCATCCCCAAGCTTAGTTCCTGCTCGTCCCGAGTAGGTAAATGATAACAAAGATAATTTCTGGAGTGACATGCCATCATAATCTTGATCAATACTATTGTAAGCACATGTAATGAATGCAGCGATCAAAGCAATGGTAATGCAATGAGTAAACAAATGAATCATATAGCAAAGACTTTTCATGAATAGTATTTTCAAGACAAGCATCAATAAGTCTTGCATAAGAGTTAACTCATAAATCAATAAATTCAAAGTAAAGGCATTGAAGCAACACAAAGGAAGATTAAGTTTCAGCGGTTGCTTTCAACTTGTAACATGTATATCTCATGGATATTGTCAATGTAAAGTAATATAACAAGTGCAATATGCAAGTATGTAGGAATCAATGCACAGTTCACAGAAGTGTTTGCTTCTTGAGATGGAGAGAAATAGGTGAACTGACTCAACATAAAAGTAAAAGAAAGGCCCTTCGCAGAGGGAAGCATTGATTGCTATATTTGTGATAGAGCTTTGGTTTTGAAAACAAGAAACAATTTTGTCAACGGTAGTAATAAAGCATATGCATCATGTAAATTATATACTACAAGTTGCAATCCTCATGCATAGTATACTAATAGTGCCCGCACCTTGTCCTAATTAGCTCGGATTACCTGGATTATCACCGCAATACATATGTTTTAACCAAGTGTCACAAAGGGGTACCTCTATGCCGCCTATACAAAGGTCTAAGGAGAAAGCTCGCATTGGATTTCTCGCTTTTGATTATTCTCAACTTAGACATCCATACCGGGACAACATAGACAACAGATAATGGACTCCTCTTTAATGCTTAAGCATTCAACAACAATTAATTTTTCTCATATGAGATTGAGGATATTTGTCCAAAACTGAAACTTCCACCATGGATCATGGCTTTAGTTAGCGGCCCAATGCTCTTCTCTAACAGTATGCATGCTCAAACAATTCAACTCATTGTAAATCTCCCTTACTACAGACAAGACGGACATGCATAGCAACTCACATGATATTCAACAAAGAGTAGTTGATGGCGTCCCCAGAAACATGGTTATCGCACAACAAGCAACTTAATAAGAGATAAAGTGCATAAGTACATATTCAATACCACAATAGTTTTTAGGCTATTTGTCCCATGAGCTATATATTGCAAAGATGAAGAATGTAAATTTTAAAGGTAGCACTCAAGCAATTTACTTTGGAATGGTGGAGAAATACCATGTAGTAGGTAGGTATGGTGGACACAAATGGCATAGTGTTTGGCTCAAGGATTTTGGATGCATGAGAAGTATTCCCTCTCGATACAAGGCTTAGGCTAGCAAGGCTATTTGAAACAAACACAAATATGAAGCGGTGCAGCAAAACTCGCATAAAAGACATATTGTAAACATTATAAGACTCTACACCGTCTTCCTTGTTGTTCGACCCTTACTAGAAATTATCTAGACCTTAGAGAGACCAATTATGCAAACCAAATTTTAGCAAGCTCTATGTATTTCTTCATTAATAGGTGCAAAGTATATGATGCAAGAGGTTAAACATGAGCACAACAATTTCCAAGTATCACATTATCCAAGACATTCTACCAATTACTACATGTAGCATTTCCCGTTTCCAACCATATAACAATTTAACGAAGAAGATTCAACCTTCGCCATGAATACTATGAGTAAAGCCTAAGGACATATTTGTCCATATGCAACAGCGGAGCATGTCTCTCTCCCACACAATGAATGCTAGGATCCATTTTATTCAAACAAAACAAAAACAAAAACAAACCGACGCTCCAAGCAAAGTACATAAGATGTGATGGAATAAAAATATAGTTTCACTAGAGGAACCTGATAATGTTGTCGATGAAGAAGGGCATGCCTTGGGCATCCCCAAGCTTAGACGCTTGAGTCTTCTTCAAATATGCAGGGGTGAACCACCGGGGAATCCCCAAGCTTAGAGCTTTCACTCTCCTTGATCATATTGTATCATCTCCCTCTCTTGATCCTTGAAAACTTCCTCCACACCAAACTCAAAACAACTCATTAGAGGGTTAGTGCATAATCAAAATTCACATGTTCAGAGGTGACATAATCATTCTTAACACTTCTGGACATTGCACAAAGCTACTGAAAGTTAATGGAATCGAAAAATCCATCAAGCATAGCAAAACAGGCAATGCGAAATAAAAGGCAGAATCTGTCAAAACAGAACAGTTCATAAAGACGAATTTCTAAGAGGCACCAGACTTTCTCAAATGAAAATACTCAAATTGAATGAGGGTTGCGTACATATCTGAGGATCACTCACATAAATTGTGATAATTTTCTGAGTTACCTACAGATAATTAGGCCCAGATTCGTGACAGCAAAGAAATCTGTTTCTGCGCAGTAATCCAAATCTAGTATGAACCTTACTATCAACGACTTTACTTGGCACAACAATGCAACAGAACTAAGATAAGGAGAGGTTGCTACAGTAGTAACAACTTCCAAGACTCAAATATAAAATAAAAGTTCAGTAGTAAAATCATGGGTTGTATCCCATAAGCGCTTTTCTTTAACGCCTTTCAGCTAGGCGCAGAAAGTGTGTATCAAGTATTATCAAGAGACGAAGCATCAACATCATAATTTGTTCTAATGATAGAATCAAAAGGTAACTTCATTGTCTTTCTAGGGAAGTGTTCCATACCTTTCTTGAGAGGAAATTGATATTTAATATTACCTTCCTTCATATCAATGATAGCACCAACAGTTCAAAGAAAAGGTCTTCCCAATATAATGGGACAAGATGCATTGCATTCAATATCCAAGACAACAAAATCAATGGGGACAAGGTTATTGTTAACGGTAATGCGAACATTATCAACTCTCCCCAAAGGTTTCTCTGTAGAATTATCAGCAAGATTAACATCCAAATAACAATTTTTCAATGGTGGCAAGTCAAGCATATTATAGATTTTCTTAGGCATAACGGAAATACTTGCACCAAGATCACATAAAGCATTACAATCAAAGTCATTGACCTTCATCTTAATGATGGGCTCCCAACCATCCTCTAGCTTCCTAGGAATAGAAGCTTCGTGTTCTAGTTTCTCTTCTCTAGCTTTTATGAGAGCATTTGTAATATGTTTCGTGAAAGCCAAATTTATAGCACTAGCATTAGGACTCTTAGCAAGTTTTTGTAAGAACTTTATAACTTCAGAGATGTGACAATCATCAAAGTCTAAACCATTATAATCTAAAGCAATGGGATCATTGTCCCCAATGTTGGAAAAAATTTCAGCAGTTTTATCACAGGCAGTTTTAGCAGTTTTAGCAGTTTCAGGCAGTTTTTCACGCTTTGCATTAGAAGTGGAAACATTGCCAACACCAATTATTTTACCATTAATAGTAGGAGGTGCAGCAACATGTGGAGCATTAGCATTACTAGTGGTGGTAATAGTCCAAACTTTAGCTATATTATCTTCTTTAGCATTTTCTTCTCTTTCCCACCTAGCACGCAATTCGGCCATCAATCTTATATTCTCATTAATTCTAACTTGGATGGCATTTTCTGTAGTAATAATTTTATTATTATTATTTTCATTAGGCATAACTTTCGATTTCAAAAGATCAACATCAGCATCAAGACTATCGACTTTAGAAGCAAGTATATCAATTTTCCCAAGCTTTTCTTCAACAGATTTGTTAAAAGCAGTTTGTATACTAATAAATTCTTTAAGCATGGCTTCAAGTCCAGGGGGTGTGTTCCTATTATTGTTGTAAGAATTCCCATAAGAATTACCATAGCTGTTGCCATTATTATAAGGATATGGCCTATAGTTGTTACTAGAATTGTTCTGATAAGCGTTGTTGTTGAAATTATTATTTTTAATGAAGTTCACATCAACATGTTCTTCTTGAGCACCCAATGAAGCTAACGGAACATTATTAGGATCAACATTTGTCCTACCATTCACAAGCATAGACATAATAGCATCAATCTTATCACTCAAGGAAGAGGTTTCTTCGACAGAATTTACCTTCTTACCTTGTGGAGCTCTTTCTGTGTGCCATTTAGAGTAATTAATCATCATATTATCAAGAAGCTTTGTTGCATCGCCTAGAGTGATGGACATAAAGGTACCTCCAGCAGCTGAATCCAATAGGTTCCGCGAAGAAAAATTCAGTCCTGCATAAAAGGTTTGGATGATCATCCAAGTAGTCAGTCCATGGGTTGGGCAGTTTTTAACCAAAGATTTCATTCTTTCCCATGCTTGTGCAACATGCTCATTATCCGATTGTTTAAAATTCATTATGCTACTTATCAAAGATATAATTTTAGCAGGGGGATAATATCTACCAATAAAAGCATCCTTGCATTTAGTCCATGAATCAATACTATTCTTAGGCAGAGATAGCAACCAATCTTTAGCTCTTCCTCTTAATGAGAAAGGAAAAAATTTTAATTTTGTAATGTCACCATCTACATCCTTATACTTTTGCATTTCACATAATTCAACAAAATTATTAAGATGGGCAGCAGCATCATCAGAACTAACACCAGAAAATTGCTCTCTCATAACAAGATTTAGTAAAGCAGGTTTAATTTCAAAGAATTCTGCTGTAGTAGCAGGTGGAGCAATAGGTGTGCATAAGAAATCATTATTATTTGTGGTTGTGAAGTCACACAACTTAGTATTTTCAGGAGTACCCATTTTAGCAACAGTAAATAAAGCAAACTAGATAAAGTAAATGCAAGTGACTAATTTTTTTGTGTTTTTGATATGGAGTATGCAAACAAGATAGCAAATAAAGTAAAACTAGCAAATAATTTTTTTGTGTTTTGATTTAGTGCAGCAAACAAAGTAGTAAATAAAACAAAGCAAGACAAAAACAAAGTAAAGAGATTGGAGGTGGAGACTCCCCTTGCAGCGTGTCTTGATCTCCCCGGCAACGGCGCCAGAAAAAGAGCTTGATACGTGTACAACACGCGTCCGTTGGGAACCCCAAGAGGAAGGTGTGATGCGTACAGCGGCAAGTTTTCCCTCAGTAAGAAACCAAGGTTTATCGAACCAGTAGGAGCCAAGAAGCACGTTGAAGGTTGATGGCGGCGAAGTGTAGTGCGGCGCAACACCAGGGATTCCGGCGCCAACGTGGAACCGGCACAACACAACCAAATTACTTTGCCCCAACGTGACAGTGAGGTTGTCAATCTCACCGGCTTGCTGTAACAAAGGATTAGATGTATAGTGTGGATGATGATTGTTTGCAGAAAACAGTAGAACGAATATTGCAGTAGATTGTATTCGATGTAAAAGAATGGACCGGGGTCCACAGTTCACTAGAGGCGTCTCTCCCATAAGATAAATAGCATGTTGGGTGAACAAATTACAGTTGGGCAATTGACAAATAAAGAGGGCATGACCATGCACATACATGATATGATGAGTATAGTGAGATTTAATTGGGCATTACGACAAAGTACATAGACCGCTATCCAGCATGCATCTATGCCTAAAAAGTCCACCTTCAGGTTATCATCCAAACCCCTTCCAGTATTAAGTTCCAAACAACACACAATTGCATTAAGTATGGTGCGTAATGTAATCAACAACTACATCCTTAGACATAGCATCAATGTTTTATCCCTAGTGGCAACAGCACATCCACAACCTTAGAACCTTTCTGTCACTGTCCCAGATTTAATGGAGGCATGAACCCACTATCGAGCATAAATACTCCCTCTTGGAGTTAAAAGCAAAAACTTGGCCAGAGCCTCTACTAATAACGGAGAGCATGCAAGATCATAAACAACACATAGATAATAGATTGATAATCAACATAGCATAGTATTCTCTATTCATCGGATCCCAACAAACACAACATATGGCATTACAGATAGATGATCTTGATCATGTTAGGCAGCTCACAAGATCCAACAATGAAGCACAATTAGGAGAAGACGACCATCTAGCTACTGCTATGGACCCATAGTCCAGGGGTGAACTACTCACTCATCACTCCGGAGGCGACCATGGCGGTGAAGAGTCCTCTGGGAGATGATTCCCCTCTCCGGCAGGGTGCCGGAGGCGATCTCCTGAATCCCCCGAGATGGGATTGGTGGCGGCGGCGTCTCTGGAAGGTTTTCCGTATCGTGGCTCTCGGTACTGGAACTATTATCGACGAAGGCTTCTTATAGTCGGAGAGGTAGGTTTAGGGGCGACGCGAGGGGCCCACACACTAGGCCGGCGCGGCCAGGGCCTGGGCCGCGCCGCCCTAGCGTCTGGCCGCCTCGTCGCCCCACTTCATATCTCCCCCGGTGTTCTGGAAGCTTCGTGGAAAAATAAGATCCTGGGCGTTGATTTCGTCCAATTCCGAGAATATTTCCTTACTAGGATTTCTGAAACCAAAAACAGCAGAAACAAAGAATCGCTCTTCGGCATCTCGTTAATAGGTTAGTGCCAGAAAATGCATAAATATGACATAAAGTATGTATAAAACATGTAGGTATCATCAATAAAGTGGCATGGAACATAAGAAATTATCGATACGTCGGAGACGTATCAGTCGTCTATAAATATGTGCACTAGTGTACATTTAGCACAGGTAAACTTAAATAAATATATATATATATTTCGACGAGTTCTCGAAAAAACTTGCTTCCTGATATATGGAATATAGCAATATATAGATACCATGTGTATATGACATGCTTTGGGGATGAAATTAAACTATATATATAGATGACCAGCACATGCATACATTACAAGGGGGTCCTCTCATAATTAATTAATGCATATGCATGCACTAGCTAGCTACGTACTTTCGATTAATTAATTAGAACCGATAAATTTGAATTTTGACAAGTGTTCTCTCAAGTAAACATTAATTAATTATTTGGATTCAAGCTAGCTAGCTAGGCCAATGACACTTGCACACAACCCTAGTTAAACCCTAAACTAGCCTAAACCCTAATAAACCTTAACCCCTAAACCCTAATTAACCCTAAACCCTATACCTAGGCCAACAACACTTAATTGCACATCCATCTGGCCGAGGGGGGCCGCGGTCCTCTAAATGTGCACTAGCTAGTTTCCATTAACCCTAACCGTAAACCATATATATATATATATATATGTATATATATGAACATTGTTGAGGATTTCAATCTCTCTCTTTCTATCGTTGGTGGCCAACAACACAAATGCATGCACTTTATGCGCAGAGGCGGTGCCTCTCTAATAATGTGTGTGCGCACTCGATCGATCTAGTTGGTTTTGATTTTTTGTAGCACACTTGTATTTTAATTCATAATAAAATTAGACCCTAATAACCTCTAAACCCTATTTAAACCATATATAAGTGCATCAAGCAAGCCAAGTGACCTCTAAATGTTCCATTAACTCTAAACCCTAAACCATATATACATAAAACTAACCCTAGCTAATCAAACCCTATTTAAAACACATAACCCCAAGCTAATAACCCGATATAATAAAACCATGCTCTATATATAGTTTGTAAACCCTATATTATCCCTAATTAATATATATGGCCTATATCGATCATGTATGAACATCCCTGAGATTCATTAATTATATCATTAGCACTGATAAATTAATTACCTTGAATTTTGAAAATTTCTCGAATGAAAACACACTTTAATTAATTTGCCTCACAATATATATATATAATTAGTGTGCATGCATTGATATATGGCCTACCATGCATGCATATATATATGAACATTCTTGGGGATTTCAATCTCTCTCTATATATATCTCTATATCGTTGGTGGCCGGCCAACAACACAAATGCATATCATGCACTTTATACGCAAAGGCGGGTGCCTCTCTAATAATAATGTGTGTGCGCACTCGATCGATCTAGCTAGTTTTGATTTTTTTTTAGCACACAAACAAAAAATTTGTATTTTAATTCACAACAAGTTAAAATTAAACCCTAATAACCCCTAAACCCTAATTAAACCCTATATAAACCCTATATAGCTAGCGATAGGCCAATGACACCTAATTGTGCATCAAACAGGCCAGGGGCCTCGCGGTCCTCTAAATATGTGCCATTAACTCTAACCCCAAATCATATATATATATAACTAACCCTAGCTAATCAAACCCTACTTAAAACACATAACCACAAGCTAATAACCCGATCTAATAAAACCCTCCTCTATATATATAATAGCTTGTAAACCCTAGATTAACCCTAATTAATATATATGGCCTAGCTATGTCGATCATGTACGAACATCCCTGAGATTCATTAATTATATAATTAGCACTGCTAAATTAATTAACTTGAATTTTGACAATCACTACAAGAAAAGTTGCCATAGCCGACGAAGTTGAAGTCGTGCTGTGGTTGCTGCTGCACCATGGCCGATGTTTTTTGGTCTCTCCGTGGTGCATGTCAAAACTTTTTTTTCTCGTTTTTGAGGCCACCTAGCCCGACGAAAACGTCCAAAACGTCGCGTATTGTGGCCCGGGATGTGGTGCATCACGAATTCTCAGGTTCGCTGGCTGAGTCAACGCAAATCCGCACCGCCCAGGGATGTAGGGCCCAGATGGCAGCCTCTCTAGCATTGTTTTTTCTCTCGATCGCGCCATCTCGTTCAACGCTCTCCGATCGAGCTGTTTACGATGCAAGATCATGGGTCCCGCATGTCATCCTCTATGAACGAAAATTCTTTCTTTTCTTTGATTTTTCTGACCCCCTGATTTCTGGCTACTTCCTTTTTCTTTTGATCCCGTGCCGCCTTGGAAACGTTGAGACCGCTGCTGCAAAATGGGACCCGCATGTCATCCTCTATGTGCAATCAAGTTTCTTTTCTTGGAGTTATTTTTGGCACCTCATATTTGGTCACTTGCCTTTTTGTTTTGGGCCCGTGCCGCCTCTCAAACGGTGATACCGCTGCTGCTAAATGGGACCCGCATGTCATCCTCTATGTGCAATTGATGACCCACAAGTATAGGGGGTGTATCGTAGTATTTTCAATAAGTAAGAGTGTCGAACCCAACGAGGAGCAGAAGGTGTTGACAAGCAGTTTCGATGAAGGATTCACTGTAAATGCTCACAGACAAGTATTCAGGGGTTTTTGATGTAGCAGATGAATAAAGTACGAGTAAGTAAAGTGCGAGAGAAATAATTGCAGCGAGTAGCCCAATCCTTTTTAGCACAAAGGACAAGCCTGTTTGTTTACTTATAATGACCAAACATTCCTGAGGACACACGGGAATTTAGTCTAGTGCTTTCGCTTCATATAGCTAATTAATCTTCATTGTTTTGATAAGTGTTGTGTGGGTGAACCTATGCTAATGCACCGCCCTTCCTAGGACTAATACATACTTGTGATTATACCCCTTGCAAGCATCCGCAACTACAAGAAAGTAATTAAGATAAATCTAACCACAGCCTTAAACTCTGAGATCCTGCTATCCCTCCTGCATCGATATACCAACGGGGGTTCAGGTTTCTGTCACTCCGGCAACCCCGCAATTGGCAAACGAATACAAGATGTATTCCCCTAGGCCCATAAAGGTGAAGTATCATGTAGTCGACGTTCACATGACACCACTAGAAGAATAACACCACAACTTAAATATCATAACATTGAATATTACTCAACCATAATTCACTACTAACATTTAGACTTCACCCATGTCCTCAAGAACTAAACGAACTACTCACGAGACATCATATGGAACATGATCAGAGGTGATATGATGATGAATAACAATCTGAACATAAACCTTGGTTCAATTGGTTTCACTCAATAGCATCAATAACAAGTAGAAATCAATACCGGGAGAGTTTCCCCTATCAAACCATCAAGATCCAACCCAAATTGTTACAGCGGTGACGATGTGCAGCGGTGGAGACGGCGGTGATGATGATGGAGATGATGATGATGGTGATGGAGATGATGTCCAGCTCGATGTCGGTGATGATGACATCGATTTCCCCCTCCGGGAGGGAATTTCCCCGGCAGATTTCAGCCTACCGGAGAGCTCTTTTCTCTCTGGTGTTTTCCGCCCCGCAGAGGCGGCTGTGACTCTTCGCGACTATCCTCCGGAGCTTAGGTTTTTGGGACGAAGATGTACACGAAGGAGAGGAGGCCAGAGGGGGCTGTGGGCCCCCTCCTCACAGGGCGGCGCGGCCAGTGCAGGGCCCGCGCCAGCCTATGAGGGGGGCCCATGGAGGCCCTCCTCGGCTCCTCCTTCTGGCTCCCTTCATCTTCTAGAAAAATAGGATTTTTCATATAATTCCCGTCAATTGTTGATCTTCCGAAATATTGCATTCTGACGGCGCTTTTTCTAGCAGAATCCTGACTCCGATGCGCGATCCTCCAATAATCATGAAACATGCAAAATAGATGAAATAACATAAGTATCATCTCCAAATATGAAATATATCAATGAATAACAGGAAATTATGATAAAAAATAGTGATGCAAAATGGACGTATCAACTCCCCCCAAGCGAAACTGAACTCGGTAAACAGGACCACATGTTTATGGAGTGAAGAGTCGATAAATAAAATACGGACAAGAAGCATCATATCAATTCACACAAAACATTCTAGTAAACAACTTCCTCATATAATTCAACTTGAAACAAGTAAAAGGTAATCACAAATAAAGGTGCATAAGAAATCATAATTGGTGATGGCAAACTTCATTCTTGGTCAGAGAACAGATTATGTTAAAGTTTATATGGCACAAATTGCATACTCAATCATAATAATCTCCTTATAATCATTGATAACTGTCAAAGCTATATTCATTCAGATAAAACTTGTACTAAACAAGGAAGAATAAGAGACATGATGAAGTAAATCACAATATAGATGATTTGATCACAACAACTCAAATGCTTGCTTAAGATGGAGGGAAATAGGTTTACTGACTCAACATAAAGTAAAAGACAGGCCCTTCGCAGAGGGAAGCAGGGATTAAATCATGTGCTAGAGCTTTTCAGTTTTGAAATCATATAAAGAGAATAAAAGTAACATTTTGAGAGGTGTTTGTTGTTGTCAACGAATGGTAGAGGGTACTCTAACCCCCTTGCCAGACAAACTCTCGAAGAGCGGCTCCCATAAAGTTTTATTTTTGGTTGACACTCCTTCCAACCTTTGCTTTCACAAACCATGGCTAACCGAATCCTCGGGTGCCTGCCAACAATCTCATACCATGAAGGAGTGTCTTTTTATTTTAGTTTTATTTAGATGACACTCCTCCCCTCCTTTGCTTTCTCAAGCCATGGCTAACCGAATCCTCGGGTGCCTTCCAACAATCACATACCATGGAGGAGTTTCTATTTGTAAAATTATGAAGGTTAATTAATCGGGGCTGGGAACCCCATTGCCAGCTCTTTTTGCAAAATTATTGGATAAGTGGATGAAGCCACTAGTCCATTGGTGAAAGTTGCCCAACAAGATTGAAAGATAAACACCACATACTTCCTCATGAGCTATAAAACATTGACACAAATAAGAGATGATAAACTTTGAATTGTTTAAAGGTAGCACACGAAGTATTTTCTTGGAATGGCAGGAAATACCATGTAGTAGGTAGTTATGGTGGACACAAATGGCATAGGTTTGGGTTAAAGTTTGGATGCACGAGAAGCATTCCCTCCCAGTACAGGTTTTTCGCTAGCAAGGTTAATTAGCAAGCATAAGAGTTGAGGGAAGCAAACAAATATACATGTGATAGAAACAATCATGCATCTTCCTTGTAAGCACAAACAATTTTAACTTCAGAATAATAAGCTATGAGCTAACAAGAAAGGAAGACAATGAAACAACTACATGTATTTCTCTTTTCTACTTAAACCTCAAAGTGTTGTTGCTATCGACCAATGCTAAGTTTGCCAAAACCAAATAGATTACTCAATGCTCAAAAAGTGATACCAATACTAATAACAAGATCAATCATATAATAGAGATTGCAAACTAAAATAAGATGTGCAATATGTAAATGATAAGACTTCTCATTAATATTTCGTAACGATAACTCACACCAAGGGATACATAGACAACCAACTAAAGGAGAGATACTTCCACACTGCAACCCATCTTATATGATAACTTCCCTACTCATGATATGACACTACTTGATAGTGAAAAGTAAAAGATAGTGATGATGTGATACCGCGGCACTCCCCCAAGCTTGGAACAAACCAAGGGGATGCCAATACCGATGATGAATTACTCCTTCGGCGGTGGTGATGATGATGAGTTCCCATCATCAGACTTCCAAGGAAGAGGCTCTCCATCAACAAACGACATCTCGGTCTCGGGAATCCTGAAACTAGCAGCATAGCTTATGTGTTTAAACCTGTTTTCATACTCACAGTTCTGATTCTGAACGTCATAGAGTTGAGCTTGGAGTTTGTTGGTGGTGTCGTGAAGCGAGAGGATGTCATCCCACAGCCTTGCAGTCTCCTTCTTGTGTGCATCAATAAGTTCAGACACAATCTTGTGGAAGATGTCCACTTCACGCTCAGCCATCTTCTTGTAGTTGAAGACCTCTTGTTCTAGCTTCTCCATCCTGCCTTCCAAGCTTCCTTCTCCGCCTTTAGGACCCTGGACATCTTTGATCTGCAACTCTCCATCAACGAGCAGCAACTCCTTGGGGTGCATCTTCAGCTCGTTCATGTACGGGTTGACGACGTCCTCGCAGAAGCTGTCCTTCGGAGTTTCCGACGAAGACATGGTGGCTCTAGATCCGAAGCAGATCCTGGCAGAAAACAGCTCTGAACGGATCGTAGCGAACAAGAGGGGGGGTGAATGGCGCTACGGCAATTTTTAGTCTTTTTCAAGTTTTATGCAACGGAAGGTAAAGGTGTGACTTTTAGCAATGGGGGTGATCCTACAATGAAGCTAGAGCATGTGCAACAAGTAAAGGAATCAACAAGATAGTAAAAGTAAGGAGCGACACAACCGGGGGGGCGCGAGGCGAGTCGAGGTTTGTTTCCCGCAGTTCCCTCCACTAAAGGAGGTATGTCTGCGTTGAGGAGGTGCTAGTCTCACACAAGAGACTAGGCGGCCACACCACGAAGGAAGGCCTCACCCTCTTCCTCGAGAGAGCTCCACGGAGGTTCTCTCCCTCTTCCACTAAGGCACCGGTCGAGGCGGTGATTCCTTCACAAGGTTGGGGCGAGCTCCACACACACAAGGATGCTCCCAACACCCTATGGAGCTAGTACATCACCAAGCTAGACTCCATAGCTGCTCATCTCCAATGCTCCACCATAGGAACCCATCACCAATGCTCCACCATAGGAACTCCTCCAATGTTCCACCAAGAAACTCTCCAAGGCTCCACCAAGAAACTCTCCAAGGCTCCACCAAAGGAACTCCCCAATGCTCCACCAAAGGAACTCTTCTCCAAGATCCACCAAAGGAACCCTACCACCAAGATCCACTAAGGAATAGCTAGTATTTGTGAAATCTCTCTTGGTAGAACTATAGATCGGGGTCTCCTCCACCTATCCTCAAAATTAGGGCAAGATTGGTTGGAGGGGGAAGGAGATCCTCAAGGATTAAGCTCATCAACAATGGAGGAGAGAGAAGGGGAAGAGCTAAAATCGGGTGGGGAAGAAGGGGCCCTTAAATAGGCTCCTCCAAATCCAACCGTTAGTCCAGTTTTGGCCTAAGCGGTACTACCCGCTTTGGTGCAAGCGGTACTACCGCCCTGAGTTCGAAATCCCCCCAGATCTGGTCAAAGGACACAGAGCGGTACTACCGCCCGCGGTACCGCTCGTGGTACCGCAATAGGGTCCAGACCTTACTGGACTCGAAGCGGTACCAGAGCGGTACCAGGGCGGTATTGCCGTAACGCGTTACGGTACCTCGAGCGGTACCGTGAGCGGTACTACCGCTCGTGAGCGGTACTACCGCCCCAGGTACTGCAGGGGTACCGCAACTTGTTCTGGGGGACGAATTCACAGCACAACTCAGAGCGGTACCGAGGGCGGTACCTATAGGGGTAGCGGTACTACCGCTACATGTACCGGTAGTACCGGCCTGGCTAAAACTGGTTTTCTTCCCTTTTTCTCTCCAACTTTGTTACCTCGCTAAATGCACACAAAACCGGAAAACCTATCAACTACGCTTCAGTCTTCTGATCTTGACGCGTCCGGCGAGGTCACCGTGTACTTGCAAATCTAACAATGACACTCAAGGCACACGGTGAGATTACTCAAGTGTTGTCATCAAACACACAAAACTTGGGGTATGAATTTTGCTCTTACAATCTCCCCCTTTTTGGTGTTTTATGACAACACAAGAGTTGACAATAACATATGATATTATGATGAGAACATTAGATTTGCAAAAACTAGACGGAGCTCCCCCTACACATGTGCATATCATGAATATGTATTTGAATACAAATACACATGTTATAGAGACATCACTCCCCCTAGTTTTTACAAACCAAGCACATATGCAACATAGATAGATGACATGTTCAAGAGGCATATGTACAATATGGAGGCAACATAAGATCATATACGGAGATTTGGGTGAAGTTATCATACCATAGCCTTGAGAATACCCAAACTCACAATAGGATGCCTCCATGGAATTGTTGATGTAGCCAAGAGACAAAATGAGCAACTAGAACCAAACGGCTACAAACAACAACGGTCTCCATCCACCTAGGAACTTCTCCCCCTTTGGCATCGGAACACCAAAAAGGAGGGTAACGAACTAGAGAGATGGAGAAAAAGAACATACAACCAAGCTTGCAAAAATCACGAGAAAACAAGCTTGATCGAGGTTCTTAAAACAAGAATAAGAAAGCAAAGAAGAAGGACAAAAACAAGGTCACGAAGAACCGAAAAACCCTCAAGGAGGGGTGTTGGTGGCCGAAGCCACCGTGTAAGAGTATAGTAGTTGTGAGGTCGCGTAGATGTATCTAGGACTCACGGACTACAACTCAACATGAAGCTCATAAGTCACTTAATTGACAAATAGCAAATGTTTTGGATTTCTTTATGCATTATGGGGGGAGTGATAGCTCAATGGATTTAAACCGCACTCCCCCTATGTCCATGCGTGCCTTTCATCTAGATATGATGATAAGATTGGTATGTGCGCACGACGGTCAAGCAAAGTTCGACGGATCAATGATATTTAGCTCATGCCTCAACTCAATAAAGCGCTTCTCATCTAAGGGCTTCGTGAAGATGTCCGCCAATTGCTCCTTGGTGCCAATATAGGATAGTACAATATCTCCACGAGCAATGTGGTCACGGATGAAGTGGTTCCTTATCTCGATGTGCTTCGTCTTGCCATGAAGAACCGGATTGTAGGCGATCTTGATTGCGCTCTCATTGTCACACAAAAGAGGCACCTTGCTATACTCGAGTCCATAGTCCCGCAAGGTTTGCCTCATCCATAAGATTTGAGCACAACTACTCGCCTACAATCCTTCGGACTTGCTTTCCTTCGGACTTGCTTGAAACCGTGCACACATACCAACGCTCAACATGATATCCGGGCGAGAGGCACAAAGGTAGAGAAGAGAACCTATCATCGAACGGTAGAGCTTGGTATCCACCGCCTTGCCGCCTTCGTCAAGAGTGAGTTGACACTTGAGTTGCATCAGAGTTCCGATCCCCTTGGCGTCCTTCATATCAAAGCGCTTGAGCATGTCTTGGAGGTACTTTGCTTGATTGATGAAGGTGCCTTGTCGCATTTGCTTGATCTCGAACCCGAGGAAGTACTTGAGTTCACCCATCATTGACATCTCAAACCTATTTGTCATCAACATAGCAAACTCATCGTTGAATTTTGTGTTAGTAGAGCCAAATATGATGTCATCTACATAGAGTTGGCATACGAAAAGCTCCCCATTGACCTTCTTAGTAAAAAGAGTGGGATCGATTCTCCCCACTTGGAAACCACGGTCTTCAAGCAACTCCTTGAGATGCTCATACCAAGCTCTAGGAGCTTGTTTGAGACCATATAGGGCCTTTTTGAGCTTGAAGACATGGTCCGGAAAATGGGGATCCTCGAACCCCGGGTTGCTTCACATACACTTCCTCATGTAGAGGACCATTAAGAAAAGCACTCTTAACATCCATTTGTTGCAACTTAAAGCCATGATGTGAGGCAAAGGCCAAAAGGATACGGATGGACTCGAGCCTTGCAACGGGTGCAAAGGTTTCACCAAAGTCCACGCCTTCGACTTGAGAATAGCCTTGTGCCACCAATCTTGCTTTGTTGCGGATGACCGTGCCACTTTCATCTTGCTTGTTCTTGAAGATCCACTTGGTGCCGATAACATTGCGGCAATGATCGGGTCGCTTCATGAGAGTCCATACATCATTCCTCTTGAAGTTGTTGAGTTACTCTTGCATTGCATTCAACCAATCGGGATCTTTGAGAGCATCATCAACTTTGAGTGGTTCCACTCTAGAGACAAAGGCATGGTGCGCACAAAAGTTTGCAAGTTGCCTCCGAGTGGTGACGTTCCTCTTTATATCACCAATGATGTTTTGCAAGGAATGAGACATGAGACGCAAGTGTCTTGTAGTAGGATCTTCACGGCGAGTGTCGGCTTGAGGAGATGGTTCTTGAGAGTCCTCTTGTCCTTCATCACGGTTTAGGTCCTCGCCTTGACCTCCATTGTTGTTGAAAGAGGCAACCTTGTCATGAGATCCGGACGGCTCGGGGGAATAGAGAGTATCATTGTCCATGAAGATTGTCCCCGAACCACTCGGAGAAGAACTTGAAGCTTGACCTTGGTCACTTGATGTTGGGTGTTGAAGTAGACGAGCTTGCGGTGTATGTTGTTCTTGAGCTTGTTGCGGTGAGCTTGGACTTGATTGTTGTTGTAGATGTCGAGGTTGATCTTGAGGTTGAGGTTGAACTTGAGGTTGTTGTAGAGGTTGGCTTGCATTTGTTAGATCAACGGAAGAAGCTTGGCCTTGTGGTGTAGATGGCTCCACTTGGGTGGAACTTGGTCCTTCCCCGGTACTCATAGAAGGTAGCGTTTGAGGTAGGCGAATGCCCACACCCATCCTTCCTATGGTATCCGGGGGAATTGCATCTCCTTTCTCACAAGAAGCACTTCGCTCCTCCAAAGATCTATCATCTTCGTCGAACGTCACATCACAAGATTCTACAACACGTCCACTTGACTTGTTGAAGACTCTATAGGCGTGAGAGTCCGTAGCATAGCCAACGAAAATTCCTTCTTGAGCTCTTGAATCAAACTTGGATAGGCGTGTGTCCTTTACAAGTATGTAGCATTTGCATCCGAAGACCTTGAAGTATGCCACATTAGGCTTGTTACCGGTGAGGATCTCATATGGTGTCTTCTCAAGACCTTTGCGGAAGTAGAGGCGATTAGTAGCATGGCAAGCGGTAGAGATAGCTTCCGCCCAAAAATTGTAGTTGGACTTGTATTCCATCATCATGGTTCGAGCGGCTTCGATCAAGGTTCGATTCTTCCTTTCGGCGACCCCATTTTGTTGGGGAGTATATGGCGTGGAGTATTGGTGTTCGATTCCTTCCTCGCCGAGGAATTCATCCAATATGTAGTTCTTGAACTCCGTTCCATTGTCGCTCCTTATTGCAAGAATCTTGTTGTCGTACTTGCGTTGAACTTGGTTGGCAAACTCCATCATGGTCCGTTGAGTCTCACTCTTGTACTTGAAGAAGAATACCCAACAATAGCGTGAATAGTCATCAACGATGACGAGGCAATACTTCTTTCCTCCAAGACTTTCATGAGATGGTGGACCAAAGAGATCAACATGTAGGAGCTCCAAGCATCTTGTGGTAGAGATAATAGTCTTGGCCTTGTGAGGAGCTCCATGCATCTTTCCTTGTACGCAAGCCCTACAAACACGATCCTTGCAAAAGGAGACATCTTCTTTTAGTCCGAGAATGTGGCCACCCTTGTGGAGACTTTGCAAAGTCCTCATGTTGACATGGGCTAGTCGGTGATGCCATAACCAACCCTTGTCACCTTTGGCGAATAGGAAAAGAGCGGAAGACGTTGTCTTTCCGGAGAAATCAACAACATACAAACCGTTCTCTACATATCCAACAAAAGCTACATTGAGTGTCTTGCTCCACAAGAGGACCACCATATGTTCATCAAAGAATGTGCATAATCCCATACGAGCAATTTGATGAACGGAGAGTAAGTTGTAACCAAGGGTCTCGACAAGGAGGACATTCACAAGTGAGATGTCGGGTGTTACCACCACCTTGCCAAGACCCAATACCTTAGAGCACGTGTTGTCGCCATATGAAATGGTAGAGAGAGAAGGCCCGAGGTCGACAACAATATCCTTGCTTCCGGTCATATGACTTGTGGCTCCACTATCAACCACCCATTTAGCTCCACCGGAAGCATAGTCCTACAAGGAATCAAGTCTTGGATTTAGGTACCCATTTTTCAATGGGTCCTAGCATGTTAGTAACAAGGGGCTTGGGAACCCAAATAGTCCAATCGACATTGTCCTTTTGAGGACCAATAAAGCGAGCATGAATATGTCCATAGTAATCAACAAAAAGAACATGAGAAGGGTTGTTAGAGCCGGCGAAACCCGTCGAGGTGGAGTTGGGTACTCCATCCCTCCTTGAGCTAGCATTGCTCCCTTCACGGTTGGTCTCCATGTTCTTCTTGTCCATCTTCTTCTTGGTCCTCCTCTTCCTCTTCCTCTTTGGCTTGGTAGCCACTCCTCCTTCATTGCTCAAGCCCTCTTTGGCTCCATCTTTTGCTTCAATGATTCCTTCCAAGTACTTGGCTTGAACTTGGAGTCTATCAACCTTGGCCTTCAAGCGATTGACTTCATCTTCATGCTCTGGATGTGGATGGCAAATATCAAACACTTGGACCTCCTTTGCCTTTTTCACCCGGAAGTGTTCCATCAAAGCTTCTTCTTGGAGAGCGTTCAACTTCATGAGCAAACGCTTGTCATTTTCCATCTTGGCAATGTCGCTTTCATGAGTGCAACATGCACGGTCCTTGCTCAAGGGAAAGTACTCCTTCAATGTTTCTTCTTGCATGGAGTTGATCTCCATGAGCTTGGCTTCCCTTCTCTTCAAGGTGGCAATTTTCTCCTCATGATCACAACATGTATCCTTCTCCTTGCTCATACGGAGACACTCCTCCAACGACTCTTCTTGCTTGCTACTCAAACTCAATAGCTTGGCCTTGGTGATCTCAAGAGCGGCAATTTCTTCTTCATGGTTGCAACATGAGGTCTTTGATGACCCACAAGTATAGGGGGTGTATCGTAGTATCTTCGATAAGTAAGAATGTCGATCCCAACGAGGAGCAGAAGGTGTTGACAAGCAGTTGTGGTGAAGGATTCACTGTAAATGCTCACAGACAAGTATTCAGGGGGTTTTGATGTAATAGATGAATAAAGTACGAGTAAGTAAAGTGCGAGAGTAACAATTGCAGCGAGTGGCCCAATCCTTTTTAGCACAAAGGACAAGCCGGTTTGTTTACTTATAATGACCAAACGTTCTCGAGGACACACGGGATTTTAGTCTAATGCTTTCGCTACATACGGCTAATTAATCTTCATTGTTTTGATAAGTGTTGTGTGGGTGAACCTGTGATAATGTACCGCCCCTCCTAGGACTAATACATACTTGTGATTATACCCCTTGCAAGCATCCGCAACTACAAGAAAGTAATTAAGATAAATCTAACCACAGCCTTAAACTCTGAGATCCTGCTGTAACATCCCTGTTTTAACTAATCCTAAATAGGAGTTGTAATGTGCATCATGAGCATGACATGCATCATTTTATTTAACTCTCGAGAACATACATTGCGGAAAATTTAAAACACATTAAAAAATTGGCTATTTTATTTCCTATTTTAACTGTCTTCAAAATAGTTTCAGATATAGTTTGTCGGGTCGAAGAGACAAAATTAGCAGATATCACCGCATACATGAGTTACTAGAGCTAAATATCTAGCAATCTTTGGTTGATAGATATAAGCTACAGTACCATATATCCAAAATATCCAGAGGTGAGAACCACACTTGACATGAGCAGACGTGACCAACTAGTACTTGCCCACTCCAGGTCTCCAACACATCAGACCACCACACCCATCGTTATCTCCCCATCTCACCATTGCCGATCAAAACATTCAGCTCTCCAAGAACCATTTTCCAATCATGGCGACTACCTAGGAGAACCAGCGCCTTGAAGAGTAATTAAGACCCAGACTAGTCGCTGTTTTAGAGGAGAACCAGAGCAAGGAGGACATCAGGGGACGCATGGAGGGGGAGAAGAAGAGACCCAGCCACATCTCCGATCTGACCCTTTTCATATTTGAGACAGGTACAACTCGTATGTGAAGCCTCCAGTACTTGTTTCTCTGGTTCAAGATCCATTCCTTGTTTTCCCTGTGAGATGAACTGATGCCTGGAGGTGGAATAGAAGTATTTTGGATGAAAAGAGAGAAACATCAGATAGTCTAATTCATGATAGGGCTCGTTCTTAGCAAAGATTCCTGTAGCATCCATTCTCAGTTTTAGGTACCTTTTGATCTTGTTCTCTGAAGATTTTAATCAGTGGTGGTTAAAGTTTCAGCAAGAGAAAGAGAGCTACAGCAAACGATTTCAGTTTAAGTAGAACATAGCAGAGAGAGATCGGTTCTTGTAGTTCATTGTCAGGTTAGGTAAAAGAATGCTTCAAAATGGTTGCAAGTACACATTTCTGACTTGAGTTACACTGAAGCTCTTCTTCCTGCTAGCAAAGAAACAAGCTGACAGTATTTTCTTGAATCCATCCAATATTTGCATCTCTGCTGAACTCCCTTTACTGATGTGCAAATATCTTTCCAAACTGGATCATCTTAATTTGAATTCAACAAACAGCAGAAAGAAGTCAGCACTCAGAGCACTAGTTCTACCTCTACGTCTATGATCAAGT
The DNA here is from genome assembly GCF_019359855.2 of Lolium perenne. Taxonomy (NCBI): domain Eukaryota; kingdom Viridiplantae; phylum Streptophyta; class Magnoliopsida; order Poales; family Poaceae; genus Lolium; species Lolium perenne. Next base: position 383,565,704 of record NC_067247.2, read on the forward strand.
TTTTAGAATAAGAGCTAAAGCCCATGAAAAGCATCAGTTTGGCCTAATGGTTAAACTAGTTTCTATCCCAGGTTTTTTAGTCTAAAAGCTTCAGTACAGTACTCAACTTCTGAGCTGAGTGCTTACTAAAAAATTCGAGAGAGGTGTTCAGGGAGTTTAAAAGAGTAATTTTCGCATCTGTTGTTTTCCGTTTTCAGAGAATATCTGAACTTGTAAAATCCATAAATAATTCAGAAAAATTCAGAAAAATACAAAATTATATATCAATTCGATCAGAAAAACATTTCCTATTTACCTATCCATGTTTCATACATGTTTGAAACAATTAAATGTGGAGCTTATTAGAGAACCCTAATACACCCCTCTCATATGGCGGTGTCCGATGCCGGAACCCCTTTAAATTGACGATGCACCTAGGGTCTATTCAATTCCATTAATATGACATATCATCATCCTTGTATGCGCATTGCATCGATGCCATGTGTTGATTGTTGTTTTACCCTTTCCGGTATTTGCTTCTTCGCGATCGATATAGCACGAGTCCGAGACGATGAAGATCGACAACACCGAAGGTCAATAATTGTCCACCGACGACAAGTCAAGCATGCATCGAAGATCCACATTGGTTTGTCAGGGACAAAGGCAAGCCCTAACCTGGTTCATCTATGTTTTCGAAATGTTTTATCTGTGGTTCCTACATATCGCATACGATTCAACTGTCTTTTATCGATAGATAGAGTTACCCTATCTGTTGCATGTCCGACCTTTGTAGCCTCGATACCCTGATCCACTGCTCCTAGCATAACTAGGTTTGGCATGTGTGCGTCGCGAGAGCCTTTATCTCTTATGCTTAGCCATGCTTAGTTTGTTACGCTACTACTCCGGTCTTCGGACTGGAGCCTTACAATGAAATGAATCTAGCATGACAGGTTGACGTGGTAAGTATAGAGATGATGATGATAAACATGATTAAAGGCTCAGACGAGAGGCCACATTGGGATGTGGTGGGTTGTTTCGTTTCTGCCGACCCTAGGAACCGAGTTCTCGCCTCTTGAACCAAGACCGAGCGTACAACCACACGAGGCCCTATTATGGTACCCTCTCGACTCACTATCTTGCCTAGTAGATTCCATGAGTCACATAGTTTGCGCGTTATTTGGACATATGCATTGAAAATGTTTGTGAAAAGGTGCATAGCATACAGGTAGGTAAGCGTGGCCGAGGTGGCTTGGGTTAGAGTCCCTGGTGAAACCCACCTCGCCTCACATCGTTAAGGACCGACTTCGGGACTTGACCCGTTACGGCGGAACAATCCTTAGCGCGTGACTCATGGTCTCGGCAACAGCAAGGTAAAGGTCGTGGTCAACCACTCTCTGCCGGCTTTCCAAGGAAGAGAGCTAATGTACTGGCACTAAGAATCGGTTGGCACGTGTGGGTAAAGTTGTGCACCCCTGCAGGGTTAAATCTTTTCGAAAAGCCGTGTCCACGGTTACGGACGACTTGGGAATGGATTCTGTGATCATAGACAACTTGAACCTGATCGTAAAACTTGGCAAACAATGTGTGTTTACGGATACCTTCTCCGGGTGTTGAGGGGGTAATCCGAGGATAGTGGTTCGAGATGATGAAGATTGGTGGATACAATATGATGATCAGTAGAGCTAGAGTTATCGCTCTCTTATCCCCTTTTAAAGGTTCTAAGTAGTCGAACTTCTTCTCCCTCTTGTTTAACAAAGGAAAACTGGCTTTACGCAAAAGAAGCTCCACAGAAATGCCCGCATACCCGCTTTGCTAAAAGGTTGTACTAAGTCTTGCTGAGTCCCTGTACTCAGCTTTGCATGCTCTTGTTTCAGACGAAGTCGCTCCAACAGATGGTGGTTTCTATATCGACATCGACGAGTAGCTTGGGGTTCCCAGGTGGCAGCCTGGAATCTATGGGCTGGGACGTCACCGTTATGCTCCTGGCCTCTTAGGCCTTTTGCTATCTTGCTATGTCTAATAGCATAACTTTGCTTTCGTTGATTGATGTATGTCAGGTCAGTGACCTCTGATTGTAATACTTTGGTTCTTCGCTCAGTTATGAGCTTGTATTACTTTTTGAGTCGTAGAGTCACTGTTGTGTTACCGATTCTCTCACTGTAGTCTCCCGAGCTCTAGGTTAGGCGTATGTCAGACGAAGATCTGGTATTTGTCTAACTCTGATCCCGGGGGTGCCACAGGTTTTGGTATCAGAGCAGGACTGCCTGTAGGAAAACCCTTTCTACTGGTCGATGTTGAGTCTAGTGTTTGTGAAAACTATTTGAAAGCTAAAAGTATTTTCGAAAATCTGATTAGGCTTCTTTTTACTCCTTATCTGGTATCGCTCTAATTCTAAGGTGCCTTTCCTTCTGTTGATTTGAAAGTTTTTCTATCTCTTCTAGTTTTTCAAACTTAGGTGCCTCAAGGGCATGACGTCTCTAAACCAGTTGACCTAGTGCAGAGTTCTCTAGAGTCGTGTGTGTTCTTTGCCTCCTCTTTGTTTTGTTTCAATAGAGAGATCTACTTCCATCATGACCTTTCTATTTTGTGGGTTCCACAAAATTCTGTTCTAGGCTTCGAGCTTTCCTTTCGCCTTGAATGTCTCCTTTCTATTTTCTTGGGTACTTCGGAAGCTATGCATTGCTTCTAGAAGCTACACCGTGATCACTACCTCAGCAGTGTCCTCCGTGTCACTCATCTAGTGGTTAATCCTTTCTCGATTTTTAACCTTGGACTTGAACCGAAGATCCCCGATTGTGCTGGATTCTAATGAATCTTAGTACATGAAGCTGACCTTTAACCCAAGATCCATGCCATTGAACACTGGTGTTAATGTTCAAACATTACATTAGGATGGCTGAATTCAAATCAAGTTATCCTTCAAGCTTGTGGTTATTGTCGTGTTGAACTGCGGCAATAAAGGTCTTTCCCTTCCACTAGCTATCGCAGAGGTTCTTTCACTGAAACAAATGGATCACGACACGAGTGCTCTTTGTGAGTCTCGCATCTATGTCTGTGACTCTGCCACACCTCCCTTTCCAGCATGAGTTTCCCAAGAGTGTTAACTTGTGCATCTACATCTCAGGAATTCTGATCCTGATTGTGTTCCTCCTATTTAGTTTCTTTCCAACCTTTGTCTGCTAGTGAGTAGACAAGTTCTAAATGTGCATTGGTGTTTTCCAAATGTATGTTATTCTTGTGGTTCTTCAAGACATTCCACTTCAGTATGTCAGAAGAAACAAACTCCATTACCTCGTCTGTTTCTAAGACTTGGTCAAAGTGTTGTGTTCCGCAGATTAAGAGGCCTCGTGAGCTTGTCTCGTTTCTACCTTGGAGTATCACCTCTTCTATATCATGAGGTCGTGTTGTGTATCATGGCCTTATTGATGAAGTGATTCTCTTGCACGTCTTTACTTGCCCTACCTCCGAGCTATACGTGCTTGGGAATGTTGGGGTGTTTGTATTGATGTGGCTATCCGAGATTCTTAGCAATTGATATTGCTTCGAGATTCAAGGACATTTGTGTCATTCTTAGCAGGATTGGTTCGCCAATTATTAAGTGAAGTTTTATTGTGCTGCCAAGTCCATTCGTTCAGGCGCACATCTTCGGTCAAAGAGTTAGGTTTATGCCGAAGCTCTCAAGACCATATCATATTGCTTTGTAAAGCAAGATCCCCTCTTGAATTCAGTGATATACCGGTGGTTCGTGATATTCTAGTTGTCTTTCTAGGAGTATCACCATGTTGTTACATGACCGTGTTGTCGAGTTCATGAGTACGTTGGTTCGTTCAACTACTCCTTCTCGAAGAGCCGTGCTGGATAACCCTGGACTAGTTGGTATAGCTTAATCAACAACTTGGAGAGTTGAAAGACAAAAGGTCTATCCAACTTTGTTCCTTCATAAAGGGATGTCTAGTGTTGTTTGTGTTGAAGTCAGAAGGTATCTCCTTTATGGATATGCTATCTTTCCCATATTTGATTTGAGTTTGGGCTATCATCAAATCAAACTCAGTTCCAAGGACTATCTTGATGATGCTTATACTCATGGTGTCTCGTCTGAGTATACCTTCATGTCCTTTGATCTGACCAATACTTCTGCCTCGTTCATGCAAAATATGAGTTCCTCATTGGAGTATCTTGATAAGTTTGTTATTGAGCCCCTCAATGATATTCTTATTTCCTCCATGTTTAAAGAGGTTCATATTGAACAATTGGCACTAATATTGGAAAGTTTTGAGAACCATCCTTGTGTCATCACGAAGTATGTGTTCTGGATGTTGGAAGTGACCTTCTCTGGTTCACGTGCATTTGCTGAAAGATGTCGCCGTGGATCTGCGTCGAGTTCCCTTTGTTTTCCTCGGGAAGCATCCCAAGTTGGTCAGGCATGTGCGAATTATTCTTTAGATGGAAGGTTGTTACCTCCATTCCTTGAAACATTCCTCTATGCACACTAAGCTACTGACTGGTTTGTTCAAAAAAAAGAGAAGCAGCTGAAGAGCTTCAATATCTTCTTTGATGTCCCCATCAGGACTCACTTGTGTTACATTGCAAATTCATATGCACGCAATTGCCTTTGGCAGTCGCATCCATATGTGTTACGCAATCTAGCTCAATCTTTTTGAGCTTGACATTGTGGTCCATATCTTGAGAATCTATCGACTTTACCTTAGTGGTAACTGTTGAAAATTTCTAATTGGACATGATGAGTCTGAAATATCTTTACACCTAACCTAAGCTGAATCTCAAGCGGCAATGATGGTTGGTGTTTCTCAAGGATTTTTGGGATAGGTCTCTTTGTAAATCCGACAAGATTGATGTCGTGGTTAACACAATTAGTTGGAATACCTAATGCCAAGATTCTTGAAGCAATAAGAATAACCACTCTCCATAAGGATCTTGTGCGACTTATTCTAGGAGTTGCCCTTATGATGCTTTTCAATTCCGAAGTCTTGACATTCGCTTGATGACCTATTGAAGGCTAGTCAATAGCCTAATATTGGTGCCTAGAACATCAAGGAGAACTGTATAATCAGAGTTGCTTAATATCTCTCGGTCAATCCCTCGAAATCATTTCTCCGGTGACAACCACTCCGTTAGGAGAAATTTTACTCCCGGTGATCATTGACATTTGACTAGCAAGTGATCCTCCCCTTCCTGTTGTTTGTATCTGAAGTTCCAATCAATTTGCACGTTGTGTGAATTCGTCAGTCATCTACGCCCCAACCTCTTGTTTAGGCAACAATCATCCTTGTCCAAAGAGTGACTATGATTTTGAAGTCCAAAGTTTCTCTCGTTGGATAATCAATATAATTGTGCTTCTACGAGTCACCCTCTATAAGAGTGCTTCGTCATGGTATCAAAGACAGTTTAACCCCTCGCCATCTTATCCCTTTGTAATCTTGTCAAGCGTGGAGCAATTGCCTATCAAAATTTGAAACTTCTTCCGTCTCCTCCGTTACCTTGACGTGTTTCATGTTTGTTAGCTCCAGAGTTGTTTTTCAACACTCCTTACATGAGTTGATCATGAGATACTCGATCTTTTAAAGATCCACCATCCAGAGTTATTCCCTCTTTCCTTTAGGGTGAAGAAAGCAAATGAAGAGTTCTTCATGGTGTCATGGATCAACCTCTTCAACAAAGAAGATCATCCTGCTATCGATAAGCTTGTTGAAGACCGGTGTAGTCTTTGTTACTTTCTCTTTTCCTACCTTAGGAATCTCGGGGACGAGATTCTTGTAAGGGGGATAGAGTTGTAACATCCCTGTTTTAACTAATCCTAAATAGGAGTTGTAATGTGCATCATGAGCATGACATGCATCATTTTATTTAACTCTCGAGAACATACATTGCGGAAAATTTAAAACACATTAAAAAATTGGCTATTTTATTTCCTATTTTAACTGTCTTCAAAATAGTTTCAGATATAGTTTGTCGGGTCGAAGAGACAAAATTAGCAGATATCACCGCACACATGAGTTACTAGAGCTAAATATCTAGCAATCTTTGGTTGATAGATATAAGCTACAGTACCATATATCCAAAATATCCAGAGGTGAGAACCACACTTGACATGAGCAGACGTGACCAACTAGTACTTGCCCACTCCAGGTCTCCAACACATCAGACCACCACACCCATCGTTATCTCCCCATCTCACCATTGCCGATCAAAACATTCAGCACTCCAAGAACCATTTTCCAATCATGGCGACTACCTAGGAGAACCAGCGCCTTGAAGAGTAATTAAGACCCAGACTAGTCGCTGTTTTAGAGGAGAACCAGAGCAAGGAGGACATCAGGGGATGCATGGAGGGGGAGAAGAAGAGACCCAGCCACATCTCCGATCTGACCCTTTTCATATTTGAGACAGGTACAACTCGTATGTGAAGCCTCCAGTACTTGTTTCTCTGGTTCAAGATCCATTCCTTGTTTTCCCTGTGAGATGAACTGATGCCTGGAGGTGGAATAGAAGTATTTTGGATGAAAAGAGAGAAACATCAGATAGTCTAATTCATGATAGGGCTCGTTCTTAGCAAAGATTCCTGTAGCATCCATTCTCAGTTTTAGGTACCTTTTGATCTTGTTCTCTGAAGATTTTAATCAGTGGTGGTTAAAGTTTCAGCAAGAGAAAGAGAGCTACAGCAAACGATTTCAGTTTAAGTAGAACATAGCAGAGAGAGATCGGTTCTTGTAGTTCATTGTCAGGTTAGGTAAAAGAATGCTTCAAAATGGTTGCAAGTACACATTTCTGACTTGAGTTACACTGAAGCTCTTCTTCCTGCTAGCAAAGAAACAAGCTGACAGTATTTTCTTGAATCCATCCAATATTTGCATCTCTGCTGAACTCCCTTTACTGATGTGCAAATATCTTTCCAAACTGGATCATCTTAATTTGAATTCAACAAACAGCAGAAAGAAGTCAGCACTCAGAGCACTAGTTCTACCTCTACGTCTATGATCAAATTTTTAGAATAAGAGCTAAAGCCCATGAAAAGCATCAGTTTGGCCTAATGGTTAAACTAGTTTCTATCCCAGGTTTTTTAGTCTAAAAGCTTCAGTACAGTACTCAACTTCTGAGCTGAGTGCTTACTAAAAAATTCGAGAGAGGTGTTCAGGGAGTTTAAAAGAGTAATTTTCGCATCTGTTGTTTTCCGTTTTCAGAGAATATCTGAACTTGTAAAATCCATAAATAATTCATATAAATTCAGAAAAATACAAAATTATATATCAATTCGATCAGAAAAACATTTCCTATTTACCTATCCATGTTTCATACATGTTTGAAACAATTAAATGTGGAGCTTATTAGAGAACCCTAATACACCCCTCTCATATGGCGGTGTCCGATGCCGGAACCCCTTTAAATTGACGATGCACCTAGGGTCTATTCAATTCCATTAATATGACATATCATCATCCTTGTATGCGCATTGCATCGATGCCATGTGTTGATTGTTGTTTTACCCTTTCCGGTATTTGCTTCTTCGCGATCGATATAGCACGAGTCCGAGACGATGAAGATCGACAACACCGAAGGTCAATAATTGTCCACCGACGACAAGTCAAGCATGCATCGAAGATCCACATTGGTTTGTCAGGGACAAAGGCAAGCCCTAACCTGGTTCATCTATGTTTTCGAAATGTTTTATCTGTGGTTCCTACATATCGCATACGATTCAACTGTCTTTTATCGATAGATAGAGTTACCCTATCTGTTGCATGTCCGACCTTTGTAGCCTCGATACCCTGATCCACTGCTCCTAGCATAACTAGGTTTGGCATGTGTGCGTCGCGAGAGCCTTTATCTCTTATGCTTAGCCATGCTTAGTTTGTTACGCTACTACTCCGGTCTTCGGACTGGAGCCTTACAATGAAATGAATCTAGCATGACAGGTTGACGTGGTAAGTATAGAGATGATGATGATAAACATGATTAAAGGCTCAGACGAGAGGCCACATTGGGATGTGGTGGGTTGTTTCGTTTCTGCCGACCCTAGGAACCGAGTTCTCGCCTCTTGAACCAAGACCGAGCGTACAACCACACGAGGCCTTATTATGGTACCCTCTCGACTCACTATCTTGCCTAGTAGATTCCATGAGTCACATAGTTTGCGCGTTATTTGGACATATGCATTGAAAATGTTTGTGAAAAGGTGCATAGCATACAGGTAGGTAAGCGTGGCCGAGGTGGCTTGGGTTAGAGTCCCTGGTGAAACCCACCTCGCCTCACATCGTTAAGGACCGACTTCGGGACTTGACCCGTTACGGCGGAACAATCCTTAGCGCGTGACTCATGGTCTCGGCAACAGCAAGGTAAAGGTCGTGGTCAACCACTCTCTGCCGGCTTTCCAAGGAAGAGAGCTAATGTACTGGCACTAAGAATCGGTTGGCACGTGTGGGTAAAGTTGTGCACCCCTGCAGGGTTAAATCTTTTCGAAAAGCCGTGTCCACGGTTACGGACGACTTGGGAATGGATTCTGTGATCATAGACAACTTGAACCTGATCGTAAAACTTGGCAAACAATGTGTGTTTACGGATACCTTCTCCGGGTGTTGAGGGGGTAATCCGAGGATAGTGGTTCGAGATGATGAAGATTGGTGGATACAATATGATGATCAGTAGAGCTAGAGTTATCGCTCTCTTATCCCCTTTTAAAGGTTCTAAGTAGTCGAACTTCTTCTCCCTCTTGTTTAACAAAGGAAAACTGGCTTTACGCAAAAGAAGCTCCACAGAAATGCCCGCATACCCGCTTTGCTAAAAGGTTGTACTAAGTCTTGCTGAGTCCCTGTACTCAGCTTTGCATGCTCTTGTTTCAGACGAAGTCGCTCCAACAGATGGTGGTTTCTATATCGACATCGACGAGTAGCTTGGGGTTCCCAGGTGGCAGCCTGGAATCTATGGGCTGGGACGTCACCGTTATGCTCCTGGCCTCTTAGGCCTTTTGCTATCTTGCTATGTCTAATAGCATAACTTTGCTTCCGTTGATTGATGTATGTCAGGTCAGTGACCTCTGATTGTAATACTTTGGTTCTTCGCTCAGTTATGAGCTTGTATTACTTTTTGAGTCGTAGAGTCACTGTTGTGTTACCGATTCTCTCACTGTAGTCTCCCGAGCTCTAGGTTAGGCGTATGTCAGACGAAGATCTGGTATTTGTCTAACTCTGATCCCGGGGGTGCCACACCTGCTATCCCTTCTGCATCGATATACCAACGGGGGTTTAGGTTTCTGTCACTCCGGCAACCCCGCAATCGGCAAACGAGTACAAGATGCATTCCCCTAGGCCAATAAAGGTGAAGTGTCGTGTAGTCGACGTTCACACGACACCACTAGAAGAATAACACCACAACTTAAATATCATAACATTGAATATTACTCAACCATACTTCACTACTAACATTTAGACTTCACCCATGTCCTCAAGAACTAAACGAACTACTCACGAGACATCATATGGAACATGATCAGAGGTGATATGATGATGAATAACAATCTGAACATAAATCTTGGTCCAACGGTTTCACTCAATAGCGTCAATAATAAGTAGAAATCAACACCGGGAGAGTTTCCCTATCAAACAATCAAGATCAAACCCAAATTGTTACAGCGGTGACGATGTGCAGCGGTGGAGACGGCGGTGATGATGATGAAGATGATGATGATGGTGATGGAGATGATGTCCAGCTCGATGACGGTGACGATGGCGTCGATTTCCCCCTCTGGGAGGGAATTTCCCCGGCGGATCTCAGCCTGCCGGAGAGCTCTTTTCTCTCTGGTGTTCTCCGCCCCGCAGAGGCGGCTGTGTCTCTTCGCGAGGTACCCCCTGGAGCTTAGGTTTTTGGGACGAAGGCGTACGCGAAGAAAAGGAGGCGAGAGGGGGCTGTGGGCCCCCTCCTCACAGGGCGGCGCGGCCAGGCCTTGGGCCGCGCCGGCCTATGGGGTGGGCCCACCTCGGGTCCCCTCAGCTTCCCCTTCTGGCTCACTTCGTCTTCTGGAAAAATAGGATTTTTCGTATAATTTCCGTCAACTGTTGATCTTCCGAAATATTGCATTCTGACGGCGCTTTTTCCAGCAGAATCCTGGCTCCGGTGGGCGATCCTCCAATAATCATGAAACATGCAAAATAGATGAAATAACATAAGTATTATCTCCAAATATGAAATATATCAATGAATAATAGCAAATTATGATATAAAATAGTGATGCGAATTGGACGTATCAACTCCCCCCAAGCTTAGACTTCGCTTGTCCCCAAGCGAAACTGAACTCGGTAAACAGGACCACATGTTTATTGAGTGAAGAGTCGATAAATCAAATACGGACAAGAAGCATCATATTCATTCACACCAGACATTCTAGTAAACATCTTCCTCATATAATTCAACTTGAAACAAGTATAAGGTAATCACAAATAAAGGTGCATAAGAAATCATAGTTGGTAATGGCAAACTTCGTTCTTGGTCAGAGAACAATTAACAGGTTATTCTTATATATAGAGCAACGCTCTCATGTTAAAGTTTATATGGCACAACTTGCATACTTAATCATAATAATCATTGATAACTTTCAAAGCTATATTCATTCAGATAAAACTTGTACTAAACAAGGAAGAATAAAAGACATGATGAAGCAAATCACAATATAATGGTTTGATCACAACTACTCAAATGCTTGCTTGAGATGGAGGGAAATAGGTTTACTGACTCAACATAAAGTAAAAGACAGGCCCTTCGCAGAGGGAAGCAGGGATAAAATCATGTGCTAGAGCTTTTCAAGTTTTGAAATCATATAGAGAGCATAAAAGTAAAGTTTTGAGAGGTGTTTGTTGTTGTCAACGAATGGTAGTGGGCACTCTAACTACCTCACCAACCAGACTTTCAAGAGCGGCTCCCATGAAGGACGTTATTTCTACCAGCAAGGTAAATCATCCCTCTTCTCTTTTGTTCAAACATGTACTTTAGTTTTTATTTATTTAAGGGTGACACTCCTCCCAACCTTTTCTTTCACAAGCCATGGCTAACCGAATCCTCGGGTGCCTTCCAACAATCTCATACCATGGAGGAGTGTCTATTTGCAAAATTAAGTTGCTTACTGATGAATCAGAGCAAAACATGTGAAGAGAATTATTAATGAAAGTTAATTAATTGGGACTGGGAACCCCGTTGCCAGCTCTTTTTGCAAAATTATTGGATAAGCGGATGTGCCACTAGTCCATTATGAAAGTCCGTCAAGAGTAAATGACAAGGTTGAAAGATAAACACCACATACTTCCTCATGAGCTATAAAACATTGACACAAATAAGAGATAGTAAATTTTGAATTGTTTAAAGGTAGCACACGAAGTATTTACTTGGAATGGCAGGAAATACCATGTAGTAGGTAGATATGGTGGACACAAATGGCGTAGGTTTGGGTTGAGGTTTGGATGCACGAGAAGCATTCCCTCTCAGTACAGGTCTTTGGCTAGCAGGGTTAATTAGCAAGCACAAGAGTTGAAGGAAACAAACAAATATACATGTGATAGAAACAATCATGCATCTTTCTTGTAAGCACAAACAATTTTAACTTCAGAATAATAAGCTATGAGCTAGCAAGAAAGGAAGGCAATGAAACAACTACATGTATTTATTTTTCTACTTAAACCTCAAAGTGTTGTTGCTATTGACCAATGCTAAGTTTGCCAAAACCAAATAGATTAATTCAATGCTCCCAAAGTGATACCAATACTAAGATCAAGATCAATCATATAATAGAGATTGCAAACTAAAATAAGATGTGCAATATGTAAATGATAAGACTTCTCATTAATATTCCATAACGATAACTCACACCAAGGGATACATAGACAACCAACTAAAGGAGAGACACTTCCACACTGCAACCCATCTTATATGATAACTTCCCTACTCATGATATGACACTACTTGATAGTAAAAAGTAAAAGGTAGTGATGATGTGATACCGCGGCACTCCCCCAAGCTTGGAACAAACCAAGGGGATGCCAATACCGATGATGAATTACTCCTTTGGCGATGGTGGTGATGAATTCTCGACAAGCTTCTCAACAAGCTCCTGAAGTTCATCAATCTTGTACATGAGGTTGCGGATCATCTCCGAATTGTGCTCGATGCGATTAAGAAGTACGTCCGACGGCGAGTCCCAATTCTTGGAGTTATTTCCCCACCCTTCAGCTTCAGGCTTCGTCCTTCCTGCAGTGTTAGAACGATCTATATCCCAATTGCAAGGCAATGCTGCCTTGGGAGTCCTTTCAATTTGACTATTGTAAATTAGATTGCGGAAGGGATGGTAAGTGCCTGAAGAAGATGTCTTTGGAGCTAGGTAATGACGTGGAACCCTTCCTCCGGTGCGAATTCTTGCGCTCCTGTTTGCACTAAAAGGGTTATCCACCACCTCGATGCTTGCGATGGTAGCACGCGGGTATGCGCGCGAGTCTTCCTTCACTTCTTCTTCATCTTCTTCCTTGACGCTCTCGTCCACCTCTTTCCACTCGGGATATTGAATATCTTCATCCGAAAGCCCCTTGCCCTTGTTCTTGGAGACCATGGTGCTTCTAGATTGAAAACAGATCCTGGCAGAAACAGCTCGAAACAAAACACGTCGAGAAAACGATATACGGACCTCCAGGGGTCCGGGGGATTATATAGCAGGAATTTTTATGTCACAAGGAAAGTACCAGGTCGAACCGGAGTCGGAAAGAGGCGACGAGGCGGCCAACTCATAGGGCGGCGCGGCCTGACTGGGGCCCGCGCCGGCCTATGGGGGCACGCCCTCGTGCGTCTCCTCCACTCCGTTTCGATCTCGTAATTTTTCATATTTTCCAAAAACAGCAAAAATATTGTTCGGAAAGTAAGTCGCGAACTTTTTATTACCTCTACTGTTACCTATTCAAAGTCGAGTTCTGGTGGACTGTCAATTTTACCTTTGATGAAAGCCTCCGGTGTTTCCACTCGAATAACATCAACATCTACATTATAAGAATCACCTGAGATATAATGCTTGAGTCTTTGTCCATTCACCACTTGTGTGGCATTGCCTTGGAGAGAGCTAATTTTAATTGCTCCTGAACGATACACCTCCTCAACAACATATGGTCCTTCCCATTTCGAGAGTAATTTCCCTGCAAAGAATCTGAGACGAGACCGATACAATAGGATTTTATCCCCAATATTAAATTCTCTTTTGATAATTCTTCTATCATGCCATTTCTTAACTTTCTCTTTAAAGAGTTTAGCATTTTCATAAGCTTCACTTCTCCATTCATCTAGAGAACTCAATTGTAGCAACCTCTTATTACCGGCAAGTTTAGGATCTTTATTTAATTCTCTAACAGCCCAATAAGCTTTGTGCTCTAGTTCTAAAGGTAAATGACAAGCTTTCCCATAAACCATTTTATAAGGTGACATTCCCATGGGATTTTTATAAGCAGTTCTATAAGCCCATAGTGCTTCCTTCAATTTACTAGCCCAATTCTTTCTAGTTTTATTAACAGTCTTTTCCAAGATAGATTTAATCTCTCTATTTGATAATTCTACTTGCCCACTAGTTTGAGGATGATAAGCGGAAGCAATTCTATGATTAATACCATATTTAGCAAGAGTTTTTCTAAAAAACCATGAATAAAATGAGAACCTCCATCAGTCATAATATATCTAGGAACTCCAAATCTAGGAAAAATAATGTCTAAAAGCATTCTTAAAGAGGTCTCACCATCAGCACTTTTTGTAGGTATGGCTTCCACCCATTTAGTAACATAATCAACAGCAACAAGTATATGAGTGTTACCTTCCGAAGAGGGAATAGGTCCCATGAAGTCAAATCCCCAACAATCGAACGGTTCAATAACAAGAGTATAATTCATAGGCATTTCATTGCGTCTGGAGATATTTCCAACCCTTTGGCATTCATCACAAGATAAAATAAACTTTCTTGCATCTTTGAAGAGAGTTGGCCAATAAAAACCTGATTGTAGAACCTTTTGTGCAGTTCTATCTCCGGCGTGATGTCCTCCATAAGCACTACCATGACATTTACTTAATATCTCTTGTTGTTCATATTCGGGAACACATCTTCGCAGAATACCATCCACTCCTTCTTTATATAAGTGTGGGTCATCCCAAAAATAATGCCTCAAGTCATAAAAGAATTTCCTCCTTTGCTGAGCTGAAAAGGTTGGAGGCAAGTACTTGGAAACAATAAAGTTAGCATAATCAGCATACCAAGGACTATCTCGCGAGCTCACCTTTATTACAGCCAATTGTTCATTTGGAAAACTATCATTAACAGGAACAGGATCATAAGCAATATTTTTCAATCTAGACAAATTATCAGCAACAGGATTATCAGCACCTTTCCTATCTACAATATGTAAGTCAAATTCTTGCAACAGAAGTACCCATCTAATAAGCCTTGGCTTAGCATCTTTCTTTTGCATAAGGTATCTAATTGCAGCATGATCAGTATGAATTGTAACTTTTGAATCAACAATATAAGATCTAAACTTATCACAAGCAAAGACTACAGCTAACAATTCTTTTTCAGTAGTAGCATAATTTCTTTGAGCAGCATCAAGAGTTTTACTAGCATAATGAATAACATTCAATTTTTTATCTACTCGCTGTCCAAGAACAGCTCCTACGGCAAAATCACTAGCATCACACATAATTTCAAATGGTAAATTCCAATCAGGAGGTTCAACTATAGGAGCAGTTGTTAAGGCTTTCTTTAGAGTTTCAAAAGCTTCCTTACAATCATCATCAAAAACAAAAGGTACATCTTTTTGAAGAAGATTAGTAAGAGGCTTTGAAATCTTGGAGAAGTCTTTAATAAACCTCCTATAAAACCCAGCATGACCAAGAACACTACGAATACCTTTAACATCCCTGGGATAGGGCATCTTCTCAATTGCTTCAACTTTAGCTCTATCAACTTCAATACCTCTCTCGGAAATTTTATGTCCCAATACAATTCCTTCATTAACCATAAAGTGGCATTTCTCCCAATTAAGAACAAGGTTAGTTTCTTCACATCTCTGCAAAACTTTATCGAGGTTCCGCAAGCAATTATCAAAAGAATTCCCATAGACAGAAAAATCATCCATGAATACCTCCACAATACTCTCGCAAAAACCATGAAAAATAGCAGACATGCATCTTTGAAAAGTAGCAGGAGCATTACATAAACCAAAAGGCATACGTCTATAAGCATAAGTTCCATAGGGACAAGTGAAAGTGGTTTTCTCTTGATCCTTAGTTTTAACAGCAATTTGTGAAAACCCAGAATAACCATCAAGAAAGCAAAAGTGGGTATTTTTAGATAACCTTTCTAACATTTGATCAATAAAAGGCAAAGGGTAATGATCTTTCTTAGTAACTTTATTAACTTTTCGATAATCAATGCACATTCTATACCCTACAACTACTCTTTGAGGTATGAGCTCATCATTATCATTAGGCACAACAGTCATTCCTCCTTTCTTAGGAACACAATGCACAGGACTAACCCATCTACTATCAGCAATAGGATATATAATACCAGCTTCAAGAAGTCTTAATACCTCATTTCTTACCACATCCTTCATCTTAGGAATTAGACGACGCTGAGGTTCAACAACAGGCTTCGCATCATCTTCCATATTAATGGCGTGTTGGCAAATGGAAGGAGAAATCCCCTTCAAATCATCGAGAGTATAGCCAATAGCACCTCGGTGTTTCTTCAATACTTCCAATAACCTTTCTTCTTCAAACTCTAAAAGCTTAGAACTAATAATAACAGGATATATTTTCTTATCATCAATATGAGCATATTTAAGATTATCAGGCAATGGTTTTAAATCAAAGACAGGATCTTCCTTTGGTGGTGGTGTTGTACCCAGATCTTCCACCGGTAAATCATGCTTAAGAATAGGTTGACGAAGGAAAATTTCATCAAGCTCATCTCTTTCTTCCCTAAAAACTTCACTCTCACTATTCTCCAAATGTTGCTGCAAAGGATTATTAGGAGCAAGAGCAATAGATGCACACTGTTCAACTTTAAAGTCATTATTAGGCGGATCAATTTTATAAGGAGTTTTGGCAAATTTAGAGAAGTTAAACTCATAAGATTCACCAGCAAATTTAGTCAAAATTTTCTCTTTCTTGCAATCTATAATAGCTCCACAAGTATTTAGAAAAGGTCTACCAAAAATGATAGGACAATATTTACTAGCAGCAGAACCAAGTACCAAAAAGTCAGCAGGATATTTAATCTTACCACATAGAACTTCCACATCTCGAACAATACCAATTGGAGAAATAGTTTCTCTATTAGCCAGCCAAATAACCACATCAATATCTTCAAGTTCACAAGAACCAATTTCGTGCATAATCTCCGTGTAAAGCTCATAAGGAATAGCACTAATACTTGCACCAATATCACATAAACCATAATAACAATGATCACCAATTCTAACAGATAGCATAGGAACACTAGCTTGCTTGGACTTATTAGGATGTGAAACAATATTGGAAGCATCTTCACAGAAAATAATATGACCATCCTCCACATTTTCAGTCACAAGATCTTTAACTATTGCAACAGCAGGTTCAACTTTTATTTGTTCTTCAGGTTCTATAGGTTCCTTCATTTTAGCAGGAAAAGGAGTTTTTTCAATATAAACCTCAGGAATAACATAATCAACAGTTTCAACTACAACACATTTATTTATAGATGAATCAATTTTATCTTTATACGGTTCATGATACTTATCAAAATTCTTCTTAGGCAATTCATAATGAGAGGCAAAAGCTTTATAAAGATTTGCAGCAACTTGAGAATCAAGACCATAAGTAGCACTCATATTACGAAATTTATCAGTATCCATAAAAGCTTCAATGCATTTATAATCATAATTTATACCTGATTCTCTATCTTTGTCGTTCTCCCATCCTTCGGTATTCTCCTGGATCCGATTAAGAAGGTCCCTTTTAAACTCTTCCTTATTGCGCATGAATGATCCAGAACAAGAAGTATCCAGCAAGGTCTTTTCTTCAAAAGAAAGTCTTGCATAGAAATTATCAATAATAACATTACCAGGAAGCTCATGAATGGGGCATTTGAGCATTAAAGACTTCAATCTCCCCCACGCTTGGGCAATACTCTCTCCATCATGAGGCCAAAAATTATATATGCGGTTCCGATCTTTGTGAATTTCACTTGGAGGATAGAACTTAGAATAAAACCGGGGCACAATATCATTCCATTCAAGAGAATCCCCATTATCCAGTAATTTATACCAATGCGCCGCTTTACCAGACAGCGATATAGAGAATAGTTTCTTCCTCACTTCATCCATAGCTATACCTGCACACTTGAATAAACCGCATAATTCATGTAAGAACAGTAAATGATCTCCTGGGTGGACAGTTCCATCCCCTGTATATCGGTTATCCACTACACGTTCAATAATTTTCATAGGTATTTTGTATGGTATTTCTTCCTCACCTGGCGCCTCATCCACTACCTTTGGAGTAGTACTAGATTTCCCAAATAAACACTCAAGAGAAGATCTCTCCATAATGAATTATAGCAGCAGACAGAAATAAAATCAGCACAAACAGTAGAGATTTCCCTTACCAATTCCACTTACCAATAGCGCTTCACTCCCCGGCAACGGCGCCAGAAAATAGTCTTGATGACCCACAAGTATAGGGGGTGTATCGTAGTATCTTCGATAAGTAAGAATGTCGATCCCAACGAGGAGCAGAAGGTGTTGACAAGCAGTTGTGGTGAAGGATTCACTGTAAATGCTCACAGATAAGTATTCAGGGGGTTTTGATGTAACAGATGAATAAAGTACGAGTAAGTAAAGTGCGAGAGTAACAATTGCAGCGAGTGGCCCAAACCCTTTTAGCACAAAGGACAAGCCGGTTTGTTTACTTATAATGACCAAACGTTCTCGAGGACACACGAGATTTTAGTCTAATGCTTTCACTACATAAGGCTAATTAATCTTCATTGTTTTGATAAGTGTTGTGTGGGTGAACCTGTGCTAATGTACCGCCCCTCCTAGGACTAATACATACTTGTGATTATACCCCTTGCAAGCATCCGCAACTACAAGAAAGTAATTAAGATAAATCTAACCACAGCCTTAAACTCTGAGATCCTGCTATCCCTCCTGCATCGATATACCAACGGGGGTTTAGGTTTCTGTCACTCCGGCAACCCCGCAATCGGCAAACGAGTACAAGATGCATTCCCCTAGGCCCATAAAGGTGAAGTGTAGTGTAGTCGACGTTCACACGACACCATTAGAAGAATAACACCACAACTTAAATATCATAACATTGAATATTACTCAACCATACTTCACTACTAACATTTAGAATTCACCCATGTCCTCAAGAACTAAACGAACTACTCACGAGACATCATATGGAACATGATCAGAGGTGATATGATGATGAATAACAATCTGAACATAAACCTTGGTCCAACGGTTTCACTCAATAGTATCAATAACAAGTAGAAATCAACACCGGGAGAGTTTCCCCTATCAAACAATCAAGATCAAACCCAAATTGTTACAGCGGTGACGATGTGCAGCAGTGGAGACGGCGGTGATGATGACGAAGATGATGATGATGGTGATGGAGATGATGTCCAGCTCGATGACAGTGACGATGGCGTCGATTTCCCCCTCCGGGAGGGAATTTCCCCGGCGGATCTCAGCCTGCCGGAGAGCTCTTTTCTCTCTGGTGTTCTCCGCCCCGCAGAGGCGGCTGTGTCTCTTCGCGAGGTACCCCCTAGAGCTTAGGTTTTTGGGACGAAGGCATACGCGAAGAAAAGGAGGAGAGAGGGGGTTGTGGGCCCCCTCCTCACAGGGCGGCGCGGCCAGGCCTTGGGCCTCGCCGGCCTATGGGGTGGGCCCACCTCGGGTCCCCTCGGCTTCCCCTTCTGGCTCACTTCGTCTTCTGGAAAAATAGGATTTTTCGTGTAATTTCCGTCAACTGTTGATCTTCCGAAATATTGCATTCTGACGGCGCTTTTTCCAGCAGAATCCTAGCTCCGGTGCGCGATCCTCCAATAATCATGAAACATGCAAAATAGATGAAATAACATAAGTATTATCTCCAAATATGAAATATATCAATGAATAACAGCAAATTATGATATAAAATAGTGATGCAAATTGGACGTATCAGTCTTCTCCTTGAACAAGCGATAGTACTCATCCAAGGCTTCTTCTTGAAGAGCATTGACTTCCAAGAGGTGGGCATTGTGCCTCCTCAAGGAAGTAACTTGATCCACAAGCTCATCATGGGAAGAATCGGGGTCTTCATCGTCTTTAGCTTTGTTGCCTTCCTCGAGCAAGAGCATCTTCTTCTTGAGGTCACCAACTAACTCAAGAGCATGGTCTCGATCCTTGGTGAGACTTGAAACAATAGCCTCATTCTTGTCTTCAAGCACAATGACACTAGCTTCAAGAGACATGCGAAGATTCCTTTCATCATCGAGCTCCTCCTTGAGATTGGCAAGCTCATAGGCCGCTTCCCTCTCCAACTTCTCCCTCTTCTCGATAAGATCTTGTGCCGCACCAAGTTGGGCTAAGAGAGCCCCAACATGAATCTTGGTGTCCCCCTTCATGTTAGTGAGAAAAGAATCCAAGGAATCCAAACCCATAATCTCACGTTTAACGGTGAGACTAGTGGCATCATCAATATATGAGGCATTAGTAGAGGATGATGGTTTGGAAGGGGACTTTACCTCCGTGGATACCTTTGCCATGAGACACCGTGCATTGTTGGTGGTGAGGTTCTCATTAGGAGAGTCGAAGAGGGAGGTAGAGGGAGTGGTAATGGCGATGGCGGCCACTCCCTCTCCTTCCTTGTTGGAGTGCTTGTCCTCATGCTCCCCATCTTCATCGGAGGTGTACTCTTCACGGATGATGAAGGCTCTAGGCTTCTTGTTGGAGGAGACCTTGTCGTCATCGGACCTTGGGGAGAACTTGGAGAATCCTTTGGAGTGTGGCTTGTACCTATCCTTTGGGATAAGCCTTCCACCATGATCTTCTCTTCTCTCAAACGTACAATCCGCGACAAAATGATTTTTGTCGCCGCAATTGTAGCATGTTCTTCCCCTTGTCCTTTCTCTTGGGCTCTTGGAGGGTCTTCTTGGAGAATCACGTGATCTTCTTGGTCTTGTGCTTGGTGACATGTTTCCGTCCCAAAACTTCTTGGCGGCGAGAGCCATGTGCTCATGGTAGTTGAACTTGAGATCATCCGAACCCCACTCAACGGGATCCTCATCACTTTCACTAGCTTCATGCACCCTCATCTTCAATGCGAGGTTGGGCTTGCGGGAGTTGTGGGCGCGAGCAACAAGATCCTCCGCATTCTTCTTGGAGATGTCCAAAGCGATGACTTCGCTAAGGACTTCATCGGATGTCATAGCACGGAAAGAGGCGTTTTGGCGGATGGCCGTCAACTTCACTTCCTCATAAGGGAGGAGAGCGTTGTAGAACTTGCGCTTGACCCAATGGTCATCCACGAACGTTGCTCCAAGATCTTGCATTTGTACGGCAAGAGCGATGAGGCGCCGATACATCTCTTCGGGGGTCCCTCCTTCAATCATGACGAAATTGTCGGCCATGTTGTTCACTTCATCAAAACGAGAGCTTTGGATGCTTGCATTGCCGAGGAAGAGCTTCTCAAGTTTGTCCCATGCTTCCTTGGCGGTCTTGATCGAGCGGATATGAGCGCGGTCCTTGGGGGAGATGGCCATATGAATCATGTTGATGGCGGTGGCGTTGAGTTGGTCATCCACCACATCTCTTCTTGTCATCTTCTTGGGATCTCGTGGTGAATAGCCCTCCTCAATGATACGCCAAAGCTCGGTAGAAGCACTGCGCATATGTGAACGCATTAAGAATTGCCAATTCTCAAAGTTGTTTGACTCGAGTAACGGTGGAGAACCATGCGACAAGATATGCGGCATCGGTATCGGAACGTTGATGGTGTAATCATTTGGTGGTGGCACCGCATGATAACCCCCTTGACGTTCCGCTACCGGTGTGTCATCATCCTTCCCTTTTGATGAAGTGCCGGTATCCCCAACCCCATCCTTTTGTCGCTTCCGCGACAAAATCAACAAGAGGAAGGGTGTTAGCTTTTGGTGGCGGAACCTCGGCACTTGCTATTTGTGGAGGGTTTGGTTTTTGAACCACCAACTCCATCATCATCGCCTTCATTTGGGCAACGATGGATGACTCCAATTTCTTGAGATCATCCAACGTAGCCATAGTGCTATCGATGGGAGATGATGGAGCGGGTGGCTCAAGGGAAGGTGACCCATTCACAACCGTCTCTTGTTCGGCCATTTCTTAGGCGGTAAAGCCCGAGCAAGAAAACCTCGCTCTGATACCACTTGAACGGATCGTAGCGAACAAGAGGGGGGTGAATGGCGCTACGGCAATTTTTAGTCTTTTTCAAGTTTTATGCAACGGAAGGTAAAGGTGTGACTTTTAGCAATGGGGGTGATCCTACAATGAAGCTAGAGCATGTGCAACAAGTAAAGGAATCAACAAGATAGTAAAAGTAAGGAGCGAGACAACCGGGGGTGCGAGGCGAGTCGAGGTTTGTTTCCCGCAGTTCCCTCCACTAAAGGAGGTACGTCTGCGTTGAGGAGGTGCTAGTCTCACACAAGAGACTAGGCGGCCACACCACGAAGGAAGGCCTCACCCTCTTCCTCGAGAGAGCTCCACGGAGGTGCTCTCCCTCTTCCACTAAGGCACCGGTCGAGGCGGTGATTCCTTCACAAGGTTGGGGCGAGCTCCACACACACAAGGATGCTCCCAACACCCTATGGAGCTAGTACATCACCAAGCTAGACTCCATAGCTGCTCATCTCCAATGCTCCACCATAGGAACCCATCACCAATGCTCCACCATAGGAACTCCTCCAATGCTCCACCAAGAAACTCTCCAAGGCTCCACCAAGAAACTCTCCAAGGCTCCACCAAAGGAACTCCCCAATGCTCCACCAAAGGAACTCTTCTCCAAGATCCACTAAAGGAACCCTACCACCAAGATCCACTAAGGAATAGCTAGTATTTGTGAAATCTCTCTTGGTAGAACTATAGATCGGGGTCTCCTCCACCTATCCTCAAAATTAGGGCAAGATTGGTTGGAGGGGGAAGGAGATCCTCAAGGATTAAGCTCAGCAACAATGGAGGAGAGAGAAGGGGAAGAGCTAAAATCGGGTGGGGAAGAAGGGGCCCTTAAATAGGCTCCTCCAAATCCAACTGTTATGTCTAGTTTTGGCCTAAGCGGTACTACCGCTTTGGTGCAAGCGGTACTACCGCCCTGAGTTCGAAATCCCCCCAGATCTGGTCAAAGGACACAGAGCGGTACTACCGCCCGCGGTACCGCTCGTGGTACCGCAATAGGGTCCAGACCTTACTGGACTCGAAGCGGTACAAGAGCGGTACCAGAGCGGTACCAGGGCGGTACTACCGTAACGCGTTACGGTACCTCGAGCGGTACCGTGAGCGGTACTACCGCTCGTGAGCGGTACTACCGCCCCAGGTACTGCAGGGGTACCGCTACTTGTTCTGGGGGACGAATTCACAGAAGAACTCAGAGCGGTACCGAGGGCGGTATCTATAGGGGTAGCGGTACTACCGCTACAGGTACCGGTAGTACCGGCCTGGCTAAAACTGGTTTTCTTCCCTTTTTCTCTCCAACTTTGTTACCTCGCTAAACGCACACAAAACCGGAAAACCTATCAACTACGCTTCAGTCTTCTGATCTTGACGCGTCCGGCGAGGTCACCGTGTACTTGCAAATCTCACAATGACACTCAAGGCACACGGTGAGATTACTCAAGTGTTGTCATCAAACACACAAAACTTGGGGTATGAATTTTGCTCTTACAAGCTCGAAACAAAACACGTCGAGAAAACGATATACGGACCTCCAGGGGTCCGGAGGATTATATATCAGGAATTTTTACGACATAAGGAAAGTACCAGGTCGAACCAGAGTCGGAGAGGGGCCACGAGGGGCACACCTCATAGGGCGGCGTGGCCAGGATGGGGCCCGCGCTGGCCTATGGGGGCACGCCCTCGTGCGTCTCCTCCACTCCATTTCGATCTCGTAATTTTTCATATTTTCCAAAAAAATAAAAAACATTGTTCGGAAAGTAAAACGCGAACTTTTTATTACCAGTACTGTTACCTATTCAAAATCGAACTCTGCCGGACTGTCAATTTGACCTTTGATAAAAGCCTCCGGAGTTTCCACTCGAATAACATCAACATCTTCATTATAAGAATCACCTGAGATATAATGCTTGAGTCTTTGTCCATTCACCACTTGTGTGGCATCGCCTTGGAGAGAGCTAATTTTAATTTCTCCTGAACGATACACCTCCTCAATGACATATGGTCCTTCCCATTTCGAGAGTAATTTCCCTGCAAAGAATCTGAGACGAGACCGATACAATAGGACTTTATCCCCAATATTAAATTCTCTTTTGATAATTCTTTTATCGTGCCATTTCTTAACTTTCTCTTTAAAGAGTTTAGCATTTTCATAAGCTTCACTTCTCCATTCATCTAGAAAACTCAATTGTAGCAATCTCTTCTTACCGGCTAGTTTAGGATCTTTATTTAGTTCTCTTACAGCCCAATAAGCTTTGTGCTCTAGTTCTAAAGGTAAATGACAAGCTTTTCCATAGACCATTTTATACGGTGACATACCCATGGGATTTTTATAAGCAGTTCTATAAGCCCATAGTGCTTCCTTCAATTTACTAGCCCAATTCTTTCTAGATTTATTAACAGTCTTTTGCAAGATAGATTTAATCTCTCTATTTGATAATTCTACTTGCCCACTAGTTTGAGGATGATAAGCGGAAGCAATTCTATGATTAATACCATATTTAGCAAGAGTTTTTCTAAAACCACCATGAATAAAATGAGAACCTCCATCAGTCATAAGATATCTAGGAACTCCAAATCTAGGAAAATTAATATCTAAAAGCATTCTTAAAGAGGTCTCACCATCAGCACTTTTTGTAGGTATGGCTTCCACCCATATAGTAACATAATCAACAGCAACAAGTATATGAGTGTTACCTTCTGAAGAGGGGAAAGGTCCCATGAAGTCAAATCCCCAACAATCGAATGGTTCAATAACAAGAGTATAATTCATAGGCATTTCATTGCGTCTGGAGATATTACCAACCCTTTGACATTCATCACAAGATAAAATAAACTTCCTTGCATCTTTGAAGAGAGTTGGCCAATAAAAACCTGATTGTAAAACCTTTTGCGCGGTTCTATCTCCGGTGTGATGTCCTCCATAAGCACTACCATGACATTTACTCAATATCTCTTGTTGTTCATATTCGGGAACACATCTTCGCAGAATACCATCCACTCCTTCTTTATATAAGTGTGGGTCATCGCAAAAATAATGCCTCAAGTCATAAAAGAATTTCCTCCTTTGCTGGCCTGAAAAGGTTGGAGGCAAGTACTTGGAAACAATAAAGTTAGCATAATCAGCATACCAAGGGCTATCTCGCGAGCTCACCTTTATTACAGCCAATTGTTCATTTGGAAAACTATCATTAACAGGAACAGGATCATAAGCAATATTTTCCAATCTAGACAAATTATCAGCAACAGGATTATCAGCACCTTTCCTATCTATAATATGTAAATCAAATTCTTGCAACAGAAGTACCCATCTAATAAGCCTTGGCTTAGCATCTTTCTTTTGCATTAGGTATCTAATTGCAGCATGATCAGTATGAATTGTAACTTTAGAATCAACAATATAAGATCTAAACTTATCACAAGCAAAGACTACAGCTAACAATTCTTTTTCAGTAGTAGCATAATTTCTTTGAGCAGCATCAAGGGTTTTACTAGCATAATGAATAACATTCAATTTTTTATCTACTCGCTGTCCAAGAATAGCGCCTACAGCAAAATCACTAGCATCACACATAATTTCAAAAAGTAAGTTCCAATCAGGAGGTTCAACTATAGGAGCAGTTGTTAAGGCTTTCTTTAGAGTTTCAAAAGCTTCCTTACAATCATCACAAAAACAAAAGGTACATCTTTTTGAAGAAGATTAGTAAGAGGTTTTGAAATCTTGGAGAAGTCTTTAATAAATCTCCTATAAAACCCAGCATGACCAAGAACACTACGAATACCTTTAACATCCCTGGGATAGGGCATCTTCTCAATTGCTTCAACTTTAGCTCTATCAACTTCAATACCTCTCTCGGAAATTTTATGTCCCAATACAATTCCTTCATTAACCATAAAGTGGCATTTCTCCCAATTAAGAACAAGGTTAGTTTCTTCACATCTCTGCAAAACTTTATCGAGGTTCCGCAAGCAATTATCAAAAGAATTTCCATAGACAGAAAAATCATCCATGAATACCTCTACAATATTCTCGCAAAACCCACGAAAGATAGCAGACATGCATCTTTGAAAAGTAGCAGGAGCATTACATAAACCAAAAGGCATGCGTCTATAAGCATAAGTTCCATAGGGACAAGTGAAAGTGGTTTTCTCTTGATCCTTAGTTTTAACAGCAATTTGTGAAAACCCAGAATATCCATCAAGAAAACAAAAATGAGTATTTTTAGACAACCTTTCTAACATTTGATCAATAAAAGGTAAAGGGTAATGATCTTTCTTAGTAACCTTATTAACTTTTCGATAATCAATGCACATTCTATACCCTACAACTACTCTTTGAGGTATGAGCTCATCATTATCATTAGGTACAACAGTCATTCCTCCTTTCTTAGGATCACAATGCACAGGACTAACCCATCTACTATCAGCAATAGGATATATAATACCAGCTTCAAGAAGTTTTAATACCTCATTTCTTACCACATCCTTCATCTTAGGAATTAGACGACGCTGATGTTCAACAACAGGCTTTGCATCATCTTCCATATTAATGGCATGTTGGCAAATAGAGGGAGAAATCCCCTTCAAGTCATCAAGAGTGTAGCCAATAGCTCCTCGGTGTTTCTTCAATATTTCCAATAACCTTTATTCCTCAATCTCTGAAAACTTAGAACTAATAATAACAGGATATATTTTCTTATCATCAATATGAGCATATTTAAGATCAACAGGCAATGGTTTTAAATCAAAAACAAGATCTTCCTTTGGTGGTAATGTTGTACCTAGATCTTCTACCGGTAAATCATGTTTAAGAATAGGTTGACGAAGGAAAATTTCATCAAGCTCATTTCTTTCTTCCCTAAAGACTTCACTCTTACTATTCTCCAAATGTTGCTGCAAAGGATTATTAGGAGCAAGAGCAATAGATGCACACTGTTCAACTCTAAAATCATTATTAGGTGAATCAGCTTTATAAGGAGTTTTGGCAAATTTAGAGAAATTAAACTCATAAGATTCACCAGCAAATTTAGTCAAAATTTTCTCTTTATTGCAATCTATAATAGCTCCACAAGTATTTAGAAAAGGTCTACCAAAAATGATAGGACTTACTTACTAGCAGCAGAACCAAGTACCAAAAAGTCAGCAGGATATTTAATCTTACCACATAGAACTTCCACATCTCGAACAATACCAATTGGAGAGATAGTTTCTCTATTAGCTAGCCGAATAACCACATCAATATCTTCAAGTTCGCAAGAACCAATTTCGTGCATTATCTCTGTGTAGAGCTCATAAGGAATAGCACTAATACTTGCACCAATATCGCATAAACCATAATAACAATGATCACCAATTCTAACAGATAGCATAGGAACACTAGCTTTCCTAGACTTATTAGGATGTGAAACAATATTAGAAGCATCTTCACAGAAAATAATATGACCATCTTCCACATTTTCAGTCACAAGATCTTTAACAATTGCAATAGCAGGTTCAACTTTTATTTGCTCTTCAGGTTCTATAGGTTTCTTTTCACTTTTATTAACCGCACTATTTATAACAGAGTACTCCTTGATTTTAGCAGGGAAAGGAGTTTTTTCAATATAAGCTTCAGGAATAACATGATCAACAGTTTCAACTACAACACATTTATTTATAGATGAATCAATTTTATCTTTATACGGTTCATGATACTTATCAAAATTCTTCTTAGGCAATTCATAATGAGAGGCAAAAGCTTTATAAAGATTTGCAGCAACCTGAGAATCAAGACCATAAGTAGCACTCATATTACAAAATTTATCAGTATCCATAAAAGTTTCAATGCATTTATAATCATAATTTATACCTGATTCTCTATCTTTGTCGTTCTCCCATCCTTCAGTATTCTCCTGGATCCGATTAAGAAGGTCCCTTTTAAACTCTTATTTGTTGCGTGTAAATGATCCAGAACAAGAAGTATCCAACAAGGTCTTGTCTTGAAAAGAAAGTCTTGCATAGAAATTGTCAATGATAACATTACCAGAAAGCTCATGAATGGGGCATTTGAGCATTAAAGACTTCAATCTCCCCCATGCTTGGGCGATACTCTCTCCATCATGAGGCCAGAATTATATATGCGGTTCCGGTCTTTGTGAATTTCACTTGGAGGATAGAACTTAGAATAAAATCGGGGCACAATATCATTCCATTCAAGAGAATCCCCATCATCCAGTAATTTATACCAATGCGCCGCTTTACCAGATAGCGATATAGAGAATAGTTTCTTCCTCACTTCATCCATAGCAATACCTGCACACTTGAATAAACCGCATAATTCATGTAAGAACAGTAAATGATCTCCAGGATGGACAGTCCCATCCCCTGTATAACGGTTATCCACAACACGTTCAATAATTTTCATAGGTATTTTGTATGGAATTTCTTCCTCACCTGGCGCCTGATACGTCTCCGACGTATCCATAATTTCTGTCGTTCCATGCTTGTTTTATGACAATACTTACATGTTTTGCTTGCACTTTATGATGATTTCATGCATTTTCCGGAACTAACCTATTAACGAGATGCCACAGTGCCAGTTCCTGTTTTCTGCTGTTTTTGGTTCCAGAAAGGCTGTTCGGGCAATATTCTCGGAATTGGACGAAATCAACACCAAACCTCCTATTTTTCCCGGAAGGCTCCAGAACACCGAAGAAGAGTCGGAGAGGGGCCAGGGGGCCACCACACCACAAGGCGGCGCGGGCCAGACCCTGTCCGCGCCGGCCTAGGGTGAGGCGCCCCCGGGTGCCCCCTGCGCCGCCTCTTCGCCTATAAAATCCCTTTCGACCTAAAAACACCGTACCAATTGACGAAACTCCAGAAAGACTCCAGGGGCGCCGCCACCGTCGCGAAACTCCAATTCGGGGGACAGAACTCTGTTCCGGCACCCTGCCGGAACGGGGAAGTGCCCCCGGAAGCCATCTCCATCAACGCCATCGCCTCCATCATGCTCCTTGAGTAGTTCCCCCATGGACTACGGGTTCTAGCAGTAGCTATGTCGGTATACTCTCCCCCATGTACTTCAATACAATGGTCTCATGAGCTGCCTTACATGATTGAGATTCATCTGATGTAATCGGTGTTGTGTTTGTTGGGATCCGATGGATGATACATTATGATTAGTCTATCTATAAAGTTTGTGAAGTTATTGTTGCTGCAACCTTGTTATGCTTAATGCTTGTCACTAGGGCCCGAGTGGCATGATCTTAGATTTGAGCTTTATATTATTGCTTAGATTGTATCTACAAGTTGTATGCACATGTCACTGTCCGGAACCAATGGCCCCGAAGTGACAGAAATCGGGACAACCGGAGGGGATGGCGGTGATGTGAGGATCACATGTTTTCACGGTGTGTTAATGCTTTGCTCTGGTACTCTATTAAAAGGAGTACCTTAATATCCAGTAGTTTCCCTTGAGGCCCGGCTGCCACCGGCTGGTAGGACAAAAGATGTTGTGCAAGTTTCTCATTGCGAGCACGTACGACTATATACGGAAAACATGCCTACATAATTAATAAGCCTGATGTTCTATCTTAATGCTTTGATTCCTATCAATTGCCCAACTGTAATTTGTTCACCCAACACTTGTCACTTCTTGGAGAGTTACCACTAGTGTAGATCGCTGGGAACCCCGGTCCATCTCTCATCATAATATACTTGTTCTATATGTCATTGGAAGTAGTATCAACTATCTTCTGGTGCCATTGCTCTCATATTGCTATTACTGCTGCTGTGTTACTGTTACTATTGCTCTCATATTACTGCTACTTTCACATCATCCCTGTTGCTAGTGCTTTTCCAGGTGCAGCTGAATTGACAACTCAGTTGTTAAGGCTTATAAGTATTCTTTACCTCCCCTTGTGTCGAATCAATAAATTTGGGTTATACTACCCTCGAAGACTATCGCGATCCCCTATACTTGTGGGTTATCAAGACTGTTTTCTGGCGCCGTTGCCGGGGAGGCATAGCTCTACTCATAAGTTCACCTAGGGAGTACACTCTACCTCTCTCTCTGTTTTTATTTTGTTTTATTTTGTTTCGCTTAGTTTACTTTTATCTAGTTTATTTGTGCTTAGTTTATTTCTGTCTAGTTTTATTTTGCTTAGTTTACTTTTGCTTAGTTTATTTTTGTCTTGTTTTATTTGTCTCATATACCCAAAAATCCATAAAAATTTGAAAAACCGAAAAATTAAAAACTGCTATTATGGGAGAACCTACAACCTACTTGGAGCTTATGGAATGTTATAATTGTTATAGAGAATCAAGAACTGGGAAAATAATGAGTGCTATGATAGAAAAATTAAATACAATTGCTAGAATCTTGCTTAGACGCCATGACATAAACTGTTGCTCTCAACAGGATACTAAACATCTTAAATTTCAATGTGGCTTTAGTGAGGAATATTTTATTAAGAGCTATAATCAGAATTGCTATATTCATTATGGGTTCGAAGAGGTAGAACAATTTGTCTTATTTATGGGAGCCTCCGAGATAGAATCCTTCATGGTTGAGAATTATGAAACTTGTGCTATTTGTAAGGACCTTAAAGATTATGTCTCTACTATCCTTAATTCTTGCATAGAATGCTACAGTAGGAATCCTTATATCCTTGATTATAAAGAGAGACACATTAATGCACAAGAATGCACTCACAATTTGCAGGAACCGGTGGAAGAAGAAATTGATGAACCTGAAAGTGCATTGGATGAAAAAGAGGAGGAAATTGATGAACCTGAAAGCTCATTGGATGAAAAAGAAGAGGAGAGCGACGAACAAAAGGAGGAAGAATGGATTAGCTACCCATGCCAACCTTCTAATGAGAGTAACTCTTTATCTCTTACACTATTTGATTGTCCTCCATGCTTACCGAAAGAGGTTGAATGTTATGTTCCTGTGGATTCTCTTGAAATAGTACCTATGAGTAAAAATTGTGAGAATAATTATGCTACTGTTATATATGATAATCCATGCTACTTTGATAAATCTTATGATAATGCTTTGTTTGTGCCTGATGTCGAAATGCATGGTACTAAAGAATTTTGCTTGGCAAATGTTTATGATAAAGCTTTAGATGATGGTCCTATGTTACTTGATAATATTAATTGTACTACTAATGAAAATGGGATTGGAGAGTTCTTGACTTTATCTATGTGTCCCATATCTCTTGAGATTGATCAACTACCTTGTTATATTATTAATAAAAGAAAGTTTGAAAGTTTTAATTCCACTATTCTTGAACTTGATAAAAATTATATGTTTGTGGATCATGAAAAGTATGCTGCATGTGATAGTTATATTGTTGAGTTTGTTCATGAAGCTACTGAAAACTATTATGAGAGAGGGAAATATGGTTGTAGAAATTTGCATGGTACTAAAACACCTCTCTATGTGCTCAAAATTTTGAAGTTGCACTTATTTTATCTTCCTATGCTTGTTACTTTGCTTTTCATGAACTTGTTTATTTACAAGATTCCTTTGCATAGGAAGCATGTTAGGCTTAAATGTGTTTTGAATTTGCCTCTTGATGCTTTCTTTTGCTTCAAATACTATTTCTTGCGAGTGCATCATTAAAACTATTGAGCCCATCTTAATGGCTATAAAGAAAGCAACTTCTTGGGAGATAACCCATGTGTTATTTTGCTACAGTACTTTATTTTATATTTGTGTCTTGGAAGTTGTTTACTACTGTAGCAACCTCTCCTTATCTTAGTTTTGTGTTTTGTTGTGCCAAGTGAAGCCTCTAATCGAAGGTTGATACTAGATTTGGATTTCTGCACAGAAACAGATTTCAATCTGACACGAATCTGGGATGTTTTCTCTGTAGAAAAATCAGAAAAATATGCCAATTTACGTGCGTGTTCCTCAGATATGTACGCAACTTTCATTAGTTTTGAGTTTTCTGATTTGAGCAACGGAAGTATTTTATTAAAATTCGTCTTTACTGGCTATTCTGTTTTGGCAGATTATATCTCTGTTTTTTGCATTGTCTCTTGTGGACTTTAAGCGAGCTTTTCTAGACATAGAGAGCTGTAGCTAATGTTTTATTGAGTTCTTGCAATGTGCCACTACAGGACCAAGGTGGATTCAAATTTTTTTTGAGTACTAACCCCTCTAATGAAGTTTATGAGAAGTTTGTTGTGAAGGAAGTTTTCAAGGGTCAAGAGAGGAGGATGATATATGATCAAGAAGAGTGAAAAGTCTAAGCTTGGGGATGCCCCCGTGGTTCATCCCTGCATATTTCAAGAAGACTCAAGCGTCTAAGCTTGGGGATGCCCAAGGCATCCCCTTCTTCATCAACTTATCAGGTTCCTCCCCTGAAACTATATTTTTATTCGGTCACATCATATGTGCTTTACTTGGAGCGTCTGTATATTTTATTTTTATTTTTGTTTGAATAAAGAAGGATCCTAGCATTCATTGTTTGGGAGAGACACACGCTCCGCTTTTTCATATGAACACTTGTTCTTCGTTTTACTTTTAATGTTCAATGATAAAAGTTGGAAGCTACAATACTTATCTTTATTTGGTTGGAAAAGGAAAATGCCTCATATGTCTTGGATAATTTGACACTTGGCAATTGTTTTGAGCTCTCAAGTAGATCATAAGTTTTTGCATGTAGTTTAAACCTATTAGTGGAGAACTACCGTAAAGCTTGTTAAAATTGGTTTGCATAATTGATCTCTCTTAAGGTCTAGATATTTTCTGGTAAAGTGTTTGAGCAACAAGGAAGACAGTGTAGAGTATTATAATGCTTGCGATATGTTCTTATGTAAGTTTTGCTGTACCGGTTCATACTTGTGTTTGCTTCAAACAACCTTGCTAGCCTAAGCCTTGTACTGAGAGGGAATGCTTCTCGTGCATCCAAAACCTTGAGCCCAAAACTATGCCATTTGTGTCCACCATACCTACCTACTATGTGGTATTTCCTGCCATTCCAAAGTAAATTGCTTGAGTGCTACCTTTAAACAATTCAAAATGCTTCTCAATTTGTGTTTATGTTTCATAGCTCATGAGGAAGTATGTGGTGTTTAGCTTTCAACCTTGTCATTTACTTTTGACGGACTCTCACATGGACTAGTGGCACATCCGCTTATCCAATAATTTTGCAAAAAGAGCTGGCAATGGGATTCCCAGTCCCAAATTAATTAACTTAAATAGACACTCCTCCATGGTTTGTGATTAATGGACGGCACCCGAAGGATTCGGTTAGCCATGGCTTGTGTAAGCAAAGGTTGGGGGGAGTGTCATCATCATAATAAAACTAAAATAAAAAGGCACTCCTTCATGGTATGAGATTGTTGGCAGGCACCCGAGGATTCGGTTAGCCATGGTTTGTGTAAGAAAGGTTGGAAGGAGTGCCACATAAACAAGCAA
This sequence comes from Lolium perenne, assembly GCF_019359855.2. Taxonomy (NCBI): domain Eukaryota; kingdom Viridiplantae; phylum Streptophyta; class Magnoliopsida; order Poales; family Poaceae; genus Lolium; species Lolium perenne. The sequence continues at coordinate 383,598,572 of NC_067247.2, forward strand.
ATAATTCATGGGAGCCGCTCTTGGAAGTCCGGTTGGCGAGGTAGTTAGTGTACCCATTACCATTCGTTGACAACAACAAACACCTCTCAAAACTTTACTTTTATGCTCTCTATATGTTTTCAAAACCAAAGCTCTAGCACAAATATAGCAATCAATGCTTCCCTCTGCGAAGGGCCATTCTTTTACTTTATGTTGAGTCAGTTTACCTACTTCCTTCCACCTTAGAAGCAAACACTTGTGTTAACTGTGCATTGATTCTTACATACTTGCATATTTGCATTCATCATATTACTTTATGTTGATAATTATCCATGAGATATGCATGTTGAAAGTTGAAAGCAACCGCTGAAACTTATATCTTCCTTTGTGTTGCTTCGATGCCTTTACTTTGAATTTATTGCTTTATGAGTTAACTCTTGTGCAAGACTTTTGATGCTTGTCTTGAAAGTACTATTCATGAAAAGTTTTGCTATATGTTATCTACTTGTTAGCAACTATAGATCATTGCCTTGAGTCACTTCATTCATTTCATATGCTTTGTAATAGTATGATCAAGGTTATGTAAGTAGCATGTCACTACAGAAATTATTCTTTTTATCGTTTACCTGCTCGGGACGAGCAGGAACTAAGCTTGGGGATGCTGATACGTCTCCGATGTATCCATAATTTCTGTCATTCCATGCTTGTTTTATGACAATACTTACATATTTTGCTTGCACTTTATGATGATTTCATGCATTTTCCGGAACTAACCTATTAACGAGATGCCACAGTGCCAGTTCCTGTTTTCTGCTGTTTTTGGTTCCAGAAAGGCTGTTCGGGCAATATTCTCGGAATTGGACGAAATCAACGCCAAACCTCCTATTTTTCCCGGAAGGCTCCAGAACACCGAAGAAGAGTCGGAGAGGGGCCAGGGGGCCACCACACCACAAGGCGGCGCGGGCCAGACCCTGGCCGCGCCGGCCTAGGGTGAGGCGCCCCCAGGTGCCCCCCTGCGCCGCCTCTTCGCCTATAAAATCCCTTTTGACCTAAAAACACCGTACCAATTGACGAAACTCCAGAAAGACTCCAGGGGCGCCGCCACCGTCGCGAAACTCCAATTCGGGGGACAGAACTCTGTTCCGGCACCCTACCGGAACGGGGAAGTGCCCCCGGAAGCCATCTCCATCAACGCCATCGCCTCCATCATGCTCCGTGAGTAGTTCCCCCATGGACTACGGGTTCTAGCAGTAGCTATGTCGGTATACTCTCCCCCATGTACTTCAATACAATGGTCTCATGAGCTGCCTTACATGATTGAGATTCATCTGATGTAATCGGTGTTGTGTTTGTTGGGATCCGATGGATGATACATTATGATTAGTCTATCTATAAAGTTTGTGAAGTTATTGTTGCTGCAACCTTGTTATGCTTAATGCTTGTCACTAGGGCCCGAGTGGCATGATCTTAGATTTGAGCTTTATATTATTGCTTAGATTGTATCTACAAGTTGTATGCACATGTCACTGTCCGGAACCAATGGCCCCGAAGTGACAGAAATCGGGACAACCGGAGGGGATGGCGGTGATGTGAGGATCACATGTTTTCACGGTGTGTTAATGCTTTGCTCCGGTACTCTATTAAAAGGAGTACCTTAATATCCAGTAGTTTCCCTTGAGGCCCGGCTGCCACCGGCTGGTAGGACAAAAGATGTTGTGCAAGTTTCTCATTGCGAGCACGTACGACTATATACGGAAAACATGCCTACATAATTAATAAGCCTGATGTTCTATCTTAATGCTTTGATTCCTATCAATTGCCCAACTGTAATTTGTTCACCCAACACTTGTCACTTCTTGGAGAGTTACCACTAGTGTAGATCGCTGGGAACCCCGGTCCATCTCTCATCATAATATACTTGTTCTATATGTCATTGGAAGTAGTATCAACTATCTTCTGGTGCCATTGCTCTCATATTGCTATTACTGCTGCTGTTATCACATTGTTACTATTGCTCTCATATTACTGCTACTTTCACATCATCCCTGTTGCTAGTGCTTTTCCAGGTGCAGCTGAATTGACAACTCAGTTGTTAAGGCTTATAAGTATTCTTTACCTCCCCTTGTGTCGAATCAATAAATTTGGGTTATACTACCCTCGAAGACTATCGCGATCCCCTATACTTGTGGGTTATCAGCGCCTCATCCACTACCTTTGCAGTAGTAGTAGATTTTCCAAATAAAAATTCAAGAGAAGATCTCTCCATAATGAATTATGGCAGCAGGCAGAAATAAAAACAACACGAAAAGTAAAAGTTTCCCTTACCAATTCCACTTACCAATAGCGCTTCACTCCCCGGCAACGGCGCCAGAAAATAGTCTTGATGACCCACAAGTATAGGGGGTGTATCGTAGTATTTTCAATAAGTAAGAGTGTCGAACCCAACGAGGAGCAGAAGGTGTTGACAAGCAGTTTCGATGAAGGATTCACTGTAAATGCTCACAGACAAGTATTCAGGGGGTTTTGATGTAGCAGATGAATAAAGTACGAGTAAGTAAAGTGCGAGAGAAATAATTGCAGCGAGTGGCCCAATCCTTTTTAGCACAAAGGACAAGCCGGTTTGTTTACTTATAATGACCAAACGTTCTTGAGGACACACGAGAATTTAGTCTAGTGCTTTCGCTTCATATAGCTAATTAATCTTCATTGTTTTGATAAGTGTTGTGTGGGTGAACCTATGCTAATGCACCGCCCTTCCTAGGACTAATACATACTTGTGATTATACCCCTTGCAAGCATCCGCAACTACAAGAAAGTAATTAAGATAAATCTAACCACAACCTTAAACTCTGAGATCCTGCTATCCCTCCTGCATCGATATACCAACGGGGGTTCAGGTTTCTGTCACTTCGGCGACCCCGCAATTGGCAAACGAATACAAGATGTATTCCCCTAGGCCCATAAAGGTGAAGTATCATGTAGTCGACGTTCACATGACACCACTAGAAGAATAACACCACAACTTAAATATCATAACATTGAATATTACTCAACCATAATTCACTACTAACATTTAGAATTCACCCATGTCCTCAAGAACTAAACGAACTACTCACGAGACATCATATGGAATATGATCAGAGGTGATATGATGATGATTAACAATCTGAACATAAACCTTGGTTCAATGGTTTCACTCAATAGCATCAATAACAAGTAGAAATCAATACTGGGAGAGTTTCCCCTATCAAACAATCAAGATCCAACCCAAATTGTTACAGCGGTGACGATGTGCAGCGGTGGAGACGGCGGTGATGATGATGGAGATGATGATGATGGTGATGGAGATGATGTCCAGCTCGATGTCGGTGACGATGGCGTCGATTTCCCCCTCCGGGAGGGAATTTCCCCGGCAGATTTCAGCCTGCCGGAGAGCTCTTTTCTCTCTGGTGTTTTCCGCCCCGCAGAGGCAGCTGTGACTCTTCGCGACTATCCTCCGGAGCTTAGGTTCTTGGGATGAAGATGTACACGAAGGAGAGGAGGCTAGAGGGGGCTGTGGGCCCCCTCCTCACAGGGCGGCGCGGCCAGGGCAGGGCCCGCGCCGGCCTATGAGGGGGGCCCATGGCGGCCCTCCTCGGCTCCTCCTTCTGGCTCCCTTCGTCTTCTGGAAAAATAGGATTTTTCATATAATTCCCGTCAATTGTTGATCTTCCGAAATATTGCATTCTGACGGCGCTTTTTTCCAGCAGAATCCTGACTCCGGTGCGCGATCCTCTAATAATCATGAAACATGCAAAATAGATGAAATAACATAAGTATCATCTCCAAATATGAAATATATCAATGAATAACAACAAATTATGATATAAAATAGTGATGCAAAATGGACGTATCAGCAATCAACTTTCTTTTCTTGGAGTTATTTTTGGCACCTGATATTTGGTCACTTGCCTTTTTCTTTTGATAATGTGCCGCCTCTCAAACGGTGATACCGCTGCTGCTAAATGGGACCCGCATGTCATCCTCTATGTACAATTAACTTTCTTTTCTTGGATTTATTTTTGACACCTAATATTTGGTTACTTGCCTTTTTCTTTTGATCCCGTGCCGCCTATCAAACGGTGATACCGCTGCTGCTAAATGGGATCCGCATGTCATCCTCTATGTACAATAAAAGTTTCTTTTCTTGGATTTTTTTCACCCTCTGATTTTTGGCTATTTCCTTTTTCTTTTGATCCCCTGCCGCCTTTGAAACTTTGAGGACTCTGCTGGCTCATAGGCCCCACATGTCAGCCTGTATGAACGATAAAGCTTTCCTTTCTTGGAGTTTTTTTCGACCCCCTAATTTCTGGCTACTTTCTTTTTCTTTTGATCTCAAGCCGCATTTGAAACGTTGGGACCGCTGCTGCAAAATGGACCCGCATGTCATCCTCTATGTACAATAAAAGTTTCTTTTCTTGGATTATTTTTCACCCTCTGATTTTTGGTCACTTGCCTTTTTTCTTTCGATCTCATGCCGCCTTTGAAAACGTTGAGGAACCTGTTGGCTCATGGGACCCGCATGCCATCCTCTATGTACTATAAAAGTTTCTTTTCTTGGATTTTTTTCACCCTCTGATTTTTGGCTATTTCCTTTTTCTTTTGATCCCCTGCCGCCTTGGAAACGTTGAGTAAGCTGCTGACTCATGGGACCCGCATGTCATCCTCTATGTAAAATCAACTTTCTTTTTTCTTTTGATCTCAAGCCGCATTGAAACGTTGAGACCGCTGCTGTAAAATGGGGCCCGCATGTCATCCTCTATGTACAATAAAGTTTCTTTTCTTGGATTATTTTTGGCTCTTGATATTTGGTTACTTGCCTTTTTCTTCTCATGCCGCCTTTGAAACATTGAGGAAGCTGCTGGCTCATCGGTACCGCATGTCATCCTCTATGAACAATAAAAGTTTCTTTTGTTGGATTTATTTTTTACCCCTAATGTCTGGCTATTTGCCTTTTTCTTTTGATCTCCTGCCCCCTTTGAAACGATGAGGATGCTGTTCGCAGGTCGGTCCCACATGGCATCCTCTATGAACAATAAAAGTTTCGTTTGATGGATTTATTTTTGACCCCTAATTAATTTCTGGCTATTTCCTTTTTTTTCTTTTGATCCCCTGCCGCCTTGGAATTGTTGAGGATGTTGCTGCCTCATGGGTCCCGCATGTCATCCTCAAAGAACGGTAAATATTTATTTTCTTAGATTTTGTTTACCAACTGATTTTTGGCTTATTTTTTCTTTCGATCTCCTGCCGCCTTTAAAACGCTGACGATGCTGCTGGCTCATGGGTCCCACATGTCAGCCTCTATAAACAATAAACGTTGAGGATGCTGCTGCCTCATGGGTCCTGCATGTCATCCTCTCAGAATGATAAATGTTTTTTATTTTCTTGGATTTTTTTACCAACTGATTTTTGGTTTTTTATTTTCGATCCCCTGCCGCCTTTAAAATGTTGACGACGCTGCTGGCTCATGGGTCCCCGATGTCAGCCTCCCCGTACAAGAAACATGTGATATCTTGATTATTTTGCAGACAATAAACAATGTATTTCGCTCTGAGCTATTGCAAACAGATAAATTAAATCTTTATTTTTACATAGACAAACTTATATGTTGAATCTCCTTGTTTTTTGTTTTTGCGAAGCATAGGACTTTCCTGTTTTTTTTTTTTGAGAAAAATTTGAACTTTCCTGTTTTGGAGTGGGCTGAAATTGTACGAGTCAAAAGGCCCAGCAGGATAGTTCGAAGGCCCAGATGTCCAGATGCAGTCCAATTGAAATCTTTCTTTTCTTGGATTTTTTTCACCCCCGAATTTCTGGCTACTTCATTTTTCTTTTGGTCCCGTGCCGCCTTGGAAACATTGAGACCGCTGCTGCAAAATGGGACCCGCATGTCATCCTCTATGTACAATAAAGTTTCTTTTTTTGGATTATTTTTGGCTCCTGATATTTGGTCTCATGCCGACTTTGAAACGTTGAGGAAGCTGCTAGCTCATGGGTCCCGTATGTCATCCTCTATGAACAATAAATTTTCCTTTGTTGGATTTATTTTTTACCCCTAATTTCTAGCTATTTGCCTTTTTCTTTTGATCCACTGCCCCCTTTGAAACGATGACGACGCAGCTGGTAGGTCGGTCCCACATGTCATCCTCTATGAACAATAGAAGTTTCCTTTGATGGATTTATTTTTGACCCTAATTAATTTCTGGCTATTTCCTTTTTTTCTTTTGATCCTCTGCCGCCTTGGAATAGTTGAGGATGTTGCTGCCTCATGGGTTCCGCATGTCATCCTCTCAGAAAGGTAAATGTTTCTTTTCTTGGATTTTGTTTACCAACTGATTTTTGGCTTATTTTTTCTTTTGATCTCCTGCCGCCTTTAAAACGTTGACAACGCTGCTGGCTCATGGGTCCCCAATGTCAGCCTCCCCGTACTGCAAATCCTCTTTCTGCAAAGGTTGTATTTCTAGATAGCTAAGGTGGATTCGAATCCGCCGTGGTTCAGGTAGCTCAGGTAAGCCTTCTTGCACTGATTAATGGAAGTAGTGTATAGCAAGGTCAAGACATGTGGCTCGGTGTAATGAATCTATTTGAATCATGTTGTGGGTTCAATCTGATAGTTCTCTAACAGGTCAGCCAAAATATAAATTAAGTTTTTTTTTCTAAAATGGAAATGCAAATTAAGATGAACACAAACATTAGTTATCATAATAGCTGATCATACATACATACTTGCTAAGAGCAAAAGCTTACCAGAGTATTACCACCCATACAATTAATTAGTAGTTCAGATAAGATAACCTTATATAAGTATAACTACAAATGCATTTGCTAAGGACTCATGGGACAACAGAACTAGACAACAGCGAACTTTATGACGAGCATGTCATAGCAGCTTCGAAAGATCTTGACCTTCAACTTGTGGGGCCACTATCGTGCTAACGAGCCGGCCCAATTAGTATGTGGGGTCCACTGTAAATCAGGTGGGCTGGCCCGACGAATTAGCGGGCCGGCCCAATAAGCTTGTGGGGCCCACTTTTCTGTTACAGGGCCGGCCCAGTAGTGGGTGGGGTCCACCTTAAAGCAACTGGGCTGGCCCAATAAGTAGTGGGCCAGCCCGTTTAGTTGGTGTTTATATGACGGCATAATATGCGCTTTAGGATTTTGCGGGCCGCTCATATGTGATTTCGCTTAATTGGGGCGTTTAAGGGATGAGAATTTGTGATTTAGATACTGAGAATATTTAAGCAGCACATGATTTCTGTCGGATAGCCTCACTTACCACGAGCACCATAGAAAAAATGCACGAAAGAACTATAAAAACTAACTAAATATTACATCAGCTGCAAGGCTTTGAAAAAATATTACAGAACGCAGAGAAATTGAATGGTAATTAAACCTAGCAATTCAATGAAGCCATTCGGCAATCTTTTAAGTTGTCCATGCACCACCTATATCTGAAACAAAGACATTACAAGTTAAGACAACAACAATGGAAAGGCAAAGACACTACAATATTGTTTGCCAAAGAATATGGAACTCATCATTTCGTCGTTATAAGAAGATCATTGTAATGCGCACAATAAGCAAACAAAGAGTGCATGCCGCATACCAACAGCCAATATAATAGAGCACGTTAAAATGAAACAGTAGACTTACTACTGTCGAGTCCCATGCAAACCAACATGTTCATGGAGTACAAAATTGGCATGAACAACATAGTAGCAGGCTATAAATTTTGTAACAACAACTGAGCAAGATGAAGTTATGATGGCTACATCTCCAGAGCAGGGAATGTAAACCAAAAATAGAAGTTACGATGGCAAAAGCTAAAAAGGAGGGAATGTGAACCAACATGTGCCAAGTGCAATTACTTCAAATTGGCCGTGAACTAAATAATACTCCTGAACTTATAGTGAAGGGGATGCAAATCAAGATGTTTCGGGATACAAACTTGTAATGAGCAACACATAGAGGATAGTTAATGCTGGAGCTTAGGATGGACCAGATACAGAATATAGTGGGATCACATGTGAACTTGTATAAGAGGGAATGCAAACCAATATGTTCAGCATTCCATATGTGAGCGTCATGCCAAGTCACAGAAACAAGTCAATAATGCAGCTTTTGAAGAACAAGATGGCACACAAAATTATTATCTAGTAGTATGACAAGTTTATTTGTACTACATGCTAGATAGCAGAGTGATAGCATGCCAAACTAAGTCCTTACTTTGTTAGCTTACAATGAACTAGATACAAAACAATGGCATCACCTGTAGTACAGGGAATGCAAGCCAACATGTTCATGGAGTAAAATATTGGCACAAACAACATAGTAGCAGGCCATAATTTTTGTAACAACGACTGAGCAAGATAAAGTTATGATGGCTAGATCTACAGAGCAGGAAATGTAAACCAAATATAGAAATTACGATGCCAAAAGCTATAGAGCAGGGAATGCGAACCAACATGTGCAATTACTTAAAATTGGCCATGAACTAAATAATAGCAGGATGTTACTATAATAGCTAGGAATAAAACAGATAGGAGTTATAATGGCATCACTCATAAACTTGTAGATAAGGGAAACAAATCAATTTGTTTCGGGATATAAAGTTGTAATGAGCAACACATAGAGGATAGTTAATGCTACGGCTTAGGATGGACCAGAAACGGAATATAGTGGGATCACCTGTGAATTTGTAGAAGAGGGAATGCACACCAATATGTTCACCATTCTATATGTGAGCGCCATGCCAATTAAGAGAAACAAGTTAATGTTGCATCTTTTGAAGAATCAGATGGCAGACAAAATTATGACGGAAGCAGCTGTTGTGACGAGTTCAAATAAATTTGTACTGCAGGATGGCAGAGCGATAGCATGCAGGAACTAATAGCAGGCAGTTACTTTGTTAGCTTACGACGAAGTAGATAGAAATAATAATGGCATCACCTGTAGTACAGGGAATGCAAACCAACATGTTTAGGGAGAACAATATTGGCATTAACAAAATAGTAGCAGCCTATAATTTTTTTAACAACGACTGAGCAAGATAGAAGTTATGAAGGCTACATCTACAGAGCAGGGAATGCATACCAAAATGTTCAATCGCTTAAAGTTAGCAATGAACTAGAAAATAGAAAGGTGTTACGGTCATAGCTAGGGATGAACTAAAAGAGCTTCAGACAAACAAGCATCTGAACCCAGAACATGGCGCTAAAACAAGGGACTTACATTAGGAGAAGCACTCTGTGGGAGTCACAACAGATCTTCCTGGGGTTGATAGATCCGGTGATGAAGTACGCTACATGTGCTACTTGGGGTTGGAGAGACGGCCATTACACTTCATGGTTACTCATCTCATCTGCAAAAACTGCGCATCGTTAGCACAAACAGGTTCCCCCAAGATTAAACAAGAACTTGCAGACAAGCAATAGAAAAGCGACAGTAGAAGAGTTTAGATCATGCACGGCGCCGGTGAAGCAGATCCAGTTCATGCACAGCGGTGTCGGTGATCAAGATCCGATGCGGTGGACGACGGATCCGGCGAAGCGGCTCCGGTGAGGTGGACGATACCGCAGCTGAAGCGACTGCGGTAGACTGCTGGATGAGCATATGGTTTCGAGGTTGGGCGAGGATGATCCGGTCCGGTTGATGACGGCATCGATGAAGCGGCTCCGGCAGGCAGCCAGATGACGAGGATCGCGAGGCCTCGGGTAGGACAGGGAAATCCGGCGGGGATGTTCCGGTGCGGTGCTCGTGGAGGTGGGAGAGAGGGACTTGGGAAGTTCCGGTGGGTGGTCTGAGGGAAATGAATTTTTTTTGGGAGGGTTTCCGGGCTAGGGAGGTGGTGATCCAAAAAATGACGGGCAGACCCCCCCCACCAACCGACTTTGCTGTCATCTCCACAGGGGTAGAATGGGAATTTGGAAGCGTGTGAAATTTTTGTATCTTGTGGGCGGGAAGTTTTGCCGCTATGAAATTTTGAATTTGGCTAAGGTCCAAGTATAATGATAAAAAATTGTGAGACCGTACTAGTACCTCTGTTCAAGGCCGAGTGCAAAATCAAATCATCATCACATTAAATACCGGTCACTACCACGATCATCATCTATCTCTGAAATTAGCGTATCCGCTAGATCTTGCAAACTATAATGATCAAAAGAATTGTGAGACCGTACTAGTACTTCTCTTCTAGGCCGAGTGCAACAGCAAATCATCATCACGTTGAAAATTTGTTATCATGATCATGATCTATCTCTGAAATTGGCGCATCCGCTATATCTTGCAAAGTATAATGATAAAGAATTTGTGAGACGGTACTTCTGTTCAAGCCCGAGTGCAACATCAAATCATCATCACATTGAAAATTTGTTACCATGATCATGATCTATCTCTGAATTTGGTGCATCCGCTAAATCTTGCAAAGTATAATGATAAATAAATTGTAAGACGGTAGTAGTACTTCTGTTCAAGGTCGAGTGCAACATCAAATCATCATCACGTTGAAAAATTGTTACCATGATCCTCTGAAAATGGGCGCATCCGCTAAAACTTGCAAAGTATAATGATACAAAATTGTGAGACCGTACTAGTACTTATGTTCAAGGTCGAGTGTAACATCAAATCATCATTACATTGAATATTGTGGCGCACCCGATAAAATGAGGACTCGAAGATATTCCTGTGAAGGAACATTTGAAGAAAAGGATAGAATGTTTAGCTCGAGTCTGCACCCAGTTGCAAGCGCCCGTGCCCAGACTCGGGGGCTACTCCCGTCGGGACCGCTGGACGCGCACCCGATAAAACTTTTTTGCACTCCAGGTTCATGCCCGGGGACTTGATTCTGTGTAGGGTAACGTTGTTTTGCCATCGGTAGTTAACTAGAAAAGCTGGGCACGTTACTCATTATCCCTTACGCGTTGAAACCCATGAAGACTTGCAGAAAAACTTCGGCAGAGTAGAAACGTTCGAGTGGTACAACTTGAGTCTACGCACGGATTGCAAGCATCCGTACCTAGACTCGGAGGCTACTCCCGTCGGGAGCGCTGGATGCGCACCCGATAGAAGAAGATGATGCTGATACAAGATGGACAAGAACAATCAAGGAGAAGACATGCTTTAGTCTCTACCCGAACTATCTTCGGGTAGACACTCGGGGACTACTGATGTGGGCATTACCCTTCGTGTAACCGACATTGTCCTATCCTATACAATCCAACTGGAGGCCCATGAAGGTACTCGATGGCAAGGCGGGCCACTTGGACGATGCAGCAGAAGATTCCTTGACGAACAAGACAAAGGAGGAGCCGAACAAGGAAAGTTTAGAGCTAGGACTAATGTTAACCTAGTCGTACCCGTTTAGATCTCTTGAGACCTGGCCTCCTATATAAAGGCCAGGAGAGGGGCTGTCGAGGAGGAGAATCAATCATAGCAACTTTAGCCACCAGAAGTCCAGAGCTAGGCCGCCGCAGCACTTAGCCTCTCGACGAGATCACAGCCGAAACCTTCGGCACCCCATTGTAACCCCAATATTCTTATAATCAAGATCAGACAGACAGGACGTAAGGGTTTTACCTCATCGAGGGCCCCGAACCTGGGTAAATCGCTCTCCCCGCTTGTCTGTTAACCGATGTCTCGTGTCAGCCTACAGGATTCCATCAACCCTAAGCCCCAATCGGAGGGCATTGCCGAGGAGTACCCTCAACAGTAATCGTACATGACGACCTAGTTGACAAGCATGACAAATACTAGAGTTTGTGGGGACTTTATTAAATGGAAGCGGCGTGGACGATGCAAGATGTTGGAGAGCTCCATGACCAGGGTGACCAAGACGCCGATGCCAGAGGGTGGAGTCGGTGGTGGAGACAGTGAGGGCGCACGGCGTGGAGGTGAGTGGGTAAAGGTCACCCGTGCTACTGCACCTGAGAATCACGGCCCCTGTCCTGAAATCCTTCACAGAAAAACCCCACGGGTCAGATTCAACTGAGCAATAATTATTAGTGGTAAATTGACGAATAGAAATGAGATTTTTTACAATACGTGGAGTAATAAGGACATCACGAAGAGTGAGAGTGCGAGAAGAATTTGGAGTAGAAAGAGAGACATGTCCAGAGTGTGTAACGGGAATAGAGGAACCATCGCCAACTATGACATGGGAATGCGGTGGCGAGGAGGAGATAGAGAGGAAGTTACCGGCGTCCGAAGACATGTGAGCAGCAGCTCATGTGTCCATGTGCCAGCCAGAGGGAGCCTGCAGGCTCATGGTGTTGAAGTAGCCAGCGAGAGCGGAGGGGTCCCAGGTGGGTCCTGATGGAGCGCTGTAGGTCGGGTAGTTGGGGTAGGAGTACGTCGCAGGCGGCGCAGGACCAGGGAGCGCCATGTAGCCCTGTGGCGTGGGACGTGTGGCCTGACCGGGGCGAGGGCCAAGGAGACCAGCCGGGGTAGGGTAACCGACTGGCGGGTAGACATGCGCGCCGGGACGTGGACCAGCCATGGGGTACATGTGGATGGCACCAGTCCACGGGTTCGGCAGGCTGGGGAAGGGCGCGGCGGCGCCTCCGCCGGTGGTCTTCCGCTTCTTACCCTTGTAGCCAGAGCCAGACCCGGTGTTGTTGACGGGGTACGGCGCGGGCGTGGGCGCGGGAGCCGGACCTCCACGCTGCTGTCCGCCGCCGATGGGAGGGGCATAGTAGAAGGCAGCCGGCGACGAGGACGAAGGCCGGGCGTTGGAGGGCTGCAGTTCCTGGAGGAGAAGCATGTTGCGGAATTGGAGGAAGGTGGGGAAGGTCGTCAGGAGAGGCGCAAGGGAGGCCACGCCCTAGTACCACTCATCAAGGCCCTTGATGATGTTCCAGACGAGCGCATCGTCTGTGACCGGCGCTCCGACGTCAGCGAGCGCATCGGCGGCAACTTTCTGCTCCAGGCAGTAGGCAGTGATGGTCTTGTCGCCTTGCTCGATGTTGCAGAATTTCTGCCCTAGGTAGCCGGCGCGAGCCTGCTGGTTGTCGCGGAAGAGGGCGGTGATGCTCGTGAAGATGGTGAAGGCGGTGGGACGCTCGGTCATGACCATGTCGACGATGTCGGGGGCAATGGAGCCGTACAACCAGCGCAAGACGGTGGCGTCGAGGCGAAGCCAGTCAGTGTCGAAGGGAGGGATGGTCGTGGTGAGGTGGTCGGCGAGGGCATATTGGGTGACGGCAATGAGAAGAAAATTGCGCCACTTGGAGAAGTTGGAGGCTTTGAGGTCTAGAGTGGTGGGGATGAGGGACTTGATGTTCTGGACAGCCGTGGCCTGTGCCCAAAGAGTGGCGTGAGGATGCTCAGCGGCAGGGAGGGGAGGGTTGGGTGCGGCGGCGGCCATTGGAGAGGGAGGGGAAGAGGTGCGGCGGGGCTGGGGAACCCTAACGCGGCGGCGGTAGAACAGGGGTGCGGAAGCATGAGATCGCTTTGACGTGTATAAAGTAGATTGCCTAGCCCTTTCCATCAGTTCGGACTTTTGGTTCAAGTGGCTAGTGCATGAAGCTTAACATGATATCAGAGCCCCAGGTCTCGAGTTCAAATCCTGGTTTTCCCAATTTATTCTAAAAATTATCTTCTCTCCCCGCAGCCTCCTGCCGTGTGGTCCCGGCCTTCTGCTGCCTCTTTGCCTCTCCTGCCGTGTGGTTTCGGCCTTCCGCTGCCTCTTTGTCTCTCTACACGTGTTGACTTGTCTTCTCGACTCCCCGTCACACGTGAGAGGGGGTGTTGACGTGTATAAAGTAGATTTCCTAGCCCTTTCCATCAGTTCGGACTTTTGGTTCAGGTGGCTAATGCATGAAGCTTAACAATAAGTATTACCATTAAAACATGATTATGTTGTGTAATTTTATTATTTATAACATGATCACTACAATAGATTAAGAGGGAGGATTGAGTGAACCCATGAACCCATGTCTATTGTTCCTATAAGAGAAAACCTTTGTCTTGTCCTCTTGTGTGGAAGAGGATTGGGACAGTTTACGTTGTTATTTTTGTTGCACTTTATTTTCTTGTATCAAATCAACCTCCACCACTCAATTAAATTGTCTAGTGCATAATAAACTTAAACTTATGAAAATTTAGTTGTAGGGAATATTATCTTTTTCTTCTTGCTCCTGCAGATTGATACCCCAATTTCTCATTGAATTGTACTACGGTGATCCCTGCACTTGGGGATTATCAAGTACTAACTTAGGGAAGGATTCAAAAACATCATCATAAACATATGGGATGAATATAGTTGTACAATTGCAAATCCACAATAGCAATTTGACTTACAACAGGATGAGATGGGAATGGAAATGGTGATGGAGATGCTTCGGTTGATGATGACAGATATGATGCCTTGTCTTCCGATGATCTGTGTAGTGGCAAGGATGGTGCCCTATGCAAGTTCCCCCTCCATATCCCTTCTGAAGGTGAGGTTTCTGTGATTTCTGGTGGCTCTGAATGTCAGATCTCATATCCATATTTGCATGGTGAAAGTACTTCACGAAGAGGAGTCAGTGCCACATGGTTTGGTTGCGTGGTACGGGCAGGTCCTGCCCATTATGGAGAAGCCTCTCGCGATGTCCTTTCACCCAGGTGCATGGAAATCATTGGAATGACTTTATCACTTCAAAATATCATATTTTTTCCAATATGGCAGCACTAAATGATATGTTCATCAATACCTTCATATTTTGGGATATTGTGGAAACATGCATAAAGGATGCACACTAGCACCGTAAAATACCAAAATTCTATCACTACTCACTGAAAAAACATATGGTAAATATGCTTCAAGCACTCATCGGAGAGAACATGATTGTTGAATTAAACGTTGAGATGACCGAGGACTTCATCAGTAATAGTGAAGCTAGGGGAGAGGGTGTCGTTTTGATGAAGGAGGATGAAAAAGTGTACGAATTTTAGCATGGCTTCCATCCACCTGCATTAAAGATTTTCGAATCCATGAGCCCATAGGATCAATTTAAGGCTATGCGCATTTATGAATCGAATGCATTGGAAAGTCAATTTTAAATAAAATTGTGGGTTTTTTGCGGAGAAAGCCTGCCATGGAGAAACTTAGTGGAGGGTTAATAAGAAAGTTGATAAATTTCGAGGCATATTTCCTTCATAACACAGTTTTGAAGTTAAACCTATTGAAAGTTGGAGGATTTTGAGGGGTTTCATTTATGGGGAGAAGGCCAAGAAATGAGAAACACATAGATCGATGCAAACATGGTGGAAATCATGGAAGACGTTTAGGACATAGCTAGCAAAATTATCTCTAAACGTGCATAAGAATGCGGGGCATGATCTGTCCAACCCTAGGCTAGAAAACTTATTCCTCATAAACAAAGATGCATTAGTTTCTTCTGCCCATAATTGAACATAAAGGGGTTGAGAAATAAGGGGGTCATCCATGTCACTTTATTAACCGACTAAGAGTAGACAAAGCATTCTTAATAAAATGATGTTACATTATCTCACACAATTTCCAGGCCCACCATACATGAATTCACCATTTTTGATAGCAGTAATGGAGTAGCATTTTTCATTAGTAACTTTCGTGGGTAAGTCTACCATGATGGGATTGTTGTTTCCATCCTGATCAATGATTCGAAGGTTCCTGAAAGATGCAGCATGACCATGGCCGTCATTTGGAAAGAAACCACTGCCCATTGGAGGAGTTGGATCCCCCCTCTTGGTAACCACCCCACCACCAAAAGACATCTGACTTGCATTATATGCTAAGTAGGTGAACAATGACCTTGGGAAGTATCCCACCCTTGCGGGGACACTATTGAGGCCATAGTACACCCACCAGTCTCCACTTTTTTTGTCCTGCACTTGTTAGGATCCATGTCAAGTAAATAATATAGTAAGAGTCTCTTGTTAAATAATAACTAAATCTCAATTCTTTATACACCTTTGATTATAAGTGAGGACTATAGTGGTTATGTTTTATCTATACTATAAAATATAGGTGAAAGTAGGCTTGTCCATCTAGCATGATTTGATGAGAAAGCTATTGCATTTGAAATAGTGTGACCATGAAGGCTGTATAAAAATGAAAGATGGTACACACACCTTAAGCACTATTATTGTAATATTTTGTACTTGACCACCGGGAACATGAGAAACTGGTTGTATAGCATCACCTGGAGCTATAACGGCGCCATTCACTCGTACAAAACCACGACAGCCCATGTTGATGCATCCTGTTGCATGATTTCCATCTCTCTACAACACAAATGGGTGTAGAAGCGAGGATCACTTATTGGGGGGATTTCTATTATAGCCGGATCACTTGTCACAGAAAATTCACATCAGCACAATCACATTACCGTCCATTGGGTATAGAAGTGAGGATATGAGTCACCGTAGTGATCCGGATAAATCTGTAAAATGGGATATTCAAGTGAGCAAACATCCTTTCGACATACAAACGTAAAGAACATATAAGGTTTGACAAGAATTATTTTTCTCTACATATAGTTACATTTATGCCACAGCCTCGGCTGCCGAATTTCTAGTGATTGATAACATATTATTCTAGAAGAAAAGTAAAAATGTGTTCAGTTGTTGAAATCTGAATGGGGGTGATTTATCCCTAATTCAAGATCAAGTTAAGTAGGATGTAAGCTTTAGCTCGTTGAGTGTATGAATTAAAAGGCTACGTTTTTATGGAACTGAAAATTTGACGCTTACATGCCATCCAACTTGAATGGAGTTAAAGCTTGATATAACACCATCTCCTTTATTAGAAATCCAAATTGAAGCCGTAGTCCACTGCCCGGATTTGAGACTATGGTTGTAGACGCTCATGGTGGCATATAAGCCATAGTACTTGTCATCGGGGCCTCCAGAAGATGTTTGGTGTACCGCAAACTGCATAGTGAAGAAACTTATAGAAACAAGAAACATATCAGCTAGGTGGAAAAGAGATAGAGTATCATATATATTTTCGTATGGTAATATATTCAACGTGGGTGTAACTACACCTAGGAGTAGGAGATATTTATCCTATATATATTTGCTACAGAAAAACATGAACTTGTTAGAAGATGAGTTTGGAAGTAATTAGACATATATTAAAAATAGGGAAGACAAAACAAACAAAATTATGTATTAAAAGTATCATGTGTGCTTGATATTTCACATAATCTTTTGTTTCCTCAATGAAATTTTATGTCATCTAATTTTTTGAAAACACAAAATTCTTGGATGAATCCATAGCCACACTAATATAAGCTACTGTAGATGCATTAAATGATTTACCCAACATTAAACCCCTACATAGTTTGCATGATCTCGACTGGACCATCCTCTACGGAAAATTTGACAAGAAAATAAACAGGAAAAACGAATGTAACCCTGCTCAATTGTGTGGGTGTAGGAGGATAATACAGTGTTTAGGTATGGGTGATAGTGTATAGATTTAGTCAACGCAGAAAAGAGAGACACCTACTAAATAAAAGGAGAGCAGAAGAGTGAATCTAGAACAATATGAAAGCCTGTAGCCATGTACACAGTGGCATCGTCTTTTGATAACAAATACCTAGATCCTTGCCACAAAATTTTATCACTTAGTGGAAAGATTTTCTATAAGACCAAGGCATGCTTAGCAGACATACATACTAGAAATAATCATTTTCTATATTTTCATAAATATGTTATTGTAAATTCCTATTTTGGTCATACTATGTTAAGAAAAAAAGGAGATATAAGTAACTTTGAATTATAAACTTGTACGTAAACGACTAACTGAAGATGGAACTTTAGCTCACCAATGGTTTATCCCATGTACCAGGATCCTCTCCAAAAGTTATTCCCCCAATGGAGTTTGATTTGAAGCTTCTCAAATTTTGTTTTTCCGGGGCATGGATGAAATCATGTGCTACTGGATCATTTCCCTTCAAATAAAATGGTAATCTTAATATCGTAGCTAAAACTTATTATTGTGGAATTAATTAAGACTATAAACACTTAGAGAGTACATATTAACATGATAGTGTTGATTATTTAATTATCATGATTTTGTTGAATCTGGTGATTACAAGAGTCTACACAACTTGGTGTCTCTGGTCCATCCAACATCGCTATGCGTTTGCGGTGATCCTATCCATTTTTTTACCATAGTATTAACCTATTATTTACCCATATTCATATCATGGGTATTCTAAAAAAGCATGATATAATTTTGAAGACAATGGAAATGAAAAACAATATATAGGACAGGACAAAAAAAGGTAATTTTTTTTGGAGATGACTATGAAAAAAGAGAGCATTGTTGATATCATTTTGGATGCTCTATAGCTAGATCCATTTCCAACGGCCAAGACTAAAATTTAGTGCATTAGCACTACGATAGAACCTTCCAACAATAAAAAAAAAAGTGGTTTACCTAAGATCATAGGTACTCATGAATTGTAAGATATTTTTTATGGATGCCCAGTAACATCCTCATATGTTTACAAACCCTTTAGGATCCCCAATTACATATAGACCAATCCTCCCATCACTCCCTAGCTTATTGATAACCCAAATCATCTCCTTCTTGAGATCCCAAATACTCTCCCCGGTTACTCTTCTGTCTAATCGCAACACAACATAGCAGGATTTATGCCACTGAAGAATAAATAACTTGTTCCTACTTCAATACATAACATATGCTAGTCATGTAAAATAGTACCATGTTAAAGTGTACAATTGGATTACCTCTTGAATAGTGGGACATAGACGAACACCTCCTATTCGATGTGCATGAAAAAAGAAGCATAGAGCAATTGCTCGGAGAAGTAGAGTAAGTTTGAACATTTGTATATGTAAAAGGACGAAGATCACTCTATGCATTGCGTACTATATATAGATTCAGGGTATTATATAGGGTGATACACATGTTGTAACAGAAATATTTACTTATCGCATAAATCCATAAATATCAATACAAAATCTTTCTTTAATGTCATTTAAGTCATACAATATCTAATTGTAATAAGGTGTAAAATTTTCACTAGTTCCAACCGAATCATAAATACTCCCTTCGTTCACTAATGTAAAATCTTTTAGCCTAGCTTCACTTATTTTGGTGTGTATCTTGCTAGACATGTTTCAGCGTGCAAGTTCACTCATTTATTCTGTATCTAGCCCACTTTAGAAATATTCTAAAAGATTTTGTATTAGTGAAGGGAGGGAGTAAATTAACTAACTACGGGACAAAAAAGTAATATCCGCCAAATATAAACAATTAATCCAGTACAACATAAATCTTTCTTTAATGGTAAAAAATATACCGCATTGTATACCTTGGATCCACATTGCAAACATTAAAACGCATACACTACAAATGTATGATCCTGCGAAACATAAATATGCACAAAAGAAGTATAGCAGCACCAACTGTTGGTTTTAATTTTTTATAAAAAATTATTTGTCACATCCTCATCCATGAGGCAGCATATGACATAATAAATAATTTCATGTGTCCACAGTGCTTGCACGGCAACATACCTGTATGTGGCACCCGTTCTCAATCACATCATGTCATTGTAGGCGTTTAATCTTCTGAGTACAATACAATGTTGTTCCGAGTGAGGTCGGAACATATATATATAAACCATTGTGCATGCGACCACAAGTATATATCAGGTCTTTTAAGACTCCCTATCACACACACTTGGCCTCAAACATTGGTAATAACTAGCAAAAATGTTTGTGCGTTGCAACGTGTTAAAAACAATCACTATATTTTAAGTATACCTTAATTATGCTTGTAATATTATTTTAAAAGTATATTAGTTTTGACAAAATTTCCAGCTCAGATGCCCCCATATACAATAATGCTCACAATAGTTATAAAAGATGACCTCGCAATTTAGTTTCTTCAGAAAATCACTTGTTAAATCTTACTAATTTTTTGTTGAATTGCTAAAAAGATGGATTGTATGAAAATGCCAGTTCAATTGTTAACAACGAAGCACACAGAAATGGTCATTATTGCAGGAAATTGCATGTTGTGGCATGTCTATGTTTCACAACTATTAGGCACTGCAGCCTGGCAAGTTAAATAATTTTGCAAGGATCGAAAGAATATTGAGGCTATTTCAAACACGTCTACTCAAATGTACCTTGATCTCTTCCAATACAGCCCCAATCGTGTTTGGTTATGTCAGTTCTCTCTAGTGATTTTTTTCAACACCATTGTTGTCGGCCTGGTGGACTTTTTTGTCGCTGCCATGGGCCTCGTTGGAGCTGCCTCCTTGCGTGGAGGTCGAAGCCTGATACAATGTGTCTTTCTGTCTTGAGGTTGAGGTCAGGCTGACAACGGGTAGGTACGGTCATCGTATTTTAGGTTAACTCGTCTAACCATGTATGTAAAGATGGTTATTTTTAGCCAATAAATATTAATGAAAACTGTTTACTTGCCCGAGTCACTGCCCCGCGGGCCTTGATAACAGCTAGGCGGACACGCGAGCTATCCGCGTGCCGTGCCGACATATTTCGACCCCATATATGCGTCGTGTTTGGGTCCTCGCGGACAGCTTGGATATTTCTGTCAGGTCGCACGGCTGGGGTGTAGATCTATTTTCCATCTGCGTAGATGCAAACGGATGCATCTTGTCCGTCCACGTAGATGCAAATGGATGCATCTAGTCGCTGGAGAGCCCTTATTGGCTGTTGAATATCAGTTTTTTTTCCTAGATCATGTGAGTCCAAAACGGATCGATCCTATTGCTGCTTTGCACCTTCGGGATGGAGGCTGCCTCTGTCCTTGGGATGAATTATGGGTTGGATTAGCGATGTAATCACTCATTGGGCCGAGTTTAGAAGCCTATATATATCGGGATCAGCTGTGAGCACTAACCAAATGTACGCCAGCACTGGATGATGAATCTAAAAATCGGGATGATGAATCTAAAAATCAAACAGGAAGATACGGCGCAGCGACACCCGTGGGTTGAAGGGCAATGGTGGGCAAAAGATATTTCACATAACAACAGTTAGATGGGTCCTTATTTTCAAAGTGCCAAAGGGGTTCGCCAGGGCGACCCCTTGTCTCCTACTTTGTTCAACTTGATAGGAGAATGTTTGACTAAAATGGTTTTGAAGGCTCAAGAAAATGGTCTTATTACTGGGTTTGCACCTGATCTTGTTGAAAATGGGGTAGCTATTTTGCAATATGCGGATGATACAGTTTTATGTATCAAGCATGATCCAGAACAAGCTTTGAACCTTAAAATGTTGCTTTATATGTTCGAAATGATGTCAGGCCTTAAGATAAACTTCTTGAAAAGTGAAATAATTACTATAGGTGGAGATAATGATATGGACGAGTTCTATTCCAATATGTTTAATTGTCAGGTGGGGAAGCTTCCTATTAAGTACTTGGGTATTCCTGTGACTTTCTCCAAGTTAAAAAATATTATCGGGATTTTTGGATGCAAAAATGGTAAAAAAACTGGAGGCTTGGATTTGTGATGCTGCCTCATCGGGAGCTAGATTAACCTTGCTAAATGCTTGTTTATCGGGGATTCCTTCGTTTTATATGGCTATGTTTTTGTTAAATAAAACCTTTGTGGAAAAGTTGGATAAACACCGTAGAAAGTTTTTCTGGGCAGGAAGGAAAAAGAAGAAAGCATATTGCATGGTTAAATGGACGAGAGTATGTCGTTCAAAGAAAAAAGGGGGTTTAGGGGTCATAGACCTAAGAAAACAAAATATCAGTTTATTATGTAAATGGTGGTGGAAAATTGATAGAGAAGACGGCCTATGGCAAAAAATTGTGCGAGAGAAATATTTGAAAAATAAAACTGTGGTGAATGTGAAACCTAGAGCATCTGACTCACCTTCTTGGAGGGCTTTACTTAAAGTGAAGGATTATTATTTGTGTGGTAGGGAAGTAATTTTAAATAAGGGAAATATTGTGAGGTTTTGGCTTGATCCCTGGGAAGGAGGGGTTTCACTTGCGGAGAGATATCCTGGGCTGTTCAATATATGCCACGCTCAGGAAGCGACCTTTGAGCGAGTGGTCGAATCAAATTTTAATGTTCCTTTTCGGAGAAGGTTGTCTCCTGAGTTGTTGTTGATTTGGAATAATATTAAGCTAAATGCAGGGCTTATTAATAGATCTCAGGTTTCCGATGACATAGTTTGGAAGTTGACTGCGAACAAGATCTTCTCGACTAAATCCATGTATCAATATATGGAGAATAGTTTGGCTGGAGCTAATTATAAAAGAATTTGGAAGGCTAAGTTACCCTTGAAAATTAAAATCTTCCTATGGCAGCTTCATTATGATGCCATCTTGACTAGAGAAAATATGAGAAAGCGAAATTGGCTGGGTTGCCCAGATTGTAGCTTCTGTGACAATGTTGAGACGGCGAAGCATTTGTTTTTCTCTTGTGGGGTTGCTAAAGTGATTTGGGGTGCTGTGGGTGCTTGTGTAGGAGCAAAAACATGTCCTAGATCGTTGTGGCAGAGTTTGGCCTGGTTATATGCTTATTTACCGGGAGATGAGAGGTTTTATACTTTGCTTTTGGCGGCGATATGCTGGTCCATTTGGAATATCAGAAATAAAGTAACATTTGAAAAATATACAGTCAAATCCCCTGAGGTGATCTTGTTTACTATCTGCTCCTTTCTTAATTACTGGGCAGGCCTTTACAAAGCTGAGGATGCAGAGAAGATTAGAGGAGGTGCGAAGAAGTTGATCACCATGGCGGCAGAATTGGCAAGGAAGAAGCAGGAGACCCCGGAGCCAGGACTGCTGATGATTGAAGATCGTGATCGTCGGTTGCTCAAATGCGAAGAGAAATTTGGAAGTCTAGTTGCTGATGCCTGTTAACCTTTTGGTTTCGAAGGATGTACTATGTGATAAACACCTTTTTTTAGTCTTAGTGTTGATAGGTTTTTGCCCCGTAGTAGATGTCTCGATGCCGAGGCATCTGTCAGCGGGTTTCCTATCGATGCAAGGGCGCTCTTTCTTTCCTGTTTCCTTTTGATGTGTTTTGGAAGTAATTCTTGAACAATGTATATTTCCGTTATGTTAAGTAATGGAAAGGGGAGTAGCCCGAATTAAAAAAAAAAAAGTTTCATAGTAATGTGATAAGTGTGTACAACAATAACAAAACTAAAAAAATGAAATGCATGAGGTATATATCCCTTTTTTATTTGCATCTAAAATACCCTACCAAACCTATGTATTATGGCTGACATACCATACTCCGATTATTTCCTATGGTAGTAGTTCGCCATGGGCGGCAATAACCAGTGTGGCGGAAAGCTCACGCTCAAGCACAAGCATCCTCCGCACAGGCGCAGCGCCTCTGCAACCGAGCGTTGATGTCGTCACGAACCAGTGTTCAGAAATGTCAGCCGACATTCCGCGGTAGCTCCGAGGTCATGTCCAAAGGTACTTTGAGAATCACCGCAACATGAAGAAGGTCCGGGCAACCAAACAACCTATTTCGTCTGCTCTCTCCGTTCAGAAATAAGTGTACATGCGGATTTTTCAACATAAATTATAAAGTGAAGTGAAAAATGCATTAGAAAGATGCATCTCACCTCTTTAATTATTTCACCTTCAATGAGCTAAGTGCTTGTAGAAAATAAGAAAAACATGTGTTCAATATTATTAGGTTTTATTTCCGTGCGATAAAAGCAATTAAAAGATAAGAGTACATTTTTTTATGAACAAAATTTAGAGCTAGATGTTCACTTATTTATTTATCGAGAGAGGGAGGCGATACTACGATAGCAAGTCCCCAACGATTGGCAGGGCAGACTGGCATGCCGCGAGCTGGACGCGAGTTAAGGGTTTGCTGGACCAGTCTCACATTCTCCAGCCATCTTCCATGTGGCGCTGCCGCCGTCGGTGGCCGGCCGGCCCCGCCGGAGGATCCAGTTGCGCCAATTCGACACCCTGGTCTGCTCCGGTCTCGCCAAGACGACGAGACAGGTGAAATTCTTTCTGGCCTCGCCAGCACGCCGGCACGCGGTGGTGTCGAACGAGAGAATCGTCTGTTTGTGTGAGACACCCGTGCGGAACTCGCTGGGGCCAGTCCAGCCAATTTCACTGCCATCTTCTGTTCTGGCGGCATCTTGCTCCTTCCACCATCGATCCAGTCACGTATGCTCCAGGCCGTTTATTTGGACGCATCCACGTCTCGCAATTTTTATATTCAGTGACAGTTTCTCCTAACGTTTTGCAGTGCTCGGCAGCTCAGACACAGAGCTAGCCGTTGAAGCAAGAAAGAGACGTCCCTCCTACTACAGGTTGAAGCTGAAAGTGACTGTGGATGCTGTCGAAAGACAGAGCGGATACTGCACATACTCTCGACAAAACATTCAAAAGGTTCGAAGTTGACACTGTAGGTACTCTAGAAAAAACTCTAAAACTTTGAAATGCCAGAGAAAATCAAAAGGTTCCAAGTTGAAACCGCATATACTATAGAAAAATTCTAAAATTTTGAAATACAGTACTCTCTTCAATTCAAATTAGTTGACCCCACTTTGTCTACATACACATATATGTCATACAAATCTAGATAAAACTGGATCAACTAATATGGATCAAAAGGAGTACCATTTTTTATTTTTTCTAAATCAGGTCCACCTAGACACATGCTCTCCTCTCCTGGCTATTTTCGGGATACTACTGCATTACTACTGTGTATGGTCAAACACAGTTTATGGCATGCCATGCCATAGAGTAGCCCCAGAAATCATAAGCCACTGCACACAGGGACGGCTCGAACTCTTTAAATGGGCCCAATTTAGGCTGCGTGCATGCTAGATGGGTCTAATTTTTTTCTTCTAATTTTCCTATATACACCGTGCCAGAAAAAATGGACCCCAGTTTTGGTTGAGCCCCGAACAGTCGCACTTCTTGCCCTGGGCCAGAGCCGAACCTGACTGCACAAGGCAATCGAAGGCGACTGCCGACTGTACAGATCACGTGACCTTATAATCATAGGCTGCAAACTAATCATCTCTGTCAGGGATCAAGTCTAATCAAACACAAGATCCAATAATCATGCTTCCACGATCTACTCCTACTACAAAGCAACAAGTTCCTGACCGGTAAAAAACTGCTGACAGAATCCTGGCAGCGGCTGGATGAAAAACTAAATGAGTGATTTCACAAAGATTTCAAAGTAATGACGAACATGCAGATCAGGGCAGAGACGAAGCCACAAGAACTGACGCAGATGCTGTTTTACTGAGTCGCCAGATGCGGTATAGTGGACAAAAAGCATCCAGCCAACTAATGCTGATGATAAAACAAAGGCTTGCTCAGAATCTTGGGGGAAAAATTAAAGGGTGAAAGTGTTAAGTGTGGTGCAAATGCCATGTGACCGCATGTGGATGCAACTCCAGGAAGTTCCAACAGCAAGGCACCAGTTCTTCTTCCAGAGCTAGGAATCAGGATTTGGACCGGGGCGGTAGATAGATCAGCAGAGGAGACAAAACATGACATTACCACTTGCATTAGGTGGTTGGGATCCACATTAAAACTGTGGAGTGTCAGCTGGGGGAATGGCATGTTATGTTAGTAACAAGTCAGAACACCAGCATAAACTTGTGTGTGGTTCAACTATCATCTGTCACAGAATGATGCTCGCATATAATACAATCAAGAGCATGGAGAGAGTTGGTTAACAGACCCAATGAGGTGCCAAAAAAGAATGTAACGACCACTAGTTAATACCGTACATATCTAGCAGCAATCCACACAAACCCAAGTTCCGGTTTTAGCATCGTTGTCGGCCTTTCATCGTCTGTACCGTTGGTTCTCGCGCTTGCTTGAGCTCCCATCCTCCCTTGAGGTGGATCTGTCCGATGTCGCATGAGGAGCATCCCTTCTGGGCTTCCTATCCTGCAATTTTCATCGCAATTGATAATGTGAGTAGTGGTGTTAAAAGAACTGAGAGAAGGTCAGCAGAATTGTTAAGTAGGACATACATCCCGGAAGTTGAGGTCTTCCATCTCGAGCATGTGGATTACATGCCCCATTTTAGGCCTCTTATGGCCATCGGGGTCGACGCACCGAAGAGCGACTAGAAGTGCCCTCTTCAGTGCTTTCGGGGAAGGCTTCGCGGGCATCTTGGGGTCAACTACTTCCTCTGCTTTCCTTTCAGCCACCATGTTCTTTAGCCATTCAACCAAGTTCACCTGGACAAAAGACGCATTTTCCATGGAACAATTTAGCTTCATCGGACCTCCACAGTTCTGAAAATAAACGAGTGTGCTAAAAACAGGCAAATTAAGCTAACCTCTGCAGATGCCCTAGTGTAATCTACAGGAGATCTACCGGTGATAATCTCCATTAAAAGGACACCAAAGCTATAAACATCGCTTCTCTCAGTTAGCATTCCAGTGCTGGCGTATTCAGGTGCCACATAGCTGCAACATAAACAAGAGGAGTTCGGTCATGACAAGATCAACATTAACATACAACATTGAGCATTAGAAGAACACTAACCCGAAGGTTCCCATAACACGGGTAGTGACATAGCTTTCCTCCGAGCACAATAGCTTTGCAAGCCCAAAATCTGATACTTTAGCATTCCATTGCTGGTCAAGGAGAATATTGCTAGATTTGACGTCGCGGTGAACAACCTTCGGTTCCAGCCCCTCGTGAAGATAGGCCAGCCTGGGCAAGCAAAGTCGAGTGTCAGAGGTGAGGAGTTTTACTGTCACATCCCTCTTTGAAGAGAGCTGTTGAGACTGTTTCAGCAAACCACTGCCAATACTTCTTCTAGGCAACGAATACACAGCTAGAGTGCTTGCTAATGCACACATGATGCTTGAGTTCAGACTTTGACTGTTAAACCGAATCGCAATGTTCTATTCTAAAAACATACGCAAGCTAAAGTATTATTAAGCAATTGTATATTACATTGCTAAAGAGAGAGAACCACAAGGAATCTCAGGCTTTGTGCTATGACTAAAATAAAGATGGCAGCAGGAAAGCAAAGGGAAGGAGGCATGAAAGATAAGCACATGCCTGTGTCTGAGAATTAAACACCTTTACTGTCCCATTTATATGGATGTGAAGTTTCGAATTATTTCCAAAAGCAGCTATGTCCCACGATGTACAATATGAGAAATCCCATAATTTGTACACACATAACTGCGAAATATAGGTTACAATCAATTGTCTCTTTCTCTAACCTCTCAGAAAGGAATATGTGCATGTCAAGAAATAGGACCTAACAAACTTCTGAGTGAAGCACCTGAATTCCTTGGACATGCAATCTCACCAGAACCCGGCTCAATTATCCTAACCAAGACGCATGTCTTGTAACAGAACACACCTAAACATGCCAGCTAGCACTTATGTCGTCTAAGATGATTGCCCATATTTGGCTTTTCTCAGTCACAGTCTAGCTAATTCTAGTCAACAGTTGCATAAGCTTAAAATGATAGAAGGTTATAGTCCAAGAAATAGCAATAAGCAAACCACTCACAAGGGTGACAGCAAAAGAAGCATTACCCTTTAGCAGTTCCAATAACTATGTTCATCCTCATATCCCAGGTCAGTGGGCTCACTTCACCAACATCGCCGTGAAGCCACTGATCAAGATTACCATTGTCAACATACTCGTACACAAGCATCCTGCCCAACCACAGCAAATTTGAGGAGAGAATTTTGGAAATGAATGGGAGAAATGGGGAAGAGATTGCAGTGCATTTCACCTGTAAGCGCCCTCTACGCAGTAGCCGAGCAACCTAACCAGGTTCTTGTGGCGAACACGGCCGATCGCTTCGACCTCCACCTTGAACTCCTTCTCGGCCTGGCCCCTGGTAAAAAAGGGAGGAGAAAATAAATAAATAAATATTTTCGACAGAGATTAGGATAATTATGATGGGGTGAGAGATGAAATAGCAATCCAGACCTAGAAGTCTGTGCAGAAATTAAAAAATATATCTTTGCAGTAATCGAGATGAATCGAATACAGAGGGGCGCACAGAACGAGAGTGAATGATGGCAACAATTTGAAATTTTATTGAGCCCCACAATCAAACAGTTCATCGGCAAACACCGATTAATGAAAATAAAATCATGCCAGAGGATGCCTCTGTCTTCAAATGGAAATGTATAGTTAAAGTGAATTCACTCGTATATCAAATCAAGCAACAAGAGGGATTCGCTCTGGCAAATGGATGAACAAACCAAATCGCAGAAAATCGAACCACTGCAATAATGGATCCTTTCCCCATTTCAAATTCAACAATTGAAATCGGCTTAACTTGTTAAGTAAAACTAAAAGCTTCAACACGTAGGGGAGATTTTTGTTGAATTCAAATGGAGCAGCTCGAAGGAGAAAAAAGAAGCAGCAGCTTTCGAGAAAAGGAACACAACGATTACCTGTTATTGAGCAGATTCTTGACGGCGATGATGGTGGAATCTTGCAGCGTGCCCCTGTAGACAATCCCGTAGCCGCCCTCCCCGATCACATTCTCCTCGGTGAGGCCGCCGGTGGCCTCCTCGAGCTCCCGGAGCGTGAACCAGTGGCCCCACCCGAGGTGCGACACCTCCGGCCCCATGGAGCCGCTCCCGGCGCTCCTGGGCGTGGCCAGGTCCCGCTCGCTCCCCCCGCTGGTCGTGGCCGACAGGCCGCTGGCCGCCGTCGAGCGCTTGGATCCCGCGGGCATCGCCGGCAGCTGCGCCCTCTGCTGCTGGAACGTGGGCGGCGGCGGCTCCGCCTTGGCGGGCTGCGGCGCAGGAGGAGGCGGCGCCGCCGACATCTGCTGCTGCTGCTGCTGGTGACGGACGATCTCCTGGATGTCCTTGGCCGGCTGCTGCTGGTGCTGCATGTGCTGCTTGAGGACCTTGGTGTCGGCGGCGGGGTAGAGATTCGGGCCGAGGAGGCCGTCGCGGCGGCGGCGGCGGCGGGAGAGGCAGAGGAGGAGGAGCAGGAGCACGAGCACGAAGGCGGCGCCGACGGCGATGCCCATGAGCACCCAGAGGCGGAGGCCGAAGATGGGCGTGTGCTGCGACAGCCACACGTTGAGGGCGCCCGGGCTCCACGCCGGCTGCTGCGGCGGCGCCGACTGCTGGTGCCGCGTCAGGTGCTGCTGCCGCGGCGGCGCCTCCGCCGCCGCCTGCAGCAGCAGCCGCCTCCCTGCCGCCGCCGCCATCGCCACGGCTGTATGCTGGTGATGGAACAGAGTCGCTTGCGAGTCCAGATTTTCGTCGGCCGCTTACATACGCAGATTGGAACTGGGGAGACTTGTGTGTAGCTTTTCACGAGTGGCGTTGGCGATTTGTTGTGATGTCTTCTGGGGTTGAGCCGTTACTGGTTTTGCATCACACGAGGGGCCGACTGAAATGTGGGCCCAGCTGCAGTGAGGTAAACGGATATGGTTTTGTGCCTGATCTTTATTATTATGTGAAAAATTTACAGATTTGCTGGTTTATATGTAATCTTGCTTTTGTTAAGGATAGTGCCCTCTTGCGATGTACTTTTCCAATATTTTGTTTTGCCCAGTTGTTAGCGTCTTCTGCTTTGCGAATCAAGAGTGTGCTTTATCACCGGTTGGATCATATAGTGGTGTGGATCTTTAGTTGAAAATAGGGTTTCTGTTGGTTGGTGGGTTGGTGCCATATATGCCCAAAAGGCGTTAAATTGGGCGCTAAGAGTCGAAAGCTCAAAATATCGAAGAAAGGTGGACAAATATGTTTCAAGACCTTGCCGAATGTACTGAATGCTTTTTTGATCGACTGGAACCGTGAGGGTAGAATTTTACTCTTCGCCTTGTTGTTATACATCACTTTTGAAATACAAGATATATTTGGTTGATATAGGATCTGAACATATAAATTATATGTAGTTGTGATCGGTCGAAAATTATGAGATTGGGGGATTTAATTGTACATATTTCCACATATTTATTTCATGCTAAGTAATGATATAGATATAGATATGTAGATCTAGATGGCGGTCAAGGTTGTCGAATTTAATTGTACATATCTTTACGAATATAGCATGGTGAGTACAAATTGTGTAAGGTAAAGATTTATCCACGATCTAAAGTAGTTGTAGCATGTTGTTATTAGGCGCATGCAAATCAACACTAGTAGCCATGTTTGCTTGCATTTCTCATATTATTACATTTATAGGTCAAGTGCGATTGGAAGATACGGGCTGATATAGAAACTAAGAATTCTGCATTTACACGCATAGATATAGTTATTGATGTGGATATGGATATGATTGATCCAGAAAAGATCGCCAGGGTTGTTAGATATGGATGTGAAATTAATAAGGTTGCCCTCAATTAATTGTACTATGTATTTTATATGGTGGCGGTGGACTCAATAGAAATTTAGTTAGACTAGTCACAATGCATAGTATCATATAGAAGTATCATGTGTACGATAGTACTATATGTTATTACGTCCACAATGCATTGTATCATATGCTAGTATCATAAATCTTTTTATATTAATTGATTTGTAGAATCTCAATGCAAATATATGTACAAGATTTGTTTGGCATTAAATTTTCTAGTACTACGTGCTATGATACGGTATTTACCTATGATACTACTATCAGCTCTCTCATCTTTAATTGCACTGCCACATCAGTTTTTTACATGCATGTGATGCATGATACTACCTATGATACTCCCATTGTGGGTAGTCTTAGATTCGATCTCCGCAAGTAATTGCATCATGTGATTATATGTTAATGCAAATCAAAAGTATTGTGGTTGGATGAGACGTGAGGACCGACCCCCTTGATTTGACGTTTATATAGGTCGAAGTCAAGTGTGGATGTAAACTATGGCTGATATATAGAAACTAATAAATCCTCATTTGCTTGTATATACAGATATATATACTGGTATGGTTGCAAGATTTAGATACGGGCATGATCGATCCAGAAAGATTGTGAGGGTCACATCAGACCTGTATGCATTTACACGTAGACAGGGTTTGTACACGGAACAATTTAATTAGAGAACCCTGGAATATCTAACTAATCAAGCGTGCACATCAACCATTAATCCTGCCTGCTGGCTGGATCGCTGGATATGTATGTGTATCTCCCACCAGTTCGCCGGAGTGAGGTCGATCTGGACTTTGGCGACGGAGGGTTTAGGTGACGCGTTGTTCCAAGATTAGCTTCCCGGCGGTGTCAGCTGATGATAGCTTCCCGGCGTTGACAGCTCGGCGGCGCGCGCGTCACGGTGTGCGCTGATAGACAATTAGACAGGTCGTCGAGCCCGTTGTTCGTTTCGATGCGTCTCCCGTGCATGTGAGAAGAGGCTTCCAAAATCTGTTCTCGCTCACTTGTTTTCGCTTCGCTGCTTTTCGGTTGGTTTGGACGATGCGGAAGAAATTCGCTGTGCTGGTGGCGACCGGCGGCCTCTAGCAAGATGAGACCAGTGCTCTGCCAGCTCGGGTTTTTTTTTTTTTGACAGATGGGTTTATTTGTTCCTTGTGAGCGTGCCCCTTTTCGACTCCAACAACCTCCGCCCTAGATTCAGCCATGCGGGGCTGCAGATCATCGATCGAACCCTCTCTGTTTCTCTCACCGGTCTTCCAAGGACCTCCCGGTGGTGTCTCCCGTCGTCTCTTTTGTTTATCGGTATGCTCAGTTTCGTTCTCGGGATGGCGGCCTTGGATGGTGGGAGTCTTGCTGGTTGGCGGGTGAGTCAGAGCTTCAGGTGCTGGCCAGGTTCTTTGGCCGTGTGGACGGCATGGTTTTGGCTATCCACGTGGTGTGACGGCGGTTCGGTTGTTGCTATGACGATGACCATTACCCTATGCGAATACCAGAGTGCGTTTGTTAGAGGAAATCCTCACCCACGATAGTAGCATCTGTCGACGTTGTCCCCTTCTTGAGGGCGTTGAGTCCACGAGCTCCGGGTTACAACCCAAGATCTTTATATCTAACGGTAGCGCGTTCTTGTGTCGTGATCTTCTTGAAGATGTCGTCTTGAAGCTCACGGCGTGCGGTTCTCCGATGGTTGGGCAGCGATGCTTCTTCGCCTGGCGTTGGTTCTTCAATTGTTCTCAGCGGCAAAGCTTGCTTCGTGCTCTGCACCCAAGGTTTTCCTTGTTGGGTTCTACATTAGTGCTACTGCATCAGCATGTGGGCGGTGTTGGTCGGTTCCTGGTGGTGCTCGGATACTAGTGGCATTGCATGTCTGGACGGGGTGCAGCTTGTTGGTTCGCTCGTGCTTGGGCATGTGGGCGGTGTTTGTCGTCCAAAGAAGTATGATAGGGGATCCATGAGCGTCAAACGAGGACAGGTGGCGCGCCACCCATGCCCGTTTGGGCCTCGAGCACCGTCTCGACCCCTCCTTTTGATAGAGCCTCCGTCTCACCAGGAAACAGATGCCATATTTTCCAAGATTTACAGAGGCGGTGGCAGTGGCAGTGGCAAAAGTCCTCTCCTACTCCAGGACAGGACAGGACAGATCATGCAACACCGAAGCCTCTGGTGCAGGGAAATCGATGATATCGTCATCACCACTCCTCCTTGTCGTAGGGGGAGGCCTCTCTATCGACATATCCATCAGCACCATCATCATCACCATCTGCAGCTCAAAGATCGACCATGTTCCCCTCATAGTTTGTGATTCATGGAAGCCCGGATATTGTTTAAGTGCTATTTGCATGATTGTGATTGGCAACTTGTCTTTATTTGGTGGAGATATTATATTTTCAGATTGCGTTGTAATCCATATGCCTCTCATACATACCATTTTTGTCACTTGTGAGTAGATCCCCATGTTCCTGAGGGCATATGATGAATTAGCTATGATTTCCATATAATATGCAATGAGTATTTGGTCAAATTTTTATCTTTCTGTGATGGTTTTATGTGAATGTCGCACTACTAGGGAAAGGCTCATTTGTGAGTGATGACGCGTAAAGCACACGCCCGTTGGGAACCCCAAGTGGAAGGTGTGATGCGTACAGCAGCAAGTTTCCCTCAGTAAGAAACCAAGGTTTATCGAACCAGTAGGAGTCAAGAAGCACGTCGAAGGTTGATGGCGGCGGGATGTAGTGCGGCGCAACACCAGGGATTCCGGCGCCAACGTGGAACCTGCACAACACAACCAAAGTACTTTGCCCCAACGAAACAGTGAGGTTGTCAATCTCACCGCCTTGCTGTAACAAAGGATTAGATGTATAGTGTGGATGATGATTGTTTGCAGAAAACAGTAGAACAAGTATTGCAGTAGATTGTATTTAATATAAAAGAATGGACCGGGGTCCACAGTTCACTAGAGGTGTCTCTCCCATAAGATAAATAGCATGTTGGGTGAACAAATTACAGTCGGGCAATTGACAAATAGAGAGGGCATGACAATGCACATACATGATATGATAAGTATAGTGAGATTCAATTGGGCATTACGACAAAGTACATAGACCGCTATCCAGCATGCATCTATGCCTAAAAATTCCACCTTCAGGTTATCATCCGAACCCCTTCCAGTATTAAGTTGCAAACAACAGACAATTGCATTAAGTATGGTGCGTAATGTAATCAATAACTACATCCTCGGACATAGCATCAATGTTTTATCCCTAGTGGCAACAGCACATCCACAACCTTAGAACTTTCTCACATCGTCCCAGATTTAATGGAGTCATGAACCCACTATCGAGCATAAATACTCCCTCTTGGAGTTAAGAGTAAAAACTTGGCCAGAGCCTCTACTAATAACGGAGAGCATGCAAGATCATAAACAACACATAGGTAATAGATTGATAATCAACATAACATAGTATTCTCTATCCATCGGATCCCGACAAACACAACATATAGCATTACAGATAGATGATCTTGATCATGTTAGGCAGCTCACAAGATCCAACAATGAAGCACATAAGGAGAAGACGACCATCTAGCTACTGCTATGGACCCATAGTCCAGGGGTGAACTACTCACTCATCACTCCGGAGGCGACCATGGCGGTGAAGAGTCCTCCGGGAGATGATTCCCCTCTCCGGCAGGGTGCCGGAGGCGATCTCCTGAATCCCCCGAGATGGGATTGGCGGCGGCGGCGTCTCAGTAAGGTTTTCCGTATCGTGGCTCTCGGTACTGGGGGTTTCGCGACGGAGGCTTTAAGTAGGCGGAAGGGCTGGTCAGGGGGCCACACGAGGGCCCCACACAACAGGCCGGCGCGGTCAAGGCCCAGGCCGCGCCGCCCTAGTGTGGCATCGCCTCGTGGCCCCACTTCGTAAGTCCTCCGGTCTTCTGGAAGCTTCGTGGAAAAATAGGCCCCTGGGCGTTGATTTCGTCCAATTTCGAGAATATTTCCTTTGTAGGATTTCTGAAACCAAAAACAGCAGAAACAAAGAATGGCTCTTCGGCATCTCGTTAATAGGTTAGTGCCGGAAAATGCATAAATACGACATAAAGTATGCATAAAACATGTAGATATCATCAATAATGTGGCATGGAACATAAGAAATTATCGATACGTCGGAGACGTATCAGCATCCCCAAGCTTAGTTCCTGCTCGTCCCGAGCAGGTAAACGATAACAAAGAGAATTTCTGGAGTGACATGCCATCATAACCTTGATCATACTATTGTAAGCATATGTAATGAATGCAGCGATCAAAACAATGGTAATGACATGAGTAAACAAATGAATCATAAAGCAAAGACTTTTCATGAATAGTACTTCAAGACAAGCATCAATAAGTCTTGCATAAGAGTTAACTCATAAAGCAATAAATACAAGTAAAGGTATTGAAGCAACACAAAGGAAGATTAAGTTTCAGCGGTTGCTTTCAACTTATAACATGTATATCTCATGGATAGTGTCAATGTAAAGTAATATAACAAGTGCAATATGCAAATATGTAGGAATCAATGCACAGTTCACACAAGTGTTTGCTTCTTGAGGTGGAGAGAAATAGGTGAACTGACTCAACATAAAAGTGAAAGAAAGGTCCTTCAAAGAGGAAAGCATCGATTGCTATATTTGTGCTAGAGCTTTTATTTTGAAAACATGAAACAATTTTGTCAACGGTAGTAATAAAGCATATGTATCATGTAAATTATATCTTACAAGTTGCAATCCTCATGCATAGTGTACTAATAGTGCCCGCACCTTGTCCTAATTAGCTCGGATTACCGGGATTATCATCGCAATACACATGTTTTAACCAAGTGTCACAAAGGGGTACCTCTATGCCGCCTGTACAAAGGTCTAAGGAGAAAGCTCGCATTTGGATTTCTCGCTTTTGATTATTCTCAACTTAGACATCCATACCGGGAAAACATAGACAACAGATAATGGACTCCTCTTTAATGAATAAGCATGTAGCAACAATTAATGTTCTCATATGAGATTGAGGATATATGTCCAAAATTGAAACTTCCACCATGGATCATGGCTTTAGTTAGCGGCCCAATGTTCTTCTCTAACATTATGCATGCTCTAACCATTAAATGAGTGGTAAATCTCCCTTACTTCAGACAAGACGGACATGCATAGCAACTCACATGATATTCAACAAAGTGTTGATGGCGTCCCCAGGAACATGGTTATCGCACAACAAGCAACTTAATAAGAGATAAAGTGCATAAGTACATATTCAATACCACAATAGTTTTTAAGGCTATTTTGTCCCATGAGCTATATATTGCAAAGGCGAATGATGGAAATTTAAAGGTAGCACTCAAGCAATTTACTTTGGAATGGCGGAGAAATACCATGTAGTAGGTAGGTATGGTGGACACAAATGGCATAGTGGTTGGCTCAAGGATTTTGGATGCATGAGAAGTATTCCCTCTCGATACAAGGTTTAGGCTAGCAACGTTATTTGAAACAAACACAAGTATGAACCGGTGCAGAAAAACTTACATAAAAGACATATTGTAAACATTATAAGACTCTACACCGTCTTCCTTGTTGTTCAAAACTCAATACTAGAAATTATCTAGACTTTAGAGAGACCAATTATGCAAACCAAATTTTAGCAAGCTCTATGTATTTCTTCATTAATAGGTGCAAAGTATATGATGCAAGAGCTTAAACATGAGCACAACAATTGCCAAGTATCAAATTATTAAAGACATTTTAGAATTACTACATGTAGCATTTCCCGATTCCAACCATATAACAATTTAACGAAGAAGATTCAACCTTCGCCATGAATACTATGAGTAAAGCCTAAGGACATATTTGTCCATATGCAATAGAGGAGCGTGTCTATCTCCCACATAATGAATGCTAGGATCCATTTTATTCAAACAAAAACAAAAAACAAACCGACGCTCCAAGCAAAGCACATAAGATGTGATGGAATAAAAATATAGTTTCAGGGGAGGAACCTGATAATGTTGTCGATGAAGAAGGGGATGCCTTGGGCATCCCCAAGCTTAGACGCTTGAGTCTTCTTAGAATATGCAGGGGTGAACCACCGGGGCATCCCCAAGCTTAGAGCTTTCACTCTCCTTGATCATATTGTATCATTTCCCTCTCTTGATCCTTGAAAACTTCCTCCACACCAAACTCAAAACAACTCATTAGAGGGTTAGTGCACAATAAAAATTTACATGTTCAGAGGTGACATAATCATTCTTAACACTTCTAGACATTGCACAAAGCTACTGGACATTAATGGATCAAAGAAATTCATCCAACATAGCAAAAGAGGCAATGCGAAATAAAAGGCAGAATCTGTCAAAACAGAACAGTTCGTAAAGACGAATTTTAAAGTGGCACCAGACTTGCTCAAATTAAAATGCCCAAATTGAATCAAAGTTGCGTACGTATCTGAGGATCACTCACGTAAATTGGCATAATTTTCTTAGCTACCTACAGAGAATTAGGCCCAGATTCGTGACAGCAAAGAAATCTGTTTCTGCGCAGTAATCCAAATCTAGTATGAACCTTACTATCAACGACTTTACTTGGCACAACAATGCACAAAACTAAGATAAGGAGAGGTTGCTACAGTAGTAACCAACTTCCAAGACTCAAATATAAAATAAAAATACTATAGTAAAAACATGGGTTGTCTCCCATAAGCGCTTTTCTTTAACGCCTTTCAGCTAGGCGCAGAAAGTGTATATCAAGTGTTATCAAGAGATGAAGCATCAACATCATAATTTGTTCTAATAATAGAATCAAAAGGTAACTTCATTCTCTTTCTAGGGAAGTGTTCCATACCTTTCTTAAGAGGAAATTGATATTTAATATTACCTTCCTTCATATCAATGATAGCTCCAACAGTTCGAAGAAAAGGTCTTCCCAATATAATGGGACAAGATGCATTGCATTCAATATCCAAGACACCAAAATCAACGGGGACAAGGTTATTGTTAACGGTAATACGAACATTATCAACTCTCCCCAAAGGTTTCTTTGTAGCATGATCAGCAAGATTAACATCCAAATAACAATTTTTCAATGGTGGCAAGTCAAGCATATTATAGATTTTCTCAGGCATAACGGAAATACTTGCACCAAGATCACATAAAGCATTACAATCAAAGTCATTGACCTTCATCTTAATGATGGGCTCCCAACCATCCTCTAGCTTTCTAGGAATAGAAGATTCACGTTCTAGTTTCTCTTCTCTAGCTTTTATGAGAGCATTCGTAATATGTTTTGTAAAGGCTGAATTTATAGCACTAGCATTGGGACTTTTAGCAAGCTTTTGTAAAAACTTAATGACTTCAGAGATGTGGCAATCATCAAAGTCTAAACCATTATGATCTACAGCAATGGGATCATCATCCCCAATGTTGGAAAAAAATTCAGCAGTTTTATCACAAAGTAGCTTTAGCAGTTTTAGCAGTTTCTGGCAGTTTTGCAGGCTTTGCATTAGAAGTGGAAACATTGCCAACACCAATTCTTTCACCATTATTAGTAGGAGGTGCAGCAACATGTGGAACATTAGCATTGCTAGTGGTGGTAATAGTCCAAACTTTAGCTACATTATTCTCTTTAGCTAGTTTTTCATTTTCTTCTCTTTCCCACCTAGCATGCAATTCAGCCATCAATCTTATATTCTCATTAATTCTAACTTGGATGGCATTTGCTGTAGTAACAATTTTATTTTCAATATCCTTATTAGGCATAACTTTCAATTTCAAAAGATCAACATCAGAGGCAAGACTATCAACCTTAGAAGCAAGAATATCAATTTTATTGAGCTTTTCCTCAACAGATTTGTTAAAAGCAGTTTGTGTACTTATAAATTCTTTAAGCATAGCTTCAAGACCAGGGGGTGTGTTCCTATTATTGTTGTAAGAATTCTCATAAGAGTTACCATAACCGTTACCATTATTATAAGGATATGGCCTATAGTTATTACTAGAATTGTTCCGATAAGCATTGTTGTTGAAATTATTATTTTTAATGAAGTTCACATCAACATGTTCTTCTTGGGCAACCAATGAAGCTAATGGAACATTATTAGGATCAACATTAGTCCTATCATTCACAAGCATAGACATAATAGCATCAATCTTATCACTCAAGGAAGAGGTTTCTTCGACAGAATTTACCTTCTTACCTTGTGGAGCTCTTTCCGTGTGCCATTCAGAGTAATTAATCATCATATTATCAAGAAGCTTTGTTGCTTCACCAAGAGTGATGGACATAAAGGTCCCTCCAGCAGCTGAATCCAATAGGTTCCGCGAAGAAAAATTCAATCCTGCATAAAAGGTTTGGATGATCATCCAAGTAGTCAGTCCATGAGTTGGGCAATTTTTAACCAAAGATTTCATTCTTTCCCAAGCTTGTGCAACATGCTCATTATCCAATTGTTTAAAATTCATTATGCTACTCCTCAAAGATATAATTTTAGCAGGGGGATAATATCTACCAATAAAAGCATCCTTGCATTTAGTCCATGAATCAATAATATTTCTAGGCAGAGATAGCAACCAATCTTTAGCTCTTCCTCTTAATGAGAAAGGA
Source organism: Lolium perenne (assembly GCF_019359855.2). Taxonomy (NCBI): domain Eukaryota; kingdom Viridiplantae; phylum Streptophyta; class Magnoliopsida; order Poales; family Poaceae; genus Lolium; species Lolium perenne. The sequence goes on from NC_067247.2 coordinate 383,637,511, forward strand.
AACAATTTTAATTTTATAATGTCACCATCTACATCCTTATATTTTTGCATTTCACATAGTTCAACAAAATTATTGAGATGGGCAGCAGCATCATCAGAACTAACACCAGAAAATTGCTCTCGCATAACAAGATTCAGTAAAGCAGGTTTAATTTCAAAGAATTCTGCTGTAGTAGCAGGTGGAGCAATAGGTGTGCATAAGAAATCATTATTATTTGTGATAGTGAAGTCACACAACTTAGTATTTTCAGGAGTATTCATTTTAACAGTAGTAAATAAAGCAAACTAGATAAAGTAAATGCAAGTAACTAATTTTTTTGTGTTTTTGATATGGAGAACAAGACAGTAAATAAAGTAAAGCTAGCAACTAATTTTTTTGTGTTTTGATATAATGCAGCAAACAAGAAAGTAAATAAAATAAAGCAAGACAAAAACAAAGTAAAGAGATTGGATTGTGGAGACTCCCCTTGCAGCGTGTCTTGATCTCCCCGGCAACGACGCCAGAAATTTAGCTTGATGACGCGTAAAGCACACGCCTGTTGGGAACCCCAAGTGGAAGGTGTGATGCGTACAGCAGCAAGTTTCCCTCAGTAAGAAACCAAGGTTTATCGAACCAGTAGGAGTCAAGAAGCACGTCGAAGGTTGATGGCGGCGGGATGTAGTGCGGCGCAACACCAGGGATTCCGGCGCCAACGTGGAACCTGCACAACACAACCAAAGTACTTTGCCCCAACGAAACAGTGAGGTTGTCAATCTCACCGGCTTGCTGTAACAAAGGATTAGATGTATAGTGTGGATGATGATTGTTTGCAGAAAACAGTAGAACAAGTATTGCAGTAGATTGTATTTAATGTAAAAGAATGGACCGGGGTCCACAGTTCACTAGAGGTGTCTCTCCCATAAGATAAATAGCATGTTGGGTGAACAAATTACAGTCGGGCAATTGACAAATAGAGAGGGCATGACAATGCACATACATGATATGATAAGTATAGTGAGATTCAATTGGGCATTACGACAAAGTACATAGACCGCTATCCAGCATGCATCTATGCCTAAAAAGTCCACCTTCAGGTTATCATCCGAACCCCTTCCAGTATTAAGTTGCAAACAACAGACAATTGCATTAAGTATGGTGCGTAATGTAATCAATAACTACATCCTTGGACATACCATCAATGTTTTATCCCTAGTGGCAACAGCACATCCACAACCTTAGAACTTTCACGTCATCGTCCTGCATTTAATGGAGGCATGAACCCACTATCGAGCATAAATACTCCCTCTTGGAGTTAAGAGTAAAAACTTGGCCAGAGCCTCTACTAATAACGGAGAGCATGCAAGATCATAAACAACACATAGGTAATAGATTGATAATCAACATAACATAGTATTCTCTATCCATCGGATCCCGACAAACACAACATATAGCATTACAGATAGATGATCTTGATCATGTTAGGTAGCTCACAAGATCCAACAATGAAGCACATAAGGAGAAGACGACCATCTAGCTACTGCTATGGACCCATAGTCCAGGGGTGAACTACTCACTCATCACTCCGGAGGCGACCATGGCGGTGAAGAGTCCTCCGGGAGATGATTCCCCTCTCCGGCAGGGTGCCGGAGGCGATCTCCCGAATCCCCCAAGATGGGATTGGCGGCGGCGGCGGCGTCTCAGTAAGGTTTTCCGTATCGTGGCTCTCGGTACTGGGGGTTTCGCGACGGAGGCTTTAAGTAGGCGGAAGGGCTGGTCAGGGGGGCACAGGAGGGCCCCACACAACAGGCCAGCGCGGCCAAGGCCCAGGCCACGCCGCCCTAGTGTGGCATCGCCTCGTGGCCCCACTTCGTAAGTCCTCCGGTCTTCTGGAAGCTTCGTGGAAAAATAGGCCCCTGGGCGTTGATTTCGTCCAATTCCGAGAATATTTCCTTTGTAGGATTTCTGAAACCAAAAACAGCAGAAAACAGCAACTGGCTCTTCGGCATCTCGTTAATAGGATAGTGCCGGAAAATGCATAAATACGACATAAAGTATGCATAAAACATGTAGATATCATCAATAATGTGGCATGCAACATAAGAAATTATCGATACGTCGGAGACGTATCAGCGAGCACCTAAATGCCTATTCTGTGGCACACGGGTGGTGCGCCACAGAATCCTCACCATAAAAATTAGATTTCTGTGGCGCACCAGCCCATGCGCCACAGAATATTAACTTTCTGTGGCGCACTGTTGCCTCAGTGCGCCACAGAAATATGCGTGCCGCAGAATTAGTTTTTGGTGCGCCACAAAATTAGTTACCTGTATATACGATTTTGTACTGCTTAAGTGTGTCACCCTACGGTTCGTGAACTATGCAGACATGATCGAGACTCCTCTCCGATCAATAATCAATAGTGTGACCTGGAGATCCATAATGGCTCCCACACATAGCGATTACTTAGTGATCGAATGAACCAATAACATATGATACCGATTCCCTCTGTCGCACGATACTTTACTTATCCGAGATTCGATCATCAGTATCTCTATACCTAGTTCAACCTCGTTACCGATAAGTACTCTTTACTCATATCGTGGTATGTCATCTCTTGTGACCTTGTCACATGCTTGCAAGCCAATTAGACGACATTCCACCGAGAGGGCCTAGAGTATATCTATCCATCATCAGGATGGACAAATCTCACTCTTGATCTATATGCCTCAACTTATACTTTCTGAATACTTAATTCCATCTTTATAACCACCCCTTTACGTAGTGGCGTTTGATGTAATTAAAGTACCCATCCGGTGTAAGTGATTTACATGATCTCATGGTCGAAGGACTAGGTTACTATGTATCGAAAGCTTATAGCAAGTTGAACTTAATGACTTGATCTCATGTTATGCTTACTATGGGCGTATGTCCATCACATCATTCTCCCAATGATATGATCTTGTTATTAATAACATCCAATGTTCATGATCAGGAAACCATGATCATCTATTAATCAATAAGCTAGTTTAACAAGAGGCTTACTAGGGATTCTGGTTTGTTTACAAAACGCACATGTATTAATGTTTCTGTTTAATACAATTATAGCATGAGATGTAAAAATTTATCATCAACACTAAGATATAACAATAAATACTTTTATTATTTCCTCTTGGGCATATCTTCAACAGTCTCCCACTTGCACTAGAGTCAATAATCTAGTTAATATTTGTAAAGATCTAACACCGTGGCCTTCTGGTGCTTATCATGTTTGCTCATGGGAGAGGTTTCAGTCAACGAATCTGACATGCTCAGAAATGTGTGTAGTTTGTAATTCATTTGCGTCTCCACGCATTACTCATTTTCCAAATGATTCAGCATTAATCGTATATGTTTGGTCTTTTGGTGGAACCTTAATTCCACGGTCTGAATTATGTTACCAATATTGTCACACACAATATAGCTTCATAGTTCTGACACTACCAGAACTACACCAAGTTCTAAAAGAACTTCTTACTCAAACACCCTCGGTCATTGTCAAAACAATGATATACTCTGCCTCCGTTTGTAGAATCCATCACAATATTTAGAACTCATCTAAATCTAGCATATACTTCTTCCAGCCCATTGTGCTACCTTTTAATGAACACTAAGCCAAATTGAGATTTGAAATTCATTTTTATATTTGACCAAACTACTATCGGTGCAACACCTTACAGCGATTTGTTTGTCATTACCCCATATAAAACTATATATATCATTGGTTTTTCTAAAGCACTCCAGGATATTCTTACTATTGTCCAATGATCATCATCTGAATCATTCTGGTATATGCTCGTAACACTTTAGAGCATAGGACATCTGATTGTGTACATATTATTCGTGATCCAAAATCACTTCATGTGTTTTTACTCATTGAGTGTCAAATACACTCAAGTCTTGTTCAAACCTCCATATGGAAAAGAACACCTTCTTGATGTTTTTATATTGAACTACTTCAATATTCATTGTATGTACTTTGACTTAAACTTATTATTCGTTTCAATCTATCTACATAGATCTTGACGCTAAATATGTTTTTAGTCCACATCCTTTCATTGAAGTTAATTTTCAATGAAACCTTCTAATCACATCAAGTACATGATTGCACTATTTATAATCAATGAAATGTCATCTACATAAAGTATTATAAATATGTCTCAGCGCTCCCACTTAATTTCTTGCAAATGCAAGCATCTTCATCGCTTCTGATGAAATCAAAACTCTTTGATTATTTCATCCAGTGAAGATTCCAACTCCGTGATACGCACTTCATCCAGTAAAGTTTGTATACCTATCTAGTATTCCACGGACTAGAAAAACTCTTGGTTGTATCTAGTATACATCCTTAATACTCACTTCTGGTAAGGAATGTATTTCTGGCATCCTACTCTCATATTTCATAAAAGAAATATGTAGCGATTTCTAGAATAATCCGCATAGACTATAAGCATCGCTACGGAAAATCTAATCTTATCGTAGTCAACTCTTTGAACTTTGTCGTAAACTTTTTTTCGACAAGTCGAGCTTCTTCAAGGATATTGCATCCATGTCCATCAATTTTATTGATCCATTTACTTTCAAAGAGTATTCACCTATCTTGGATCTCATGGCACTTAGCCATCTTAACGGAGTCAGGGCCCATCATAACTTCTTTGTATGTAGTTGGTCTATCATTGTTCAAATCAATCCTTTGTCCACAAATCATTTATTTGATCACAAAGTAAACCATACCTACAAGGTTCAATAGGTACTCCGATCTCCATGACTATAACACTTTGTGGACATGGGAGCCATGAGCGTCGTAGCCGCTTCCGGAACCATTTCCGATGATGTGCTAATCTGACCATTAGCTCAGGTTCATCAACCTTATCGAGTTCCATTGTCCTCCCACTTGAATATTTCGCGAGAACCAATTTCTTGGAAATAAGCAAGAAACATCTACAAACATTTTGTCTTTGACTTCAAAGTGGAAAGAATTCCCAATTTATTCTCTGAGATAACCAACGAAGATATTCATCCGATTTTGGTTTAAAACTCATTTACTTATGCTATGCATACCAAAATTTAAGAAAGGACTATTAGGGTTTATACCCATGCCATAACTCATATGGTGTCATTTCAACGGATTATGATGACGCTCTACTTAGGGTGCGGCTATTAGGGTGCGGCTTGTTGGTTCGCTCGTGCTTGGGCGAGCTCCGGCCCAACAACAACGTAGCCCGTCCTGCTTATGCTCTTCTTAGAGAGTAGTCTTCGTAATGGTCGTGTTCATCTCTGTTGTTTTGCCCTTTCGGTTGTAGGCTCTTTGGTAGGCTGCTATTACTTCATCGTTGGAGGCGTGATTAATTAAAGTACCTTTAACAAATATGATGAGGACATCCCTACCACACTACTACCTCCGTCATTACAAGATGAAGATGATGCTGCTGTGAAGCTCAAGTCCAATGAAGTTAGGATTGGACCAATGACACGAGCTCGTGCGAAGCTACTTAAACAACAGGTGAACTTGTTCCTAAGTGATACTTTGATCGATGAGAACTTTATACTGCCTAAGTCGTATTACTTATGTATGATCAGGTATGAAGAGGAACCAAGCATCGCACGAGGAGGAGAGGAGCAGCTGGACAAGAAGCTGGACATGGAGCTGGAAATGAAGACATCCCATGGACGCGCGAGGGAGGAGCGGGAGGCATGCGCGAGAGGAGGAGATTTTCAGGCCGGCGCCAGGCACGGTAAGACCGGCCATGACGCCGGGCCACCCGGTCCCAGCCCCGGTCGGCCAGCTTCCACGCTGGATTAGTGTTGTGGGTATACTTTATGGGTATATCAACGGCGTGGCCTAGATCCGGCAAGCCCAGGTGGCCCATAGTTGGTGGTGAGGCATGTGGCCCATCGGGCGGCCCAGTTGCTGTAGATCATGAAGGATGAAGTCCAGCCCAGGAACGAGGAGCCAGATCCTAACCGACCTACGAAGGAGGCCGGATCCGTGAAGGCCCATGAAGTATCCGGATCCAGCGTGACCTAGAAGGAAGGCGGATCCTTGACATACACGGCAAGGCTTTGTACCGTAGTTAGGCAACTTGTATTCCGGCTAGGACTCTCCATGTAAACCCTAGATCCGAGCGTCTATATAAGCCGGATCCCGGGAGCCCTAGAGGCAGAACCACAACTCATTGTAACAACGCGAAAGCGCCCAGATAATTCCAGACAAGCAGCAGTAGGCCCTGTCATCGTGCAGGTGTTCCGAAGCTGGGTAACTCGCGTACCACCGTCCCGAGAGCACTCCGCCCTATGGCCCCTACTTCTTCTCCCCCTCGTGAGGATCCCTCCTCCGGGATACCGTCGATTAGGCAACGACAGTTGGCGCCCACCGTGGGGCCTGTGGCGTCTGGAGGCCGGAACCGGGAGGGTTCCGCCATGGGAAGCTACGACGACACCATCACTGTGGGGCGCGTCCTTTACGCCGGGAATCTGCCGATCGTCCCTCCGGATGAGTGCTGGATTCCGGCTAGGACAAACCCCGTCAAGCTCTCCATCGTCCCAATTGGCGGCATACACATCTTCATCGGGGAAACCGTCGATTCCGACGGAAACCCACTGGTAAGTAACGCAGACGCGACCGCCGCAGCTGGACGCCATCGCGAAGATCCGATACGAGATGCAGGAGCTTCCCAAGGAAGATTCCGCCTCGGATCCGAAATTTCAAAGCCCACCCAATCCGCCCCTGAGCAGGAAACAACGGTGGAAGACCAATGCAGATCCACCTGGGTCTCCCAGGTGTTAGAAAAGCAGAGGTGCCACTTCGTACACTTCTTGGCCCATACCGCCGGAACCGCCCCTCAGGAAGACGGAGCTGGTCCTGAGCAGGTAGAGGCACCGGAACACAACGCGGATCCGGATCAGGCTGAGCTTGTCGGAGAGAGCGAAACTCCGGTTGAAGAGTCGATTTTAGGCAATCTGAGCCCAATTTCGGAAGATACCCCCTCCATGGAGTCTGATGACTTCGTTCGCAAGATAAGGGAATACGGATACAGTGATCAGCCTGAAGTCGACTCCGCCCAGCCTAAGCAGGTTCTCGCAACGATAGCAGCGCAGGGACAAACTGGATCTGAAGAACCAACCAGCCAATCTGACCCTCAACCATCCCACCAAGGATCTCCAATGTCTCGGGTGCGACCCCACAGGGATTCTTCCTCGAAGGAAATCCTGTCTGCTGAGGAGATGGCCGCGCGAGCAGTTCTTAACACACCTATAACCCCGGGCGACGCCGCAGATCTGGAGGCTCTAGAGGCCACTAGAAAAGAAATGCTGGCCACAGCCAAGAAGCTCGCCGATACCGAAGCTGCGTTAAGGGAAGAGAGGGCAGAAGCTGCAGGATTGGCGGAAAATTTCGACAGACAGGATCGCGAGATTGCTGCCACACTCGAGCAGGTCAAGAGCATGAGGGCTGAGTGGGAAGTAAAGATGATCTATGCGCAGGCGGAGGCCGATCGAATTGTTAGAGAAGCAATTCCGCCTCGCAGGATACCCTTTAACACGCCCGCAGAGCACCAGCCACTGGAAACCCCAAAGGACAACATGCAAAAAGCTGCGGAACTGTTGAAGAAGAAGGACGAAGAAGTTGATGTCAACTATCTTCGCACACTCGTCGCTTCAGCAATGCAGCAGCAAAGCAAGGCGGATACTTCGCGCAAGTTGGAATCCAATCCGGATAACTGTATATCTACCGCGCAGAAGGATGCCCGCGCTGATCGGCGACCCGATGATGAATCACATACCGGATCCTCGGAGCGCAGAAGGAAAGCCAGAGAACACCCAAATCCGATCCCCGTACCATCAAAGACGCCACCGTCAGATCCAAGAAAGGGAAAGGATGCAATGTACTCTGGACGGGACAAGTACCGCAACCCCTCTCCTCCGCCCAACGGTTACCCGCGACCCCCTCGCCGCCGTAGTCCAGCCGGAAACACCATGCCCCCAGGGCATGGTGGGATTGTTATCCGCGACAACGTGCTGCCAAGAAACAGAAGCAGGGAGCGCTCGCCGGAACCCCGCCGGAACCAGAACAATGTTCGTGAGACCGAGCCCAAGAGGAGTCGGAACGAGGAGCGGGACCAAGAGCCTCGCCGGAGCCGCGACCCGGAGCCTCGCCGGAATGTCCAGGGCAGCCAGCGCCACGGCGAAGGCAGCTACAGAAGCCGGAGCCAGCACCAGGAAGGCCGAGGAGAGTCAGAAGGCGGAAGCAAGAAATCGAACCGCCCACCTCGCAGGTCTCCCTCACCACCACCTAGCGGCGGCGGCGGAGGTGGAGGCGGAGGCAACGGTCGAAGATCTCGCTCTCGCTCAAAGTCTCCTCGCCACGGCTCACGCGACGCACGGGATCGCCTCAACGAATACAGAACCGACTACATTGGTCCGAAGTGCTTTGGCAGGATGATTCGAGAGGAACCAAAGCCAAGGATGAACCTCAAGCTACCCGGAAACCTGAAGCATTATGATGGCACCGAAAGGACGGATACCTGGATTGAGGATTACTACAATGCTGTAACCTTTGCCGGAGGAACCCCTAACATCGCCTGCCGCATGCTTCAGTTGTACCTTGTAGGTCCAGCCCGGATCTGGCTCAGCGACCTCGAGAAAAATTCCATCTTTTGCTGGTTCGACCTGAAGAACGCTTTCGAGAAACACTTCAGGGGCACATACAAGAGACCTGCCACAACAAGCGACCTGCAGGCATGTATCCAGAAGAAGGGCGAAACATCGAGGAATTTCCTCACCCGATGGTTGGCATGCAGAAACGAGTGCGAGAACGTTGACAACCGCACAGCAATGCACGCCTTCATTTGGGGCTTGCAGCGAGGAGGATTGCTGCGACACAAGCTAACTTGCTTGGTCAATGCAAATCAACTGACGTTGGACGACATGATCACCATCGCCAGCGATCACACTGCCGCCGATGACGACGCAGGCGGTGATCTCGCAGCCACAGCAATCCCCCTGCATCAGCAAAAGAAGAACCGTGACAACGGTAGCAGCAGCAGCCATAAGCGCAAGAACCCTGATGACCAGAAGAGTGGCGGATCCGAGATGATCGCCATGGCGTTTCAACGCGGAGGTTCAGGAGGCGGCAGAGGACGCGGACACGGAGGCGGAGCCGGCAGGGGTCAGCAGCATACCTCCGAGGTCACAGCTGGCGGATCCCGCGCCCCGCAAACCTATGAGGAATACAGAGACATGCCCTGCCTGGCCCATCTGGATCCGGCTACGGGGAAGTCCACCCACACCAACCGCAACTGCAAGTGGGTCAATGATCTAAAGAACGACCCGGAGGCAGGATACAAGCGCGCCCGGAAGCACCGCCCACGCGGCAAAGGTGGCAAGGGCAAGAACAAGGACAAAGAAGATGATAGTTCCGAGGCGATGGACGAGGATGATAACTCGCCGGATCCCAAGGCAGGATCCGCAGGAAAATCCAACCCATTCGATAAAAAGAGCGTGGGGGCTTACCACACTTTCCTCGGAACCCCAACAGTCCGCGCTACCAAGTCAGCTACCCGGATCCTGAACGCCACAGTTCCGGCTGTGCCGCAGTATGTCAGGTGGTCGGAAGTCCCGTGCACATTTGACAGGGAGGATCACCCTGCCGTTGTGCCAAAAGAATGCTACGCCTTGGTTGTAAGTCCCCGCATAGACGGGTATGACTTCTCCAAGTGCCTCATGGATGGTGGGGCCAGTCTGAACATCATGTACCTGGAGACTCTAGAGCGGATGAACCTCACCAGGGAACAGCTCAAACACAGCAACACTGAGTTTCATGGCGTGGTTCCGGGTAAGAAGGCGAATTCCCTCGGCAGCATAACACTTCCCGTGGCTTTTGGCGATGTTCATAATTTCCGCCAAGAGAAGATCACGTTTGAAGTTGTGCCCTTCAAGAGCTCCTACCACGTCATCTTCGGCAGGCCCACCTACCACAAGTTCCACGCAAGAGCGTGCTACATCTACAACAAGCTCAAGATTCCGGGTCCTAAAGGTATGATTACCGTATCCGGAGACTACAAAAAGGCTCATGAGTGCGAGTTAGGCGAAGCCGCCTTCGCAGAGTCTGTGATATCTGGAGAAGAGCTGAAAGGCTACAGAGCCGCGGTGGATCCGACTGCGATGCAGACCACCAAGAAGCAGATCTCCGAGCAGAAAACCTCCTTCACGGCCGCGATAGAAACCAAGAAGCACGACCTCATCCCAGGTGACTCTTCCAAGCAGGTTTCGGTCGGAGCCAACATGGACCCCAAATAGGAAGACGCGCTCGTCGAGTTCCTCCGCGCTAACATGGATATCTTCGCATGGAAACCTTCTGACATGTCCGGAGTACCTAGGGAACTCGCCGAGCACTACCTCAACATAAATACGGGGGCCAAACCGGTGAAGCAAGCTATGCGACGCTTTGGAGACAAGAAGCGCCGCGCCATAGGAATGGAACTAGCAAAGTTACTAGAAGCAGGTTTTATAATAGAAGTTATCCACACCGATTGGGTCGCGAATCCCGTCCTTGTACCCAAAAAAGACACTGAAATACTAAGAATGTGCATCGATTACTCTGGCTTGAACAAGCATTGCCCGAAGGATCCATTCCCCTTGCCGCGCATTGACCAAGTCATTGATTCGACGGCGGGGGCGGAACTTCTGTGTTTTCTTGATGCGTATTCCGGGTATCATCAGATCCGGATGAAGGAATCCGACCAAAAGGCGACTTCATTCATTACCCCGTTTGGCACTTACTGCTATGTCACCATGCCTTTCGGTTTGAAAAATGCAGGTGCCACCTACCAACGAACGATGCAGCGGTGCCTGAAGGACCAAATCGGCCGGAACGTGCACGCTTACGTCGACGACATCGCGGTCATGACCCGGAAAGGATCCGACTTGATCAGCGACCTCACAGAAACCTTCGACAACCTCCGCAGGTACAAGATGATGTTGAATCCGCTGAAGTGCGTTTTTGGCGTGCCAGCCGGAAAACTCCTTGGCTTCATAGTCTCTCACAGAGGCATTGAGGTTAACCCGGAAAAGATCAAGGCAATCCTGTGCATCAAACGGCCAACTTGTCTCAAAGATGTGCAACGACTAACTGGTTGCGTCGCAGCAATCAGTAGGTTTGTTAGCCGTCTTGGCGAGAAGGCGCTACCTCTGTACAAGCTGCTGAAGAAAACAGACAAATTCGTCTGGGACGACGCAGCTGACGCAGCTCTTCGAGGGTTGAAGGAAATACTCACCTCCCCACCTATCTTGGCAGCTCCAGCAGAGTCAGAGCCAATGCTCCTTTATCTGGCAGCTACCAACAAAGTCATCAGCCTCGTCATCGTGGTGGAGCGAAAGGAAGAAGGTCATGAATATGACGTCCAAAGACCTGTCTACTACATTAGCGAGGTGCTGACGGAGTCAAAACAAAGATACCCTCACTTTCAGAAGCTAGCCTATGGAGTGTTCCTGGGCAGCCGGAAGCTGAGGCATTACTTCCAAGAACATCCAGTAACAGTCGTGAGCAAGGCTCCGCTATCAACAATTCTCAACAACGCTGACGCAACAGGACGTACGGCTAAATGGGGCATTGAACTATCCGCCTTCGACATCGCTTACAAGCCCAGGACTGCGGTTAAATCCCAAGTCTTGGCAGATTTCGTCGCAGATTGGACAGAAGCTCCGGATGCAAGTCTGGAGCCGGAACCAGAAACATGGGTCATGCACTTCGATGGATCCAAGCAGCATCAAGGCTCAGGAGCCGGAGTCACCCTGAAATCCCCTACCGGAGAAGAACTGCAGTACGTTCTGCAGATCCACTTCGAAGCTACAAATAACATGGCGGAATACGAGGCTCTACTACACGGTCTACGCATCGCTAAGGAAATTGGGATCAAGCACATCATATGCTGTGGAGATTCCGACCTGGTGGCACAACAAGTAGCCGGAACCTGGAACGCCAGAAACTCCGTCATGGCGGCCTACAGAGACGAAGTTGATGAGATCGCCAAGTGCTTCCTCGGATACGAAGTCAAGTACGTCAGGAGAGACGATAACACAGCGGCAGACATGCTATCCAAGCTCGGATCCGGCAGGAAGCAAATTCCGCCCGGCATTTTCCTGGAGCATCTCCGGATACCCTCAGTTAAGGGCGCTAACCCGGAAAATCCAGAGGTGGCAGTATCTCCGGCTAGGGAGGTGATGGCTATCATTCCGGCTTGGACACAGCCTTTCCTGGACTACTCATCGATCAGAAGTTGCCAGAGGACGAGGTCCTCGCACGACAGATCGTCAGACGAGCGAGAACCTACACAATTGTTGATGGACAGCTCTACAAACGAAGTGCAGCGGGGGTGTTTCTCAAATGCGTCTCCAATCAAGATGGCATTGAAATCCTCAGAGAGATCCACGCAGGGGATTGCGGGCATCACGCCGCTCCCAGATCCCTCGTTGCCAAAGCTTTCCGGCTAGGATTCTACTGGCTCACAGCTAAAGAAGATGCTGACAAGCTGGTAAAAACCTGCCGAGGTTGTCAGTACTACGCTACTCAACCAAACGCTCCAGCCCAAGAGCTGAAGACCATACCTATCACCTGGCCATTTGCGGTCTGGGGGCTCGATATGGTTGGTAAGTTAAAAAGATCATCTCCTGGCGGTTTTGAATACCTTCTGGTCGCTGTTGACAAATTCAGCAAGTGGATCGAGGCAAAGCCAGTGAGAAAAGCCGATGGTGCTACGGCACTAAAATTCGTCTGCAGCCTCGTGATGAGATTCGGCATCCCACACAGCATAATCACAGATAATGGCACAAACTTCGCCCAAGGAGAGTTGAGGGATTATTGTGACACAATGGGGATTCGACTGGACCTTGCATCTGTGGCTCATCCACAATCTAACGGTCAGGTTGAAAGGGCTAACGGTCTAATATTATCAGGAATTAAGCCGCGCCTTGAAGAACCACTGCGACGAGCAGCTGGAGCTTGGGCTGACGAGCTGGAAGCTGTTTTGTGGAGTTTACGAACTACCCCTAACAGATCAACAGGGTTTACCCCTTTTTTCCTGGTATACGGATCCGAAGCCGTGCTACCCTCCGACATCATCCACGATTCACCGCGAGTTTCCGCCTACAATGAAGAAACAGCTGATGAGGCCAGACAGCTATCTGTGGACCTGATTGAGGAAGCTCGGAACCTAGCTGATCAGCGCTCCGCCATCTACCAGCAGAAGCTCCGACGCTATCACAGTCGTCGAGTTCGGAATCGCTCTTTCATGGCAGGAGACCTGGTCCTCCGCCTTCGACAGGTGAAAGACCATAAGCTGCAAACTCCATGGGAAGGACCCTTCGTCATTAGCAAAGTGCTCCATAACGGATCGTACTACCTTGTGGATTTCCGCGAGCTGAGGGATAGACCTGCTAACTGGCACCGGAAACGCAAGCGTGAGGATCCAGATGACATCTACGATGAAACAGATCGCCCTTGGAACATCGCACAGCTACGTCCTTTCTACACTTAGCATATTTTTTCCGAGTTATAAACTCTGTAATACTTATACATGATCAATGAAATAAAGCTTATGGTTCACTCTTTGAGTCTTTTACCTCCTTTACTTGTTCATTTTAGATCGTGTATGTTTTTTCCGACTAAAACCGCAGAGCTGGATATTTCCGCCTAGGCGTGTATGAAAGTTGTGATTTCCAAAACCGTCTATTAAGACGTAAGCTTAAGTTTTCTGATTAAGTTGTTATCTATTGCGAACTCGTGGATTCCTAGTAGCGATTTCCGGCACCTATGCCTGGGGGCTTGTTTCCGCGGTTATGGACGGACTGCCATTGGGCTTCGTCGCCGCTGGCGAGCATTTCCGGCTAAGGTTTTCCGGCTCGCGGAAGGTCAAGCGAGTAAGCCGGAAAACAATGAAGTCAGCACTTGCTTTCCGACATAAAACGAAACATGCAAATAATTCAAAAGGATAGCAGGATAAGTTTTCCGCCCATGCATAATTGTTTCGTCCCTAGATACTTAAGAATTTAAAGTTATATTACAAACCCTCGCTGGGGCCAAAATGATGCATTGTTTCTCCCGCAGGAATAAAAGTTCTCACTCCCCCTTGGCCGGAGAAGTCTTGCCCTCTGAGTCTTTCTTCTCGGGGTCTTCGGCCGGAGAAGACACGTCTTCATCACTTTCTTTTTCTTCAGAAGTAGCAGCGCTGGTCTTGGGTTCCTCTTGGGGAGCGTCCTTGGAGCTGGTCCAGGTGTATTGGGTTCCGGATTCCGCAGGTCGCGCCTTCGCGGCGAGCTCTTTCTGAAGTTCCTCTTCCAAGGGCTCGTCGGCGGGAAGAACGACCTTGTCGTAGAATTCATCATGACGGATCCTGCGCGCGATACGGGTGTCGTAGCCGCTCACTGCATCCAGCAGCGCGCTGACATCCGCATCCGGAGGAACGCCCGTGGTCACTTGATCAAGATCAAAACCCGGATTATGTGCTAGGCACATGGTCAAGGCCATTGCAGCTGCGCCTCGGGCTGATGATGCTTGCAGATCCGTCACCAGCTCCGGCAGAACATCCATCTTCCCAACAAGCTTGCGAACGTTGCATGTGCGACTCCTCTTGATGGATAAGTTGTAGCATATCTTGCGGGAGGCGGAGATGAGATCTTTGCAATCATCGCCTGCGAGTTGAAGAAGGTCATCCCGGGGGAACAAATTCCGGCGCTGCTCCGGATAACCAAGTGGCTCTGCATAAAGATAATCAGGATATAAGCATGCAATCTGAGCACAAAGTAAAAAGTCGGAGCAAACATCTGGGCAAGGTTTCAGTAGCCTACCCAGAATGTTCTCGTTGAGCAAGTCCCAGTGATGCTCCGCGGTCTCCATATATTTCCGGAGTCCATTGAGCTCTTTTTGCTGCCTCTTGATGGTCTCGCTGTCAGCATTTTTCTTCAGCAACATCTCGCCCTTTTCCCTGATGTGTTCGGAGTTTTTCTCCGCCAGCTGCTTCTCGGCCTGCTCCCTCTTTAGTTCCGCCTCCTTTAGTTTCGTTTCCAAATCTTGGTACGAGGAGCGCAGGTTCTCAAGTTCAGATGAGGCTGTAGCAAGGGAAGAGGATGCGCCTATAAATAACATAAGTTAACAACAACGTTCTAAGTCGGAATATGGCTAATGACGAAGAAGGCGGAAACCAACCTTGGGCGTCCGCCAGCTGTTTGGTCAGCTCCGCATTCTCATCCTTCAGAGTCCGGATATTTTCCGCCTGGCTCAGAGTAACACGGCGCTGCAGGGCAATGTTCTTGTGCAGCTCGTAGTGCAGCGCCTGCTGTTCCTGTAAAATTTAAACAGGGCAGGAGTAAAAATTCACTTTAATAACAGTGGTTTCTTTCAAAGCATCATTGCCGGAACCTTTCCGCCATAATGCTTGGGGGCTACTGGTCCAATTTTTTAAAAAAAAAACTTTCCTGGAAGTAATCTTTCTCTAAGCATCTAAGCGCTAACTATTATTTGAGTTTCCGCCTACATGCTTGGGGGCTACTGGGGAGTACCTTTTGCTTGCAGATGAGCTTGTCGAAGAACTGGCCGACATCCTTCTTAAAATCCTGGATCTCCGATGTCGCAGCATCAGGTTTCCCCCAGGCGTTGTTCAGCATGGCGTTGAGCAGGTCTTGTTCAAGCTCCCACTTCTCTGCCTCAGTTAACTTGTTGAAAAACTTGGTAGCATATGCCTTGGGGGTGGAAGTGGTATCAGCCGGATCTCCAAAGTTCTTCGGAAAAACGACGATGTCGCCAGCGCCGTCTCCAGCCTTCTCGGAAGAAGTGACTTCAACCTCTCCTTGGCCTTGTACTTCCGTGTCTTCTTGGGCAGGGCCTTTGGCCTTAGGATCGTCTCCGCCCACCTTCTCGCTGCTAACCGGAATTATTTCCGGTGGAGAGTTTGTAGCAGGAGGGGGAGATGGATCAGCCTGAGGGGGAGATGGTTGAGGAGTAGGGTGGGAAGCGCTTGGCGGAACTGGGGTAGAAGGACCAACAGCCGGAGACTTTTTCATATATTTGGTGATGGGTTCTTGGCTGGTGGTCCGCGTAGCAGTGGTGCTTGGATTCCTGCAAACAAGTGAAAGGGATTAGACAAGAGATAATTTCGCCAAGTTAAAGTTGCATCATGTTCGGAAACTTACGGGGCGCCGGGGATGATGGGCCGCGTGCGCTGGCCAGCTGTTGAGAGCATCCTTAGGCGCGCACGCTCCGCTTTCCTTGAGTCCAGCGGAGGTGGTTTTGACGTCTTGGGCTTCTTGGCGGAGGCCTCGCCGATAGTCCCGGCATCAGTGCCGGAAACCTTGGCGCGGGGACGCTTTGTAGGTCGAGGGGCCGCCTTGCGGGGTGCTTGCTCCTCTTCCTCCTCGTCGTCGTCCGGAACCTCCTCCGCCGCGTCGCCGCTAACGGGAACACGAAGAATGGTGCGGAAGCTTTCCTCCGCCAAAGTGTTGAGCTGGAAGAAATAAAACAAGAATTAAAGATAACATCAAAAAACTTGCGAAGTTTGAATCAACGAAAAGAACAAAGCTTACCGGAGGACATTGGTCGTTCGTGTATATATCCTTGATCAGTTCCGGGACCTGTTGGCCCCTCGGAATCTTCACCAGCGTCTTGAACCTCCTCTTCAGAGAGTCGGCCGGAAGATCGTGGCGGGTAACCCGGAGAAGATCATCCGCCCCGGTATAAGCGCACATCAAGCGCGCGTTGTAGCGTAGAGGCTGGATTCTCCGGGAGAACCAGCTAAGTGTGAGCTGGGCTCCGGTCAGCCCGTCGTGGACTAACCAGGAGATTCTCCGCGCAGCCTTTTCCAAGATCGAGTGCAGGCGAGCGAAGGGACGAAGCTCCAGCTTGCAAGCTCTTCCGGAGGTTCGTTGATAAACTAGGGCAGGCCTTTGTGGACATCCGGAACTGAGGCGTTTTTCTCATAGAACCATCCGGCGTTCCAGTACCGGACGGATTCGTGCGAGTCATGGGGAGGATACATGCGACTAGGGCGGAGCATAAATGTCATGCTTCCGCAGTTCACCATTGCTTTGTCCTTGGTTTCTTTCTTCACCCGGAAAAAGAACTGCCATAACTTGACGTCTGGCCGGATCCCAAGGTGTCCTTCGCAGAGAGTCACGAAGTTGGACAGGAGAAGGTAAGAGTTTGGGCAGATGTTGTGGGGTTGGAGCCCATATGTGTTGAGAACGGAGAGGAAGAATTCTGAACAGGGAAGTGAAAGTCCGCGTTCCACCCAAGCTTTGGTCATGACAATTTCTCCGGCTTCAGGCTTGGGGACGTCGGAGTCGCGCGTGAAACTCCAATGTGTGGAGATCATGCCCTCGTTCTGGAGCTCTCTAAGCTCCACATCGGTAGTTGCGCAAGGCCACCACTGACCCCGCTCTCCTTCGCGGATCCGGGCTTTGGACGCCCTCTTGTTTTCCGCCTCCTGCACTTTTGCTGCCATCCGAGCTTGTCCCTCGAGTTCTTCTTGGAGCTCTTGAAGGGAAGGGATCCGGCCTGGAGCGGTGCTGGAAGATGCGGAAAAAGGTTGAGCTAGTCTAATGTCGGAAACATATGGTGGCAGGAATGATATGGGATCCGGGCATATGGGTTCCATTTGATTGGGATCAGGGCTACTCGGAGAGCTACCAGTACAATGCGACGTTTCGAGTGGCATGCTTCCGGCTGCGCCCATACAAAGTATTTGAGTACCCGGATCACTAAGTCTATCTTCTACACTAGGTTATCTTCTACAAGACCGGCGCACTTACCGCTAATGGCGCGGTGGCTCGACGGAGCTCCGGCGAAGATGAGGTCGCCGAACTTGAAGGAAATCGTCCTGCGTGACCGCGAATCGGCGGCGGAGCGAAATTCTCGTTCAACCGCGGGAATCTTGGCGCGAGGGGAGCCTTGGTTTGGCGGCGCGCGGAGTTCACCGTGGCAAAAGCTCGCCGGAGTCGAGATCTGGCGGGCGGCGCGGCGCGAGGAGGAAGATGAGGTGGTGAAAAGGGGTGAAAGAATGAGATTTTACCGAACCGCGGGGTATTTATAGACCGCACGCTGAGATTCGGGATCCAGATCCGATGGTGGAAACGGAACGGTCGCACCGTTGGATGGATGACACGTGTTTTAGGTCAAGCGCGGTAAAATGACGTGAAGGTAACTTAACCACGCACTCCCGGAAATTCCGGCTAAAGATTTGCATCTGCGAAAATTTAGCGCGGGAAATGAGGAAGTAGTGCGCGGGAAGAGTGGACTTTCCGTTGTTGGCATGATCTGAAGATGGAGGATTTCCGGCGAAGTGAACCCGGAATCAAGTAAGAAGTTTTGAAGCTCTTCAAGATTCTCTTCGTTTCCGAGCTGAATGAAGTCGGAGGAATGATGAATCTCGGAGAACTTCGGGGGCTACTGTTGTGGGTATACTTTATGGGTATATCAACGGCGTGGCCTAGATCCGGCAAGCCCGGGTGGCCCATAGTTGGTGGTGAGGCATGTGGCCCATCGGGCGGCCCAGTTGCTGTAGATCATGAAGGATGAAGTCCAGCCCAGGAACGAGGAGCCGGATCCTAACCGACCTACGAAGGAGGCCGGATCCGTGAAGGCCCATGAAGTATCCGGATCCAGCGTGACCTAGAAGGAAGGCGGATCCTTGACGTACACGGCAAGGCTTCGTACCGTAGTTAGGCAACTTGTATTCCGGCTAGGACTCTCCATGTAAACCCTAGATCCGAGCGTCTATATAAGCCGGATCCCGGGAGCCCTAGAGGCAGAACCACAACTCATTGTAACAACGCGAAAGCGCCCAGATAATTCCAGACAAGCAGCAGTAGGCCCTGTCATCGTGCAGGTGTTCCGAAGCTGGGTAACTCGCGTACCACCGTCCCGAGAGCACTCCGCCCTATGGCCCCTACTTCTTCTCCCCCTCGTGAGGATCCCTCCTCCGGGGTACCGTCGATTAGGCAACGACAATTAGCCCGGTCCAAACCGGGTTCCACGCTTGTGCCAGTCGGGGCGTGTCCAGTAAGACTGGACGCTCCACCCGGTCGCCATCCGGTTCCTGGCCCGGTCCAAACCGGACCGGCCGGTCCCAGGCCCGGTAGACCGGCCCCCAGGCCGGCCGAGTCCGAGTCTGTCTCGACCAGATCTATTCTGGGTCGGTTATTTTTGTATCTTTTCGACCTGAGGTCGTCCTGAACCCCTATAAGTGCCCAGGACGCCCCCAAAGTAGGTTTAGACCACGTTTAAGATAAACCCTAGTTCATAGTTAATTGCTTTGCAACTCTATTGAATCTCTACACCATATTGCATTGATTTGGTGTTGAACCCTTGAAAGTCTTGTGTGATCTGTTGTTCCATTGGGAATTAGACGGTTGCAACTTACCGCTTCGTGGTCGGCGGCTATGTGCGCAAGTGTGTCGAGTTGCGAATATCTTGCAGGGTTGAGAGCTGTTGCATTGGCGACAGGGACCAATCGAGAGATATCGTTGCGTCATACAAGTTATCTTTCACTTTATCATCGTGTATCTCCGTTGTGTTCATCCTGTGATCATCATCACCACCGTTGCTTACTGAAAAGATCGGGCCACCCCATATCATCTTGGTATCAAAGCCAGGTTTCCTCGGTAAGCCATCCACAATCCACCCCATAGTTGAGTTGTGAGTGTTTCCTATACAGAAAAAGCCAAGAATATTAGGGTTAGGGTTTGCCATAGCCTTAGATTGCACTAATTTCGAGTTTTAGTTGCTTTTCGTAGTTGTTTTTGCGTATCTTTTTCTTTCCATCTAGTTTTGTTAGGGTTTGTGTTTCCGCTTTCATCTAGAGTCAGTTTTAGTTTACTCCGAGTCCACATAGCATACAGTGCGTTTGTCCAAACTACAGCCACAGCCTTTCGATATACGTGACTAGGAACTTCCCCAGAAGAGACTAGTTTTACCGCTCGACAGGCCATTAGGGTTTTGGTGCTTTGCATTATCTGTTGGCCGTCTTATCAAGGAGTTGAGTCATATAATCAAAAAAAAAAAAATAGAACAGAAGCACAAAGAGCTACATAGCTGCATGTGTTTCAAAAAGAAAATCCAAAAAGAAAAAGTGTGAAGTGCTAGTAGGATCAAGTGAAGGCCTAGTTTACTTTTCTGCACCTGTAGTTGAGCAATCTTGTGCCTGTTTCGTTGAGCTTTGCTAGTGTCTTTCGAGTGCATTGCAACCTTTCATTCATATAGTTGCATTGCCACATTTATCGTCTTGTGTGAGTATCTTTGGTTGTCTACGGTCAGCGCTAGAGCTTGTTATTGGTGCAAATAGGTAGCCTACCTACAGCCCCACATATATCCTACTTTGTCGTGTGATGGCTTTATACCCTTGATATTCGCTTCGCTACATCCGTGCACTAGTTGTTAATACAAGTGGTAAGTGATACGTCATAAACGTATCTATAATTTCTTATGTTCCATGCTAGTTTTATGACAATACTCACATGTTTTACATACACTTTACATCATTTTGATGCATTTTCCGGTACTAACCTATTAACAAGATGCCGAAGCGCCAGTTCCTGTTTTCTGCTGTTTTTGGTTTCAGAAATCCTACACAGGAAATATTCTCGGAATTGGACAAAACAAAAGCCAAACTTCCTATTTTCCACGGAGGGTTCCAGAACATCGAAGGAGAGTCGGAGGCGGCCAGCAGGGGGGCCACACCATAGGGGGGCGCGGGCCCAGCCCTGGCCGCGCCACCAGGTGGGGAGGCCACCCCCTGGCTCCTCCGAGGCCGCCCTTCCACCTATATATTCTCCCCGTCGCGAAAACCCTAAAATAACAAGTCATATTCCACGAAGAGTTCCGTAGCCGCCGCCATCGCGAAGACAAGTTTCGGGGGACAGAATCTCTGTTCCGGCACGCCGTCGGGACAGGGAATTGCCCCCGGAGTCATCTCCAACGACACCACCGCCATCTGCTTCGCCGTTGTTGTCTCCCATTATGAGGAGGGAGTAGTTCTCCCCCGAGGCTGAGGACTCTACCGGTAGCTATGTGGTTCATCTCTCTCTCCCATGGTGTGATCTTTATGTGATCATGAGCTTTGTATCGCTATTAATCTATGTGCTACTCTAGTAATGTTATTAAAGTAGTCTATTCCTCCTCCATGATGTAAAGTTGACAGTGTGTGCATCATGTAGTACTTGGTGTAGGTTATGATTGTAATCTCTTGTAGATTATGAAGTTAACTATTATTATAATAGTATTGATGTGATCTATTCCCCCTTTCATAGCTATTGTTGACAGTGTGTATGCTATGTTAGTACTCGGTCTAAATTGCAACAGTCTATTATGCACTCTAGAGGTTACTTTAATATGAACTCCGGATTCACTCTCCACGGTGTGACGGTGACAGTGTGCGCATCGTGTGTGATTCCTTTATGAAGTTGTGGAGCTTGTTTACTCCGGATTGAGGGTGCTCTTGTAGCCCTAGACAATGAATGGTGTTTGTTATCCAACAAGAGAGTGTTTGAGAGTAGCACAAGTGAGGAGAAGTTATTTATTTATTATGTGATCATTGTTGAGAGTGTCCACTAGTGAAAGTATGATCCCTAGGCCTTGTTTCTAAGCATTGAAACACCGTTTCCAACAAGTTCTGTTACATGTTCGCTTGCTGCCATTTTTATTTCAGATTGCAATTACAACTTACAATCATCCATATTACTTGTATTTCACTATCTCTTCGCCGAACTAGTGCACCTATACATCTGACAAGTGTATTAGGTGTGTTGGGGACACAAGAGACTTCTTGTATCTTAATTGCATGGTTGCTTGAGAGGGATATCTCTAACCTCTATCTCCCTGAGTTCGATAAACCTTGGGTGATTCACTTAAGGGAAACTTGCTGCTATTCTACAAACCTCTGCTCTTGGAGGCCCAACACTGTCTACAAGAATAGAAGCACACGTAGACATCAAGCTATTTTCTGGCGCCGTTGCCGGGGAGGTAAGGTAAAAGGTATTCACATCCTCCGGCTACTAAGCTATTTCCTAGCACTGCTGCCGGTGTGTGAGTGCTCGAAGCTATTTCCTTTAGATTATGCAATTATATCTTTTTGTTTCTTGTTTTTATTTCACTAGGTAGGCTTAATGGAAAACAACAAAAATATTAGAGATCTTTATAGTATTTATCTTGAGTTAGGACATGAGGTGTTTGAAGAGAAAATTAAAAAACCTATGGAACTTTATATGCATGCTAATGGCAATGTTATTAGTATGAATGCTTTGAACACCATTGTTGCTAATGCTATGGAAAATTCTAAGCTTGGGGAAGCTGGTTTTGAGGAGCATGATATTTTTAGTCCCCCAAGCATGGAGGAGAAAATTTTCTTTGATGATACTTTGCCTCCCATTTATGATGATTATAATGATAGTGGTATTTTGGTGCCACCTACTATGGAGGATAAAGTTTATTATGATTATACCATGCCTGCAATTTATGATAATTACAATGATGGTTATGATAGTTTTACTCCCACTATTACTAATAAAATTGATTATGCTTATGTGGAGAGTAACGATACTTTTATGCATGTGAATAAGAATGCTTTATGTGATAGTTATAATGTTGAGTTTGTTCATGATGCTACTGAAAGTTATTATGAGAGAGGGAAACATGGTTATATGCATCTTAATAATATTAAGTTTCCCCTCTTTATGTTGAGAATCTTGAAGTTGCGCTTGTGTTGCCTTTCTATGCTTGTTGCATTATGCTTACATGACTTGTTTATTTACAAGATTTATTTTCATAGGAAGTGGGTTAGACTTAAAAGTGTTTCTTATTTGCTTTTGATGCTCTCTTTTGCTTCAACTCTTATTTCTTGCGAGAGCATCATTAAAATTACTGAGCTCATCTTAATGGCTATAAAGAAAGCACTTCTTGGGAGATAACCCATGTTTTTATTTTGCTACTGTTTTGTTGTGTCTTGGAAGTTGTTACTACTGTAGCAACCTCTCCTTATCATGTTTATTTCGTTGTTGTGCCAAGTAAAGTCTTTGATAGTAAAGTTGATACTAGATTTGGATTCCTGCGCAGATACAGATTTTTACCTGTCACGAATTTGAGTAGATCTCTCTGTAGGAAACTCGTAAAATGCTGAAAAAATTCATGCGTGATCCTCATATATGTACGCAACTTTCGTTCAATTTGAGATTTTTCATCTGAGCCTGTTAAGTGCCTCGAAAAAATTCGTCTTTACGGACTGTTCTGTTTTGACAGATTCTGCCTTTTATTTCGCATTGCCTGTTTTACTATGTTGAGTGGATTTCTTTGTTCCATTAACTTTCAGTAGCCTTGGGTAATGTCCAGAAGTGTTGGGAATGATTGTGTCCTTGCTGAACATGTGAATTTTTGATTATGCACTAACCCTCTAATGAGATTGTTTTGAGTCTGGTGTGAAGGAAGTTTTCAAGGATCAAGAGAGGAGGATGATATGATATGATCAAGAAGAGTGAAAAGTCTAAGCTTGGGGATGCCCCCGTGGTTCATCCCTGCATATTTCAAGAAGAATCAAGCATCTAAGCTTGGGGATGCCCAAGGCATCCCCTTCTTCACCAACAACTTATCAGGTCACCTCTAGTGAAACTATATTTTTATTCCGTCACATCTTATGTTCTTTACTTAGAGTGTCTGTGTGCTTTTATTTTTGTTTGTGTTTGAATAAATTCGAATCCTAGCAATCCTTGTGTGGGAGAGAGACACGCTCCGCTTTTTCATATGAACACTAGTGTTCTTAGCTTTACTTTAATATTCATGGCGGAAGCTGAAAGCCTCAGCGCTTATTGTTATAAGGTTGGAAACAGAAAATGCTTCATGTGGTAGTTGGTATATTGTCTTGAATAATTTGATACTTGGCAATTGTTTTGAGCTCTCATAGATCATGTTTAAGCTCTTGCATCATGTATTTTAAATCTATTAGTGGAGAACTACTGTAGAGCTTGTTGAAATTTGGTTTGCATGATTGGTCTCTCTAAAGTCTAGATATTTTCTGGTAAAGTGTTTGAGCAACAAGGAAGACAGTGTAGAGTCTTATAATGCTTGCAATATGTTCTTATGTAAGTTTTGTTGTACCGGTTCATACTTGTGTTTGCTTCAAACAACCTTGCTAGCCAAAGCCTTGTACTGAGAGGGAATGCTTCTCGTGCATCCAAAACCTTGAGCCAAAACTTATGCCATTTGTGTCCACCATAACTGCCTACTATGTGGTATTTTTCTGCCATTCCAAAGTAAATTGCTTGCGTGCTACCTTTAAAAAAAATTCATTCCTTGTCTTTGCAATACATAGCTCATGGGAAAGTAGCCTAAAAACTATTGTGGTAATGAATATGTCACTTATGTATCTTAGTTCTTATAAGTTGCTTGTTGAGCGGTAACCATGTTTCTGGGGACGCCATCAACCTGTTACACCTTTGTTGAATATCATGTGAGTTGCTATGCATGTTCGTCTTGTCTGAAGTAAGGGAGATTTCTCATGATTAAATGGTTTGAGTATGCATATTGTTAGAGAAGAACATTGGGCCGCCAACCAAAGCCATGTATCATGGTGGAAGTTTCAGCTTGGACATTAATCCTCAAATCTCTTATGAGAATGTTATCTGTTGTTGAATGCTTAAAGCATTAAAGAGGAGTCCATCATCTGTTTTCTATGTTGTCCCGGTATGGATGTCCTAAAGTTGAGATCTATCAAAATTGAGAAATCAAATGCGATTTATATCCTTGGACCTTTGTACAGGTGGCATAGAGGTACCCCTTTGTGACACTTGGTTGAAACATATGTAATGCAATGATAATCCATGGAAATCTGAGCTAATTAGGACAAGGTGCGGGCACTATTGGTATTCGATGCATGAGGCTTGCAACTTATAGGAGGTTTTATGCATAACACATATGAATTATTACTACCGTTGACACAATTGTTTCCATGTTTTCAAAATAAAAAGCTCTAGCACATGAGTAATCCCTGCTTCCCTCTGCGAAGGGCCTTTCTTTTACTTTATGTTGAGTTAGTTTACCTACTTCTTTCTATCTTAGAAGCAAACACTTGTGTCAACTGTGTGCACTGATTCTTACATGTTTACTTATTGCACTTGTTATATTACTTTGTGTTGACAATTATCCATGAAATATGCATGTTGAAGTTGAAAGCAATTGCTGAAACTTAAATCTTCCTTTGTGTTGCTTCAAACCTCTTATTAAGAATCTATTGCTTTATGAGTTAACTCTTATGCAAGACTTATTGATGCTTGTCTTGAAAGTACTATTCATGAAAAGTCTTTGCTATATGATTCAGTTGTTTAGTCATTATCTTTACCATTGCTTTGAATCACTTCATTCATCTCA
Source organism: Lolium perenne (assembly GCF_019359855.2). Classification (NCBI taxonomy): domain Eukaryota; kingdom Viridiplantae; phylum Streptophyta; class Magnoliopsida; order Poales; family Poaceae; genus Lolium; species Lolium perenne. The sequence goes on from NC_067247.2 coordinate 383,662,922, forward strand.
TATGCTTTACAATAGTATTGATCAAGATTATGATAGTAGCATGTCACTTCAGAAATTATCCTTGTTATCGTTTACCTACTCGAGGGCGAGTAGGAACTAGGCTTGGGGATGCTTGATACGTCTCAAACGTATCTATAATTTCTTATGTTCCATGCTAGTTTTATGACAATACTCACATGTTTTACATACACTTTACATCATTTTGATGCATTTTCCGGTACTAACCTATTAACAAGATGCCGAAGCGCCAGTTCCTATTTTCTGCTGTTTTTGGTTTCAGAAATCCTACACAGGAAATATTCTCGGAATTGGACGAAACAAAATCCAAACTTCCTATTTTCCACGGAGGGTTCCAGAACATCGAAGGAGAGTCGGAGGCGGCCAGCAGGGGGCCCACACCATAGGGGGCGCGGGCCCAACCCTGGTCGCGCCACCAGGTGGGGAGGCCACCCCCTGGCTCCTCCGAGGCCGCCCTTCCGCCTATATATTCTCCCCATCGCGAAAACCCTAAAATAACAAGTCATATTCCACGAAGAGTTCCGTAGCCGCCGCCATCGCGAAGACAAGTTTCGGGGGACAGAATCTTTGTTCCGGCACACCGCCAGGACAGGGAATTGCCCCGGAGTCATCTCCATCGACACCACCGCCATCTTCTTCGCCGTTGCTGTCTCCCATGATGGGGAGGGAGTAGTTCTCCCCCGAGGCTGAGGACTCTACCGGTAGCTATGTGGTTCATCTCTCTCTCCCATGGTGTGATCTTTATGTGATCATGAGCTTTGTATCTCTATTAATCTATGTGCTACTCTAGTGATGTTATTAAAGTAGTCTATTCCTCCTCCATGATGTAAAGTTGACAATGTGTGCATCATGTAGTACTTGGCGTAGGTTATGATTGTAATCTCTTGTAGATTATGAAGTTAACTATTACTATGATAGTATTGATGTGATCTATTCCCCCTTTCATAGCTATTGTTGAACATGTGTATGCTATGTTAGTACTCGGTTTAAATTGCAACGGTCTATTATGCACTCTAGAGGTTACTTTAATACGAACTCCGGATTCACTCTCCACGGTGTGACGGTGACAGTGTGCGCATCGTTTGTGATTCCTTTATGAAGTTGTGGAGCTTGTTTACTCCGGCTTGAGGGTGCTCTTGTATCCCTACACAATGAATGGTGTTTGTTATCCAACAAGAGAGTGTTTGAGAGTAGCACAAGTGAGGAGAAGTTATTTATTTATTATGTGATCATTGTTGAGAGTGTCCACTAGTGAAAGTATGATCCCTAGGCCTTGTTTCTAAGCATTGAAACACCGTTTCCATCAAGTTCTGTTACATGTTCGCTTGCTGCCATTTTTATTTCAGATTGCAATTACAACTTACAATCATCCATATTACTTGTATTTCACTATCTCTTCGCCGAACTAGTGCACATATACATCTGACAAGTGTATTAGGTGTGTTGGGGACATAAGAGACTTCTTGTATCTTAATTGCAGGGTTGCTTGAGAGGGATATCTCTGACCTCTACCTCCCTGAGTTCAATAAACCTTGGGTGATTCACTTAAGGGAAACTTGCTGCTGTTCTACAAACCTCTGCTCTTGGAGGCAAGAATAGAAGCACACGTAGACATCAGTAAGCAACACTAATTCACTTTGGAGCGGTAAGATTTCCTTTTCTTATCAGTTTTGAGTGAGTTGTGAGAGTACCACCATATATTTTTGATTTAGTGCACTAATCTACTAACCATGTCTGCTAGTGATTCCAAACTTGTTAACCAGGAAAACAAGAATTCTGCTGATATCATCACATGGAGGGAGTATGAAGCTCTTCGTAATGAGATGCGACGTGAATTCCGCACTCAGGATGATGAGCTTAGGGGGACAGTCCAAGGGATCTCCCAGAAGATGGATGCTACTAGTGAGACCGTCACCACAATGAAAGATCAAATGATGGATATCCAGCGCAGTCTTCAAGTTTTGCAATTGGATGTTGACAATCTTACACAACAACAGCAACAAGCAGAAGCACAAGACCCTGATCTTCAGGATGAAGCACCTGGTGCTGGTCGTGGTGCTGGACGTGGTAACCGTGGGCGTGGTTTTGCTGAACTTGGACGCCATGGTCGCGTGTTTGAGGAAGAAGATGGATTGGGTAAGACCAAGTTCTCCATACCCAAGTTTGAAGGAGGAGCTGATGTTGAAGAATACCTCACTTGGAAACTCAAGATTGAGAAGTTATGGCGCTTACATGATTATACTGAAGATAGGAAGGTCAAGCTTGCTTCCTCGGAATTTGATGGCTATGCATTGCGTTGGTGGGATGGAGTTACACGTACTCGTCAAGAAGATAACGAGCTGCCCGTTCGTACATGGCATGAGATGAAGACCATTATGACCGCTCGTTTCGTGCCCACTAATTATTTGCGTACAATATATGATAACTTGACCCTATTGAGACAAGGTGTGAAGACTGTTGATGAATATTTCATGGAGATGGAGATGCTTATGCAGCGTGGCCGTGTCCGTGAGTCACTTGAGATGACAATGCAGCGTTTTGTTCATGGTTTGAAGTATGATATCAAAGGCATTGTTCGTTATCACAGTTACACCATTATGAATGAGTTGCTACATCATGCAAGAGAAGCTGAAGCACAGTTGGCTGAGGCGGCGCAAATCAAAAGTCGTGCTATGGGAGCTGGGCGCTACACGCCTAGGGAGTCCCCAACTACGGCGCCGACATCATCCTCGCGTCCTTCACAGTTTTTACTCCGTCTAGCAAGCCGGTCTCCAATGTGCCCAACACAAAGAAGTCCGAACCTGCTGCGAGTACGAGTGGTTCTAGCATCTCTACTGCACGCAACCACGGTATGAATTGCCATACATGTGGTGGCAAGGGTCACTTTAAGAGAGATTGTCCTAACCGCAAAGTTATGATTGTTAAAGAGGACAATGAGTATGAGACTGGAGATGATGTTGATCCATATGCTCCAGAAGATGATGACTATGACACTGATGGTGTAGATGCATATCCGTCTGATGCTCGCACTATTGTTGTGTCTCAGCATGCTCTTAATGTGTTGCCAAGCGCATCTACTCAGCACTGCAATTTATTCCAGACAAAGGCTTTAGTTGGTCCTGACAAGGCTTGCAAGGTCATTATTGATGGCGGGAGTTGCCGCAATTTAGCAAGTAAGGAGTTGTGTACAAAGCTGAAGTTGAAGTACCTACCGAACCCGCATCCATACTATATTCAGTGGTTGAGCGACAATGGTGAGATGAAGGTAAACCACATGGTGCGTGTTAAGTTTGAGATTGGACCGTATAAGGATTCCATTGATTTTGATGTGGTTCCTATGACGGTGTGTCACCTACTATTGGGTCGGACTTGGCTCTATGACCGTTCTATGCAACATAATGGCCGTGCCAATACATATCACTTGGAGTTCAAGGGCAAGAAAATCAACTTGCAGCCTATGTCACCACAACAAATTGTCAATGAATCTCGACAGAAAGTTGAAGTAAACTTGGAGGATGCATCTATAGATAGGCGAGAGAATTGTAATGTCATGAGTGATATAACGAAAAGTGAGAGAGTGAATTCCTTAGTGATTTTAGCCACCAAAGAAGATATGAGAGAATTTAGTGAGGATCCTACAGCCATGCCTCTTGTGCTCATGTACAGGGGTACGGTTTTGGTTTCTAACGACATGACCCTATTCCTCTTGGTGTTTCTAATGTGTTACAGGAATTCACGACGTGTTCCCAGAGGAGGTGCCCGCAGGACTACCACCATTGCATGGTATTGAGCATCAAATTGACTTGATCCCCTGCGCCTCGCTGCCCAATAGGGCGCCATATAGGACGAACCCCGAAGAAACGAAGGAGATACAGAAGCAAGTACAAGCGCTACTCGACAAAGGTTATATACGCATAAGTCTTAGTCCTTGTGTTGTTCCTGCTATTTTAGTTCCTAAGAAAGATGGTACATGGCGTATGTGCGTAGATTGTAGAGCGATAAACAACATTACTATTCGATATCGTCATCCTATTCCCCGTTTAGAGGATATGCTAGATGAATTGAGTGGTGCTGCTGTTTTCTCTAAAATTGATTTGCGTAGTGGTTATCATCAAATTAGGATGAAAGAGGGGGATGAATGGAAAACAGCCTTTAAAACAAAATTTGGTTTATATGAGTGGTTAGTAATGCCTTTTGGTTTAACTAATGCACCTAGCACTTTCATGAGACTGATGAACCATGTTTTGCGTGATTTTATTGGCAAGTTTGTGGTTGTGTACTTTGATGATATATTGATTTACCGCCGCAATGAATCTGATCATACTATACATATTCGACATGTTTTGCAAGTGTTGCGTGATAATAAACTCTATGGTAATCTTGAGAAGTGCATATTTTGCAAAGATAAGGTCATATTTCTGGGTTATGTTGTTTCTAAGCATGGAGTAGAAGTAGATGTGTCTACAATTGAAGCTATTTAAAATTGGCCTACTCCCATGAATGTGAGTCCAGTAAGAAGTTTTCATGGTCTTGTTGGGTTTTATAGAAGATTTGTGCCCAATTTTAGTACTATTGCTGCACCTTCGAATGAATTGACTAAAAAGAGTGTTGTATTTGAGTGGGGCGCATCCCAAGATCATGCTTTTGATGAACTTAAGAGATTGTTAACTTCTGCACCGTTGCTTGCACTTCCTGATTTCAATAAGCAATTTGAGATTGAATGTGATGCTAGTGGTATTGGAATTGGTGGTGTGTTGATGCAAGAGGGTCGCCCCATTGCATATTTTTCTGAGAAACTTTCTGGTGCTAAGTTGAACTATCCTATATATGATAAAGAATTGTATGCTTTAATTAGAGTTCTTGAGGTTTGGCAACATTATTTGTAGCCAAAAGAATTTATCATACATTCTGATCATGAAGCTTTAAAATATCTGAAAGCTCAATCTAACTTGCATAGGCGTCTTGCTAAGTGGGTTGAGTTCATTGAGTCTTTTCCATACATTATTAATCATAAGAAGGGAAAAGATAATATTGTTGTTGATGCTCTATCTAGGAAGAATATGCTATTAACACAACTTGATGTTAAAATTCCTGAATTAGAAATACTATGTGATTTTGTATGCTACTGATCATGATTTTGCTGAACCATATCGCTTGTGTGCTATTGGTAAAGCATGAGAAAAATATCACATACATGATGGGTTCTGGGTCGGGTATTTTTGTATCTTTTCGACCTGAGGTCGTCCTGAACCCCTCTATAAGTGCCCAGGACGCCCCCAAAGTAGGTTTAGACCACGTTTAAGATAAACCCTAGTTCATAGTTGATTGCTTTGCAACTCTATTGAATCTCTACACCATATTGCATTGATTTGGTGTTGAACCCCTGAAAGTCTTGTGTGATCTGCTATTCCATTGGGAATTAGACGGTTGCAACTTACCGCTTCGTGGTCGGAGGCTACGTGCGCAAGTGTGTGGAGTTACGAATATCTTGCAGGGTTGAGAGCTGTTGCATTGGCGACAGGGACCAATCGAGAGATCTCGTTGCGTCATACAAGTTATCTTTCACTTCATCGTCGTGTATCTCCGCTGTGTTCATCCCGTGATCATCATCACCACCGTTGCTTACTGAGGAGATCGGGCCATCCCATATCAAAATAGCATGTACTAAATAAAACATATGTGTCCCCCCTAAGACGCGTCCGGATAAAGCGCCTGGTCCAGCGTTTGGGGGATGCCGCCGCATTGTGTCGCTTTTGGGGCTCGTCTTTTCCAGTCGCATCCTCCAATCAGAAATTTAAATTTAAATTCGAACAAAAAACACAAGAATTAATTCAATTTTTTATATATATTACAAGGATTTGAATGAAATTCGACTAAATTTAAACTAAAATAAACTAATGGGGCATGCGGTGGCCGGAGCGATCTTAGTACTAGAAGAAGTTGTAGTCCTCGTCAGAGGGCGGCTTTCGGCGAGGGTCGGCGGGCGCGTTGGTGGGCTCACCGCGTCGCTGGGCCAGCTTCGTCGTCGTCGCACGTGAGGTCGACGAGCGGCCTGCAGCTGTCGCGAATGGAGATGGTGATTGTCCTCGATGTTGCCCTCCCATGCGACGTGGTCGTTCAGCGATTGTATGTACACCACGGAATCCCGGCGTGTCATCGAGTTCATCGCTGCTTGCGACAAGGCGTTGCTAGCATAGGAGCATCATCACCTCATCCTCGTCCTCCTTCACCTCTGGCTTCGAGACGAGGAGAGTGGCATGGCCCGATGAGCCTGTCAAGGCTGCGCACCTCTTCTTTGCAGCTCGTGGCGAAGAAATCGACCCACCAGGCGACGTTGTCGCTGGCGGCCCAGGTGGGATCCACGCGCTCCTCTGGTGTAGGGCGGCGTCGCTGATCCCACATCTCGTCGAACCACCAATTAGACCCTGGCGCGGGTGCATGCGGGACGATGATCCCGTTGACGGCCATCTTTCAGTCGCCGCTGCTCGGCAGGCGCATGTCCGACGTGACACAGTAGCGCGCCCCATACAATGCCCATGCTTGGGCGATGGTGAGGTTGTCGCTCCCAAATCCGTTGGCGGCGAGGATGTTGCGGCGGCTGCTCGACATGGCTGAGGTGTGGAGAGGAGCGACGCGAATGGTGTGGAGTCGCCGAGAAGGCATGTTCTCCTTTTATACAGTGGCGACAACTAAAGCAACCTAGGGAGGTTGGTTGCAATTAACTCCGGCACGGATGGTCACTCGACCGTGCTTGATGGGACTCTTCACCGTGGCGCCCTGTAGGAACTGTGCGGTTTGCAGGGAAAGCTGCACAACCATTACGTTGCTTGACCAGAGGTATGCGACAAGTTGAACCCCGCATGCCTCTGTGTCGCTAACGATGTTAGCCCACCACGCGAGACGTGAGTTTTCGTTCTGTCTGTGCTTCTGCTGTGTAGCGGGGATTGGCTAAGTTACCGGTCACCGTATTGAACCGCATCAGGTAAAAAAAATGTATTTTAGAACGTGTGGCAAATTCAAACATTCGGCACACCTAAATTTCTTTGGCGAATGTTTTAGGAGACACTGTTGAAGATGCTGCAAGGACTCAAATTTACGTCGATATACGAACACGGAAATAAGTACTAGTAGTCGAGTGAGCAGTGAGGCTACCACATCCTATCACTCGATGCCTAGCGTGCAGGGACTACTCTCCAGGTGCGCGAGGCGGCTAGTTGCAGCGGAAGAATATTTCCTGTCTGTCCCGGCCGGCGGCACGGACGTTTCAGTTCCAGCGACCCACCAACCGCCTCCCGTGTTCGACTCGCATACTCACTCGATCACCTTCGCCGACGGCATGCTGTAGAGCAGTGCGCCACGCACGTCGGCACCCGGACGCGGAGGGCTACCGGCTACGCGTCACTCTGGAGCGCTCGGCTAGCCACGCGCATGCACGCCGCTCCCACCAACGGCTCGCCGCGGTTGGTCCGTCACTTCACTCGGCTGTAGATGGACCGTGCGTGCACGACTGCAGGTGATACTAGTTGAGCCCTAGCTTGTCAAATCAGATCGGCTTGTGCGAGGCGATTTTCAAAAATTAACTCTTCGTGAAAAAATTGACACTCCCACCAAACTATTTCACGCCCTCTAACCAGGTGGCTCCATTCGCAAGAGCGTCACACCTATCTATGTGGCGTCGTGGGAGCGGCGTCACTCATCGTCGGCTGGCAGGCTCGAGCGCGCCACATATGAAAGGATGTGTGACGCCGCTCCCACGAGCGTCACATAGACATGCCACACAAAAGGGTAAGAGTCGTGAAATAGTTTGCCGGAGGGTCATTTCGTCTAATCGTTACCCGAAAGAGTTATTTTTTGTGTAAATCGCCCCATGTACGAAATTGGGAATTCACTACGGGTCAATTTGGTTGCTCCCAAGTGCCTTTCTCGGACGTGTTGGGTCAAGTTTGGTCCATTTGGTGTGCTATGAGCCTTCGTGTTCATGCAACGTCTGGTTCTTAAAGCGGCCTAAAAGTTGGTTCCGAAGTCAAGCTCGATGTTTCCAGTGAGCCAACCTCACCGACGATGAAAAGGAAAAAAAGGTACATCTCCCCCCCCCCCCCCCCCCTCAAGCGGGTTGATGGCGCGAGCACGCGCTCGTCACCGAAAATATGGCCGGAGAAATTTCGTCACCTCCCGCCGGTTCAAACAGCTTTATACCACCGCTACTTTCACCGCCCAACATGTGGCGCCACCACTCCCCCCACCTACAAGCTATTTTGCCAGTCAAAGCGCTTCACCGACGACCAAGTAAGCGACGCATCTTCCTCGGCAGCAAGCGGACATCAGCGGCTCCCGGTCTTCGGCCTCATCATCGAGGTCGACGTTGCCTTCTTCTCCGATGGCAGTGGGTATTTCTCAAACCCCTCGTTCGTAGATTTTGGAGGAAAAATCAGATCTGAGTACGGGTTCAGGTAGATCTGAGTCCAGGTTGTTAATACACGATGTTTGAATTGATTGATCTGTAGCGGTAGATCAAAGGTGGTACTAGTTGTTCAGCTAGCTATAGTTTTGTTTCGATGTTCACAAAGGATGTCCAGATTAGATCGATTTTTCATGTTGTTGTGTAGATATATGCTTATGTGTTGTTCTCCATGTCTTTCCTGCATATTGTGCTCTCGATCTGCATGAACATGTCGTCGATTAACTAGTCTTTGATCTATTATCGAACGATGTAGGTTTACACATCGAACGACGCCTTCGCACAGGTCTTGATCAACACTAAGGACACCTTTGTTCCTCAGACCCAGGAGAACGCAGCTATGCTATCGCTCATGTACCCTCAGTGGGGAGATTCGCTCCGAGCAGGGCTATGGAGGCTTATGCTCTGTTCTGATTGACCAGGATGAGCACCTTGCTCGCGCCTTGTACAAGCAGAAGGCGATCAAGGCCAGCAAAGCTCACGGCATAGGGGGCTTGAAGGGCCAGAAGGCCATTATGAAGTGGCCTCCCTTCCTATCTACCTTTGTGCTAAACAATATGCGCGAGATCATAAAGAGTGGACTGAGGACTGAAAAGGGGTTCAAAGTGGTGCATCTCAACAATGTAGCCAAAAAGGTTCATGAGTATTGTGGATCACAAGTATCCTCACAGCATGTGTACAACCACTTCCGCAAGTGTAGAGCAAAGAGATCAAGGTGTCCAAGATTAGAGACCTTAGCGGTGCACAATGGATAAGGGCACCGATACTATTATCCTAGAAGATGAGCACTACAGAGGCCTTGTCTTGGTACTAACACTTGTCACCTTTTCACAATTTTTTGGCTGAGCTAACTAATCTTTTGTACCCTGCGACAACTAAACAACACTTCGTAGAGGCGAACATGGTGGCTCTGAGCCACCTCTTCGACAACATGGCCCACAAGAACGACTTTTTTCAGATGTCTGAGGACCATAGACTGCTCTGGCTGAGGACCTACCTCACCAAGCACTACTACGTGTAGTGCAGACTTCACTTGTTGGTTGTATATATTTTGAAGTACCTAGGACTTGATGAACATGGATGCCAAGGCTTGTATATTGTGTGAGGTGGTATATACTAACCTCTCAAATGATGTTGAACTTGCAGCGATGCGGGTGGTAGTATTACACCCTTTTTGATGTGGTGGTAGGATGACACCATAGTAGGTATTATGATCATTAGTAAGATCACACTAGTTGGTAGGATGAAGAACTCTGATGCTTTTTCCTATATGATCATGCAAGCTTATGTTACTTGCCTTATGTTCTTGCTTATACGATCATGCCTACTAAATTTATTTATTCCTATGTTCTATCTTTGTATAAATACAACTCGTACGTGGTGTTCTACGGGAAAGTGCCTGGAATCTACACGAACTGGGGTGATGTTAGCCTACAAGTGACTGGTTACGTGGGGAACCTCAACAAAGGGTTCAAGAATAGAGAGGAGTCATGACACAAAGAGTTCAAACCTCCCAGGATTGCAGGACATGCCATTCCCAATATCGAAGAACATGGAACGCCAAAGATTGTAGGCCATGGCGAAGCAAGTAGGCTCAAGGACTTCATCACCGTCAGACTGGTGATCGGGATCATGTATTTCATCTTGTCGTAAGCGTTTGTGATCGTATGTACTAAGCGTGTAAGACCCTAAACCCTCAACTGGTAGATGGTAAGATCAACAAATATAGATGCGCGGTGACCATAACGGGCCAAAATAGGCATGTTGCATTGCATCAGCCCAAAATCCTGATATGTTTCTAACCAATCAAAGTGGGCTCAAATGGCGCTTTCATGCAGGCTCAAACGTTGTTGGCAACCAATCGTAGTGCGAAAACAGGCACATACTCGGTTTTTTGCTCATGAAGCAGCTGGCAGACCAAAACCCAGAAACGGGAAAAACCCATGCGAGCGACCAAATAGACCCTACATCTCATCGCTGGAATGGGGCCAGGAAGGTCTTGCAACCAGGAAGGAGAGAAGCACCACATGTCCACATATCTGTATTCGGAAACGAAACATGGTAAAAAGATCAAAAGACTTCCTTTCTCGAAAGAAAGGCAAAAGATTTTCCTTAATTCATCATTGCATAAGAACAAGAGTTTTAGAGGTTTGGATACAAGCCATCCATATAACTCTCGGCTTCAAATTACCCAAGGGTCCAAGTAAGGAAGCCCAAGCCAATCTTTGAACATTTTCAAAATGCAAGCGAAATACTAGCATTGAAAGAGAATATGGCTCACCGTTTCATCCTCACATTGACAAAGAGGAAAAATCCTCCCATTCGCCCCTTTGAGCAATGCGGTCCGCCGTCCAAATTCGGTTTTGTAGGATGAGCCAAGCAAAAAAAAAATGCTTACATTTTGGAGGCGACCAATTTTTCCACACAATTGCATCCAAACAAAAGTGGATGGACCCGACAAGTTGTGCATGATAGGCCGAAGAGAGCAAGATTATTGACTGGGGTTGGTAAGCTTCCAAGTAACAGACCCGGAGTGCTAATGGTCAAGGTGGTTTGTGAGGTGAAAGCCCAAAGCGTGGTGAATTCTTGAAAGTGTTGGAGGAAAAGGCTATTGGAGATGTCAATTTAGGAGACCTGGGCATCATCGGAGAGGGCCTTACCAACGTTCCAAGACTTCTTCTTGGACAGAGTGAAGATGGATGGTGCTATGGTCTTAGACCTAAGACCATCCATCCAAGAGGGATCCCAAAAACTAGTTTGTTACCATGGCCAACAAACCTTTGTCAAAGAGTAGAAAAGGTTCATGTCATCTTTATTGCAAGGGTTTTCCATACCCACCCAAGACCTCTTCGGGTTCCATCCATTGAAGCCATGATCATCTAAGGAGAAGGGCCCTTCCCAAATTGTCCTCGTGAACAAAATTTGAACTAGTGACACGAGAGCAAGTACGTGAACCCGACCGCGTCCCTCAGAGCCATGGTCTCTCGACTAGACCCAAACTTGAGAACTCGAATACAATGTTTAAGATACTGAGGTCTCCCAAAGAACTTGGTTTGCAAACCGCCGTCCAATTGACTTTACACTTTCTTACGGTGACCTTTTCATTGCCCGCCCAAAACAAGCCACAAATGATATTTTGGATTGCTTGGAGAGGTTTCAACAGAACATCAAGAGTGGTGAGAGGATAGATGGTTTGGGAGGTTAGCACCGATTTAAAGATCGCTTCCCTCCCAGTAATGTTGAAATATCTACCATTCTATGGTGCCAGCCGTTTTGTTGATTTGTCTTCAAGGTTGAAAGTGGGACCTTTTTAGCCTTTTGACAAAGCCAAGATATTGCATATGAAATGCTTAGCCGGGAGATAGTGAAGAACACTCTCAAGGTCAGTCTCACCACGTCTTGACTTGTTAGAACTGATCTTTTTTTCCGAGACAAATTCGAAGCGGGAATTAGAAGGGAGAAACCAAAGCCGGATACGCATGGAGAGGCGAAACACCTTTACCTGCTTGCTGCCGCATCACATGACAAAAAGAAAAGACGACGGAAATTTACCAGCAAAGTGCCTCCTGTAGGTACATGCGCAAGCTTTCTCCGTGTCTAACGTCACCCCCCAGCACAGCACTCTCCTCCCTATTCAAAATCAAAGCTGATGTACTTCTTCCAAAGTTGCAAGTCACCCATACGGTCAATCGTAGTACTACTATGAGATAATGGTCTTCTGGAAGTACTATATTATACACTAATTGATAACCTTCAACTTCTGCTTCAGCACCTAGCTTTCCAGTTCTTACAGTAAGAAAAAGCGCCAGAAGCTAGATGCAACATATACGTTTTCAATGCATATTCTGAAGTGAATTCTTCCTTCTTTTATTGCAGGAAAAGCTTCACTAGCTAGAGAAGTGATAAACCAAACTGAAGCCATCGAAGAGCATGTACTTACTGTATATGGGAATAAAGTCAAGTCATAGCCAAGGGTTAAAGGAGCTTAAAGTCTGGTGTCATGGCATCAGGGAGCACGCTACTTTATTTTCTGAATTATCAATGGTCAGTTCAGTTTCCAAGCAACGGACAATATTCCTTGAGTACGCAAGGAACAAACAGAAGAGATTCTGCTCGGGAATCACTTCACAGCAGTGACCAAGTTCAGCAAAGGTTCAGAGAAAAAAATGTCAGGGCATCAAATCACAAGTTCAACAATCTAATGTAGTTGTATTAGATTATTGGGATATACCATATAACATACAAAGGAGGTCAATTAGTACATTTGTGGATAGTTCTGCCATATCTGGTACTAGTGGTACTTACCAAGGGAGCAGAACAAAAGTTCGGTCATTTGTGTAGCACTGTCCCGTGCACGGTGTTAAAGCTGTTGCCACGGCATGTACTTTAGAAGCTGGGAATGCATTAACTTGACACTGGATCTACAGGTAAGCAATGTCACTCCTGTTATTCGACCAACAAGCACGTATTATTGCACATGGTACAAGACTACAAAAACAACTCAAAATTTACAATCATGCCAGTTCGGCCCCTGTGGTTTTACAGCTAGTCTATGAAGTATAACATGGCGGGGTGCAGCAACACAACAGTAACAAACTTCTTTGGTGCACTACCAGAAGATGAACGGAGTAACGTGATCGCCGTATCATTTCAGGATAGTATAACAGGATGAAAGATCGCGAAGATGTAGCAGAAGCCTTCAACTGGGTAAACAGGATGAGCTGACCAAGAATCATGCATCTTCTGTCGGTTCCGACGGGAGGAAGAAGCGCGGTGATCTAGCAGAAGAAATCAACTGCGCCGGGAAGAACTGAAAATTTGGTTGGAAGAAAACCAAAATGCTCCCCATCAGATTGCACGAAGATGTCACCATTAGCCACCACCTCTGCTACTTCAATAGATTGAACTCTGCAACAGCAATGTTGTTGTTGGTTAGATGAATACATCTAGAGGAAATTCTGAATTAGACTATGCTGGTTGTGCTTTTGAAATGCTTCGGAAATCAGGGCCACGATGACAGTGTTTTGACTTTTGAGAACTAACAACATGCAGTTGGGGAGGAATCAACTGAGCTTTCAGAAATACACACACACACACAAAAAAAATGGACATCTGTCAATATTATAGCTGGTGCTAATCAGAAATGATAAGAAATACCTGTGCAACCGATCAACATTAAAATATACTAGGAAATAGACCTGCATGTGGAACTGCCTTCCTTGGGAGCAAGAAAGACAATATGCTTTTATGAAGTATCTTTGTGTGTTCTCCATTTACGGAAGGCAGATTTTATTCGATTTCACAGAATCATTTTAACTGCACTTCTACTTCAGTCTCAAGTGCAAGAACCTTAACAAAAGTCAAGGTTGTGTTTACCTCATTGATGACACGCCATTCACGGTTAAATGTGTGCCCCCATACAACCTAAGTAGCTTAAGAAGAAAATCGTACCACTTGAAATTTTGCAGAATCACAACCTGTAGAAGGTCATACAAATTACTAAATGCACGGCATTTAATCAACATTGTAAAATCAAATTTGACTGTCTTAGGCACCTCAAGGTCACCGCTAAAAGGATCAGCTGTTGGAGTTATCTTCATGCCACCACCAAAGTACTTGGCATTTCCTACGCATAGAGCAGTGACTTTATCAACTGTTTGCCACTCTCCACCATTTACCTATTATATGTGTCACCAAATTGCAGAGATTCAGAATTACAGTGGGAAGAAAAAAAGCGTGTAGATGCAACTTTCCTCAAAGGAAAACTTAGGTTAAAGCTCACCTTTATTCTCATATCTCGATTATTATGTCCCCAAAAGCCTCTCAGAGCTCCAATAACATAACATAAGTTGCCAAATCTCTTGTACATAGACGCAAAATAACCTGCCTTGGCACTCCTGTAGACGTAGAATTTTTTATATTTCCAAACTATCCAGTGAATTTCATGTTTCAAATGATCGCTATCCGCTTACAGATGGATATCAGCAACATTAACAAAGAAATGGGGGTCTCCACTTGGACCTTCCATCATGCCTATGTCTAGTTTTGATTTAACTCCTGCAGAAATGGTTTACCTGTGAGTCTCAGATTTTAAACATACAAGTCCACAGAGTACATAAGTATCTGATCATATTGGTCTTAGTTTCAGAAATGTTACGAAAATAGCTAAGTTTTATTGAAATGTTACGTTGGAGTGGTTAGAATTTTCTCATCTGGTATAGCTATCAGCCATATCTGTATTAGTTTAATCAGGTTGCTATAAGCCATGTACCTCACTTGATAATAGAAAAAGAATGAACAAAGATGCTATATGAGGATAAAGTAGCACGAAAGAAACCTCTGACAATTCGATCAATCGCTTGGCGGGGATCATTTGACCTGGTATAACAATCCAATGAAAACAGGGGTTACCAAACCACAATGGCATATGTACATCATACAAGAAAGAAAACAAAATTACCAGCCAAATGTCCTAGCAAAATCTGAGCCAGTTCCAAGTGGAATGAGCTGCCACAGAAAAACAAGACGCTTCACTACCGAACAAATTCAGTGAGTAAAAACCACAACTCAAAGCACTGTTATAGCTCGGTCTCAAAAGACTAAACGGGTAATCTTGCTTTTTATTATCGCGAAGCAACAAGATATGCTACTCACGCCAAGCGCCGTTAAATGGTCAGGCCCTCGATCAAGAGCGCGGACTGGGCTGCCTTTCCAGAAGAATCCGTTCACCACCTGCACATGTTTTCAATGTCAATTGCAGGAAATGCTAACTAATTTTGTGCCAATATCATACCAACACGCCACACAGAAATACCTCATGAAGGGTCCCATCCCCGCCGACAGCGATCACAGCATCAGCCCCATCCTTTATAGCCTAAGACACGCACATAACTGCCAGTGTTCACAACCAACGGGAAAACCCATACCGGGAAAATTAACAGGTGATGATTGAATTCGGTATGAAGCCGAGCACACACCTCCCTCGTGACATCTATGGCGTCGGACGGGCCCGAAGTGATGCACTCACAAATCTGATCACACGATCGATAACCACAAAGGGACAAAGCAAAACATTCCGTGAGATCACCGAATCACCTCGGATCTCAGCCCAAACGGCAATTAACAAATTCAGTTGCTGAGTGGCTTGATCTACGGCGATCTCAGAGCTCCCAGGGGCTTACGTTGCATTGGTCAGCGAGGCGGGTGCGGAGTTGGGGGAGCAGCTGCGTCCACTGCTTGCCCGTGCGGCCATTGGCGCCTGCGCGGAGGGATCGGAGTGACGCGAGAGATTTCAGAGCTTCTATAGCTGGGGTGGAGGGGGAGGTCACATCAGGAGCGTACCGGAGGGGTTGACGACGAAGACGAAGTCGCGGCGGCGGCGGGAGGAGGCCGTGGAGGCGGAGTTGTCGGACGCGAGGCTGACCGCGCCCAACTGGGAGTGGCTGCGCGAGGCGCGCGGCCGGATGAGCGCCGGCCTCGGCGCCGCCGGCGAGGCCATGACGTCGCTGTTGCTTATCGCGATTTGACTGTGTAGAGTGTAGACACACGCACTGGGCGAAAAGGAGTACACAGAGCTGAAAGGCGCCGCTTAATTCATTACGTTTCCCAAGGACAAAGCATTATCCACGTGAATTTTCTTTAAAAACGACAAAGTGTTACATTTATCTAAATTTGGATGTATCTACTGCGATTGGAAAACTCAGGGTATTACAAAGCATTACAAAGCAGTACATACTTTCTAACATCCAAATACTCCAATATCTAACATTACAAAGGAGTAGATAACTTTCGTGGAACAAAGGGAGTATTAATTTGTGGCAAGGTAACAAAGTTCCGATTGGGGAATTCAGGGTAAAATAACATTGCTAAAACTGCGACATACCTAAATGCCACCCACAAACTAAATATGCTCTTATAGTTCCTCAGATTTGTTTTAACTTGATGGAATGATGGTACATGACTCGTTCTAATATCTACTCAAAGTTTCTTGAATTTGGTTGGCGATAGTGCATGTGAAACTACCAACTATGTCGATCTGCAGCATCACATTCCAATAACACGCGAACAGTTTTGTTTCCAGAAGAATATCATATGCGTGAGAAAACATACAATGTTTATTATCCAAATCAAAATGAGCAAAGTGAATTTGGATAGCTAGATGAGCGAGCCAGCCTATGGCACAACTGGTAGACGCAGCCCTCCAAGGAGAATCACGACACATGTAAATGCATCAGCTACATAGACATCATGATACATATGTTTCATCGCAGACTTCATATTTTTGATGTGGGAAGAAGGAACCAAATGTGCTGAAGTGTAAACACAGATAAATTAGCACATCTGCCACTAGCAGGTTTTGCAAAATTTGAACCCCGATCCACAAGGGTATATGACTTACATCTATACTGCGCAGCTTGATGTGCCACCTACATCTATACTCATCCAAAGCAACAATCAATAAATATATCGCCTCAAGGGCTGCATGCCACAGGGAAAAATCGCACCACTGCTGTATCTTTCGTTCTGCTTCATGATACAAGATGCACCCTCTTGCCCTCCAGGTTGAATTTCCTGCTTCCTTGTAGCTTGAAAATGCAAAAAAAATGAAATTAAATCACACATAAACTACGACAAAGATTAGCTTTAGGGCTCCTTCGATTCATAGGATAGGAAAAGCATAGGATTGACATGTCATGTCTATTTAAATCTTATGGGAAAATGAAGTGTGTTCGATTGTAGCAAAGGAATTTTCCATAAGGCATGACCTTATTTTTTTTCTATAGGATTTACACTACAAGATTACTATAGGATATATTCCTTTGAATCAAACAACTTGTGTAGAAAATTTCCTATATGGTCCAAATCCTACACAATTCCTATACAAATCCTATGAATCAAAGGAGCCCTTAAATAGAAGTGCTTCCAAAGGAATTTTTCATGAGGTATGACCTAATGTTTTTTTTCCTATAGGATTTATACTACTCCCTCCGTCCCATGAAGGTTGTCTGAGATTTGTCAAAATTTGGATGTATCTAGATAGCATTTAGATACATCTAAATTTTGACAAATCTCAGACAACTTTCATGGGACGGAGGGAGTACAAGATTCCTATAGGATTAGTTCCTATAGGATATGTTCCATTGAATCAAACAATTTGTGTAGAAAATTTCCCATATGATCCAAATTCTAAACAATCCCTATAAAAATCATATGAATCAAAGGAGCCCTTAAATAGAAGTGCTTCCAAAGGGGGTTCAGATTAATCTACAATCTCAATACAGTTAGGCTGCAAAAATACTCTTGGAGCTTTAGAAGAAGAGATCGGGTGGGCTCTTAGTTCCTATTTACAACTAGTCAGGATAGCTGGCTGCCTAGAGTGCCGATCTGCACCTAGGCTCAAGAAAACTATAAAGCCACAGTGCAACACACAATAAGCCAATAGCAGCCAAATGAAAAGGTGAAGCGGTGCATACCTTCGTCTTCAGGAATGATAGAGCTTCGCGTCTACAGGAGAAGTCGGAAAATATAGTTGATTGTGCTTCAACAGCTTCCTTCAGCTCCTTCAGTTTCATGGATTGAGATGGAGCCTGGAAATAATAACAACCAATAAACATCATGGTCCCAAGAGGACACCTGAAGCTTCAGTGTCTCGCACAAAGAGAAGATAAAAGATTGTACCTGACGAAGTATTTTTTTGCAAAGTTTCTTAAATTTGATTCTAGGTTTAGCATCCACAGGAACATCTTTCACTGCTGTCTGCTGAATTTCTTTTACTTCAGCATCACTACCAGATCCTTCCTCGTCTTCATCCTCTTCCAATTCTGATAATTCAGACTGGGTTGAATTTTCGTCATCACTATCACCAAGAGATTTTTTGTTCCCTTTCCAACGGTGGCCAGCAATTTTCATTGGCAGGTCCTTGATGCCAAGACCCTGCTTTCCAGATGTAGCTTTGTCCTGTAACAATACCAATTGTAAATAATGGATATATTGGAAATGTTGTGACATCTATTTGACGTCAATTAGATCAGATGAATTCCATAATCATGCAAAGTTTCATCCGCGGAAATGATTAGCAAAGGTGCTTTAAGGCAATTGAAGAGCCTCTTATGGACTGTGCATACCAACCTGGACAAGGTTGTATAGATTCTCTTGATCGTCTTCCCCAAACATCTGGCGGGCATTAGGATCTTTTTGTGTGGACGATTTCTTCTTGCGAGATTTTGCTCCTAAAAAGCCTCCTGATACATATCCGAACTTGTGCCCCCACCAGTTCACATCTTCAGCTTGGGATACTAAACCAGCATAAAGTTGACACAGAAAGTTAATAAACCTGAATAAAGTTACTAGTGCACATCATAGGAAACTTTAGTAATATGGAAAAAACTTTAGCACTATCAAAATTAATTTCAACAAAAATGCATTTTGTGTTAAGAAGCAGAACAGAAGCTCAGATGCTGGGGCAGATAGACTTTATTTCCAACCAAGTTATCAACAGTATAATCAGCAAAGCTCATACCAATTAGGTGATAATTGAATTTATTCAGTGTGCACAACATTCTAAATGTTTCAGTGTTCTGCATTTGTTCCAAGCATGGCAGTACAAACCAACTGATCAAACCTTGAAAGCACGGATACGGCAGAAACTGCCGAACTGCTGTTCTGATATGGCGGGATACGCGAATTTTGGTGTATCCCTGAAACTCGAATTAAAAAAATGAAAAAAAAATAAAGGGATACGGAGGGACACATAGGGGACACGTTTGGGATACGGCCTGGCCCAACAACACAGCTTGGCCCAACACAAAATCAAGTATTAGGGCACGCTCTCCGCACCCAGGTCCGTCCCCTACCGACGCTGCCTCCTGGATAAGCCGCCATCGCCTGGACTCGACGCCGCCGCAGCCGGCGACGCCTGGATTCGACTGGCGACCGCCTCCTCCAGCACCACAGGTAACCCAGCAGCCTTGGCCTCTCCTCACTCCTCCACATCTTCGCTTCCTCAGCCTCTCCTCATTCCTCCACATCTTCCCCTTTGATCCAAGGTAGCATGGCATCTGGGAGCGGTGGAGCCGGTAGCCAATCATACGTGGGTGACAGTGAAGGGCGTCCTATGGCTGTAGATCCTAGGTATCCTCTATGGGCTTATGTGGAGAAGCTTGGTGGTGCTGCTGCTTCCTCTGGTAGCCGTGGAGGAAATGCAAAGTTTGGTTGCAATTTCTATATGGCCATCTGAGCTTTGTTAGCTCCTATTTATCATATTCTTTTGGTTGTTTGACGATGGCGATGCGGATCAATCAAGCACTTGATAAAAGAGAAACCAAATGGGGCAGTATTCTCTTTTCTGATCTCTTTCTCCTTAATTTTCTGTCACAACTCTATATTACATGGCATATATTTATTTTATTTTATATATACTCGCCGTATCCCCGAATGGCTGTTTTTGGAAAATGCCGTATCCCGTATCCCCGTCTTTCCGTCCCTGTGTCCGTGCTTTTTAGGATCAAACTTCTATTTTCCTTTCGAAAACGCCACAATTGTCGATCACCAGACCCAAACTAGTGAACGTGTTCTAGCATTAAGAGTGTTATTTTATAACATTCAGAAACTGCTCTTGCCAAAACTTTTAATTCTAACTTCCAATATTTAAGAACCTCAAAACAAGAAGTACATGATGGGGCAATAGCTAATGAAATACAACCTCGCTCAGCAAGAAAGTAAAACCACATATGCAAATGAATTGCAAACCTGCAGTCTGACACATGATGATATCAGTCTCTTCCACGCCTTCCGGTTGAACTTCCTGATCTACCTCACAATCACTTTCATTTTTCCGAACCTGTGTCAACAGAATATTATAATCTCAGAAGATACTACAGGTTAGCCACACGGTACACACTCTGAAGGAGGAAACAAATGTTCATCAACACTAAGTAGATTGCCCGACAGTTAGCAACACGCAAGAAAAAGAATCACTCACAAGTATGCCTTGAAGATCAACTGCTGAATAACCCTTCACACTTTTCCCCCTCTCTCTTTTCTTGTATCTGTCAAAAAAAAATGGTGTAATGATAAGAAAATATATCAACAAATAGAGGAGCTGAAATTACGAATCAGACCAACCTTCCTTGAGGCCGGGTAACTTTAGAGACTTCATCCTTTGCAGGTTTTTCTTTCTTAGGTGTACTGTCAGGCGAACTGATTACATCCTCAACTTCTGTAAAAAATAATAAACAAGATTAAACCACAACTGGCAAATTATTAGATAATAAAGAGTAAAAGCACATGAACACTTTCCACTCTACCTTTTTTATCAGGATTAGAAGATTGCTGTCAGCATGGAGAGGAGCGATTACCAAATGACAAGAAAAAGATAACATAATGAGACATTTGAATCTTCATTCATTCATATAAGGAGCTATTAAAGAATTGCTACACGCCATACCACTTTCAGTTTCTTTAGTATATCATCAAATTGGGTGGTATCGTATGCCCATTTGTTTTGAGCAGTGTCTACACCAACACCTGCATATGAGAACAGATTCAGATTTCAGCGACCTGAGGCTAATCAGAAAAGGATGCTTCTTTGCTCATCAAAAGCATGAATCATGCAGTAGTTCTAGAAAGAAGTAAGCATACCTAGTGTGTCCTGCTTTTGCTTCACTCTAACATGTCCCTTTATGCCTTGCTTGTCTTTCCCAAGGCCTTCACCTTCCTCCCATCCCTAACACACCAGAAGAAATATGCTGATCACAGAGAGATCAGTAAAATAGACCAACTGTAAATTAATGCACACAGATAGAATCACTTGACAAGAGCATCTGAATATAATAACAATAGTGCATAAGTGCCAAACAACAAATTATCCACATGCCATAAGTGGGTTCAGTCAAAACTCAAAACTGCAGATAGATTTCTCACTTCGTGCAGTAGCAGCAAGTTCTGAGACAGCACAAAATTCTACTCTAGCTCTTTTCCCCCGAAGTCCAGACAGATTCACCTTTTCTACAATTTTGATAGAGCAATCCTAGAGCTGTATATTAAATTTCTGTGTGTATAAACGAAATTTGCTAGTTACACAAACAGTCTTAACGAGAGCCACTCCTAACAAAACTAGCCTATATACATGATGATGATATGCAACCTAAACGAATTATTGGATGTTAAGCTGCTATATCTAAGTTTAGCTTGTCACTCCAGACAAATCAACACACAAAAGCTCCACAAAGATCGGAACTAGCCTACACATGCTGGTATTCAACCTGAATGAATTGGTCAATGCTGAGCAGCTATATCTAGTTTACCTTGTCAATCCAGACATATCAAAGTAAAATGAACTCCAAATTTTGTACCGAAGTTTTCCAAGAGGAGATGATCGGGCCAGGGATCGCGTACCATTTGCTTCATGAGGCGGAAGGCGGCGGACTGGCGCGCGACC
The DNA here is from genome assembly GCF_019359855.2 of Lolium perenne. Taxonomy (NCBI): domain Eukaryota; kingdom Viridiplantae; phylum Streptophyta; class Magnoliopsida; order Poales; family Poaceae; genus Lolium; species Lolium perenne. The sequence goes on from NC_067247.2 coordinate 383,684,836, forward strand.
CCGACGTAGCATGTGGGTGCCTCCGGCGCGGCCATGGCGCCTGCACTGCGCGGGTTGGTCGCGGCCTTCGCCGCCGCCGGTACGGTTGGGTTGGGGGTGGAGTTGCCCGGACGGAGGAGAGAGAGGAAACCCTAAGAATGCGCGGTGGATCGGTTTTGAGCCGGTGCGTTCGGCCTGGAGATTCGTGCTCGGGTTGGTGGGGTTTGACCGACCGACGTTCGTTCGCTGTGCGACGTGCGGAGCCGTCTGGGCTTCGAGTTAGCGTTACTGGGCTTCGTTTACGTGGATTGTTTGGGCCATTATTGTTCTGACCGTTTTAATTAGAATCTTGTTGTAGAATTAGCATCAAAGTGGCTGTAGTTTAGTGGTGAGAATTCCACGTTGTGGCCGTGGAGACCTGGGCTCGAATCCCAGCAGCCACACTTTGACTTTTTGCCGCTCCAGTTATGTACTACAAGCTGAAAGTGTCTCGGAGATTTGTTGCCTGTACATAGACGGATATTTTTGCATGTGAGCTTGTCAATCAGGCAGGCCGTAGGCGATCGTCCACTCAAAAGTCAGACTTGCTCCAGTGATCACGGTCACCAGCCTAGCCTATGAGCACGCGTCCATCCATGCAGCTGGTGGCATCTCCATTTTACAAGTTTCATCTTTTCGCCAAATAAGACTGTTGCTCGTCGTACTACCTTGCTTAACGGTCTTCGTGCTGGTCAAGTGCGTGTGCGTGGGTACCCTCTGATCCAAAACTCCAGTCCAATCGCAGTCTCTCTCACGGCAGCGAGCGGGTGCGACATATTATTTGCTCACACCGCTTGGCGAAAAGCGCATCATGCCGGAGAAACGTGGAGACCCGGCCTCCAACAGTGACCTCCACAACCGGACTCTCAGACTAGCAGCAACGGGTGCCTAGCAACCAAGAAATCAGGCAGGTACGTGGTATGAATGCCACGCATTGCAAGTCCAAATCAGCCCAGAAGCAGATCAGCTGCAATGGAAAAACGGATTTGGCCATGGGAATTTGCCACGTGGTAGTGTTTCAACCTTTAGTAAAAATGATGTTATTCCCCACAATTGCATTCGACCAGTATATATAAAGTAGAAATCTCAATGTGTGTTCCTTTAATTTGTGATATTGGTAGGCGGTAAGTAAAATAGACAATGGGACAAACGATTTTAGCAAACGGACATGGGAGAAACAATGGTGGATTGTATCCTCTATCTCGAAAAGAAACATCAATTTTTTACATCCATTTCATTTTACTTTGCCATATTATATTTTGTATGGTGGGATCTTTAGATTCCATCACTATGCCCATTCATTAGGACTTAGTACATCAATTTTACTGGAAAAATACCTAAGGTAGTCAGCTTACATCCTAAATTATCAGGTCCATCAATCTTTGCCACAAATGTAGCAAGCGATCTATTTATCTAAAACCTAGTTTTAAAAAGCACTTTAGACAACACAAACATCTTTCTACTGCGTTATATTAGATAATGATCTTCTAACCATATTCTCTTAAAACCTAGTACTCATACCGTCCCGAAATTTGAAAGAGCCTCTACTAAAAATAATCTTCCTTGGCTCAGTCATGAGATCTTTCCAAAATGGAGAGTCCATCGGCTAAGCTAGGACATGTGCTAGGGTTTTGTTACTAAGATATAAAAAAAATATGTACCAACTCTTGCTACTCAAATGCCAAGACCACCCTTGTCTTTCGGTCTATAAATAATATTCTATTATGTTAATCGGTATTTCCTATTTTTCTCTTTATTTTGCGAAGAAAGAAACTAGTATTTTCCTTTCACCTTAGTTATCTCTAGAAAAACGACATAAACATAGTCATGCTAGTTAGAACGAAATTAATCGGAACAGACCAGAAGCATGTCTAGTAAATTCAGCACACTAGATTTATATGTGCGCCTTGGCGCACGATCCTGTAAAATTCCCATTGATTAGCGGTTTATATAACAACAATGAAAATGAGGTAGGTAAATGATAACATATTTTTTTGGGTTTACAAAATGAAAATAGCCATCGTACTCTATGAATCCACCTGCTTCTGTGCATCCCAGCATCCCTCCGTCAACAGCCATTCGATGCAACTCCAGTGACCGTGCATCCACGAGTATTTTTATATAAACATGCCTACCTCCTGGCGGACTCGTCGGGGGATTATGTGGAAAACCACCCAAACAGCACCGGACACACCCTACCATTCCTCTTCCTGGGTCCCCCCTCTCTTAAACCAAAGTTGACGGCAATATCAGAGTCCTCGATGACCGCCATGATGTCTAGGACCCCTAAAGACCAGCATATGCCAGTGACTTGGCTCTCTCAAACCGAGATCCATGTATGTTGTCGCATCAGCATCCTAGGACAACGATCAGTGTAGGTGGCCGCCATATCCTGGAGGTGGTAGCATGTGATGGGCATAGTCAACAATTTGTTGATTAGGAGCTCACCATAGTTGCAGCACGTAGCTTCAGAGTTGACAGACATTCCTTGGTGAATGCAAAATTCGGAAATATGTGGTTATTGAAAAATTCAGAAATAAATGATTATTTTTATTTCTCTATGTTGAATGACACTGTGGAGGCTAATAACCGATGATGTTCACTGATGAGAACATTGCTTATACAACTAAATAAGTGGTGAGCTAAAGGTCTGACAAAGTTGCTTGTGCTGTTTTACATGCATTTCTACTACATGCTAGTGTCCTAGGTTTCAAGCTCTCATATTAATCTCAATAGAAATGTTCACTTCTTTAATTATAACTCTTGATACACATGTACAATACAACTTACAAAAGTATTGAACTTTCCTGTGTACCTCGTGGGGGCCTAGTGAAGTACAGTTAGAAGTTTGGAGAGGTAGCAGGCTAGATGAGAAGGTAATGGCTATCTTGCAGGCCAGATGAATCAGTATCAGGCCGTGAACTCTGAAGGGAGCAGGGTAAAAGCAGGTTGCTGGATTGTCCATAGGCCACGGTAGCAAGCAGATTTTGGCCACCATGCTGATTTGCCGTCCAATCCAATTCATATCCAAGTATCAAGAGTAGTACTTCTGGAACTTTGGCGACATGCCACACGACTTGTTCTTAACCACTTGATACATGATAAAACTGTGGTTAAGTATCTATCCAATAGACTGAAACAATGTTGAATTCAATCAGAGTTGATATGTGCTTTCCTCATACCAGTTTGCTAGGTTGCAACATCATGCTAGGATTTTAGACACCACTTAACCCAAACAAAACAAAGCTATGTCCATACCTTTTCTTAATTCAAAGCTATCATGCAAAAATGCATGCTTTAAAACCAAACTGAACAAAGCTATATATCAGAAAATGGACTTTATTCATGATGCAATAAATGTGTGTACAACCAGTTACAACAGAATGAACAATTTCATTAAAGCATGTCATAATCCTGATCAGCTGAACTTAACGAAGTACATAATTTAAATGGCAGTACAAAATCTTCAGATGTCGGGACTTTTTTTCTTGGATTGATGACACAACACAACATGCCGAAGGTTTCTACTGTGAGAATTTAGCAATCGAGAGTGCAGGCCGGTACTACGGTAATAGAATTATCCAATTAGTTCAATGAATTTTGACGATATTGCTTTAAGAGACACGCATGAGCTGGGAAAAAGTTATGGTGAGATCTGAAATATGTTAATACCGAAACAACACTTGCGCTGTGGTTGGTGTGTGAGCTATTTTTTACATCATGCCAGCATTCCTGTAAAGGAAAAAAAATCAGCCAACAGTTCTGAAAATTCTATATACTGATATATGGCATAATTCTTCAGCGCATTGAGAGCATTGAAATCCTTTGGTAAGTTCTTTAAATGTTTATTTTTTGTTGTCAGATTGAGTTTTTTTCCAAAGGATTTACTTGCATTATATTTGAAAGGAAAACTTCTAATATGAGACCTCTCGGAAGAAATAAAAAAAAATCTTGTGTTATAACAAAATGAACTATTGTTGTGTACGATTCAAATGGTGGTGGCATTGCAATCCTATATTTTTCTACCTCCGTGTTTTGAGAGTCTTGAGACTCAAAACGACTGTAAAGAAAAGCTAACGGAGCTTTTATGATCCAGAGTCACATATTTCTCATAGACTAATCCTACAATTCTAGTTCAGATCTTGCAAGTCAATAAGCTGCTACAGCAAAGTGCAAACTCTTACACTAAATGAAAAGAAGAGAGGTTGTAATCTTAAAAGGAAGAAGTACTCCTGTCTAATGCAAATAACTCGTACAAGTAAATCTTTCACTCTTACATGCATTTCAAGGTAGAGAGGCACTATTTGGCACACATCGGGTGGGTAGACAAATCAAGATCTGCTAATGGTGTAAAACCTACTTTCCTAGTTGTACAATGCACACAAAATCAATTTAGAAACCAGAGAAGTAAAAGAACCAGGGACATGGGAACAATCCAAGAGACAATGCATTTGCATCTGACTACAGTTTAGACTTGGCACCATGATACACGACATCAATTAGCAGCCACTTGTAAATAATGCAAGGCTGACTTGTCCTAGAAGGCCTAATAGAAGTACCAGGATTTAAGGCATAACATAATCAGTGGAGAAAACAAAGGTATTAACAGCCACTTGGCTAGCAGAACATGCCATAATCTGTTCAAAAGAACACTATACAAGGACATTCCAATAACAACCTAGAAAACCAATAGCTAAGTGCACATTTTTTACTTGAATAGCAAGAATAAATGAGCAACAGAAGAAACTGAATGTATCGAGAAAGACAACTTTGCCTGAATAAATGGCAGGATAATATCCTTGGAAAAAGTAGAGCACCAATGATGTGCGCACATGCAAACAAAAGAAGAGAATAAAAATGGAGCAGAAGTAACATGATTAGGACAATGTTCCAGTATTCATAAGCTAAGGAGTCAGCAGAAGCACTTTCCGATCACTATGTACATAAATCTTCCTCCATAAAACAGGGGAAGAGGCTGCCTCATATAGTAATGCTTTTGGTGTAGATTTGGCAAAAACTCTAGGTTAATGTCAAGAATAGCCTTAGAAATCATAGCGTAGATATAAATCAGAATCCTTCCCAGTTGCTTTTATCGTTTCTTTCACAGTTCAAGAACCAATTGGAGCAGTAGGCATGTTTCAGTACATTTTATTCTTCCATGCATACAATTTACTACATTATTTTTCCATCTCCCACGCATGATGACCACATCCTGTTACTTCCAATTACACATTGTTCATTCCTCAAATACATTAATCTCAAACAATGGGTTATCAGAATTATGTGCTTCGCAGTCACTGGATTTTGATATTCAAGCATACACTGATTTAAAATATTCAAGGAGATGCAAAGTGGATCATACCGACCATCTTACTGTTAATAGAAACTTGCCTTAGTGAATAGACCAAAAGAACTACAATCATGATAGTGCAAATTATCCTTGATCGTGCATCACTAAAATATATAACCACCATTAGAAGTTTAGAACACCTTGAGTTACCCAGAGAACGAAGAAAATGGCAAACCCGTCAGCTCATCACGGAAGAAAGCTAATGAAAGAGAAATTAAATCAGGTTACATGTACACTGAATATAGACACTTAAATTGGATAGCTTACACTTAAATATACAAACTTTTGAAAGCAGAACAATGGCACAACGGAAGGCAGAAAGGCATAATGGAATTGGTAGCAGTTATAAAGTATTACCATTAATAAATGGCCAAGATGACTCTGTGGTTTGGAACTACAATATGGCAGTCCAAATATACCCAGATTGGTGAGCGCATTACCCTGCACCATCTCTGGGTTGCTTCGGGCTGCAATTTTTAATATTAAACAGGAAATTAGGTATATAATATTACAAGTTTTAGAGTGGTTGGCATTTTTAATAACCGTTCATCCACCCCGATCTGACGGCTGTAAATAGACGGAACCAAAAATGTGGGACCGGAACTTCTAATATATTTTACGAAAAATATAAAAAACGAACGTCCTTTTGTACGTCCGAATCATCTGATAAAACTGCACAGATCTTAAATTCATTGCACGAATCTTAAAGCCACCCCATAAGAGCACCTACTAGAACAAAAATCACCGTCGTCTCTCGATCTCGCTCTCCCTCATTCTTTTCTAGCTCACTGTACGGAGGCCGGCCAGCACTAGGCGAGGGAGGTTTGGCGGTGGATCCGCGGGGGAAGAGGAGGCTGGCCGCTCGTGCTAGGCGATGAAGGAGTGGCGTCGGGGATTGGGGGATCGGCGGCGGGGAACCTGGGTCTGTTCGTAGCACTTTCCAATCCTTCTAGTTTTGTAGCCACCGAAGCCAGATGTTGAGGAAACCAGGTCATCTATCACGCTTTTGTGTCCGGTTCGCGTTGTCTGATGTCGCCTGTAAATTAGATCGAAGATCGATGGATCTGTGTCGCCGCTGCCAGAGTGCTCAGAGACCTTAGGGATCAATCTATGACCTTGGACCGCTTGTACACCAAACCGACGCAGCCAGGCAGGCCAAGCCGGCACGCACCGGTGCTGGTGCTGTACGGAGGTTGAAAGCTAGCACTCAAGAACACATGCACGCACATGGGTCAGTTGTTAACGATGGATATATGCATATATGCTTGTAGCTGATCGGCGTGGTGCTCAAAAAATAGCTAGCTCACTTGCAGTTGCTGTTAATTTCAGTACTTCTGAACATTATGTTTCACGCCTATTTTATCATGTTTTTGGCCTGCATATGTTGATCTTAATACCCTTCTATGCTTTTCGCCTGGATCTGTCCAAACCATACAAAGATTAATGAAATGCTGTTACCCCTTTGGGCCGCCTCAATGTTGGCTAGAGGGTGTTGGACGAAGATACGTCATCACCACGAACGAATCCGCATGTGTCTTTGCTCGAGTCAGGAAGAACTGTGTTCTTAGTGACATTTACTTCAGTTTTTAGTTATCAAAAGGATTGAACAGTTTAAAGCCTTTTTTATCTTGCTAAATTTAATATCTTCTCATTTATAATTTGTGAGATGCAATGCAATGCAGCTTTTCTCAGACAAATAATATGCAATGCATAACCTCAATTCCATTGCTTTGTTTCATCACTGAATTTAGGCAATACTAGGAATCGGAAGGTATACATTCTAGCAAGAAAGGGAAAGACGGATGCAATGCAACTTTCCCATTTCCAAACAATGAAATAAAATGCAATGCGAAATCTCACTTACACTTTGATGTTTCCTCATACAACATTCACACAACAAAATGATACATTCAACTAGCAGGAAACGGAAAGACAAATGAGTGAAGCACAAACGGAATATCTGTCACAACCCCTTGTTGGTCAGAGTACAAGCAAAACGTATTCAGAATACAACTAGATCAGAGTACTATTAGATCAGTTATATGGCAGCAGCCACGAGCCACAACCCCTTTCACTTCTGAAAAGATGTCAATTGTCGGTTCCTTAATCTTTCATTCTTTCCCTGGAGGAGCTTGTCCAGTTCACCTCTTAATATCTGTATGTTCAAATTGTCAGAGTACAAAGACAAGAACATATGTCATGATAAAAGACGCGAAGACGAAAAATGCAAATCTAGGAAATGCGGTGAACTTTTCTGGTTCATGCTAATATTGTATGTAGCTAGATTACTGATTTCCACCCTTTAGGGTAAAGATTATATATCGTGTAGTCCGGTCTTTCATTATATAGGTAATGTCAGATTCATCATAGTCTGAAGGTTACACACAGATATTTCATAATCGCAAACCCTTGCTTCACTCTCTGTATCCACTTCGTTGTCAACAGGCATACAGAAATTGAATTACAAATATGATCAAAACCAACAGAGCAACAAGGTCAATTGCACTCAATATTTTTGAACTAGCCGCACTAACACACAAGCAATCTTGTCTACAGAACAAAGCAATCCTTACAGGAAATAGAACATGTAACCAAACTTCAAGGCCCGGTACAGCAAAACCAAACTTCAGGTCTCGGTACATACAGGAAATAGAAACTGTAACCAAACCTCATGTCTCCCTCTTATTTTTGGAGAACTCGACTTTATTAAGTCAGCACACGACCATTACAATCAGCTTTAAGGCAGCTTTGAAGGAAAACGGGACTTGTCTCAGCCCAAACCTCTGACAAATTGTGCAAGCAGGCATAGCGTGCGCACTCATGTGCAGAGTTGTTAGCTGATCGACGAGCAAAAGAAATCGAAAAAGCCTGAAAACCTAGACTTAAGCTACTAACATCTTCAAGAAGAGGGGAAATCAACGGGCGACTCCTCCTTTTAGCTTCCCACAACCTCACTAGCTCTGAGCAGTCAGTCTCAATTGTTATTTGTCTGAAGTTCTGAGTTTGGGTGAACACCACAGCATCACGTAGCGCTAGTGCTTCAGAAATGAGAGGATCTACAATCCATGGATATGCCTTGCACCATGCTCCTCTGAAGCCACCATCACCTGCTCAGTTGCTTCAAAATACTTCTGCAAATGGTAACCTTCTTTGGAACAGACAAACCGTCTTTTTTTTTTACTTCTTTGGTCCCAGCCACATACTCTTTCTAGTCCAATCTGACATTGAACCCTTTCTCTTTCACATATTTGTTAACCTTGTTCTTCACTATCAAATATTTGACTGACCATTGTAATATATTCTTCTCTCACCTCTGTTTCGCCAATACCATCCATCGTCTAAACCTGCCATTATCAAACCATCATACTTAGTACATGTACATGTCATGTCTGCCCAAATTATTATAAAACGCAACAACTATCCATTAGGTAATCACATAGACTTTCTATCACACAGTTTTAATTTGGTTCAGATCTATATACATGAACCAGAGACGTCTGAACATAGTCTAACAGAACTCATAAATTAAAACATCAGGAGACATCAACTGATTGGCTCCAAAACCAGTGAAAAAATCAGTAAAATTTGTAACATCAGTTTGGTTCAAAACTAATATGATATCAGAGACAATACTACGTGTTTGGTTCAAAAAAAGAGGAGAAGAAGGGCCCTTCGACCAGGACGCGTGAGGCGACGCCACCAGACGGCCAACAAGGGCAGAACCGGCCGAGGAAGATGGGACTTCCAACAAGGACGTCCCAGGCAGCGGCGCGACGTAGCCAACAAGGCCCAAATGCGACGGCGGAGCAGGTGTCGGCGCGAGGCAGCCAAAAAGGCCTAGATGCGGCGGCGGCACAGTGGGCCCCGGGGCCGCGGAATCGACCGAGACAGCGGGGCGGCGGCATCGGCGGGGCGTCGGCTGCGGGGCAGCGGCTGCGTGGCGGCTGCTGCGTGGCGGCGGCGTCGGCTGCGGGGCGGTGGCGTCGGCGGGGCGGCGGCTGCGGGCGGTGGCGTCGGCGGGGCGGCGGCTGCGGGCGGCGTCGGCTGGGCGGCGGCTGCGTGGCAGCGGCGGGCGCTCGTGGTTTTTTTTTTTTTTTTTGAACTTCGCTCGTGGTTTTCTATCGAGATGTGCTCATCTCACGATCCTCCGATTTGATTCTGATTTTTTTTAACACTGATTAAAACGTCCGTTCCGGAGCTCTTTTACGGTGTCATATCATTATAGAACTTACAGAAAATTAATCACAGATTTAATCAACGGTCACGAAAAATTATATTAGACGGAACCAAAATTCAATTAGACGGAACCAAAGTTCCATGCCAATCACCGTAAAAGAGAGATACATAAGGTTGTACTATTTTTGTAAGTAAAATATTTCAATAAAATCAGAAAGAGAATATCCGAACTTTGTTTCTCGGGAAGATTGGAACATCACGAGTTACCAAGAGAACCAAGAAAATGGTAGACCCGTCAGGTTATCACGAAAGAATGCTAATGAAAAGAAAATTAATTTGGGTTACATGTATTTGACTGACATAACAGGAGCAACAAACATATACTGAATCTGCCTTGAAAGCACCACTGTTTCCAATCAATGTCTGAATCATATTCTCTGGTCAGATATAGATATATATATATATGCATCCAAAAAGACATTGCACGATGAAGCAAAATCAATGAGTGCACTGTTTTCTTAAAAAGATGAATATATGGTCTTCTTGTGCAAGTGAGCAAACTGTTTCAGGTAAGCGAAAGTGCTACCATTTAACTATGATAAACACATTATTTTCTTGTGCAATACAAACCATTAAAATCAACAGAGGTACAAATACAATATAGATAAGAGCAATTATTAAACTGAACACTACTCACCAAAAGCTGAGTACAGATTAAATGTCGTAGCTCAGTCTAATAAAAAGTTATTAGAAAGAGGGACCAATGATCTACTTTGAGCCACTGGACAAAGTGAGCTGAAATGTAAATACATGTAGAATGCATTAACTACTAAGCAAGTTGATCGGCCACTGGACAAAGTGAGCTGAAATGTAAATATATGTGGAATGCAGTAACTACTAAGCAAGTTGAATCAAAGAGTAACATCGGCACTGCTTCTAATTTTGTAAAAGATAGATGATAACTCACATACTTAATTATGAACCCTATCAAAACTGCAGAGTGGAGGGCTCACCTTGCTGCTGTAGGTTGGGTGTTGCTCTTCAAGCCAATAGGCGAAGGCTTCATGGAGGGCGTCCGGGAAATGGTTCTGCAGTCAGAAATGCTGCTAGGACCTCAAGTCGTCCTCGTCTCCATCTCACCAGCGGCGGCACAGATATTGATGTTTCCCTGTAGACGGTGTCAGGGAGGAAGCAACCACAATAGCTTCTTCCATGGCTTGACCGACGGGGATTCGTGACCTTGAGAAAATTTGTACAGTAGCTGCGACAGTAAAAGAACATACAAATACCTGAAGTGAAAAATACAGTAGATACCATAATGCTAATACAGCAGGGCGAAAGGTTAATAATAAAAAGTAGAGAAATCATTAAACCAAAACTTTCTATAGGTTTTAGTCAAATAATAAACAGTAAGATCATAGGCATTCTTTCGAGTGAAGTCACAGTAAAATCCAAACAGAAAATCAATGTACAGTTGGATGATGAAACTTTGTTTTACCATGAACCAACATTACCAAATCAACACTATTTTCAGCACTCGCTATTGAACTAAGGAAATTGACAATTCAACACAGAGAACTCGCAGTACAACAATTGGTTACATTCTTCATGCTGAACAACACAAGACACAATTCAGGTATCTCAGAGAGGGACAAACCAGATCAAGATCTACCAGGCATGAAGCTCAAAACATACACATGCATCTTCCACAAAAGATTCTGCACAAACAAAAACAAGAAGGTATTGAGATTAAATTTGTGAAACAACCTGCAGTAGAAGATGTTGAGAGAGCTAGGCATACCTCGGATGATGCAGAGTCGCTAGGTCGATGTCATGGATGCTTTCACCCCAGGCGCTGCAGTACTAAGCTGGTCATGGATCAAATCGACGAACCACTATGTAATGATTTCCTCCAGGATTTTCGTCAAACACCTTCAAGGCAAAAACAAAGATAAGAAACTAAGGGATTAAATGGAGAGAGGGAGAAGAGAGAGATCAAGATGGGAGGCAAATTACCCTGGATTTTCGTCAAACACCTTCTAGGCAAAAACAAAGATAAGAAACTAAGGGATTAAATGGAGAGAGGGAGAAGAGAGAGATCAAGATGGGAGGCAAATTACCCTGGCTCGTTGTCCTTGTTCATCAGCACGTGCTCCACCTTTAGATGCGCTTGAAAAGCTGATGCAGGAGGCCGTGGGCGTCGCCGGCGAGGAGGATCCGTGGCGGTGCTGGTACCTCGTCATGGAGCTTCCCCCAACCTCTCCAGGCTCGCCTCTCGCGCGACGCGCCTTCCTTCATCTCGCCTCCGGGATCATCGATCTACTGCCAAGCGCTGGCATCACCCACCGCGACGTTAAAGCGGTGGCGCTGCTGCAGCCGGCTCGGCCGCCGGAGCTCCACCCGCGGCAAGAACCTCGCCGCCGTTCTCCCCCGCGCCACCTCCTCCCACAAGCGGCGGCTCGTGCTCGTCGAGAGTGAGGCGGTGCGCTGCTACAGCCGGCTCTGCGCCGGAGCTCCACCTGCGGCAATCCTCGTCCAGTGACAAAGACAGAGACGGGGCTTGGGAGGAGGAGAAGCGCGGGAGGTGGGGGCGTCACCGCCGGACGTGGGAGGAGAACGACGGGATTGGGGAGAAGCGCACGCGCAGGGATTGGGGGAGAGGCATCTAGGGTTTGTGATGGGTCAAACCCCACCTCTATCAAGTCTCGTGCGACGCGAGAGGCTGGGCCGGGAGGGCTTTACAGGACCCATGGATAAAACGCGGGTTCACGGGAGGGCCTCACGCCCTGGACGGAACGGCCGGCCGAGATCGCTCCACGTCAGCTCGATCGGACGGCCGAAAATCCAAACGTCTGGGAGAGCTCCATGGGGGTGCAACAATTATACCTTTAGATTCGCCGTCCCTTTCCTTTTGAACATCCATTCGCGGTCTCTTCCACGACCATTATTATTTGCTCACAGATAGCATTTGACGAAAAGCGCATACAGGAGAAACGTGTAGACCCTCCAACGCCAACAGTGACCTCCACTCCACACCGGCCGGCGCTCACTCAGTCACAGTGGCAACGATAACACAGGTGCCTCGCACCCAGGAAATCAGGTCAGCTACGTGGTACGCATGCCATGGTTTGCAAGTCCAAATCAGCCAAAAGCCGCTCGATCGATCAACGCGAGTTTGACCAGGATGATGAATGGATTATTATCTGCGTGACTGACTGCATGCTTACGTGCCTACCTAGAAATCTAGAGTTCAATTAGTTATCGCTGTCAGGTACGTGTCGCCGGCTCCGGCCATACGCGGCGCGGCAGCCCCATTATGCACGGCTAGCTTAGCTAGAGCTGTTAGTGATGGGCTGACGGCGCACTCGTCGCGCGCCATGGATCTAAAGCGATCGCGGTTCGCGTCACCGCCATTATCTATCGTGTCGTGTGTAACCATCAGCAGGTGGCAAAAAGGGAGTGGGGGAATTAGCACGAGAGTACGAGACGTACAGGTCGTGTGACACCACTGATCGAGATATTTTCTGCGATGGTCATTGGTTCCATTCCTGAGATTAGCGAGCGGATCAGAGATGCAGCTGGGAAGTCTGAAGAAATGGGAGAGTGTTGTCGTCGGCAAGTGGAGCGGTGTAGTGGGGCGGCAACCCGTAACAACCGATCGCCGGGCAAACGCGTACGAACCCAGTGTGGGCATCTCCAACCGGCCCGACCCAAACGGACGCGTTGGGCCGTCTGTTTTGGGCCGTTTGCGTGGCTGGCCGGATACGCAGACAGCGCCCCGCGTCCGCGTGTCCGTTTGGGTCGCACGCGACGCCCAACGCGGTGATCCAAAGAGACGGCACATGGTTCGTCTTCGTTGCGCGGCGCTGCGTCAAGGCAGGCCTCGACGGGACAGCCATGGTGGACGGTGGAACGCGCGGGAAAGATCCCGCTGTTGGCGTCCGAAACCCACCGGCGAGTAGCGACGGGCAACACGTAGAGCCGGGAGGCTCCCAGAACTGCGGTGGGCCTTGGTCCCTCGTGCGACGGCCCGCAAAGCTCCGGCATGCACGTCCGATGCTGGTGCAAGGGCGTGCCACCTGACCTATACCTGGTCAGGAAGGTGATGGATTGCTTCGCTTAGTTTCCTGCATGGCATACACGTAAACATTAAATACGAGCCTCGATCGGCTCTCAGGTTGTCCTGTGAATCGGCTCAGGGAGCCGATCCACTCATGATTCGTATGAGGTCTACGATAACATGGTGGTCCTGCTTGATCGATATAAAGCTAAAACGACCTACGACGATTTAGGGTTTTCACCACATAATCGGAACATCCTACACGTGATTGAGCCTGGCAGCCACGCAAGATGATAATAAACCAGCCATAGATAAGGCCTAAAAACCAACATGGAGTTGATTCCCGGAACATCTTATCTGGGGCTAGCAAACTATACCCTACGTACTACTGGATCCTTCAACCCGTTTGCAAGGCCTAACTATGTAGATATTAAACTAATCCTTGAAGAACAAGGAGCAATCATAACGGATCGGATCTACTAAACAAGGATCAAGCAAGGTGCTGCCCTTACACCTAAGATAGATGTAAAGGCAGCTAGATGTCTAAGGGCAGCACGGATAAAGCATATATCGTGGTAAAACAATGCTAACCCTAACACATCTACGATAACTACGTTGCTCGCCATCAACAAGGCTTCAGCACGAGCAACGCATGAACAACGAATAAACGTATACTGCCTAGATCGCAAGATGCGATCTAGGCAGCATGATGCTTACCCGGAAGAAACCCTCGAAACAAGGGGTTGGCGATGCGCCTAGATTGGTTTGTTGTGAACGTGATTGTTGTCTTTTTCAATAACCCTAGATACATATTTATAGTCCGTAGACTTTCTAACGTGGGAATAATCCCAACCGTGTACGAGCCAAATTCTACCTAACCGACACGTATCCTACTATATTGACAGATACACGGGCAAACTAGCCCAAACTTCGTGTACAAGGCCGATTCACGCATATCTTCCGTGTATATTCTTCAAGCCCATCTTAATCACGGCCCACCTCTGATCTGGTCAAATTCTGGTGATAACACATGCCCCCTGGTTTTGGAAATGATAATTCCAAAACCACTCTGCCTTTTCTTCGTTGGGTCACGTCGTGGCAGGGTAAAACCGCCGCAGTATCCTTCATCATGATGCCTTGCCTTCTCAACTTCTCCGCGTGATTTGACAGTTGTTTTTTTTTCTTTTGGCACCACTTCCTCGGAAACTGCTGTGGCATTAAATCCACTATACCCCCTTTTATTTAACCGCGCCGGACAGTTCGCCTCTTCATCCCCTTGCTCTGTTCTAGCCATCGGCACCCAAAAATTCCCCATCTCCTGTAGCAATGTCTTCCTCTTCTTCCTCCTCCGCCTCGTCGGATCTTTCTTCCCAGTCCTTCTCCTCTTCGTCCTCCTCCACCTCGTCGGATCTTTCCTCCCAATCCTCTTCATCTCGTGAGCCGACGCCGGAGTGGGGCTCGCTGGCGGCGCACGACATCCTCGCCCCACCGGAGTGGGACAAGGAGGACCACGAGCCCTTCGTCTAGTCCGAGGACGACAAGTCCTTGACCAGCGGCGACGATGACCTCCAGTTCCTTGCCGATGGGGAACTGGAGGCGACGAGTGAGGACGACTCGTTCTCCTGGGACGGCTACACTTCCTCCGAGGAGGAGGAAGAAGAAGACGACGACGACTCCCTCGAGGACTACCCGCCGGCGAAGCGCTTCCGCCCCGGATCGGATGACGACGACGACGACGACGACGACGAGGAGGAAGCTCCCATAGAGGGCTATGGGAGCAGCGACGAGGAGCCCGCCGGCAGCAGCGCCGACGAGAGCTCCGATGGCGACGACGAGGGCAGCGACGGCCCGTAGGGTAGCATCTACTAGTATAGGTCGAGTAGTAGTAGTAGATTGGTCAATAGACCTTTCTTTTGTTCTTCCTTCCTCGAGCAATCGGCTCTTCCTTTGTAAGAAATCCCCTTTATTAATGAAGAAAATATTCCTCTATTGATTTTGCTTTCTTGTCAATTTTTGCCGATTGCCAAACGAAGTCAACGCGCAAAGAGCCGATGGCAGGGCATCGGCTTTTGCTCAAAAACGCGATTTAAGGCCACAACAGGTCCAATCCGTGTCCACGCCATCCTCCAATCTCAAACGCACAGATTCAACTCCTCAGCAAATCCAATGGGAGAATCATCTCAAATGCCATGGACTCTCGGCCTCGAAACTGATCTGTTAACCTGCTCAACTGAGCTTGTTCCTCTAGAGTCGATGAACATGCATCGGCTTTTTCATTATTCTAAAGTCGATGTCCGAGCATCGGCTGTAGTGGTATCCCTGTTCCTAAAGTCGATGTCTGTGCATCGGCTGTGATTTGCATATAATTTTTTTTTACTGGCCGATTTTATACATCGGCCCCCATGTTTCACTGTCCATCGTCCCACATGCTTGGGAAATATTTCTTGAGGTGTTGACCATTGACGGCTACTGGGAATTTAACACCGTCCAGCTGCTCGAGCATGTATGCATTGCCCTTCAATACCTGATCGACTTTGTACGGACCGTGCCAATTAGGAGACCATTTGCCATATGCTTTATCCTTAGTTCCTAATGGTAACACGGCTTCCCATACTAGATCACCAACCTGAAACTCCTTTGGTCTCACCTTCTTATTGTATGCGCGAGCTACCCTGGCTTTGTTCTCTTTAATCTTCTCCAAGGACCACAGTCTAAGTTCCGTTGCATCCTCAATAGTATCACTCATCAGGGCTGCATATTCTTCAAATTGTTAGATCATTACGAAACGTGACACGTCTCGATCCAGCCGTAATTTCCCAAGGCAATACGGCTTCCTGCCCATAGACGAGCTGGTATGGCGAAGTTTTTATAGCTCCATGGCATGACATGCGATAGGCCCACAAAGCTTCTGACAACGTTTCATGCCAAACCCTAGGGTTCTCGTCAATTTTCCTCTTAATCAGCTTGATCAGGCTCTGATTGGACGCTTCAGCTTGCCCGTTGGCTTGAGCATAGTACGAAGATGATCGGATCAGCTTAATTCCCATGTCATCGCAGAACTTTCTGAATTCTTTAGAGATGAAGACCGAACCTCCATCGGTCGTGATGGTTTGAGGAATCCCGAACCTATGAATGACATGTTCTTTCACAAATTTGATAACATCTTCTGATTTTACCTTCTTCATAGGGACGGCCTCCACCCATTTAGTGAAGTAATCCGTAATGGCCAAAATCCACTCGTGGCCTTTGCTCGACGCAGGATGGATTTTGCCGATCATATCCATGCCCCAACCTCGAAATGGCCAAGGCTTGATGATGGGGTTCATTGCTGATGCGGGTACCATCTGAATCTTCCCGAACATCTGACACGCTTGGCATCCTTTGTAGTACTTGAAGCAGTCCTCAAGCATGGTGGGCCAATAAAACCCTGATCGCCTGATCAGCCACTTCATCTTATGAGCCGATTGGTGAGTTCCACAGGCGCCTTCATGCACCTCATGTAAGAGCCGATTAGACTCAGTTGGTCCCAGGCATTTGAGTAATAACCCTTCCAACGTCCTGTAGAACATGTCATCTCCTATAAGAACATATTTCATGGCCTTGTACCTTATCCGTTTAGGTGCCCCCCGAGCCGAATCCTTCAAGTAATTGAAGATATCGGCTCTCCAGTCATCCTGTTCCAGGAACTGCACCTGAACTTCCGACCCGTCTGTTATGTCCTTGTAGCCTGACGCCATCTGTGCGAGATCGTTGGCCTCGGTATTTTGAGATCTTGGGACCCAATTGAAGTTGATGTACCGAAATTGTGCCATCAACTCGCGGCATTCCATCCAATATGGGAAGAGTGACTCACTTTCGCACTTGTATTTGTCCGTGAGCTGGGAGATCACCAACTTCGAGTCTCCAAAAAGTTCCACCGCTTCTGCCCCGGCTTCCAAAAGCAACTCCATTCCCTTGCGTATCGCCTCATACTCAGCGACATTGTTGGTGCAAGGGGTAGATAGCCTGATGGAGAAGGAATATGTTGCCCCCCGAGGCGACACGAGCAGAATGCCGATGCCACAACCATCGTCACAAGCCGATCCATCGAAGAACATAGCCCATGCACGTACAGATAGTGCTGCTATATTAGTATTGATCCGTTCAGCTATGAGATCGGCCAACGCTTGTCCCTTGACTGCTTTCGCAGGCTGATACCGGAGATCGAATTCCGATAACGCAAACATCCATTTACCAAGTTGGCCTTTCAAAACAGGAGCCGACAGCATGTGCTTGACAATGTCTGACTTGCATATGATGATGATTTCTGCCGTCAAAAGGATGTGATGAAGCTTGGTGCAGGTGAAGAATAGGCAGAGGCATAACTTCTCGACCTCAGGGTACCTTGTCTCTGCATCCAACATCCTTCTGCTGAGGTAGAAAATGACCTTTTCAACACCCTCATAGAGTTGCACCACCACTGAAGCGATGGACGTGTCAGCTACTGATAAGTAGATATAGAACGGCCTGCCTTACTGAGGTGGAACTAGCACAGGCGGCGTTGTTAGATACCGCTTAATCTCGTCAAACGCTCGCTGCTGTTCTGCCCCCCAGTGAAACTCGTCATCAGATTTGATCTTCACCAACGCCATGAACGGCTCAATTCGTCCTGACAGATTAGAGATGAACCGTCGGGCGAAGTTGATCTTGCCGATAAGACGTTGGAGTTCCTTCTTCGTGGTAGGCGGCTGCATGGTACGTACTGCCTCCTGACTTTTCAGGCCGATCTCAATTCGTCGTTCATGAACCAAAAAACCTAGGAACTGACAGGCCGTCACACCAAAGGCACACTTCTTTGGATTCATTCTCAGCCCGAATTTTCGAGTTCGGTCTAGGATGCGTCGCAAATCATCCAAGTGTCCTTCCATGGAGACAGACTTAACCACCACGCCGTCGATGTAAATTTCCACCAACTTGCCGATCAGATCATGAAAAATGTAATTCATGGCTCGTTGGTATGTTGCACCGGCATTCTTCAGCCCAAAAGTCATGACCACATATTCAAACAAGCCCACCGATCCTGGTACTCTGAATGCAGTCTTGTGTATATCTTCTGGATCCATGAAGATTTGGTTGTAGCCGGCATTGCCATCCATGAAGCTTAACACCTTGTGGCCAGCAGCTGCATTGATCAATGTTTCTGCCACAGGCATTGGATATTCATCCTTTGGAGTGGCTCTGTTGAGATCTCGGAAATCTATGGCCACATGCCATCGGCCGTCCTTTTTCTCTACCGGTACGATACTGGAGATCCATTCAGCATACCTGCATGGCCTTATGAACCCGGCGGCCAACATTTTCTCGATCTCTTTCTTGACTTCTTCCAGAATTTCGGCCTTCATCTGACGTGCTCGTTGTTGGAATGGCCGAAATCCTTTCTTGAGAGGGAGCCGATGCTCAATGATGCTCCTGTCTAACCCAGGCATCTCTGTGTAATCCCATGCAAAGCAATCTGGGTATTCTTTTAACAGAGCTATCATCTGGCTCCTGAGATGTGGATCTAACTTTTTGCTGATGAAAGTTGGTCGTGGCTTATCCCCAGGACCAATGTCGACTTCTTCTAGCTCATCAGCCGATGTAAACCCATACCCTAGCTTTCCGTCACCTGTTAGATCGACGCTGAATACAGGCAAAACGTATGGCGAGGATAGTATGGGCCGATTGCTAGAATCGGCCCCCATTTTGATTGCATTCCTCAATGAAGGTTTACATCTCGTTCGTGCTTTACTATGACTACGTGACATGCTTGAGACAAGATCATCACTTTTTATTTTTTGGGGCCGATCGCAGGGATCGGCCTTGCCACGTACGTCCATAGCCTTTGCTCTTGTTATACAGTCAGGCCGGTGGATAAGACCAGCCTCACCCCGTTTTTTGTCACGTCGATGCGCTCGCAGTCGTCCAAAGTAATTCCGGAGAGTGGCTCTTGGCCTGCCGTCTCCCAAACGTTCATGCCAGCCGTTGAGATCTCGGCTGAGTCATCTGCGTGGACGATCTCTACTTCATCTCCATCCCACTGTATTAAGCATTGATGCATCGTGGATGGAATGCAGCAGTTGGCGTGGATCCAATCTCTCCCTAGCAGGAGAGCGTAGGTGCTCTTGCTGTCGACGATGAAGAATGTCGTAGGGATGGTTTTCCTTCCTACGGTCAGATCCACGTTCAGAACACCTTGTGCTTCTGATGCTTGGCCGTTGAAATCGCTCAATGTGACGTTGGTCTTGATCAGATCCGAGCTAGAGCGTCCCAGACGACGTAGCATGGAGTATGGCATGATGTTGACTGCCGCTCCGGTGTCAACCAGCATCTTGTTGACAGGCTGCCCATTGATATAACCTCGTAAGTACAGGGCCTTCAGGTGTCTGTAGCTTCTTTCTCGTGGCTTCTCAAAGATAACTGGCCGTGGGCCGCAGTCGAGTTGTGCCACAGGTGCCTCTTCGGTTCCAGGAGCACAAAACTCCGCCGGAAGAATGAACACCATGTTTGTGCCAGCCGATGTCTCATCATCGGCTCTCTTTTGTTTGGGGCGCCACTCTTTCTTCTATGGTCGACCCTCCTCGTCCAGAGTTCGCTGAATTTTCGCGGCCAGATCAGGCCGCGCTTTCCTCAACATATGCAGGTATAACCTTTCGGCTTCCTCCAAGCAACGTAGTCGCTGAACTCTACGCTTTTGAGAGTGGCTGAGTCCATCAGGGCACCACCTTGGACGGTGGTATTTATCTTCTTCTTGTTGTTCTTCTTCTTCTTCTTCTTCTTCTTCTTCTTCTTCGTCTTCTAACTCCTCGAGATCTTCCACCCGATAGGACTCAGCTTGCTTGTTTCGAGATGGGAGAGGTCCTAGACGCTTGAATATTGACACGTCTCCCGTGCCCTTCTTCTTCTGTCTACATTCTGGGCAGTTGCCGATCGTGGGCAATCGGCTCATTCCTGAATCCCAGCAGTGTTTGAAGAAGGGACAGTCCCAGTGCCTGTCCACGTCGTCCTGCTCTCTTGACTTTTCCTTGGCATGGCGCTCATATCTCTCATCGTCTCTATCATGCCGACGATATTTCCTGTTGTCCCTGCTAGACCGACGATCTCTTTCGTCGTCGTCGTTGTATCGCCGGCGTTGGTCATACTGACGCTCATATTTGTTGAGGAGATGATCAGAGAGAGGTCGCTGATATCGCACATTCTTCACTTCTCCCTCTGTGACGTAGCGCTTGCCATCGTGTCGGGACCGATCGCGTGGAACGGCCTCCTCTTTGTCCTTACCACGAGAGCGGCTGCCCTCGTCTCTGTCCTTATCAGGGTGGTGCACAGGCCCGACCATGTTAATGCTGAACGAGAAACCTGGCTGGCACCTCCCGGGGTAAGCGCACTCCACCATGTTAACGGCGGGGAAGGGGTGCGTGTCGACTTTCATGGCGTACTGGCTGAAAATTAGACGCCCTTGTTCTATCGCCATTTGGATATGCTGACGCCACACCCTGCCGTTGGTGGTATGGGTGAACGTGTTATGCCACTTGCAGTATGGCTTTCCGTTCAGCTCCTGTGCCGTGGGGATCTTGTGGCCTTCGGGTAACTTTAGCTGCTTCTCCTTGAGTAAGAGGTCAAAAATTTGCTCAGCTTTGGTCACGTCCAAGTCAAACCCTCTTGGAGGACCTTGTGGCTTAACCCACTTGCAGGACACGGGGCTTGCCCCCCGAGCCCATTCAGCCACTGCTACCTCTTGATCTCCCGCAGAGACTTCACCTTCCTCGGTCTCAACCAGGACTACCGCACGCTTGAACTTGTCCTGGTACAACTCTGGGTGGCGCTGTTCATATAATGACAGTTTCTGAACCATATGCGCCAATGAAGCGTACTCTGCTTGGGAAGCCATATCCTTGATCGGCGATGCGAGACCCACCACCGCCAACTCGACTGCTTCTTTTTCAGTCAAACGAGCCGAATAGCATCGGTTCCTAATGGTCCTGAAGCGCTGGATGTATTCTGACACTGTTTCTCCGCGCTTCTATCGTACTTGTGCTAGATCGGCAATGCTAGCCTCGGAAGCCTCTGAGTGATACTGCATGTGGAACTGCTCTTCCATCTGCTTCCAAGTCCGGATTGAATCTGGTGGCAGCGAGGTGTACCACCCGAAAGCCGATCCTGTGAGGGACTGTGCGAAGAACCTCACGCGTAGTGCGTCTGATGCTGAGATCGTGCCCAACTGCGCCAAATATCGGCTCACATGCTCTATTGAACTGGAGCCATCTGACCCACTAAACTTGGAGAATTCAGGGAACCGATATTTGGGTGGTAGTGGGATCAAATCGTACTCGTTGGGGTACGGCTTGGAATAGCCGATTGCCCTCCTTTTCGGCACCATGCCGAACTGGTCTCTCAAGATTGTACTGATCTGATCCGCGGTGCTAGCTGCAGGAGTCGAGCTTTGAAGATTCGCTGGAGTGGCATACTTGGCTAGCCATGCTTGCTTCTCAAGATCTGAGCTAGCTGCGGGAGTTGAGCTTTGAAGGTTTGTTGGAGTGGCATACTTAGCTAGCCACGCCTGCTTCTCAAGATCTGATCCAGAAGCCCCTCCTGCTGTTCCAGAAATCCCTGCTGTTGCAGACTGGTTCGTGAGTGCCCAGTTACTGCAGTCTGGCACATATGTGCACGTGTATCCGTGCGGGATCTCCTTAGGCGCCTCATACAAGAACTGGTAATCACTAGGATCGCCACCGATCTTGTAGACGATGAATGCCGGTGAACTCGGCACTTCTGGTGCTGCCAGCGCGAACGGCAGCGGTGGTCGGGTCTGGAGTGGTATCTCTCCTTGGTGAGTCCCTAGAGCAGGTCCTGATGGAGAGTACTGATGCTTCATGATTTCCTGGACCACGCGAAGCGCGACACGCTCCAAGGCGTTCACCAGGCTCTCAGAATGGCGGTGTAGCGAATGAGCTACCATGTGATTAACCTCCTGACGCAAAGACCTGGTGCGTTCTTCTGAAGGGGTAGACAGATCCACTCCATCGAGCGCGCCTTCAGGTGAGAACCCTTTCCACCTGATGCCGTGTGAGCGAGTCCTCTGGAAAGAGCCGATGAGGTCGGCTTCGAAGATAGCTTTGACATAGTCATACTTCTTCTTGAGCTCCTCAGTCAGATCTTCGTACGTGACTGGATCTTCCGCCATCTCAGATGCAGATGGCGATGCAGTTGATGTCGAAGACTGTCCCACCGGGAGTGCCAGAATGTGTTGGCGTCCGAAACCCACCGGCGAGTAGCGACGGGCAACACGTAGAGCCGGGAGGCTCCCAGAACTGCGGTGGGCCCTGGTCCCTCGTGTGACGGCCCGCAAAGCTCCGGCACGCACGTCCGATGCTGGTGCAAGGGCGTGCCACCTGACCTATACCTGGTCAGTAAGGTGATGGATTGCTTCGCTTAGTTTCCTGCATGGCATACACATAAACATTAAATACGAGCCTCGATCGGCTCTCAGGTTGTCCTGTGAATCGGCTCAGGGAGCCGATCCACCCATGATTCGTATGAGGTCTACGATAACATGGTGGTCCTGCTTGATCGATATAAAGCTAAAACGACCTACGACGATTTAGGGTTTTCACCACATAATCGGAACATCCTACACGTGATTGAGCCTGGCAGCCACGCAAGATGATAATAAACCAGCCATAGATAAGGCCTAAAAACCAACATGGAGTTGATTCCCGGAACATCTTATCTAGGGCTAGCAAACTATACCCTACGTACTACTGGATCCTTCAACCCGTTTGCAAGGCCTAACTATGTAGATATTAAACTAATCCTTGAAGAACAAGGAGCAATCATAACGGATCGGATCTACTAAACAAGGATCAAGCAAGGTGATGCCCTTACACCTAAGATAGATGTAAAGGCAGCTAGATGTCTAAGGGCAGCACGGATAAAGCATATATCGTGGTAAAACAATGCTAACCCTAACACATCTACGATAACTACGTTGCTCGCCATCAACAAGGCTTCAGCACGAGCAACGCATGAACAACGAATAAATGTATACTGCCTAGATCGCAAGATGCGATCTAGGCAGCATGATGCTTACCCGGAAGAAACCCTCGAAACAAGGGGTTGGCGATGCGCCTAGATTGGTTTGTTGTGAACGTGATTATTGTCTTTTTCAATAACCCTAGATACATATTTATAGTCCGTAGACTTTCTAACGTGGGAATAATCCCAACCGTGTACGAGCCAAATTCTACCTAACCGACACGTATCCTACTATATTGACAGATACACGGGCAAACTAGCCCAAACTTCGTGTACAAGGCCGATTCACGCATATCTTCCGTGTATATTCTTCAAGCCCATCTTAATCACGGCCCACCTCTGATCCGGTCAAATTCTGGTGATAACACCCGCGCGCGCGAAAACGCCATTGGCGCGCGCTCGCGCCCTAGTTTCCCGCCAGGCCGCCGGCTATAAAAGACGGCGGCGGTCTCACACAGACCGCATCACCTTCCTCTCCCACTCCACCTTCTTCGGCGGCCACTCCACCTTCTCCGTCGCCATGCCGCGCACCCTGCAGGCCACGTGGGCCAAGCTCTCCCTCGCCGCCCGGGCCAGGTTCCCGCGGACGGAGGAGGAGGAGCGCGCGGACTCGCGGTGGGTCGCCAACGACGAGGCGCTCCGCGTCGCTGCCAAGGCGGCGGCAAAGAAGGCAGGCGACGCCGAGATGGTGGAGGCGGCCGCGGACGGCTGGCACGAGACCGCGGACGGCTGGTACGAGGCCGCGGAGGAGGGCGGCCGCCGCGGAGGAGCCCGTCGACGAGGAGGACCTCGCGGCGGCGAATATCAACACCGCCATCGAGGAGCGTCTCGCCGATCTCACGCGCGTGACGAAGGAGCACGAGGCCACCGGCGGGCCGGCCACCGCCGATTAGGCGACCTCCTCGGCCAGAAGAACGAGCTGATCGCTATGCGAGCAGCCCGTCACCTCATCCAGATGCCCTCGCCCGAGCGGCGCGCCCGGGAGGATGCTGCGTCGGCGGAGCGCGGCCGGCAGGAGCGCATGCGCCGGCGGCAGGAGAACCACGAGGCCCAGGCCCCCGCTCGCGTCCGCTGATACGTCTCCGACGTATCGATAATTTCTTATGTTCCATGCCACATTATTGATGATATCTACATGTTTTATGCACACTTTATGTCATATTCGTGCATTTTCTGGAACTAACCTATTAACAAGATGCCGAAGTGCCGATTCTTGTTTTCTGCTGTTTTTGGTTTCAGAAATCCTATTAAGGAAATATTCTCGGAATTGGACGAAATCAACGCCCAGGGTCCTATTTTGCCACGAAGCTTCCAGAAGACCGAAGAGGAGGCGAAGTGGGGCCACGAGGTGGCCAAACCATAGGGCGGCGCGGCCCAAGCCCTGGCCGCGCCGACCTAGGGTGTGGGCCCCTCGTGACGCCCCTTGACCTGCCCTTCCGCCTACAAATAGCCTTCGTCGCGAAACCCCAAGCATCGAGAGCCACGATACGGAAAACCTTCCAGAGACGCTCCGCCGCCAATCCCATCTCGGGGGATTCAGGAGATCGCCTCCGGCACCCTGCCGGAGAGGGGAATCATCTCCCGGAGGACTCTACGCCGCCATGGTCGCCTCCGGAGTGATGTGTGAGTAGTCTACCCCTGGACTATGGGTCCATAGCAGTAGCTAGATGGTTGTCTTCTCCTCATTGTGCTTAATTGTCGGGTCTTGTGAGCTGCCGAACATGATCAAGATCATCTATCTGTAATTCTATATGTTGCGTTTGTTGGGATCCGATGAATAGAGAATACTTGTTATATTGATTATCAATTTATATCTATGTGTTGTTTATGATCTTGCATGCTCTCCGTTACTAGTAGATGCTCTGGCCAAGTAGATGCTTGTAACTCCAAGAGGGAGTATTTATGCTCGATAGTGGGTTCATGTCTCCGTGAATGCAGGGCGTGTGAGAAACCTCTAAGATTATGGATGTGCTGTTGCCACTAGGGATAAAACATTGGTGCTATGTTCGAGGATGTAGTTACTGATTACATTACGCGCAATACTTAATGCAATTGTCTGTTGTTAGCAACTTAATAGGAGGGGGTTCGGATGATAACCCGAAGGTGGACTTTTTAGGCATAGATGCATGTTTGGATAGCGGTCTATGTACTTTGTCGTAATGCCCAATTAAATCTCACAATACTCATCATAATATGTATGTGCATGGTCATGCCCTCTTTATTTGTCAATTGCCCAACTGTAATTTGTTCACCCAACATGCTGTTTATCTTATGGGAGAGACACCTCTAGTGAACTGTGGACCCCGGTCCAATTCTCTATACTGAAATACAATCTACTGCAATACTTGTTCTACTGTTTTCTGCAAACAATCATCATCCACACTATACATCTAATCCTTTGTTACAGCAAGCCGGTGAGATTGACAACCTCGCTGTTTCGTTGGGGCAAAGTACTTGGTTTGTGTTGTGCAGGTTCCACGTTGGCGCCGGAATCCCTGGTGTTGCGCCGCACTACATCTCGCCGCTATCAACCTTCAACGTGCTTCTTGGCTCCTACTGGTTCGATAAACCTTGGTTTCATACTGAGGGAAAACTTGCCGCTGTACGCATCACACCTTCCTCTTGGGGTTCCCAACGGACGCGTCTTTGTACGCGTATCAAGCACTTTTTCTGGCGCCGTTGCCGGGGAGATCAAGACACGCTGCAAGGGGAGTCTCCACATCCCAATCTCTTTACTTTGTTTTTGTCTTGCCTAGTTTTATTTACTACTTTGTTTGCTGCACTAAATCAAAATACAAAAAAATTAGTTGCTAGTTTTACTTTATTTGCTGTCTTGTTTGCTATATTAAAAACACAAAAAAATTAGTTACTTGCATTTACTTTATCTAGTTTGCTTTATTTACTACTGCTAAAATGGGTACTCCTGAAAATACTAAGTTGTGTGACTTCACAACCACAAATAATAATGATTTCTTATGCACACCCATTGCTCCACCTGCTACTACAGCGGAATTCTTTGAAATTAAACCTGCTTTACTAAATCTTGTTATGCGAGAGCAATTTTCTGGTGTTAGTTCTGATGATGCTGCTGCCCATCTCAATAATTTTGTTGAATTGTGTGAAATGCAAAAGTATAAAGATGTAGATGGTGACATTATAAAATTAAAATTGTTCCCTTTCTCATTAAGAGGAAGAGCTAAAGATTGGTTGCTATCTCTGCCTAAGAATAGTATTGATTCATGGACTAAATGCAAGGATGCTTTTATTGGTAGATATTATCCCCCTGCTAAAATTATATCTTTGAGGAGTAGCATAATGAATTTTAAACAATTGGATACTGAGCATGTTGCACAAGCATGGGAAAGAATGAAATCTCTAGTTAAAAATTGTCCAACCCATGGACTGACTACTTGGATGATCATCCAAACCTTTTATGCAGGACTGAATTTTTCTTCGCGGAACCTATTGGATTCAGCTGCTGGAGGTACCTTTATGTCCATCACTCTTGGCGAGGCAACAAAGCTTCTTGATAATATGATGATCAATTACTCTGAATGGCACACGGAAAGAGCTCCACAAGGTAAGAAGGTAAATTCTGTCGAAGAAACCTCTTCCTTTAGTGATAAGATTGATGCTATTATGTCTATGCTTGTGAATGATAGGACTAATGTTGATCCTAATAATGTTCCGTTAGCTTCATTGGTTGCCCAAGAAGAACATGTTGATGTAAACTTCATTAAAAATAATAATTTCAACAACAATGCTTACCGGAACAATTCTAGTAACAACTATAGGCCATATCCTTATAATAATGGCAACGGCTATGGTATCTTATGGGAATTCTTACAACAATAATAGGAATACACCCCCTGGACTTGAAGCCATGCTTAAAGAATTTATTAGTACACAAACTGCTTTTAACAAATCTGTTGAAGAAAAGCTTGGGAAAATTGATATACTTGCTTCTAAAGTCGATAGTCTTGTTGCTGATGTTGATCTCTTGAAATCGAAAGTTATGCCTAATTAAAATCATCATAATAAAATTGTTACTACAGCAAATGCCATCCAAGTTAGAATTAATGAGAATATAAGATTGATGGCCGAATTGCGTGCTAGGTGGGAAAGAGAAGAAAATGAAAAAGAAGATAATATAGCTAAAGTTTGGACTATTACCACCACTAGTAATGCTAATGTTACACAAGTTGCTGCAACTCCTACTATTAATAATAAAAGAATTGGTGTTAGCAATGTTTCCACTTCTAATGCAAAGCGCGAAAAACTAAAACCGCTTGAAACTGCCTGTGATAAAACTGCTGAAATTTTTTCCAACATTGGGGATGATGATCCCATTGCTTTAGATTATAATGGTTTGAATTTTGATGATTGCCACATCTCAGAAGTTATAAAGTTCTTACAAAAACTTGCTAAAAGTCCTAATGCTAGTGCTATAAATTTGGCTTTCACGCAACATATTACAAATGCTCTCATAAAAGCTAGAGAAGAGAAACTAGAGCGCGAAGCCTCTATTCCTAGAAAGCTAGAGGATGGTTGGGAACCCATCATTAAGATGAAGGTCAAAGATTTTGATTGTAATGCTTTATGTGATCTTGGTGCAAGTATTTCTGTTATGCCTAAGAAAATTTATAATATGCTTGACTTGCCACCGCTGAAAAATTGTTATTTGGATGTTAATCTTGCTGATCATTCTACAAAGAAACCTTTGGGGAAAGTTGATAATGTTCGCATTACCGTTAACAATAATCTTGTCCCCGTTGATTTTGTTGTCTTGGATATTGAATGCAATGCATCTTGTCCCATCATATTGGGAAGACCTTTTCTTCGAACTGTTGGTGCTATCATTGATATGAAGGAAGGTAATATAAAATATCAATTTCCTCTCAAGAAAGGTATGGAACACTTCCCTAGAAAGAGAATGAAGTTACCTTTTGATTCTATTATTAGAACAAATTATGATGTTGACACTTCGTCTCTTGATAATACTTGATATACACTTTCTGCGCCTAGCTGAAAGGCGTTAAAGAAAAGCGCTTATGGGAGACAACACATGTTTTTACTACAGTACTTTGTTTTTATTTTGTGTCTTGTAAGTTGTTTACTACTGTAGCAACCTCTCCTTATCTTAGTTTAGTGTTTTGTTGTGCCAAGTAAAGTCGTTGATAGTAAAGTTCATACTAGATTTGGATTACTGCGCAGAAACAGATTTCTTTGCTGTCACGAATCTGGGCAAAATTCTCTGTAGGTAACTCAGAAAATTATGCCAATTTATGTGAGTGATCCTCAGATATGTGCGCAACTTTCATTCAATTTGAGCATTTTCATTTGAGCAAGTCTGGTGCCTCAATAAAATTCGTCAATACGAACTGTTCTGTTTTGACAGATTCTGCCTTTTATTTCGCATTGCCTGTTTTGTTATGTTCGATGGATATTTTGATTCCATTGACTTTCAGTAGCTTTGTGCAATGTCCAGAAGTGTTAAGAATGATTATGTCACCTCTGAACATGTATATTTTGATTGTGCACTAACCCTCTAATGAGTTGTTCTAAGTTTGGTGTGGAGGAAGTTTTCAAGGATCAAGAGAGGGAGATGATACAACATGATCAAGGAGAGTGAAAGCTCTAAGCTTGGGGATGCCCCGGTGGTTCACCCCTGCATATATTAAGAAGACTCAAGCGTCTAAGCTTGGGGATGCCCAAGGCATCCCCTTCTTCATCGACAACATTATCGTGTTCCTCCCCGAAACTATATTTTTATTCCATCACATCTTATGTGCTTTTCTTGGAGCGTCGGTTTGTTTTTGTTTTTGTTTTGTTTGAATAAAATGGATCCTAGCATTCTTTGTGTGGGAGAGAGACACGCTCCGCTGTTGCATATGGACAAATATGTCCTTAGGCTCTACTCATAGTATTCATGGCGAAGTTTCTTCTTCGTTAAATTGTTATATGGTTGGAATTGGAAAATGATACATGTAGTAATTGCTAAAATGTCTTGGATAATGTGATACTTGGCAATTGTTGTGCTCATGTTTAAGCTCTTGCATCATATACTTTGCACCCATTAATGAAGAAATACATAGAGCATGCTAAAATTTGGTTTGCATATTTGGTCTCTCCAAGGTCTAGATAATTTCTAGTATTGAGTTTGAACAACAAGGAAGACGGTGTAGAGTCTTATAATGTTTACAATATGTCTTTTATGTGAGTTTTGCTGCACCGGTTCATCCTTGTGTTTGTTTCAAATAAGCCTTGCTAGCCTAAACCTTGTATCGAGAGGGAATACTTCTCATGCATCCAAAATCCTTGAGCCAACCACTATGCCATTTGTGTCCACCATACCTACCTACTACATGGTATTTCTCCGCCATTCCAAAGTAAATTGCTTGAGTGCTACCTTTAAATTTCTATCCTCCACCTTTACAATATATAGCTCATGGGACAAATAGCTTAAAAACTATTGTGGTATTGAATATGTACTTATGCACTTTATCTCTTATTAAGTTGCTCGTTGTGCGATAACCATGTTCACTGGGGACGCCATCAACTACTCTTTGTTGAATTTCATGTGAGTTGCTATGCATGTTCGTCTTGTCTGAAGTAAGAGCGATCTACCACCTTATGGTTAGAGCGTGCATATTGTTAGAGAAGAACATTGGGCCGCTAACTAAAGCCATGATCCATGGTGGAAGTTTCAGTTTTGGACATATATCCTCAATCTCATATGAGAAAATTAATTGTTGCTACATGCTTATGCATAAAAGAGGAGTCCATTATCTGTTGTCTATGTTGTCCTGATGGATGTCTAAGTTGAGAATAATCAATAGCGAGAAATCCGATGCGAGCTTTCTCCTTAGACCTTTGTACAGGCGGCATAGAGGTACCCCTTTGTGACACTTGGTTAAAACATGTGCATTGTGATGATCCCGGTAGTCCAAGCTAATTAGGATAAGGTGCGGGCACTATTAGTATACTATGCATGAGGCTTGCAACTTGTAAGATATAATTTACATGATACATATGCTTTATTACTACCGGTGACAAAATTGTTTCTTGTTTTCAAAATCAAAGCTCTAGCACAAATATAGCAATCGATGCTTTCCTCTTTGAAGGACCATTCTTTTACTTTTATTGTTGAGTCAGTTCACCTATTTCTCTCCACCTCAAGAAGCAAACACTTGTGTGAACTGTGCATTGATTCCTACATATTTGCATATTGCACTTATTATATTACTCTATGTTGACAATATCCATGAGATATACATGTTACAAGTTGAAAGCAACCGCTGAAACTTCATCTTCCTTTGTGTTGCTTCAATGCCTTTACTTTGAATTATTGCTTTATGAGTTAACTCTTATGCAAGACTTATTGATGCTTGTCTTGAAGTACTATTCATGAAAAGTCTTTGCTATATGATTCACTTGTTTACTCATGTCATATACATTGTTTTGATCGCTGCATTCACTACATATGCTTTGCAATAGTATGATCAAGGTTACGATGGCATGTCACTCCAGAAATTATCTTTGTTTATCGTTTACCTGCTCGGGACGAACAGAAACTAAGCTTGGGGATGCTGATACGTCTCCGACGTATCGATAATTTCTTATGTTCCATGCCACATTATTGATGATATCTACATGTTTTATGCACACTTTATGTCATATTCGTGCATTTTCTGGAACTAACCTATTAACAAGATGCCGAAGTGCCAGCTTGTCAAGTCTGCTGTTTTTGGTTTCAGAAATCCTAGTAAGGAAATATTCTCGGAATTGGACGAAATCAACGCCCAGGGTCCTATTTTGCCACGAAGCTTCCAGAAGACCGAAGAGGAGACGAAGTGGGGCCACGAGGTGGCCAAACCATAGGGCGGCGCGCCTGCCCAAGCCGGCCGCGCCGACCTAGGCTGTGGGCCCTCGTGACGCCCCTTGACCTGCCCCTCCGCCTACAAATAGCCTTCGTCGCGAAACCCCCACGCCCGAGAGCCACGATACGGAAAACCTTCCAGAGACGCCGCCGCCGCCAATCCCATCTCGGGGGATTCAGGAGATCGCCTCCGGCACCCTGCCGGAGAGGGGAATCATCTCCCGGAGGACTCTACGCCGCCATGGTCGCCTCCGGAGTGATGTGTGAGTAGTCTACCCCTGGACTATGGGTCCATAGCAGTAGCTAGATGGTTGTCTTCTCCTCATTGTGCTTAATTGTCGGGTCTTGTGAGCTGCCGAACATGATCAAGATCATCTATCTGTAATTCTACATGTTGTGTTTGTTGGGATCCGATGAATAGAGAATACTTGTTATGTTGATTATCAATTTATATCTATGTGTTGTTTATGATCTTGCATGCTCTCCGTTACTA
Source organism: Lolium perenne (assembly GCF_019359855.2). NCBI lineage: Eukaryota > Viridiplantae > Streptophyta > Magnoliopsida > Poales > Poaceae > Lolium > Lolium perenne. The sequence continues at coordinate 383,716,859 of NC_067247.2, forward strand.
GTAGATGCTCTGGCCAAGTAGATGCTTGTAACTCCAAGAGGGAGTATTTATGCTCGATAGTGAGTTCATGTCTCCGTGAATCTGGGGGAGTGATAGAAACCTCTAAGATTATGGGTGTGCTGTTGCCACTAGGGATAAAACATTGGTGCTATGTTCGAGGATGTAGTTACTGATTACATTACGCGCAATACTTAATGCAATTGTCTGTTGTTAGCAACTTAATACTGGAGGGGGTTCGGATGATAACCTGAAGGTGGACTTTTTAGGCATAGATGCATACTGGATAGCGGTCTATGTACTTTGTCGTAATGCCCAATTAAATCTCACAATACTCATCATAATATGTATGTGCATGGTCATGCCCTCTTTATTTGTCAATTGCCCAACTGTAATTTGTTCACCCAACATGCTGTTTATCTTATGGGAGAGACACCTCTAGTGAACTGTGGACCTCGGTCCAATTCTCTATACTGAAATACAATCCCATCGCAATACTTGTTCTATTGTTTTCGCAAACAATCATCATCCACACTATACATCTAATCCTTTGTTACAGCAAGCCGGTGAGATTGACAACCTCATTTGTTTCGTTGGGGCAAAGTACTTGGTTTGTGTTGTGCAGGTTCCACGTTGGCGCCGGAATCCCTGGTGTTGCGCCGCACTACATCTCGCCGCCATCAACCTTCAACGTGCTTCTTGGCTCCTACTGGTTCGATAAACTTTGGTTTCATACTGAGGGAAAACTTGCCGCTGTACGCATCACACCTTCCTCTTGGGGTTCCCAACGGACGCGTGCTGTACGCGTATCATCCGCCTGGAGGCGCGCACCGCTGTGGAACGCGCCGCCCTGCAGGAGCTTGAGTTATGCGGGAAGCGGATGGTTCCGCCGCAGGAGGCGGAGCGCGAGCGCGCCCGAGGTGCGCGGACGGAAAGGAGGAGGATGAAGGCCTCCGCCGAAGCCGCCGCCGCCGCGCCACCCAGCTGGTAAGCTGGAGTGGAATCCTCACGCGTACGGGCCGCCCGCGTCGAGGAAATCCACGGCCCCGACGGCGAGTCGGCGAGGAGACGCCGGCGAGGCCGCCGGCCCCGTACGTAGTAGGATAGATGTAGTAGTTAAAAAAAATTATAATGGGTTCTTTTTAATGAAAACAAATGTTTATGTCTATGACACGCGGGCCAGGGGCGGACAAGGGGCGGACGCGAGCGACCAGTCTTTCGCGTCCGCGGCCACGTAAACTCGGCCCAGATTTGGGCCGGGTTTGCGTCGTTCCGGACGCCGCGGCCATCCGTTTTAGGGATGGGTCCGCGCGCTGGGCCGGGTTTTTGTCCGGCTGGACCCATCCGGACGCGCGAGCGTGGGATGGGTCACCCCGTTGGAGATGCCCTTACACGTACCACCGGCCTGTTTCTTCTCTTTCGTAGTAGCTACTAGGGAACTTTGCGAGCGGAGAGTGCTAACCTGCTGACGCAGCAGCCCGCACAAGAATGCTCTTCGAATTCAGGATGAGCAAACAGGGGCCACCTTTCAAAAGAGAGCGAGATCCACGCAACGATTCTAGTACTACCTCCGTTCTATAATTACTGTAGTAGTAAATTTAGATTAGTCTAGACATATCCTGTAAAAATATATATCCAAATCTAGGACAGAAAATATGGAACCAAGGGAGTAGATGTGTAAAAAACTAACGACCTACTAGAAGGCTAGAACACACGTCGCGTGAATTTTTTTTTTTTTGAGCAACAAGAGAGCATTATATTACTTGTATCGCGCACAAGGCAATGTCATTGTTTACAAGCTCCCTTATGTCAGGGGTAAGAGTGATTCCCTGAATACTAACACAGCCACGTCGCGTGAAGTATCTAGTACATTGCAGAACAAACTGATCTAGTAGGGCAACTCTAACACATCCAAATCTGTTTCGGTCCGTTTAGGCGGACGATTGACCGGTTTTATCCATTTGATCCATAACATGAAACCCAACGTCGGAGGTTTATTTGATCATTTTTTAGTTTTAAACATTATTTAATGGCTATTTTCACCAAACGCACATCCCTCTCTCCAAGCCTAGGCACATCCCCATCACCTGATCCGACATTTACTACACAGATCCACCTACCTCACCCAGCCGCCTATTTTATCCCCCTCTCGGCGAACAACAACAGCAAGTCCCGTCTTCCACGTTTTACCATTGCCTCTCCCTTCGCCCCCCCTCCCTCGCGCCACAGCCGCCTTGTATGTGGATGAGAAGTGTTGTCCGTCCACGAGTCTACTGAACACGGCATCCTTGCGCTGCAAAGGCGACGATGCTAAAAGGTTGGACCATCAGCTTGGGTGGGGTGCTTGTGCCGTCAGGCATGATATCTTCCACCGCATGATGAAGTACATGTTGTGTGGTTGGACCCTCGGTACGCCGAGAACACCGACTACTGGCCCAAACTCTTCCGGGAGGAGCGAAAGGCAGGATCAACCGCATCACCGGCAAACATCTACTGCCAGAGAAGAATGTTGTCGAGCATGTGTGGTTCTTGTCAGTGCACGTCACACTTGCAAGGCTGTAACACCCCTACATGTGCTCACTCATGCACCCGGGAAAAGAGTTCCCGGTCGGTAAAACGTCCTCAAATTGATCCATGTCAATCACACATAACCTCGGAGGTCTTTGCAGATGAGCTTTCGGAAAAAATGCATCTTATTGGTATGAGTATACTATTTTTCTTATTGAGTCCATGGCTAGTCCAAAGTGTCATCACCGCCGCCCGGGCCGAAGCCTTCCACCATACTGTTACGGAGGCCAACATTGACATTGAGTACGACTCCGATGAGGCCACGTAGGGTAGATTTAGATTAGTCCTTATTTGTGAAGGAAATCGCGAGACTTTATTGCTCAGTAGAAGTGTTACAATCAGCTAACAATAGGTGTGAGATACAGTGTAGAGCAAGGTGTGGCATGCATGCAGCGGGCCATTAAATATCCTCTTCGTTTTAGTAGGTATGAGTATCCTATCAATCCTATTAAACCTTGAGTTAGGATGTTACAACATTGTTTAGGGCGTCATCACCGCCGCCCAGGCTGAAGCCTTCCATCGTGTTGCTACGGAGGCCAGCATCGACGACTCCGACGAGACCGCGTGGGGTACGTATATTTAGATTATTTCATATTTTATGTTTAAATTTTGTTTGAATCCTTCTACTATATTTTATATGAAAGAAACTTGGTTCACAAATGGGTGGCACGAAAGGGCGGGCCGGAGGAAGACAAGGAAAGACAACGCGGAATAATTCAACCCAAATTTAGTGCTTCACTAACACGAAAATGGTCGGCAAGCTCTTTAGGTTGCCGCCTTGGTTCTTTCAGGAATTTGCCCTTATACTTAGAAAGTGAATTTTCTGAACGTGAACACTCTTGAACTAACGATGATGAATAGTGAAATTAAAATAAACACTAAATAAAGTCCAAAAGATAAGAAATGACATTTTGCAATGTAGAGGATGGAGGTCGGTATGTGTGCGTCCAATTTTAAACTTAAATACGAAAGTATGTAACTTGGACAAAAATGACAAACTGACCAAGCACTGTGTCAAAATTCATGTTTAAGTTCTAATTTTTTTCTTTGGCCACGTACGGTCATATTTTTCCTTAAAAAAAAATACACGAGTAAGTATAGTTTATGTATTTATTTTCCTTAAAAAAATACACGTGCATAATTTATGTATCATAACTTCTGAAAACATGTAAATGCGAATTTTCTGGTCCGATTCTCGCCACGAGCTCAGGAGTCCCTGGGTCCAGTTAACAATAATGGCCTTACGCGTGTTTCTAGAGGGAGGTTGGCCATGCAGAGAAAAACAAGAGAAGCAACGGCGGATAGAACAGACACACGTCGGCGCACGTCGCTGGCTTCCTGCGGGCGGCCGGCGGCCGGCAGCGCGCCGCTGGTACGTGCAATCTTGCGAGCGGGGACAACGTCGCCGTTGCAGCCTCGTGGTGAGGCGCCGCGACCCACGTGCGTGCGCTGTCCTTTTCCACTGCCCCTCACTCCGCTGCTACCCGGACGGCCCCGGCCTCGCGACCACGACCCTCTCCAATGGATCTGCCCCTCCTTCCAAACGAAATGAACTACTATCAAAGGCAGTTTTTTTTCTATGAAAAAATATTTGGATCTATTAATAATCATCAACCAAATACAAGGAGACTAAAAGGTAATAAAAATTACTAATCGGTACTTGAGCTCCCTAATGATAATAAAGACACCAGTGTGAGCCGAAGGCGTGCCGTCATACTCGCCCCTCAAGCAAATGACTTGAAACCAAACTAATGAACACAAAAAATCAACTAGGCACACGACTCCACATGCCCTCCCGGCTCTAGATGCACCATTGATGCGAGATAGGACGGGGACGATCTTATTTTGACTTTTGGATTTAGGATATAATCATCGCCTCACCATCCCTAAAAAAGAACTAGAAAAGCGGCCTTTAAAAAATAATGGAAACCTCTCGCCGACAAGAGGTCGTGGTCCGCTACACCTCCAAGACCCCAAGGCCATTGGAGGGGAGCAGATCGACATCGACGCCGATAGGGGTATAGTTTTGTGGCCCCCTCATGATCGCATCAAATGGAGTCATCACCTCCGTATGGTGTTCTCAAACTAAAGGCATTTTAAATGGAAAACACTCTGTTTCACCCGAGGGATTGCACGCGACACATCCCTCGCCTCCCCCGCGTGACGTGTCCCTTCATGTGATGGTGGAGAACGGGTTAAGGAGGGTCCCACCAGGCCACGCCACCATGCATCCATCATATCCCTTCTCTAGCAGTTGCTTTTGTTTTATGTTTTTCCCTTCGTCTTCCACATCTTATCTGCGTGCGGAGACACACGGGTGTCACCAAGGAATGGCCCTCCCCGCCGATCGTTCGTTGTCTCAACCTTCGCACAATCGCACCAAAGACGCAAACTAGCCCAATTTATCTAAATGTTGCTATGTTTTTTTTTGAACTGAATGTTGCTACGTTTTTCTAAAGAGTTGATAGAAATTACTGTCGTAAAGTTTGATTTAAGACATGTGCACTTATTTGAGGATGATGTACTGTCACGATGTTCTGCGTATTATTATTTTTTGTTTGTCTTTGGTTGGCTATAAAAAGCGGATCCCCTCCGGCGCATTTCCCTTGTCCACAAGTTGACTCCTGCGACGACCCACTTGTCCCCCAGCGTACGCTTCACTCTCTCGTTCCACGAGCCGGACCCCTCAAACCAGCGCTCCACCCCGGTCGGACGCTAGCAAAACCCAGGACCGCCTCATCTCATCTCATCTCATCTCATGGCCGTCGCCAGGCTGGTGGCCGCGCCATTCCCTCTCGCCGCCTCCCGCCCCCGCGCCCGCGGCCCGCCGGCGCGCCTCGCCTTCGCGCCGCTCCCGCTCTCCCCCACGCGCCGCGTCGCCGTGCCCGTCGTCCTGCGCGTGGCCTCCGACGGCAGGGCCGACGCCCCGGAGGTGGAGGTCGAGGAGGAGGCGAACGAGGCGCGGATGGCGGTTTCGGAGCGCAAGGCGAGGAAGGAGTCGGAGCGGCGGACCTACCTGGTGGCGGCGGTGATGTCCAGCCTCGGGATCACCTCCATGGCCGCCGCCGCCGTCTACTACCGCTTCGCCTGGCAAATGGAGGTATAATTTCCCATTCCGCATCTCGCCATGGCAATTCCCCACGATTTCCTTGCAACTTTCCGTTCCTCTACTAACTTTCGTCGATCCGTTCCTACTGCTTTGCGTTTTGCCAGGGAGGCGAGATTCCGGTGACGGAGATGTTGGGCACCTTCGCACTATCCGTGGGCGCGGCGGTGAGTCTTCATTTTCCCCGTCACATCCTGCCTCCACGTGACGCACGCCGCACGGGCCAGCAGAACACCACTAGAACTCGATGTGCATTTCTGATAAGGCATCTGTGGCGATGGCGATGGCTTGCTCGCAGGTGGGGATGGAGTTCTGGGCGCGGTGGGCGCACCGCGCGCTGTGGCACGCCTCGCTGTGGCACATGCACGAGTCCCACCACCGGCCCCGCGACGGGCCATTCGAGCTCAACGACGTCTTCGCCATCGTCAACGCCGTGCCCGCCATGGCCCTCCTCGCCTTCGGCTTCTTCAACCGCGGCCTCGTCCCGGGGCTCTGCTTCGGCGCGGTACGCACTCTTCCAATTTCCAGTTCCCCTCTCTTCCCCTTCCGCACAAACCACGCGCGCCCGCCCACACACCTGTGCTGTGCGTGCCGTGGGGTGGGAGGAACACAAGTGTTTGTTTCCTCCGTTGTCGCGTTGCGGCGGCGCCATCGGCGCCCATGCCGCAGCCCACCGGCAGACGACAACGGCCCGCGCGGCGCGCCCAACGCCGATTTCGTATCCTAGCTGACAGCAGCGTTCCTGTCGTCGGCAATATTCTATTTTGCGCATCGGATGTCAGTGCTGACGTGGCGCGATCTGACCTGACCTGACCCTTCCACGTGTCTCTGTGCGACAGGGGCTCGGGATCACGCTCTTCGGGATGGCCTACATGTTCGTCCACGACGGCCTCGTCCACCGCCGCTTCCCCGTCGGGCCCATCGAGAACGTGCCCTACTTCCGGCGAGTCGCCGCCGCGCACCAGGTCCGAGTCCGATCTCCCTCTGCGCACCTCTGGCCCAGCTTAACCACACAGTCGTCTCCGAAATCTGACCCATACATGGCATTTATGGTCTCTGCAGATCCATCACATGGACAAGTTCGACAGCGTGCCGTATGGGCTCTTCCTCGGGCCCAAGGTGACTCAACTTATATATCATTTGATTTATGACAAGATTTTGAACTGTTTTGACATTCTTCAACGCTTCTATTGGTTCATACTGACGGATTTTGGTTGACAGGAGCTGGAGGAGGTGGGCGGGACCGAGGAGCTGGAGAAGGAGATTCAGAAAAGGATCAAGAGAAGAGAGACCCTAGACGCTATGCAATGAGAAACAAATAGCTGCTCGGTTCATCATAGGTATTCTGCCTTCTTGTGATTGCGGAATACAGGTTTTGTCTGAATTAATGTGGTCTGTTCATAGAAGAGGAAGAGGGATAGTTTAGTTAGAAAATGGTAGCTGGCTTGGGTCAGTCGGTGGAGCACACTGGTATTAGAGATGTTGTGCTGGTGCTGGTGCATGTTGACGCCTCCTGGTACTGTATGTGGAGCTGACGTACTGTATCTGTTACTGTATTATTATTATCTTACTGTATCGTGCTGCTGACTGTAGTGGGACAGCATAGTATCGTATAAAATCTTTGTGTATTACTATCGCCCACATGACTGCATTATGAGCGCTTGAACAGATCCACATGATACCAACTCATCGTCACCAAACGGATTCTGGGCCACGCGGCAGGTAATACAGTTACCAGTCATGCTTCGATTGTTTTCTGTTTGGAACATGCTATGTCGGTCGGGATCGACCCTGAATATGGCAAAGAAGAGACCTCCACGGACCGCCGATCGTGATGCTGTTGGTCCCTAGAAGCAAAAGTTCATCACCAATTATCAGGGACCTGGGGCTCTTTCAGTTCAGTTCACGGCGCGCGTCTCTACATTTCAATGATGTGCACTGTATCTGTGCATGTGACGAGTCGTTGCATTGCCTCGTGGGGCTTGGGGATGGATATGCATGTGGGCGGGATCCTCGCCGTGATACGCTTGCCGGTGGTCAATGGGATAAACTGGGCTCTCGAGTTTTCAAGAACTAGTACAACTGCCCGTGCGTTGCAACGGGTCGTTATTTTTCAATGAACATATATAATTTACAATTTTCTATGAAAATTCAAATCAAATCAGGAATATCATAATGTACTACAACATGATAATATTGAACGTAATAAAAGAAACCATTGTTGTGCATCTATGTGATTCCAAGTTTTAGGCCTTCTTTACTCTTCCGCGGTCCCACACCAGTGTTCTAGGCCGTCATAACTGAAGGAGTACTTTTTTTCTAATTAGTCCAAACAACACATTGATATTTATAAATATAATAACACATGTTTTTAGAAATATACTTGTATTTAATCAAGTTGCTTTTTACCTTTTGCCTGTGTGTGGTTTAATTAGCTACTTAAGTAAGTTATATGGTCTAAGAAAGGTGCAACCAGCTATGGTTGAGGCGTTGAGCCAGAGAATCGTAGGTTTACACGTAGTAGTCTGGAGAATAACGGGTGCAGGCTAGTACCTATTCTCGAGAAGGTTGTCAGGCCAAAGAAGAAATCTAGGGCTAAGATGTTGGTTCTGCCAAAGGACTCATGTGCTGGTTCTGATAAAGGTAATGATTATATTCAGATCCATGCAAATATACAACAACCGCTTCAGTTTCCATAGAAGCTGATGGTACTTTAGACCTCAGGTAATATTTAAGCTCAATATATTAACGAAAAGAGAAGACTTAATGCTCCAAGAAAAGAAAGAATGGCAATTATATAATTTTCTTATTGCTTTGAACCAAGGAAAACATTCAGATCAATGATAAGAAAACATCATGCACTTCTAATGCTAGCTGGACCAAAGAAAACCTAACATTTATTTCATTGCCTACTGAGAAGTGTATAAATTGATGAAGTAGCTCACTTCATTGGCACACTGTAGAGAAAAAGAAGAGAGGTGTATGCCCTACTATGGATTATGGAAAGAAAAGAGAATGACAGCACGAACCGGACACATCACACTCTCAACCTCCGATGTTGTCTTCACTTTCCCTCGTCAAGCCGCGTCGACCATCCCCTTCATTGCCTCCCTGTCGCCGGTGCCGACATCCACCCCTTATCTGCCGGTGCCAACAGCCGCCCCTTATCTGCCTCCCCCCACCACTGGCGAGAGGATTTGCTCCTACACTGCCTCCCACCGCTGCCACGGGTTTCTCCCCTAGTATATCTGAAAAAGGGGATATGACATTATGATAAGAAGGTTGGATTAATTAACTACAGATAGATGTTTTATTCAAAAATACAATTGTATTCAAATGATGATCTGAAGTAATTATGCGAATAATATAATGAGAAATGAAAACCGACAAAATTAAAACATAGAGCACATAGTGATATTGACCGTGGACAATTTCCCAAATGGACAAAGAAGATCAGTACACAAGACATGTGATTGCAATACAACCTTGAATCAGCATTGCATATATTACAGGGAAAAGTTTTTTTGCTAATATTGAAAAAAAAAATCGATAACTAACTCATATAAATTGAGTTGGCGTAAAGTCAACCAAGACATATAAGCTAATATTATCTAAACCTAAATTCTCATAGGAATTTGTTGCGATATACTGAACCTACCATTGAGGTAAAAAAGAAAACTTGGACACCTGATTTTCCTCATACATATCGTGTACCAGATGGTCTGGTTTAATAATCTACAGCACCACAATTAACCACTTGCCACATTGCCTAATAATAGTAGGTCTGTAGCCCATAGCCTGCCACAACGTTGCATTTGAAACATCAGATTCACTATGTATTGTGAGCAAATAATTTACAGGGACCGGAAATCATCATAACGGAAGAGCTAGGGGAGCACTGAAGATCACAATGTCCAGGATTTTTGGTTACCGGAGCAAGTATGGCACCTACAGATCATATTACCACAACAAGATCAGAAGCAGAGTAGCAAAAACGACAAAGTATTAATCAAAGCTCATCTTACATTTCACGCAGGCAATAATATAAGAGCAGGGCTACACCATTGTTGCCGGAGAAGCCATCCATCTCCGTGAGTATATGGTTGTTTGCACAAGTTTACAAATCGATTTGCAAATTCTTAGTCGATTTTCCAAGTGACCATTATCGGGGCACATAAACACAATAAAGGATATGAAAGCATTACAGTAGAAAACTGAAATTGCTTCTCCCGAGAACTATTACCTCGGCCTTAACAGGGCCTTAACTGAAGTTCTGCAAGGTGTTGGTGTTGTTCAGCGCGGCGACGACGGCGGCCTCCGGTGTAGATCCTTCGGGATCGGTGCTCGGCGACTTCCCGCTGGCTTGGGGATGCTCCCGATCCATGGCGTCTAGGGGAGTAGGAGCAGCGGCATGCCACCGACAGCACTGCGGTGTCGCCGGCGTGGTCGTTTTACAATTGGGCTGGTCTGTAATTTTGTTTTCTTGTGGGGGCCTCTCTGTAATTTGTCTGAACTAATATCAACGCCTTTCTCTGCAAAAAAAAACAGCATTTTCAATGGAACTTCCAACTTGGTGAGACAAACCGAAGCGAAAAGTTCCATGAAAGAAATGATACTACAACCACTAACTCATGATCCCAAAAACGGAAAAACCAACACTTACTGTCAGCTTCTCTGGAGCTTTCAGAGTGTAACTCAGTCCTCAATATTTCCCGAAAACAATACCAAGCCCACGCTTAGCATTCAGTACTATACTTTTCAAGTCAGTTCAGAGAATTCAACAATTAGAACTCTTTGACCAGATTTCATCAAAAGCAAAATTGTAATAAGTATAAAGTATTCCCGGCAAGGAAGATGACAACATAGAACCAAAATTGATTGCTGCATCACCAAAAGCAAATGCAAGTTCCTTTCACTTCACCAACAACTTTATTGCAGCTGGAAGATTCAGGAACAATGTGTGTGCTGTGCTCACAACAAACCATGCAGTTCAAAGTATACAGAGAAACTTCTGAAGTAATCAGCTAAATAAATATTACTAAATTATTCATAAGTTTGTATGTACAGAGAAATACATACATAGAAATAAAGTACTAAGTGTGTACAACCAATGGAAAGACTAATAAATAATGCATTAAAGAACATGTATCTTTCCAACTCTGGGACTACAAACGGCATTGAATATTCATTGTGACAATACCTAAAATTGAAAGAGTAAATAAGTGTAGGCGCTTGCATAGTGAAAGGTATATATCAGTTGTGCATATACAAAATGGTGTCCTAAAATAGGAATAATAAATGCAGAATCAGGTAACATGTGTCACTCATATGAAGTGAAATAGTCGTTGATATAATATCTGCACATGGTTAAAAAAAACGAAATATGGATTAGAGAAGCTAGTAGCTTAACCATGTATAGCATGAAGTAAATATATTCAGTACCAACTGATTTGGAATGTATCCTGATGTGTGGGCTCATGCCAGTATACAACAATAGAAATGAAATCCTCTTAAGATTGTCATGTGTAAGTTTAGAGAAGACTAATGCAGGCTTAGCCCGCTACATCAAGCTACCATTTCGTGAAAAAGTTAATCTACAAATTAAGGAAAATACTTGAAAACCGACATTGGTCCTAACATATTCTAAAAGTAATGCATTTGCTTGTACTCCATATATGAAATAAGGAATTATTTTCAGGAACCACCCGAGATGACATGTCATGGCCTCACCGAATATACATCCACAATGATTCTAACTTGTGATGAATCATTAAATAAATTGCAGCAGTAAGATTGCTGGATCATTATGAATATAGCAGAAAGGAAAAGTAAATAAGTGTAGGGGCCTGCACAGTGGAAACTATATATCAGTTTTGTTGTCATACCTTTGTTGTCACTTTAGAAAGGATACGTCAACTCTTGAATCATCACCAAGGGCAAGCACAACCTCCGTAGCATTCCTTGTGATTGTGTTCATAGTATTCATATTAATTGCTGACAAAAGAGCACACCAATATAGAATTTTCAGAAACAATGGAATGTTCAATGTACTCCTACAAGAAACGGAGCAATGTGCACTTATCCCAGTATTTTGAGAAATATGCACCAACCTTGAAATTGCCCTAAAACATGAATCAGTGCATATTAGAAGAGCACACAAATTAACTACTGTGATCTGAAAAAATATACTAAAACCAATTAAAATCGAACCATGTACAGGGTGTCTTATTTATCTCACTTTTGTAAAAAGGTAAATGCAGACCTACTCCAATCTTCAGACTGTACAGGGATATGGATATCTGAAACGCCCAAAGCTTCACAATATGCACACTCAAATAAAGATTGTTTTTGATAGAAACATTCAGATCAATGATCAAGAACTCAGCGGTGAAAGTCTCACTACGCCCCTTTTCTTGCAATTGAGCTTCAAATTCATACTGTTATACAATCGACCATATTTGTCTGAAATAAACATATAAGATGCAGTAGGAAGGGGCGGACAAAATAAGATCACAGCAAAAGGGTTCAACTCAATGAACCCAGCAATGATGCCGCTGCAGAAAACTCTTATCATATTGATCAGTAGGTTGACCACAACTAACGTCATGACTTTCGAAAGAACTTTAGGCCAGAATTTATACCCAGCATCACATACATTTAGTACAACAGCAGCCAGCAGGACAATAGTAGCCGCAGCACTAAGCAATTTGTGGAGGTGCTCCCTTCCGCAGAAGAAGAGGCAAGACGAGTCCTGTGGTGACCGCTGTCGTCGGCTGCCAAAGTCCGGCCGAACCTCGTCTCGGCCAGTCCCGTTTCCCTCCACCGGACGCCTCCCCCACCTGTTCCCTGCTTGGAACGGTTCTCCTCCACAAAGTACCTTCAACCGAGCTCAATGAGTTTGCAAGCTGTATTGGAGCTATGGTAACGGAGGAGCACCTCCTTCTCCAATGTCCACTCGCCGGAGAGCGCACATGTGACGTCGTACACACCGAGGCCGTGCATCACCTCCCGATGGCGCGCTTCTTCCGCTGTATCGATACGACAACCAGTTCGATGCAGTTATCCTTGTGCTGGCTCCATTGATCAGGCCATAAAGGCTGCAGAGAGGCGTTCCTGATTGAGACCATGGAGGCATTTGGGCTTGCAGTCTACAGAGAAAATGGCATGAGAAACAATCCACTAAAGCGTGCCCTCGCATACTTAATTGTTCGAACAATCCACCTCTCACCTGGAAACAGAGAACAGGGGTTTGTGACGCTTCCAAGCGTAGCAATTTCCTTCAATCTCACAGCATCATCTGAATCCTCCCAATCCTAAGTTAGTAGTACCAAATTACTCGGCCATGACAGAGAGATGGGATGGGAGGGCACAAGCGGCATCTGGAGCTAGCCTAAATTGCTCGCAGCACGCCATCCACGAGCTTCAGGAGCTCCAAATCAGTAGCGGTTCCTCACCCACGATTCCGTCCCCAACCACGCCATGCACGACGCCCACCCCCTTTTCCCCTCCCAACTCAGGTGCGACGCTCACCCCATCTGGCCCTGCCCATCCTAGGCGAGGCGAGGAGCGACCGGAGCAGAGAACCTGGTCGCGGATTGGACGAGAAAAGGTACTCCGGTTGCCAAAGACCAGAATCAGAATTTTAACAAAATCGGGAAGGATTCGATTAGATCTGCTCGATTCCACGCGTCAAGTTGCTACCGGAGCTAGTCCTCGGGGTCACGTTGTTAATCTGATTCGCGTTAGGTTTAGATCGAGAGAGGGAAGAAGGATGGGAGGGGATTGGGTTGAGTACCGGGCATGAAGTGAGACCGGAGGAAGGCTTGCTGTCGGTGAAGAAGAGCAGCAGCTTCACGACGTTGTCGTCCAGCAGCGGTGGCGAGCGCCCATGCGAGAGTATCCATTTTGGTTTCGCAAACGGAGCGGGAGATGTACCAGACGATGATAAGATCGGCAACGACAAGCCCGCCCTGGAGATCCAGACCTCGTGCCCGATGGAGTATGCGATGAGCGTGGAGCTGGTGGAGCGGGGGATGGACGAAGGCGGAGATGGCGCTGGCGGCGCCGGGGGTGGACGAAGGAGGAGATGGCGCTGGCGGGCGTGGGCAGACTCCTGAATCAGGGTCTGTATGTGCCTTCCGCACGTACGTGGACTTGTTGGGCTTGGCCCATTTTGGTGCGTGCGGCAGGACGAAGCAGACGACGAAAGGCTTGGTCGTAGTGGGATGGTTGGCAGAATAGGGAACATGTTCCTCCTTTTTAAGTAGTGTAGATTACACTACTGCTCCGATTTGTTTAAGGAAGAACGGACGCACCGCCTTGTCATCGACTCACTAAAATAAGGCACAGCATACGTTGCACGATAGCACAGTCGTTGACGCCTGTAAGTTTGAAAAAGAAAATCAACTCATGTTATTTTTTAGACGGGGTGCATATGGTTACAGTCTTCAATTTTTTTTATGTAGCCACAACTATCAACCACACGCCCATCACCATCGCTAGAGAAAAAAGCACGAGTTGATTCACTCTTTGACGCTAAACAAACCCTTGGCCATGAGATCTTAACGAGCCGCGATAGCCACAAGCCCCGTACGACTATATCTAGCCCCATAAGGAACATCAGCCAAAAAAGCCCTTTGAGCCTTTTCAATGCTGAGTTGTGTCCATCGCCACCCCACCCTTCAAGTGGCCGGATGCCCCACCGTTTTCCGCAAACACGCAACAGTTAAGACCGCCACACTACAAGAGCATCACTTCTCGCCGCCACGTCACGACGCAATGCCAGATCGACATCACTCCAACAACTTGGACTCCACAAGCCTATCACCGGCGTCAGCATCACCTCCAGCGAGTCGTGGACCGAGAGAGCATTATTACTAGAAGCACCATCAACATATGTCCCAACATCAGACACCGATAAAGAAATCTCGAAAACCTAGGGCTAAAACACAAACACAGAAACGAGAATTAGACCTCCCCTCTCCCTCGCTATGCCAGGACGGTGATAGAGGAGAATGGGAGGGATGGAATTACTGGTGAGAGACCTGGAACTGGAATCGCCTCGTGCGGTTGTTTCTCATGAGAGTCATGTTCGAGGCGTGGAAACATCTCAATGTACAGTATTCGATTTCAGTCTTTTCTTTTGGATGTCTTTATGTGTTCTATTCTTGAGTTTCAGTGTCAACAAGGCAACCTTCTAAGATTAGGATTGAGTCCTCATACACTTGGCCCACAAACTTGAGTCAACGTCAAGCGACGATTTGTAAGTAAATATACTCAATGTTTTATAGCCTGAAAGAGTGAAGATTTTTTGGCTCCCGAGATCCAGTGATCCAACAGTTTTAAAAAATACGAAAAACACATTTAAGAGTTTCAAACAAGATTTGAGAAAAATCTGGATGTAGCCGTTGGTCTATCCCACCAACATGCAAACTAGCAAATTTTAAATACTTACGGCATTGACTATATCCATATATGTATTAAAAAGTATATTGAAACTTATAACTTCGTTTTTTTAGAAATAAATGGATCACCGGAGCTCGGAAATCAAAGACACTTTTCGTTATCCGAAATTGCTAATATAGGCACTGTTAACCGGATCCTGCATGCCCGGATCCTGCATGGGCCTCTGCAAAAATAAATTAGGTTATGGTGCACCTATTTTTGAAATCTTAGTAAAAATGTATTTCAAGTTTACTAAAATCTTGAGAAAAAGGAAAATATGCATCGAGTTCAAGCTTGCTGATGCAAAAATCTTCATAAAAATAATTTGACCATTTGCTAAGTTTTTGAAAATAAAAAATGTGTGCTAAAAATTAAGTTTGAAAACTAAAGTCATAGCAATGTCATTTCTAGGTTTTGTGCTATATCTGTCACAATTGTCTTCATTTCTAGGTGGAATGGTAGTTTTTCTCAAGGCGCAAACTAACTTTTGAAAGCAACTTTCGAGACCACATGAAAATATGTAATTAAGATTCACGCGTTCCATTTGTTAAGCTAAGAGTATACATCAAGTGGGCTCTAGTCGAGCTATTTAGGGCCTCTTGGATTCAACCATCTTTGTAGAAATTGATTCAAACACCAAAGCAATGTCAATTAATTTGAAACGGAGGCTTTATTTTTGTTTCATTGTGGGTTGTTTGGTTTGCAATATTACATTCCTTGTGTATGTTTGCAAGAATTTATTTGCCCACATTTTACTGGAAAAAAATGCATCATCTCAAAATTCCTGGAATGAATCTGGCAAAACTTACCCAAGAGTAATGGGCAGGAAGGACTTGATGAATTTGTCCCAGGCCTTTACTTTTGTAGGTAATAATCTTTTGTACTCCCTCCGATTCATATTAATTGACTTTAATATAGATGTATCTAGAACTAAAATGTATCTAGATACATCCATATTAGAGTCAATTAATATGAACCGGAGGGAGTAATATACTGGGCCTGCACTGGACCGCTATAGAAGAAACGAGCCCATCCTTAGTGTTACCAAAAGATTAGTAGGCCCATTTGTAGTGACAGTGAGCAGCCATCCACAGCCAATTTGCCTTATCCCGTCATCCACCCATGGCAATGGCATAAAGCCCTGTTCCCCCTGTGCTCTTCCCGCACGCTCCAATGGCAGCCACGGCGGTGACCCTGCCCTCCTCCTCGCCCTCCCCCTTCCCCGTCGCCACCACCTCCGCCCGTCGCTCCCTCCACCTCCGCTCCCCGCCTCTCCGGCGCGCCATCCGCGTCGCCGCCTCCGCTGCGACTGAGGCGCCGCCCAAGCCGGCGGCGGCCAACCCCATCATCCTCGTCGACCCCGCTGAGGCCCAGAAGGTCCACCGCCTCAAGACCGTCTACGACACCAAGGTCGTCCCCATCATCACCGAGGAGTTCGGCTACACCAATGTCCACCAGGTAGGTGCTGGTGCTCCACCCTCTCCTGCTCAACGACGGAAATGTCAGCCATTTCTGCCGTGTCTAGGACGAACCGATAGTAGATTCTTGATTGGTTATTGTCGATTCCATTAGGTGCCCAAGATCGAGAAAATTGTGGTGAACTGTGGGCTGGGGGTGGATGCGGGGAACAACAAAGGGCTGGAGGCCGCCATGAAGGACCTCGCCTCGATCACCGGCCAGTACCCCGTCAAGACCAAGGCCAAGAACTCCGTCGCCAGCTTCAAGATCCGCGAGGGCAACACAATTGGTATCGCCGTCACGCTCCGCGGCAGGGTGAGCCCCCTCTGTTTTGAACTGTCATACTTGCGCTTTGAAATGCACACTCAAACAGATTGGCTTCTGAAAATCCCTATGATTTTGGTACTGTAGTTTCTTGCCTTCCAGATGAGCTGTTGTGTGATGGAAAATTGTGTGCTTGTTCGATCGACGAGCTGAATTTCACCTTGGGTTGCATACAGGTGATGTACAACTTCTTGGACAGGCTCATCAACCTTGGGCTCCCTAGGACTAGTGACTTCTTGGGTGTCAACCCCAACAGCTTCGACGGTAGCGGCAACTACACCATTGGTATGCGCGATCAGGGCGTCTTCCCGGAGATCCCGTATGAGGTGGGTGGCAAGAAGAACGGTATGGACGTCAGCATCGTCACCACCGCCAAGACCGACAATGAGGCCCAGAGGCTTCTTGCCCTCCTCGGAATGCCATTCGCCGCGCACATGAAGGGCGACGAGTACAAGAAGAAGAGGTTGAAGAAGCACCACTTCATGAGCAAGGGCAGGGGAAGAAAGTGAAGATCCAACACAGGATGACCTTTGCTTCCCAGTTTGTTCATTGTAATCATTTTGCATAGTTTGGTTTAGAAATTCGATCATCTTGCTGTATGTTACTTGCTGTTAATGTTGTACCTACTGCCAGAAAACAAAATGGAAAGTGTTGCTTTTGGTCAGATAATTCATTTTGCAGTTCATGTCACACATATGTTTATTCTGTAGCATCTCTTTTGCAAACTGCACGACTATACTAAGACTGGAAGTACATCATCTCTTTGGTTCTTTTTTTTTTGAAGTGATTTCTTTGGTTCTAACCCTGATGGCTATAACCTACCACACATATCAGTAGGTACATTTGGGCAACTCCGGCGGACCAATGACGAGCTCGTCCTCCGGGAATGTGCAGGGCTTGCCCACAGCGCCAAGCTGCGGGCATGGCTTCGGTGAGACAGCAGATGCCACTCCCTGGACGTCGGTGCAGTTCCATTGCAGCTTCTTGGCCTTGGGCGCAAGGTGGGCGGTGATATTGGACATGCATATCCCGGTGTAGGGGTCATTCGGGATGCCCTCCATCCTGCCAGCCATCGTCACATTCTCGGCTAACACGTCGATGTAGTTGATGCCGGTGACCACGGGCAGGGCCTTGGGGTCAGAAGAGTTGTCGGGGTGCTGGCCGTAGTTGCCAGTCATCCAGAAGACCCACTTCATGGTGTGGAGTCTGAGGTTGCGCACGAAGACGTCCCTGACGAAGCCGCCCCTCCCCACGCCAGACTTGATCCTGACGGCCGACTCGGTGTTGATGGCGATGCTGTCCTCGACGCGTATGTCCTGGATTCCGCCGGACATCTCGCTGCCGAGCGCGACCATGGCGCTCGTGGGGGAGATGCAGGTGAGCCGCCTGACGACGATGTGCTGGCTCGGCATGTTGAACCTGATGCCGTACTCGTCCCAGCCGCTCTTCACGGCAATGCAGTCGTCACCGGAGACGATGTAGCAGTCCTCGATCTTGACGTGGGAGGAAGAATCTGAATGAGCAATAACAGTTTATCACATTCAGATTAAGAAAAAAAATTATATTCAGCAACACAAGGATACTTTTTTTTTTTACGGGAACCACAAGGATGCTTCTGACGATGAACTAACACTACTGGATGGTTAGTTCATGCTGCAAGTGTGAGTGATCTACCTGGGTCGATCCCGTCGGTGTTAGCCGAGTGGATCGGCGCGAGAATCGTGACGCCGCTGATGGTCACGTTGCTGCCCAAAACAGGACACGCCAAGGTGAGCACGATGGATTCATGACCAAACAACTACAGGATGAGAAGTAACATTGGGCATGGATTCAGATCAGTTCATACTTGCAGTAGGTGGGGTGGAGGTTCCATGAGGGCGCGTCGACGAAGGTGACGTTGGAGATGATGATGTCGCGAGAGTAGAGGAGCTCCAGCAAGTAGCCGCGAGTGTAGGTGAGCTCCTTGGCGTGGTACTTGTCCCACCACACCTGCCCCTGCCCGTTGATCGTCCCGTTTTGACCTGAAAACATTTTGCATTTAGCTTGTCAGTCATGTCTCTTCAGCTACTAGCTAGATGGCTTTTGTTCGTGGGTTTGTCATAATAATCTGTGGCGTGGTAATGCGTGTTTTACCGGAGATGATGACATCGGTGAGGTTTGATCCGCCGATGAAGTTGCTGTATCTTGGGCCAGGCTCGTCCCTCCCTCTCCCGTAGGACGGCAGGGGAGCTATCAGAGGCCAATCGTTGAGGTCCTGGATCAAGGTTGGATTCACAAGTAAGATCACGAGATAATGCAAGCAGAGTATGAGACACAAGCAACACGGGTCGCTAAAACTGCCAAAAAATAGTACTGTGAAAATGAGACAGCAATAGCTAGCAACCAAGCATGCATATGGAATAGCCAAAGAATCTTCAGGGAATAGGCTGTTTATAAACATATTCAGAGAATTGGCACATCAGTATTTTGATCCTCCTATTTTCCCTTGCTCCCACGAGTATTCAGTAACCACATCAAGATTGCTTGACTTGTGGTCAAATGGTACGCCGTAAGCAGCTTTATGATCAAATCCGTAAATGTATTCAATGACTACCAACTCAACCTCTAGGCAACCACCTGTTAGGACATAGTGGCCGGGCTGTTCTTGGCATATATTTAAGCGCCGAAATGATACGATTTCCTACTCATAAACACAGATCATGAAAGTTAATAAACCCTCCATACTAGTATAATCGTCACTAAAGTATTCAGAAAACAAGGACGAAACAAGCATGTAGTCGTATCACTTAAAGCATATTAATAATTAGCATTCCATGTAGGGCAGCGATCCATCGTCGCGAGCACGGAGACGAGTTCACCATGCCGTGTGCCTAGCATGGAAAGGTGATCGATGGCATCGCCATGCCTAGAAAGCTTGACAACGAAAGATCATGGGCTCATGGCAATGGCAGAGGCAGGACCAAAAAAAAGCTTTTGTCCCTGCCTAAACCACGACTTACGCAAACGGCCAAGTGCCCCTCCGGCTTTACCACCGCTCCCCGTGCTGTCCGTCGTGATTGCACGTCACTTATTGCCCCACGTGTCACAGTAACTGATTACACCACGATTTCTAGCGTAATCTTCTGTCCTTAAACGCCATTAATTCCACGGTTGAAGAAAGGGGCAGCGGTAGTTTATGTTCTGGGTGTGTGGTTAATTAATGGGTTTTACTGACCTGGGAGGCGAGGATCTCTGCGCCGTGGCGGAGGTAGAGGGTGAAGTGGCTGGTGAGGTTGAAGGGCCCCGTGAGCCACCTCCCCGCCGGCACCACCAGCGCCGCGCCGCCGTCGCCCGCGCAGCGGGACAGGTCCGCCACCGCCCTGGCGAACGCCGCCGTGTTGAGCGTCTTCCCGTCCCCCACCGCCCCGTAGTCTGTGATCCTCCTCACGTGCTTCCGGCACCCCGCCCCCCTCGAGCCAGCCGGCGACGCGCCAATGCCGACGGCGCACAGCGCCAGCACCGCCATGGCTAG
The DNA here is from genome assembly GCF_019359855.2 of Lolium perenne. Taxonomy (NCBI): domain Eukaryota; kingdom Viridiplantae; phylum Streptophyta; class Magnoliopsida; order Poales; family Poaceae; genus Lolium; species Lolium perenne. Next base: position 383,737,267 of record NC_067247.2, read on the forward strand.
CGCTACTCTTCCTGTGGTTGTGGCCATGGCTGCTGGGTTTGCACGAGGCGTTTCCCTACGCGAATTGGGACGGGCATAAATGGGCGAGGAAACGGCGGAGCTTATATAGAAGCGGGATCGAAACTGATGGGGAAAAAGATTATGTGTGTGGATCTGCCAAATTTCCTGCCTAAATCAATGCGTGATATAGACGTGGCCACAAGCTTGTGCAGCGCACGCGTACGCGAGTGGGCGTGGTCCACGGACCACACTGTTGTCAACCAAGCTCGCCCCGGCACGTCTCGCCTACTGCTTGCCGTTCAAGTGTGTGGGCTCGTTCTATCTAAGCTACGATATCACGGATATATCCCGGACGCCGTCGTGATCTGTAGGCAATCTGCAGGACAGAGCGTGTGATCAAGGAGAGGAGTGCAAGGTATATTTTCCATTTAATGTTTTGGATTTGCATGCTTATTTCTTTCTCTGCGAAGCACTGTGCTGAGATTGGGTGCTGTTTCATGATATATTTTCCTTTCTTGTTTGGAGAAAGAATGGGGAATTAGAATGCTCTAGAGCTGCACCCTGGTGACAACATGCATGCAGTGTTGGACTTGTACCAGTTTATGGGAAGGAAACCTGCCTTGCGTGAGCTCACAGGTTTGGGCACGGGTGACGCGCGAGGCCATCATGAGTTTGAGCATGGAGCGGAAACTCTCTAAACGTAGCCCCGACTACAAGGCTCCTTTTTCTTCTTCTTTCAAACTTCAAATCATTCTAAACATGATTGAATTCGAATAGCAAGTTTAAATAAAGAAATAAAATATAAGAGAAATAAGAAAAAAGAGGAAGAGAAAACTTATCAGAGCAGGCCACCGCAGCCCAGCAGCCCCATCCCAGCACTAGGCCGAGTCCACCATACCCCTCTGTGTCAATTCCACGCACAGGAGGGATCATCTTCAACCTCTCGATCGTGGAAGCTGCTCGGTGTCGCTGTTGTATTGTGTTCCGAAATCTATTTACCTGTTGTACAATGGAAGGAGTCCTAACGAACTACGGCGTGCCAACCGTGCTAGACGTAGCACATCTACAACTCTATTTCGTGTTCCCCAAGAAAGAGAGTTGTTTGCCCCTATATATAGTCTCAGGTAGTCATAGAATAGATGAGAGAAAGTTACACATATTGATAGCACGTAGAGGGTATGTCCTCTCGTGTATTGTAATGCTCCTCCAATTATAGTGATACGCCGCCGTGCGTTTCGTGGTTTTTTCCCGTTTGGGTTTTCCACGTAAAAATCTGTATTCTTGTTCTTCGTTTGATCTACTTTTATTTACGCGGTTTTGTAAAGTGGTACCAGAGCATCAGGTTTCAAGATCGATCCGCAGCCCTGGGAGATTTCCCGCTGCGCTCCCGGGGCAGCACCGCGTTTCTTTTGGATCAACATCTGCAGTTTCGCCTCGGTGGTTTTTTGTTAGATTGGATCTGCGAGATGGATTGCAATTTTCGTCGGCGTTACGCACGCCACCTCTTGCTGCAATCTTGTGTTCGCCGTGAGCGACAAAAGCTTCATCACGGTTCCGTGATCTATTGATCCGCTTCCACACAGATCGGCTAAATTTACGTCCAGTTATCCAGCCATGTACGATTTCAGTTCCGCCTACTCTAATCGGTATTAATTCAATGCGAGAAGATGCCCGTGGATCAAGTAAGGTACCAAATCGCTTGAAATTGTAAGTACGTGTGAAGAAACAACAGATCGATCAGCCAAGTCTCCTGATGTTTTTCACGTGGAGTTTCCGGCCGGAGAAGTACTACTTCAGTTTTCTTTCTCCGATTTACCAAAATAAAACCAGGCGCTATCTATTTATATCTTTTGCTCTGCGATTTTAGTTCTACGTATAATTTTTGCGGCTTGTACTGCTTTTTGATCACAGTTTTACCGACTCATGGATATCATGAAGTACGATGTTCAGCTGTTGTATTATGAGTTATGACACAAGGTTTACCCTATGGCAAGTCAAGATGCGAGCGTTATCGGTGCAAGCCGATTATGAGGATGCACTGGATAGTTTTGGAAATAAGCGTTTTGCTGTTTGGGCTGACAAGGAGAAAAGAGGGATCCTACTTCACCTATGTTCGATGATTTGCCACTGATATGATCATCGTTTTTATAGTTTTTCAGTTCAAGGTGAATTGTAGCCCGCCGGGAGATATGATGGATGCAATTTCAGATATTATGTTGTTGTGATTATGTGATGACCCAGCGTACCACTGCATGGTGTAGTACACAAGTCGTTGACATAACACAAGTGAAACACCGTTCCACTCATATTACATCTCTCAGAGTGGTACAACAGAAACATATGCGAGTCCAAGGTATGTCTATAGAAGTTCACACGAACTGTTTACATAAGATCCACACCGCCTCCTACTTTACAGTGAGGTAAAACTTCAAATAAGCTCCAGAAGAACGACTCGTAGTCTATCTTATAGCTAACTCAAGTTTAAGAGCTACTTGGCTTGCTATAGAACTCTAGCTACTTAGGAGCTAGGAGTAGGGAAAGGTTCCCTTCTATTACTATTCTAGGTTTCCATCATAGCTGATGCAGAAGTTGACTCCATTGACTTCTTCGATTGGATTCTTCATCTTGTTGCAGTTGACTCCTTTGTCTTCGAGTTCCACGGTAGTTTCTCCTTCGGTGCCTTGATCTAAGAAGGAGGTTCACATGGGATAGAATGAGTACGAGCGTACTCAGCAAGTTCACATTAGGAAATATGTGTATCATGCACTAGCTACAGCCATAGACCATAAAGTCATAGGCCAATGCAAGTTTTTGTAATCATTTCTTCAAAAGGTTTATTTTATTCTGAAAACTATGCTCGTCAGTCTTCACAGGTTGACTAGAACTTCGTGGAGTTCCTTTCCTGCCGCGTTCGCAGTTCCCTTCCCGGAACAGGGAGTGATAGTCACAATTCTTGATACCCTCTGCAGAGGTGCGTTACTTTACCCCACAAGAGATCTTAACCATGTTGCCGGCCGAGAGTATGTCCCCGTCCACACTTCCTTTGGTGTGAGGCCCAGTATAAGATCCAAGCCAATCACTGCCTTCTCCGCGACCCTGCAAACCCACCCTTTTGTCCAACCGTACACCTCCAGTAGACTTCCCCCGATAATACGGATTTACTCATGGTGTACTCCGGACAATCCATCATAGATCGTAGAGCTTATCATCACTAATGGATGGGGATTTAAAAGGATTTCCCAACCTATTGCGGCAGTGCCTCCAACACCCCACCGGCTCTCCGATCCGTTGGCGTGCAGAAGGGAAAAGATACAGCTGACTTCCCCAGAGCCATTATAGATCTTATGGATAACGCGATATGTACGGCGCTAGAATCACTGGACGGCATTGGTACTTAATCCTAGGGTGATATAACCCATGCAATGGAACCTCCACCATATCAACACATACCATGGTTCCATTGCCCACCACATAGTCATATTCATAATTGTAAAATAATACTTTGCTTTTCAATGCATGAGTGATAAGTATAGTACTTTGCATATAGTTTGATACAAATAATCAAATGACATGAGCAAGCGATGAACTTGCCTTTCTTGACTGCAAGATTATGCAGGCAAAAGCTTCGATATGTGAGAACTCCAAATGCTGAAATACCATCATCGTCCGGTAAGGACAATGTTTAAAGAACTGGCAAAGATGCTATAATGCATAGTATGAGATGCAATCGTCCCGAGCGTAACCTAACCTCGATGATTTAGGATGTATGAGTTGTAAAAATTTCTTTAGGGTTGGTTGCACTTTTAGAATGGTTCTCAAACAAGGTTCTTATTAGGGTTTGGTTATATTAGCATCATAACCAAGTGATATAAGACATCATAATAATCATACACATAAAGAATAGTGGTGGAACAATATATAAAGAACAATTGTCAATTTTAAGTTCTACAGGACATGGTTGATGATTACTTATGCTATACTTCAAAAGAATAACTTTTGAAGAACATGTTGTTTAAGAACTAATAAGTATTTCAAATAAGAACTATGGCTTCTATGGTTTGATTAACATTTGTACTTCACAATAATAACTGTTGAAGAACAAGTTAATTAAGAATATGAATTATTATATATAGGTGCTATGGCTTCTAGGGTTTACTATTGGATTCATTTAGTTTCACTAATAGGAACTAGTTGGGTTCTTAAATAGAATTGGCCTATATGTAGCAAGTATTAGCAGGTTTATTACTAAGGTTGATTATGGGTATTATATCAAAGAATGATGGTCAAGGTGTTGCTATGAGTTAGAGTTTACTATGACTTCACAACTACTTACTAAGTAATCCCTAATGGTTGCCCAGCTAAGTGGTTTATCATTTACTAAGTAGGGTTGAGTGGAATAGGAGCATGTGATGTGAATTGTTACACAAGGTTGGTACTAGGGTTCATCTTATGGTTCTACTTGGGGTTTGATGGTTGAGGTTGATCCTAATGGTATGGTATATATAGTAATAGGGATCAATGGTACTAATTCAATTAACAAGTTAGGGTTTATACCTAGGTGGCACTAGTGAATCATATAGGTTTTAATTAATAACAGGAACATGAAATGACAATCTCATGTGAATTGGTTTTATGTTGGTGGATCATGAACATGCATTCAATTGTTGTTTATTAGGGGTCTATATGTAAAGTTGAATTGGCTATGATCACATGGGCTAAACTCCTAGGGTTTTAGGGTTGCACTAATTTAGGATGATCACATGAAATAATGGAATCAAGGTCTTACTCAAATTGAAACTAGGGTTTCAAAATTATGGTACAACTCCTAAAATGATGAGTGGTAATAGAGTTGTGGTTACTAATTACTTTGAATCAAAATTAGTAATGGTTTAACATTTTATTAATTTTTACAATATTTTAATAATTAGAGTAATTCTTATTTAGGTTTAATTAAGAATCAGGGTTTAATAATTGTTATTAGGTTTAAAGTATTTAACTTGTTGACTTAAGATGTTTAAGTAAACAATTTTTGGGCTACCAAAATAATATTGACTTTTAATATTTTCTTGAGTTATTACTATTTAAAGAAAATGGTAAATGGTAATTTGCAAATTAGGGTTTATGAATTATCACTAATATCTTAAGTTAATGAAAAGATGATTAAGAAAATTAATCTTAACATTTTATTTAGTTACTGAATAGTTAAAATTTAATTTTGAAACTTCACTAATTATTGAATTCAAATTGTATTTTAAATAATTGAAATGACATAATTAATAAGGTTAAAAATAAGTGAATTTTTATTTTGACACACATTTTTGTTTTATATTTTATTTGAATAGAGTTTATTTTTATGAGCATTTTGATATATTATTTATATTTTTCTGAGCTAATATGAATTTTACAAATTTTGGCAAAGTTTCAGCATTTACTGGTTTTTAAATTTAAATAGAAATACTAAGTGTACCGGTTCAAAACCTAGTTCTAGTCACAGACAGGTGGGACCTAGTCCAGGTCACCTGCCACGAGGGCAACTACCAAGTCAAACATGTGCGGGGAGCCCACGGCCACGTCATCTCTACCGGCGGCTTGACGCCGGCGGTCAGACGAAGACGGCGCCGCCGCTACAAGGCACCCCCGGATGCGCGGTTGGTATCAATCAAACGAGAAGAAGATGGGGAACACTATGGTGGTGGTGGAACAAGCTATAGGTCACCGGAGCTTCGTCGGAAATCATGTCCCACAGCGGTGCACTCCGGCGAGATTCAAATCAGAGGCTACAGGCGATGCTAGGAAGCGAGAGTAGGTGCTATAGACGCGTATGCTCACCCTGAAGCTCAAGGTGTGGTCGGCTCCGACGATGGTTGACGGAGACGACGGCGATTGGAGATTTCCTGGCGATGTGCTGCAGAAGGGAACGATGAAATTGATTCTCCACACGGCTCCCCTGGATGCTGGGCTCCTCCCAGATGCTCCTTGAGTCCAGGCGCTCCTCCTGGACCACGCGCCGGACGCTGGGGTGGCCTCCTCCGTCGGCTTCGTCTTCGACTCCGGCGACAGAGAGTGGATGTGTGTGAGAGATGGAAGGTGTCTGAGCAGCAATGGAGTGGCGGAGGCGAACAAGGCGTGCATGGCGATGCTCTCCACCTATTTATAGGCCAAGGGAAGCCCTGTGGCCTCGACACGGCGACGGCCATGGTCGGGAGGTGGCGGTCTCTGGAAGCTTCTAGCTGGCAAGGATCTCCTCGTCCGCGGATAAGCTCGGACGCGAGAGAGGTTGGGTGTGGTTCTGAGTGTCTGGCGACGTCCGGGGCAAGCTTATCAACGGCGAGATTGTGGCCTACTGGCTTGCAGCGCTGTCGTGCTCGGAGACGACGACGACGACGTGTTTTCTCCTCGCACGATTTTTAAAGACACCGAAACGGTATTTGGACGTGGGCTGGACTGCTCCTGGGCTTTGACATGGGCTACTGCTGGGTTGGCTTCGGGCTGCTGCGGTGCTAAGGTCCAGGTAAGTTTCCCTCCACTTCTTATTTCAAATTTTCATTTCTTTTTTTTCTGTTTTTATTTACTGGTTTGAATTCAAATTGAATTCTGTTTTGTTTTACAGGTTCTAAAATATTTGAACATTAAGATAATTTGATAATGATGCTTGCTGCATTGTTTTATTGTTAAACAACCATTTTATAATTGATTAATTTTAGTTCTTATGAGGCACAAGTTAAAAGTGCAAATAGATATGCATTTTAGGGTTCAATTTAATTATTTTAAATTTAGGAATAAATTCTGTTTTAAAAGATCTAAAATTGAGAACATGTGAATGGTGAACATATTCTATTTTGCAAGTGCTTAGCCTATTGATTATTCATATATAATTTAGGTATGACTAGGGTTTAACAAATGGAAGGAAAATTGAATTGCTTTATGATTTCATGTGGAAAATTACTTCTAAGGGTTTAAGAAGATGGTTTGATGAACTCTATCTTTAATAATCTTGCTTAGCAATTCTGGCTTGGCTTACTTGAAATAGATCCTAAGCTCATCATGGTTAATTTAACTACTTATATGAATATTATTTTATTTGGTTCACTAAACAAGGTATTTGGATAGCAAAGTAAAATGGAATATTGATTTCATTCTACTCCCAAATGGCATTAGTCTTTAAGTATACATGGCTTGGGTTATTACTTGTGATCCATGATTCACAAGTTAGGACATCATATTTTATGTAGGGTGAATTCTACTTGAAAGGTTTAGAGTTTTGGGAATACTTCACTAAATTGAAGTATAAATAGGCATGAGGTATGGCAGGGTTCTAATTATAATCCAAGTTAATCCATGGGTTGGAATTCAAATGTAGTTTAGGGTTTAAGTAGTGATCACCAATGTGATACACAACTAGGATTAGAATATGAGCATAAGCTTTGGTTATGTTTCACTAATGGAACATGGCTCTCATCTACAAGATTAAAGGTTGGTTTAAACAAATAAGATGTAATATTACTCTAAAATTCTCTAGGATAGACATGACTATGGTTAGCATCTATAATATCTCTCACTTCTAAATGTCTTGTAATAGCCTAAGGTCCTACTCAAGATATGATGATATGATCCTCTAAATATATGGTTTGCCTAGGGATTCTACCTTGCAATATTCTGTAGCTTGTTCTTCAGGAAATCTGATAAACCTGCATCTTGTGGTATGCCTTCACCTCCTAGCTTCTCATCTTGATCCTAGCTAATTCACATGGAAGGTCTCAAGTGTTTGTTCCCATGTATCATGGTACTTGATGAGAAAATGGATGAAGGGTGTGGCTCTATTTATAGGCTTGGGCAAGCTCTAGCATCATGACACATAGGTGGTGACTCTTGTGTTGGTTTCATGAGTAAGGTGCTTGGTTGTCATGCCCTTATCCATAGCAATCCTTTGAGCATGAGGTGGCATAGCTTGGAAAGCAAGTCATGTAGATATTTTTATCCTATGTGGCAAGATCATTATCCTCTCATATGATTTATTTTTGGATAGCCAAGTGGCATTTGTTACTAAATATCTTGTGATGGTTTTATTATTGTGGACGAGTCACTATATCATATTGGATTGGATTTATATTATAATATTGATCAAAAGATTAAGGTTGAAGGTTATTCCTCAAATTTGGATAGTTGGTGTTTGATTTCACCAAGGCATGATCATATGAGTTTCAAAATACTCATAGTCAGTTTTATTCAAATAGTTTGAACTATAAATCGTAATGTAAATAGATTTAGTTTTATGATATTCCATATACTTAATAAGTTATGATTTAAATAAGAATGTGTGGCTTGTATGCAATTTAGACCCTATGGTTTACCTTATTTATAAGTGAATTAAATTACACACCAAGGTAGTTGCTAACTTTTAAGTGTTTAATAAGTTAGGCTTCGATTCTTAAATAATGTGTTGTTGTAAATATAATTACATTTGAACTAATCCATAGATCAAATCATCTCTACCCAAAACAAGGTTTTAACAAAGATCACAGTGAAGTTTATAGCGCTTGACTTGATGATCTACTTCAGTTCCAGCAAGTCAAGTGAAACTTTAGTTACCGTGGTAAGTTTTATTTGAAAGCGCGAAAATTCCCCGGATATTCTATGCATGAATGCAATGCACACTTTGGTGTTCCCTCATTTTATTGCCTCTAAACCTGGGATATTACAGCCTCTGCCCCTTAAACTGAACTTCGTCCCGAAGTTCGAACGCTCTCATGTTTCGGAACGTTGAAATGTCTTGAACAGATCACCATCCTTCAACTCCATGGTGATCACATTAGATATGATTGATTATATCCCTTGTCCAGATCCTTCCGGAAGTCTTCTGATGTCTGGCACTGATACTTTCTTCTATTCTATGATTTCTTCCAACACTCTAAGCTTATAGGCTTACTCTCCAAAGATTCTTGGATTAGGACATCTTATTGTGTTAATGGCCTTTACTAATGGTTGTGGTGACATCTTCCTATTTGGATACTCAAATCATGGTTCTACCAGCTGCGGTAATCCAGTTGCGATGTAATATGGCACTATGGTGTACCAGCTGCGATGTCCAAACCTTAATTCTAAAGGATTGGTTTAAAGTAAGGTATTGTTTTCCCTTACTACCATAACGAAAGTAATGGTACTTGGTAAGGTATTTATAATAGGCATGATCCTGGTTGTTTAGTCCTACGAATGGATTAGACTCATTTAGTCCATCCAATCATGGCTTCTAGTTTATGCTAGTTATCTTCCTTTTGGTTTCTTTAGGTTCCATGAAAGGAATCTTTCTAATAGTCATTAGTTTTTGGTATAGTCAAACCCTTCGATCTTTTGTTTTTCTTTGGCCTTGATTGTCCTCCGATATCTTCTTCATCCAACTTCATTAACTTAGACTTACTTGAGCTCTTGTGCTTCTGAGTAATTATCAATTACCCACTCAAGTTAAGGTCTAACCCTTACTTCCTCAAGATATGAACTTCGGCTTCTGGTCTGACAACCTCATGAGAGTACTTTTATATGGATACTTCCCAACAACCTTATAAAAATAAGATCGGACTTCCTCTCAGTTCAGACCTTTTTCTCCGTCTATCATACTCCAAATAATATCTTAATACTTTTCCTTCAGCCTTCCTCTCCCCCTTGGAGTTTACTAATGATCTTCCAACTTCCTTTCTTCTAATCATTAAACTCCAAGGTTAGAAGATTAGTCTTGGTCTAGCTTATAGTTTGTACTATTCTAGAGTCTCATGAAGAATTCTTTGCGGTGTATCCACACAATTGTGGATATCCATTATGAATCCTCCGACTAAATATTTACCAACTACGAGATACCAGCTGTGAAATACTAGCTGCGGAATCCCCCTTTCTTTTAGGGTAAAGAAATGTTCAGGCTGTGGGCTATCTGGTACCAGCTGCAGACTACCTAGTACCAGATGTGACTTATTGGATACCAGCTGTGGCTATGTTATGGTTGTCAATATCTACCTACCAGCTGTGGCTACTTACATAGTTTTAGTTAAGATATACCTCACTTTACATTCTTTCTCTTCATGATTATCCTATATCAGCTGCGGTCTGATGATACCAGCTACGACTTCACTCGTCTATTTTTCTTCTTCTAAGGTTTGTTTTGCAAGATAACCAATTGTTGATACTATGAAAATAGTATTGTAAGTGACTTCACTTGCACTTCCTTCTTCCATATTGAATATGATTCCACTTCTACTGCTCCATATTCACTATTTTCTCACTTTCATGATACTTCCATGTTGAAGTACTCCTTGTTTAAGGATAAAAGTGAGTTTTGATTGGTCCTTACTTTCAGATTGTTGTGGTTGCTTCCCACAATTTTACTTCCTTCTTCAAGTGAACCTTCATCTTGTCTTCAAAATCTTCAGGGTTCGTCACTTCCTCACACGAATACCTTTACCCTCTAGACCTATAACATCAAGTAAGAGCTTGATATTGCAACATGCATTTGCATATCAAAGTCAAACTTCATGTATGGATCTAGTCAATCAATGAAAATCCAATAAAATCCAAGAAGATTTAGCTTTGTGTTCATAATACACATCCTTATATGCCTGAATATAAAAGTTGGGTAAGACATCCCTAAACATCAGGTTCAGATGTGTAGTATATAACACCACATAAGATAGGTTTAGGTTGTGATACTTAGCACAATACGTGAATTTCTACTATTTGTCTCAACATTTATCTTAATTGCACATTTGCAATGAGACAAACTTGAAACAAAATGGCCTGGGATAGTTGAAGTTAACCTAGTTTTCTTTGGAAGTACTAACAAAATAGTATACCATATATAGGTGCTATTGAGGACTACTTCCTATAATACAATTAGTTCTAACAGGTCTACTCTAAACACATGATTGTTTAGAATATTCCACCTATAACTCCCGGATTTCTCTATGTGATATGCTCTAAATAAGCCTTCTTCAAATTAAGGACTATGGTTCTAACATACTTGGTACAGTTATTAGGATTTTAAGGCCTAAGCTTTCGAACTATTCCCTAAATCCTACTCCTCATCATACTCCTGCTACTTACTTATGATGTTCTACTCCATCACATTATGATTCTCAAGTGAATCATATATGATTACCAACTTTATCCTGAAAAGTAGACTTAAATACTCCTATCACTCTTCCTTACCTCCTATGATTGACTCATCATAGACATATACTACCTCATATTACTTATCTACATTACTTAACATCAGTCATTTGACATTTTAAATGACTCTTACTTAGCCATAACATGACTTGGTATACATCTTCCAATAGGATATCTTCCTTGTGGTTGTATCCTCTCTTTGGACTACCATGTATTGTATACCAACTGTGGTCTACTACCACCCATTATCTTAAGCTTCAATGGTGTTCTAATTATTTGGAATGAAGCAAGATAACTAACTAACTTTACTTAAGAAAGATAGATAAGAAAGATTGACTCAAGTGTGTCAGGATTATTCTCAAGTGAATACCCATCTCAAGTCAAAAGAATAATTGGTTTAGCATAGTTGACTTAGCTAAATCACTTCCTATAGACACTACCAAACCTATAGGTCTCCTTTAAAGGGTTTTAATCCTAGGGTCAAAGCATTTGCTCTGATACCAGCTGTGATGACCCAGCGTACCACTGCATGGTGTAGTACACAAGTCGTTGACATAACACAAGTGAAACACCGTTCCACTCATATTACATCTCTCAGAGTGGTACAACAGAAACATATGCGAGTCCAAGGTATGTCTATAGAAGTTCACACGAACTGTTTACATAAGATCCACACCGCCTCCTACTTTACAGTGAGGTAAAACTTCAAATAAGCTCCAGAAGAACGACTCGTAGTCTATCTTATAGCTAACTCAAGTTTAAGAGCTACTTGGCTTGCTATAGAACTCTAGCTACTTAGGAGCTAGGAGTAGGGAAAGGTTCCCTTCTATTACTATTCTAGGTTTCCATCATAGCTGATGCAGAAGTTGACTCCATTGACTTCTTCGATTGGATTCTTCATCTTGTTGCAGTTGACTCCTTTGTCTTCGAGTTCCACGGTAGTTTCTCCTTCGGTGCCTTGATCTAAGAAGGGGGTTCAAATGGGATAGAATGAGTACGAGCGTACTCAGCAAGTTCATATTAGGAAATATGTGTATCATGCACTAGCTACAGCCATAGACCATAAAGTCATAGGCCAATGCAAGTTTTTGTAATCATTTCTTCAAAAGGTTTATTTTATTCTGAAAACTATGCCCGTCAGTCTTCACAGGTTGACTAGAACTTCGTGGAGTTCCTTTCCTGCCGCGTTCGCAGTTCCCTTCCCGGAACAGGGAGTGACAGTCACAATTCTTGATACCCTCTGCAGAGGTGCGTTACTTTACCCCACAAGAGATCTTAACCATGTTGCCGGCCGAGAGTATGTCCCCGTCCACACTTCCTTTGGTGTGAGGCCCAGTATAAGATCCAAGCCAACCACTGCCTTCTCCGCGACCCTGCAAACCCACCCTTTTGTCCAACCGTACACCTCCAGTAGACTTCCCCCGATAATACGGCTTTACTCATGGTGTACTCCGAACAATCCATCATAGATCGTAGAGCTTATCATCACTAATGGATGGGGATTTAAAAGGATTTCCCAACCTATTGCGGCAGTGCCTCCAACACCCCACCGGCTCTCCGATCCGTTGGCGTGCAGAAGGGAAAAGATACAGCTGACTTCCCCAGAGCCATTATAGATCTTATGGATAACGCGATATGTACGGCGCTAGAATCACTGGACGGCATTGGTACTTAATCCTAGGGTGATATAACCCATGCAATGGAACCTCCACCATATCAACACATACCATGGTTCCATTGCCCACCACATAGTCATATTCATAATTGTAAAATAATACTTTGCTTTTCAATGCATGAGTGATAAGTATAGTACTTTGCATATAGTTTGATACAAATAATCAAATGACATGAGCAAGCGATGAACTTGCCTTTCTTGACTGCAAGATTATGCAGGCAAAAGCTTCGATATGTGAGAACTCCAAATGCTGAAATACCATCATCGTCCGGTAAGGACAATGTTTAAAGAACTGGCAAAGATGCTATAATGCATAGTATGAGATGCAATCGTCCCGAGCGTAACCTAACCTCGATGATTTAGGATGTATGAGTTGTAAAGATTTCTTTAGGGTTGGTTGCACTTTTAGAATGGTTCTCAAACAAGGTTCTTATTAGGGTTTGGTTATATTAGCATCATAACCAAGTGATATAAGACATCATAATAATCATACACATAAAGAATAGTGGTGGAACAATATATAAAGAACAGTTGTCAATTTTAAGTTCTACAGGACATGGTTGATGATTACTTATGCTACACTTCAAAAGAATAACTTTTGAAGAACATGTTGTTTAAGAACTAATAAGTATTTCAAATAAGAACTATGGCTTCTATGGTTTGATTAACATTTGTACTTCACAATAATAACTGTTGAAGAACAAGTTAATTAAGAATATGAATTATTATATATAGGTGCTATGGCTTCTAGGGTTTACTATTGGATTCATTTAGTTTCACTAATAGGAACTAGTTGGGTTCTTAAATAGAATTGGCCTATATGTAGCAAGTATTAGCAGGTTTATTACTAAGGTTGATTATGGGTATTATATCAAAGAATGATGGTCAAGGTGTTGCTATGAGTTAGAGTTTACTATGACTTCACAACTACTTACTAAGTAATCCCTAATGGTTGCCCAGCTAAGTGGTTTATCATTTACTAAGTAGGGTTGAGTGGAATAGGAGCATGTGATGTGAATTGTTACACAAGGTTGGTACTAGAGTTCATCTTATGGTTCTACTTGGGGTTTGATGGTTGAGGTTGATCCTAATGGTATGGTATATATAGTAATAGGGATCAATGGTACTAATTCAATTAACAAGTTAGGGTTTATACCTAGGTGGCACTAGTGAATCATATAGGTTTTAATTAATAACAGGAACATGAAATGACAATCTCATGTGAATTGGTTTTATGTTGGTGGATCATGAACATGCATTCAATTGTTGTTTATTAGGGGTCTATATGTAAAGTTGAATTGGCTATGATCACATGGGCTAAACTCCTAGGGTTTTAGGGTTGCACTAATTTAGGATGATCACATGAAATAATGGAATCAAGGTCTTACTCAAATTGAAACTAGGGTTTCAAAATTATGGTACAACTCCTAAAATGATGAGTGGTAATAGAGTTGTGGTTACTAATTACTTTGAATCAAAATTAGTAATGGTTTAACATTTTATTAATTTTTACAATATTTTAATAATTAGAGTAATTCTTATTTAGGTTTAATTAAGAATCAGGGTTTAATAATTGTTATTAGGTTTAAAGTATTTAACTTGTTGACTTAAGATGTTTAAGTAAACAATTTTTGGACTACCAAAATAATATTGACTTTTAATATTTTCTTGAGTTATTACTATTTAAAGAAAATGGTAAATGGTAATTTGCAAATTAGGGTTTATGAATTATCACTAATATCTTAAGTTAATGAAAAGATGATTAAGAAAATTAATCTTAACATTTTATTTAGTTACTGAATAGTTAAAATTTAATTTTGAAACTTCACTAATTATTGAATTCAAATTGTATTTTAAATAATTGAAATGACATAATTAATAAGGTTAAAAATAAGTGAATTTTTATTTTGACACACATTTTTGTTTTATATTTTATTTGAATAGAGTTTATTTTTATGAGCATTTTGATATATTATTTATATTTTTCTGAGCTAATATGAATTTTACAAATTTTGGCAAAGTTTTAGCATTTACTGGTTTTTAAATTTAAATAGAAATACTAAGTGTACCGGTTCAAAACCTAGTTCTAGTCACAGACAGGTGGGACCTAGTCCAGGTCACCTGCCACGAGGGCAACTACCAAGTCAAACATGTGCGGGGAGCCCACGGCCACGTCATCTCTACCGGCGGCTTGACGCCGGCGGTCAGACGAAGACGGCGCCGCCGCTACAAGGCACCCCCGGATGCGCGGTTGGTATCAATCGAACGAGAAGAAGATGGGGAACACTATGGTGGTGGTGGAACAAGCTATAGGTCACCGGAGCTTCATCGGAAATCATGTCCCACGGCGGTGCACTCCGGCGAGATTCAAATCAGAGGCTACAGGCGATGCTAGGAAGCGAGAGTAGGTGCTATAGACGCGTATGCTCACCCTGAAGCTCAAGGTGTGGTCGGCTCCGACGATGGTTGACGGAGACGACGGCGATTGGAGATTTCCCAGCGATGTGCTGCAGAAGGGAACGATGAAATTGATTCTCCACACGGCTCCCCTGGATGCTGGGCTCCTCCCAGATGCTCCTTGAGTCCAGGCGCTCCTCCTGGACCACGCGCCGGAGGCTGGGGTGGCCTCCTCCGTCGGCTTCGTCTTCGACTCCGGCGACAGAGAGTGGATGTGTGTGAGAGATGGAAGGTGTCTGAGCAGCAATGGAGTGGCGGAGGCGAACAAGGTGTGCACGGCGATGCTCTCCACCTATTTATAGGCCAAGGGAAGCCCTGTGGCCTCGACACGGCGACGGCCATGGTCGGGAGGTGGCGGTCTCTGGAAGCTTCTAGCTGGCAAGGATCTCCTCGTCCGCGGATAAGCTCGGACGCGAGAGAGGTTGGGTGTGGTTCTGAGTGTCTGGCGACGTCCGGGGCAAGCTTATCGACGGCGAGATCGTGGCCTACTGGCTTGCAGCGCTGTCGTGCTCGGAGACGACGACGACGACGTGTTTTCTCCTCGCACGATTTTTAAAGACACCGAAACGGTATTTGGACGTGGGCTGGACTGCTCCTGGGCTTTGACATGGGCTACTGCTGGGTTGGCTTCGAGCTGCTGCGGTGCTGAGGTCCAGGTAAGTTTCCCTCCACTTCTTATTTCAAATTTTCATTTCTTTTTTTTCTGTTTTTATTTACTGGTTTGAATTCAAATTGAATTCTGTTTTGTTTTATAGGTTCTAAAATATTTGAACATTAAGATAATTTGATAATGATGCTTGCTGCATTGTTTTATTGTTAAACAACCATTTTATAATTGATTAATTTTAGTTCTTATGAGGCACAAGTTAAAAGTGCAAATAGATATGCATTTTAGGGTTCAATTTAATTATTTTAAATTTAGGAATAAATTCTGTTTTAAAAGATCTAAAATTGAGAACATGTGAATGGTGAACATATTCTATTTTGCAAGTGCTTAGCCTATTGATTATTCATATATAATTTAGGTATGACTAGGGTTTAACAAATGGAAGGAAAATTGAATTGCTTTATGATTTCATGTGGAAAATTACTTCTAAGGGTTTAAGAAGATGGTTTGATGAACTCTATCTTTAATAATCTTGCTTAGCAATTCTGGCTTGGCTTACTTGAAATAGATCCTAAGCTCATCATGGTTAATTTAACTACTTATATGAATATTATTTTATTTGGTTCACTAAACAAGGTATTTGGATAGCAAAGTAAAATGGAATATTGATTTCATTCTACTCCCAAATGGCATTAGTCTTTAAGTATACATGGCTTGGGTTATTACTTGTGATCCATGATTCACAAGTTAGGACATCATATTTTATGTAGGGTGAATTCTACTTGAAAGGTTTAGAGTTTTGGGAATACTTCACTAAATTGAAGTATAAATAGGCATGAGGTATGGCAGGGTTCTAATTATAATCCAAGTTAATCCATGGGTTGGAATTCAAATGTAGTTTAGGGTTTAAGTAGTGATCACCAATGTGATACACAACTAGGATTAGAATATGAGCATAAGCTTTGGTTATGTTTCACTAATGGAACATGGCTCTCATCTACAAGATTAAAGGTTGGTTTAAACAAATAAGATGTAATATTACTCTAAAATTCTCTAGGATAGACATGACTATGGTTAGCATCTATAATCTCTCTCACTTCTAAATGTCTTGTAATAGCCTAAGGTCCTACTCAAGATATGATGATATGATCCTCTAAATATATGGTTTGCCTAGGGATTCTACCTTGCAATATTCTGTAGCTTGTTCTTCAGGAAATCTGATAAACCTGCATCTTGTGGTATGCCTTCACCTCCTAGCTTCTCATCTTGATCCTAGCTAATTCACATGGAAGGTCTCAAGTGTTTGTTCCCATGTATCATGGTACTTGATGAGAAAATGGATGAAGGGTGTGGCTCTATTTATAGGCTTGGGCAAGCTCTAGCATCATGACACATAGGTGGTGACTCTTGTGTTGGTTTCATGAGTAAGGTGCTTGGTTGTCATGCCCTTATCCATAGCAATCCTTTGAGCATGAGGTGGCATAGCTTGGAAAGCAAGTCATGTAGATATTTTTATCCTATGTGGCAAGATCATTATCCTCTCATATGATTTATTTTTGGATAGCCAAGTGGCATTTGTTACTAAATATCTTGTGGATGGTTTTATTATTGTGGACGAGTCACTATATCATATTGGATTGGATTTATATTATAATATTGATCAAAAGATTAAATTTGAAGGTTATTCCTCAAATTTGGATAGTTGGTGTTTGATTTCACCAAGGCATGATCATATGAGTTTCAAAATACTCATAGTCAGTTTTATTCAAATAGTTTGAACTATAAATCGTAATGTAAATAGATTTAGTTTTATGATATTCCATATACTTAATAAGTTATGATTTAAATAAGAATGTGTGGCTTGTATGCAATTTAGACCCTATGGTTTACCTTATTTATAAGTGAATTAAATTACACACCAAGGTTGTTGCTAACTTTTAAGTGTTTAATAAGTTAGGCTTCGATTCTTAAAGAATGTGTTGTTGTAAATATAATTCCATTTGAACTAATCCATAGATCAAATCATCTCTACCCAAAACAAGGTTTTAACAAAGATCACAGTGAAGTTTATAGCGCTTGACTTGATGATCTACTTCAGTTCCAGCAAGTCAAGTGAAACTTCAGTTACTGTGGTAAGTTTTATTTGAAAGCGCGAAAATTCCCCGGATATTCTATGCATGAATGCAATGCACACTTTGGTGTTCCCTCATTTTATTGCCTCTAAACCTGGGATATTACAGATTATACGAAGAACACAATTCAGTTATCAAGAAAAAAAATATGGAGGAGGTAATTTTTATGCCTGTTGGTAGTCAGCATTATACTATTTGCTCTCCAGAGTTTTTGCTGTTATGCATGTGAAGGTTTTGCTTTGTTACTCAAGTTCGTGATGAGGATTATTTGAGGTGCAAGTGGAGATTGTTTTCTGCTAGATACTACAACATTTAGTACTGTAAGTTTCAGTGCAATTCAGTTGTCTATGCTCTTTCAAGAGGGGTGTATTGCAAAGTTGATGCTCCATTGCATGTTGAGGTTCTTTCATCCCATAGTTGTTCTACAGAGATAGTTTTTTGACCATGTCATGGATTTTCATTAACCATTTGAAGTCGGCAGTTTTTGGTGTACATGATGCCCTTCGTACCAGATGCTCTTGCCTGAGTATGTTAGCCGAGGTTTGTGCTTTCAGTTTTGTAGCACGTTATAGATTCCATGAGATGAGTTCTTCACAATGTTATGTGCACGAAGATGTTGCACTATGAGCTATGCGCTCGTTCAGGCACCACAGGAGATATGATGACTTATGTCATTTGATGTTTGAGCAGTTTCAGTTTTTCTTTGAGGTCAGTGGCACAGACTCAGACTTTTGCTGGAGTTTTACATGATACCCAGATTCATATGTATGCTTTGTTGACAGCTATGTTGTTTTCTGGACGACCCAAGATTAATTTGCTCAATGCGACTTCATGGGAAATTTATTAGTCCTATGGACGTTTCAAGGCACAAGATTTACTTGTGATGACTTTAGTTGAGGAGTTGAATGTTATCTATGACTGTTGCAAGGGATTTCGGCTCAAGGTGGAGTTTGTTGTATTGTGTTCCGAAATCTATTTACCTGTTGTACTATGGAAGGAGTCCTAACGGACTACGGCGTGCCAACCGTGCTAGACGTAGCACATCTACAACTCTATTTCATGTTCCCCAAGAAAGAGAGTTGTTTGCCCCTATATATAGTCCCAGGTAGTCATATAATAGATGAGAGAAAGTTACACATATTGATAGCACGTAGAGGATATGTCCTCTCATGTATTGTAATGCTCCTCCAATTATAGTGATACCCGCCGTGCGTTCCGTGGTTTTTTCCCGTTTGGGCTTTCCACGTAAAAATCTGTGTTCTTGTTCTTCGTTTGATCTACTTTTATTTGCGTGGTTTTTTAACATTCGCCAGCTCCGCCGTCCGCCGCGCCAGGATTCATGCTACCGACCTCACTGGCGTCTACAAGTACCCTTGCCGCCATCGATGGAACCCTAGCACCTCACTCCTCTTCTTCCTTCGCACATGGGCCGAAACCCTAGCTCGCACTAGCCTCCTTGCCCTATCGATTCCGACAATCCCGAGCTTCGCCAAGATGCCCATGAGCTCCACATCGTCTCCAGCATCATCTTCGCCGACGCATGCTTTCTGGGTTGCCCGGATTTCTTCGAATCACCTCACCACTCCGCCGCCGGCCATGGATGGTCGCCGTTGACTCCGACCGTCCCAAGCCTCGCTGTCAAGCCCTGGACCCACTAGTTAGTGACTAGGACTAGGGTTAGACAAGGTAGGAAAAGCATTTGATTATTAATTTTCAAATTCCAGAAATTAGTACAAACTTTGTAAATACGTATAAAATTGATTTCAACTCACAAAAATACAAATGATGTATCAAAATATTCAAAAAATAAAATCTAACCATTAAAAATATAATTTGAAATTTAATCAAATTGAAAAGTTAATTATTTAGTACTTGTTGTTTAAGCATTTTCTTTAATCCTAAATCCCAAGAAAAAAATCAATAATTAGTAAAATTCTAAAATAAATAATATTCATTTAGTAAATAAAGAAAACATTAAACATAATTTTATTTTATCATAATCTTATTAAGATTATAATTACTGGTATTTAAATTCTAAAATGTATTAATCCTAATTACAGTTTTAAAAAATAAAAAGTTAAACCAATTATTAACTTGTATTCAAAAGTTGTATCTTAAATTCAACTTTAATTAACAAGTTATTTCTTCAAAATACGGAGAAATAAAATGAAACCCTAATTATCTTATATATGAAACCCTAGCTCTATTTCACGTGAAACCCAAAATTGCTTTCACTTAACAATGTAATTTTAAAACCCTAGGATCCTATCAGAAAGTAACCACCCTGTTTTAGCAAATACTTATAGACCTTTACCCAAGTAAATACATGCTCATGTTCTACTATAATAATACAAAGCCCAAATGCAACTAAAGTTGTTCATTTTATGTGTTTAGGGTAATAAACCTTGTGTGATCAGCTACTACCACATAAAGGTGAACTCTGACTAATTACTTTCATGTCATCACCACTCTTCGGTGTAACACCACTATACCCAACCATAATAGCCCCATTGAAACTGGGAATGTTTTCACATAGAATTAACAACAAATGTCATCTAGTGATTCTACCACCGTATATTACGTGTTAACCATAAGATCTTCAATGGAAAGGAGAATTTAGCTATATCTTTTTTCCTTTCGCATATCAACAGACTTGATAGAGCCTAGTGAAAGGACAAGATGTCGAATAGAGGGGGTGAAGGTCTCCCGAACGCCACGAAGGCTCACCTTCTTCTCCAAGCCAATACCACAAAGGACAAAGGCCTTTCCCTTATGGCTAGCTTTTCCTCCACTCTGGAGATAGCAAACTCCAGAACCACTTTACAAGCTCCATGAAGGAGAAGCCCGTGCCTCTTCGCAATCTTCCATGAATAGGTCACCGGTGCATCAACCACCAAGCCAACTAGGAGGAAACCCCTCCAAGAGTAACAAGCCCATGGTCTCTCACTCGAAATAACCGGAATTGAGAGCTCAACACTAATGCAAGGATGCAAAAGCAAGAACACCGAAGGTGTTCAAATCCTTCACACTCAAATCCCACCAAAGAAGCAAATGCTATGGAGAAACTAGAGAGTAAGAACAATAGAAGAAATCAACAAATGACTCCAAGATCTAGATCCCAATAGTTCCCCACACAGGAGGAATGGATTGGTGGAGTTATAGATCTAGATCTCCTTTTTCAAATCCCTCAAGAATATGCAATAATCATAGGAGGGATGGAGAGGTAGCAAGCTTTTGAGGTTCAATGATGGAGTAGGGAGAGAGAGAGAGCAAATAGTGTGGTTGACCTTACCTCCTCAAGGATGAAGAAGGAATATATATAGTCCAAGAAGAAAACTAGCCGTTTGAGGGCAAAGTCGGGCAACCCGACGTACAGCTCGGCACGGCCGGGCCTGGGGCCGGGCCACCCGACATCACACCCGACAGGACGCGCCAGGGGCCGAACTGGCCGGCAGCAGTATCCTACGAGCCGGGCGAGAGGTCGGGCTGACCAGGAGGCTGGGCTGCTCCGCGCCACAGCTGGTGGGCCGAGCCAGATGCCAGCCTACCCGGCAGCAGCAAATATGCTGGCCAGGCTGGGTGCTGACTTGCTCGGCAATGGCACTCGGTCCTGTCGGGCCCTATGCCGGATTGCTCGACGACGCTCAAACGACCATTTTTCTCCGAGAATTAAAAAGCTCTTCTCACGTAATTCCCGAACTCCGATTGAGATGAAACCAATTTTGTTGGAAAGATAACTGGAAATATGAAGACTCCTCATGTCATGTTTTATATGATTTTAGAGAGGGAGCCTCACAACTTCATGAAACGATAAAGACGTCCAAACTCAAAAACACAATAGAAGATGCATACGGATTCCTTTTTGATGAATTGGGCTTGTTGAAAAGCTAGAAACAAGCTCAAGAACCTCACACGGAGAAACACCAAGAAGCAACAAGAATAGGGATGCAACCGTATGCAAATAATTGAGCTCCCTAAGACGATGTGATCAAGTTACCCAACAGAAAGCCCCTCTTGATAGTGTGGCTATCTATCCTATAACCCAGTCTCTCAATAACCATTGTGAGACCGGTAAAAATAAAACCTAGCAAGGCCATACCTTTTCCTTGCGCACCCCGCTTGATCTTGATGACAACACTTCAAGCTCCACTCAAGCCGGAATGCCTCACTTGATCATTTTTTCTTCGTGGAGACTCACGATTGCTCCCCCATACACCACTATGGGAAAGCTCCATTGAGGCATATCTTCATAAGTCCATTATCACCAAACGGATGGCAAGCTTCAAGCATTATCTTCTCGATATGCATATCTTGAACTTGCCCGTCTCAACCTTGATGACATCCATTGATGCCATCCTCACATGGGCTATATGAGATCATACTCTTGATGCATGCCTATGGCAAGATACCTAACCCACATAGACAACACAAATGCACGTATGTAGTGGGTTAGCTCATGAAGCATAATTGAAAAGGCTTACCATACCACAAGATCACATGATCCATAGTGGTACACTATTTATGCTTCATGTGTTGACCAACTTGAATTCAATCTTCACCCTTTGTCTTGGTCAACCTTGTATATCATCCAATCGATGATCTTGATGCCAATACTAAATGTATATATATATCACTCTTCATGGCATCCTCACTTGAATCCAACACATGGACTATAAGAAAAACCTATGGAACATTCCTTCATATAAATGCAATGAAAACATTAGTCCATAGAGGATTGTCATTACTTACCAAAAACACACTTAGGTGCAATGTACCCTTACACTTGGGATGGACTTAATCTCCCCATCCACTTGGATGAAGGACGCTCTACCATCTATGATGGATTTTCCATAGCATATCTTGGGTAAGCCGTATGAACGGAAGATGTCTACCGGGGATATGTGAGTGGGACAAAAGCAAGGTGGATATGCGGGGTCGCAGAGAAGGACAATGATCGGCTTGGATCTTATAATGGGTCCCACACCAAGGAGTGTGGACGAGATGAGTTGCCCGGTTGGCAACAAGGATAACGTCTCTTATGGGTAAAGTAACACACCTTTGCATAGTGTATTGAATTGTGACCTATCACTCCCTATTTCGGGAAGGAACTACGAACGCGTTAGGAAATGAACTGGATGAAGTTTTGGTCAACTTATGAAGACTGATAGACATAGTTTTTCAGAATAAAATAAACCTTTTAGAAATGATTACGAAAACTTGTATTTGCCTACGACTTTCTGGTCTATGGCCATAGATAGTGCATGATACACCTATTTCTATTATTGAACTTGATGGGTACACTTTTACTCACTCATTCCCTCTTGAACCCCTGCTTAGATTAGGTGGCATCAAAAGAGAAACTACCGTCAAGCTCGAAGACGGAGGAGAATAGTAATACAAAGAGGAGGATTCCTTTATCCCAGTACCTAAGTAGCTAGAGTTCTATAACAACCCAAGTAGCTCTAGAGCTAGAGTTAGTCACAAGTTAGTGTACGACTTGTTCTTTTGGAGCTTTATTTGCAGTTTTACAACATTGAAAGTATGAGGCTGTGTTGATGTTCTATAAGGGGTTTTGTGTAATTCTATAGACATGCCTTGGACTCGCATATGTTTCTATCGTACCACTTCGAGAGATGTAATACTAGTGGAAAAATGATTCATTGGTGTTATGTCAACAACTTGCGTGCTACAACATGAAGTGGTATACTGGGTTACCGCAGCTGGTATCAGCGCAAATGCTTAGACCTTAGGATTAAAACCCTTTAAAGGAGGCCCGTAGGTTTAGTGTCTATAGGAAGTTGTTTTAGTTAAACCAAATCTTCTTTTGAATCGAGATGGGTATTCACTTGAGAATAATCCTGACACACTTGAGTCAAATTTTCTTACCTATCTTTCTTTAGTGAAGTTAGTTAATTATATTACTTCATTCTAAATAAGTAGAACACCATTGGAGCTTAAGATAGTAGGTGGTAGTAGACCACATTTGGTATACAATACATGGTAGTCTAAAGAGAGGATACAACCATAAGGAAGATATCCTATTGGAAGATGTATACCAAGACAAGTTATGCTTAAATAAAAATCATCCAAATATGTAATAGGAAGGATACTAAGTAATTAAGATAAGTCATATAAGGTAGTGTAGACCTATGATGAGTCAATCATGGGAGCTAAGTAAGAGAGATAGGAGTAAAATATCTACTTTCATGGTAGATTTAGTAATCATGTATGATTCACTTGAGAGTCATTATGTGATATAGTATAACATGATAAAAAGATTTAGAAGGAGTGCGATGAGAAGTAAGGTGATAGAGGATAGTGTAAAGTGTCATGTTCGAAAACCCTGACAACTGTGCCAAGAATGCCACAACCATAGTCCATAGTCTGAAGAAGCCTTACTAAAGCATATTCTAGTATAGAAACCCTGGAACTACATGAGCTCTGCTATAAGAATCATGTGTTTAGATTAGCCATGTTACGATCTCGAGATATCATGTGAGGTTAGTCTTCAACAGAATGGAAGCTAACCTAGTACTTTTGAAGGAAATTAGGTCAACCAGAAACATTCTAGATCAATTTGTTCAAGTTTATCCGACTGCAAATGAGCAGATGGGGTAAAAAGTTCAAACAAATAGTAGTAAGCCATATGTACGTGCTAAGTATCACGATATAACTCTATATTACGTGGTGTTACATACTACACATCCGAGCCAGATGTTTAGGGATGTCTTACCCAACTAGTATATCCAGACTTGTAATGATGTGCAATATAAGTACAAAGATGAATCTTCTTGGATTTTATTGGAGTTCATCGTTTGCTTAGATCCATATAGGAAGTTTGAATTTGATATGCAAGTGCATTTTTCAATATCAAGTTCTTAACTTGATGTTATAGATCTAGAGGGTAATGAGATTTGGGTGAGGGAGAGACGAACTCCGAAAATTTTGAAGAAAAGATGAAGGATCATCAGAAGAAGGAAGCAAAGTTGTGGGAAAAAACACAATACTCTGAAGGAAAGACCAATTAGAACTCATGCTTATCCTCAATAAAGTTGTGGGTGATGTTGTAGTCATCAGCTCACTCCCTCATCGATGAAAAATGTTGGTCGTCCCTCGTGGGTGGCGTGTCCAACTTATTGCTCTGGGTTGCCTCTATTCTAGTTGACCGTGGTGTCGACATCAGGGGTAGGAGAAATCCCATTCCTTTGTGATCGATGGTGGTGCCTAGAGACGATGTCACCTTCTTAGAGGCATCTTCTAGGCCATACTTGTCATGCCCTCCCTCGAGCATCAAGGAAAATTCTAGATCTAGCTTGCCGGATTAAGCAGTGGTCGTGATACACAACGTCGTCCCCTCCTTGGAGGTGTTGTCTGGATTGCTCGAGGAGTCTCAAGATGGAACCTAGAGTCCATGTTGGTCACTTCTTAGAGTGGACATCCACGGTGTGAGATCGCACTTGTGTTGACATTTCTTTAACAATGCTTTCGTCAGGTCCAATTTTGTCCCATAGTATAATCATCGGCTCCTTCTAGACACTATGGATGGGTTGCACGTCGACGTATGTCATCCAGGCCCGGCCCATAGGCAGGCAGAGGTGCGCCTGCTATGGGACCTAGGAAGGCAGGCCCTAGGCCCTAGCACAACCAGTAGCTTTCTATTGTTTATAGCTACAAATATACTTTTGATCAAACATGCTCTTTATCTTTTGAAAAAATTGTTCATTCATTATATAATTTTTTCATGCTTTTAGTTCAGATTGGGGATTTCAATTTTGGTCTAAATGCATTTTTTGGGTCTAAATGCAAAGAATACCCGTATCGAAGGCTACTGGTAAGCCTTGTTAACAACTCATTAAGATGTCGGGATCAAGCCAACAAAGCGTAGTAGCTCCCACGCTACAACAATTCAGGTATTTTCACTATTCTTATACACTGACCAGATCGGTCGTTACCGCACGCTGCACACCCGTTTACGCATGGTATGGACTGGCCTAGTCAGCCCTTTTTCTCTTTCCTATTTCCAATCTTTTGTTTTTTATTTTCTCTTTATTTTTCCTTTCTTATTTTTTAGATACATAAATTATTAAGATTTTTTAAAATGTTTATTTTAAAAAATTGTTGATATTTTCAAAATTGTTGATATTTAAAAATATATTTGGATTTTAGAAAATATTAAAAAAATTAAAATGTTGAAATCTCAAAAAATATTTAATTTAAAAATGTTCAGATTAAAAAATAATCAATATCAAAAAATGTTCACTCTAAAAAAAATTCAAATTTAAAAATGGTCTAAGTTCAAATTTAAAAATATTCACATTTTGAAAATGTTCATTTTGTGCAAAAATGTTCATTTATTTTTGAAAAGATTTAAAAAAGAAAAAGAAATTAAAAATAGGAGATGAAAAAAAACTACCTATCTTGTTGGGCAGCTGTCGTTGCCTATTCGATGGTACCCCGGAGGAGGTGTCCTCACGAGGGGGAGAAGAAGTATAAGCCATCGGGCGGAGAGTCCTCGGGACGGTGGTACGCGATTTACCTAGCTTCGTAACACCTTCACGATAACAGGGCCTACTGCTGCTTGTCTGGAATTATCTGGGCGCTTTCGTGTTCTTACAATGAGTTGTTGTTGTCCCTCTAGGGCTCCCGGGATCTAGCTTATAAAGGCACCAGGATCTAGGGTTTACACGGAGAGTCCTAGCTGGAATACAAGATGCCTAACTAAGGAATATTACATTGTCGTGCACATCAAGGATCCACATTTCCTTATAGGCCGTATTGGATCCGGATACTTTGTGGGCCTTCACAGATCTGACTACCTGCATAGGTCGGTTGAGATCCGGCTCCTGTTCCTGGGCTGGACTTCATCCATCTTCTATCAAGAGCAACTGGACCGCCCGATGGGCCATATGCCACCATCACCATCTGTGGGCCACCCGGGCTTGCCGGATGTAGACCATGTTGTTGATATACCCATAAAGTATACCCACAACAGTAGCCCCCGAAGTTCTTCAAGATTCTTCATTCATCCTCCTATCATTTTCCGGATCCGAAGAGAATCTCGAAGATCTTCCAAATCTTCATTGTTTCCGACTTCATTCAACCGGAAATCATTCGTATTCTTGTAACGGTAACTTAGCAGATTTTTTGCCCACGTCGCATATAACTTCCCCTGTCCTGCGCTAAATTTTCGGATCTGCAGATCTCTAGCCGGAAACTTCGGAGGCGTGCATTTGGGTCACCACTGCGTCCATTTCACCGCTTTTGACCTAAGACACGTGGCGTTCATCCAACGGTGCGACCATTCCGCTCCCACCGTAGGATCCGACTCACGAATCTCCGCGTGGGGCGTATAAATACCCCATTCTCACGGTCAGTTTCATTCTTTCACCGCTCCTCACCACTTCGTCTTCTTCCTCGCGATAGCACCGCCCGTTAGATCTCACTCCGGCGAGCTTCCTCCCGGAAAGCTTCAAGCGCCGCCGCTCCAAGGCCTTCCTCGACCCGAGCTGCCCACATTTGATCGGGATTTCGCCTCCGCCGCCGATTCGTGGTCTTGCCGAAGGCCTGCGCGTTGAGCCTGCGAGCTTCTCCTTCACCGGCGTCACGGGGAACCACCACGCCATTGTCGGTAAGTCCACCGGACTTGTAGAAGATAGACTTAGCAGGATCCGGCTTCTTAAGTTTTTTACCATATGCATGCAGCCGGAAACATGTCCACTAGCTCACCTAAGTTCACTGATGGCTCTCCGAATAGCCCATCGCCAAACTCAACAGAACCAACCTTTGTTGAGCCTTTAGCATTCCTTCCACCCAATATTTCCGATATTAGGCTAGCTCAACCTTACTCCGCCTCTTCCAACAATATTCTTGGTCGAATCCCAACACTTGAAGAGTTCCAGGCGGAATTAGAAGGGCAAGCTAGGATGGCAGCTAAAGTACAGGAAGTAGAGCAGAAGAAGGGATCGAAGGCACGGAACCGTGAAGGGGAGAAGGGTCAATGGTGGCCCAGTGAAGTTACGGAGTCGGAACTCAGAGCCTTCGCAAAGGAAGGATTCATTGCTCCGGATACCTGGAGTTTCAACAAAGACTCCAGCACTCCGACCCCGGATCCTGACAAACATGTCTTCACCAAAGCTTGGGTGAAGCGTGGTCTTTCTTTTCCTCCTTACGAATTCTTCTTGTCGGTGCTCATCACATATGGCCTCCAACCCACAACATATGTGATACATCTCCAACGTATCGATAATTTCTTATGTTCCATGCCACTTTATTGATGATACCTACATGTTTTATGCATACTTTATGTCATATTTATGCATTTTCCGGCACTAACCTATTAACGAGATGCCGAAGAGCCGATTCTTGTTTTTACTTGCTGTTTTTGGTTTTAGAAATCCTAGTAAGGAAATATTCTCGGAATTGGACGAAATCAACGCCCAGGATCTTATTTTTCCATGAAGCTTCCAGAACACCGGGAAGGAAACGAAGTGGGGCGACGAGGCGGCCAGACGCTAGGGCAGCGCGACCCATGCCCTGGCCGCGCCGGCCTAGTGTGTGGGCCCCTCACGTCGCCCCTAAACCTACCTCTCCGACTATAAGAAGCCTTCGTCGATAATAGTTCCAGTACCGAGAGCCACGATACGGAAAACCTTCCAGAGACACCGCCGCCGCCAATCCCATCTCGGGGGATTCAGAAGATCACCTCCGGCACCCTGCCGGAGAGGGGAATCATCTCCCGGAGGACTCTTCACAACCATGGTCGCCTCCGGAGTGATGAGTGAGTAGTTCACCCCTGGACTATGGGTCCATAGCAGTAGCTAGATGGTCGTCTTCTCCTAATTATGCTTCATTGTTGGATCTTGTGAGCTGCCTAACATGATCAAGATCATCTATCTGTAATGCTATATGTTGTGTTTGTTGGGATCCGATGAATAGAGAATACTATGCTATGTTGATTATCAATCTATTATCTATGTGTTGTTTATGATCTTGCATGCTCTCCGTTATTAGTAGAGGCTCTGGCCAAGTTTTTGCTCTTAACTCCAAGAGGGAGTATTTATGCTCGATAGTGGGTTCATGCCTCCATTAAATCTAGGACAAAGGATGTAAAGTTCTAAGGTTGTGGATGTGCTGTTGCCACTAGGTATAAAACATCGATGCTATGTCTAAGGATGTAGTTGTTGATTACATTACGCACCATACTTAATGCAATTGTCTGTTGTTTGCAACTTAATACTGGAAGGGGTTCGGATGATAACCTGAAGGTGGACTTTTTAGGCATAGATGCATGCTGGATAGCGGTCTATGTACTTTGTCGTAATGCCCAATTAAATCTCACTATACTCATCATATCATGTATGTGCATGGTCATGCCCTCTTTATTTGTCGATTGCCCAACTGTAATTTGTTCACCCAACATGCTTATTCTTATCGGAGAGACGCCTCTAGTGAACTGTGGACCCCAGTCCATTCTTTTAATCGAATACAATCTACTGCAATACTGCTTCATCGTTTTCTGCAAACAATCATCATCCACACTATACATCTAATCCTTTGTTACAGCAAGCCGGTGAGATTGACAACCTTACTGTCACGTTGGGGCAAAGTAATTTGGTTGTGTTGTGCAGGTTCCACGTTGGCGCCGGAATCCCTGGTGTTGCGCCGCACTACACTTCGCCACCATCAACCTTCAACGTGCTTCTTGACTCCTACTGGTTCGATAAACCTTGGTTTCTAACTGAGGGAAACTTACTGCTGTACGCATCACACCTTCCACTTGGGGTTCCCAACGGTCGCGTGCTGTACGCGTGTCAATATGTCCAAATTCCTTTCTCCTCCTCTCCAACTTCGCAACTCTCTGCGAGGGTTATCTCGAAGTCCGTCTGGATATCCGCCTCTGGCAGTTCTTTTATAGAGTCAAGAAGGAGACCAAGGATAAGGCCATGGTAAACTGCGACATCATGAATTCCGTGCTCCGCACCAAGAGGGTTTTTCCGGCTCTTGCCTCCCATGAGTCCGTCCAGTACTGGAACGCCGGATGGTTCTACGCGAAAAATATCTCAGTTCCGGGCGTCCACGATGGTCTCCCTGCATTCGCCAACAAACCTCCAGAAGAGCTCGCCAGCTGGAGCTTCATCGCCACCCTCGCCCAGTATCCGGAGCGGGACATGATGGCCCGGAGGATCTCCTGGCTGGTCCATAACGGTTTATCCGGAATGGACCTGACCTTGAGCTGGTTCACTCGTCGGATTCAGCCGCTCAAGTACACTAAGCGGCTAATCTGCGAATACTCCGGAGTTGATGATTAGCTACGGGTGACCAAACATAACCTGCCGATGGATTCTCTGAATAAGAGGATCCGGACACTCATGAAGATCGCTCGGGGCCAGGAGGTCTCGGAAATCAACAAGGACATGTACATCAACAACAAGTGCCCTCCGGTGCGTTTTCTCACTTAATCATTTTGCCTCTCATATTTGAAATGTTCTAACTTCTTCAACGTTTCCTCTTTCACCTCAATTCTTTGGCGGAGGATGGTTTCAGAGACGTATTCCGCCTACCCACTGATGTCGGAAGGGCGGAAGAGGATCCAGAGGACGAAGATGAGGGGGAAGAAAAAATTCCCAACAAAGCTGCCCCTCATGCTCCAAAATGTCCCTGCTCCAAGGTTTCCGGTATTGATGCCGGAACCAACGGCGAGGCCTCCGCAAAAAAGGCAAGGACCAAAGCTCCTCCACGCCTCGACTCCAAGAAGGTGCAGCGCGACCGCATCAAGCTGCTGGCCACAGCCGGAAGAGGGTTTGGCCCGCAGCTTCCCGGAGATACGTAAGTGTCTTGAAATACAAATTACTAGTTGTGAAGCTAAAACTTATTGCATATGTCTTTTCTTTACTTGGTGCAGGAACTAGAAGATCACCGCTTCACGGGTTAGCACCCAGAAGCACATCACCAGTTTCCTTAAGACGTCTCCGGCCGTTGGCCCCACCACTCCAGCTCCGCCAAGTACCTCCCACCCAGCTCTCCAAGCTACTCCGCCTGAGGCTCATGCCACCCCTGATCCCGCAGCCGAAACTCAAGTGGAAATAATTCCAGTGAGCAGCGGGAAAAGAGGCGGAAGCTGCTCTGTGATACGTCTCAAACGTATCTATAATTTCTTATGTTCCATGCTACTTTTATGATGATACTCACATGTTTTATACACACTTTATGTCATTTATACGCATTTTCCGGCACTAACCTATTGACGAGATGCCGAAGAGCCAGTTGCTGTTTTCTGCTGTTTTTGGTTTCAGAAATCATACAAAGGAAATATTATCGGAATTGGACGAAATCAACGCCCAGGGTCTTATTTTTCCACGAAGCTTCCAGAAGACCGAAGGGGATATGAAGTGGGGCCACGAGGGCCCGTAACTATAGGGCGGCGCGGCCAGCATGGGGCCCGCGCCGACCTATGGTGTGGGGCCCCCGCGCCGCCTCCGACTCTGCCCTTCCGCCTACTTATAGCCTTCGTCGCGAAAACCCCAGTACCGAGAGCCACGATACGGAAAACCTTCCAGAGACGCCGCCGCCGCCAATCCCATCTCGGGGGATTCAGGAGATCGCCTCCGGCACCCTGCCGGAGAGGGGAATCATCTCCTGGAGGACTCTACATCACCATGATCGCCTCCGGATTGATGTGTGAGTAGTTCACCCCTGGACTATGGGTCCATAGCAGTAGCTAGATGGTTGTCTTCTCCTCATTGTGCTATCATGTTAGATCTTGTGAGCTGCTGATGTCTACTTTCCCCCTCCTTTCCTGTAGACAGTGTTGGGCCTCCAAGAGCAGAGGTTTGTAGAACAGCAGCAAGTTTTCCCTTAAGTGGATCACCCAAGGTTTATCGAACTCAGGGAGGAAGAGGTCAAAGATATCCCTCTCATGCAACCCTGCAACCACAAAGCAAGAAGTCTCTTGTGTCCCCAACACACCTAATAGGTGCACTAGTTCGGCGAAGAGATAGTGAAATACAGGTGGTATGAATATATATGAGCAGTAGCAACGGTGCAGTAAAATTGCTTCTTGGCGTGTAGTTGATGGTGGTAGTATTGCAGCAGAGTAACGCAAAGAAACAAGAAACAAGCAGTAGTAACTCAACAGTATTTAGGAACAAGGCCTAGGGATTATACTTTCACTAGTGGACACTCTCAACATTGATCACATAACAGAATAGATAAATGCATACTCTACACTCTTGTTGGATGATGAACGCATTGCGTAGGATTACACGAACCCTCAATGCCGGAGTTAACAAGCTCCACAATTAATGTTCATATTTTAGTAACCTTTAGTGTAAGATAGATCAACAGATTAAACCAAGTACTAACATAGCATGCACACTGTCACCTTCATGCATATGTAGGAGGAATAGATCACATCAATATTATCATAGCAATAGTTAACTTCGCAATCTACAAGAGATCATGATCATAGCATAAACCAAGTACTAACACGGTGCACACACTGTCACCTTTACACACGTGCAGGAGGAATAAAACTACTTTAATAACATTGCTAGAGTAGCACATAGATAAATTGTGATACAAACTCATATGAATCTCAATCATGTAAAGCAGCTCATGAGATTATTGTATTGAGGTACATGGGAGAGAGATGAACCACATAGCTACAGCGGAGCCCTCAGCCTCGGAGGTGGATTACTCCCTCCTCATGGGAGCAGCAGCGGTGATGAAGATGGCGGTGAAGATGGCAGCGGTGTCGATGGAGAAGCCTTCCGGGGGCACTTCCCCGTTCCGGCAGCGTGCCGGAACAGAGACTCCTGTCCCCCAGATCTTGGCCTCGCGATGGCGGCGGCTCTGGAAGGTTTCTGTGGTTTTCGTCGAACGCATCAGGGTTTTCGATCCAGGGGCTTTATATAGGCGAAGAAGCGGCGCAGGAGGGCTTCTGGGAGGCCCACACCATAGGGCGGCGCGGCCCCCCCTCTGGCCGCCCAGGGTGTGGTGTGGGGCCCCCAGGGCTCTCCTCTGGCGGCTCTCGGGTGTTCTGGATGGTTCCGGGAAAAATAGGAACCTGGGCGTTGATTTCGTCCGATTCCGAGAATATTTCGTTACTAGGATTTCTGAAACCAAAAACAGCAGAAAACAGGAACTGGCACTTCGGCATCTTGTTAATAGGTTAGTTCCAGAAAATGCACGAATATGACATAAAGTGTGCATAAAACATGTAGATAACATCAATAATGTGGCATGGAACATAAGAAATTATCGATACGTTGGAGACGTATCAGCATCCCCAAGCTTAGTTCTGCTCGTCCCGAGCAGGTAAAACGATAACAAAGATAATTTCTGGAGTGACATGCCATCATAATCTTGATCATACTATTTGTAAAGCATATGTAGTGAATGCAGCAATCCAAACAATGGTAATGACATGAGTAAACAACTGAATCATAAAGCAAAGACTTTTCATGAATAGCACTTCAAGACAAGCATCAATAAGTCTTGCATAAGAGTTAACTCATAAAGCAATAATTCAAAGTAAAGGCATTGAAGCAACACAAAAGAAGATTAAGTTTCAGCGGTTGCTTTCAACTTGTGACATGTATATCTCATGGATATTGTCAACATAGAGTAACATAATAAGTGCAATAAGCAAGTATGTAGGAATCAATGCACAGTTCACACAAGTGTTTGCTTCTTGAGGTGGAGAGAAATAGGTGAACTGACTCAACATTGAAAAGTAGAAGAATGATCCTTCAAAGAGGAAAGCATCGATTGCTATATTTGTGCTAGAGCTTTTATTTTGAAAACATGAAACAATTTTGTCAACGGTAGTAATAAAGCATATGTATCATGTAAATTATATCTTATAAGTTGCAAGCCTCATGCATAGTGTACTAATAGTGCCCGCACCTTGTCCTAATTAGCTTGGACTACCGGATCATCACAATGCACATGTTTTTACCAAGTGTCACAAAGGGGTACCTCTATGCCGCCTGTACAAAGGTCTAAGGAGAAAGCTCGCATTGGATTTCTCGCTATTGATTATTCTCAACTTAGACATCCATACCGTGACAACATAGACAACAGATAATGGACTCCTCTTTTATGCATAAGCATGTAACAACAATTAATAATTTTCTCATTTGAGATTGAGGATATATGTCCAAAACTGAAACTTTCACCATGGATCATGGCTTTAGTTAGCGGCCCAATGTTCTTCTCTAACAATATGCATGCTTAACCATAAGGTGGTAGATCTCTCTTACTTCAGACAAGACGGACATGCATAGCAACTCACATGAAATTCAACAATGAATAGTTGATGGCGTCCCCAGTGAACATGGTTATCGCACAACAAGCAACTTAATAAGAGATAAAGTGCATAATTACATATTCAATACCACAATAGTTTTTAAGCTATTTGTCCCATGAGCTATATATTGCAAAGGTGAATGATGGAATTTTAAAGGTAGCACTCAAGCAATATACTTTGGAATGGCGGAAAATACCATGTAGTAGGTAGGTATGGTGGACACAAATGGCATAGTGGTTGGCTCAAGTATTTTGGATGCATGAGAAGTATTCCCTCTCGATACAAGGTTTAGGCTAGCAAGGTTTATTTGAAACAAATACAAGGATGAACCGGTGTAGCAAAACTCACATAAAAGACATATTGAAAACATTATAAGACTCTACACCGTCTTCCTTGTTGTTCAAACTCAATACTAGAAATTATCTAGACCTTAGAGAAACTAAATATGCAAACCAAATTTTAGCATGCTCTATGTATTTCTTCATTAATGGGTGCAAAGCATATGATGCAAGAGCTTAAACATGAGCACAACAATTGCCAAGTATCACATTACCCAAGACATTATAGCAATTTACTACATGTATCATTTTCCAATTCCAACCATATAACAATTTAACGAAGAAGAAAACTTCGCCATGAATATTATGAGCTAAGAACACATGTGTTCATATGAACCAGCGGAGCGTGTCTCTCTCCCATAAAGTGAATGCTAGGATCCATTTTATTCAAACAAAACAAAAAAAAACAAACCGACGCTCCAAGAAAAAGCATATAAGATGTGATGGAATAAAAATATAGTTTCAGGGGAGGAACCTGATAATGTTGTCGATGAAGAAGGGGATGCCTTGGGCATCCCCAAGCTTAGACGCTTGAGTCTTCTTGATATATGCAGGGGTGAACCACCGGGGCATCCCCAAGCTTAGAGCTTTCACTCTCCTTGATCATGTTGTATCATCTCCCTCTCTTGATCCTTGAAAACTTCCTCCACACCAAACTCGAAACAACTCATTAGAGGGTTAGTGCACAATAAAAATTAACATATTCAGAGGTGACACAATCATTCTTAACACTTCTGGACATTGCATAATGCTACTGGACATTAGTGGATCAAAGAAATTCATCCAACATAGCAAAAGAGGCAATGCGAAATAAAAGGCAGAATCTGTCAAAACAGAACAGTTCGTATTGACGAATTTTAAAATGGCACCAGACTTGCTCAAATGAAAATGCTCAAATTGAATGAAAGTTGCGTACATATCTGAGGATAATGCACGTAAATTGGCTTAATTTTCTGAGCTACCTACAGGGAGGTGGACCCAGATTCGTGACAGCAAAGAAATCTGGAACTGTGCAGTAATCCAAATCTAGTACTTACTTTTCTATCAACGGCTTTACTTGGCACAACAAAACACAAAACTAAGATAAGGAGAGGTTGCTACAGTAGTAAACAACTTCCAAGACACAAATATAAAACAAAGTACTGTAGCAAAATAACACATGGGTTATCTCCCAAGAAGTTCTTTCTTTATAGCCATTAAGATGGGCTCAGCAGTTTTAATGATGCACTCGCAAGAAATAGTATTTGAAGCAAAAAGAGAGCATCCAGAGGCAAATTCAAAACTCATTTAAGTCTAACATGCTTCCTATGCATAGGAATCTTGTAAATAAACAAGTTCATTAAGAGCAAAGTAACAAGCATATGAAGATAAAACAAGTGTAGTTTCAAAAATTTCAGCACATAGAGAGGTGTTTTAGTAACATGAAAATTTCTACAACCATATTTTCCTCTCTCATAATAACTTTCAGTAGCAACATTAGCAAACTCAACAATATAACTATCACATAAAGCATTCTTATCATGAGTCTCATGCATAAAATTATTACTCTCCACATAGGCATAATCAATTTTATTAGTTGTAGTGGGAGCAAATTCAACAAAGTAGCTATCATTATTATTCTCATCAAGTGTAGGAGGCATAGTATAATCACAACAAAATTTACTCTCCATAGTAGGTGGCACCAAAAGACCACTATCATTATAATCATCATAAATAGGAGGCAAAGTATCATCAAAGAAAATTTTCTCCTCAATGCTTGGGGGACTAAAAATATCGTGCTCATCAAAACCAGCTTCCCCAAGCTTAGAATTCTCCATATCATTAGCAACAATGGTATTCAAAGTGTTCATACTAACATGTTCCATGGGTTTTTTAATTTTCGGATTAAACCATTCATGTCTAGACTCAGGAAATAGTACAAAGAGCTCACAGATGTTTTCCATTATGCCTAACTAGTGTAAACAAGAAACAAAAAGTTGCAATTGCAGGATCTAAAGGAAATAGCTTTGAGTACTTATGACGCCGGGAAATAGCTTGGTAGCCGAGGTCCGGAGTGTGAGTACCTTTTACCTTTCCTCCCCGGCAACGGCGCCAGAAAATAGCTTGATGTCTACTTTCCCCCTCCTTTCCTGTAGACAGTGTTGGGCCTCCAAGAGCAGAGGTTTGTAGAACAGCAGCAAGTTTTCCCTTAAGTGGATCACCCAAGGTTTATCGAACTCAGGGAGGAAGAGGTCAAAGATATCCCTCTCATGCAACCCTGCAACCACAAAGCAAGAAGTCTCTTGTGTCCCCAACACACCTAATAGGTGCACTAGTTTGGCGAAGAGATAGTGAAATACAGGTGGTATGAATATATATGAGCAGTAGCAACGGTGCCAGAAAATAGCTTGCTGGCGTGTAGTTGATGGTGGTAGTATTGCAGCAGTAGTAACGATGAAAACAGTAAACAAGCAGTAGTAACTCAACAGTATTTAGGAACAAGGCCTAGGGATTATACTTTCACTAGTGGACACTCTCAACATTGATCACATAACAGAATAGATAAATGCATACTCTACACTCTTGTTGGATGATGAACGCATTGCGTAGGATTACACGAACCCTCAATGCCGGAGTTAACAAGCTCCACAATTAATGTTCATATTTTAGTAACCTTTAGTGTAAGATAGATCAACAGATTAAACCAAGTACTAACATAGCATGCACACTGTCACCTTCATGCATATGTAGGAGGAATAGATCACATCAATATTATCATAGCAATAGTTAACTTCGCAATCTACAAGAGATCATGATCATAGCATAAACCAAGTACTAACACGGTGCACACACTGTCACCTTTACACACGTGCAGGAGGAATAAAACTACTTTAATAACATTGCTAGAGTAGCACATAGATAAATTGTGATACAAACTCATATGAATCTCAATCATGTAAAGCAGCTCATGAGATTATTGTATTGAGGTACATGGGAGAGAGATGAACCACATAGCTACAGCGGAGCCCTCAGCCTCGGAGGTGGATTACTCCCTCCTCATGGGAGCAGCAGCGGTGATGAAGATGGCGGTGAAGATGGCAGCGGTGTCGATGGAGAAGCCTTCCGGGGGCACTTCCCCGTTCCGGCAGCGTGCCGAAACAGAGACTCCTGTCCCCCAGATCTTGGCCTCGCGATGGCGGCGGCTCTGGAAGGTTTCTGTGGTTTTCGTCGAACGCATCAGGGTTTTCGATCCAGGGGCTTTATATAGGCGAAGAAGCGGCGCAGGAGGGCTTCTGGGGGGCCCACACCATAGGGCGGCGCGGCCCCCCCCTCTGGCCGCGCCAGGGTGTGGTGTGGGGCCCCCAGGGCTCCCCTCTGGCGGCTCTCGGGTGTTCTGGATGGTTCCGGGAAAAATAGGAACCTGGGCGTTGATTTCGTCCGATTCCGAGAATATTTCGTTACTAGGATTTCTGAAACCAAAAACAGCAGAAAACAGGAACTGGCACTTCGGCATCTTGTTAATAGGTTAGTTCCAGAAAATGCACGAATATGACATAAAGTGTGCATAAAACATGTAGATAACATCAATAATGTGGCATGGAACATAAGAAATTATCGATACGTTGGAGACGTATCAGCTGCCTATCATGATCAAGATCATCTATTTGTAATGCTACATGTTGTGTTTATTGGGATCCGATGAATATGGAATACTATGTCAAGTTGATTATCAATCTATCATATATGTGTTGTTTATGATCTTGCATGCTCTCCGTTGCTAGTAGAGGCTCTGGCCAAGTTGATACTTGTAACTCCAAGAGGGAGTATTTATGCTCGATAGTGGGTTCATGCCTCCATTAAATCTGGGACAGTGACAGAAAGTTCTAAGGTTGTGGATGTGCTGTGGCCACTAGGGATAAAACATCAATGCTTTGTCTAAGGATATTTGTGTTGATTACATTACGCACCATACTTAATGCAATTGTCTGTTGTTTGCAACTTAATACTGGAAGGGGTGCGGATGCTAACCCAAAGGTGGACTTTTTAGGCATAGATGCATGGTGGATAGCGGTCTATGTACTTTGTCGTAATGCCAGATTAAATCTCACTCTACTCATCATGATATGTATGTGCATTGTTATGCCCTCTTTATTTGTCAATTGCCCAACTGTAATTTGTTCACCCAACATGATATTTCTTATTGGAGAGACACCACTAGTGAACTGTGGACCCCGGTCCATTCTTTTACATCTGAATACAATCTACTGCAAACATTGTTCTCTACTGTTTTTTGCAAACAAACATCATTTTCCATACCATACATTTAATCCTTTGTTTACAACACGCCGGTGAGATTGACAACCTCACTGTTAAGTTGGGGCAAAGTATTTGGATTGTGTTGCGCAGGTTCCACATTGGCGCCGGAATCCCTGGTGTTGCGCCGCACTACACTCCATCACCAACAACCTTCACGTGTTCCTTGACTCCTACTGGTTCGATAACCTTGGTTTCTTACTGAGGGAAACTTGCTGCTGTACGCATCACATCTTCCACTTGGGGTTCCCAACGGGCGTGTGCTTTACGCGTCATCAAGCTAAATTTATGGCGCCGTTGCCGGGGACGTGAAGGAAAATTACAGCACAGAGATTTCTAACTCCCACGTCAACTGCACGCCTGCAAATAAATTTCTGGCGCCGTTGCCGGGGAGATCAAGACACGCTGCAAGGGGAGTCTTCCACTTCCAATCTCTTTACTTTGTTTTTGTCTTGCTTTACTTTATTTTATTTACTGCTTTATTTGCTTTCTTATATCAAAATACAAAAACAATTAGTTACTTGCATTTACTTTACTTATTTCATCATGCTTTCCTCTAAGTTTACTCTGAAAGATATACCGGTAGGACAAGGGTCTATCATTGGAAGAGATAATATAGAAGAATTTTTCACTCATGTTAGTATGGTTGAAGATTTTGAAGATAGACATTTATAAAAGTTGTTCCTACTTATGAAAGTGCTACTGCCTGTTTAGTACACATGCTGGAAACTAGATTTGTTAATCTCAATCCCATAATGCAACATATGTTTCTTACACTCTCTGATATGGAGATGGGAGAAAAGAGAGATTTTGTTTTAAATGTCCTTCTTAGAGAATTTGAAGATATAGCTAAAGAAGCTAGAAAAGTTTTTATTAAGCATAAAAGGCTTGGTCTTTTCACCGATTTTGCAAAAACACTTGAAAAGATGGACATGGATAGAATAAAGTACACTAATAATGTCAATAATGGGGGGGGGGGAGATTAAAGTACCGATACCTAGTAAGTTGCTAGGAATACATAACTATGATTGGATTGTTCCTGAAATTTTGTTTGATGAAAATAGCAAGACTAAGAGTAAGGAAAAAGGAGCCTCTGAAACTTACATAGATAAGATACAATGCATAGTTGAGAAAACTCCGAACCTCTCTGTTGATGCTTCATCTCTCGATAATACTTGATTCACACTTTCTGCGCCTAGCTGAAAGGCGTTAAAGAAAAGCGCTTATGGGAGACAACCCATTATTTTACTTCTGCACTTTTGTTTTTTTATTTGAGTCTTGGAAGTTGTTACTACTGTAGCAACCTCTCCTTATCTTTATTTTATTGCATTGTTTTGCCAAGTAAAGTCTTTGATAGTAAAGATGATACTAGATTTGGATTACTGCGCAGAAACAGAATTCTTACTGTCACGAAATTGAGCCGCCCCTTCTGTAGGTAACTCGGAAAAATCTTCCAATTTACGTGCGTGATACTCAGATATGTACGCAACTTTCATTCAATTTGAGCATTTTCATCTGAGCAAGTCCAGTGCCTCTAAAAAATTCGTCTTTACGTACTGTTCTGTTTTGACAGATTCTGCTTTTTATTTCGCATTGCCTGTTTTGCTATGTTTGATGGATTTCTTTGTTCCATTAACTTTCAGTAGCTTTGTGCAATGTCCAGAAGTGTTAAGAATGATTATGTCACCTCTGAATATGTGAATTTTTGATTATGCACTAACCCTCTAATGAGTTTGTTTGAAGTTTGGTGTGGAGGAAGTTTCCAAGGATCAAGAGAGGAGGATGATACAATATGATCAAGAAGAGTGAAAACTCTAAGCATGGGGATGCCCCCGTGGTTCAGCCCTGCATATTTCAAGAAGACTCAAGCATCTAAGCTTGGGGATGCCCAAGGCATCCCCTTCTTCATCGACCACTTATCAGGTCACCTCTAGTGAAACTATATTTTTATTCCGTCACATCTTATGTGCTTTACTTGGAGCGTCCGTATGTTTTTATTTTTGTTTTTGTTTGAATAAAATCGGATCCTAACATTCTTTGTGTGGGAGAGACACACGCTCCGCTGTTTCATAATGAACACATGTGTTCTTAGCTTTACTTTTAATGTTCATGGCGAAGGTTGAAACTGCTTCGTTCATTGTTATATGGTTGGAAACAGAAAATGCTGCATGTGGTAAATTGGTATAATGTCTTGAATAATTTGATACTTGGCAATTGTTGTGCTCAAATAGATCATGTTTAAGCTCTTGCATCATGTACTTTGCACCTATTAATGAAGAAATACCATAGAGCTTGTTGAAATTTGGTTTGCATGATTGGTCTCTCTAAAGTCTAGATATTTTCTGGTGAGGGTTTGAACAACAAGAAAGACAGTGTAGAGTCTTATAATGCTTGCAATATGTTCTTATGTAAGTTTTGCTGTACTGGTTCATACTTGTGCTTGCTTCAAACAACCTTGCTAGCCTAAGCCTTGTATTGAGAGGGATTACTTCTCGTGCATCAAAAATCCTTGAGCCAAAAACTATGCCATTTGTGTCCACCATACCTACCTACTACATGGTATTTCTCTGCCATTCCAAAGTAAATTGCTTGAGTGCTACCTTTAAAATTCCATTCTTTGTCTTTGCAATATCTAGCTCATGGGAAAAATAGCCTCAAAAACTATTGTGGTATTGAATATGTCGCTTATGTATCTCATTTCTTATAAGTTGCTTGTTGAGCGGTAACCATGTTTCTGGGGACGCCATCAACTATTTCACCTTTGTTGAATATCATGTGAGTTGCTATGCATGTTCGTCTTGTCTGAAGTAAGGGAGATTTATCATGATCAAATGGTTTGAGTATCCATATTGTTAGAGAAGAACATTGGGCCGCTAACTAAAGCCATGATCCATGGTGGAAGTTTCAGTTTGGACATTAATCCTCAATCTCTTATGAGAATATTATCTGTTGTTGAATGCTTATGCATTAAAGAGGAGTCCATTATCTGTTGTCTATGTTGTCCCGGTATGGATGTCTAAGTTGAGAATAATCAAAAGCGAGAAATCCAATGCGAACTTTCTCCTTAGACCTTTGTACATGCGGCATAGAGGTACCCCTTTGTGACACTTGGTTGAAACATATGCTATGCGATGATAATTCATGTAAGTCCAAGCTAATTAGGACAAGGTGCAGGCACTATTGGTAATCTATGCATGAGGCTTGCAACTTATAGGATATCTTATACATAACACATATGAATTATTACTACCGTTGACAAAATTGTTTCTATGTTTTGAAAATAAAAGCTCTAGCACAAATATAGCAATCCATGCTTCCCTCTGCGAAGGGCCTATCTTTTACTTTTTGTTGAGTCAGTTTACCTATTTCTTTCTGTCTTAGAAGCAAACACTTGTGTTAACTGTGTGCATTGATTCCTACATACTTGCTTATTTGCATTCATCATATTACTTTGTGTTGACAATTATCCATGAGATAAACATGTTGAAGTTGAAAGCAATTGCTGAAACTTATATCTTCCTTTGTGTTGCTTAAAAACTTTCTACTAAGAATCTATTGCTTTATGAGTTAAATCCTATGCAAGACTTATTGATGCTTGTCTTGAAAGTACTATTCATGAAAAGTCTTTGTTATATGATTCAGTTGTTTATTCATTGTCTTTACCATTGCTTCGAATCACTTCATTCATCTCATATGCTTTACAATAGTATTGATCAAGATTATGATAGCATGTCACTTCAGAAATTATCTTTGTTATCGTTTACCTACTCGAGGGCGAGTATGAACTAAGCTTGGGGATGCTTGATACGTCTCAAACGTATCTATAATTTCTTATGTTCCATGCTACTTTTATGATGATACTCATATGTTTTATACACACTTTATGTCATTTATACGCATTTTCCGGCACTAACCTATTGACGAGATGCCGAAGACCCAGTTGCTGTTTTCTGCTATTTTTGGTTTCAGAAATCCTACAAAGGAAATATTCTCGGAATTGGACGAAATCAACGCCCAGGGTCTTATTTTTCCACGAAGCTTCCAGAAGACCGAAGGGGATACGAAGTGGGGCCACGAGGGCCCGTACCCATAGGGCGGCGCGGCCAGCATGGGGCCCGCGCCGGCCTATGGTGTGGGGCCCCTGCGCCACCTCCGACTCTGCCCTTCCGCATATCGTCGCGAAAACCCCAGTACCGAGAGCCACGATACGGAAAAACTTCCAGAGACGCCGCCGCCAATCCCATCTTGGGGGATTCAGGAGATCGCCTCCGGCACCCTGCCGGAGAGGGAAATCATCTCCCGGAGGACTCTACATCACCATGATCGCCTCCGGATTGATGTGTGAGTAGTTCACCCCTGGACTATGGGTCCATAGCAGTAGCTAGATGGTTGTCTTCTCCTCATTGTGCTATCATGTTAGATCTTGTGAGCTGCCTATCATGATCAAGATCATCTATTTGTAATGCTACATGTTGTGTTTGTTGGGATCCGATGAATATGGAATACTATGTCAAGTTGATTATCAATCTATCATATATGTGTTGTTTATGATCTTGCATGCTCTCCGTTGCTAGTAGAGGCTCTGGCCAAGTTGATACTTGTAACTCCAAGAGGGAGTATTTATGCTCGATAGTGGGTTCATGCCTCAATTAAATCTGGGACAGTGACAGAAAGTTCTAAGGTTGTGGATGTGTTGT
Source organism: Lolium perenne (assembly GCF_019359855.2). Taxonomy (NCBI): domain Eukaryota; kingdom Viridiplantae; phylum Streptophyta; class Magnoliopsida; order Poales; family Poaceae; genus Lolium; species Lolium perenne. The sequence continues at coordinate 383,780,926 of NC_067247.2, forward strand.
CGCCACTAGGGATAAAACATCAATTTTTTGTCTAAGGATATTTGTGTTGATTACATTACGCACCATACTTAATGCAATTGTCTGTTGTTTGCAACTTAATACTGGAAGGGGTGCGGATGCTAACCCGAAGGTGGACTTTTTAGGAATAGATGCATGCTGGATAGCGGTCTATGTACTTTGTCGTAATGCCCGATTAAATCTCACTCTACTCATCATGATATGTATGTGCATTGTTATGCCCTCTTTATTTGTCAATTGCCCAACTGTAATTTGTTCACCCAACATGCTATTTCTTATTGGAGAGACACCACTAGTGAACTGTGGACCCCCGTCCATTCTTTTACATCTGAATACAATCTACTGCAAACATTGTTCTCTACTGTTCTTTGCAAACAAATATCATTTTCCACACCATACATTTAATCCTTTGTTTACAACAAGCCGGTGAGATTGACAACCTCACTGTTAAGTTGGGGCAAAGTATTTGGATTGTGTTGTGCAGGTTCCATGTTGGCACCGGAATCCCTGGTGTTGCGCCGCACTACACTCCATCACCAACAACCTTCACGTGTTCCTTGACTCCTACTGGTTCGATAAACTTGGTTTCTTACTGAGGGAAACTTGCTGCTGTAAGCATCACACCTTCCACTTGGGGTTCCCAACGGGCGTGTGCTTTACGCGTCATCAAGCTAAATTTATGGCGCCGTTGCCGGGGACGTGAAGGAAAATTACACCACAGAGATTTCTAACTACCACGTCAACTGCACGCCATCACTCTGCCACAAAGCGAGCTCCTCCGGAAGAGGCTCAAGACAAAGGTCCAGAGGAAGCGGAAGTCACCTCTGCGGATAAGGCTGAAGCTTCGGCTAAGGATGCCGTTGATTTTCCGGCAAATTTTGGTGATCCTTCTGATCTTCATGCCACGCCCAAGGCGTACTCCCACAAGTTCTTTAACAAACTTACGTAGGCAGAGAAGTGGGAGATCGAACAAGATCTTCTGAACTCCATGCTAAACAACGCATGGGGTAAAGCTGATGTTGAATCTTCCGAGATTCAAGATCATAAGAGGGAGATCAGCGAGTTCTCCGACCAACTCCTCGTCAAACACAATGTAAACCAATCTTTCTAGTAGCCCCCCAAGTATCTAGGAAGAAACTTAATAATAGTCTGCACATCATATAAAACATATAAAACTTGACCAAATACTCATTGCACATCATATAAAATCATAACTAGATCATCCTATGCCCCCAGGAACTTGGGGAACTACTCACAAGTGTCAAATATGATATGGACCGGAGTCCTAATGATTACAACACAATCTGAATATATAATCTCTCCACCAAATAATTACAAAGTACAAATCACAAACATGAAATAGCACTAAAAAACAACATCCGGGGTTCAATTCAACACAAACTATGAGGGGGATGAAGTCGATCTCGTAGATGGAGATGGTGCTGATGATGGTGTTGATGGAGATGCCTCCCCACAAGCCAAGGAGGAGTGGTAATGTTGATGGCGTCGATTTCCCCTTCACTGGAGGCACTGGTGCGGTAGGATCTGCCCTCTCCCAGACTAGGAGAGGCCTTCCACCTCCGTCGTCGCCTCAATAAATCTCGGGAAAAAATAGCTTAGTTTTTTAGGAAAACCATAGCTTCTGGTATAAAAGGAGGGCTGAGGCGACGCTCGAGGCCCAAACGATGGTGGGTGGCGCGCCCAACTAGGTATGGAGTGGCACGTGTGCTCGTTTGCCCCTCATGGCTTCCCTTGCGTGATTCTTTCACTGACGGTCCTTCTCCCGGTGAAAAATTGACCAGGTAATGTTTCAGCGATTTTTAGACATGCAAAAGGTCCTCGAATCAATAAAAAACGAAAAAGGAGGTTTTTTGCCTCCCAGGAATTAAATACCAATGAAGGAAACTTTGTAGGAAAGTCTCAGAATTCATCTAAAAATGCATAAATAATGGTGTATGATGGGATATATCAATAAAAATTAAACATATATGTGACAATAATGATGATGTTAAATGCACGTATCAAGGGTCACCATGTCTAAGCCCTCTCGCGTGTAAAATCCTCCGGCATGGCACTCCATTCACCATAACCGTGGTGTCCACCGTATTTAGAAGCAAGGGAACCCACGTAAGGAAGCGCTCTCCAAACCCCATGCGTCGAAGAACCTCAAACAAGAAACTCCAGGAAAAAAATCAAAAGCACTCCTATGGTTAAGCTTGAGGAGCACACCCAACTGTCTCCTTTGGTGATCTTCCTCACCACCTTCCTCACTAAGATGAAATTGCCGTGTAGGGACCTTCCTCTTACAAATGCGGACTGGTTGATGCTCACCACCTCTCCCAACCTTCTTCACAGCCTATGCACCATAATTTTGGAGAACGGTTTGGAAAAGCTGTGCACGAGGCTTATAGGGTGCTGGCGTACAGTTGACGTGGGAGTTAGAAATCTTTGTGGTGTAACTTTTCTTCAGTTCCCCGGAAACGGCGCCAGAAAACAGTCTTGATACGCGTACAACACGCCACCGTTGGGAACCCCAAGAGGAAGGTGTGATGCGTACAACGGCAAGTTTTCCCTCAGTAAGAAACCAAGGTTTATCGAACCAGTAGGAGCCAAGAAGCACGTTGAAGGTTGATAGCGGCGAAGTGTAGTGCGGCGCAACACCAGGGATTCCGGCGCCAACATGGAACCTGCACAACACAACCAAAGTACTTTGTCCCAACGTAACAGTGAGGTTGTCAATCTCACCGGCTTAATGTAACAAAGGATTAGATGTATAGTGTGGATGATGATTGTTTGCAGAAAATAGTAGAACAAGTATTGCAGTAGATTGTATTCGATTAAAAGAATGGACCGGGGTCCACAGTTCACTAGTGGTGTCTCTCCCATAAGAAATAGCATGTTGGGTGAACAAATTACAGTTGGGCAATTGACAAATAAAGAGGGCATGACCATGCACATACATGATATGATGAGTATTGTGAGATTTAATTGGGCATTACGACAAAGTACATAGACCGCTATCCAGCATGCATCTATGCCTAAAAAGTCCACCTTCAGGTTATCATCCGAACCCCTTCCAGTATTAAGTTGCAAACAACAGACAATTGCATTAAGTATGGTGCGTAATGTAATCAACAACTACATCCTTAGACATAGCATCGATGTTTTATCCCTAGTGGCAACAGCACATCCACAACCTTAGAACTTTCTGTCACTGTCCCAGATTTAATGGAGGCATGAACCCACTATCGAGCATAAATACTCCCTCTTGGAGTTACAAGTATCAACTTGGCCAGAGCCTCTACTAGCAACGGAGAGCATGCAAGATCATAAACAACACATAGATGATATTGATAATCAACATAACATAGCATTCACTTATTCATCGGATCCCAACAAACGCAACATGTAGCATTACAGATAGATGATCTTGATCATCTTAGGCAGCTCACAAGATCCAATAATGATAGCACAATTAGGAGAAGACGACCATCTAGCTACTGCTATGGACCCATAGTCCAGGGGTGAACTACTCACTCATCACTCCGGAGGCGACCATGGCAGTGAAGAGTCCTCCGGGAGATGATTCCCCTCTCCGGCAGGGTGCCGGAGGCGATCTCCTGAATCCCCCGAGATGGGATTGGCGGCGGCGGCGTCTCTGGAAGGTTTTCCGTATCGTGGCTCTCGGTACTGGGGGTTTCGCGACGAAGGCTTTAAGTAGGCGGAAGGGCGGGTCAAGAGGTGTCACGGGGGCCCCACACAGCAGGGCCGCGCGGGCCCCCTGTAGGCCGCGCCGCCCTACTGTGGTGGCGCCCCGTGGCCCCACTTCGTGACTCCTTCGGTCTTCTGGAAGCTTCGTGTGAAAATAGGCCCCTGGGCGTTGATTTTGTCCAATTCCGAGAATATTTCCTTACTAGGATTTCTGAAACCAAAAATAGCAGAAAACAGCAACTGGCTCTTCGGCATCTCGTTAATAGGTTAGTGCCGGAAAATGCATAAATATGACATAAAGTATGCATAAAACATGTAGATATCATCAATAATGTGGCATGGAACATAAGAAATTATCGATACGTTGGAGACGTATCAGCATCCCCAAGCTTAGTTCCTGCTCGTCCCGAGTAGGTAAACGATAACAAAGATAATTTCTGGAGTGACATGCCATCATAACCTTGATCATACTATTGTAAGCACATGTAATGAATGCAGCGATCCAAGACAATGGTAAATGACATGAGTAAACAAATGAATCATATGGCAAAGACTTTTCATGAATAGTACTTTCAAGACAAGCATCAATAAGTCTTGCATAAGAGTTAACTCATAAAGTAATAATTCAAAGTAAAGGTATTGAAGCAACACAAAGGAAGATTAAGTTTCAGCGGTTGCTTTCAACTTGTAACATGTATATCTCATGGATATTGTCAATGTAAAGTAATATAATAAGTGCAATATGCAAGTATGTAGGAATCAATGCACAGTTCACACAAGTATTTGCTTCTTGAGATGGAGAGAAATAGGTGAACTGACTCAACATAAAAGTAAAAGAAAGGCCCTTCGCAGAGGGAAGCATCGATTGCTATATTTGTGCTAGAGCTTTTATTTTGAAAACAAGAAACAATTTTGTCAACGGTAGTAATAAAGCATATGTATCATGTAAATTATATCCTACAAGTTGCAAGCCTCATGCATAGTATACTAATAGTGCCCGCACCTTGTCCTAATTAGCTCGGATTACCTGGATTATCACCGCAATACATATGTTTTAACCAAGTGTCACAAAGGGGTACCTCTATGCCGCCTGTACAAAGGTCTAAGGAGAAAGCTCGCATTGGATTTCTCGCTTTTGATTATTCTCAACTTAGACATCCATACCGGGACAACATAGACAACAGATAATGGACTCCTCTTTAATGCTTAAGCATTCACAATTATTAATTTTCTCATACGAGATTGAGGATATTTGTCCAAAACTGAAACTTCCACCATGGATCATGGCTTTAGTTAGCGGCCCAATGTTCTTCTCTAACAGTATGCATGCTCAAACCATTCAACTCATGGTAAATCGCCCTTACTTCAGACAAGATGAACATGCATAGCAACTCACATGATATTCAACAAAGAGTAGTTGATGGCGTCCCCAGGAACATGGTTATCGCACAACAAGCAACTTATAAGAAATAAAATGCATAAGTACATATTCAATACCACAATAGTTTTTAGGCTATTTGTCCCATGAGATATATATTGCAAAGGTAGAGGATAGAAATTTAAAGGTAGCACTCAAGCAATTTACTTTGGAATGGCGGAGAAATACCATGTAGTAGGTAGGTATGGTGGACACAAATGGCATAGTGGTTGGCTCAAGGATTTTGGATGCATGAGAAGTATTCCCTCTCGATACAAGGTTTAGGCTAGCAAGGTTATTTGAAACAAACACAAGTATGAAGCGGTGCAGCAAAACTCACATAAAAGACATATTGTAAACATTATAAGACTCTACACCGTCTTCCTTGTTGTTCAAACTCTTACTATAAATTATCTAAACCTTAGAGAGACCAATTATGCAAACCAAATTTTAGCAAGCTCTATGTATTTCTTCATTAATAGGTGCAAAGTATATGATGCAAGAGCTTAAACATGAGCACAACAATTGCCAAGTATCAAATTATCCAAGACATTTTACCAATTGCTACATGTAGCATTTCCCGTTTCCAACCATATAACAATTTAACGAAGAAGATTCAACCTTCGCCATGAACATTATGAGTAAAGCCTAAGGACATATTTGTCCATATGCAACAGCGGAGTGTGTCTCTCTCCCACATAATGAATGCTAGGATCCATTTTTTTTTCAAACAAAACAAAAACAAAAACAAACAGACGCTCCAAGCAAAGTACATAAGATGTGATGGAATAAAAATATAGTTTCACTAGAGGAACCTGATAATGTTGTCGATGAAGAAGGGAATGCCTTGGGCATCCCCAAGCTTAGATGCTTGACTCTTCTTGAAATATGCAGGGGTGAACCACTGGGGCATCCCCAAGCTTAGAGCTTTCACTCTCCTTGATCATATTGTATCATCCCCCTCTCTTGATCCTTGAAAACTTCCTCCACACCAAACTCAAAACAACTCATTAGAGGGTTAGTGCATAATCAAAATTCACATGTTCAGAGGTAACATAATCATTCTTAACACTTCTGGACATTGCACAAAGCTACTGAAAGTTAATGGAATCGAAAAATCCATCAAGCATAGCAAAATAGGCAATGCGAAATAAAAGGCAGAATCTGTCAAAACAGAACAGTCCGTAAAGACTAATTTCTAAGAGGCACCATACTTGCTCAAATGAAAATGCTCAAATTGAACTAAAGTTGCGTACATATCTGAGGATCACTCACGTAAATTGGCATAATTTTCTGAGTTACCTACAGAGAATTAGGCACAGATTCGTGACAGCAAAGAAATCTGTTTCTGCGCAGTAATCCAAATCTAGTATGAACCTTACTATCAACGACTTTACTTGGCACAACAATGCAACAAAACTAAGATAAGGAGAAGTTTCTACAGTAGTAACAACTTCCAAGACTCAAATATAAAATAAAAGTGCAGTAGTAAAAACATGGGTTGTCTCCCATAAGCGCTTTTCTTTAACGCCTTTCAGCTAGGAGCAGAAAGTGTGTATCAAGTATTATCAAGAGACGAAGCATCAACATCATAATTTATTCTAATGACAGAATCAAAAGGTAACTTCATTATCTTTCTAGGGAAGTGTTCCATACCTTTCTTGAGAGGAAATTGATATTTAATATTACCTTCCTTCATATCAATAATAGCACCAACAGTTCGAAGAAAAGGTCTTCCCAATATAATGGGACAAGATGCATTGCATTCAATATCCAAGACAACAAAATCAACGGGGACAAGGTTATTGTTAATGGTAATGCGAACATTATCAACTCTCCACAAAGGTTTCTTTGTAGAATTATCAGCAAGATTAACATCCAAATAACAATTTTTCAATGGTGGCAAGTCAAGCATGTTATAGATCTTTCTAGGCATAACGGAAATACTTGCACCAAGATCACATAAAGCATTACAATCAAAGTCATTGACCTTCATCTTAATGATGGGCTCCCAACCATCCTCAAGCTTCCTAGGAATAGAAGCTTCGCGATTTAATTTCTCTTCTCTAGCTTTTATGAGAGCATTTGTAATATGTTTCGTGAAAGCCAAATTTATAGCACTAGCATTAGGGCTCTTAGAAAGTTTTTGTAAGAACTTTATAACTTCAGAGATGTGGCAATCATCAAAATCCAAACCATTATAATCTAAAGCAATGGGATCATTGTCCCCAATGTTGGAAAATTTTTTAGCAGTTTTATCACAGGTAGTTTCAGCAGTTTTAGCAGTTTCAGGCAGTTTTTCACGCTTTGCATTAGAAGTGGAAACATTGCCAACACCAATTATTTTACCATTAATAGTAGGAGGTGCAGCAACATGTGGAGAATTAGCATTACTAGTGGTGGTAATAGTCCAAACTTTAGCTATATTATCTTCTTTAGCATTTTCTTCTTTTTCCCACCTAGCACGCAATTCGGCCATCAATCTTATATTCTCATTAATTCCAACTTGGATGGCATTTGCTGTAGTAACAATCTTATTATTATTATTTTCATTAGGCATAACTTTCGATTTCAAAAGATCAACATCAGCAGCAAGACTATCGACTTTAGAAGCAAGTATATCAATTTTCCCAAGCTTTTCTTCAACAGATTTGTTAAAAGCAGTTTGTGTACTAATAAATTCTTTAAGCATGGCTTCAAGTCCAGGGGGTGTATTCCTATTATTGTTGTAAGAATTCCCATAAGAATTACCATAGCCGTTGCCATTATTATAAGGATATGGCCTATAGTTGTTACTAGAATTGTTCCGATAAGCATTGTTGTTGAAATTATTATTTTTAATGAAGTTCACATCAACATGTTCTTCTTGAGCAACCAATGAAGCTAACGGAACATTATTAGGATCAATATTTGTCCTACCATTCACAAGCATAGACATAATAGCATCAATCTTATCACTCAAGGAAGAGGTTTCTTCGACAGAATTTACCTTCTTACCTTGTGGAGCTCTTTCCGTGTGCCATTCAGAGTAATTAATCATCGTATTATCAAGAAGCTTTGTTGCGTCGCCAAGAGTGATGGACATAAAGGTACCTCCAGCAGCTGAATCCAATAGGTTCCGCGAAGAAAAATTCAGTCCTGCATAAAAGGTTTGGATGATCATCCAAGTAGTCAGTCCATGGGTTGGGCAATTTTTAACCAAAGATTTCATTCTTTCCCAAGCTTGGGCAACATGCTAATTATCCAATTGTTTAAAATTCATTATGCTACTTCTCAAAGATATAATTTTAGCAGGGGATAATATCTACCAATAAAAGCATCCTTGCATTTAGTCCATGAATCAATACTATTCTTAGGCAGAGATAGCAACCAATCTTTAGCTCTTCCTCTTAATGAGAAAGGAAACAATTTTAATTTTATTATGTCACCATCTACATCCTTATACTTTTGCATTTCACATAATTCAACAAAATTATTAAGATGGGCAGCAGCATCATCAGAACTAACACCAGAAAATTGCTCTCGCATAACAAGATTCAGTAAAGCAGGTTTAATTTCAAAGAATTCTGCTGTAGTAGCGGGTGGAGCAATAGGTGTGCATAAGAAATCATTATTATTTGTGGTTGTGAAGTCACACAACTTAGTATTTTCAGGAGTACCCATTTTAGCAATAGTAAATAAAGCAAACTAGATAAAGTAAATGCAAGTAACTAATTTTTTTGTGTTTTTAATATGGAGAACAAGATAGCAAGTAAAGTAAAACTAGCAACTAATTTTTATGTATTTTGATTTAGTGCAGCAAACAAAGTAGTAAATAAAATAAAGCAAGACAAAAACAAAGTAAAGAGATTGGAGGTGGAGACTCCCCTTGCAGCGTGTCTTGATCTCCCCGGCAACGGCGCCAGAAAACAGTTGCTGGCGTTCAGTTGACGTGGGAGTTAGAAATCTTTGTGGTGTAACTTTTCTTCAGTTCCCCGGCAACGGCGCCAGAAAATAGTCTTGATACGCGTACAGCACGCGACCGTTGGGAACCCCAAGAGGAAGGTGTGATGCGTACAGTGGCAAGTTTTCCCTCAGTAAGAAACCAAGGTTTATCGAACCAGTAGGAGCCAAGAAGCACGTTGAAGGTTGATGGCGGCGAAGTGTAGTGCGGCGCAACACCAGGGATTCCGGCGCCAACGTGGAACCTGCACAACACAACCAAAGTACTTTATCCCAACGTAACAGTGAGGTTGTCAATCTCACCGGCTTGCTGTAACAAAGGATTAGATGTATAGTGTGGATGATGATTGTTTGCAGAAAACAGTAGAACAAGTATTGCAGTAGATTGTATTCGATTAAAAGAATGGACCGGGGTCCACAGTTCACTAGTAGTGTCTCTCCCATAAGAAATAGCATGTTGGGTGAACAAATTACAGTTGGGCAATTGACAAATAAAGAGGGCATGACCATGCACATACATGATATGATGAGTATTGTGAGATTTAATTGGGCATTACGACAAAGTACATAGACCGCTATCCAGCATGCATCTATGCCTAAAAAGTCCACCTTCAGGTTATCATCCGAACCCCTTCCAGTATTAAGTTGCAAACAACAGACAATTGCATTAAGTATGGTGCGTAATGTAATCAACAACTACATCCTTAGACATAGCATCGATGTTTTATCCCTAGTGGCAACAGCACATCCACAACCTTAGAACTTCCTGTCACTGTCCCAGATTTAATGGAGGCATGAACCCACTATCGAGCATAAATACTCCCTCTTGGAGTTACAAGTATCAACTTGGCCAGAGCCTCTACTAGCAACGGAGAGCATGCAAGATCATAAACAACACATAGATGATATTGATAATCAACATAACATAGCATTCACTTATTCATCGGATCCCAACAAACGCAACATGTAGCATTACAGATAGATGATCTTGATCATGTTAGGCAGTGATGACCCACAAGTATAGGGGGTGTACCGTAGTATCTTCGATAAGTAAGAATGTCGATCCCAACGAGGAGCAGAAGGTGTTGACAAGCAGTTTCGATGAAGGATTCACTGTAAATGCTCACAGACAAGTATTCAGGGGGTTTTGATGTAACAGTTGAATAAAGTACGAGTATGTAAAGTGCGAGAGTAATAATTGCAGCGAGTGGCCCAATCCTTTTTAGCACAAAGGACAAGCCGGTTTGTTTACTTATAATGACCAAGCGTTCTCGAGGACACACGGGATTTTAGTCTAGTGCTTTCGCTACATACGGCTAAATAATCTTCATTGTTGTGATAAGTGTTGTGTGGGTGAACCTATGCTAATGTACCGCCCTTCCTAGGACTAATACATACTTGTGATTATACCCCTTGCAAGCATCCGCAACTACAAGAAAGTAATTAAGAATAAATCTAACCACAGCCTTAAACTCTGAGATCCTGCGATCCCTCCTGCATCGATATACCAACGGGGGTTTAGGTTTCTGTCACTCCGGCAACCCCGCAATTAGCAAACGAATACAAGATGCATTCCCCTAGGCCCATAAATGGTGAAGTGTCATGTAGTCGACGTTCACATGACACCACTAGAAGAATAACACCACAACTTAAATATCACACCATTGAATATTACTCAACCATAGTTCACTACTAACATTTAGACTTCACCCATGTCCTCAAGAACTAAACGAACTACTCACGAGACATCATATGGAACATGATCAGAGGTGATATGATGATGAATAACAATCTGAACATAAACTTGGTTCAATGGTTTCACTCAATAGCATCAACAACAAGTAGAAATCGATACCGGGAGAGTTTCCCTATCAAACAATCAAGATCAAACCCAAATTGCTACGGCGGTGACGGTGTCCAGCGGTGATGACGGCGGTGATGATGGTGGAGATGATGATGATGGTGATGGCGATGATGTCCAGCTCGATGACGGTGACGATGGCGTCGATTTCCCCCTCCGGAGGGAATTTCCCCGGCAGTTCCTGCCCGCCGGAGAGCTCTTTTCTCTCTGGTGTTCTCCGCCCCGCGAGGCGGGCTGTAACTCTTCGCGAGGTACCCTCTGTGGCTTAGGTCTTCGGGACGAAGGGTTTGGCGAAGAAAAGGAGGCGAAAAGGGTCGTGGGCCCCCAGGACCACGGGCCGGCGCGGCCGGGGCTTGGGCCGCGCCGCCCTAGGGTGTGGGCCCACCCTGGCTGCTCCTGGCTCCCCTTACGGCTTCCTTCGTCATCTTGAAAAATAGGATTTTTGGTATAATTTCCTTCCGAGTTGATCTTCCGAAATATTGCGTTCGACGGTGCTTTTTCCAGCGAGAATCCACGGCTCCGGTGTTCGATCCTCCAATAATGATGAAACATGCAAAAAAGATGAAATAACATAAGTATTGTGTCCCAATATGAAATATATCAATGAATAACAGCAAATTATGATATAAAATAGTGATGCAAATTGGACGTATCAACTCCCCCCAAGCTTAGACTTCGCTTGTCCCCAAGCGAAGCGAGCTCGATAGACATGACCACATGTTTATGGAGTGAAGAGTCGATAAATAAAATACGGACAAGAAGCATCATATTCATTCACACAGGACATTATAGTAGACAACCTCTTATAACTCATATTGAAACAAGTATAGGGTAATCACAAGTAAAGGTGCATGAGAAATCATAATTGGTGATGGCAAACTTCGTTCTTGGTCGAGAGAACAATTAGCAGATTATATTTATCTCATTGAGCAGCGCTCTCATGTTAAAGTTTATAAGGCACAACTTGCATACTCAATCATAATGGTCTTCTCATGATCATTGATAACTTGCAAAGCTATATTCATTCAGATAAAACTTGTACTAAACAAGGAAGAATAAAAGACATGATGTAGCAAATCACAATATAATGGTTTGATCACAACTACTCAAATGCTTGCTTGAGATGGAGAGAAATAGGTTTACTGACTCAACATAAAGTAAAAGACAGGCCCTTCGCAGAGGGAAGCAGGGATTGAATCATGTGCTAGAGCTTTTTCAGTTTTGAAATCATATAGAGATAATAAAAGTAACATTTTGAGAGGTGTTTGTTGTTGTCAACGACTGGTAGCGGGTACTCTAACCCCCTTGCCAGACAACCTCCTAAGAGCGGCTCCCATATTATTTTCATTTTGTGTGGCACTCCTTCCAACCTTTCTTTCACAAACCATGGCTAACCGAATCCTCGGGTGCCTACCAACAATCTCATACCATGAAGGAGTGCCTTTTTACTTTGTTTTATTATGATGATGACACTCCCCCCAACCTTTGCTTACACAAGCCATGGCTAACCGAATCCTTCGGGTGCCGTCCATCAATCACATACCATGGAGGAGTGTCTATTTAGTTTGATTAATTTGGGACTGGGAATCCCATTGCCAGCTCTTTTTGCAAAATTATTGGATAAGCGGATGAGGCCACTAGTCCATTGGTGGAAGTTGCCCAACAAGATTGAAAGATAAAACACCACATACTTCCTCATGAGCTATGAAACATTAACACAAATAAGAGATACTAAGTTTTGAATTGTTTAAAGGTAGCACATGAAGTATTTACTTGGAATGGCAGAAAATACCATGTAGTAGGTAGGTATGGTGGACACAAATGGCATAGGTTTGGGTTAAGGTTTGGATGCATGAGAAGTATTCCCTCTCAGTACAGGTCTTTGGCTAGCAAGGTTAATTAGCAAGCATAAGAGCCGGGAAACAAACAAATATACATATGGTAGAAACAATCATGCATCTTCCTTATAAGCACAAACAATTTTAACTTCAGAATAATGAGCTATGAGCTAACAAGAAAGACAATGAAACATCTACACGTATTTCTCTTTTCTATTTAAACCTCAAAGTGTTGTTGCTATTGACCAATGCTAAGTTTGCCAAAACCAAATAGATTTATTCAATGCTCCCAAAGTGATACCAATACTAACAACAAGATGAATCATAGAGATTGCAAACTAAAATAAGATGTGCAATATGTAAATGATAGGACTTCTCATTAATATTTCATAACGATAACTCACACCAAGGGATACATAGATAACCAACTAAAGGAGAGACACTTCCAATCGCAACCCATCTTATACGATAACTTCCCTACTCATGATATGACACTACTTGACAATAAAAGTAAAAGGTAGTGATAATGTGATACGCGGCACTCCCCAAGCTTGGAACAAACCAAGGGGATGCCAATACCGATGATGAATTACTCCTTTGGCGATGGTGGTGATGAATTCTGACAAGCTTCTCAATAAGCTCTGAAGCTCGTCAATCCTGTGTATGAGATTGCGAATCATCTACGAGTTGTGCTCGACGTGGTTAAAGAGTCTATCGATGGCGAGTCCCAGCTCCTGGAGTTATTTCCCACTCTTGACCTCGGGCTCCTTCTCTCCTGCAGTGTTAGAGCGATCTATATCCCACTGGCTAGGCAATGCCGCCTTGGGAGTCCCTTCAATTTGATTATTGAAAATTAGATTGTGGAAGGGGTGATGAGTGCCTGATGGAGATGTTTTCGGAGCTAGGTAGTGACGTGGGACTGCTCCTCCAGTGCGAATTCTTGCGCTCTTGTTTGCACTAAAAGGGTTGTCCACCACCTTGATGCTTGCGATGGTAGCACGCGGGTGTGCGTGCGAGTCCTCCTCCTCCTCTTCTTCATCTTCTTTCTTGACGTCCTTGTCTTCCTCTTTCCACCCAAGATCTCGATCATCTTCATCCGGAAACTCCTTGCCCTTGTTCTTGGAAACCATGGTGCTTCTAGGCGAAAACAGATCTGGCAGAAACAGCTTGAAACAAAACACGTCGAAAACACGATATACGGACCTCCGGGGGTCGGGGGATTATATAGCAAAATTTTTCACGACATACGGGAAGTACCAGATCGAACAGTCGGAAAGGGGCGACGGGCGGCCAAACCATAGGTCGGCGCGGGCCCAGGCTTGGCCGCGCCGGCCTATGGTGGCGCGCCCTCGTGCGTCCTTTCCACTCCGTTTCGAACTCGTAATTTCTCATATTTTCCAAAAACAGCAAAAATATAGTTCGGAAAGTAAATTGCGTACTTTTCATTACCAGTACTGTTACCTATTCAAAGTCGAGTTCTGGCGGATTGTCAATTTGCCCTTTGATGAAATCCTCAGGTGTTTCCACTTGAATAATATCAACATCAACATTATAAGAATCACCGAGATATAATGCTTGAGTCTTTGTCCATTCACCACTTGCGTAGCATTGCCTTGGAGAGAGCTAATTTTGATTGCTCCTGAACGATACACCTCCTCGACAACATATGGTCCTTCCCATTTCGAGAGTAATTTCCACTGCAAAGAATGCGAGGCAGAGACCGATACAATAGGACTTTATCCCCAATATTAAATTCTCTTTTGATAATCCTCCTATCATGCCATTTTTTAACTTTCTCTTTAAAGAGTTTAGCATTTTCATAAGCTTCACTTCTCCATTCATCTAGAGAACTCAATTGCAACAATCTCTTATCACCGGCAAGTTTAGGATCTTTATTTAATTCTCTAACAGCCCAATAAGCTTTGTGCTCTAGTTCTAAAGGTAAATGACAAGCTTTCCCATAAACCATTTTATAAGGTGACATTCCCATGGGATTTTTATAAGCAGTTCTATAAGCCCAAAGTGCATCCTTCAATTTACTAGCCCAATTCTTTCTGGTTTTATTAACAGTCTTTTGCAAGATAGATTTAATCTCTCTATTTGATAATTCTACTTGACCACTAGTTTGAGGATGATAAGTAGAAGCAATTCTATGATTAATACCATACCTAGCAAGAGTTTTTCTAAAACCTCCATGAATAAAGTGAGAACCTCCATCGGTCATAATATATCTAGGTACTCCAAATCTAGGAAAAATAATTTCTAAGAGCATTCTTAAAGAGGTCTCACCATCAGCACTTTTTGTAGGTATAGCTTCCACCCATTTAGTAACATAATCAACAGCAACGAGTATATGAGTGTTACCTTCTGAAGACGGAAAAGGTCCCATGAAGTCAAATCCCCAACAATCAAACGGTTCAATAACAAGAGTATAATTCATAGGCATTTCATTGCGTCTGGAGATATTACCAACCCTTTGGCATTCATCACAAGATAAAATAAACTTTCTCGCATCCTTGAAGAGAGTTGGCCAATAAAAACCTGATTGTAGAACCTTTTGCGCGGTTCTTTCTCCGGCGTGATGTCCTCCATAAGCACTACCATGACATTTACTCAATATCTCCTGTTGTTCATATTCGGGAACACATCTTCGCATAATACCATCCACTCCTTCTTTATATAAGTGTGGGTCATCCCAGAAATAATGCCTCAAATCATAAAAGAATTTCCTCCTTTGCTGAAATGAAAAGGTTGTAGGCAATTACTTGGAAACAATAAAGTTAGCATAATCAGCATACCAAGGACTGTCTCGCGATCTCACCTTTATTACAGCCAATTGTTCATTTGGAAAACTATCATTAACGAGAACAGGATCATAAGCAATATTTTCCAATCTAGACAAATTGTCGACAACGGGATTATCGACACCTTTCCTGTCTACAATATGTAGATCAAATTCTTGCAAAAGAAGCACCCATCTAATAAGCCTAGGCTTAGCATCTTTCTTTGTCATTAGGTATCTAATTGCAGCATGATCAGTATGAATGGTAACTTTTGAATCAACAATATAAGATCTGAATTTATCACAAGCAAAGACTACAGCTAATAATTCTTTTTCAGTTGTAGCATAATTTCTCTGAGCAGCATCAAGAGTTTTACTAGCATAATGAATAACATTCAGTTTTTTATCTACCCGCTGTCCAAGAACAGCGCCTACAGCAAAATCACTAGCATCACACATAATTTCAAAGGGTAAGTTCCAATCAGGAGGATCAACTATAGGAGCAGTTGTTAAGGCTTTCTTAAGAGTTTCAAAAGCTTCCTTACAATCATCATCAAAAACAAATGGTACATCTTTTTGAAGAAGATTAGTAAGAGGTTTTGAAATCTTGGAGAAATCTTTAATAAATCTCCTATAAAACCCAGCATGACCAAGAACACTACGAATACCTTTAACGTCCCTCGGATAGGGCATCTTCTCAATTGCTTCAACTTTAGCTCTATCAACTTCAATACCTCTCTCAGAAATTTTATGTCCCAATACAATTCCTTCATTAACCATAAAGTGGCATTTCTCCCAATTAAGAACAAGGTTAGTTTCTTCACATCTCTGCAAAACTTTATCAAGGTTTCGCAAGCAACTATCAAAAGAATTCCCATAGACGGAAAAATCATCCATGAATACCTCTACAATACTTTCACAAAAACCATGAAAAATAGCAGACATGCATCTTTGAAAAGTAGCAGGAGCATTACATAAACCAAAAGGCATGCGTCTATAAGCATAAGTTCCATAGGGACAAGTAAAAGTGGTTTTCTCTTGATCTTTAGCTTTAACACAATTTGTGAAAACCAGAATAACCATCAAGAAAGCAAAAATGAGTATTTTTAGACAATCTTTCTAGCATTTGATCAATAAATGGTAAAGGGTAATGATCCTTTTTAGTAACTTTATTAACTTTTCGAAAATCAATGCACATTCTATACCCTACAACTACTCTTTGAGGAATGAGCTCATCATTATCATTAGGCACAACAGTCATACCTCCTTTCTTGGGAACACAGTGCACAGGACTAACCCATCTACTATCAGCAATAGGATATATAATACCAGCTTCAAGGAGTCGTAATACCTCATTCCTTACCACTTCCTTCATCTTTGGAATTAGAGCAATGACGAGGTTCAACAACGGGCTTTGCATCATCTTCCATATTAATAGCATGTTGGCAAATAGAAGGAGAAATCCCCTTCAAATCATCAAGAGTGTAACCAATAGCGCCTCGATGCTTCTTCAATATTTCCAATAACCTTTCTTCCTCAATCTCTGAAAGCTTAGAACTAATAATAACAGGATATATTTTCTTATCATCAATATGAGCATATTTAAGATTATCGGGTAAAGGCTTTAAATCAAAAGCAGGATCTTCCTTTGGTGGCGGTGTTGTACCCAAATCTTCCACCGGTAAATCATGCTTGAGAATAGGTTGGCGAAGAAAAATTTCCTCAAGCTCATCTCTTTCTTTCCTAAAAATTTCGCTCTCGCTATCCTCTAAATGTTGCTGCAAAGGATTATTAGGAACAAGAACAATAGATGCACATTGCTCCATTTTAATATCATTACTAGGCAAATCAGCTTTATAAGGAGTTTTAGTAAATTTAGAGAAGTTAAACTCATAAGATTCACCAGCAAATTTAGTCAAAATTTTCTCTTTCTTGCAATCTATAATAGCTCCACAAGTATTTAGAAAAGGTCTACCAAAAATAATAGGACAATAATCACTAGCAGCAGAACCAAGTACCAAAAAGTCAGCAGGATATTTAATCTTACCGCATAAAACTTCCACATCTCGAACAATACCAATTGGAGAAATAGTTTCTCTATTAGCCAGACTGAATAACCACATCAATATCTTCAAGTTCACAAGAATCAATTTCGTGCATAATCTCCGTGTAAAGCTCATACGGAATAGCACTAACACTTGCACCAATATCACATAATCCATAATAGCAATGATCACCAATTCTAACAGACATCATAGGAACACTAGCTTGTTTGGGTTTATTAGGATGTGAAACAATATTAGAAGCATCTTCGCAGAAAATAATATGACCATCCTCCACATTTTCAGTCACAAGATCTTTAACTATTGCAACATGAGGTTCAATTTTTATTTGTTCTTCAGGTTCTACGGGTTTCTTTTCACTTTTATGAACCGCACTCTTTATAACAGAATACTCTTTCATTTTAGCAGGGAAAGGAGTTTTTTCAATATAAGCTTCAGGAATAACATTATCAATCAGTTTCAACCACTACACATTTATTAATAGATGAATCAATTTTATCTTTATACGGTTCATGATACTTATCAAAATTCTTCTTTGGCAATTCATAATGAGAGGCAAAAGCTTTATAAAGATTTACAGCAACTTGAGAATCAAGACCATATGTAGCACTCATATTACGAAATTTATCGAGTATCCATAAAAGCTTCAATGCATTTATAATCATAAATTATACTGATTCTCTATCCTTGTCGTTCTCCCAACCTTGAGTATTTTCTTGGATTCGATCAAGAAGGTCCCTTTTAAACTCTTCCTTGTTGCGTGTAAATGATCCAAAACAAGAAGTATCCAGCAAGGTCTTGTCTTGAAAAGAAAGTCTTGCGTAGAAATTATCAATAATAACATTACCGGGAAGCTCATGAATGGGGCATTTGAGCATTAAAGACTTCAATCTCCCCCAAGCTTGGGCAATACTCTCTCCATCATGAGGCCAAAAATTATATATGCGATTCGATCCTTATGAATTTCACTTGGAGGATAGAACTTAGAATAAAACCAGGAGCACAATATCATTCCATTCAAGAGAATCCCCATTATCCGGTAATTTATACCAATGCGCCGCCTTACCGGACAGCGATAAAGAGAATAGTTTCTTCCTCACTTCATCCATAGCAATACCTGCACATTTGAATAACCCGCATAATTCATGCAAAAACAGTAAATGATCACCGGGGTGGACGGTTCCATCCCCTTCATAGCGGTTATCCATTACACGTTCAATAATTTTCATAGGTATTTTATATGGTATTACTTCCTCACCTGGCGCTTCATCCACTACCGTTGCAGTAGTAGTAGATTTCCCAAATAGAAAATGAAGAGAAGATCTCTCCATAATGACTTATAGCGGCGAGAAATAAAATCAGCACAACGATAAAGGTTTTCCTTACCAATTCCACTTACCAATAGCGCTTCACTCCCCGGCAACGGCGCCGAGAAAATAGTCTTGATGACCCACAAGTATAGGGGGTGTACCGTAGTATCTTCGATAAGTAAGAATGTCGATCCCAACGAGGAGCGAGAAGGTGTTGACAAGCGGTTTCGATGAAGGATTCACTTGTAAATGCTCACGGACAAGTATTCGGGGGTTTTGATGTAACGGTTGAATAAAGTACGAGTATGTAAAGTGCGAGAGTAATAATTGCAGCGAGTGGCCCAATCCTTTTTAGCACAAAGGACAAGCCGGTTTGTTTACTTATAATGACCAAGCGTTCTCGAGGACACACGGGATTTTAGTCTAGTGCTTTCGCTACATACGGCTAAATAATCTTCATTGTTGTGATAAGTGTTGTGTGGGTGAACCTATGCTAATGTACCGCCCTTCCTAGGACTAATACATACTTGTGATTATACCCCTTGCAAGCATCCGCAACTACAAGAAAGTAATTAAGAATAAATCTAACCACAGCCTTAAACTACGAGATCTGCGATCCCTCTGCATCGATATACCAACGGGGTTTAGGTTTCTGTCACTCCGGCAACCCCGCAATTAGCAAACGAATACAAGATGCATTCCCCTAGGCCCATAAATGGTGAAGTGTCATGTAGTCGACGTTCACATGACACCACTAGAAGAATAACACCACAACTTAAATATCACACCATTGAATATTACTCAACCATAGTTCACTACTAACATTTAGACTTCACCCATGTCCTCAAGAACTAAACGAACTACTCACGAGACATCATATGGAACATGATCAGAGGTGATATGATGATGAATAACAATCTGAACATAAACTTGGTTCAATGGTTTCACTCAATAGCATCAACAACAAGTAGAAATCGATACCGGGAGAGTTTCCCCTATCAAACAATCAAGATCAAACCCAAATTGCTACGGCGGTGACGGTGTCCAGCGGTGATGACGGCGGTGATGATGGTGGAGATGATGATGATGGTGATGGCGATGATGTCCAGCTCGATGACGGTGACGATGGCGTCGATTTCCCCCTCCCGGAGGGAATTTCCCCGGCGGATTCCTGCCCGCCGGAGAGCTCTTTTCTCTCTGGTGTTCTCCGCCCCGCAGAGGCGGCTGTAACTCTTCGCGAGGTACCCTCTGTGGCTTAGGTCTTCGGGACGAAGGGTTTGGCGAAGAAAAGGAGGCGAAAAGGGTCGTGGCCCCCCCAGACCACAGGCCGGCGCGGCCAGGGCTTGGGCCGCGCCGCCCTAGGGTGTGGGCCCACCCTGGCTGCTCTTGGCTCCCCCTTCTGGCTTCCTTCGTCATCTTGAAAAATAGGATTTTTGGTATAATTTCCTTCCAGAGTTGATCTTCCGAAATATTGCGTTCTGACGGTGCTTTTTCCAGCAGAATCCTGGCTCCGGTGTTCGATCCTCCAATAATGATGAAACATGCAAAAAAGATGAAATAACATAAGTATTGTGTCCCAATATGAAATATATCAATGAATAACAGCAAATTATGATATAAAATAGTGATGCAAATTGGACGTATCAGGCAGCTCACAAGATCCAACAATGATAGCACAATTAGGAGAAGACGACCATCTAGCTACTGCTATGGACCCATAGTCCAGGGGTGAACTACTCACTCATCACTCCGGAGGCGACCATGGCAGTGAAGAGTCCTCCGGGAGATGATTCCCCTCTCCGGCAGGGTGCCGGAGGCGATCTCCTGAATCCCCCGAGATGGGATTGGTGGTGGCGGCGTCTCTGGAAGGTTTTCCCTATCGTGACTCTCGGTACTGGGGGTTTCGCGACGAAGGCTTTAAGTAGGCGGAAGGGCAGGTCAAGAGGCGTCACGGGGGCCCCACACAGCAGGGCCACGCGGGCCCCCTGTAGGCCGCGCCGCCCTACTGTGGCGGCGTCCCGTGGCCCCACTTCGTGACTCCTTCGGTCTTCTGGAAGCTTCGTGTGAAAATAGGCCCCTGGGCGTTGATTTCGTCCAATTCCGAGAATATTTCCTTACTAGGATTTCTGAAACCAAAAACAGCAGAAAACAACAACTGGCTCTTCAGCATCTCGTTAATAGGTTAGTGCCGGAAAATGCATAAATATGACATAAAGTATGCATAAAACATGTAGATATCATCAATAATGTGGCATGGAACATAAGAAATTATCGATACGTTGGAGACGTATCATAGGGCGATAGTCTTTAACCTCCATGGCATCCGACGTCTTTGGGATCAAATCCAACTTATAGTGGTAGTATTTAATTTCATCATTGATCCAACAAGATTTTGATTACGTCTCTTGGACACTCCATCATATCTATGGTCTTCCCCAAAGCGCAAGTTGTAGAACATTTTTTGCAATTCCTAGATGTTTGTGTAGGGATTTGTTGCATAGAAAACAAAAATTTTCCTACCGCGAACACGCAATCCAAGTCAAGATGCAATCTAGAAGACGGTAGCAACGAGGGGATGATCGAGACTCACCCTTGAAGAATTCCAAAGCCTACAAGATGAGGCTCTTGTTGCTGCAGTAGACGATCACTTGCCGCTTGCAAAAGCGCGTAGAAGATCTAGATCACGGTGCCACGATCGGGCAGCACCTCCGTACTCGGTCACACGTTCGGTGTTGATGAAGACGACGTCCACCTCCCCGTTCCAGCGGGCAGCGGAAGTAGTAGCTCCTCCTTGAATCCGGCAGCACGACGGCGTGGTGGCGGTGGCGATTGAGATCTCCGGTGGAGCTTCGCTAAGCGTTGCGGGAGAAGGGGAGGAGTGGGGCGGCTAGGGTTTGGGGAGAGGGGGTGGCCGGCTACCTTGGGGTGCGGCCAAGGTGGTGGTGTTGTGGTGGCCGGCCCCCTCCCCTTGGCCCCTCATTATATAGGTGGAACCCCCAAGTGTTGGACTACAAGTCTTCGAATAAGACCCCAACCCAAAACCTTCCATGTAGTAGGGAAACCTACCCAAGGTGGGAATCCCACTTGGGGTGGGATTCCCCCCTTCCATGTGGGGGGGTGGCCGGCCCCCTTGGTGGAGTCCAAGGTGGACTCCCCCCTCTAGGGTTGGCCGCCATGGGGAGGTGGAGTCCCTCCGGGACTCCTCCTTCCTTAGTGATTCCTTCCGGACTTTTCTAGAACCTTCTAGAACCTTCCGTAAAATCTTCCGGATCATTTTAAATTTTATAAAATGACTTCCTATATATGAATCTTATTCTCTGGACCATTCCGGAACTCCTCGTGATGTCCGGGATCCCATCCGGGACTTCGAACAATACTTTGAACTCCATTCCATATTCAAGTTCTACCATTTCAACATTAAACCTTAAGTGTGTAACCCTACGGTTCGCGAACTATGTGGACATGGTTGAGTACTCTCTCCGACCAATGACCAATAGCGGGATCTGGAGATCCATAATGGCTCCCACATATTCAACGATGACTTCAGTGATCGAATGAACCATTCACATACGATACCAATTCCCTTTGTCACACGATATTTTACTTGTCCGAGGTTTGATCATCGGTATCACTCTATACCTTGTTCAACCTCATCTCCTGACAAGTACTCTTTACTCGTACCGTGGTATGTGGTCTCTTATGAAATTATTCATATTCTTGCAAGACATTAGACGACATTCCACCGAGAGGGCCCAAAGTATATCTATCCGTCATCGGGATGGACAAATCCCACTGTTGATCCATATGCCTCAACTCATACTTTCCGGATACTTAATCCCACCTTTATAACCACCCATTTACTGTGATGGCGTTTGATGTAATCAAAGTACCTTTCTGGTATAAGTGATTTACATGATCTCATGGTCATAAGGACTAGGTAACTATGTATCGAAAGCTTATAGCAAATAACTTAATGACGTGATCTTATGCTATGCTTAATTGGGTGTGTCCATTACATCATTCATACAATGATATAACCTTGTTATTAATAACATCCAATGTTCATGATTATGAAACTAATCATCCATTAATCAACAAGCTAGTTAAGAGGCATACTAGGGACTCTTTGTTGTTTACATATCACACATGTATCAATGTTTCGGTTAATAAAATTATAGCATGGTATATAAACATTTATCATAAACATAAAGATATATAATAACCACTTTTATTATTGCCTCTTGGGCATATCTCCAACAGTCTCCCACTTGCACTAGAGTCAATAATCTAGATTACAATGTAAGGTACCTAACACCCATGGCATTCTGGTGTTGGTCATGCTTTGCCCTAGGGAGAGCTTTAGTCAACGGATCTGCTACATTTAGATTAGTGTGTACTTTGCAAATCTTTACTTCTCCATCTTCGATGTACTCGCGAATCGAGTGGTAACGCAGCTTGATATGCTTCAGCCTCTTGTGTGACCTTGGTTCTTGTGCATTGGCGATGGCACCCATGTTGTCACAGTAGATGACTAGTGGGTCCAATGCACTAGGAACCACACCGAGCTCTACAATGAACCTCTTCATCCATACCGCTTCGATGAAGCCTGCAAGCCGCTATGTACTCTGATTCCTTTGAAGACTTCGCCACCGTGCACTGCTTCGAGCTTGCCCAGCTTACTGCAGCACCATTCAATATAAACACGTACCCAGACTGTGACTTAGAGTCATCAGGATCAGTGTTCCAACTTGCATCGGTGTAACCGCTTACAACGAGCTCTTTGTCACCTCCATAACAAAGAAACATATCCTTAGTTCTTTTCAAGTACTTCAGGATATTCTTGACCGCTGTCCAGTGTTCCATTCCTGGATCACTTTGATATCTGCTAGTCAAACTAACAGCATGTGCTATATCCGGTCTAGTACATAGCATGGCATACATGATAGATCCTACTGCCGAGGCATAGGGGATATTACTCATCCTTTCTCTTTCTTCTGCCGTAGCCGGTCCTTGAGTCTTACTCAAGACCTTGCCTGGTAACATAGGTAAAAACCCTTTCTTACTTTCGTCCATTCTAAACTTCTTTAGAATCTTGTCCAGGTATGTACTCTGTGATAGCCCTATTAGGCGTCTTGATCTATCTCTATAAATCTTGATGCCTAATATATACGATGCTTCACCAAGGTCTTTCATTGAAAAACTATTATTCAAATAACCTTTTACACTGCTTAATAGTTATATATCATTCCCAATCAATAATATGTCATCTACATATAATATCAGGAATGCTACAGAGCTCCCACTCACTTTCTTGTAAATACAGGCCTCTCCATGACACTGTATAAACCCGAAGTCTTTGATCACCTTATCAAAGCGTCGGTTCCAACTTCTTGATGCTTGCTTCAGTCCATAGATTGAACGCTGAAGTTTGCATACTTTGTCAGCATTTTTAGGATCTACAAAACCTATGGGTTGTACCATATACAACTCTTCCTCAATGTCTCCATTAAGGAACGCCATTTTGACATCCATCTGCCAAATCTCATAATCGAAAAATGCAGCTATTGCTAACAAAATCCTCACAGATTTTAGCTTCGCTACAGGTGAGAAAGTCTCATCGTAGTCAACTCCTTGAATTTGTCGGAAACCCTTTGCGACAAGTCGAGCTTTATAGACAGTAATATTACCATCAACATCTGTTTTTCTCTTGAAGATCCATTTATTCTCGACAGCCTTGTGGCTATCAGGTAAGTCTACCAAAGTCCATACTTTGTTATCATACATGGATCCCATTTCGGATTTCATGGCTTCTTGCCATTTGTTGGAATCTGGGCTCATCATTGCTTCTTCATACGTCGCAGGGTCCTCATCATTGTTGTCCACAATCATGACATTTAGACAAGGATCATACCAATCAGGAGTGGCACGTTCCCTTGTCGATCTGCGAGGTTCAGTAGTTTCCTCGTTCGAAGTTTCATGATCATTATCATTAGCTTACTCTGTTACCGGTGTAGGCGGTACAGAAACAGCTTCCGGTACTGCGCTACTCTGATCAACGAGTAAAGATTCATCAATCTCATCGAGTTCTACTTTTCTTCCAGTCACTTCTTTAGTGAGAAATTCTTTCTCAAGAAAGGTTCCGTTCTTAGCAACAAAGATTTTGCCTTCGGATCTGTGATAGAAAGTGTACCCTATAGTTTCCTTAGGGTATCCTATGAAGACGCATTTCTCCGCTTTGGGTTCTAGCTTGTCCGGTTGTAACTTCTTTACATAGGCTTCGCAACCCCAAACTTTAAGGAATGACAGCTTAGGTTTCTTATTAAACCATAATTCATACGGTGTCGTTTCTACGGATTTTGATGGTGCTCTATTTAAAGTGAATGCGGCTGTCTCTAATGCATAACTCCAAAATGATAACGGCAAATCAGTAAGAGACATCATAGAACGAACCATATCTAAGAGAGTTCGATTACGACGTTCGGACACACCGTTTCGTTGTGGTGTTCCCGGCGGTGTCAATTGTGAAAGTATTCCGCATTTCTTTAAATGCATGCCAAACTCATAACTCAGATATTCACCTCCGCGATCAGATCGTAGAAATTTAATATTCTTGTTACGTTGATTTTCTACTTCACTTTGGAATTCCTTAAACTTCTAAAAAGTTTTGGATTTATGTTTCATGAAATAGATATACCCATATCTACTCAGATCATCTGTGAAGGTTAGAACATAACGATAACCACCGTGCGATGCTACACTCATTGGTCCGCACACATTGGTATGTATGATTTCCAATAAGTCAGTAGCTCGCTCCATCATACCAGAAAATGGAGTCTTAGTCATTTTTCCCATCAGACATGCTTCGCATCTATCAAGTGACTCAAAGTCAAGTGATTCAAGTAATCCATCGGTATGGAGTTTCTTCATGCGTTTCACTCCAATATGACCAAGGCAGCGATTGCCACATATAAGTAGAATTATCATTCAATTTAATTCGCTCAGCATCAATGTTATGTATATGCGTATCACTACTATCGAGATCTAACAGAAATAAGCCATTCTTTTCAGGTGCTCGACCATAAAAGTTATTATTCATAAAAATAGAACAACCATTATTCTCAGACTTGAATGAATAACCGTCTTGCATTAAACAAGATGCAGATATAATGTTCATGCTCAACGCGGGTAGAAAATAACAATTATTTAGGCTTAAAACTAATCCCGAAGGTAGATGTAGAGGAAGTGTGCCGACAGCGATCACATCGACTTTGGATCCGTTTCCAATGCGCATCGTCACTTCATCTTTCAGTAGTCTTCGTTTATTCTTTAGTTCCTGTTTCTAGTTACAAATATGAGCAACCGAACCAGTATCAAATACCCAGGTACTAGAACGAGAACCAGTGAGATAAACATCTATAACATGTATATCAGATATACCTTCTTTCTTCTTCTTGACAAGGCCGCTCTTCAGATCAGCCAGATACTTGGAGCAATTACGCTTCCAGTGTCCCTTCTCCTTGCAGTAATAGCACTCATCATCAGGCTTAGGGCCGTTCTTAGGTTTCATAGGAGGCGTGGCAGCTTTCTTGCCACCCTTCTTGAATTTTCCCTTAGACTTGCCCTGTTTCTTGAAACTGGTGGTCTTGTTGACCATCAACACTTGGTGCTCTTTCTTGATCTCAATCTCAGCAGCTTTTAGCATGCCAAAGAGTTCAGGTAGCTCTTTGTTCATGTTCTACATATTGTAGTTCATCACAAAGTTCTTGTAACTTGGTGGCAGTGATTGAAGGACACGATTAATCCCCAGTCTATTAGGAATCACTATTCCCAAGTCACTGAGTTTCTTCGCATGCCCGGTCATAACGAGCATGTGCTCACTAACGGAGCTGCCTTCTTCCATCATGCAGCTGAAGAAGTGTTTCGATGCTTCATAGCATTCCACGGCCGCATGAGTCTCAAATATAGCTTTCAGCTCATTGACCAACTCATGAGGATCGTGGTGCTCAAAACGTTTTTGAAGATCGGCTTCCAGACTGCACAGGATGACACACTGAACTTGAGAGTACCGAGCTTTCCAAGTCTCGTAAACATTCTTTACTTCATCGGTTTCAGTTTCTGCAGGAGGGTCACCTAGCGGTGCATCAAGCACATATTGCAGATTTCCGCCAGTGAGGAAGATCCTCACATGACGGAACCAGTCGGTGAAGTTGCTACCGTTGCTCTTAAGCTTTTCTTTCTCTACGAACTGGTTAAAATTGATTGGGGACGCCATATCTACAACATATATTTGCAAAAGTTTAGACTAAGTTTATTACAAATTGAGTTCAAATTTTAATTCAACATAATTAAAAAATCTAGGTGAACTCCCACTCAAAACAATATCCCTCGCATTGTCTTAGTGATCACACGAACCAAATCCACCACACCTAAGTCCGATCATCACGAGACAAGGTGTAATATCAATGGCGAACACTCAAAGTGTTCATCATATCAATCATATGATTCATGCTCTACCTTTCGGTATCACGTGTTCCGAGACCATGTCTGTACATGCTAGGCTCGTCAAGGCCACCTTAGTATCTGCATGTGCAAAACTGGCTTGCACCCGTTGTATGCACTTGTTGATTCTATCACACCCGATCATCACGAGATGCTTAGAAACGACAAGTCTTGGCAACGGTGCTACTAAGGATGAACACTTTATTATCTTGATATTTTAGTGAGGGATCATCTTATAATGCTACCGTCGCGATCTAAGCAAAATAAGATGCATAAAAGGATTAACATCACATGCAGTTCATATGTGATATGATATGGCCCTTTTGTAT
Organism: Lolium perenne; assembly: GCF_019359855.2. NCBI lineage: Eukaryota > Viridiplantae > Streptophyta > Magnoliopsida > Poales > Poaceae > Lolium > Lolium perenne. The sequence continues at coordinate 383,808,696 of NC_067247.2, forward strand.
TTGCGCCTTTGATCTTCATCTCCAAAGCACGGATATGATCTCCATCATCTTCGGGCATGATCTCCATCATCGTAGGCGTAGCGTCAAGGTCCATGGCGCCGTCTTCATGGTTGTTCACCTCATGTAGCAACTATTACAACTACTTTGAAATACTACTCAACATGAAATTTAAAGACAACCATAAGGCTCCTGCCGGTTGCCACAATACAATAATGATCATCTCATACATATTCATCATCACATTATGGCCATATCACATCACCAAACCCTGCAAAAACAAGTTAGACGTCTCTAATTTGGTTTGCATATTTTACGTGGTTTAGGGTTTTCGAGAGAGATCTAATCTACCTACGAACATGAACCACAACGGTGATACTAATGTTGTCAATAGAAGAGTAAATTGAATCTTCACTATAGTAGGAGAGACAGACACCCGCAAAGACTCTTATGCAATACAAGTTGCATGTCGAACGAGGAACAAGTCTCATGAACGCGGTCATGTAAAGTTAGTCCGAGCCGCTTCATCCCACTATGCCACAAAGATGCAAAGTACTCAAACTAAAGACAACAAGAGCATCAACGCCCACAAAACCATTGTTTTCTACTCGTGCAACCATCTATGCATAGACACGGCTCTGATACCACTGTAGGGATTCGTTGCATAGAAAACAAAAAATTTCCTACCGCGAACACGCAATCCAAGCCAAGATGCAATCTAGAAGATGGTAGCAACGAGGGGATGATCGAGACTCACCCTTGAAGAATTCCAAAGCCTACAATATGAGGCTCTTGTTGCTGCGGTAGACGATCACTTGCCGCTTGCAAAAGCGCGTAGAAGATCTTGATCACGGTGCCACGATCGGGCAGCACCTCCGTACTCGGTCACACATTCGGTGTTGATGAAGACGACGTCCACCTCCCCGTTCCAGCGGGCAGCGGAAGTAGTAGCTCCTCCTTGAATCCGGCAGCACGACGGCGTGGTGGCGGTGGCGATTGAGATCTCCGGCGGAGCTTCGCTAAGCGTTGCGGGAGAAGGGGAGGAGTGGGGCGGCTAGGGTTTGGGGAGAGGGGGTGGCCGGCTACCTTGGGGTGCGGCCAAGGTGGTGGTGTTGTGGTGGCCGGCCCCCTCCCCTTGGCCCCTCATTATATAGGTGGAACCCCCAAGTGTTGGACTACAAGTCTTCGAATAAGACCCCAACCCAAAAGCTTCCATGTAGTAGGGAAACCTACCCAAGGTGGGAATCCCACTTGGGGTGGGATTCCCCCTTCCATGTGGGGGGGTGGCCGGCCCCCTTGGTGGAGTCCAAGGTGGACTCCCCCCTCTAGGGTTGGCCGGCCATGGGGAGGTGGAGTCCCTCTGGGACTCCTCCTTCCTTAGTGATTCCTTCCGAACTTTTCTAGAACCTTCCGTAAAATCTTCCGGATCATTTTAAATTTTATAAAATGACTTCCTATATATGAATCTTATTCTCCGGACCATTCCGAAACTCCTCGTGATGTCCGGGATCCCATCTGGGACTTCGAACAATACTTCGAACTCCATTCCATATTCAAGTTCTACCATTTCAACATCAAACCTTAAGTGTGTCACCCTACGGTTCGCGAACTATGTGGACATGGTTGAGTACTCTCTCCGACTAATAACCAATAGCGGGATCTGGAGATCCATAATGGCTCCCACATATTCAACGATGACTTCAGTGATCAAATGAACCATTCACATACGATACCAATTCCCTTTGTCACGCGATATTTTACTTGTCCGAGGTTTGATCATCGGTATCACTCTATACCTTGTTCAACCTCGTCTCCTGACAAGTACTCTTTACTTCTACCGTGGTATGTGGTCTCTTATGAACTTATTCATATGCTTGCAAGACATTAGACGACATTCCACCGAGAGGTCCCAGAGTATATCTATCCGTCATCGGGATGGACAAATCCCACTGTTGATCCATATGCCTCAACTCATACTTTCCGGATACTTAATCCCACCTTTATAACCACCCATTTACGCAGTGGCGTTTAATGTAATCAAAGTACCTTTCCGGTATAAGTGATTTACATGATCTCATGGTCATAAGGACTAGGTAACTATGTATCGAAAGATTATAGCAAATAACTTAATGACGTGATCTTATGCTACACTTAATTGGGTGTGTCCATTACATCATTCATACAATGATATAACCTTGTTATTAATAACAACCAATGTTCATGATTATGAAACTAATCATCCATTAATCAACAAGCTAGTTAAGAGGCATACTAGGGACTCTTTGTTGTTTACATATCACACATGTATCAATGTTTCGGTTAATACAATTATAGCATGGTATATAAACATTTATCATAAACATAAAGATATATAATAACCACTTTTATTATTGCCTCTTGGGCATATCTCCAACAGTTTGCTAAACAAGTAACTCAAATATTTACACTATGATCCAATGATAGATATTTGACATTCTTGTTAAGAGATATCTCTTTCATGTTGAAATTCTTTGAACCTATTCAAATATTTCAGACTCCTTTCTCATCAATATCCGTATATTTATTATTGATTCATTGTCGGATGTTTTATGAAGTAGATGAATCTTCCACACACAACTATGCCCAGTGGATCATATACAACAACATGTGTGTTTCCAATAAGCTTGTTGCCCGTTCGACTTTTGGCATATGAACGGTGTTTTAGTCATTTTTTTCTTTTAGAAAAGGGTTTGCAAGCGTCAAACAATTTAAAATTGGTTGACTCCAAAAGTCCATATGGATGGAGTTTCTCCATGCGTTTCTTCCTAATATGTCTTAAACGGCGGTTCCACATTTAAGTGGAATTCATAGCATTTGCCTAATGACATATTATCGTCAGTGTTACGGATGTGTGTTTCACCATTAAGATTTATTATACCTTATCCATCATATATGGAGTACGGTCATAATTTGAACAACTCATCGCTTTCATTAGACCAGAACAAAGTAACCATTATTGAGTTCTTAGAACAAATCTCAAGGGCTAGGTAGAATTCCGACGATGAACACAATAACACTTTATTTCGCTCTACACATGCATTATTACCACATTCCTTGTCAGTCACTTAGGCCATTGTATTCTTTCATTGTGTTGTATTGTATGACATCTCATACCAACCAATCTGGTATAAATACCCAATAATTCCATTATGTGACCAATCAAAGAATACATGCATAACACGTATATCATCTATATACACCTGAGCTAGACTTTCTAGTATTTTCTTTATTTTTGCCAAATAATTTTGTAGTTTTGCTTTTGGTTTCCTCTTATTTCATGAAAACACTCAAAATCAATAGTGGTGCCAATTTTTCACAGGCACAAACTTCTAGGCATGCCAGTAAAATACCAACACCCTTGAATTCAACACTTTGAAGTTGATCATTGATGTCTACGTTCCCCCTCCTTTCCTGTAGACAGTGTTGGGCCTCCAAGAGCAGAGGTTTGTAGAACAGCAGCAAGTTTTCCCTTAAGTGGATCACCCAAGGTTTATCGAACTCAGGGAGGAAGAGGTCAAAGATATCCCTCTTATGCAACCCTGCAACCACAAAGCAAGAAGTCTCTTGTGTCCCCAACACACCTAATAGGTGCACTAGTTCGGCGAAGAGATAGTGAAATACAGGTGGTATGAATATATATGAGTAGTAGCAACGGTGCCAGCAAATAGCTTGCTGGCGTGTAGTTGATGGTGGTGGTATTGCAGCAGTAGTAACACAGTAAAACAGTAAACAAGCAGTAGTAACTCAGCAGTATTTAGGAACAAGGCCTAGGGATTATACTTTCACTAGTGGACACTCTCAACATTGATCACATAACAGAATAGATAGATGCATACTCTACACTCTTGTTGGATGATGAACGCATTGCGTAGGATTACACGAACCCTCAATGCCGGAGTTAACAAGCTCCACAATAATGCTCATGTTTAAGTAACCTTATAGTGTAAGATAGATCAATATAACCAGATAGATCACATCAATACCATCATAATGATAATTAACTCCACAATCTACAAGAGATCATGATCATAGCCTACGACAAGAACCACACGGTGCACACACTAGTCACCTTTACACACGTGCAGGAGGAATAGAACTACTTTAATAACATCACTAGAGTAGCACATAGATGAATTGTGATACAAAACTCATATGAATCTCAATCATGTAAAGCAGCTCATGAGATCATTGTATTGAAGTACATGGAGAGAGATTAACCACATAGCTACCGGTACAGCCCCGAGCCTCGATGGAGAACTACTCCCTCCTCATGGGAGTAGCAGCGGTGATGAAGATGGCGGTGGAGATGGCAGCGGTGTCGATGGAGAAGCCTTCCGGGGGCACTTCCCCGCTCCGGCAGCGTGCCGGAACAGAGACTCATGTCCCCCAGATCTTGGCCTCGCGATGGCGGCGGCTCTGGAAGGTTTCTGTGGTTTTCGTCGAACGCATCAGGGTTTCTGATCCAGGGGCTTTATATAGGCGAAGAGGCGGCGCAGGAGGGCTTCTGGGGGGCCCACACCATAGGGCGGCGCGGCCCCCCCTCTGGCCGCGCCAGGGTGTGGTGTGGGGCCCCCAGGGCTCCCCTCTGGTGGCTCTCGGGTGTTCTGGATGGTTCCGGGAAAAATAGGAACTGATTTCGTCCGGTTCCGAGAATATTTCGTTACTAGGATTTCTGAAACCAAAAACAGCAGAAAACAGGAACTGGCACTTCGGCATCTTGTTAATAGGTTAGTTCCAGAAAATGCACGAATATGACATAAAGTGTGCATAAAACATGTAGATAACATCAACAATGTGGCATGGAACATAAGAAATTATCGATACGTTGGAGACGTATCAGCATCCCCAAGCTTAGTTCTACTCGTCCCGAGCAGGTAAAACGATAACACAGATAATTTCTGGAGTGACATGCCATCATAACCTTGATCATACTATTTGTAAAGCATATGTAGTGAATGCAGCGATCAAAACAATGTATATGACATGAGTAAACAAGTAAATCATATAGCAAAGACTTTTCATGAATAGCACTTCAAGACAAGCATCAATAAGTCTTGCATAAGAGTTAACTCATAAAGCAATAATTCAAAGTAAAGGTATTGAAGTAACACAAAAGAAGATTAAGTTTCAGCGGTTGCTTTCAACTTGTAACATGTATATCTCATGGATAGTTGTCAACATAGAGTAATATAATAAGTGCAATATGCAAGTATGTAGGAATCAATGCACAGTTCACACAAGTGTTTGCTTCTTGAGATGGAGAGAGATAGGTGAACTGACTCAACAATGAAAGTAAAAAAGAATGGTCCTCCATAGAGGAAAGCATCGATTGCTATATTTGTGCTAGAGCTTTTATTTTGAAAACATGAAACAATTTTGTCAACGGTAGTAATAAAGCATATGTATCATGTAAATTATATCTTACAAGTTGCAAGCCTCATGCATAGTATACTAATAGTGCCCGCACCTTGTCCTAATTAGCTTGGACTACCAGATCATCACAATGCACATGTTTTAACCAAGTGTCACAAAGGGGTACCTCTATGCCGCCTGTACAAAGGTCTAAGGAGAAAGCTCGCATTGGATTTCTCGCTATTGATTATTCTCAACTTAGACATCCATACCGGGACAACATAGACAACAGATAATGGACTCCTCTTTTATGCATAAGCATGTAACAACAATTAATAATTTTCTCATTTGAGATTGAGGATATATGTCCAAAACTGAAACTTCCACCATGAATCATGGCTTTAGTTAGCGGCCCAATGTTCTTCTCTAACAATATGCATGCTTAACCATAAGGTGGTAGATCGCTCTTACTTCAGACAAGACGAACATGCATAGCAACTCACATGATATTCAACAAAGAATGGTTGATGGCGTCCCCAGAAACATGGTTATCGCACAACAAGCAACTTAATAAGAGATAAAGTGCATAATTACATATTCAATACCACAATAGTTTTTAAGCTATTTGTCCCATGAGCTATACATTGTAAAGGCGAATGATGGAATTTTAAAGGTAGCACTCAAGCAATTTACTTTGGAATGGCGGAGAAATACCATGTAGTAGGTAGGTATGGTGGACACAAATGGCATAGTGGTTGGCTCAAGGATTTTGGATGCATGAGAAGTATTCCCTCTCGATACAAGGTTTAGGCTAGCAAGGCTTATTTGAAACAAACACAAGGATGAACCGGTGCAGCAAAACTCACATAAAAGACATATTACAATCATTATAAAACTATACATCGTCTTCCTTGTTGTTCAAACATCTTACTAGAAATTATCTAGACCTTAGAGAAACCAAATATGCAAACCAAATTTTAGCATGCTCTATGTATTTCTTCATTAATGGGTGCAAAGCATATGATGCAAGAGCTTAAACATGAGCACAACAATTGCCAAGTATCACATTACCCAAGACATTTATAGCAATTACTACATGTATCATTTTCCAATTCCAACCATATAACAATTTAACGAAGGAGAAACTTCGCCATGAATACTATGAGTAGAAACCAAGGACATACTTGTCCATATGCTACAGCGGAGCGTGTCTCTCTCCCACAAAGTGAATGCTAGGATCCATTTTATTCAAACAAAACAAAAACAAAAACAAACCGACGCTCCAAGAAAAGCACATAAGATGTGACGGAATAAAAATATAGTTTCAGGGGAGGAACCTGATAATGTTGTCGATGAAGAAGGGGATGCCTTGGGCATCCCCAAGCTTAGACGCTTGAGTCTTCTTGATATATGTAGGGGTGAACCACCGGGGCATCCCCAAGCTTAGAGCTTTCACTCTCCTTGATCATGTTATATCATCCTCCTCTCTTGATCCTTGAAAACTTCCTCCACACCAAACTCGAAACAACTCATTAGAGGGTTAGTGCACAATAAAAATTAACATATTCAGAGGTGACACAATCATTCTTAACACTTCTGGACATTGCATAATGCTACTGGACATTAGTGGATCAAAGTAATTCATCCAACATAGCAAAAGAGGCAATGCGAAATAAAAGGCAGAATCTGTCAAAACAGAACAGTTCGTATTGACGAATTTTAAAATGGCACCAGACTTGCTCAAATGAAAATGCCCAAATTGAATGAAAGTTGCGTACATATCTGAGGATCATGCACGTAAATTGGCTTAATTTTCTGAGCTACCTACAGGGAGGTGGACCCAGATTCGTGACAGCAAAGAAATCTGGAACTGTGCAGTAATCCAAATCTAGTACTTACTTTACTATCAAAGACTTTACTTGGCACAACAAAACACAAAACTAAGATAAGGAGAGGTTGCTACAGTAGTAAACAACTTCCAAGACACAAATATAAAACAAAGTACTGTAGCAAAATAACACATGGGTTATCTCCCAAGAAGTTCTTTTCTTTATAGCCATTAAGATGGGCTCAGCAGTTTTAATGATGCACTCGCAAGAAATAGTATTTGAAGCAAAAGAGAGCATCAAGAGGCAAATTCAAAACACATTTAAGTCTAACATGCTTCCTATGCAAAGGAATCTTGTAAATAAAAAAGTTCATGAAGAGCAAAGTAACAAGCATAGGAAGATAAAACAAGTATAGCTTGAAAAATTTCAGCACATAGAGAGGTGTTTTAGTAACATGAAAATTTCTACCACCATATTTTCCTCTCTCATAATAACTTTCAGTAGCAACATTAGCAAACTCAACAATATAACTATCACATAAAGCATTCTTATCATGAGTCTCATGCATAAAATTATTACTCTCCACATAGGCATAATCAATTTTATTAGTTGTAGTGGGAGCAAATTCAACAAAGTAGCTATCATTATTATTCTCATCAAGTGTAGGAGGCATAGTATAATCACAACAAAATTTACTCTCCATAGTAGGTGGCACCAAAAGACCACTATCATTATAATCATCATAAATAGGAGGCAAAGTATCATCAAAGAAAATTTTCTCCTCAATGCTTGGGGGACTAAAAATATCATGCTCATCAAAGCCAGCTTCCCCAAGCTTAGAATTTTCCATATCATTAGCAACAATGGTGTTCAAAGCGTTCATACTAATATCATTGCTACTAGCATGCAAATAAGATTCCATGGGTTTTTTAATTTTCGCATTAAACCATTCATGTCTTGACTCAGGAAATAGAATAAAAAGCTCACAGATGTTGTCCATTATGCCTTACTAGTGTAAACAAGAAACAAAAAGATGCAATTGCAGGATCTAAAGGAAATAGCTTCGAGCACAAACACAATGGCGCCCGAAAAGTACTTTACACAGGAACCGGAGTATGAGTGCCTTTTACCTTTCCTCCGGCAACGGCGCCAGAAAAGTGCTTGATGTCTACGTTCCCCCTCCTTTCCTGTAGACAGTGTTGGGCCTCCAAGAGCAGAGGTTTGTAGAACAGCAGCAAGTTTTCCCTTAAGTGGATCACCCAAGGTTTATCGAACTCAGGGAGGAAGAGGTCAAAGATATCCCTCTTATGCAACCCTGCAACCACAAAGCAAGAAGTCTCTTGTGTCCCCAACACACCTAATAGGTGCACTAGTTCGGCGAAGAGATAGTGAAATACAGGTGGTATGAATATATATGAGCAGTAGCAACGGTGCCAGCAAATAGCTTGCTGGCGTGTAGTTGATGGTGGTGGTATTGCAGCAGTAGTAACACAGTAAAACAGTAAACAAGCAGTAGTAACTCAGCAGTATTTAGGAACAAGGCCTAGGGATTATACTTTCACTAGTGGACACTCTCAACATTGATCACATAACAGAATAGATAGATGCATACTCTACACTCTTGTTGGATGATGAACGCATTGCGTAGGATTACACGAACCCTCAATGCCGGAGTTAACAAGCTCCACAATAATGCTCATGTTTAAGTAACCTTATAGTGTAAGATAGATCAATATAACCAGATAGATCACATCAATACCATCATAATGATAATTAACTCCACAATCTACAAGAGATCATGATCATAGCCTACGACAAGAACCACACGGTGCACACACTAGTCACCTTTACACACGTGCAGGAGGAATAGAACTACTTTAATAACATCACTAGAGTAGCACATAGATGAATTGTGATACAAAACTCATATGAATCTCAATCATGTAAAGCAGCTCATGAGATCATTGTATTGAAGTACATGGAGAGAGATTAACCACATAACTACCGGTACAGCCCCGAGCCTCGATGGAGAACTACTCCCTCCTCATGGGAGTAGCAGTGGTGATGAAGATGGCGGTGGAGATGGCAGCGGTGTCGATGGAGAAGTCTTCCGGGGGCACTTCCCCGCTCCGGCAGCGTGCCGGAATAGAGACTCCTGTCCCCCAGATCTTGGCCTCGCGATGGCGGCGGCTCTGGAAGGTTTCTGTGGTTTTCGTCGAACGCATCAGGGTTTCTGATCCAGGGGCTTTATATAGGCGAAGAGGCGGCGCAGGAGGGCTTCTGGGGGGCCCACACCATAGGGCGGCGCGGCCCCCCCTCTGGCCGCGCCAGGGTGTGGTGTGGGGCCCCCAGGGCTCCCCTCTGGCGGCTCTCGGGTGTTACGGATGGTTCGGGAAAAATAGGAACCTGGGCGTTGATTTCGTCCGATTCCGAGAATATTTCGTTACTAGGATTTCTGAAACCAAAAACAGCAAAACGAGGCGGCACTTCGGCATCTTGTTAATAGGTTAGTTCCAGAAAATGCACGAATATGACATAAAGTGTGCATAAAACATGTAGATAACATCAACAATGTGGCATGGAACATAAGAAATTATCGATACGTTGGAGACGTATCAATCATCACATGAGAAGCGTTCTTCTAGATTTCACTATTAGCAATATCTTAATGTGATGAACAATTCACTCAAGTTTTATCCATCCCATCATGACAACTTTATGATGAAGCTACTATGGCTCATATGGATTAGATACAACATTAATTTTAGTGCCCAACTAGTTGGAGGATTGTGACGCCTAGTGTCTTCAACCTTCGTACATTCCCATACAGCTTATGAGTTTATGTAGTCTCATTAAATCACACTATATCATCTTGTAACGAAAACAAGGTCTTAGATATCGAATATATCTCACACCTTTCTAACTTATGAAAGCAAAACCTTTTCAACTCCTTGCGTCACCAAACTTCTCAAAAAAATTTAAAATAGGTTTTCACGGAGACAAGATGATTTTAGACACTAATTGAAATCATTTCTCTAATAGATTTTAAACCTAGTGGAGCGTTTTGAGGTTTACCAAAAGTTTGCTATAGGATTTAATCATTTCTTGACCTTTCAAATTTAACAGTTCTCTCTATCTCAATGACAAGCCTAGCGCATACATAACAGCTGTCAATTCTACAAAGTTTAATTCAAATACAATTTAGACTATGTTCAAGATAATTAGTTCAATTTTTAATCAAATTAGTAATGAACTCCCACTGAATTCAACACCCATCATAGTTGTTTAGTGGAACATGATCCCAATTCACTACACCAAGTCCAATCATCACCTGAGATGATGTAGTTTCAATGGTGAACATCAACATGTTGATCATATCATCCATATGAATCGTGTTCAACCTTTCGATTTCCTGTGTTCGTAGGCCATGTCTGTACATGCTAGGCTCGTCAAGAAAATCCAAGCATTTTCACGTGTGAAACATGTCTTACATCCGTTGTATGTGAACGTAGAGTATGTCACATACGATCATCACGAGATGCTTCAAAACGACGAACTTTTGCAACGGTGCATATGAGGGGAGAACACTTTATTATCTAAATATTAATATGAGTGATTATCTTATAATGCTATCGTCGCGATCTAAGGAATATAAGATGCACAACATGATAAACATCGCATGCATCGATAATGTGATATGATATGACCTTTTCTTCTTGTGCCTTTGATCTCCATCACCAAAGCACACGAGCATGATCTCCATCATCACCAGCATTGTGCCAAGGTTGATGGTTGTCCACCATCCGTAGCAACTATTACAACTACTAACTCATAGTAATGAAATAAAGCTATTACATGGTGATTGACACGCAGGTCATGAAACAATAAAGATAACCTTTAGACTCCTACCGGTTTCCATATTACAATATGGATCAACTCATACATCAAATATAATCACAATAACATAATGGCTATATCACATCACATGCCCCTGAAAAACAAGTTAGACGCCTCTAATTTTCTTTTCATATTTTACGTGGCTTGGGGCTTTCGAATAAGAACTGTGCTTACCTATGAACATGAACCACAACGTTGATACAATTTTCATCAAACCACCAATTGTAAATTGGATATCAACTATGGTGAGAGAGACAGACACCCGCAAAGTCACTTGTGCAATACAAGTTGCACGTCAATCATGGAGCAAGTATCATGTGCGAGGACATGTAAGGTTGGCCCGGGCCGCTTCATCCCACCATCCCATGAAATGCAAAGTACACATGAGAGAGACAACAACAAAAGAATCAACTCCCACAAAACCATTTTATTCTACTCGTGCAATAGATCTACGAATAGACGGGGCTTTGATGTCACTATTGGGGTTCGTAGCATAGAAAACAAAAATTTCTACCGCAAGAACAAATAAAACCAAAATCCAATCTAGAAAAAGGAAAGATCTAATCTATTAGATCTATGCAACTAGATAGATGAGAAACATACCATTGAAGATCCAAAGCGGTAACAAGATCAGATCTCGTGGATGATGTAGTCATACTCTTGTCGAACTCAAGTTCGAGATGAAGTCCTTCTAGTGGTGCAAGCGAGCAACACCTCCGTACTCGGTCACACGTACAATGTAGATGAAGACTTCCTATCCGTTCTAGTGGGCAGCGGATGTAGTAGATCCTCCTTATAATCCTAGCAACACGACATCATGGTGGTGGTGGTGGAGGAGAAGACCTTCAGGGCTTCGCCAAGCCTACACAGGAGAAGGAGAAAGAGAGGGTGGCGGCTAGGGTTTGGGGTGGGGTGGGGTGGGGTGGCCGGCCAGCCTCCTCTCCTCTCTTTATATAGGGAGGGTGCAGCCAAGGTTGCCTCCTTTGGCCCCACACATAGGACTGGCGCATGAAATGAAGGGGGGGAGAAATCAACCCTTCCAAGTTTGCTTCCCCTTCCAAATTTGCTCCCTAAATTGTGGGATTCAATCTTATTTCTCTATATTTGATCTTATCCCTTTAGGGCTGGATGGCTGGGCCATTGAGGGCTTTGTGGGCCTGGCCCAAGAAGCTAGGCTGCACTTCCTCGGCCCATGTAGCCCCTCCCAGGTCGTGGGCCGACTGGTGGCCTTTCGAAACCTTCTAGAAACATTCGGTCAAACACCGAAACTTTTCCCGAACCCGGAAAGTAACTTCCCTTATATGAATCTTATTCTTCGGACTATTACAAACCTCCTCGTGTTTACGGGATCCAATCCAAGACTCCGAACAATATTTTGTCTCCATATCATATTCCATATCTACTTAAACAACATCGAACCTTAAGTGTGTCAACCTACGGTTTGTGAATGATGTGGACATGATCGAGACACCTCTCCGATCAATAACCAACATCGGGACCTGGAGATCTATAATGGCTCCTACATGATCCGACATAACCATAAGAATTCGTTACGAATTCCCTTTGTCGTGCTATACTTTTGTTATCCAAGATTTGATCATCGGTATTTCTATACCTAGTTCAATCTCGTTACTGATAAGTACTCCATGATACGCCATTCATTGTGACCCAGTCACATGCTTGCAAGTTAATTGGATACCATCTCACCGAGAGGGCCAAAGTATATCTCTCAATAATTTTGATGGACAAATCCCACTTTTGATCCATGAGCTTCAACTCTTATTTTCAGAATACCCAATGCCACCTTTATAACCACCCAGTTATAAAGTAGCATTTGATGTCATCAAAGCATTCATCCAATGTTAGTGATTAACATGATCTCATGGTCGAAGGATTAGGTTACTATGCATTTGAGAGCTACAACAAAAGAACTTAATAACTTGATCTTATTGCTATGCTTAATATGGGTATGTGTTCATCATATCATTCTCCTAACGATATGATCTTGTTACTAACAACATATACTGTTCATTATCAGGAAACCATGATCATCAATTAATCAACAGTCTAGTTAAACGAGTGGCTTACTAGGGTTGTTTACAAAACACACATGTAACAATGTTTCCAATCAATACACTTATAGAATGAGATGTAAACATTTATCATGAACACAAAGATATAATAATAACCATTTTATTATTGCCTCTCGGGCATATCTCCAACACAGATCTGACGGGATAGTCTTCCAGTCTCTAAAGCCGGAGACTCCATGGAGGCCTCGCAACCGGATCTCCTTCCGGCGCCCCAATGCCAAGAAGCAGAAGACGCGTCCGTCGCAGCCAGATGCGAAGCAAAAAATGGCCGATTATCTTCTCGTTCAGGCGACAGTTCGCAGCCCCAACGACCCCATTGACTCGCCAGGCTTCGTGATGGCCATGAAAGCATCCAGAAAGGATATCCGGGCGATGGCGGCCGACGACGAGTTAGCGAAATGGTGGTCTGCCTCCGAAAGCAGTTCCATCATCGACCTGAAGGATGACATCACGAAGGAGGAGGAGGATGACAGGCATGATTGGAGTTTCTCGGCCACCAATGAAGATATCGGTGGCGACAACGGCATGGACGATGGAGACAACACTCGTGACTGGCACCCTTTGGACCGCCGCATCTAGTTTAGTTCAGTTAAGTAGTTTTAGTTACGATTTGTGCAAACTTTCTTTAAATCCTAGTTGTTTGAACAAAAAATTCCTATTTGAAAATCTCAAAAAAACTAAAATAAATTTTTTCATGTACATATTATGTTGATACTTACTTGTGTAAGTTTTCATGGAAAAATTTGATTGTATGTCACCTACACAAAAATGAAAAAAATGTTCAAATAACACTATAATGATTGGTTGTGCACTGTTCACAGGGAAATAGGAAATTGCATTTTCACATTTATCTGTAAGTCGCACATGGCTGATTTTTTTATACCGAAATCTGCACAAACAAGTGTCAACATAGGATATACATGGAAAAAATTATTTCTTATTTTTCTGAAACTTTGAAATAACATTTTTTTTGAATTTTCAATATAGGGTGCATGTGCACCCGAGAGCAAATTGTCCACCTCCGCCATCATCCTCCATTTCTTTCTTCGCGGGAGGGCTTTGCCAACTTTTGGCGTGCTTTGTCTTGACAGGGAGATATTGAGGAAACACAACAAAAATTGAGAAAAGGAGCCTGGGCGGATTTTTTTCCGCGCTATATTTTTCTTTGCCTTAAGTGTAATGTGATTTTGTACCATGTAGTCTCATATTTTGTTCCTTGCAAACACGATAGTTGTTTCACGGACACTACATTTTTGTTCCACATGCAGATTCGATTTGTCTGTCTGCACTATAATACTACCCAAATTGTATTGTGATTTTGTTCCTTAGTCTAATATGATGTTCCTTGCGAATGCGATAGATGTCCCTTGGACGCTACAATATTATTTCACATGTAGATTCGATTTGTTCCGTCATGCTATATTTTTTCCAAAACTGTAGTGTGATTTTGTTCAATATTTTGTTTGTTGTAAAGACGAGATTTGTTCTTTGGAGGCTGCAATATTGTTCCATCTGCAGTCTTTCTGAACCAGTTCAAACGTATTGTTCAACTTTTACTGTCATACTAGTTGTCTATGAAGATTTTGACTACTCCCTCCATCTATTAATAGATGTCGGGAGGTTTATCTAAATTCAAATGTATCTATGTACTAAAAGATGTCTAGATACATTCGAATTTACATAAACTTTCGACATTAAAAAATGGACAGAGGTAGTAGTATATATACCCCATCCAGCCCCGGCAAGTAAAAGGTGTGGTTGGAAAAAAATTAACAAACAAAATAGTTAAGTTTCGCGTAGATGGGCAGTTAGTTAGTTTAATTCGGCCTAGTGGGCTATCTGGCCCTGATTATCAGTGTGTGGGCACTAGGAAGGAACGCCCGCTTAAACTCATTTTTGCCCTTATACATAGATTGGGCCAAAATCTAGAGTGGCCTCGCTCTTACACCATTCTACACCACTAAAGTTAATGCTCGATGATCAAAGGGACAAACAGATCATCCCTCAGCGTTACTGGACAAAGTGCGCACCGTAAAGAAAAGAAACTATATGGGTGTGAATATATTTAGCTCAACTGAGAATTAATTCAATTCTTAATCAGATGGTTATTAAATTACAACTTATGACTAGCATGAATCACGGAGTAAATCTAACAGTTTGGAGCATTTTTATTAGTTGCATTTCTATTTGCAAATGAAAAATCACAGTTGCAACTTGATTTTTTTTATTTGTTTGAGAGTAGCTTTTATCACGTTTACCACGCGATGGTTGCAACTTGACTTGCAACTGAAAAAAACTTAATTATAACTCAACTTACAATTCATATGCATGATATGCATGAATCACGATGTAAATTAAATAGCGTCCGAACTTAGTTTCCAACTAGCTGAGAACTAATAAATCCCAATATAATCTCTTCATTCGAAGTTAGTTGTTGCCTTTATTTCTTTATTCAATAAAAATAGGCAAAATAATCCTTACAAGCGTACAAACTGAAACCGATAACCGGGTACATGCCTTAAACTCAAAGATGAGCCGCCAGCAGATGGCATGCGTATGCTTGCAATGACTACTTTTTTGAATTGTATATGCTTCCTGGGACCTGGTTTTGTCGTGTGTATCCACGTCCTAGACGATTCTCATGTCACCTTCAGCCTTGGACGCATTTTGGAAACGTTCTAAATTATTTGTATGGGGCCGCACATATAAAATCGGCCATGACACGTCTATCATCAGTTTGGGCCGGGAACCTGCCAAACAGCTCGACGTACAACTTTTTGTAGATATTTTATTGATAGGAAACGTAATTTACATAGATTAAAGATATAAAAAAACATAAAGAAGGGTCGAGACCCAAGTATATTCTAGTGGTCGTCTTCGTTGTCCTTCGTAAGGTCCACAATGTCCAGCATCTTACACACGACCAGTTGGGTCCCAACGTGGGCAGATCATGGACCGGCGGAGGAGGATGAAGGAAGGCCGGTTCAGCCGGTGGTTGTTGTGCCCACAGACAGTTGGGCACCCATGACATCAGTGGATACGCCGCTGGTGGAGGCGGAGGGTAGGACTGGACTGGTGCGAGCCACTAGTCTCATGGCGCTGGAGGTGGCATCCGTGAGACATCCATGGCATCCCTTAGGACTTCCTCCTAAGACGGGCCCGATGGCATGAACATTGCAGCGTATAGCGCAACATCGCTTGTGGTGGAGGTGCCTACTCCTACAAATCCCTCACGGCGAGCCTCATGGCCTACTTCTCAACCACGCCTTCCGGCATTAGGGGAAGCTAGTCCACCTGGCCCTCTTCCTTGGCTTTCTCTACGAGGTAGCCGAGATAGTCTCGGCGTCGTCCGACTCCTCATCTCCTGGGATTTGGTTTCTGTCGGCCGCTTCCATGTCCTCCTGCTCCTCCTCCTCCTCCCCACTTCACCAACGCGAGCAGAGCGCCGTAGTTGTACTGATCGTTTCCTAGGAACCCTGATCGACGCCTCAGATCCCTTGCGAGATGCCCTAATGAGTCCCACAGCGGTGAGATGATGCAGTATGTGTGGTAGGCGTGAACACGTCGGCGCGGATAAACTGGTCACTTTGCATCAGGACACTCGGCTAAGATTTTACCTACTTTCTATCTGTGTGAATCGAAACAAACATGTTACATCCCTTCGCGCTAGGTCGATGGAGATGCATCACACTCGCGCGCGTTCACCGAGTACTAACTCGATCCTCTTGGCGGTTGTGGCCGCAAATGATGAATCCATAGCAAAGTCTTTTTTATCCGTGAAACAAACATGTTTCATCCCTTTGCGTCGGGTCGATGGAGATGCATACATCCGTGCGCGTTCGCCGAGTACTGGCTCGATCCTCTTGGCAGCTGTTGCCCGCGAATGATGAATCCATAACAAAGATGTTATAAAGGTGACAAGAAAATAAGGAAGAATAAAAATGAAATCACAAGGAAGATACAAGATTTCAACATGGAAAACCCCTCCAAGAAAGAGGGGAAAACCAAGGAGGCCAGCTCAAAATTTCACTATATCAGGGAGTATTTACAAACACCGTGAGTTATCTTATAATCTAATAAATTCTAGGTGGCGGCTTACCAAGAGGTACACATAAGCAGTGATGACGACCTCGCTATGTTTCGGTCCAATCCTACCCAGTGATGGGTCTCGCTCCCCTCGTCGGATGGTAGCCTCCTTTTTATATAAATTTAGATCACAACATAACAAAGGACTTTTCTTCATCCCTTTGCACTTTATCAACACAAACTTGTCTACGATACTCCTACTGTGTTAGTAATATTTCTTCCTTGTCGTCTTGGAATCTTACACCGCCAGCTTCCAACGGTTGGCAGAAAAGACGGCCGTTGATCGATCTCACTGCTGTTGGATAAGTACTACATAGCATCTCTGTTTACGATAAGGAAAATCAAGTCGTGTGATGAGCCGTACTCTGTTTGGGATCGCGCGGTGCTCTTAATTCTGCCATCGGAGTCCTCATGACACGAGCAAGTTATAACACGACGGCCTCTTCATTCCCCCGGTCGGCTGGATAACGTCCCTGTCCCCGTCGATTGTCATGCCAAGATCGATCGATCGCCAACCCATCCCTGTTTAATTACCTAGTGATTAGCTGCCAGCCCACCGCCCCGTTCATGTGTCTCATCCTTCTCCCATCCCGCCGAAGACAGGCATACCTGACGCGCATCCCGACAAGCTAAGGCAGATGTCATCTTTTCGAACTGGCTAGTAGTTTGAATGGCTCGATTCGTGGGTTGTAATTGGATCCTATCTGATTAGATTTTATCATTATTATATTCTATATATCATATTTTCTTAGCGGATTGAGAGCTTATCGAATAATGACAAGTTGAGGATTTCAATATAGATATATAATTATATATGAGACAGAGTTCATGGCAAAAATGGAGCAGACAAAGGTCAGAAAAATTAATCGGATACATACATGTATAAGTATATCGGCAAAGAAAACAACCAATCTTCCTTTGATAAAACATGTTTAACCAAATACTCATAAAATAACACAACAACATAAACATAGTAGGTTCATATGGATGAAATACTAGAAACATAAGGGCAAGGATAACATCAATACATTCTCGAATTTTTTTTATTTTCATTCTCGAAAAAAATAGCCTAGTATCCTAATAAAGTTGGACTCCGTATTCGATAGACTGACTACGAGATCTCGAAAAAAAATAGACTGACTACGTAAGTGAGATCGATATTGTTCACGGATAAACTCGGCAACTCACTAGCTACTTAATTACAATCTAAATTAGATTCGACATTTAGAATTAAAATCAGATTATTAAGATAAAAACCGTCGGATAATCTAAATATTTTGGAATACAAATATTCGGATCCTATTTGCCATGACATACCCTAGAACATATCAAGCGTTCAAATTCGAAATCAAATATTCTTATCCGTCAGATTTTTTTAAATCGGATACATATTCTATAAAATGGATTGGAAGACAAATTCGTTGCGAAAATTATCATATCTATTTACACAATCCTATTTCTACGTTGGCGGTTCGAGGCGCAGAGCTGTGGCGTCATATTGCATGCCCGGCTACCTCAGCCATCATTGCATTCCTGCAAGAATGCGCAAGCAGATGAAATAAACAACGTAACACTGTATGCGTGCATGACTCCAGGTGGATTAATTCAACGCATATACTATGTGCGTCCGCATCCGAAGATTTGGCGTTTGTGTTTGCTTACTACTGGCCAACAATTGGGGTCGAGTATCTATATTCAACGCGTCTCGTTCTAATTCGCTGCCTCCGTAATTTTGCGCTGCATTATCCATCCAATTTTGTTAATTGGCGGCACTACCAACCGAGTTCAAAACAAGAGATAACTCGATAGGGCCTTGCAAAAAGGACTATAGATATTATATTTCCATTTGATTGATGGCGAAAAAGACTGACTCGATCGAGACATAACGTTTAATTCTCAAGATCATAACAGTACAGATTGATCATCGTTCTATGCTCTTGCTCCCATTTACACGTGTACGTAAGATGTGTCAACTTGCAGTTCTTTTCCGCAGCTCGAAGAAAGAATGTTAGGCCTGCCTTTCCTAATGACTGGTTATTACCACGGTATCACATCAAAAATTGGGGTGGCACCATAGTGAATGACGAACTACTACCTCTATTCTGATGGAGAAGACTTATAAATTTAGCCAAAATTTAAAGCTTACAAAGTTTGACAATATGAAGAAGAAAATATAAATGTCTACAACATGAAACTAGTGTATTATGAACATATTTTTATGGTGAATCTACTAATATTGATTTGGTATCGTAAATTATCATATTCTTATCTATATAACACTTAGAGGATGGTGGCTTTTAACTAAATTTATAGGCCTTATTCGTTCAAATGTAGGAGTCAGATTGGAGTAGCTAACAAAAATTGTTATCATATAATAACACTCAGGCATATAGGGCTAAAATCATTAAATAATAGCTAGCTAAAGCATTCCCAATGCTTATCTCTTAGGGTGCTATTAAATCTAAAATGTTAACATGACACCATAATTAATAGTAAAAAATATTATCGTTTGTCTCTTAAAACAAAAGATAATATCAGAGCTAGCAGCAAAAGATAAGAGTATATAATTTTTTTTATATCATCAAATGTTATCTTTATTAATTATTCATGTAACAAAGTTGACTATAATATGGTTGGGTATGAGGTTAGTATTTGTTTTCATTTGATCTCTTTCTCTTTCTTAGCAATTCATGTACTCGTCAAACTTACACAAGTAATTTTTTTATGAAATTGCTCAAACTTACAAAAGCTTGACTTGGGAGAAATCCTAGAAATACACTTCTTTATGGACCGATGTAGTAGCTAACCTACGAATTTTGCACGTGATTATAGTAAAAAAAATACTCCTCTATCCTGTGCAACCATGAGCCCAAAATTAATTAGTGCAACTTCACTTAGGTACTAGTACAACTCTTGTCTCTTGAGATATGCTAAGAGTAATGCATTGAAAACTTCTTACTACTTAAACCACCAGCACAATTCAAGACGCAAGTTAAAATGAAAAGTAATTAACGCATGTCATGATCTCAACTCCCAACACGCAACCGAGAAACATAACAATTTGAGCTTATATTAGAGCATGGTTTGATGGTTAAGAGGGTTGTTGTACTCCAACATACCGCAAGTTACATGCCATGTATGTCTCATTAAGGTGTACTGGTGGCTGCGTTCTGACGAGAGGGAAGCATATGTGGTGAGTTCATCAATTCTAAAGCTCCACAACTTCGGTCTTCAATAGATGCCATGCTCCACGACACTTTTCACTAGACTACGGTTCCACTTTTTAACCGAGTTGAACTTTATTTTAGATTTAACTTGTGAATACTTGATAAAGTCTTAGTCGACTGAGACTTAGCAGTAAATGGATGAACAATGTGAGCCCAGCTAGTAGTCGCTCCGTTCCTCAAAACGCGACATATATTAAGTTAATGTATATTAGTTTGAACAATAATATTCGCAAAAATA
The DNA here is from genome assembly GCF_019359855.2 of Lolium perenne. Taxonomy (NCBI): domain Eukaryota; kingdom Viridiplantae; phylum Streptophyta; class Magnoliopsida; order Poales; family Poaceae; genus Lolium; species Lolium perenne. Next base: position 383,829,454 of record NC_067247.2, read on the forward strand.
AAGTTTGAACAATAATATTCGCAAAAATAAAGTTTGAATCATAATAAAGATTAAATATAAAATTTAAAATACCAAATCAATGTCAATAGATTCAGTGTTAATATAATTTCATAGTATGTCTATAGTTTATGTTTTTGTCTACAAAATTAGTCAAACTTACATGATGCCGACTTTTAACTAAAAATATACGTTTTGTCTATAGTATTACTCTGTTAACTAGTCCTCTATATAAGCGTTAGCACATACATGAATCATATAGGCAGCATGCACCATACATACATACATATACTAGCTGTGTAATTCTGTCGATATATGTACGCACCAAGACATGTAAGGATAAAGCAACGTAATATATATATAAGATATGACCATATGATCGATTATATCAAACTCTCGTGGATTAAGAATATCATGTATATGACCTGCGTTAGTCTCACAGTATGTCTTGTGCCTGAAAACATAGACGATATTAAAGGTTATAGAGAACATACAGTTCTATATATGAGCGTATATATGCATGCCTTACACTGGATTTCTTGCAGTAGAGGATGGCATCGTCGATGGCCGCGTTTGCATTGCCGTGACACCACTCAATGGCGCTGGCCGTGGACCCCAGCGTCGCGCTCGGCGCTGTCGGCGCGACGACCCTGGTCCTGGCCGGCCGCAGCGCCCTAACCTTCCGGTACAACGGCACCAAGAACCGCAGGTAGCTGGGAAGCACCTTCCGAGGCGGAGAAGACGACGATGACCGATCGGCCCACGGAGGCCGCTGCCTCCAGCTGAGCTTGCTGCCGGCGTCGCTCATCGCGCTGGTACACGACCTGAGCATGTTATGCGCTGTGTCGAACAGCGACGAGGAGTCCGACCACTGTGTCATGCTCGGTACGACGTCCACTCCATCGCCGTGTTCTTGCGCGACGCCGCCGGGTTCGCAGGGGAGGAGGTGTCCGCCTCGAAGGACCCGACTCGCGCTGACCAGCAGCGTCGGGGACTCGGTGCCATCGGGTACCACCGGCAGGTGAAAGTCGAAGTCACTGGTCATTGCTGTGGTCCCCCGCACGGTGAAGAGCTCGGCGGGGTACATGTCGATGACCGAGGACCCCGGGCTTCCGAACGCATGGCGGACGTCGTCGACGAGGTGCTCCGAGGAGGGCGACGCCTTGGCGGATTCGACCCACCCGAAGGAGATGCTGTCGTCGAGGTCCTGAAACGAGCTAGGCTCGATGAGTTGAGTCGTGGGTAGGAGCATGACGGTGGTGGCGTGGTCTGTAGGCAGGAAGATGCATCGGGCTGGGTACAGGTATATATATACAGGCGCGACTCGGTTTTTCCTAGCGGAACGGGTGAGGCACCAAGAATCTTTTAGCCACTGACTAATTCTAAACTATTCACTCCGTCGTTAAAACAGTCCACATCTAGGTTTTTCAAGGTAGGTTAAGGATTTTGTGTTTAAAAAAGCTATCCTCACTTCTTTAATGTCCGCACATCCAATAAGGTAAGTGCATGTAGACCATGTGCAAAATGCTGTTGATCATGATTTTGTGTGATGAGAGATGTAACTTTTTCTACTTTAAAGTGCAATTAGAGAGAGACAAGTACATTCTTTTAGGGATAAATTTTAAATCTAAAAGTCTACTTGTGGACGGAGGGAGTAAACATTAAGCTAACTATCACTTACGGTTACTATAGTATACTATGAAATACGTACTTACAACTCTTGAATACGCACGACTATACCAACGACGGTCACTCACAACAGTATAACGATGTATTTGCTAATGTGGCCTATTGGGAACCACATGTCAGGTGTCCACTATAATTTGGACCCAACAGCTCAAGCTTAGTCTTCTTACTCCTAAACTCCTTGCTTGGCCAACCACCCCCTCAGCGCTTCAGCGGGGAGCAGCTTGGAGAGGCGACCGCGTGAGTCGAACTCCTCCAGGAAGGACCACAATGCCGCCCTGTTGAAAATATAAGCAAACTACCGTATGATTTAACCTAGAAAAATAAATGACAAAGCATTATCATGGATACAATAATTAAACTAATCATCACATCTATTGTGTAAACACTAAAACTAGAAACTCTATTAAGATTTGAAAGAGGAAAGGAAAGATCATGTACGGTAAAACATGCGATGCAGCAACGACGGTGACAACAACAACGTTCACGTCGGTGTTGTTGCCCATGTTAAGGTTGTCAAAGAGTTCATTGCAGTCTGGGAAGAAGTCATTGCTGAACGATGTTGTGTTGCCCGTAGTCGCGCTAGAGCGTACCCCAAAAACCTGATCGCCTCCCACTTGTACATGTCTACGGGAGCTGGTTTTCAGAGGCCTACTATCCCATCCTTCGGTGCGCGCCAAAAGGTGATTGGTTCGTAGCATAGAAAACAAAAAATTCCTACAACAAAGAGGTCAAGATCTTATCTAGAAGAGGCATGCAACGAGTAAACCAAGTTCTAGAAGAACTCACCCTTGAAGAACGATAGTGTTAACGAGATTAATTCTCGTGGATGATGTAGATGAACACTCGCCTATCTCAATATTGTGAAGATCGAATACGACATTCGTTCCCTCGATCCAGCGGGCTAGCGGAAGTAGAAGATCCACCGGAAAATTCGAGAAGCACAACGGCGTGGTGATGGTGGAGAATCACTTGGGAATGTGATACCTTCGATCCGGATCACGGATTTTAGTATGATACGCTTTTTCCCTAGAAGACCTAGCTTTAATCGAATCTTAGGAAGCACTTCTAAATGGTGTAAAAGGAAACGTCTACAAAACTTGCTAGTGTATTTTATCTTCAGTTTACCGGACCTATCTAGTTTACTTTTAAGGGGGTTATGTTCAATGATGGAAATATGCCAGGGTTAAGGCTTCACCTGCAGCTATGCATACATATATAAATGAAGCTCATATGTGTAACAAATAAAGTTGAGATAAGAGATTTGTGAGTAGCACATCCGTAAATACTCTTGCCCCTAAAGCCAGAGGTAATAAGAGCCTAATGGTCCAACTACTATTCTTACAGTCGCAAGCAATAATAGTTATTAAGTAAATGAATACAGACCAAAGCCTAAAGCTAGATGATTGTGCTATGATCTCAAATGAATCACTAAACATGTACCGTTCCTTTCCCCTTTTTTCACTCAGGTTCCGCGGTAGCACGCCGTTCTCCACTCATTCCACCTCTTCCCTTGATCGACTCGAATGATATTGGTACCCGCAGATCATCAAGACGAGGCAAAGAGATAAGGATACAAGATTGCAAAACTCCTATTCAATTCCTACACATAATATAATATTAGATGCACATGAACGCTGTGAGGATTCACCCCAACCCGCAGCCTGTAAGGACTACTCACACATAATATCAAGATCAAATATAAAGATAGAAATCATTGTGCAAAATAGTTAGATTGAAATCGCAATATTATTACAATGGTCGCCAATTCTTAAGGAGATCTCTATTACAATGGTGATGGCTATGGCTATGGAGGAGATGGGAGATGGGATGGATGAACAATGGTGATGGATCTCCTTCGGTGTGGTGCAGATGGATCTGGTGGATGACAGATCTGTTTGGTGACTAATGGCTCTCTTTTCAGCGTCGGTCCCTTCACACCTTTTATAGGGTTTGACCTCGGGAACACATCGGCGAGTGGTACGGGCATACGGTATGAGCGGGACTTGCCCGTACCGATGCCCATTAAAGCTCTTGGAACCCCCTTTCCGAGCGTAGTCAACTCTGTCATGCTCCTGACGTGATTTTCTTCAGTAATTGCAGGTCCATTTGCCATTATGACACAATTTCCTGCACAACATCCAAAAATAGAAGAGATTGCACATCTTTGCATTGATTAGGCATTAGTGGCAAGTTGAGAGGTAAACTTATTCAAATTCTTGACTTAGCTAAGGGTTTAAACGCGAGAAAATATGGCGTATTTCATAGCCATCAACTTCCCCAAGCTTAAACTTGATCGTCCCCGAGGAAGAAACAAAGAACCATAAGGAACTTTGTGTTTTAACCAAAACAACGAGAAAGTAAAGTCACTTACATGTGGTAGCCTTATGAGTCCATCACCTTTTCCATTTGAAAGCTTTGAATAGTTAAAGAAGTGCTAATAATATAATACAAGCATTGGTAACTCGAGGAAATCACAATAAAGATTATACGTATGAATAGCTAGTTGTGGAAGCAATTATTGCTTAAGTAGTTAACTCTCAGTTTGCCAAGAAACACTGAAAGTTTATTATCATCAATTTACGTATGAACATTCATGTCAAAAGAGGTATAAGCAATGAAGTATCTTAGTTACACCCACATCAATCGATCAAGGCTATCAAAACACTTACTATCCATTCATTGCATTTCAGGAATATATTCATCTAATAGTAGCGAGTCCATGCCAAGAGTTGAGAAGTGATATCTTTCAGATTTCTTTGACATTTTCCAAGTAAAAGTCATGAATGACTTTGTACGATTGTGACAATCATGGGGCCAGTGGTGCTAGTATCCCAAGAGTGCGTGATGACGCGTAAAGCACACGCCCGTTGGGAATCCCAAGAGGAAGGTGTGATGCGTACATCAGCAAGTTTTCCCTCAGTAAGAAACCAAGGTTATCGAACAAGTAGGAGATGAAGGCCACGCGAAGGTTGTTGGTGAAGGAGTGTAGTGCGGCGCAACACCAGGGATTCCGGCGCCAACGTGGAACCTGCACAACACAATCAAAATACTTTGCCCCAACTTAACAGTGAGGTTGTCAATCTCACCGGCTTGCTGTAAACAAAGGACTAAATGTATGGTGTGGAGAATGATGTTTGTTTGCGAAGAACAGCAGAGAACAATGTTTGCAGTAGATTGTATTCAGATGTAAAAGAATGGACCGGGGTCCATAGTTCACTAGTGGTGTCTCTCCAATAAGAAATAGCATGTTGGGTGAACAAATTACAGTTGGGCAATTGACAAATAGAGAGGGCATAACAATGCACATATACATATCATGATGACTACTATGAGATTTAATTAGGGCATTACGACAAAGTACATAGGCCGCTATCCAGCATGCATCTATGCCTAAAAAGTCCACCTTCGGGTTAGCATCCGCACCCCTTCCAGTATTAAGTTGCAAACAACAGACAATTGCATTAAGTATGGTGCGTAATGTAATCAACGCAAATATCCTTAGACAAAGCATTGATGTTTTATCCCTAGTGGCAACAGCACATCCACAACCTTAGAACTTTCTGTCACTGTCCCAGATTCAATGGAGGCAGGAACCCACTATCGAGCATAAATACTCCCTCTTGGAGTTACAAGTATCAACTTGGCCAGAGCCTCTACTAGCAACGGAGAGCATGCAAGATCATAAACAACACATATATGATAGATCAATAATCAACTTGACATAGTATTCCATATTCATCGGATCCCAACAAACACAACATGTAGCATTACAAATAGACGATCTTGATCATGATAGGCAGCCCACAAGATCTAAACATGATAGCACAAGAGGAGAAGACAACCATCTAGCTACTGCTATGGACCCATAGTCCAAGGATGAACTACTCACATATCAGTCCGGAGGCGATCATGGTGATGTAGAGTCCTCTGGGTGATGATTCCCCTCTCCGGCAGGGTGCCGAAGGCGATCTCCTGAATCCCCCGAGATGGGATTGGCGGCGGCGGCGTCTCTGGAACTTTTCTCGTATCGTGGCTCTCGGTAATAGGGTTTTCGCGACGGAGGGAATAAATAGGCGAAGAGGCAGAGTCGGGAGGCGCACGAGGGGCCCACACCCTAGGGCGGCGCGCCCCCCTTCCTGGCCGCGCCGCCTGGTGGGGTCGCCACCTCGTGGCCCCACTCCGTATCTCCTTCGATCTTCTGGAAAGCTCCGTGGAAAATAAGACCCTGGGCTTTTGTTTCGTCCAATTCCGAGAATATTTCCTGTGTAGGATTTCTGAAACCAAAAATAGTAGAAAACAGGAACTGGCGCTTCGGCATCTTGTTAATAGGTTAGTGCCGGAAAATGCATAAATATGATGTAAAGTGTATATAAAACATGTGAGTATTGTCATAAAACTAGCATGGAACATAAGAAATTATAGATACGATTGAGACGTATCAAGCATCCCCAAGCTTAGTTCCTACTCGCCCTCGAGTAGGTAAACGATAACAAGGATAATTTCTGAAGTGACATGGTACTATCATAATCTTGATCAACACTATTGTAAAGCATATGAGATGAATGAAGTGATTCGAAGAAATGGTAAAGACAATGACTAAACAACTGAATCATATAGCAAAGACTTTTTATGAATAGTACTTTCAAGACAAGCATCAATAAGTCTTGCATAGGAGTTAACTCATAAAGCAATAAATTCTTAATAGAAGGTTTTGAAGCAATACAAAGGAAGATATAAGTTTCAGCAGTTGCTTTCAACTTCAACATGTATATCTCATGGATAGTTGTCAACACAAAGTAATATGATGAATGCAAATAAGCAGGTATGTAGGAATCAATGCACACAGTTGACACAAGTGTTTGCTTCTAAGATAGAAAGAAGTAGGTAAACTGACTCAACATAAAGTAAAAGAAAGGCCCTTCGCAGAGGGAAGCAGGGATTACTCTTTGTGCTAGAGCTTTTTATTTTGGAAACATGGAAACAATTTTGTCGACGGTAGTAATAATTCATATGTGTTACGCATAAAACATCCTATAAGTTGCAAGCCTCATGCATCGAATACCAATAGTGCTCGCACCTTGTCCTAATTAGCTCGGATTTCCATGGATTATCATTGCATTACATATGTTTCAACCAAGTGTCACAAAGGGGTACCTCTATGCCACCTGTACAAAGGTCCAAGGAGATAGATCGCATTTGATTTCTCGTTTTTGATAAATCTCAACTTGAGGACATCCATACCGGGAAAACATAGAAAACAGATAGTGGACTCCTCTTTAATGCTTTAAGCATTCAACAACATATAATATTCTCATAAGAGATTGAGGATTAATATCCAAACTGAAACTTCCACCATGATACATGGCTTTGGTTGGCGGCCCAATGTTCTTCTCTAACAATATGCATACTCAAACCATTTAATCATGATAAATCACCCTTACTTCAGACAAGACGAACATGCATAGCAACTCACATGATATTCAACAAAAGTTTAATAGTTTATGGCGTCCCCAGAAACATGGTTACCGCTCAACAAGCAACTTATAAGAAATAAGATACATAAGCTACATATTCTTTACCAAAATAGTTTTTAAGGCTACTTTCCCATGAGCTATATATTGCAAAGACAAGGAATGAAGTTTTTAAAGGTAGCACGCAAGCAATTTACTTTGGAATGGCAGAGAAATACCACATAGTAGGTAGGTATGGTGGACACAAATGGCATAGGTTTTGGCTCAAGGTTTTGGATGCACGAGAAGAATTCCCTCTCGGTACAAGGATTTGGCTAGCAAGGTTGTTTGAAGCAAACACAAGTATGAACCGGTACATCAAAACTTACATAAGAACATATTGCAAGCATTATAAGACTCTACACTGTCTTCGTTATTGTTCAAACACTTTACCAGAAAATATCTAGACTTTTAGAGAGACCAATCATGCAAACCAAATTTCAACAAGCTCTACATTAATTCTCCACTAATAGGTTCAAAGTACATGATGCAAGAGCTTAACCATGATCTATTTGAGAACTCAAAACAATTACCAAGTATCAAATTATTCAAGACCATATACCAATTACCACATGAAGCATTTTCAGTTTCCAACCAAATAGCAATGAACGAAGCGGTTTTCAACCTTCGCCATGAACATTAAAAGTAAAGCTAAGAACACCAGTGTTCATATGAACGAGCGGAGCGTGTCTCTCTCCCACACAAGGAATGCTAGGATCCAATTTTATTCAAACACAAACAAAAATAAAAACATACATACGCTCCAAGTAAAGCACATAAGATGTGACGGAATAAAAATATAGTTTCACTAGAGGTGACCTGATAAGTTGTCGATGAAGAAGGGGATGCCTTGGGCATCCCCAAGCTTAGATGCTTGAGTCTTCTTGAAATATGCAGGGATGAACCACGGGGGCATCCCCAAGCTTAGACTTTTCACTCTTCTTGATCATATTGTATCATCCTCCTCTCTTGATCCTTGAAAACTTCCTCCACACCAAACTCAAAACAAACTCATTAGAGGGTTAGTACATAATCAAAAATTCACATGTTCAGAGGTGACACAATCATTCCTAACACTTCTGGACATTACCCAAAGCTACTGAAAGTTAATGGAACAAAGAAATCCATTCAACACAGTAAAAGAGGCAATGTGAAATAAAAGACAGAATCTGTCAAAACAGAACAGTCCGTAAAGACGAATTTTTTCGAGGCACTTAACATGCTCAGATGAAGAAGCTCAAATTGAATGAAAGTTGTGTACATATCTGAGGATTACTCATGATTTTTCGCAGATTTTTCTGAGTTACCTACAGAGAGATCTACTCAAATTCGTGACAGCAAGAAATCTGTTTCTGCGCAGAAATCTAAATCTAGTATCAACCTTACTATCAAAGACTTTACTTGGCACAACAATGAAATAAAATAAAGATAAGGAGAGGTTTCTACAGTAGTAACAACTTCCAAGACACAAATATAGAACAAAAATTGCAGAAGTAAAATAATGGGTTGTCTCCCATAAGCGCTTTTCTTTAACGCCTTTCAGCTAGGCGCAGAAAGTGTGAATCAAGTATTATCAAGAGATGAAGCATCAACATCATAATTTGTTTTAATGATAGAATCAAAAGGTAACTTCATTCTCTTTATAGGGAAGTGTTCCATACCTTTCTTAAGAGGAAATTGATACTTAATATTCCCTTCCTTCATATCAATAATAGCACCAACAGTTCGAAGAAAGGGTCTTCCCAAAATAATAGGACAAGATGCATTGCATTCAATATCCAAGACAACAAAATCAACGGGGACAAGGTTATTGTTAACCGTAATGTGAACATTATCAATCCTCCCCAAAGGTTTCTTTATAGAATTATCAGCAAGATTAACATCCAAATAACAATTTTTCAATGGTGGCAAGTCAAGCATATCATAGAGATTCTTAGGCATAACAGAAATACTTGCACCAAGATCACATAAAGCATTAAAATCAAAATCATTGAACTTCATTTTAATGATGGGCTCCCAACCATCTTCCAACTTCCTAGGAATAGAAGTTTCAAGTTTTAATTTCTCTTCTCTAGCTTTTCTGAGAGCATTTGTAATATGTTTTGTAAAGGCCAAATTTATAGCACTAGCATTGGGACTTCTAGCAAGTTTTTGTAAGAACTTTATAACTTCAGAGTGTTACAATCATCAAAATCTAAACCATTATGATCTACAGCAATGGGATCATTGTCCCCAATATTTTGAAAAATTTCAGCAGTTTTATCACAAGCAGTTTCAGCAGTTTTAGCAGTTTCAGGCAGTTTTTCACGCTTTGCATTAGGAATAGAAACATTGCTAACACCAATTATTTTACCATTGATAGTAGGAGGTTTAGCAACATATGAAGCATCAACATTACTAGTGGTGGTAATAGTCCAAACTTTAGCTACATTATTCTCTTTAGCAAATTTTTCTTCTCTTTCCCACCTAGCATGCAATTCAACCATCAATCTAATATTTTCATTAATTCGAACTTCGATAGCGTTTGCTGTAGCAAATGACTTAATATCTTTAGTTTCATTAGGCATAACTTTCAATTTTAAAAGATCAACATCAGCAGCAAGACTATCAACCTTAGAAGCAAGAACATCAATTTTACCAAGCTTTTCTTCAACAGATTTGTGAAAAGCAGTTTGTGTACTAATAAATTCTTTAAGCATGGCTTCAAGACCAGAGGGTACACTCCTATTATTGTTGTAAGAATTACCATAACCGTTACTATTATTAGAAGGATATGGCCTATAGTTGTTACCAGAATTATTCCTATAAGCATTGTTGTTGAAATTATTATTTTTAATGAAGTTCACATCAACATGCTGAAAGGACACGGATGTCGCCTAGAGGGGGGGGGGGGTGAATAGGTGGTTTAAAACTTTTACGAGATGGGCTTAACAAATGCGGAATAAAACTAGCGTTTACTTTATCAAGCCCAAAGCCTATATACTATGGTTCACCTATGTGCACCAACAACTTATGCTAAGCAATACAAGCAACTTATGTGATAGCAAGATATATAACTTCAAGCACGATAGCTATCACAAAGTAGAGTGCATAAGTAAGGAGCTCAGGTATAGAGATAACCGAGGCACGCGGGAGACGACGATGTAGCCCGAAGTTCACACTCTTGCGAGTGCTACTCTCCGTTGGAGCGGTGTGGAGGACAAGTCACTCCAAAAGCACGAGGGCCACCGTGTTCTCCTCGAGAATTCCCACCAAGAGGGATGTCCTCGAACCACTATGTAACCTTAGGGAGGTTACCGAACCCGCACAAAGCTTGGGGCTATCTCCACAACTTAATTGGAGGCTCCCAACAAATTGCCACAAAGGCCTTGCCCTTGAAGAATCTCCACAACTTAATTGGAGTCCCCAAGAACACCACTAAGATGCCACAAAGGCCTTGCCCTTGAAGATTCTCCACAACTTAATTGGAGTCCCCAAGAACACCACAAAGATGCCACAAAGGCCTAGAATCCGTCTAGGGTTCCAAGAACCCAAGAGTAACAACCTTCTTGTTTTCACCACCACGAATCACCGTGGAGAACTCAAACCGATGCACCAAATGCAATGGCAAGAACACCACAAAGTTTCTCAAGTCATTCTCTCTCAAATTCCAACAAAGCTACAAAAGCTATTGGGGGAATAAGAGAGGAAGAACAAAGGAATCCACAAAGAACACCAAGATCAAGATCTAGAGAGTTCCACTCACAAAGAGATGGATTTGATTGGTAGAAATGTAGATCTAGATCTCCTCTCTCTTTTCTCTCAAATGGGGGCAAGAATCATGGAGGGATTGAGAGATAGAGCAAGCTTCTCTAGTTCAACAATGGAGGAGAGAGAGAGTTAGAGAAGCAATAGCCCAAGGAGGAAGAAGGGGGGTATTTATACCCCCAAGAAAATCGAGCCGTTGGGCAAAACCAGGGCCGGATAATCCGGCCCAAGTTGGGGCCAGATAATCCGGCCCCCGGAAAATCAGGCCTCAGGGACAAAACCTGGCAAATATCCTGCCAAAAGTCCGGCCCCTGTCCAGAGCTGCTTTGCTTCAAGTCCTTAGCCGATTTGGGGGGGGGGGGGGGCGGATATTGTGGAAATATCTGGCCCTGGGGAAAATCCGGGCAAATATCCGGGCAAATGTCCGGCCCCTGACCAGAGGTATACTGAGCCAAATGGACTTGAGTCCTTAGCCAAATATCAAGGGCCGGATATTTGGCAAATATCCGGCCCGGAAAATCCGGCCTAGCAAACTTGTAAAATCAATATCTCAAGATTGGTAGCTCCGAATGGAGTGAAACCAATTTTGTTGGAAAGAGGACGACCAAGAGCTACCCAACAAAAATATGGAAACTAGTGGGGGGTGATTTTCTATTATTTTTAGAGGTGCAACACCTCAATATGAGAGACCAAGAAAATCACCAAACTCGAAAACGCAACAAGTGATCTATGCAAAATTCGTTTTCGATGAACTAGAGCTTGTCATGAGAATAAGCACAAGCTCTAAAACATCACATGGATAAGGTTGCACTTCATTTCTTCATTCTTCATCATGTTGATGTCTTGAAGCAACTTGAGGGCTCACTTCATCTTCATCTTCAAGACATACTTGACACTTGATATCCTTCATCAATTTCTTCTTATTGCAACCTTGAAGCCAACATATGGTTCATGAATTGCCTATGGACAATTCCTACAAATATAACTCAATGCAAACATTAGTCCATAGGGATTGTAATTAATTACCAAAACCACACATGGGGGCTCCATGCACTTTCAATCTCCCCCATTTTGGTAATTGATGACAATCTCTTTGAGAGGGTTTATATAAGGAATTGAAGTAGCAAGCACGTTGAATATATAGAGCAAACTCCCCCATAATATATGCATGTGTGAATGATCTTGACTTTCATTGCATATATTGGCATTCAAAGCCTAGTGCAGTTTCCTCTAACTATTCAACCATGCAAAGCAACAAGATGCAATGCAATAAAGGCACATGCTTAAGCACAAAGCAAAGACATAACCAAATTCCCGTAAACCCTCCAAACTTCTCCCCCATTGGCACCAATTGCCGAAATGGGTGAAAAATTTAAAAGGCCAATATAGTGAGAGTTCCTCCATAGCGTGTGCATTTCTCATAATTTGAGTGAAATCAAATGCACGTATCCAATGACGAATATTCGGAAGGAATCACACTATAGATAGGATCAAAGATTGCAAAAAGATAACAAAGACTAGAAGTTTCAACAAATGAAGCAAGCAACCAAATGAACCACAAAGAAGATACCAAAAGAAAGATAGATATTATGATAAGATCAAGAAGATTGCTCTAAATAATATGAGGAAGCTCCGCAAGGTTTGTGCACAAAACTAGACAATTTGTATTGGAGTATAAAGTGCACAAACATGGAATCATCACTCCCATAATATCATTCAAAAACAAAAGATACCAAGTGAATCAAACTCTAATGATCACCAAAAGATAGTGCTCTAAATCAAATAAGGAAGCTCCCCAAGGTACATGCATAAACTAAAATGTTGCATTTGAATACAATATGCATAACATGGAATCCTCACTCCCTCATTACCATTTAAAACACAAACATTTGCAATAGATCATAGATAGAAAAATAAGCTTAACACTTGCAACAAACAAATAGTTGAGCAACAAGTAAGAGGCACCATAATAAAAAGGCTCAACCAAGAGGATATGTGAAAGGCATGATAAAGCATATTATAAGACTATTACAAGGATGAGCAAAAAGCATCATCATAGTCTTCAATGAATTATATTGCTTAGCATGACCAATCAACACACAATAGATAAATAAGATATCAAAAGGAGATGTATCATCTCTTATGTGTATAAGTTTCTCTAAGTGGGAAATATCACAAAGATATTTATCCACAAAGAAACATGCACACACAGAATAGATACGCAAGAAAAATAGTATGATATCCAAGACGAAGTCATGCAATATACCAATAAGAATTTTTGCTTAATAGCATGGCCAAAGGATCAATTTTATCTTATTGTACATTCATGAACTTGAACCACAAACAACTAAAATACATCACAAATATCAACAAGGGATAGAAGATAGTTGGGATGCATTTGAGAAAGGCAACAAGTATCACAAACGAGGATATCAAAAGAAGTAACTAAATTTGCACTTTCATCTATATTGCACATGTGAGAGCCTTGAGGTATTGATATGCAATAAAATTTCTAGATAGGCATAGTTGGGATGGATGAATCATGAGCATGATTTAAAATACTTCCCAACAAATGCACTCATCTCAAATTACTCACATTCACAATAAAGATGTTTCATTAAGACTTTTGCAAGAAGCACAACATTTGCAAATAAAGAGATTCATGACAAGATGCAACCATAAGGTTGGATACAAGAAAAGTATGCATGAGAAGATACTTGTTACCAAGATAGCATTGGTGTGGATGTAGTAGATATGTGTTCGTTGACCATCCTAGCTTGCCTCAAGTTACCATTGAGTCACCACTTCTTTCCAAGAGTGAGACAAGCATTCAATGCATATCCATTGTACCTAACACAAAGGTAAGTACAAAATGGTCCCCAAACTAATTGGGTCCGAAGTAGTTAGACACACTACAACATATAGGACAAACTCCACAATTCTATGTGCATATAGATATGAAATTGAATTTCATGCACATATTAGCCAAATTAGGATTTGATGGAGTTTACCCTATATATTGGATCAAAGAAAGTGACACATGCCATAAGATATACATATATTAAATATGCATGTACAATACTTTCAAGGACCAAAGGAAGATACAATTTGGACAAAACACCAAATAAATCAATAGACAATGGTTGCCCAACTTATATCAAAGAATCAAATCAACACAAGATTGACTCCAAAGACTTATCTCATTATAAGAAGCTAATTAAGCCTAAGCACAAAGGAATGAGATAACCAACTCCCAAGAGAGCAAGGTTCCAACAAATAAACCAAACCCTCGACACTTTTTATGATGGCACAAAGTACCAAAAAGAAAATTTATGTCTCCCAAAACCAAATTTTTGATAATGATCAAGAGAAGTTTAAGCATTATAACAAATATAGGAGAGCTCCCCCAAGATTAGTGCATTATCTAGGATTTAGAATATGGATACAAAATGCACAAAACTAGGATCATGACGCTACCTATATCTACAAAAAATGCTAAGAAAGTTTGAATAGTCAAATTAGATCCATGAGATGCAAGGAAGACACATGGGAGTCAAAGCACAACAAATTCATGGCAATAAATAAGGCAATTTTAAACACAAGAGCCAATGTAGATATGATCAATAAATATCTACCTCATAATTGATTACCAATTGTCCTAGGACAAGAGTTATTAGGAAATATTTCCCGGTGGTAGTTTGTAAGTATACATAAGATCATATTTACAACGAGCAAAGCATATGGTAAAAGATAAGAGTTAACCATCATGCAAAGAAAGTCCGGCCCCTGTCCAGAGCTGCTTTGCTTCAAGTCCTTAGCCGATTTTGGAGGGGGGGGGGATATTGTGGAAATATCCGGCCCGGAATATCCGGCACTGGGGCAAATCCGGGCAAATATCCGGGCAAATGTCCGGCCCCTGACTAGAGGTATACTGAGCCAAATGGACTTGAGTCCTTAGCCAAATATCAAGGGCCGGATATTTGGCAAATATCCGGCCCGGAAAATCCGGCCTAGCAAACTTGTAAAATCAATATCTCAAGATTGGTAGCTCCGAATGGAGTGAAACCAATTTTGTTGGAAAGATGACAACCAAGAGCTACCCAAAAAAAATATGGAAACTTGCACTTCATTTCTTCATTCTTCATCATGTTGATGTCTTGAAGTAACTTGAGGGCTCACTTCATCTTCATCTTCAAGACATACTTGACACTTGATATCCTTCATCAATTTCTTCTTATTGCAACCTTGAAGCCAACATATGGTTCAAGAATTGCCTATGGACAACTCCTACAAATATAACTCAATGAAAACATTAGTCCATAGGGATTGTCATTAATTACCAAAACCACACATGGGGGCTCCATGCACTTTCACATGCTCTTCTTGAGCAACCAATGAAGCTAAAGGAACATTATTAGGATCAACATTAGATCTACCATTAACAAGCATAGACATAATAACATCAATCTTATCACTCAAGGAGGAGGTTTCTTCAACAGAATTTACCTTCTTACCTTGTGGAGTCCTTTCAGTGTGCCATTCAGAGTAATTGATCATCATATTATCAAGAAGCTTTGTTGCGGCACCCAAAGTGATGGACATAAAAGTACCTCCAGTAGCTGAATCCAATAGGTTCCTCGAAGAAAAATTCAATCCTGCATAAAAGGTTTGGATGATCATCCAAGTAGTCATTCCATGGGTAGGGCAATTCTTTACCAAAGATTTCATTCTTTCCCATGCTTGGGCAACATGTTCATTATGCAATTGCTTAAAATTCATTATTCTACTTATCAAAGATATAATTTTAGCAGGAGGATAATATCTACCAATGAAAGCATTGATACGTCTCAAACGTATCTATAATTTCTTATGTTCCATGCTACTTTTATAACAATACTCACATGTTTTATACACACATTACATCATTATTATGCATTTTCCGGCTGTCGGGGGGATGACCCCCGGTATGCCAAAGGCATGCCAAACCGGATGGTTTAGGCCATCAGAGTACCGGTTTAAAGGTTGAACCGGATAGCGAAGTTGATTCAGAGAATCATACCGGTATCCCAAGGAGGGGATACCGGAACTTGCTGAGAGCGTACCGGAATAACCGGAACAGGCTACACTGTAGCACGTTGGCAGAGACCAGTCAAAGATGCTCTCTAGAGCTAGAAGACAAAGATGAGCGAAGCACTTCAGCTTTAATCGAAGCCATGACGCCAAAGGCAGAGGATGACGTAAAGGTGCCGGAGGATGTCACGGCTTCTAATTAATGGCAAACCGGCATCACCGGTAGCCAAAGTAGCTTTGTAAAGTAGTTTGTCTAGTCAAAGATCCCATTAGGGTTTCTGGAGTTCCTTCCCTTGTAAGCCACCCTCTCCCCTATATAAGGAGAGGGGGCACAGCCCTTCGCGGGCACGAGACGATACCTTGTGTTGCATGACATTTCCCATCTTGTAGACAGAAACTTGTACGCACTGGTTATGAAGAAATAGAGAGATCTAGTGCTGTCCTTGTTCTTGTGTTCATCATCTTCTTCCTTCGGCCAAAGCCAAGTTCTTGAGGAATCCATCCGGAAACCTCTCCATCCACAACACAAACCCTCCCCCGAATCTTCTAGCGTCCATTCGGCCCCAATTTAAGCCATCCCATGGCATCTGTCTGTTCACCACGACGACAGTTGGCGCCCACCATGGGGCCAGCAGCGGCGCTTGCTGGAGTTCATATTCGGGCGGGCCTCCTCACCGTCGGCGGCGAGCGTGTCGTCACCGCGCTCGTCAACCGCATCCGTGACATGCGCTTCATCAATGACAACACGGCTGCTTCTCCGATGGAGGTAAGTTCCCCAAGAACGGCCGCGTCATCGAGTTCGGGAGCATCCCCGTCTACTACGGCACCGTTCCTGAGCGCCAGTGCCTCTCGCCGGTGCTGGTGGCACCGGACCCGCCAAGATCCGCGCTTCGCGGCGACCGCGCCGCCGGCAGCGTCGAGGTGCTGGTCGTTGGCGCGGGCGACGCCGACAAGGGAGTTGCGGCAGAAGGCGTTGGCCGGACGAAGTCCACGCGCACGGCCAAGCCGCCAACCGAGTGCGACCAGGAAGTTGCGGGAGCTTCCGCACCACCACCGGAGACTCCGCACCAAGCGGCCATGAGCGTCCTCGCTACGCCCATCGCGCAGAACATCGACCCAGCAGCGGCTCAGGCGGAGCTGGAGGCGCAGCGCCAGACGCTGCTAGCGAACGGGGCCAACATCGTCCGGGCGCAGCGCGAGCTGAACCTAACCCTACGTGAGTATAATGCTGCACATGGCTTTGCTTCTGTTAGCGCTCAGGCTGCAAGGATACCGGAAAACCGGCTTAGAGCTCGCAACCTAGATCAGGATTTGCGTAAGGAGATTCTTACCGGAAAGAGCACTTCTGCGTCGTTGAGTATGGTAGAGAAACCTAAGTATAGCAGTCCGGATAAAACCATAAAAGCTGCTAAGGCTGCAGTAGAGCTGTGTGAATCGCTTTCCTGAGACGCATTGGCAAAACAGCAAGAGCATGTCAGAGAGCTGCTTGACACCATCGAGCAGCAAAATGCTGAGCAGCTAGCCAAGTTGAACAGGGCTGCGACTTCAAAATCTGTGCATTCAACAAAGAATGCCGCAAGCAAGTCCCATGGGTAGGCATCGTCCCCCCATCCGGACAAGAGAAAAGAAAAAGAGGTGAATGCGCAGCAGATGACTGTGTATGATCCGGTTCTTGCCGGAAAACAACAAGCCGGGCGACACGAGGCCGGTAGAAAAAGCCAAGGGGCAGATCGTGGCTACGCCAGATACGGCAATGTCAGGGATGAGTATGCCGGTAGAGGTGAAACCGGGAAAAATTATCGTGTACCAAGAGCTGCTTATGCAGAGGAGGAAATGCCTCCGCCAAGGTACCGGCAGGCAAGGCCGCGGTACCGGAAAGATACGATGAAGCCGATTCAGCAAGCGAAAGAGTCGGAACCTACCGGAACCCTTTGGGGGAAAGGTTGGGAGAAAGAAGCCTACCAGACCGGGATGCGAGGCACAGGCTGGATAGGATGTATTTGTCTGAGAAGGTTGAAGCGGAAGGTCCTCCGGGTCCCAAGTGTTTTGGCCTGTGGATCATGAAAGAGGAACCACCAGTTCGCAACTTCACGTTGCCCCGTGACACGAAAACGTACGATGGTAGCACTAAACCGTAAGACTGGCCCGCAGATTACGTGACCGCAATTTACGTTGCCGGCGGCGGAGGAACTGTCGCTGGCGGAGGAAACCGGCGTTGGACCGTGAGAATTGTACCGTCTTTCCTGGTAGGGCCAGCGCGCATCTGGCTGAACAACTTGCCGGCAGGAAGCATAAACGGCTGGTTGGACTTCGAGGAAGCTTTCTTGAGCAACTTCAGCAGTACCTACCGGAGGCCAAACAGGTCGCAACATCTTGCTCTGTGCATGCAGCGTGCAAACGAAACAGACCGGGATTACCTGACCTGGTGGAACTCCACAAGGAACTCTTGTGAAGGGGTAATCGAAGCGCAAGCCATAGCTTGGTTTCGCAATGGGTGCAGAAGAGGTTCACCTTTGTGGCAAAAGCTACTGAGGAACATGCCAACAACTTTGGCAGAAATGATACGTGTGGCGGATAGCTATGCATTGGGAAACCCAATGCAACCGACAGTGCAGGCAGAGACAGCACAAACGAGCCAACCACACCAAGATCAATACCGGGATAACCGGCACAACAAAAGAAGGGAAGAATTCCCAGATCGAAGGTACGGTCCGCAGCAAGTTGCTGTTGTACAAGAGAATTCTGGTGTCAGCGGCAGCCAGTGGCAAAAAACCGGATCGCAGCCGTGGGCGGGTCCTAAGAAACAATGGGTTGAAAAAAAACCCTGGGGCCAGAAAAAGAACTGGCAAGAACATGCAAAATACACCATGGAAGCAGCCATGGACCAACCTTGCCGGTGGCACACACCGAATCCGGCTAATCCGTCTAACCATTTGACGAAGGATTGTTCTTGGACTAAGTACTTGATGTTGAAAGGTGCGGTAAAAGACGCGCAAGCACAAGGCTGTACCACGATACTACCACCGTCGCATGATATGCTGCATCAGCATCCCTTGCCACCACCACCGCTTACCGGAGCAAATGCTCTACCGGTACAGCCTCAGCCAAACCGGCAGCAGCACCAGCAAGTTCATCAGGTGGCTGATGGCAATGGCCAACCACCACCGCCGGCACCTTTGGGCCGGAATGTATACCAGGACCCGGACATGTGCTGTGTTGTGTTCGTTACTGAGCCAACTGACAAGCAAAGTTTATACCGCCGCTCCATGGAAGTGAATGCAGTGATGCCGGCAGTACCAAGGTACATGCTGTGGTCAGATCAGGAAATCACCTGGTCGTTCAAGGATCATCCAAAAATCATGCCTAATTCGGGTGGTTACGCTCTTGTTGTGGACCCTATCATGCATGGGCCTACGGCTCGAGTGCGGTTCAGCAAGGTGCTGATTGACAATGGAAGCAGCATAAACATTATGTACCGGCACACTATGCGTACGCTGGGAATCACTGAAAACATGCTGCAACCAACCCACACTACGTTCCATGGGATCGTTCCGGGTTTGTCCTGCTCGCCCATGGGAAAAGTTCAGGTGGATGTGTCGTTCGGAGGACGTGACAATTGCCGGGTGGAAAATGTTCTGTTCAAAGTGGTGGACCTAGACAGTCCTTACCATGCGTTGCTGGGGAGACCGGCGTTGGCCTCGTTCATGGCCTCAACTCATATGGCGTATCTCAATATGAAGATGCTGGCACCATCTGGACCCCTAACCGTTGTGGGAAACTACAAAATCTCACTGGAAACCGCTTCCGCCGGATCAAATCTAGCCGAATCGCTGGTAATCGCAGAAGAAAAAAGTAGAATGCAAACTGCGGTTGCGCTGGCTCAGTCCTCACAGTTGAGCTTAGCTGCAATGAGTGCCAACCTTGGCGCACCAACGTTCAAGCCAACCAAGGAGACAAAAGACATCGTGCTGGACCCGGCTTACCCTGAGCGCACCATTCGTATCGGTGCCGGTCTCAGTGAGGCATAGGAAAGCGCGCTCGTCAACTTCCTCCGTGAGAATCGGAATATCTTTGCCTGGTCTACTGATGACTTGGTAGGTGTTCCGAGGAAGTTGGCTGAGCACTCTCTGAATGTCCGGAAGGATGCGAAGCCGGTAAGACAGCCGTTGCGCCGGTTTGCTGAAGACAGGAGAAAGATTATTGGAGAAGAGGTGACAAAGTTGTTAGTTGCCGGTTTCATCCTGGAGGTACTGCATACTGAGTGGCTAGCAAATCCGGTGCTGGTCGAGAAGAAAAAAAAGGAGAACCTTGAGGCAAAAGCTCCAAAGGTGTGGCGCATGTGCATCGACTACACCAACTTGAACAAGGCTTGTCCGAAAGATCCTTTCCCTTTACCCCGGATCGATCAATTGATTGATTCCACTGCTGGTTGTGAACTGTTGTCGTTCTTGGATGCCTATTCCGGTTTCCACCAAATTTCGTTGAAAAGGAAGATCAAATAAAAACTGCATTTATCACCCCGCACGGGGCTTATTGCTATGTTACTATGCCTTTCAGTTTGCGCAACGCTGGTGCAACGTACCAGCGCTGCATGCAAAAGTGTTTATTTGATCAAATCGGTAAGAATGTGCAAGTCGATGTGGATGACATTGTGATAAAAACAAAGGTCAAGGAAACCTTGATCGATGATTTAAGGCAAACGTTTGATAACCTAAGAAGGTTCCGGATGAAACTCAACCCGACAAAATGCACCTTCGGTGTGCCAGCCGGCAAGTTGCTTGGTTTTCTCGTGTCCAGCCGGGGCATTGAGGTTAATCCGGTAAAAATCCGGGCCATAGAAAGAATGGCTATACCGCAAGAACTCAAAGATGTGCAAAAGTTACCGGAAGCTTGGCATCGCTAAGCCGGTTCATAAGCAGGTTGGGAGAAAAGGCCCTACCGCTCTATGCTTTGATGAAAAAATCCGATACTTTTGTCTGGACCCCTCAGGCAGACGCAGCGTTCAAAGAGCTAAAAACAATGCTAGCTACAGCGCCGATATTGGCTTCGCCTCTAGAAAGAGAGCCTATGATGTTGTATATAGCAGCAACAAATCGGGTCGTGTGTGTGGTGGTTGTAGTTGAAAGAGAAGAGGAAGGAAAAACCGTCCAGAGACCGGTATACTACCTGAGCGAGGTGCTCTCCCTCTCAAAACAAAACTACCCTCACTTCCAGAAAATGACTTATGGAGTGTACATGGCCGCCACAAAGCTCAAGCACTACTTTGAAGAGCATCCCATGAAGGTAGTGAGCGAGGCACCAATCTCCGATATCATGGGCAACAAGGACGCTAGCGGCAGGATTGCCAAGTGGGCGATTCAGGTATCACCATATGTACCGGACTATGAAAGAAGGGACGCCATAAAGTCACAGGCTTTAGCTGATTTGTTGGTTGATTGGGCGGAAATGCAATACAAACCGCCGGAACACAAGGTAGAGTACTTGAAGATGCACTTTGATGGATCCAAGCTCAAGGAGGGTCTAGGCGCCGGTGTGGTGCTCACTTCGCCTAAGGGAGATCATCTCCGGTATGTTTTGCAAGTGCATTTCCGAGCATTGAACAATGTTGCTGAGTACGAAGATTTGATCCATGGGCTCAAGGTCGCAAAAGAAATCGGTGCGCACCGGATCATTTGCTATGGTGATTCAGATCTTGTAGTGCAGCAGTGTTCCGGAGATTGGGACGAAAAAGATGCCAACATGGCCTCATACCGGTTTCACGTGCAAAAGATTGCCGGATTCTTCGAAGGTTGTGAGTTTCACCATGTGCCGTGCGCAGAAAACGAAGCTGTGGATACTCTTTCCAAGCTAGGCTCCTCCCGGCAGGAAATTCCTCCCGGAGTAGCTTTGGCTCACCTAAGGACTCCGTCAATCAAACCAAGTCCGGAGTCAGAGTCCATTTTTGTACCGGAGTCACATGTTGTGCCAATGGATATTGACGAAGGAAACCCGGGGACTGTTCCGGTAAACTCGGGGAATAATCTGGTAGACCCGGGGACTGTGATGTCTAAGCCGGAAGAAGCTATGCTGGTGGACAATATGGAGATAGACGTACCGGTATTCCTAGTCCGGGAAACGCCAACTTGGGTTGAACCTATTAAGGAATTCCTAATCAACGGCACCTTGCCGGTTGACGAAAATGAGTCGAGAATGATCCAGAGAAGGTCCAAGGCATACACTATCATCAACGGTGAGGTGTACAAAAGGAGTGTTACCGGTGTCCTCCAGAGATGTGTGGAACCGGAAGAGGGAAAAGAAATGTTGGTGGAGATTCACCAAGGAGAATGTGGGCACCATGCCTCTTCAAGGGCCTTAGTGGCAAAAGTGTTCCAACATGGGTTCTATTGGCCCACCGCTTTGGAAAACGCTGAGGACTTGGTACGAAAATGCAACGGCTGCCAGCGGTACGCCAAGCAAAATCATACCCCAGCATCTGGCCTCAAAACTATACCATTGACATGGCCATTTGCTGTTTGGTGCCTTGACATGGTAGGTCCATTTAAAACCGCAAGGGGCAACATGACACATGTGCTGGTAATGGTGGATAAGTTCACCAAATGGTTGGAAGTGAAGCCTATCGCAAAGTGTGATGGGCATACGGCTGTGAAATTCTTAAAAGATGTGATCTTACGGTATGGATACTCGCATAGCATCATCACTGACAATGGCACAAACTTTGCTCAAGGTGAGTTCAAAAGGTTTTGTGAGGATAACAATATCCGATTGGACTTGTGCTCCGTCGCACACCCGCAAGGCAATGGCCAGGTTGAAAGGACAAACGCTCTGGTGCTTTCCGGTATCAAGCCAAGGTTGATTGAACCGCTTGAAAAGTCACCAGGATGTTGGCTAGATGAGCTACCATCTGTGCTGTGGAGCATCAGGACGACACCGAATCGGTCTACCGGATACACTCCATTTTTCATGGTTTATGGGGCAGAAGCTGTAATCCCAACCGATATCATTCATGATTCACCAAGGGTTCAACTCTATACCGAAGAAGAGGTAAAAGAGGCCCGAGAAAATGATGTGGACTTTGCTAGAAGAAGCAAGGGAGCTGGCTTTGGCAAGAACAGCCATATACCAGCAGAACCTCAGACGCTATCATAGCCGGAAGGTTAACCCGAGGGTTTTCCGGGAAGGAGATCTGGTGTTATGCCTAGTGCAGTGCACTGAGGGACGCCACAAGCTCTCACCCCCATGGGAAGGACCTTTCATTGTGAGCAAAGCTCTGCACAATGATGCCTACTACTTAATCGACGCACATGAATCGAAGAAAGGCAAGGCGGACAGGTCTGGAGAAGAAACCAAGCGGCCATGGAACATAGCACTACTGCGTCCTTTCTATTCCTGAAGTTGTGCTTTAAGAAGTTCCTTTTTGTACCTTAAGTACTATGAATAAAGATGCCGGCACCTCGAATGAATATCAGGGACTGCCTCTACCGAAAATTGCATGTAATGTGTTTATTTTTTCAGTTTACCGGTTGCTTGGTGAACATTTTTTCTTTCCGGTTTAGTAACGTGCTAAACCTACCGGAGTCTTCGACTATGCTGTTGTCCGCAGACCGGCTTCATGGCAAGCAAGATAAACCGGTCGGGACTAAGCACGTGAAACACGAAGAGGATGAATGGGAACAATCAATTCGGAAAAGTTTAACTAACCCCGGTTATACAGGTTTTTTGTGAATTTTTCGAATTTTTTCTAAGTTCAAGAAAATGCTTGCTTGGCAAAAGAACTTTGTAACTCGTACGCCAAAAAACCCAGAGAGGTAGGCAGAGGCAAAGCAAAAGAACCAAGTGTGCATCGGATTGGATGCCGAAACAATTCCGGAATCTTCACAGTGCAGGATCAAAGCAAACGATATGCAAAATGCTAAGTTAGCACATAAAACTTAACTTAAATGCTTACCGGTAAAAAGATACCGGCATAAACATGATTGTAGCACAAGCAAAAGAAAATGCTGAGTTTTATCTTACATCATAAACCCCGGCATACCGGGGTAGAATTTAACAAGTTTGAAACTTTAAGGCAACAGGCAAAGGGCACAAGATAGCAAGTTCAGGCGATAGGAGGCTGCTCGTCAGCCGCAGGAGCTTCCGGAGGAGCGTCACCTTCTTCCGGATCCGCTGCGCCCTCTTCAGCATCCTCATCCTCCTCGTCCTCGACGATTCCCTCATCATCGGAAATCGCATCCTTGACGTCGGGAGGAGGAGGCATGAAGGTGCGCATGTGAGCAAATTCGGCAATATGGTAGGCGCAGTCTTGACGCTTGGCAACGCGGACCGGATCTTTCTCAGAGGGCAAGTCGCCACGAAGGGCGTGAAAGGCGTCTAGATCCAGGTCATCGTACCAGGAGCATGCGATGCGCAGCGCCGCATCCGCTCCGGCACGAGCAGCTGAGCACTTCCACTCGTGGATCCTCCGGCCTGCGTCCTTCAAGCGCTCAACAACCAGCGTGACGTTGTCAGGCACTGGCTCCCCAGGCCACAACACCTTGAAGATTTGGAGCGCAACATCCGGGAGGTCCTTCATGTGCCGGTCGACGGAGCGCGCGTGTCGGATCCGAGCGGAGAGCGCGGCCAGATAGTCGTAGCCATCACAGGGCGCATCCGGGCTTGGCAAAGTTTGCTTGGCCCTATGCTCCGTGACCTTGGCAATCGCGTGCTTCTGGGAGTCCGGGAAGATCTCTGCAGAGAGAAGGAAAAGCAACCAGTGTAAGAAGATATCGGTATGAACTAACAGTTCTAAGCAAGAGAAAAAAGGGAAGGTATTACTTACTGCAGGCAAGGGCATCTATCTGCATCACCATCTTATTATAGTCGGCTTGATCAGCGGTGAGCTGGGCGATCTTGTCCTGCGCAGCCTTCCGCGCGGCAGCCTCTTCCTCCAGCTCCTTCCGCAGCCCAGCAGTGGAGTCAGTATACTCCTTCAGAGTTTCATCCAATTTGGCTTCTGCTGTGGCTTTGGCCTTTTGAAGCTCGCGCGCGTGCCGCAGCTCAGCATCCATGGCATGCTCCTTCATCTCGCGATGCGCGGTGGTGAGCTGCTCCTTTTCCACTGAAATCCGGAAGAACCTTATTAACAAAAAGAAATCTGGTAGAATGAAACATGCAAAGGAAGTAAAAGCAAGAAACAGTACGCTTGAGCGCGGCAAGCTCGGCAGAGAGAGCCTCGAGCGAGACTTCCGGAAGCGCTGGAGTGCAAAAAGTTAGCAAATGCTGAAAAGAAAAACCAACCGGTAAAAAGAAGCCGAATGAGCAAGGACTAACCTTGGCGCTTGTTGTGCGCTTCGGACAGCTCCCTGTGCTCCCACAAAAGCTCCTCAAAGAGCTCCTTCCGGGCATCCGCCGTGCTCTGTTCAAGTTGAAAAGGTTTTTGGTAAGAAACATGCCGGCAAGAAGAAAAGTTTCACGCTAAGAGCTACGCTCTCAACCTGAAACTCGGGGACTGGCTATGCCAGTTTTTTGGGTGTTTTTAACAGAGTTTCGCGCTAAGTGCTGCGCTCTAAACCCGAAACTCGGGGACTGGATATGCCGGTTTTTCGTGTTTTTAGCAAAGTTTCGCGCTGAGAGCTGCGCTCTAAACCCGAAACTCGGGGACTGGGAGGATATACATAATCTTCAGATTTTGGAAAGAAAAGATTTCGGTAAAAGAGGTTGAGTTGTGTGGCTTACCATCACATTGCTGCTGGCATCGTGCCAGGCATTGTCAAACTCCCTGACCGCGCGCCGCAGCCAGCTAAGGTGCTGAGCGGTGCTGCGGGGGCCGGAGGGGTCGACCGCAGGAAGCTTGTCCTTACCAAGGCCCCGCGTTGCCAGCGTAAGATCCGCCTGATTCCACTTCTCAGCGTAATCGAGCAGATGGCCCAGCTTGGTTCCTTGGCGTTGGAACTCCGTGATCTGGCCGATCTGGGCGGAGGCCGCCTCGGAGGCCATCACGGCGGCTCGCCCGGTGTGCAGGACCATCGTCCGTGAACCGGAAGACGGGTCCGTGGCCGCAGTCTCTGGCGGCGTGGGCTTGGCAGGAGCCGGTTTCCCGACGGAGGTTGCCGGAGGAGGAGTTGGCACAGTTTTGGGCGGCTCGGGAGCTTCCGGAGCATCCTTCGCCGGAGAGGAGATGGCTGGCCCGGAAGACTTCGGCACGGTCTTGGAGTGGGAGGAAGAGTTCTTCTTCTGCTTCGGGGCAGGAGGAACCAGAGGTTCCGCCCGCCCGGCTTCTTCGGCGCCGACGCCGGTGTTGCTGGCGCCGGTGTCTTGGGTTTCTGGAGGGGAGAGGAAGTTCCCCTCCGTGCAGTGATCAGAAGATTTTGGGGCCACGCGCCCCGAACTTATGGTGCCCCCCACGAGGGAGGCAAAAAGGTTGCCAGAACCAGATGGTACCGGAGTTTGCCGAGGAGGAGGGGAGCCCTTGGCGGTGTCCTCTGAGGCCTCCGGCTTCATGCTAGAGCCGCTCTTGGAGATCTTCAAGGGAGGCCTAGAAAGATGAAAAGGGAGAAAAGTTCGGAAAGGCAACCGGAAAAGGAGAATCTGAAAACAAAAGAAAATCTGGAAGCAAAAAGACTCCAGAGTCAAAAGAAGTAAAAGCAGAAACTCACCCGGTAGCCACCGGCATCTCCCGTTTCTGGTAGCGCTTGGCGGTCACCGTCTTCCCAGCGATCTCAATCCGGGAGCGCTTGGCCAGAGGGATCTCGCTGGAGCCGGCCTCAGGTGTGGGCGCCTTCTTCTTGTGGCCCTCGGAGGCGAGCTTCTACATAAACTCGGCCCCGCATTCGGCCTGAAGCGGGGTGGCGCGCTCCACGACCTGTGGGTTGGCGTCGGTTGAAGGAGCGGCTACAAAAAGATGTGATACATGAGAAAACGGAAAAGGAAAGATACCTCCAGTATAGTAACCTCATCGTTAGAACCGGAGTCCTTGCCAGGAAATTTACCGGGACGCGAGGCCTGGGAGCGGCTCATCTTGCTCTTGGTCCAGATCACGTAGGGATCTGGGTCAACCTTGTCCAGATCGCACCTCTGGAAAGGAGCGCGCACCTCCTCAGCGATGCGAGGGAAGCGTTCGCAGGCCTGAAAATGAGAAGAATCGGTTAGTTATGCGTTGAGAAGTTACTGGAAAACAACCCGGATTACTCGAGTTCTTACTTCAGCTGTTGGAGGGTTCATGGCACAAAGAGGAAGGAGGCCCCATTTCCAATCCAAGGGCATGTCCGTATTACAGATTTGCCTGGCCTTGAGCGCTACATCCTCTGTGCTCAAGGTCAAGCCGGTGATTTTAGTAGGGTCACGGGGGCCGCACATTTGGCTCATCTTATGAGCTCGGCGCTGGAGAGGAAGCACCCGGCGTGAGATAAACGCACAGATGATATCGTCTGAGCAGATCCTCATGTCCTTCTTGAGGCTCTCCAGGAACCGGACTATCCGGTTAGTCTCGATGTGATTGGTTCCTGGATGATAGCCCCAGTTGGTCTTCGCGGGCGTCGCCGGATTATAAGCCGGCAAGTTGATGAAATCTGAGGAATCTGTATTCCTCACATAAAAGAAAGTATCCTGCCAGGCCCGACAGGAATCCAGGCCGGAGAACTTGAAAAGGGGCTCCCTTGTCGGGAACCCACGATACAGGACCCGTACCGCACCACAGGTTTTGGCTTGCGGATGTTTTTGCCTTGGACCGAGTTGATCCGAAGGCAAAAGAAGCGAGCGAAAGCTTCTTTTGTGGGACGGAGGCCAACATAGGCCTCCATGAAAGAAACATAGCAAGAGAGGTAGAATATGGCGTTGCCAGGAAGATGGTGGGGTTGAAGTTTGTAAAAGTCAAGGAATTGACGAAAGAAATCGGAGGCAGGAAGGCCGAAGCCGCGCTCAAAATGAGAAACAAAAATGACGAACTCTCCGGGTTCGGGCTCGGGTTCCACCTCATCACGTGGAATCCGGCAAGATACCTGCGCCGGTATCCTCCGGGAACGGTACAGCCAGTCGATATCTTTCTGGTCACGTCGGAGCCCTTCCAAGCTCCCCGAGTGATGTTGCTCAGGTCCACACCGGTATCTTGGCGGGAACTGCTGGTTTCTTGGCCTTGCTTGGGGCTAGAATCCGGAACGGATGAGGAAGCTCCCATCCGGTCTGGCTCAGCTTCAAGCCTACTGGAAGACTGACTGTGGCGGCTGCTGCCGGAAGACTCGGTAAGATAGAGCTCGGTTGACATCTGATTAAAGATGCCAGATGCTACTCACAAACAACTTTCCCAAGTCCTAGCCTCGTACGAAGATCTACGAAAAGGGGAAAAAGCAAGAAAAAGCGGAGATAAATATCCTAGCGCCCCAAGAACTGAAATGCCAAGACAAGTAAGAAGATGTTGGGATCTAGAGACTAACCAGAGGCGGCGGAGACGTTGGCGAAGAGGATTGCCGGAGGAGCGACGGGCTTGCGGTCGTCGGAGAAGGCCGGCGGCGTAGGCGTGCAGAAGGAGCCTGCGGGAACCCGATGCTATAGCAGGCGAAGAACTTCGAGGATCCTCACTGCGGCGGAGAGTCCCCTGTGCAGCACGAGCAATGGCTGGACTTCGTCGGAGTAGTGCTTCGGCGGAGAACGGCGACGGCGGAAGCACAGGGGGCAAGAAGCTAAGAGCGCAAGGAGAAAGGGGGCGAATGCGAGAAGAAGAAGGAGGAACCGCCCCCCCTTAAATAGGGAGAGCGCGTAGTGGGCCGAAAACCGCTGGGCCGCGGCGGTTCGGTTCTTGGGCCGCCACATGGCGCGCGGATACACGCGCGGAAAATGGAAAACACAGGGAGGGCCACACGGATCCGGAACGGCCGCGCGGATCTGGTGTGGCGCCATAAATGCCGGCACAGAAGACGAACCGAAGTGACCACTGACACTGTCGCACGCCAGGCACAGTGCGCATGTCACTGACAGGCACGGTACTCGAGATATTCTCGACTTCGTCAAGGAGAGGATTAATGACAAGAGATGTCGGCCAAAACCGGTATAGATACACAAGTTCGGCAAGGACGCCGAAGAGTTTGATCCGGATTCTGGAAGGGTTAAACCAGTACCTTGAGAAAGGAAAACCTGGCATGGTCCATTGGATAGGATCCACCGGACTATACCAGCTTCGGGGACTAATGTCGGGGGGATGACCCCCGGTATGCCAAAGGCATGCCAAACCGGATGGTTTAGGCCATCAGAGTACCGGTTTAAAGGTTGAACCGGATAGCGAAGTTGATTCAGAGAATCATACCGGTATCCCAAGGAGGGGATACCGGAACTTGCTGAGAGCGTACCAGAATAACCGGAACAGGCTACACTGTAGCACGTCGGCAGAGACCAGTCAAAGATGCTCTCCAGAGCTAGAAGACAAAGATGAGCGAAGCACTTCAGCTTTAATCGAAGCCATGACGCCAAAGGCAGAGGATGACGTAAAAGGTGCCGGAGGATGTCACGGCTTCTGATTAAAGGCAAATCGGTATCACCGGTAGCCAAAGTAGCTTTGTAAAGTAGTTTGTCTAGTCAAAGATCCCATTAGGGTTTCTGAAGTTCCTTCCCTTGTAAGCCACCCTCTCCCCTATATAAGGAGAGGGGGCACGGCCCTTCGCGGGCACGAGACGATACCTTGTGTTGCATGACATTTCCCATCTTGTAGATAGAAACTTGTACGCACTGGTTATGAAGAAATAGAGAGATCTAGTGTTGTCCTTGTTCTTGTGTTCATCATCATCTTCCTTCGGCAAAAGCCAAGTTCTTGAGGAACCCATCCGGAAACCTCTCCATCCACACCACAAACCCTCCCCCGAATCCTCTAGCGTCCATTCGGCCCGAAGTTAAGCCAGCCCATGGCATCTGTCTGTTCACCACGACGACACCGGCACTAACCTATTGACAAGATGCCGAAGCGCCAGTTCCTGTTTTGTGTTGTTTTTGGTTTCAGAAATCCTACAAAGAAAATATTCTCGGAATTGGACAAAATCAACGCCCAGGGTCCTATTTTTCCACGGAGCTTCCAGAAGACCGAAGAGCATACGAAGTGGGGCCACGAGGTGGCCAGACCACAGGGCGGCGCAGCCAAGGAGGGGCCCGCGCCGGCCTGTGGTGTGGAACCCTCGTCAGCCCTCCGACTCTGCCCTTCCGCCTACTTAAACTCTCCGTCGCAAAAACCCTATTACCGAGAGCCACGATACGGAAAAAGTTCCAGAGACGCCGCCGCCGCCAATCCCATCTCGGGGGATTCAGGAGATCGCCTCCGGCACCCTGCCGGAGAGGGGAATCATCTCCCGGAGGACTCTACATCACCATGATCGCCTCCGGACTAATGTGTGAGTAGTTCATCCTTGGACTATGGGTCCATAGCAGTAGCTAGATGGTTGTCTTCTCCTCATGTGCTATCATGTTAGATCTTGTGAGCTGCCTATCATGATCAAGATCGTGTATTTGTAATGCTACATGTTGTGTTTTTTGGGATCCGATGAATATGGAATACTATGTCAAGTTGATTATCAATCTATCATATATGTGTTGTTTATGATCTTGCATGCTCTCCGTTGCTAGTAGAGGCTCTGGCCAAGTTGATACTTGTAACTCCAAGAGGGAGTATTTATGCTCGATAGTGGGTTCATGCCTCCATTGAATCTGGGACAGTGACAGAAAGTTCTAAGGTTGTGGATGTGCTGTTGCCACTAGGGATAAAACATCAATGCTTTTTCTAAGGATATTTGTGTTGATTACATTACGCACCATATTTAATGCAATTGTCTGTTGTTTGCAACTTAATACTGGAAGGGGTGCAGATGCTAACCCGAAGGTGGACTTTTTAGGCATAGATGCATGCTGGATAGCGGTCTATGTAATTTGTCGTAATGCCCTAAGTAAATCTCATAGTAGTCATCATGATATGTATGTGCATTGTTATGCCCTCTCTTTTTGTCAATTACCCAACTGTAATTTGTTCACCCAACATGCTATTTCTTATTGGAGAGACACCACTAGTGAGCTGTGGACCCCGGTCCATTCTTTTACATCTGAATACAATCTAGTGCAATCATTGTTCTCTACTATTCTTCGCAAACAAACATCATTTTCCACACCATACATTTAATCCTTTGTTTACAACAAGCCGGTGAGATTGACAACCTCACTGTTACGTTGGGGCAAAGTATTTTGATTGTGTTGTGCAGGTTCCACGTTGGCGCCGGAATCCCTGGTGTGGCGCCGCACTACACTCCTCCGCCAACAACCTTCACGTGGCCTTGACTCCTACTGGTTCGATAACCTTAGTTTCTTACTGAGGGAAAACTTGCTGCTGTACGCATCACACCTTCCTCTTGGGGTTCCCAACGGACGTGTGCTTCACGCGTTATCAAGCTCTTTTTCTGGCGCCGTTGCCGGGGAGATCAAGACACGCTGCAAGGGGAGTCTCCCACATCCAATCTCTTTACTTTGTTTTTGTCTTGCTTTAATTTATTTTATTTACTGCTTTGTTTGTTCTCTATATCAAAAATACAAAAAAAAAATTAGTTACTTGCATTTACTTTATTTACCTTTTGTTTATTTCATCATGTTTCCTCCTAAGTTCACTCTGAAAGATATACCGGTAGGACAAGGGTCTATCATTGGAAGAGATAATATAGAAGCATTTTTCACTCATGTTAGTATGGTTGAAGATTTTGAAGATAGACACTTGGTAAAAGTTGTTCCTACTTATGAAAGTGCTACTGCCTCTTTAGTACACATGTTGGAAACTAGATTTTTTAATCTCAATCCTATAATGCAACATATATTTCTTACACTCTCTGATATGGAAATGGGAGAAAAGAGAGATTTTGTTTTAGAGGTCCTTCTTAGAGAATTTGGTGATATAGCTAAAGAAGCTAGAAAAGTTTTTATTAAGCATAAGAGGCTTGGTTTTTTCACCGATTTTGCAAAAACACTTGAAAAGATGGACATGGATAGAATAAAGTACACTAATAATGTCAATGATGAGGGGGAGATTAAAGTACCGATACCTAGTAAGCTCCTAGGAATGCATGAAGCTCTAGAAAATAACTATGCTTGGCTTGTTCCTGAAAATTTTTTTGATGAGGATAGTAAGCCTAAGAGCAACGAAAGAGGAGTTACTTACATAGAAAATATACAATGCATAGTTGAGAAATCTCCAAACCCCTCTGTTGATGCTTCATCTCTTGATAATACTTGATTCACACTTTCTGCCCCTAGCTGAAAGGCGTTAAAGAAAAGCGCTTATGGGAGACAACCCATTATTTTACTTCTGCACTTTTGTTTTATATTTGAGTCTTGGAAGTTGTTACCACTGTAGAAACCTCTCCTTATCTTTATTTTATTGCATTGTTGTGCCAAGTAAAGTCTTTAATAGTAGGGTTGATACTAGATTTGGATTACTGCGCAGAAACAGATTTGTTGCTGTCACGAAATTGAGTAGCCCCCTCTGTAGGTACCTCAGAAAAATCTGCCAATTTACGTGAGTGATCCTCAGATATGTACGCAACTTTCATTAAATTTGAGATTTTTTTATCTGAGCAAGTTAAGTGCCCCTAAAAAATTCGTCTTTATGGACTGTTCTGTTTTGACAGATTCTACCTTTTATTTCGCATTGCCTGTTTTGCTATGTTGGATGGATTTATTTGTTCCACTAACTTTCAGTAGCTTTGTGCAATATCCATAAGTGTTAAGAATGATTATGTCACCTCTGAATATGTGAATTTTTTATTATGCACTAACCATCTAATGAGTTGTTTTGAGTTTGGTGTGGAGGAAGTTTTCAAGGATCAAGAGAGGAGGATGATACAATATGATCAAGAAGAGTGAAAAGTCTAAGCTTGGGGATGCCCCCGTGGTTCATCCCTGCATATTTCAAGAAGACTCAAGCATCTAAGCTTGGGGATGCCCTAGGCACCCCCCTTCTTCATCGACAACTTATCAGGTCACCTCTAGTGAAACTATATTTTTATTCCATCACATCTTATGTGCTTTACTTGGAGCGTCTGTATGTTTTTATTTTTGTTTGTGTTTGAATAAAATCGGAGCCTAGCATTATTTGTTTGGGAGAAAGACACGCTCCGCTCGTTCATATGAACACTGGTGTTCTTAGCTTTACTTTTAATGTTCATGGCGAAGGTTGAAACTGCTTCATTCATTGTTATTTGGTTGGAAACAGAAAATGCTTCATGTGGTAAATGGTATAATGTCATGAATAATTTTATACTTGGCAATTGTTTTGCTCAAATAGATCATGTTTAAGCTCTTGCATCATGTACTTTGCACCTATTAATGAAGAACTACAATAGAGCTTGTTGACATTTGGTTTGCGTGATTGGTCTCTCTAAAGTCTAGATATTTTCTGGTGAGGTGTTTGAACAACAAGGAAGACAGTGTAGAGTCTTATAATGCTTGCAATATGTTCTTATGTAAGTTTTGCTGTACCGGTTCATACTTGTGTTTGCTTCAAACAACCTTGCTAGCCAAATCCTTGTATTGAGAGGGAATACTTCTCGTGCATCCAAATCCTTGAGCCAAAAACTATGCCATTTGTGTCCACCATACCTACCTACTACATGGTATTTCTCTGCCATTCCAAAGTAAATTACTTGAGTGCTACCTTTAAAATATCATTCTTTGTCTTTGCAATATATAGCTCATGGGAAAATAGCCTTAAAAACTATTGTGGTAAAGAATATGTAGCTTATGTATCTTATTTCTTATAAGTTGCTTGTTGAGCGGTAACCATGTTTCTGGGGATGCCATCAACTATTACACCTTTGTTGAATATCATGTGAGTTGCTATGCATGTTCGTCTTGTCTGAAGTAAGGGTGATTTATCATGATCAAATGGTTTGAGTATGCATATTGTTAGAGAAGAACATTGGGCCGCTAACTAAAGCCATGTATCATGGTGGAAGTTTCAGTTTGGACATTAATCCTCAATCTCTTATGAGAATATTATCTGTTGTTGAATGCTTATGCATTAAAGAGGAGTCCATTATCTGTTTTCTATGTTGTCCCGGTATGGATGTCCTTAGTTTAGATCTATCAAAAACGAGAAATCAAATGCGATCTATCTCCTTGGACCTTTGTACATGCGGCATAGAGGTACCCCTTTGTGACACTTGGTTGAAACATATGTTATGCAATGATAATCCATGTAAATCCAAGCTAATTAGGACAAGGTGCGAGCACTATTGGTATTCTATGCATGAGGCTTGCAACTTATAGGATGTCTTATGTATAACACATATGAATTATTACTACCGTTGACAAAATTGTTTCTATGTTTTCAAAATAAAATCTCTAGCACAAAAATAGTAATCCATGCTTCCCTCTGCGAAGGGCCATTCTTTTACTTTATGTTGAGTCAGTTTACCTACTTCTTTCTATCTTAGAAGCAAACACTTGTGTCAACTGTGTGCATTGATTCCTACATACTTGCTTATTTGCATTCATCATATTACTTTGTGTTGACAATTATCCATGAGATACATGTTGAAGTTGAAAGCAACCGCTGAAACTTATATCTTCCTTTGTGTTGCTTCAAAACTTTCTACTAAGAATTTATTGCTTTATGAGTTAACTCCGATGCAAGTCTTATTGATGCTTGTCTTGAAAGTACTATTCATGAAAAGTATTTGCTATATGATTCAGTTGTTTAATCATTGTCTTTACCATTGCTTCGAATCACTTCATTCATCTCATATGCTTTACAATAGTATTGATCAAGATTATGACAGCATGTACTTTAGAAATTATCCTTGTTATCGTTTACCTACTCGAGGGCGAGTAGGAACTAAGCTTGGGGATGCTTGATAGGTCTCAAACGTATCTATAATTTCTTATGTTCCATGCTACTTTTATGACAATACTCACATGTTTTATACACACATTACATCATTATTATGCATTTTCCGGCACTAACCTATTGACAAGATGCCGAAGCGCCAGTTCCTGTTTTGTGCTGTTTTTGGTTTCAGAAATCCTACAAAGGAAATATTCTCGGAATTGGACGAAATCAATGCCCAGGGTCTTATTTTTCCACGGAGCTTCCAGAAGACCGAAGAGCATACGAAGTGGGGCCACGAGGTGGCCAGACCACAGGGCGGCGCGGCCAAGGAGGGGCCCGCGCCGGCCTGTGGTGTGGGCCCCTCGTCAGCCCTCCGACTCTGCCTTCCGCCTACTTAATCTCTCTATCGCGAAAACCCTATTACCGAGAGCCACGATATGGTAAAAGTTCAAGAGACGCCGCCGCCGCCAATCCCATCTCGGGGGATTCAGGAGATCGCATCCGGCACCGTGCCGAAGAGGGGAATCATCTCCCGGAGGACTCTACATCACCATGATCGCCTCCGGACTGATGTGTGAGTAGTTCATAATTGGACTATGGGTCCATAGCAGTAGCTAGATGGTTGTCTTCTCCTCATGTGCTATCATGTTAGATCTTGTGAGCTGCCTATCATGATCAAGATCGTCTATTTGTAATGCTACATGTTGTGTTTGTTGGGATCCGATGAATATGGAATACCATGTCAAGTTGATTATCAATCTATCATATATGTGTTGTTTATGATCTTGCAAGCTCTCCATTGCTAGTAGAGGCTCTGGCCAAGTTGATACTTGTGACTCCAAGAGGGAGTATTTATGCTCGATAGTGGGTTCATGCCTCCATTGAATCTGGGACAGTGACAGAAAGTTCTAAGGTTGTGGATGTGCTGTTGCCACTAGGGATAAAACATCAATGCTTTTTCTAAGGATATTTGTGTTGATTACATTACGCACCATATTTAATGCAATTCTCTGTTGTTTGTAACTTAATACTGGAAGGGGTGCGGATGCTAACCTGAAGGTGGACTTTTTAGGCATAGATGCATGCTGGATAGCGGTCTATGTAATTTGTCGTAATGCCCTAAGTAAATCTCATAGTAGTCATCATGATATGTATGTGCATTGTTATGCCCTCTCTATTTGTCAATTACCCAACTGTAATTTGTTCACCCAACATGCTATTTCTTATTGGAGAGACACCACCAGTGAACTGTGGACCCCGGTCCATTCTTTTACATCTGAATACAATCTACTGCAATCATTGTTCTCTACTGTTCTTCGCAAACAAACATCATTTTCCACACCATACATTTAATCATTTGTTTACAGCAAGCCGGTGAGATTGACAACCTCACTGTTACGTTGGGGCAAAATATTTTGATTGTGTTGTGCAGGTTCCACGTTGGCGCCGGAATCCTTGGTGTTGCGCCGCACTACACTCCTCCGCCAACAACCTTCACGTGGCCTTTGACTCCTACTGGTTCGATAACCTTGGTTTCTTACTGAGGGAAAACTTGCTGCTGTACGCATCACACCTTCCTCTTGGGGTTCCCAACGGATGTGTGCTTCACGCGTTATCAAGCATCCTTACATTTAGTCCATGAATCAATACTATTTTTAGGCAAAGATAGCAACCAATCTTTAGCTCTTCCTCTTAAGGAGAAAGGAAACAATTTCAGTTTTATAATGTCACCATCTACATCCTTATACTTTTGCATTTCACAAAGTTCAACAAAATTATTAAGATGGGCAGCAGCAGCATCAGAACTAACACCAGAAAATTGCTCTCTCATAACTAGATTTAGTAAAGCAGGTTTAATTTCATAAAATTCTGCTGTAGTAGCAGGTGGAGCAATAGGTGTGCATAGGAAATCATTATTATTTGTGCTTGTGAAGTCACACAACTTAGTGTTCTCAGGAGTACCCATTTTAGCAGTAGTAAAAATAAGTAAAGCAAACTAAATTAAGTAAAGTAAATGCAAGTAACAGCGTGTCTTGATCTCCCCGGCAACAGCGCCAGAAAACAGTCTTGATGACGCGTAAAGCACACGCCCGTTGGGAACCCCAAGAGGAAGGTGTGATGCGTACAAAAGCAAGTTTTCCCTCAGTAAGAAACCAAGGTTATCGAACCAGTAGGAGATGAAGGACACGAGAAGGTTGTTGGTGAAGGAGTGTAGTGCGGCGCAACACCAGGGATTCCGGCGCCAACATGGAACCTGCACAACACAATCAAAATACTTTTCCCCAACTTAACAGTGAGGTTGTCAATCTCACCGGCTTGCTGTAAACAAAGGATTAAATGTATGGTGTGGAGAATGATGTTTGTTTGCGAAGAACAGCAGAGAACAATGATTGCAGTAGATTGTATTCAGATGTAAAAGAATGGACCGGGGTCCACAGTTCACTAGTGGTGTCTCTCCAATAAGATAAATAGCATGTTGGGTGAACAAATTACAGTTGGGCAATTGACAAATAGAGAGGGCATAACAATGCACATACATATCATGATGACTAATATGAGATTTACTTAGGGCATTACGACAAATAACATAGACCGCTATCCAGCATGCATCTATGCCTAAAAAGTTCACCTTCGGGTTAGCGTCCGCACCCCTTCCAGTATTAAGTTGCAAACAACAGACAATTGCATTAAGTACTGTGCATAATGTAAATAATACAAATATCCTTAGACAAAGCATTGTTGTTTTATCCCTAGTGGCAACAGCACATCCATAACCTTAGAACTTTCTATCACTGTCCCAGATTCAATGGAGGCATGAACCCACTATCGAGCATAAATACTCCCTCTTGGAGTTACAAGTATCAACTTGGCCAGAGCCTCTACTAGCAACGGAGAGCATGCAAGATCATAAACAACACATATATGATAGATCAATAATCAACTTGACATAGTATTCCATATTCATCGGATCCCAACAAACACAACATGTAGCATTACAAATAGACGATCTTGATCATGATAGGCAGCCCACAAGATCTAAACATGATAGCACAAGAGGAGAAGACAACCATCTAGCTACTGTTATGGACCCATAGTCCAAGGATGAACTACTCACACATCAGTCCGGAGGCGATCATGGTGATGTAGAGTCCTCTGGGTGATGATTCCCCTCTCCGGCAGGGTATCGGAGGCGATCTCCTGAATCCCCCGAGATGGGATTGGCGGCGGCGGCGTCTCTGGAACTTTTCTCGTATCGTGTCTCTCGGTAATAGGGTTTTCGCGATGGAGGGAATAAATAGGCGAAGAGGCAGAGTCGGGAGGCGCACGAGGGGCCCACACCCTAGGGTAGCGCCCCCCTTCCTGGTCGCGCCGCCTGGTGGGGTCGGCACCTCGTGGCCCCACTCCGTATCTCCTTCGGTCTTCTGGAAAGCTCCGTGGAAAATAAGACCCTGGGCTTTTGTTTCGTCCAATTCCGAGAATATTTCCTGTGTAGGATTTCTGAAACCAAAAACAGCAGAAAACAGGAACTGGCGCTTCGGCATCTTGTTAATAGGTTAGTGCCGGAAAATGTATACATATGATATAAAGTGTATATAAAACATGTGAGTATTGTCATAAAACTAGCATGGAACATAAGAAATTATAGATATGATTGAGACGTATCAGTGCGCAACAGTCATGTTGACACGCATAAAGCAATATCATAGACTAATGCATATGTTGACACGCGTAAAGCAATATCTCATATTTATATACAACCTTACATGTTGGCATGTGCCTCAGCTACCACTAGACTTCAATTTCATCAAACAAATCATATCAAGAGTGATATCAAGTCTGTAACAACATCTATGGAGTTAAGTAACTTTGAAGTTGAACCCTTAAGACAATCGGTCATCATACAAGTCATAATTTTAAGACTTCTTCTTGTTGTACTTGTTTGGCAATATTATTTCCAAGGGAAGACTCGGTTAACTAAATGAACTTGAGTAAGAATTATCTAAACTAAGCATACAGATACGTCTCAAACGTATCTATAATTTTTGATGCTCCATGCTTGTTTTACACCAATTTATACATGTTTTGTTTACACTATGTTTCACTTTTATACATTTTCCGGAACTAACCTATTGACAAGATGCCACAGTGCCAGTTTCCTATTTTCTATTGTTTTGTATTTCAGAAAAGTTCTATAGGAAATATTCTCGGAATTGAACGAAACAAAAGTTAAAGTACATATTTTACCGAAACGAAGACGGAGTCCAGAGGAGAGACGGAAGGGCGCCAGGAGGCGGCCACGCCAGGCCTTGGCGTGGCCCCCTGGCCGCACCTAGGGGTGGTGTGGGCCCCCAGGCACCCCACTGACCTCTCCCTTCCGCCTATATATACATCTTCTCGGGAAAAAACTAAACACCCGAGCCTCCATCCATGAAAAGTTCCATTGCGGCCGCCATCACAGACCCTAGCTCGGGAGGGTTCTAAAGCTCTTCCCGGCACCCTACCGGAGAGGGAGATCATCACCGGAGGCCTCTACATCGCCATGCCCACCTCCGAAGTGATGTGTGAGTAGTTCATCCCTGGACTATGGGCCCATAGCAGTAGCTAGATGGTTGTGTTCTCAGATTTGTGCCTCATGTTTAGATCTTGTGAGCTGCCTATCATGATCAAGATCATCCTTATGTAATGCTACATGCTGTGTTTGCTGGTATCCGATGAATATTAAATACTATGTTGATATCCATTATATACTTGTCATATGTTGTTTATGATATTGCATGCTCTCTGCTGCTAGTATATGTTCTGGTCAAGTATGTACTTTTGACTCCAAGAGGGAGTATTTATGCTCGATAGTGGGTTCATGCCTCTAGTAATATGGAAGAGTGCCAATAACTTCTAAGGTTGTAGATGTGTTGTTGCTACTAGGGAGAAAACAACAATGCTTTGTCCAAGGATAATTTTGTTGTTTACTTTACACACATTGCTTAATGCGATAATCTGTTGCTTGCAACTTAATACTGAAACGGGTGTGGATGCTAACCGGAAGGTGGATTATTAGTCATAAACGCAGTTGGATTACGGTCTATGTATTATGTTGTAATGCCCAAACGAATCTCATAGTAATCATCTTGTCATGTATGGTTTTTATTTGAATTGCCCAACTTTAATTTGTTCACCCAACATGCTATTTATATTAATGGAGAGACACCTCTAGTGAACCGTGGAACCTGGCCCTTTCAGTTACACTGATAAAATAATCTACTGCAATCACCACCTGTTCCGTTACTTTACTGCAAGTACCGTTCTCTTTAATTTCACTTCAAACAAACATCTCTTTCCACACTATACGGTTAATCCTTTGTTATTAGCCAAACCAGTGAGATTGACAACCTCAGTGTGAGTTGGGGCAAAGTATTGTGGTTGTGTTGTGTGCAGGTTCCATGTTGTTGCTGACGCCGGTAGTGCGCCCTGCCACAAGTCAACTAGCAACACCTTCATAAGTCACTCCTTTCTCCTACTGGTCGATTAAACCTTGGTTTCTTTCTGAGGGAAAACTTTCTATTGTGCTCATCATACCTTCCTCTTGGGGTATTCTAACAGCTTGTATCGAGCACTGTCAAAGATTTTCGGGCGCCGTTGCCGGGGAGAAAGAGGATCTCTGCAAGGGGAGTCTCTCATCTCCAATCTCTTTACTTTGTTATTGTTTTGCTTAGTTTACTTTATTTTATCTTGTTTGCTTCATTATATCAAAAACACAAAAACAATTCTATTATAGCTTTTACTTCTATTGTTTTATTTTTATCTTGCTAAAATGGGTACTCCTGAAAACACCAAGTTGTGTGACTTTAGTAGCACAAACAACAATGATTTTATTTGTAAACATATTTCTCCACCTGCTCCTAAAGCAGCTTTCTACGAAATTAAACCTGCTTTGTTAAATCTTGTTATGAAAGAGAAATTTTCTGGTGTTAGTACCGATGATGTTGCTTCTTACCTTAATAATTTTGTTGAACTTTGTGAGATGCAAAAGTTTAAGGATGTAGATGGTGACATTATAAAACTGAAATTGTTTCCTTTCTCTTTGAGAGGGAGAGCTAAATATTGGTTGCTATCTTTGCCTCGAAATAGTATTGATTCTTGAGTTCAATGCAAAGATGCTTTCATTGGAAAATATTATCCTCCTGCTAAGATTATGTCCTTGCGAAGTGACATAATGAAATTTAGACAATTTGATAGTAAACATGTTGCTCAAGCTTGGGAAAGAATGAAATCTTTGGTAAAGAATTGTCCCACTCATGTACTGACTACTTGGATGATCATCCAAACTTTTTATGCAGGACTAAATTTTTCTTCAAGAAATCTTCTAGACTCAGCTGCTAGAGGTACCTTTATGTCCATTACTTTGTGGGCTGGAACAAAGCTTCTTGATGATATGATGATAAATTATTCCGAATGGCACACCGAGAGAGATCCACAAGGTAAGAAGGTAAATTATGTCTATGCTTGTTAATGGTAAAGCTCATGTTGATCCAAATAATGTTACTTTAGCTTCTTTGGTTGCTCAAGAAAAGCATGTTGATGTGAACTTCATTAAAATTAATAATTTTAACGACAATGCTTATAAGAATAATTTTGGTAGCAACAATTATAGGCCATAACATTCTAATAATGGTAATGCTTATGAAAATTCTTATGGTAATTCCTATAGCAACAATAGAAGTGCACCCTCTAATCTTGAAATCATGCTTATGGATTTTATTAGTGAACAAACTGCTTTCAATAAATCTATTGGGGAAAAGTTTGGCAAAATTCATGTTCTTGCTTCTAAAGTTGTTAGCCTTGCTCTTGATGTTGAATTTCTTAAATTGAAAGTTATGCCTCCTGATGTTAAAGAAAGCAAAACTTTAAATGCCATTCAAGTTAGAACTGATGACAATGTTAGGATGTTGGCGGAATTGCATGCTTGGTGGGAAAGAGAGGATGAAATTGGTAGAAATAATAATTTGACTAAAGTTTGTACCATTACCACCACTAGTAATACTGAAGCATCAAATACTAGCAAACTGATGCGTGTGGTTGGCACGTCCGTTGGGAACCCCAAGAGGAAGGTGTGATGCGCACAGCGGCAAGTTTCCCTCAGTAAGAAACCAAGGTTTAATCGGACCAGTAGGAGTCAAGAAGCACGTTGAAGGTTGATGGCGGCGAGATGTAGTGCGGCGCAACACCAAGGATTCCGGCGCCAACGTGGAACCTGCACAACACAACCAAAGTACTTTGCCCCAACGAAACAGTGAGGTTGTCAATCTCACCGGCTTGCTGTAACAAAGGATTAACCGTATTGTGTGGAAGATGATTGTTTGCAGAAAACAGTAGAACAAGTATTGGCAAAGAGATTGTATTTCAGTAAAGAGAATTGGACCGGGGTCCACAGTTCACTAGAGGTGTCTCTCCCATAAGACGAACAGCATGTTGGGTGAACAAATTACAGTTGGGCAATTGACAAATAAAGAGAGCATGACCATGCACATACATATCATGATGAGTATAGTGAGATTTAATTGGGCATTACGACAAAGTACATAGACCGCCATCCAACTGCATCTATGCCTAAAAATTCCACCTTCAGGTTATCATCCGAACCCCTTCCAGTATTAAGTTGCAAAGCAACAGACAATTGCATTAAGTATGGTGCGTAATGTAATCAACAACTACATCCTTAGACATAGCATCAATGTTTTATCCCTAGTGGCAATAGCACAACACAACCTTAGAACTTTCTCGTCATCGTCCCTGTGTCAATGCGAGCATGAACCCACTATCGAGCATAAGTACTCCCTCTTGGAGTTACAAGCATCTACTTGGCCAGAGCATCTACTAGTAACGGAAAGCATGCAAGATCATAAACAACACGTAGATATAACTTTGATAATCAACATAACAAGTATTCTCTATTCATCGGATCCCAACAAACGCAACATATAGAATTACAGATAGATGATCTTGATCATGTTAGGCAGCTCACAAGATCCGACAATGATAGCACAATGGGGAGAAGACAACCATCTAGCTACTGCTATGGACCCATAGTCCAGGGGTAGACTACTCACACATCACACCGGAGGCGACCATGGCGGCGTAGAGTCCTCCGGGAGATGATTCCCCTCTCCGGCAGGGTGCCGGAGGCGATCTCCTGGATCCCCCGAGATGGGATTGGCGTTGGCGGCGTCTCTGGAAGGTTTTCCGTATCGTGGCTCTCGGTACTGGGGGTTTCGTCACGGAGGCTTTAAGTAGGCGGAAGGGTAGGTCAAGAGGCGGCACGGGGGGCCCAAACTATAGGCCGGCGCGGCCAGGGGTGGGGCCGCGCCGCCCTAGGGTTTGGCCACCCCATGGCCCCTCTTCGTTTCATCTTCGGACTTCTGGAAGCTTCGTGGAAAAATAGGCCCCTGGGCTTTGATTTCGTCCAATTCCGAGAATATTTCCTTACTAGGATTTCTGAAACCAAAAACAGCAGAAACAAGAATCGGCACTTCGGCATCTTGTTAATAGGTTAGTTCCAGAAAATGCACGAATATGACATAAAGCGTGCATAAAACATGTAGATAACATCAATAATGTGGCATAGAACATAAGAAATTATCGATACGTCGGAGACGTATCAGCATCCCCAAGCTTAGTTCTGCTCGTCCCGAGCAGGTAAAACGATAACACAAATAATTTCTGGAGTGACATGCCATCATAATCTTGATCATACTATTTGTAAAGCATATGTAGTGAATGCAGCGATCAAAACAATGTATATGACATGAGTAAACAAGTGAATCATAAAGCAAAGACTTTTCATGAATAGCACTTCAAGACAAGCATCAATAAGTCTTGCATAAGAGTTAACTCATAAAGCAATAATTCAAAGTAAAGGCATTGAAGCAACACAAAAGAAGATTAAGTTTCAGCGGTTGCTTTCAACTTGTAACATGTATATCTCATGGATATTGTCAACATAGAGTAATATAATAAGTGCAATAAGCAAGTATGTAGGAATCAATGCATAGTTCACACAAGTGTTTGCTTCTTGAGGTGGAGAGAAATAGGTGAACTGACTCAACATTGAAAGTAAAAGAATGGTCCTCCATAGAGGAAAAGCATCGATTGCTATATTTGTGCTAGAGCTTTGATTTTGAAAATATGAAACAATTTTGTCAACGGTAGTAATAAAGCATATGCATCATGTAAATTATATCTTATAAGTTGCAAGCCTCATGCATAGTGTACTAATAGTGCCCGCACCTTGTCCTAATTAGCTTGGACTACCGGATCATCACAATGCACTGTTTTAACCAAGTGTCACAAAGGGGTACCTCTATGCCGCCTGTACAAAGGTCTAAGGAGAAAGCTCGCATTGGATTTCTCGCTATTGATTATTCTTCAACTTAGACATCCATACCGGGACAACATAGACAACAGATAATGGACTCCTCTTTTATGCATAAGCATGTAACAACAATTAATAATTTTCTCATTTGAGATTGAGGATATATGTCCAAAACTGAAACTTCCACCATGGATCATGGCTTTAGTTAGCGGCCCAATGTTCTTCTCTAACAATATGCATGCTTAACCATAAGGTGGTAGATCTCTCTTACTTCAGACAAGACGGACATGCATAGCAACTCACATGAAATTCAACAATGAATAGTTGATGGCGTCCCCAGTGAACATGGTTATCGCACAACAAGCAACTTAATAAGAGATAAAGTGCATAATTACATATTCAATACCACAATAGTTTTTAAGCTATTTGTACCATGAGCTATATATTGCAAAGGTGATGATGGAATTTTAAAGGTAGCACTCATGCAATTTACTTTGGAATGGCGGGAAATACCATGTAGTAGGTAGGTATGGTGGACACAAATGGCATAGTGGTTGGCTCAAGTATTTTGGATGCATGAGAAGTATTCCCTCTTGATACAAGGTTTAGGCTAGCAAGGTTATTTGAAACAAACACAAGGATGAACCGGTGCAGCAAAACTCACATAAAAGACATATTGAAAACATTATAAG
This sequence comes from Lolium perenne, assembly GCF_019359855.2. NCBI lineage: Eukaryota > Viridiplantae > Streptophyta > Magnoliopsida > Poales > Poaceae > Lolium > Lolium perenne. The sequence goes on from NC_067247.2 coordinate 383,874,340, forward strand.
ACTCTACACCGTCTTCCTTGTTGTTCAAACTCAATACTAGAAATTATCTAGACCTTAGAGAAACCAAATATGCAAACCAAATTTTAGCATGCTCTATGTATTTCTTCATTAATGGGTGCAAAGCATATGATGCAAGAGCTTAAACATGAGCACAACAATTGCCAAGTATCACATTACCCAAGACATTAATAGCAATTACTACATGTATCATTTTCCAATTCCAACCATATAACAATTTAACGAAGGAGAAACTTCGCCATGAATACTATGAGTAGAAACTAAGGACATACTTGTCCATATGCTACCGCGGGGCGTGTCTCTCTCCCATAAAGTGAATGCTAGGATCCATTTTATTCAAACAAAACAAAAACAAAAACAAACCGACGCTCCAAGCAAAGCACATAAGATGTGATGGAATAAAAATATAGTTTCAGGGGAGGAACCTGATAATGTTGTCGATGAAGAAGGGGATGCCTTGGGCATCCCCAAGCTTAGACGCTTGAGTCTTCTTGATATATGCAGGGGTGAACAACTGGGGCATCCCCAAGCTTAGAGCTTTCACTCTCCTTGATCATGTTGCATCATACGCCTCTCTTGATCCTTGAAAACTTCCTCCACACCAAACTCGAAACAACTCATTAGAGGGTTAGTGCACAATAAAAATTAACATATTCAGAGGTGACACAATCATTCTTAACACTTCTGGACATTGCATAATGCTACTGGACATTAGTGGATCAAAGAAATTCATCCAACATAGCAAAAGAGGCAATGCGAAATAAAAGGCAGAATCTGTCAAAACAGAACAGTTTGTATTGACGAATTTTAAAATGGCACCAGACTTGCTCAAATGAAAATGCTAAAATTGAATGAAAGTTGCGTACATATCTGAGGATCATGCACGTAAATTGGCTTAATTTTCTGAGCTACCTACAGGGAGGTGGACCCAGATTCGTGACAGCAAAGAAATCTGGAACTGCGCAGTAATCCAAATCTAGTACTTACTTTTCTATCAACGGCTTTACTTGGCACAATAAAACACAAAACTAAGATAAGGAGAGGTTGCTACAGTAGTAAACAACTTCCAAGACACAAAATAAAAACAAAGTACTGTAGGTAAAAACATGGGTTGTCTCCCATAAGCGCTTTTCTTTAACGCCTTTCAGCTAGGCGCAGAAAGTGTGTATCAAGTATTATCAAGAGACGGTGTGTCAACCTCATAATTTGTTCTCATAATGGAATCAAAAGGTACCTTCATTCTCTTTCTAGGGAAGTGTTCCATACCTTTCTTGAGAGGAAATTGATATTTTATATTACCTTCCTTCATATCAATAATAGCACCAACAGTTCGAAGAAAAGGTCTTCCCAATATAATGGGACAAGATGCATTGCATTCAATATCCAAGACAACAAAATCAACGGGGACAAGGTTATTGTTAACGGTAATGCGAACATTATCAACTTTCCCCAAAGGTTTCTTTGTAGAATGATCAGCAAGATTAACATCCAAATAACAATTTTTCAGTGGTGGCAAGTCAAGCATATTATAAATTTTCTTAGGCATAACAGAAATACTTGCACCAAGATCACATAAAGCATTACAATCAAAATCTTTAACCTTCATCTTAATGATGGGCTCCCAACCATCCTCTAGCTTTTTAGGAATAGAGGCTTCACGCTCTAGTTTCTCTTCTCTAGCTTTTATGAGAGCATTTGTAATATGATGTGTAAAGGCCAAATTTATAGCACTAGCATTAGGACTTTTAGAAAGTTTTTGCAAGAACTTTATAACTTCAGAGATGTGGCAATCATCAAAATTCAAACCATTATAATCTAAAGCAATGGGATCATCATCCCCAATGTTGGAAAAAATTTCAGCAGCTTTATCACAGTGCAGTTTAATGAGTTTTAGGTTTCAGGCAGTTTCTCGCGCTTTGCATTAGAAGTGGAAACATTGCTAACACCAATTCTTTTATTAGTATTAGTAGGAGGTGCAGCAACATGTGTAGCATTAACATTACTAGTGGTGGTAATAGTCCAAACTTTAGCTACATTCTTCTCTTTAGCTAGTTTTTCATTTTCTTCTCTATCCCACCTAGCACGCAGTTCAGCCACTAATCTTATATTCTCATTAATTCTAACTTGGATGGCATTTGCTGTAGTAACAATCTTATTATGATGATTCTCATTAGGCAAAACTTTTGATTTCAAAAGATCAACATCAATGACAAGACTATCGACTTTAGAAGCAAGTATATCAATTTTCCCAAGCTTTTCTTCAACAGATTTGTTAAAAGCAGTTTGCTTACTAATAAATTCTTTAAGCATGGCTTCAAGTCCAGGGGGTGAACTCCTATTATTGTTGTAAGAATTCCCATAAGAATTACCATAGCCGTTGCCATTATTATAAGGATATGGCCTATAGTTGTTACTAGAATTGTTAGGTAAGCATTGTTGTTGAAATTATTATTTTTAATGAAGTTTACATCAACATGTTCTTCTTGTGCAACCAATGAAGCTAATGGAACATTATTAGGATCAATATTAGTCCTATCATTCACAAGCATAGACATAATAGCATCAATCTTATCACTCAAGGAAGAGGTTTCTTCGACAGAATTTACCTTCTTACCTTGTGGAGCTCTTTCCGTGTGCCATTCAGAGTAGTTGATCATCATATTATCAAGAAGCTTTGTTGCTTCACCAAGAGTGATGGACATAAAGGTACCTCCAGCAGCTGAATCCAATAAATTCCGTGAAGAAAAATTTAGTCCTGCATAGAAGGTTTGGATGATCATCCAAGTAGTCAGTCCATGGGTTGGGCAATTTTTAACCAGAGATTTCATTCTTTCCCAAGCTTGAGCAACATGTTCAGTATCTAATTGTTTAAAATTCATTATGCTACTCCTCAAAGATATAATTTTAGCAGGGGGATAATATCTACCAATAAAAGCATCCTTGCATTTAGTCCATGAATCAATACTATTCTTAGGCAGAGATAGCAACCAATCTTTAGCTCTTCCTCTTAATGAGAAAGGGAACAATTTTAGTTTAATAATATCACCATCTACATCTTTATATTTTTGCATTTCACATAGTTCAACAAAATTATTAAGATGGGCAGCAACATCATCAGAACTAACACCAGAAAATTGCTCTCGCATAACAAGATTCAGTAAAGCAGGTTTAATTTCAAAGAATTCTGCTGTAGTAGCAGGTGGAGCAATAGGTGTGCATAAGAAATCATTATTATTTGTGGTTGTGAAGTCACACAACTTAGTATTTTCAGGGTTGGCCATTTTAGCAACAGTAAATAAAGCAAACTAGATAAAGTAAATGCAAATAAACTAATTTTTTTGTGTTTTTGATATAGCAAACAAGATAGCAAATAAAATAAAACTAGCAACTAATTTTTTTGTATTTTGATTTAGTGCAGCAAACAAAGTAGTAAATAAAACTAAGCAAGACAAAAACAAAGTAAAGAGATTGAGAAGTGGAGACTCCCCTTGCAGCGTGTCTTGATCTCCCCGGCAACGGCGCCAGAAATTTACTGCTGGCGTGTAGTTGACGTGGGAGATAGAAATCTTTGTGGTGTAACTTTCTTCAGGTCCCCGGCAACGGCGCCAGAAATTTGCTTGATGCGTGTGGTTGGCACGTCCGTTGGGAACCCCAAGAGGAAGGTGTGATGCGCACAGCGGCAAGTTTCCCTCAGTAAGAAACCAAGGTTTAATCGGACCAGTAGGAGTCAAGAAGCACGTTGAAGGTTGATGGCGGCGAGATGTAGTGCGGCGCAACACCAGGGATTCCGGCGCCAACGTGGAACCTGCACAACACAACCAAAGTACTTTGCCCCAACGAAACAGTGAGGTTGTCAATCTCACCGGCTTGCTGTAACAAAGGATTAACCGTATTGTGTGGAAGATGATTGTTTGCAGAAAACAGTAGAACAAGTATTGCGATGAGATTGTATTTCAGTAAAGAGAATTGGACCGGGGTCCACAGTTCACTAGAGGTGTCTCTCCCATAAGACGAACAGCATGTTGGGTGAACAAATTACAGTTGGGCAATTGACAAATAAAGAGAGCATGACCATGCACATACATATCATGATGAGTATAGTGAGATTTAATTGGGCATTACGACAAAGTACATAGACCGCCATCCAACTGCATCTATGCCTAAAAAGTCCACCTTCAGGTTATCATCCGAACCCCTTCCAGTATTAAGTTGCAAAGCAACAGACAATTGCATTAAGTATGGTGCGTAATGTAATCAACAACTACATCCTTAGACATAGCATCAATGTTTTATCCCTAGTGGCAACAGCACAACACAACCTTAGAACTTTACACTTGTCCCGGTGTCAATGCAGGCATGAACCCACTATCGAGCATAAGTACTCCCTCTTGGAGTTACAAGCATCTACTTGGCCAGAGCATCTACTAGTAACGGAAAGCATGCAAGATCATAAACAATACGTAGATATAACTTTGATAATCAACATAACAAGTATTCTCTATTCATCGGATCCCAACAAACGCAACATATAGAATTACAGATAGATGATCTTGATCATGTTAGGCAGCTCACAAGATCCGACAATGATAGCACAATGGGGAGAAGACAACCATCTAGCTACTGCTATGGACCCATAGTCCAGGGGTAGACTACTCACACATCACACCGGAGGCGACCATGGCGGCGTAGAGTCCTCCGGGAGATGATTCCCCTCTCCGGCAGGGTGCCGGAGGCGATCTCCTGGATCCCCCGAGATGGGATCGGCGTTGGCGGCGTCTCTGGAAGGTTTTCCGTATCGTGGCTCTCGTGCATCGGGGTTTCGTCACGGAGGCTTTAAGTAGGCGGAAGGGTAGGTCAAGAGGCGGCACGGGGGGCCCAAACTATAGGCCGGCGCGGCCAGGGGTGGGGCCACGCCGCCCTAGGGTTTGGCCACCCCGTGGCCCCTCTTCGTTTCATCTTCGGACTTCTGGAAGCTTCGTGGAAAAATAGGCCCCTGGGCTTTGATTTCGTCCAATTCCGAGAATATTTCCTTACTAGGATTTCTGAAATCAAAAACAATGAAAAACAAAGAATCGGCACTTCGGCATCTTGTTAATAGGTTAGTTCCAGAAAATGCACGAATATGACATAAAGCGTGCATAAAACATGTAGATAACATCAATAATGTGGCATAGAACATAAGAAATTATCGATACGTCGGAGACGTATCACAAACCTCCTACTATTAATGGTAAAATAATTGGTGTAGGAAAAGTCCCAACTACTCCTACAAAATTTCCTAGAACCACTGAAATTGTTTCTGATAAGAGCGCTGAAATTTTTTGAAGTATGGGAGACAATAGTCTTTTTACCTTTGATAATAATGACTTTGATTTTGATGATTGAAATATCTCTGAAGCAATTAAGTACTTACAAAAGCTTTCTAAAAGTCCTAATGCTAGTGCTATAAATATGGCTTTTACAAAGCATATTACAAATGCTCTCATGCAAATTAGAGAAGAAAAGTTAAAACATAAAATTTCCATTCCTAGGAAGTTACAAGATGGTTGGGAGCCCATCATTAAGATGAAAGTAGATGACTTTGATTGCAATGCTTTATGTGATCTTGGTGCAAGCATTTCTGTTATGCCTAGAAAAATCTATGATATGCTTGATTTGCCACCGTGGGAACAATGTTATTTGGATGTTCACCTTGCTGATATTGCTAAAAAGAAACCTTTGGGGAGAGTTAATAATGTTCTTATTATGGTTAATAATAAATTTTCCCCCATTGATTTTGTTGTTTTGGATATTGAATGCAATGCTTCTTGTCCTATTATTTTGGGAAGACCTTTTCTTATAACTATTGGTGCTACTATTGATATGAGAGATGGGATTATTAAATACCAATTCCAACTCAAGAAAGGTATGAAACACTTTCCTAGCAAGAGAAAGAAGTCATCTTTTGATTCTATTATTAGGAAAAATTATGATGCTGATGCTTCTTCACTTGAAAATACTTGATGCAAGCTCTTTTTCCGCGCCTAGCTGAAAGACGTTAAAAAAGCACTCTTGGGAGATAACCCATGTTTATTTTCTGTAATTTTAATTTTTTTGAGTCTCTAAATTTGTTGCCTATGTAAAAACCTCTCCTTATCATTTTTATTTCGTTTTTGTGCCAAGAGTAGCCTATAATAGGAAGAAAGTAAGATTTGGGGAAGTTGATGTCCTGAAACAGATTTTGTGCTATTAAAAAAAAATTGTACTCCCAGCCAGAAAGTAATTTTGAGCTGTCAATTTTTGAGCATATGGCTCGGGTTATTATCTAACATCAGTTAGTTTTGCAATTTTCGTTCTGAGCAATAGAGGATTTTCGACAAAATCGATCTTTACGTACTGTTCTGTTTTGTCAGATTTATGCCACTATTTTCATTTGCCTCTTATTCTCATTCTTTTTGAGTTCTTTTGAGAGAAAGATATTTTTGAAGAAGTTGCTACAATATCTAATGTTTTAATGGATGTTTGATATATGTTAGAACTGAATCTAAGTATATTTGTTATTTTGAGACTAAATGTTGCTAATGAGAATTGTGTGCAGTTTCGTAAGAAGGAAGTTTTCAAGTGTAGGGAGAGAAGAATGATGTAATGAGATGAAGAATGGACAAAAGCTCAAGCTTTTGGATGCCCATGTCACCCCGAGAAATATCCAAGGGGTACACGCATCAAAGATTGGGGATGCCAAAGGCATCCCTTTCTTCATCAACAAAGTATCAGGTCATATTTCTATACACTATATTTTTATTGCTTCATATGCTATGTGTCATTCTTGGAGCGTATTTATTTTTGTTTTTAGTTTTATTTAGTTTTCTTGCTGTAGTATATGGTTGGATCCCATCATATTTATTTTGGAGAATGAGTCACTCTATTTTAATTGCATAGAACACTCTAGTTTTCATTTTTATTGTTCTGCGCGTGTTCTAGTTTGCTAGTACTGCATTTAGTTCTGGTTTCTCCACTTTTATTTTGTTCAGAGCTTGTTAATTTTCTTTAGTTAGGTACGATTAGCTCTTTGGTCCGTATTTATTATTATCCATGAGATTTGTTTCAAATAAATTGATGGGTGTTGGAGACGAGTAAAATGTTTCATGGTTATAGTGATGCAAAAGGAAGCTTGTCTAGACTGTGGCATAGACTTTAATATGTCATGTTGGATGTTATTCTTATTATATGCTTAGTAGTTATTGTTGTAGCATGACTTGTCTCAAATAGCTGAGAGTTTTTAATATGCCATTGAAAGAATCATGTGTTTTTTCATCATAAAAAGCATAATATTGTGGTATTCTCCTTTGATGCTTTATTGGGTTGACTTGGCACATGCTTACACTATGTTATGACTACAAACCAGTCACCTAAAGCCTCTATGATCATTTAATTTTTGACTTGTAATATCACTTTATGCTTTGATTAATATTGTTTTGTCTCTATGCATGATTATGGCCATTATTGCTCTCTTACTTGGTCGCTCCCAGTCTTTCGCTAGCCTTCACCTATACTAAGTATGAGCTCTACTCGTGCATCAAACTCCTAAAAACCAAAGTTTGCCAATTGTGTCCACCATAAATACCTATATTTGGTATTTCACTGCCACTACAAAGTGAATTGCTTGTGTGCTACCTTTAAAATCTTCAAACTATTACAAATTTTGTGTTCCTGTTTTAGCTCATGATGAAGTATTGAATTGTGTATTGTCTTTTCATGAACTCATTCCTTGACTAGCATAAATAATGTGCTAAGTCCTTAATATTGCAAAAAGAGCAAGGCAACTGGGTGCCCAACATAACTTAAATAGAAAAATAAACAAATAAAGCTCCGCACACTATGTACTAGAGAGATCCTAAATAATGGTGTGCAATAGGAGAACTACATGGGAGCCGCTCTTGAAGTCACTATATGAAAGGATGATGAATTGTTTGATACCATTCGTTGACATAGACATACATACCTCCCAAAATACATTTTCAACATATCTATTGCATTCAAAATAAAAAGCTTTAGCACATGAGTAATCTTGCTTCTCCCTCCGCGTAGGGAATTTTTTACATTGATGTTGAGTCTTCATCTTCTTGCTTTATGCACCAATTAAGCGAGCATTGTTGTCATTCTGAGTATAATGTGCATAGTCCCAATACTTATTGATTGATTCATGATTATGCTATTTCTTGTTCTTAAATTACTTGTATCTAGTCACCCTTTGAACTTTAAAGGTGTCCTGGTATTTATGTTTTGCTATTCCATGAAGAACACGGTGTGTACCACTTTGCTATGTTTTTCTCTATGCTAAAAAACAAACAGTTTCTTTCAGTGCACAATTATTCATGATCCTTTGTTTGAGTTACTTTTCATATGAAACATAGTTGATAAGTTCTATTGTTAGAATTATATCTAGAATGCCTATGTTCAAGTACTTTGATCCCAGCTTACAATGCTTTACAATAACTTGATCAAGATTGTGCTGGCTGCATGTCACCTCAAAATTATTTTTGTTATTACTTACCTACTCGAGGACGAGCAAGAGTTAAGCTTGGGGATTCTGGATAATTCTCAAATGTATCTATAATTTTTGATGCTCCGCTTCTTTACACAAATTTATACATGTTTTGTTTACACTTTGTTTCACTTTTATACATTTTCTGGAACTAACCTATTGACAAGATGCCACCGTGCCAGTTCTCTGTTTTCTATTGTTTTGTATTTCAGAAAAGTTGTACAAGAAATATTCTCAGAATTGGACGAAACAAAAGCCGAAGTTCCTATTTTACTGAAACGAAGATGGAGTCCAGAGGAGACATGGAAGGGCGCCAGGAGGCGGCCACGCTAGGCCTGGGTGCGGCCCCCTCATGTCCGCGCCTAGGGGTGGTGTGTGGCACCCAGGCACCCCACCGACCTCTCCCTTCCGCCTATATATACATCTTCTCGGGAAAAACCTAAACGGCCCAGCCTCCATCCACGAAAAGTTCCATCGCAGCCGCCATCGTAGACCCTAGCTCGGGAGGGTTGTGAAGCTCTTCCCGGCACCCTACCGGAGAGGGAGATCATCACCGGAGGCCTCTACATCTCCATGCCAGCCTCCGAAGTGATGCGTGAGTAGTTCATCCCTAGACTATCGATCCATAGCAGTAGCTAGATGGTTGTCTTCTCCAATTTGTGCCTCAAGTTTAGATCTTGTGAGATTCCTACCATGATCAAGATCATCCTTATGTAATGCTACATGTTGTGTTTGCTAGGATCCGATGAATATTGAATACTATGTTGAGATCGATTATATAGTTTTCATATGTTATTTGTGATCTTGTATGCTCTCCATTGCTAGTAGATGCTCTGGCCAAGTATGTACTTGTGACTCCAAGTGGGAGTATTTATGCTCGATAGTGGGTTCATGCATCTGTTAGTCTGGAAGAGTGACAATAACTTCTAAGGTTGTAGATGTGATGTTGCTACTAGGGAGAAAACAAAAATGCTTTGTCTAAGGATAATTCTATTGTTTACTTTACACATATTGCTTAATGTGATAATCTATTGCTTGCAACTTAATATTCAAAAGGTGTGGATGCTAAACGGAAGTTGGATTATTAGTCGTAGACGCAGTTGGATTACGGTCTATGTATTATGTTGTAATGCCCAAACGAATCTCATAGTAATCATCTTGTCATGTATGGTCTTTATTCTGTCAATTTTCCAGCTGTAATTTGTTCACCCAATATGCTATTTTTTTTTGGAGAGACAACTCTAGTGAACTGTGGACCCTGGTCCTTTCTTTTACACTGATAAAATCATCTACTGCAATCACATGTTCCGTTACTTTACTACAAGTACTATTCTCTTTAATTCCACTGTAAACAAACATCTCTTTCCACACTATATGGTTAATCCTTTGTTATCAGCAAAACCAGTGAGATTGAGAACCTCACTATGAGTTGAGGCAAAGTATTGTTGTTGTGTTGTGTGCAGGTTCCACATTGTTGCTGATGCCGGTAGTGCGCCCTGCCACAAGTCAGCTAGCAACACCTTCAGAAGTCACTCCTTTCTCCTACTGGTCGATTAAACCTTGGTTTCTTACTGAGGGAAAACTTGCTGCTGTGCCCATCATACCTTCCTCTTGGGATATCCCAACTGCTTGTATCGAGCACCGTCACATACAAATAAAGCTATACTCCAATTGTTTCAAACCACTCCCACTGGTAAAATATCTTAACAAGTCAACTGACTAGCATAGACAATTCAAACTTCCAAAGTGGGATACATATGACATATCTATTTTAAGTGGCTTCATATATATTTCTCTTCCTTATGATGTGTTCCTTCAAAAATCTTGGTAGAGCTCTCTCACAAATAATATCAATCAAAGAGGCATTAGAAAATTCAGCTCTTTCGAGAACAATGATAAAAGGAAAAATATTTTTGTATTTTTGTGAATTTGGGATAGAGAGGGAAAAAGAAAACGAGAATGGTGACAAAGTAAGGAAATGAAACAAAACAAATGAAAAGGAAAAGGAAAATGAACTAAAACAAAAAAGTAAATAAAAAGCAAAGTGTTGGAACAAACCAACACGAGTGTTTCAAAGCTCTTTCAAAGAGCTAGAGTACAAATTTATTCAACACAAATAAAAATGCTTGAGGAACACATCCCCAAGCTTAGGCTTTTGCAAGCCCTCTTGGTGAGCTCATTGTGGTGGAGGATAATTCCCATAGTTTCATTGGTTGCTACAATAAGTGAACTGGAAATTGAATTTGGTGGAGTTATCTTGAAGGTTGATAGTGAGGTTGCTCAGGTTCTCAATGCTTTCTTCGAGCGCGTACATGTCCTGGTAGGTGGTGAAGTCATGGAGTGGATGTTGCTCCTGTTTTGGTCCTTGAGGTTCTTGTTCAACCGCCTCTTCTTTAGGTTCATCTTATTGTGTGGGTAGATTTGCCTGAACCCACGCATCATAATGCAAATGCCTTTCCTCGAGAGAGAATAGACCATTAGGCAGAGGGGTAGCGATCATGTGATTATCTCCCGGTATATTGAAGTAATATCGACCTTCTATTTTTCTAACCATATCACATGCATTCAGAGTAGTAAAACCAAGGCGGCGAGGGCCTTCGAATGCTCGTAAATTACTTACATTGATATTAAGACTTCTTGCCAAGATGGTGATGACTCCACCTCCGCATATGGGGACCCGAGCTTCAAATGCTTGGTGGTTCAAGTAGAGAACGAGAATGGCGCCCATGTTTTGGGCGGAGGTTGCTTTCTGGGAATGCTGCCTTTGCAAGGATCATCATGTCCTCTTCATTAAGTTTTGTGAAATCACCTTGTGCCTGCAAGGTGTTAGCAATAACATAGTACAGATAGGGAATAGCAGGGCACTCAATAGAATTTCCCCGAGGGAGTGTGCTAGGTATTCTCATCCTAGAAAAATACATACTAGGTGAGGGGTTCAAAGTAAGGCATGCATAGCGGTTTGCGATGGCACTGTTCTCAAAGCCAAAGTGGTTGCACCACTCATCTAAGGTCAAATCATACTCATGGTTCATCAAAGGGAAGGATATCCGGTCGACTCAAGGTTGATTCTCCTTAGTGTTTCAGTAGTGGTTCACCGTGTGCTTCAGGGTGCTGAGGAATTCGAGTGTCAAGCAGCAATAGGTGGCGGCCTCTTGAAAACATAAGCCAAGCAGACCAACATTGTTGCAAGATATTGAAATCATTGCGTAGCCCTAGTTGGTTCAGAATATGGGGGCATGACCATTTTGTCTACTTGATCTCGCGGACCATGTGACGGTTGAAATGGTTGAGATGATGGTGGTCTTCGAACTCGATACCGAGCGAAGCGGGTGTGTCTTCAACCGGTAGTGCATCATGTGCAGCCATAGCGCGTGAGCGGCTCCTTGTGTTCATCAAAAAAGATTAATTAGTGATTTATTACCTTAAGCAAATCTTAATTTTTAGCGAAAAATAAAAATCTGATCCGATAGAAATAAACATATGATCATCCTCTACACATCTTATAAAAGTATCTCCTCCAAAATTGTGATCGAGCATGCTCATTATGATGATGAAATTAATAATATGACCTAAGTCTATATGGATAATGGCAAAAGCTAGAGCATGCATTCGCAGATAAAAAGTAAGGGATCGGAGGAGAAATGTACCATACTTTGATGGAGTGCGAGGAATTGAATAAAAAAACAAAATTAAAGATCCAATGGAGTGGGTTTTGAGTTTGGAGGAGGAAGAGAGAGAGAGAGAATATGGACATTTTAGGTTTACCTCTTCCCTGTGTGTTTAAGGCTCTCGGCGCGTGGTATGGGTGCACGGTACGGGTGCATCCCGCTCGTACCAGATGCAGCCGCCATAGAACTAAGGCGGTCGGCGCGGTACGGCCATAGCCCCTGTGCTGATGGTCGTTAAACTTATAGTATGGTTTCCGAAAAATTGATGTTTTTGTCGTCGAAGTGGTACGGGCGCATGGTACAGTATGGTCCGCCAGTACCCATGTGTAACATCCCAAAATTTTCAAACAAAGAAGAAAATGAATTTCCTTTTTTCCAAAAATGAGAACCAACAAAAACTTTTATTACATCTTGTGCTATGCATAGTGCTCATACTTAATCTGGTGTTATTGCCATGATGTGTGTTTACAATCCTTGACTTGTGCCAAAACCCTAAACCCTACCCTTTCTCAAAACCAAAGAGGAACAATTAAAAAGAAAATAAAATAAAGGGGTGAGGCATATGTGGGCTTATGGCCATTTCTCCAGTAATGGCCTATGCCCTATTTACTTTACCCAAATGGTGAAACCCTCCATCAACCCAACCAACCTCATTTGAACCCAAAACAATGATCCTTGGGATCGAAGAGAAAGAAAGAAAAAGAATTGAGAAATTGCAAAACCCTCACATATGGCTTATGGCCATTTTTGAAAATCTTTAACCTAGGCCATGTAAATTTGTGCCAATGGTTTGGAAACTATTTTAAACTCAAAAGGATCCCTTTTGCATCAAAGAAACCAAAATCAAATCAAAAACCTAGTTACATGTGATAATGTTCACATGTGACAATTTTAACATCTTACCCACTTTGAGCCCCTGGATTAAGAAACTTTCAAACCAAACCCTCACAACTCTTTGCACCTCATCCAAGACCTCATCAAGATGAACACTTTTGATGTTGACCACTTTGACCAGATCTTTTTCTATTGCTCAAAATAGTTAAGCCAAGATGCCACTTTGAAACAGATTCTAGATTCCCCCAAACTTTGGACTTTTCACAAACCATTTCCAAAATTCAAACCAATGCCACCACTTGCTGCCAAACATTATGTAGATCACTCCTATGAAGAGTTTTGGTCAAAATTCAACACACATGAGACCTTTGCTTGTCATATATGTGGAGCACATAGAATAAAATTAGGGTACAACCACTATTCCAACAACTAAGTAACTCTCACCCTCTCTCTCTCTTTGGCTCATCAATAGTGCATTGTACCTCTAAATGACCTCACTTAATGTTGCATGGTCACCATCACACCAAGCCATGCCAAGGACCTTGCCTACGTTACATACACTTTGACAATAATCAATTGTGCACACCCTAGCCTTCTCCAATCTTGCCCACCATGTCTAGTACTCTGGTCTCACATCACTCAAGCAAGCCATGCCATCAGAGACCAAGAGTTGTGCACAAGAAATCCCAATGCCATCACCATTCCGGCCACGTGATCACCACCCTTCCAACCCTCACCATGACCCTCCTCTCTTTCTCTCACCTTGTCCTGGAGGCTCACCACATCACCCTGTACCTGCTGGCGCGAGCCCTGGCCAAGGAGAAGCCGACAATGCCCAGAGCACGCCGTGCCCAAACGTGCCAGGACGCGCCAGAGCGTGCATGGACGCGTCCTGGACATGCCGGTACACGCACGCGTCCCATCGACACAGCTCTCCCCTCACCCTCTCCTTTCACCCACCTGCTCACCACGACCCCAACAACCCCGTAGACAACCTCACTGGCTCGCCGACGCCCTGTAGACGACGACATGGTCGACGTCCTCCGCCACGGGTCCTGCAGTACACGACGTCGCCTGCCCGCCTCCGTCAACCCCTGTCCTCGCCATGATGCGCGTTAGGTCCGCGGTGACATCGCCTACACGACACGCCTACTCCCCTGGCCACGCGTGACCTCCATCGTCCTTGTCACCACTCACCTAGTCCGCGCCCTCGTACACCTCGCGTCGCTATAAAAGGAGAGCGCCCCGGCCTCCATTGAGCACACCAATCCACTCCCCTCTCTCTTCTGCCTCTCCTCGACCCTGTTCCCCTTCACATTAGCCACCACGCTGCTCCAATTTCACCGGAGACCGCCGCGGCAGTAGCTCGACGGAGGAGAAGCTCCAGGTAACCTCCGCCGCTCCCTCGACCCTCCTTCGACTCGCCATCGACTCCTCGATCGTTTGCCCGCATCGCCAACCCTCGTCGAGCCTCCGGCCAGCCGCCATCGACCCCCTCTGCCGTGCCCAGGGTTTGCTCGCCGTCGTGGAAGGTGACGATCGTGCACCTTCCGATCCTCTTTTAATCTAACGGCCATCGCTGCGTACCATTTCGGTGAAGGGAAATAGAGGCTAACAGTGGACCCCGCCGTCAGGCCACTCGCGTCCCGCGTGGCAGCTTAGCTGGGCTGTCCCGTTTAACCCCTCTCTGGCCCATTTCCTTTTGTTATCACCAGATTTTAACCAAGTCAGAGGTGGGCCGTGATTGAGATGGGCTTAGAGAATATGCGTGGAAAATATTCATGAATCGGCCTTGTATAAGAGTTTGGGCTGGATTGCCCGTGTATCTGTAAATTAAAGTAGGTTACGTGTCGGTTAGAATTAAGAGATAGAGTTTAGCTCGTACACGGTTGGGATTATTCCCAAGTTAGAAAGTCCACGGACTATAAATATGTATCTAGGGTTATTGAGAAAGGAGGACGATCACGTTCACAACAAACCAATCTAGGCGCATCGCCACCCCTTGTTTTGAGGGTTTCTTCCGGGTAAGCACCATGCTTCCTAGATCGCATCTCGCGATCTAGGCAGTAGCGAGTTTATTCGTTGTTCATGCGTTGCTCGTGCTGAAGCCTTGTTGATGGCGAGCAACGTAGTTATCATAGATGTGTTAGGGTTAGCATGGATTTTATCTTGATGTATTCGTTTAGTTATGCTATCCCTAGGTATCTAGCTGCCTTTACACCTATTTCAGGTGTAAGGGAAGCACCTTGCTTAGTCTTTATTTAGTAGATTTGATCTGTTACGGTCGTTCCTTGTCTCTCAAGGATTAGTTTAATATCTGCATAGTTAGGCCTTACAAACGGGTTGAATGATCCAGTAGTGCATCAGGTATAGTTTGCTGATCCTAGATGGGATGCTCCGGGAATCAACGCTACGTTGGTTTTTAGGCCTTGTCTAGGGCTGGTTTTCTATTATCTTTCGTATCTGCCAGGCTCAATTACGTGTAGGGTGTTCCGGTTATGCGGTGAAAACCCTAGATCGTCGTGGATCGCGTTAACTTAGTATTGATCAAGCAGGACCACCATGTTATCGTAGATCCAATACGAATCATGGGTGGATCGGCTCCTTGAGCCGATTCACAGGATAACCTGAGAGCCGATCGAGGCTCGTATTTAATGTTTACGTGTATGCCATGCAGGAAACTAGTCGAAGCAATCCATCACCTTCCTGACCAGGTATAGGTCAGGTGGCACGCCCTTGAACCACCTTGGACGCGTGCTGGAGCATTGCGGGCCGTCGCCCGAGGGACCAGGGCCCACCAGCAGTCCCGGGAGCCTCCCGGCTCTACGTGTTGCCCCTGCTCGCCGGTGGGTTTTGGTTGGCAACACATTCTGGCACGCCCGGTGGGATATTCTTCTGCATCAACTACATCAACATCTGCACCAGAGATGGCTGAAGACCCAGTCACGTACGAAGATCTGACTGAGGAGCATAAGAAGAAGTATAACGAGCTTAAAGCTCTCTTCGAAGCCGACCTCATCGGCTCTTTCGAGAGAACCCGCACGCATGGCATTAGGTGGAAAGGGTTCTCAGTTGAAGGCGCTCTCGATGGAGTGAATCTGTCTACTTCTTCGGAAGAACGCACCAGATCTCTGCGCCAGGAGATCAATTACATGGTGGCTCATTCGCTACACCATCATTCTGAGAGCTTGGTGAACGCTTTCGAGCGCGTTGCACTTCATGTGGTCCAGGAAATCATGAAGCATCAGTACTCTCCGTCGGGGCCTACCCTAGGGACTCACCAAGGGGAAATACCGTTCTAGACCAGGCCACAGCTGCCATTCGCGCTAGCAGCTCCAGAACTGCCGGGTTCACCGGCATATGTAGTCTCCAAGATCGGTGGCGATCCTAGTGATTACCAGTTCTTGTATGAACCACCTAAGGAGATCCCGCACGGATACATGTGCACATACGTGCCGGACTGCAATAACTGGGCGCGCACGAACCAGGTTGCAGCAGGAGGGATTTCTGAAACAGCAGGAGGGGTTTCTGGATCGGATCCCGAGAAGCAGGCGTGGCTAGCTAAATATGCCACCACCACGAATCATCAAAGCTCAGCTCCTGCAGCTAACACCGTGGACAAGATCACTGCAATCTTGAGAGACCAGTTTGGCATGGTACCAAAGAGGAGGGCAATCGGCTATTCCAAGCCGTACCCCAACGAGTATGATTTGATTCCACTACCGCCCAAGTATCGGCTCCCTGAGTTCTCAAAGTTTAGTGGATCAGAAGGATCTAGTTCAATTGAGCATGTGAGCCGATATTTGGCGCAGTTGGGCATGATTTCAGCATCAGATCAGTTACGCGTGAGGTTTTTTGCGCAATCTCTCACAGGATCGGCTTTTGGGTGGTACACCTCGCTGCCACCAGATTCAATCCTGACGTGGAAGCAGATGGAAGAACAGTTCCACATGCAATATCACTCAGAAGCTTCCGAGGCTGGCATTGCTGATCTGGCGCAAGTCCGACAGAAGCGCGGAGAGACGGTATCGGAATACATTCAGCGCTTCAGGACCGTCAGGAACCGATGTTATTCGGCTCGTTTGAGTGAGAAAGAAGCAGTCGATCTGGCAGTGTTGGGTCTCGCGTCGCCGATCAAGGACATGGCTTCCCAAGCGGAATACACTTCCCTGGCGCATATGGTTCAGAAACTATCATTATGAACAGCGCCACCCAGAATTGTACCAGGACAAATTCAAACGTCCGGTAAGCCTGGTTGAGATAGAAGAGGATGAAGACTCCGCAGGAGACCAGGATGTAGCCGTGGCTGAATGGGCTCGGGGGGCAAACCCCGTGTCCTGCAAATGGGTTAAACCACAAGGTCCTGCAAAAGGGTTTGACTTCGACGTAAGAAAAGCTGAGCAGATTTTTGATCTTTTACTTAAGGAGAAGCAGCTGAAGTTACCCGAAGGCCATAAAATCCCTAATGCGCAAGAGATGAACGGAAGGCCATACTGCAAGTGGGATCACTCGTTCACTCATACCACCAGCGACTGCAAAGTGTTGCGTCAGCAGATCCAAATGGCGATAGAACAAGGCCGTCTGATTTTCAGCCAGTATGCCATGAAAGTGGACACGCAACCGTTTCCAGCCGTCAACATGGTGGAGTGCAATCTCGCCGTGAGGCGCCAGCCGGATTTCTCGTTCAGTATTAACATGGCAGGGCATGTATACCACCTGGTAAGGACAAAGAAGAGGGCAGTCGCTCTCGTGAACAAAGAACAAGAGGAGGCCGGCCCACGCGACCGGCCCCGATATGCTGAAAGACGGTACGTCACAGAGGAGCAAGTGAGGAACGTGCGATACCAACGACCACTCTCCGAGCATCTCCTTAACAAGTATGAGAGTCAGTACAACCAACGCCGGCGAGGCGACGTAGACGATGAAAGAGATCGTCGGTCTAGGGTAGACAACAGAAAACATCGTCGGTATGATAGAGACGATGAAGGATATGAGCGCCGCGCTAAGGAAAAGTCAAGAGAGCAGGACGACATGGACAGACACTGGGATTGTCCTTTCTTTAAGCATTGCTGGGATTCAGGAATGAGCCGATTACCTACAATCGACAACTGCCCAGAGTGTAGACAGAAGAAGAAGGACACAGGAGACGTGTCAGTGTTCAAACGTCTAGGGCCTCTCCCATCTCGGAACAAGCAAGCTGAGTCCTCTCGGGTGAAAGATCTCGAGGAATTAGAAGATGAAGAAGAAGAACAAGATAGATACCATCGGCCAAGGTGGTGTCCTGATGGACTCAGTCACTCTCAAAAGCGTAGGGTTCAGCGACTACGTAGCGTGGAGGAAGCCGAGAGACGATACCTACACGCGTTAAGGAAAGCGCGGCCTGATCTAGCCGCGAAAATTCAGCAAACTCTGGACGAGGAGGGTCAGCCACAGAAGAAAGAGTGGTGCCCCAAACAAAAGAAAGCCGATGATAAGACATCGGCTGGCACAAACATGGTGTTCATTCTTCCGTCGGAGTTTTGTGCTCCAGGAACAGAAGAGGCACCTGTAGCACAGCTCGACTGCGGCCCACGGCCAGTTATCTTTGAGAAGCCATGAGAAAAGAGCTACAGGCATCTGAAGGCCCTGTACTTAAGAGGTTATATCAACGGGCAGCCTGTCAACAAGATGCTGGTTGACACGGGAGCGGCAGTCAATATAATGCCATACTCCATGCTACGTCGCTTGGGACGCTCTAGCGCAGATCTGATCAAAACCAACGTCACATTGAACGACTTCAACGGCCAAGCATCAGAAGCGCAAGGCGTTCTGAACGTGGATTTAACTGTAGGCCGAAAGACCATCCCTACGTCATTCTTCATCGTCGATAGCAAAAGCACCTATGCTGTCCTGCTAGGGAGGGATTGGATCCACGCTAACTGCTGCATTCCATCCACGATGCACCAATGCTTGATACAGTGGGATGGAGATGAAGTGGAGATCGTCCATGCAGATGACTCAGCCGAAATCTCAACGGCTGGCATGAACATTTGGGAAGCGGAAGACCAAGAGCCGCTCTCCGGAGTCAGTTTGGACGGCTGTGAGTGCATCGAAGTGACAAAAAACGGGGTGAGGCTGGTCTTATCCATCTGCCTGACAGTATAGCAAGAGCAAAGGCAATGGACATACGTGGCAAGGCCGATCCCTGCGATCGGCCCCAAAAAATAAAGAGTGATGATCTCGTCTCAAGCATGTCACGTAGTCGTAATAAAGCACGAACAAGTTATAAACCTTCATTGAGCAATGCAATCAAAATGGGGGCCGATTCCAGCAATCGGCCCATATTATCCTCGCCATACGTTTTGCCTGTGTTTAACATTGATCTAGCAGGCGACGGAAAGCTAGGGTATGGGTTTACATCGGCTGATGAGCTAGAAGAGGTTGACATTTGTCCTGGGGATAAGCCACGACCAACTTTTATCAGCAAAAAGTTAGATCCACATCTGAGGAGCCAGATGATAGCTTTGTTGAAAGAATACCCAGATTGCTTTGCATGGGATTATACAGAGATGCTTGGGTTAGACACGAGCATCATTGAGCATCGGCTCCCTCTCAAGAAAGGATTTCGGCCGTTCCAGCAACGTGCACGTCAGATGAAGGCCGATATTCTAGAAGAAGTCAAGAAAGAGATCGAGAAAATGTTGACCGCCGGGTTCATCAGGCCATGCAGGTACGCTGAATGGATTTCCAATATCGTACCTGTGCAGAAAAAGGATGGCCGATGGCGCGTCGCCATAGATTTTCGAGATCTCAATAGAGCCACTCCAAAGGATGAATATCCCATGCCGGTAGCGGAGACATTGGTGAATGCAACTACTGGTCACAAGGTTTTAAGTTTCATGGATGGCAACGCCGGCTACAACCAGATTTTCATGGCTCCAGAAGATATACACAAGACTGCATTCAGAGTACCAGGTTCAGTGGGCTTGTTTGAATATGTAGTCATGACTTTTGGACTGAAGAATGCCGGTGCAACGTACCAAAGAGCCATGAATTACATCTTTCATGATCTGATCGGCAAGTTGGTGGAAATTTACATCGATGACGTGGTGGTCAAGTCTGTCTCCGTAGAAGGGCACTTGGAGGATTTGCGACGCATCCTGGACCGAACTAGGAAATTCGGGCTAAGAATGAATCCAAAGAAGTGTGCTTTTGGTGTAACGGCCGGTCAGTTCTTGGGTTTCTTGGTTCATGAACGAGGAATTGAGATCGGCCTGAAAAGTCAGGAGGCAGTGCGCACCATGCAACCACCTACCACGAAGAAGGAACTCCAATGTCTCATCGGCAAAATCAACTTCGTCCGTAGATTCATCTCCAATCTGTCAGGACGAATCGAGCCGTTTATGGGATTGGTGAAAATTAAATCTGATGACGAGTTTCACTGGGGGCAGAGAAGCAGCAAGCGTTTGACGAGATTAAGGAGTATCTAACGACACCGCCTGTGCTGGTTCCGCCTCAGCAAGACAGACTATTCTATATTTACTTATCGGTAGCTGACACTTCCATCGCGTCAGTGGTGGTGCAACTTTATGATGGTCTGGAAAAGGTGGCTTTCTACCTCAGCAGAAGGATGTTGGACGCAGAGACAAGGTACCCTAAGATCGAGAAGTTGTGCCTCTGCCTATTTTTTACCTGCACCAAGCTTCGTCACATCTTTCTGTCAGCGGAAATTGTCATCATATGCAAGTCAGATGTCGTCAAACACATGCTGTCGGCTCCCGTTTTGAAAGGCCGACTTGGTAAATGGATGTTTGCATTGTCAGAATTTGATCTCCGGTATCAGCCTGCGAAAGCAGTCAAGGGACAAGCGTTGGCCGATCTTATTGCTGAACGAATCAATACTGATATAGCAGCACTGTCTTTACGTGCATGGGCCATGTTCTTCGATGGATCGGCTTGTGATGATGGTTGTGGCATCGGCATTTTACTCGTGTCGCCTCGGGGGGCAAGATATTCCTTCTCCATCAGGTTATCTACCCCTTGCACCAACAATGTCGCTGAGTATGAGGCAATACGCAAGGGAATGGAGTTGCTTTTGGAAGCCGGGGCAGAAGCGGTGGAACTTTTTGGAGACTCTAAATTGGTGATTTCCCAGCTCACGGAGGAATATAAGTGCGAGAGTGAGTCACTCTTCCCATTATGGATGCAATGCCGTGAGCTGATGGCACAATTTCGGTACATCAACTTCAATTGGGTCCCAAGATCGCAAAATACCGAGGCCAACGATCTTGCACAGATGGCGTCAGGCTACAAGGACATACCAGACGGATCCGATGTTCAGGTGCAGTTCCTGGAACAGGATGACTGGAGAGCCGATATCTTCAATTACTTGAAGGATCCGGCTCGGGGGGCACTACGGATAAGGTACAAGGCCATGAAATATGTCCTTATAGGAGATGACATGTTCTACATGACGTTGGAGGGGTTACTTCTCAAATGCCTGGGACCAGCCGAGTCGAATCGGCTCTTACACGAGGTGCACGAAGGCTCCTGTGGAACTCACCAATCGGCTCATAAGATGAAGTGGCTGATTAGGCGATCAGGGTTTTACTGGCCCACCATGCTTGAGGACTGCTTTAGGTACTATAAAGGGTGTCAAGCGTGTCAGATGTTTGGGAAAATTCAGATGGTGCCCGCATCAGCAATGAACCCCATCATCAAGCCTTGGCCATTTCGAGGTTGGGGCATGGATATGATCGGCAAAATCCATCCTGCATCGAGCAAAGGCCACGAGTGGATTTTGGCCATTACAGATTATTTCACTAAATGGGTGGAAGCCGTCCCTATGAAGTCAGTAAAATCAGAAGATGTTATCAGTTTTGTGAAAGAACACATCATTCATAGATTCGGGATTCCCCAGACTATCACGACCGATGGAGGTTCGGTCTTCGTTTCTAAAGAGTTCAGAAAGTTCTGCGACGACATGGGAATTAAGCTGATCCGATCGTCTCCATACTATGCTCAAGCAAATGGGCAAGCTGAAGCGTCCAACCAGAGCCTTATCAAGCTGATTAAGAGGAAAGTTGACGAGTACCCTAGACGTTGGCATGAGGTATTGTCAGAAGCTTTGTGGGCTTATCGCATGTCGTGTCATGGGGCTATAAAAACCTCGCCATACCAGCTGGTCTATGGACAAGAAGCCGTATTGCCTTGGGAAATTACGGCTGGATCGAGACGTGTTACGTTTCAGAACGATCTAACAGCTGAAGAATATGCAGCCCTGATGAGTGATAGTATTGAGGATCTAACGGAACTCAGACTTTGGTCGTTGGAGAAGATTAAAGAGAACAAAGCCAAGGTAGCTTGCGCATACAATAAGAAGGTGAGACCAAAGGAGTTTCAGGTTGGTGATCTAGTATGGGAAGCTGTGTTGCCATTAGGGACTAAGGATAAAGCATATGGTAAATGGTCTCCTAATTGGCACGGTCCGTACAGAGTTGACCAGGTTTTGAAGGGTAATGCATACATGCTCGAGCAGCTGGATGGTGTTAAATTCCCAGTAGCTGTCAATGGTCAACATCTCAAGAAATATTTCCCAAGCATGTGGGATGATGGACAGTGAAATATGGGGGCCGATGCATAAAATCGGCCAATAAAAAAATTTATACAAATCACAGCCGATGCACGGACATCGACTTTAGAGAAATATGCTAAACAACAAGATACAAGTACAGCCGATGCACAGACATCGACTTCAGACTAAAAGCCGATGCACAGCCATCGACTCTAGAGGTACAGGCTCAATTGAGCAGTTATCATATTACATTGGCGCGAGGTGATTCTGCCATTGGATTCTGCCATTGGATTCACTGTGGAGTTAAATCTGCGTAATTGAGGTCTAAGATTCGCGTGGCCGTGAGTTGGATCGGTTCGAGCGGCGATTTGGGGATCTAAGTTTATTCCTTCAGACAAAGGTTGCAGGTTACCGTTTGAAGAGGCAATTGATTTGGCCTTACTCACGTTTTATGGTAAAGGCCGATGCGCTGCCATCGGCTCTTTGAGCGTTGACTTATGTTGACTATCGGCAAAATCAATTGAAAACGTTTTTTCATTGATAAAGGGGATTTCTTACAGAGAAGAGCCGATTGCTCAAGGAAGGAAGAACAAAAGAAGAGCCGATTGCTCAAGAAACTACTGCTAGTCCTATTCTAGTAATTCCTATTCTAAGGGCCATCGCTGGCCTCATCGTCGCCGTCGTAGCTGCCGTCGGCGCTGCTTCCGGCGAGCTCCTCGTCGCTGCTGCCGTAGCCCTCGGCGGGGGCATCTTCCTCCTCTTCATCATCGTCGTCGTCGTCGTCCTCCGACCAAGCGCGGAAGCGCTTCGCCGGCGGGTACTCGTCGGAGGAGGAGTCATCCTCCTCCTCTTCCCCCTCCTCGTTGTAGGAGGTGAAGCTGCCCCAGGAATAGAGGTCGTCCTCGCTATCCGCCTCCAATTCCCCGCAGGCGAGGAACTGGAGGTCCGCCTCCCCGTCGGTCAGGGATAGGTCGTCGTCTGACCCGACGGCGGCCAGGGGTAGGTCGTTGTTCACCCTGACGGTGAAGTCCCACTCTTCATCGTCCCAATGCTCGGGAGCCTCCTTCTCGTACTGCGCCATCAGGTCGTGCTCTGGTATCGGCTCGCTGGAGGAGGAGGACTGGAAAGAGAGACCCGACGAGGTGGAAGAGGGGGAAGAGGAAGACATGGCTGCAGGGGAAGGGGGTTTTTCGCCGATGGCTAGTACAGAGCAAGGGGATGAAGAGGAGAACTGTTCGGCGCGGTTAAATAAAGGGGATATAGTGGAGATTTAATGCTACGGCGGTTTCCGAGGAAGTGGTGCCAAAAAACTGTCAAATCGCGCAGAGAAGTTGAGAAGGCAAGGCATCATGATGAAGGATACTGTGACGGTTCTGCTCTACCACGACATGACCCGACGAAGAAAAAACAGAGTTGTTTTGGAATTATCATTGCCAAAACCAGGGGGGCATGTGTTATCACCAGATTTTAACCAAGTCAGAGGTGGGCCGTGATTGAGATGAGCTTAGAGAATATGTGTGGAAAATATTCATGAATCGGCCTTGTATAAGAGTTTGGGCTGGATTGCCCGTGTATCTGTAAATTAAAGTAGGTTACGTGTCGGTTAGAATTAAGAGATAGAGTTTAGCTCATACACGGTTGGGATTATTCCCAAGTTAGAAAGTCTACGGACTATAAATATGTATCTAGGGTTATTGAGAAAGGAGGACGATCACGTTCACAACAAACCAATCTAGGCGCATCACCACCCCTTGTTTCGAGGGTTTCTTCCGGGTAAGCACCATGCTGCCTAGATCGCATCTCGCGATCTAGGCAGTAGCGAGTTTATTCGTTGTTCATGCGTTGCTCGTGCTGAAGCCTTGTTGATGGCGAGCAACGTAGTTATCATAGATGTGTTAGGGTTAGCATGGATTTTATCTTGATGTATTCGTTTAGTTATGCTATCCCTAGGTATCTAGCTGCCTTTACACCTATTTCAGGTGTAAGGGCAGCACCTTGCTTAGTCTTTATTTAGTAGATTTGATCTGTTACGGTCGTTCCTTGTCTCCCAAGGATTAGTTTAATATCTGCATAGTTAGGCCTTACAAACGGGTTGAATGATCCAGTAGTGCATCAGGTATAGTTTGCTGATCCTAGATGGGACGCTCCGGGAATCAACGCTACGTTGGTTTTTAGGCCTTGTCTAGGGCTGGTTTTCTATTATCTTTCATATCTGCCAGGCTCAATTACGTGTAGGATGTTCTGGTTATGCGGTGAAAACCCTAGATCGTCGTGGATCGCGTTAACTTAGTATTGATCAAGCAGGACCACCATGTTATCGTAGATCCAATACGAATCATGGGTGGATCGGCTCCTTGAGCCGATTCATAGGATAACCTGAGAGCCGATCGAGGCTTGTACTTAATATTTACGTGTATGCCATGCAGGAAACTAGTCGAAGCAATCCATCACCTTCCTGACCAGGTATAGGTCAGGTGGCACGCCCTTGCACCAGCTTGGACGCGTGCCGGAGCATTGCGGGCCGTCGCCCGAGGGACCAGGGCCCACCAGTAGTCCTGGGAGCCTCCCGGCTCTACGTGTTGCCCGTCGCTGCTCGCCGGTGGGTTTTGGTGGTCAACACCTTTTCCCGCCTAGGGCCAAAAATTTGAATTCGATTTAATTCATTTCAGTCAAATTGCATATTGGTGACAATTTCAAAATTTAATAACTTCAAATCTAGTGAGCCGATTTTGGTGAACTTTATATCTTTGGAAAGCTTATGAAAATCTCTCAAACCCCACTGGTCTCAACTCTAGATTCTTTGTAGAATTTATGTGATAAAAATAACAAGGCAGTAGGTTTTCAAACTTCAAAAGTTTATTAAAATCAACCATAAGTGATTTTGAGTTGATTCCAACTCTCATAAATCACATTTCACTTGGCATATTTGATTATGTAAAAAACATGAATTAGTTGTGTGCATGATCATGAGCTAGATTCAAATAATGGCTATGTAGTCATTTCATTTAAATCATTTTCAATTTTGGAATTTCAAATCTATGAGATGTAGCATCTCATTTAAATCATCTTCCCAAGTAATGTGAAGCAAAGTGATGACCTTAGTTGCATGGTCTCATCATTGCTTACTTGAGGATATTAAATCAAAATAGAATTTAAATTGCATGAGGTGTAGTACCTCATTTAAATCACTTTTCTCTCAAATGATAAATGTGAAGTATTGACCTTGGTCAACATGATCTCACACTTATTAATTGAGAAGATTAAATCTTAATAAGATTCAATGAGAGGAAACTATTTCTCCAAAGGAAATGAATAGAAACCCAAATCCCTATTTCAATAAAGAGGAGTTTGTCTTCCAAACACTAAAGAAGAAAACCCTAGTGTTGTGTGAGTAATGCTTAGGATGATGCTAGATCATCTTGTGTGAGCCATTAAGGCTAATTAGTCTACTTAAGTATTGTTTGGTGATTGTATCTTCGTATTCGTTTATAGACGCTAGTACCGGAGACTATCAAGAGGAGGAGGTCTACTTTGAAGAAGAAGAAGAACACTTTGACAACTGTACCAATCAAGGCAAGTTATACTCTTGCAAGTTACCCAAGTGCAAGCTCTATTTGAGCAAGACACTAATACCATACTACTTTGTGTTTTACTGTACAAGTCCCAGTTTTTATCTTACACAGCTTTTACTTTGATTTTCAAGTCTTACCTTAATAGTTAACTTGAGTCTAGATAAGGAGTAGTGCAAGAACATCAAAGGTAACCTAGAGAGCTACTAGCTAGTTAGCACCCCTCATAACTAGTTGCTAGTGCTAAAATTAAAGTTGACTACTCTAGCTGGGAACATGTGAATCTTTGAGTTTGAAAAACCTTGGAATGGTGAGTCATTCTATTGAAAGATTTTGAAGGTGAAGGTGACTTGACTGAAATGGTGAATTTTACCAAAAACTGATGGTTAGGTTTGGATGCGATACCATTCCAATTTCAAGTACCCCCACAATACCTGAATCTGGGTAAGGCTTAACTGGAAACTTATGTATTTTAGTATGGGTTTCCTCTGAACAAGCGTCATAGGGGTTATGCCGAGGCTGCCTCCATTGAAAGTGAAATGACGTGAAATGAGCTGAATGTCTTATCCAAGCCCTGTGCAGTTCCCGGGTTGGCGGTTTGCTATCACCGGGAGGCCAAGCTCATGGGGAGAGGTGCCTATACTAGGGTATGTAAATGAAAGGTTATGATTGGTAGTTCGCGCACTGAGTGCGATAAATCAGGGCTAGTTACCCCTGACGGACTATTGCAATTATTGTGACACAAGTGTACGACCTCTGCAGAGTGTAAACCTATTCGAATAGCCGCGTCCGCGGTAATGGACAGTTGTGTCGTGGATATGACCACGGCAGATGCTACAGGGGGTAGCACTTCGTTGAGGCGAGGGCAAGGGAACATCGCCATCTGCGGGTCGAGGTGCAAGGGACGCAAGGTTTTACCCAGGTTCAGCCCCTCCGGAGAGTAAAAGGCCTACGTCCTGCTAGATCTTATTGCTCAGTGGAGAATTACAATGGGGGGGGCTCAGTCGGCGCGGAGCCAAGAGCTTACAGGGGAGATCAGATCTCAGATGTTGTCACCTCTAGGGTTTAGCCCGGGGGTTTATATATCCACCCCCGGTCTAGGGTTACAAGGAGATAACTCCGAATCGTATTAGTTGCTACTAATCCGGGATACATCTTCTTATCCGGCTGTACGGATCTCCTCCTTGGGTCTTCGGCCCAGTCGCCTTTGGGTCCAATCGGCTAAGTGACTGGCAATCTTCCTGGGCCTTCGTCCTTATGGCGAGTGGGACTGGCGACCCACCCCCTATGGGCGTATCCCCATCAGTAGTCCCCGAGCGCTGTGGTGACGAGGCGTAGATCCGGCGCGGGCCGCGAAGAGGCACAGGGACGGGTTAAGATGAATCGCTACCGGGCTCCCCAAAGAAGGATCCATCAGCTGGCCGCCAGTCTCCAATCGCTTGAACTTGACCAACCAGTCGGCGTATGGCAGTTGGCGTGAACCAGTCGGCGTAGGCCAATCGGTGTGAACCAGTTGGTGAGAGCCAGTCGGCGTATGCCCCGTATGCGGGCACGTGGAGAAGCCAACGTCTAGATTTCACGTTGACTGAGGCGCGAGCCGTTTGCACGAAGTTGACTGTTGGGCCTGATGTGACCGTTAACGGCTAGCTTAACGCCCGTTCCGTCGAACTTGTCGTTAATCTTGGCCATCAATCACGGGGCGACAATTTCGTGGCGAATCAACAGACGGATGTGATGCTTATCTTGAGCGAGTGTGGCGATATAAAAGGTCGAGTCCGGGGGTTAGGGCTTATCACTCCGCCGCATTCTTCCCTCCTTCTCTTCTCATCTGCTTCCTGCCGAGAGCTCCAAGCGCAACCATGGCGGCGACAGGCTGGGGCAAGTCCAAGGTCACGCGCGAGTCTCTCCTCCCGTACGTCGCCTCCGAGGTCACTCCCGAATTCAAGCAGGAGCGTTGGCGGGTCCCGGCGCCGAATGAGGTGGAGCCGCTCCCGAGGCCAGGCGAGTTCTTGCTCTTCCTCAGCTTCCTGGACCATGGATTCGCGCTCCCCTCCTCCGACTTCATCCGGCAGCTGCTGGCCTTCTACGGCATCAAGTTATGCGACCTTGGGCCGCACAGCGTGCAGCAAATCTCATTGTTTGCGGCACTGTGCGAGTGATACTTGGGTTGCCCGCCGTACTTCCCGCTGTGGGTATCAATCTTCCACGGGCGGGCGACCCGGGCCAGCAAGAGCAGCCAGGCGCTCATCCCGAACGGCGGGATCACCTTCCAGGTGAAGTCCGGGGAAAGCTTCATCGACATGGTGCTCCCCAAGAAGGCGCAATCGCAATGGCGCCGATTCTGGTTCTACGTCAAGGAGTACACTCCCCCCGGCGAGGTCTGCATCCCTCAGTACGACCCTGAGCCCAGCTTCCCGCGGCGTCTCAACATCCGGTCGCTGCCACGCGAGCAGGAGGAGGTGGTGAAGGGGATGCGCCAGGCGATCCAGGCGTTGAAGGACAACGGCTTGACGACGGTCAACATGTACAACTATTGGCTTGGCCGCCGATTGATCCCCCTGCGGTGTCGAGCCCACTCTATGTGGGAGTACCGGGGACAGAACGACTGCACCCGGACGACAGTGACCGAGTGGGACGAGGCCGAGTACCGGAAGGCGCTCGCCAAGATCACCATGGCCGCCTTCACTTCCTTCGAGGATGGCCTACAGCCCTTCTTCGAGGACAACCCGGCGCCCCAGGTATAGATTTGTTCGTCGCCGCGACCCCGGACGCCCAGGTTGCGCTTCTCCCTTTCTAACTCGTTTCCTTGGTCCGAATGCAGCGATGGCAGAAGGTCGCCGATCATCTCCCCCCCCTCGCGGGGAAAGAGCCTCCAGAAATGACTGAGGGCGAGGAGGAGGAGGTCGATGAAGAGGATGAGCGCACCGAGTCGGACTCCGAAGCGAGGGACTTCGTCCGACTCCCGCACGGGGCGAAGAGGGGCGCGACACCTTCGTCGCAGGGCGCGCCAAGGCCACCGGAGGGTGACAGGGACGAAGAGGCGACCTCGCACCCGGAGCAAGGGGAGCCCTCGAAGGGAGGGGCCGAGCCGCAGCCCAAGCGGCTGCGGCCGACTATCCTTGAGGGTTCCATAAAGCTCCAGCGCTCTCTGAAGGACGCCATCGACGCTGGAGCCCGAGCTGGTCCGGGCGTGAAAGCGATCCCCATAGTGAAGTAAGTGTCTCCAGTCGTGCTCTTTTTCCTTGTGGGCGGGATTTATAAATGCCCCGCCTCAATTCCCCGCAGGTCCAAGAGGAAAGTCTTGGCAAGACCCGCCTCGATTGGGGCAGCGGCCACAAGAGCGGCCGAGGCGAAGAGGGCGGCCGATCTGAAGAAGGCCGCAGAAACGAAGAGGGCACCCTCCGACCCTATGGACACGGGGTCGGCTCGGGAAGAGCCCGTTGCTGCGAGCAAGGCGGGGGACGCGAGCGCCAGCCGCGCCGAGCCCATCATTGAGATCTTCCCTCTGGCCAGCGTGGGTCGCGGGGTCGCGGCAAGCGCGGCGATGGGACCAGGCGCCGCTCCCCCAACGTAGAGGAGGAGTCGGCAGGCGTCGGGTCGACTGAAGCCCAGGGGGCGGACGTCGTGGCGCCCGAGGTCGAAGAAGATGCCGCCGAGGAGGGTGGCCTCTCGGCGCCGATGAAGGAGCGTCGGTCCAAGGCCGCTAGGGACCGAGTCCGTCCCAGCGACCTTGAGACGTGAACGGAAGGAGCGCCATCGACCGAAGCGGTGATGCAGGAGGGTGAAGCGGCCGAGTCGCGCCGTCCTCCGCCTTCGGCTCTGACCTTTACTGAGCTCCACACGGCGCTTGGTGAAGTGCATGTGGTAAGCATCCCTGTACTCGCAGTCCGGTCCTCCCCCAGTCCCCGAGGGTCGACTTGGCCTGGAGGGGCGAGTCGAGGCTCTTTTTTGCGACTGGACTGCTGTTGCTGACCTTCGTGCCATTCGCTGTGCAGGCGGAGGTGAAGCGATTGACGGTGCTTGTAGAGGAGGCAGCGCAGAAAAACCGCAAGCTCATCGCCCTAGGCAGTAAGTCGTGCTCACTTGTCTCCCTCTCTTTGTCGCGAGTATGCGTGTTGTCCTCTGTTCTCATCATCCCTTTTCCTGTAGCAGAGGCGCAGGCGAAGGCGCTCGCCGAGGCTTGGGAAGGATTCGTGAAGGAATCCTTCTACCGTGAAGCCGAGTTCCGGGCGATGCAGGCCGAAGAGGCGCGAAAGAAGGCGAAGGCGGAAGTGGCGGACCTGACGAAGGTCCTGGAGGACAAGGGCCGGGAGCTGGAGGACGTTATCGCGGAGTACAAGCGGAAGCTGGAGGGCGCGACAGAGGCGCGGGACGCCGCGCGGGGGGCCACCGCAGCTCTGCGAGAGGAAGTCGCGGCCTTGAAGCTGCAACACGCCAAGGAGTTGCCGCGGAGAAGGAGGCGTCCGAAGGCATCGTCCTGGCGGTGCAGGCCGAGAAGACTAGCTTCGAGGCATTTGTCCGCGAGATGTCGCGGCAGCTCCTTGGTAGGTTCCCGCATTCCTCCATTGTTTTATTTGTTGTTTGCCGAACGGGCGAGTCCGCTCAATGGGCCTGGTCCCCGAGCGTGGCGAGTCGGCCTCGAGGGCCAGTCCCCGAGCGTGGCTGATACGTCTCCAACGTATCGATAATTTCTTATGTTCCATGCCACATTATTGATGTTATCTACATGTTTTATGCACACTTTATGTCATATTCGTGCATTTTCTGGAACTAACCTATTAACAAGATGCCGAAGTGCCGATTCTGTTTTCTGCTGTTTTTGGTTTCAGAAATCCTAGTAAGGAAATATTCTCGGAATTGGACGAAATCAAAGCCCAGGGGCCTATTTTCTCACGAAGCTTCCAGAAGTCCGAAGGAGAGACGAAGAGGGGCCACGGAGGGGCCACACCCTAGGGCGGCGCCCCCCCCCCCCCTTGGCCGCGCGGCCCTGTGGTGTGGGGCCCCCGTGCCGCCTCTTGACCTGCCCTTCCGCCTATAAAAAGTCTCCGTGACGAAACCCCCAGTACCGAGAGCCACGATACGGAAAACCTTCCAGAGACGCCGCCAACGCCGATCCCATCTCGGGGGATCCAGGAGATCGCCTCCGGCACCCTGCCGGAGAGGGGAATCATCTCCCGGAGGACTCTACGCCGCCATGGTCGCCTCCGGTGTGATGTGTGAGTAGTCTACCCCTGGACTATGGGTCCATAGCAGTAGCTAGATGGTTGTCTTCTCCCCATTGTGCTATCATTGTCGGATCTTGTGAGCTGCCTAACATGATCAAGATCATCTATCTGTAATTCTATATGTTGCGTTTGTTGGGATCCGATGAATAGAGAATACTTGTTATGTTGATTATCAAAGTTATATCTATGTGTTGTTTATGATCTTGCATGCTCTCCGTTACTAGTAGATACTCTGGCCAAGTTTTTGCTATTAACTCCAAGAGGGAGTACTTATGCTCGATAGAGGGTTCATGCCCGCATTGACACCGGGACGGTGACGAGAAAGTTCTAAGGTTGTGTTGTGCTTTGTTGCCACTAGGGATAAAACATTAGTGCTATGTTCAAGGATGTAGTCACTAGTTACATTACGCACCATACTTAATGCAATTGTCTGTTGTTTGCAACTTAATACCGGAGGGGTTCGGATGATAACCCGAAGGTGGACTTTTTAGGCATAGATGCAGTTGGATGACGGTCTATGTACTTTGTCGTAATGCCCAATTAAATCTCACTATACTCATCATGATATGTATGTGCATGGTCATGCTCTCTTTATTTGTCAATTGCCCAACTGTAATTTGTTCACCCAACATGCTGTTCGTCTTATGGGAGAGACACCTCTAGTGAACTGTGGACCCCGATCCAATTCTCTTTACTGAAATACAATCTACTGCAATACTTGTTCTACTGTTTTCTGCAAACAATCATCTTCCACACAATACGGTTAACTCTTTGTTACAGCAAGCCGGTGAGATTGACAACCTCACTGTTTCGTTGGGGCAAAGTACTTTGGTTGTGTTTTGCAGGTTCCACGTTGGCGCCGGAATCACTGGTGTTGCGCCGCACTACATCTCGCCGCCATCAACCTTCAACGTGCTTCTTGACTCCTACTGGTCCGATTAAACCTTGGTTTCTTACTGAGGGAAACTTGCCGCTGTGCGCATCACACCTTCCTCTTGGGGTTCCCAACGGACGTGCCAACCACACGCATCAAGCAAATTTCTCGGCGCCGTTGTCGGGAGATCAAGACACGCTGCAAGGGGAGTCTCCACTTCTCAATCTCTTTACTTTGTTTTTGTCTTGCTTAGTTTTATTTACTACTTTGTTTGCTGCACTAAATCAAAATACAAAAAAATTAGTTGCTAGTTTTAATTTATTTGCTATCTTGTTTGCTATATCGAAAACACAAAAAAATTAGTTTACTTGCATTTACTTTATCTAGTTTGTTTTATTTACTGTTGCTAAAATGGCCAACGCTGAAAACACTAAGTTGTGTGACTTCACAACCACAAATAATAATGATTTCTTATGCACACCTATTGCTCCACCTGCTACTACAGTAGAATTCTTTGAAATTAAACCTGCTTTACTGAATCTTGTTATGCGAGAGCAATTTTCTCGTGTTAGTTCTGATGATGCTTGCTGCCCATCTTAATAATTTTGTTGAATTATGTGAAATGCAAAAATATAAAGATGTAGATGGTGATATTATTAAACTAAAATTGTTCCCTTTCTCATTAAGAGGAAGAGCTAAAGATTGGTTGCTATCTCTGCCTAAGAATAGTATTGATTCATGGACTAAATGCAAGGATGCTTTTATTGGTAGATATTATCCCCCTGCTAAAATTATATCTTTGAGGAGTAGCATAATGAATTTTAAACAATTAGATACTGAACATGTTGCTCAAGCTTGGGAAAGAATGAAATCTTTGGTTAAAAATTGCCCAACCCATGGACTGACTACTTGGATGATCATCCAAACCTTCTATGCAGGACTAAATTTTTCTTCGCGGAATTTATTGGATTCAGCTGCTGGAGGTACCTTTATGTCCATCACTCTTGGTGAAGCAACAAAGCTTCTTGATAATATGATGATCAACTACTCTGAATGGCACACGGAAAGAGCTCCACAAGGTAAGAAGGTAAATTCTGTCGAAGAAACCTCTTCCTTGAGTGATAAGATTGATGCTATTATGTCTATGCTTGTGAATGGTAGGCCTAATGTTAATTCTAATAATGTTCCGCTAGCGTCATTAGTTGCTCAAAAAGAATATGTTGATGTGAATTTCATTAAAAATAACAATCACAATGATTCTAGGCCATACCCTGCTAATGGTAATTTTTATGGTAGATATGCTTCATCTAATGAAGAAAAGATGCTAGAAATTGAAAGATCCACCAAGAGCTTTATGCAATCACAATATGAGCAAAATAAATTGTTTACTAAAACTATGAATGAGCAATCTACCTTGTTGAAGAATATAGGGAATCAACTTGAAAATCTGAATAGGGAGATCTCGGGGTTGCAAACTAAACTTGCTAGTGCTGAAACCCGAATCTCATATATGTCTGCATCACAATCTTCTTTAATTAATAAAATGGCTGCTAAACCTGAGGATTTAGATGATAAAATTACTACTACAGCAAATGCCATTCAAGTTAGAATTAATGAGAATATAAGATTAATGGCTGAACTGCGTGCTAGGTGGGATAGAGAAGAAAATGAAAAACTAGCTAAAGAAAAGAATATAGCTAAAGTTTGGACTATTACCACCACTAGTAATGCTAATGCTACACATGTTTCTGCACCTCCTACTAATACTAATAAAAGAATTGGTGTTAGCAATGTTTCCACTTCTAATGCAAAGCGCGAAAAACTGCTAAAGCTGCTAAACCACGAAACTGCACTGTGATAAAGCTGCTGAAATTTTTTCCAACATTGGGGATGATGATCCCATTGCTTTAGATTATAATGGTTTGAATTTTGATGATTGCCACATCTCTGAAGTTATAAAGTTCTTGCAAAAACTTGCTAAAAGTCCTAATGCTAGTGCTATAAATTTGGCTTTTACACATCATATTACAAATGCTCTTATAAAAGCTAGAGAAGAGAAACTAGAGCGCGAAGCCTCTATTCCTAAAAAGCTAGAGGATGGTTGGGAGCCCATCATTAAGATGAAGGTTAAAGATTTTGATTGTAATGCTTTATGTGATCTTGCTGCAAGTATTTCTGTTATGCCTAAGAAAATTTATAATATGCTTGACTTGCCACCGCTGAAAAATTGTTATTTGGATGTTAATCTTGCTGATCATTCTACAAAGAAACCTTTAGGGAAAGTTGATAATGTTCGCATTACC
Organism: Lolium perenne; assembly: GCF_019359855.2. Classification (NCBI taxonomy): domain Eukaryota; kingdom Viridiplantae; phylum Streptophyta; class Magnoliopsida; order Poales; family Poaceae; genus Lolium; species Lolium perenne. The sequence goes on from NC_067247.2 coordinate 383,908,908, forward strand.
GTTAACAATAACCTTGTTCCCGTTGATTTTGTTGTCTTGGATATTGAATGCAATGCATCTTGTCCCATTATATTGGGAAGACCTTTTCTTCGAACTGTTGGTGCTGTTATTGATATGAAGGAAGGTAATATAAAATATCAATTTCCTCTCAAGAAAGGTATGGAACACTTCCCTAGAAAGAGAATGAAGGTACCTTTTGATTCCATTATGAGAACAAATTATGATGTTGACACTTCGTCTCTTGATAATACTTGATACACACTTTCTGCGCCTAGCTGAAAGGCGTTAAAGAAAAGCGCTTATGGGAGACAACCCATGTTTTTACCTACAGTACTTTGTTTTTATTTTGTGTCTTGGAAGTTGTTTACTACTGTAGCAACCTCTCCTTATCTTAGTTTTGTGTTTTGTTGTGCCAAGTTAAGCCGTTGATAGAAAAGTAAGTACTAGATTTGGATTACTGCACAGTTCCAGATTTCTTTGCTGTCACGAATCTGAGTCCACCTCCCTGTAGGTAGCTCAGAAAATTAATCCAATTTACGTGCATGATCCTCAGATATGTACGCAACTTTCATTCAATTTAAGCATTTTCATTTGAGCAAGTCTGGTGCCATTTTAAAATTCGTCAATACGAACTGTTCTGTTTTGACAGATTCTGCCTTTTATTTCGCATTGCCTCTTTCGCTATGTTGGATGAATTTCTTTGATCCATTAATATCCAGTAGCATTATGCAATGTCCAGAAGTGTTAAGAATGATTGTGTCACCTCTGAATATGTCAATTTATATTGTGCACTAACCCTCTAATGAGTTGTTTCGAGTTTGGTGTGGAGGAAGTTTTCAAGGATCAAGAGAGGAGTATGATGCAGCATGATCAAGGAGAGTGAAAGCTCTAAGCTTGGGGATGCACCCGGTGGTTCACCCCTGCATATATCAAGAAGACTCAAGCGTCTAAGCTTGGGGATGCCCAAGGCATCCCCTTCTTCATTGACAACATTATCAGGTTCCTCCCCTGAAACTATATTTTTATTCCATCACATCTTATGTGCTTTTTCTTGGAGCGTCGGTTTGTTTTTGTTTTTTGTTTTGTTTGAATAAAATGGATCCTAGCATTCACTTTATGGGAGAGAGACACGCTCCGCTGTAGCATATGGACAAGTATGTCCTTGGTTTCTACTCATAGTATTCATGGCGAAGTTTCTCCTTCGTTAAATTGTTATATGGTTGGAATTGGAAAATGATACATGTAGTAATTGCTATAAATGTCTTGGGTAATGTGATACTTGGCAATTGTTGTGCTCATGATTAAGCTCTTGCATCATATGCTTTGCACCCATTAATGAAGAAATACATAGAGCATGCTAAAATTTGGTTTGCATATTTGGTTTCTCTAAGGTCTAGATAATTTCTAGTTTTGAGTTTGAACAACAAGGAAGACGGTGTAGAGTCTTATAATGTTTTCAATATGTCTTTTATGTGAGTTTTGCTGCACCGGTTCATCCTTGTGTTTGTTTCAAATAAGCCTTGCTAGCCTAAACCTTGTATCGAGAGGGAATACTTCTCATGCATCCAAAATACTTGAGCCAACCACTATGCCATTTGTGTCCACCATACCTACCTACTACATGGTATTTTCCGCCATTCCAAAGTAAATTGCTTGAGTGCTACCTTTAAAATTCCATCATTCACTTTTGCAATATATAGCTCATGGGACAAATAGCTTAAAAACTATTGTGGTATTGAATATGTGATTATGCACTTTATCTCTTATTAAGTTGCTTGTTGTGCGATAACCATGTTCACTGGGGACGCCATCAACTTTTCATTGTTGAATTTCATGTGAGTTGCTATGCATGTTCGTCTTGTCTGAAGTAAGAGAGATCTACCACCATATGGTTAAGCATGCATATGTTAGAGAAGAACATTGGGCCGCTAACTAAAGCCATGCTCCATGGTGGAAGTTTCAGTTTTGGACAACAATCCTCAAATCTCAAATGAGAAAATTATTAATTGTTGGTATATGCTTATGCATAAAAGAGGAGTCCATTATCTGTTGTCTATGTTGTCCCGGTATGGATGTCTAAGTTGAAGAATAATCAATAGCGAGAAATCCAATGCGAGCTTTCTCCTTAGACCTTTGTACAGGCGGCATAGAGGTACCCCTTTGTGACACTTGGTAAAAACAATGCATTGTGATGATCCGGTAGTCCAAGCTAATTAGGACAAGGTGCGGGCACTATTAGTACACTATGCATGAGGCTTGCAACTTATAAGATATAATTTACATGATGCATATGCTTTATTACTACCGTTGACAAAATTGTTTCATGTTTTCAAAATCAAAGCTCTAGCACAAATATAGCAATCGATGCTTTTCCTCTATGGAGGACTATTCTTTTACTTTCAATGTTGAGTCAGTTCACCTATTTCTCCCCACCTCAACAAGCAAACACTTGTGTGAACTGTGCATTGATTCCTACATACTTGCTTATTGCACTTATTATACTACTCTATGTTGACAATATCCATGAGATATACATGTTACAAGTTGAAAGCAACCGCTGAAACTTAATCTTCTTTTGTGTTGTTTCAATGCTTTTACTTTGAATTATTGCTTTATGAGTTAACTCTTATGCAAGACTTATTGATGCTTGTCTTGAAGTGCTATTCATGAAAAGTCTTTGCTATATGATTCACTTGTTTACTCATGTCATATACATTGTTTTGATCGCTGCATTCACTACATATGCTTTACAAATAGTATGATCAAGATTATGATGGCATGTCACTCCAGAAATTATCTGTGTTATCGTTTTACCTGCTCGGGACGAGCAGAACTAAGCTTGGGGATACTGATACGTCTCCGACGTATCGATAATTTCTTATGTTCCATGCCACATTATTGATGTTATCTACATGTTTTATGCACACTTTATGTCATATTCGTGCATTTTCTGGAACTAACCTATTAACAAGATGCCGAAGTGCCGATTCTTGTTTTTCTGCTGTTTTTGGTTTCAGAAATCCTAGTAAGGAAATATTCTCGGAATTGGACGAAATCAAAGCCCGGGGGCCTATTTTCTCACGAAGCTTCCCGGAAGTCCGAAGGAGAGACGAAGAGGGGCCACGGAGGGGCCACACCCTAGGGCGGCGCGGCCCCCCCCTTGGCCGCGCGGCCCGTGGTGTGGGGCCCCGTGCCGCCTCTTGACCTGCCCTTCCGCCTATAAAAAGTCTCCGTGACGAAACCCCGCACCGAGAGCCACGATACGGAAAACCTTCCAGAGACGCCGCCAACGCCGATCCCATCTCGGGGGATCCAGGAGATCGCCTCCGGCACCCTGCCGGAGAGGGGAATCATCTCCCGGAGGACTCTACGCCGCCATGGTCGCCTCCGGTGTGATGTGTGAGTAGTCTACCCCTGGACTATGGGTCCATAGCAGTAGCTAGATGGTTGTCTTCTCCCCATTGTGCTATCATTGTCGGATCTTGTGAGCTGCCTAACATGATCAAGATCATCTATCTGTAATTCTATATGTTGCGTTTGTTGTGATCCGATGAATAGAGAATACTTGTTATGTTGATTATCAAAGTTATATCTATGTGTTGTTTATGATCTTGCATGCTCTCCGTTACTAGTAGATACTCTGGCCAAGTTTTTGCTATTAACTCCAAGAGGGAGTACTTATGCTCGATAGTGGGTTCATGCCTGCATTGACACCTGGGACAAAGGATGAAAGTTCTAAGGTTGTGTTGTGCTGTTGCCACTAGGGAGAACACATTAGTGCTATGTTCACGGATGTAGTCACTAGTTACAGTACGCACCATCCATAAGGCAATTGTCTGTTGTTTGCCCCTTAATACCGGAGGGGTTCGGATGATAACACGAAGGTGGACTTTTTAGGCATAGATGCAGTTGGATGACGGTCTATGTACTTTGTCGTAATGCCCAATTAAATCTCACTATACTCATCATGATATGTATGTGCATGGTCATGCTCTCTTTATTTGTCAATTGCCCAACTGTAATTTGTTCACCCAACATGCTGTTCGTCTTATGGGAGAGACACCTCTAGTGAACTGTGGACCCCGGTCCAATTCTCTTTACTGAAATACAATCTACTGCAATACTTGTTCTACTGTTTTCTGCAAACAATCATCTTCCACACAATACGGTTAACTCTTTGTTACAGCAAGCCGGTGAGATTGACAACCTCACTGTTTCGTTGGGGCAAAGTACTTTGGTTGTGTTTTGCAGGTTCCACGTTGGCGCCGGAATCACTGGTGTTGCGCCGCACTACATCTCGCCGCCATCAACCTTCAACGTGCTTCTTGACTCCTACTGGTCCGATTAAACCTTGGTTTCTTACTGAGGGAAACTTGCCGCTGTGCGCATCACACCTTCCTCTTGGGGTTCCCAACGGACGTGCCAACCACACGCATCAGTGGCGAGTTGGCCTCGGGGGCCAGTCCCCGAGCGTGGCGAGTTGGCCTCAGGGGCCAGTCCCCGAGCGTGGCAAGTTGGCCTCGGGGGCCAGTCCTCGAGCGTGGCGAGTCGGCCTCGGGGGCTAGTCCCCGAACGTGGCGAGTCGTCTTCAAGAGCGAGTTTTGAACTTGGACTTCTTCTTATTGTTGGTTTCAGGTACGAGCGACTTCGTGGAGACGGCAACCCCGCGGGAGTGCTTGTCGACTGCGACCGCGCGCATTATCGCCTGCGCGGGGGAGATCCTGGCGGCGCTCCAGTACCGAAGTCCGTGGGAGGTGATTCCGCGCGCATTATCACCTGCGCGGGGGAGATCCTGGCGGCGCTCCAGTACCGAAGTCCGTGGGAGGTGATTCCGCGGGACACGCCGTCAGTCTTCAGGGCCGTCTCGAATATTCCGGCTGTTGTCGACTGGCTCCGCCGCTCCTCTTGCCGCGTGGGTATCACCATGGCGCTGAGCATGGTGCTTGCCCACTACTCGGAGGGGTTTGGCGTGGAGGAAGTCACAGCTGGCTTCCCTTCGGAGACTAGCGAGTTTGACGTCGCCGAGGTGCTGCGCTTGATGGAGGCAGTGCGCCCCTACGCCGACCGGGTGTTGGCGACTGCAGACTTGGAGATGCACATTGCCAGCCAGTCGGCGCCAGGGGATGCGGAGAAGGAAACTGGCCCAGTGGATTTCCCTGCGGAGCGCCTGTTCCATGCCGCGGCTGCCAACTCCCTGTCCACTTACCCGGTCGTCCTGTATACTCCAAAGTTTCGCCATGGCGATGGCGGCGCCGAGCCGGTCATAGAGGAAGCCCCGGGGCCGTCCTAGTAGGGCCTTGTAAACCTGCGGACGATGCCATTTGAATTCCCGCGAGTATATGACTCGCGGGTGTTAGTTGTAAATAAGGTACTAGCTTTTGCTTAAGTATGATTTGGCGACCGCTTTTGAGATATGTAAATGCATTAGTAATGCTTTTCTGTGTGATGTGTTCGACTCCCCATGGCCATCAGGCCAGTCGCCACGCGACCCCGATGAAGGCTATCGACTTGACTGTTTCCCTTGTCGAGCTGGGCGTCCCCAGTCGCAGTACGTAGTCATTGTAGTGCGAATAGCAGCCTCATGGGTGGAGTAGTGGGTTGGTTATAGTTGCGATGTATGTAGCGCGCCTCTCATCGTGGCTCGGTGAGCCAGTCGCTTGGCGACTCCAAAGGGGGTTCTCGTGGGCCTTGTTCCTTGGCGAGCCGCGGGTCCGTTTTGCGGGGTCCCTGGTCGAAGTACTTAGCCATTCGAGTCACCAGCCTTAGGTAGAGGAGGGCATTGGTGTGCTGTATAGCGTAGCACTAGACGATCGCCGTGGCCCGGGGGGCTGGTCGGGCATGCGACCCTGCTGTAGGTTCCAGTCGCCGTTTTCACCTGACGGCATAAGGGGTGGGGGGTAACCGGGCCTGGTGTTGCGCCCGGGTAACCCATCATGCCCTTGTTAGCCCGGCTACTTGGCTGATCGTGGACTTTTCTCTTCCAGCAGCGGCGATCGAAGGTCTCCCAGTACCAAGTCGCGTGTTATGGCGATTGGGCTCGTGTTTACTGAGCTAGGAGATACGGTTATCTGGCGAGTAGCGGAGAGGCGATCGGTGTTGGAGATTGACACAATCGGCGATTTTGATTAATCACTGAATTTGTGGGTTACACATCTTCCTTAAGTGTAAAACCGTCGGAGGAGATTGATATTCCAGGGGCGCTCCACCTCTCGGATGAGTGGCTCGCCTTTGTCGTCCTTGCGGACGTCGGTGAGGTAGTAGGAGTCATTGCCGAGTACGCGGCTGATGGCGAAGGGTCCTTCCCATGGGGGGGACAGCTTGTGCATGCCTTTCTTGTCTTGGATTAGCCGGAATACGAGATCCCCGACCTGGAAGGAGCGACTCCGAACGCGACGGTTGTGGTAGCGGCGGAGATCCTGCTGGTAGATGGCGGTCTTGGAGAGTGCGAGGTCCCTGGCCTCGTCGAGGAGGTCAATGTCATCTTGGCGAGCGCGCTCGTTGTCTTCTTCAGCGTAGTTGGTGACTCGAGGCGAGTCGTAGGCAATGTCCGTGGGCATGACCGCCTCGGCACCGTACACCACAAAGAAGGGCGTGAAGCCGGTCGACCTGTTTGGTGTTGTGCGGATGCCCCACAACATGGAGGGGAGTTCTTCTGCCCAACAACTGGCTGCGCGCTCCAGAGGCACCATCAGTCGCGGCTTGAGTCCGTCGAGGATGCTCTGGTTTGCCCTTTCCGCTTGACCGTTCGACTCGGGGTGTGCGACCGACGCGAGGTCGAGTCGGATGCCTTTGTCCTCACAGAAATCGGCCATCTCCCCTTTGGCGAAATTTGTGCCGTTGTCGGTTATGATGCTGTGAGGGTAGCCATACCGGTAGATAAGCTCGCGTAGGAACTTGGTGGCTGTTTTTCCGTCGCACTTCTTGATTGGTTTTGCTTCTACCCATTTGGTGAATTTGTCCACCGCGACTAAGAGGTAAGTGTACCTGCCGGGGGCTGTTTTCAATTTCCCTACCATGTCTAGGCCCCAGACGGCGAACGGACAGGTGAGGGGGATGGTCTTCAGTGCTGATCCCGGCATGTGCGACTGGCTTGCATACTTTTGGCACCCGGCGCACGAGCGGACGAGCGCGACCACGTCTTCGTGTGCTGTTGGCCAATAGAAGCCATGACGGAAGGCTTTGGCGACTATTGAGCACGCGCCTGCGGGGTGGCCGCAGTCCCCTGCGTGGATGTCGCGCAGGATTTTGCGCCCTTCGTCAGCGCCGATGCACCGCTGGAATACCCCCGAGACGCTGCGCTTGTATAGCTCTTTGTTGATGATGGTGAAAGACTTGCACCTGCGTACGATTGCTCGTGCTTCAGTTTCATCCATTGGCAGCACCTGGCGTTCGAGGTAGCTTAGGTATGGCTCCATCCAGTCGTCGCTGTCGGAGGCGAGTGCGACTAGGGTGGAGTCGGGTGCAGGAGGCTCGGCAATGTCCAGCTCGCGAGGTGCGCGCACTGAGGGGTGGCTGAGGATATCGAGGAAGATGCCTGGAGGAGGTTGGAGTCGCTTGGACCCTAGTCTGGCTAGCGCATCTGCTTCTTCATTCTTGCGCCTGTCGACCCATTCGACGACGTGGCCGGCGAAGCTGGCGCCGGCTTGGTCGACCGCGCGCTTGTATGCGATTATGTTGGCGTCGGTGGCGTCGCAGGTGCCGGAAGTCTGGCTGGCGACCAGGTCGGAATCGCCGAGACAGCGCAGCCGTGTTGCGCCCATTCATACGTCTCCAACGTATCTATAATTTCTGATGTTCCATGCTTGTTTTATGACAATACCAACATGTTTTTTTCACACTTTATATCATTTTTATGCGTTTTCCGGAACTAACCTATTGACGAGATGCCGAAAGGCCAGTTGCTGTTTTCTGATATTTTTGGTTTCAGAAATCCTAGTAAGGAAATATTTTCGGAATCGGACGAAATCAACTCCGGAGATCTTATAATTTCAGGAAGCTTCCAGAGCACCGGAGAAGAGTCAGAGGGGTGCCAGGGGGGCCCACCCCACAGGGCGGCGCGGCCCAAGGGGGGGCGCGCCCCCCTATCATCTGGGCACCCTGTGGCCCCTCCGACTCTGACTCTCCGCCTATATATTCATCCCTGACCTAAAAACATCGACCAGTTCGACGAAAACAGAGAAAACCATCCAGAGCCGCCGCCATCGCGAAAGTCCAATTCGGGGGACATAACTCTCTATTCCGGCACCCTGCCGGGACGGGGAATTGCCCCCGGAGCCATCTCCACAGCCGTCTCCACCGCCATCTTCACCGCCATCGCTGCCTCCATGATGAGGAGGGAGTAATTCACCCCCGGGGCTGAGGGCTCCGCTGTAGCTATGTGGTTCATCTCTCTCTCTATGTGATCAAGTTGAATATCATCTATGTGCTACTCTAGTGATGTTATTAAAGTAGTCTATTCCTCCTCCATGATGTAATGTTGGCAGTGTGTGCATCATGAAGTACTTGGTTTATGCTATGATTGTGATCTCTTGTAGATTATGAAGTTAACTATTACTATGATGGTATTGATGCGATCTATTCCTCCTTTCATAGTGTGAAGGTTACGGTGTGCATGCTATGTTAGTACTTGGTTTGGTTGAGTTGATCTATCTTGCACTCTAAGGTTATTTAAATATGAACACTGAGTATTGTGGAGCTTGTTAACTCCGGCATTGAGGGTTCGTGTAATCCTACACAATGGTGTTCATCATCCAACAAGAGGGTGTAGAGTAGTCCTATTATGTGATCATTGTTGAGAGTGTCCACTAGTGAAAGCAGGATCCCTGGGCCTTGCTTCCAAGCATCGAATCTCCGTTTGTTTACTGTTTTGTTGAATGTTTACTCGCTGCCATATTTTATTCAGATTGCTATTACCACTCACACTCATCCATATTACTTGTATCTCACTACCTCTTCGCCGAACTAGTGCACCTATTGTATTAGGTGTGTTCGGGACACAAGAGACTTCTTGCTTTGTGGTTGCAGGGTTGCTTGAGAGGGATATCTTTGACCTCTTCCTCCCTGAGATCGATAAACCTTGGGTGATCCACTTAAGGGAAACTTGCTGCTGTTCTACAAACCTCTGCTCTTGGAGGCCCAACACTGTCTACAAGAATAAAGGCTCCCGTAGACATCAAGCACTTTTCTGGCGCCGTTGCCGGGGAGGAAAGGTAAAAGGCATTCATACTTCGGTTCCAGGTAACAGTACTTTTCTGGCGCCATTGTGTTTGTGCTCGAAGCTATTTCCTTTAGATCCTGCAATTGCAACTTTTTGTTTCTTGTTTACACTAGTTAGGCATAATGGAATACAACTATGAGCTTTTTGATTTATTTCCTAAGTTAAGACATGAATTGTGTGATGCGAAAATTAAAGAACCTATGGAGCCTCAATTGCATGCTAATAGCAATATTATTGGTATGAACGCAATCACTGCTAATGCTATGAATAAGTCTAAGCTTGGGGAAGCTAGTTTCTGTGATCTTTCTGGCTTCCCATCTTCAGGGGAGAAAATTTGTTCTGATAATGCTTTATCTCCCATATGCGATAACTCTAATAATGCTTGTGATACTTTAAATCCACCAACTGCAAGTACTTCTTTCAAGATACCCATGAAAATTATTGAACGTGTTATGGATAACCGCTATGAAGGGGATGGAACTGTCCATCCTAAAGATCATTTACTGTTTTTGCATGAATTATGCGGGTTATTCAAGTGTGCAGGTATCTCTATGGATGAAGTGAGGAAGAAGCTATTCTCTGTTTCGCTGTCTGGTAAAGCGGCGCATTGGTATAAATTGTTGGAGAATAGTCATTCTCTTGGTTGGGAGGAAATTGCATCTCTCTTTTATTCTAAATTTTATCCTCCTCATGAAGTGCATATTGATAGGAATTATATTTATAACTTTTATCCTCGTGATGGAGAGAGTATTTCTCAAGCATGGGGGAGATTAAAGTCACTAATGCTCAAATGTCCCATTCATGAGCTTCCCCGTAATGTTATTGTTAACAATTTTTATGCGAGGCTTTCAGGACAACACAAGGACTATTTGGATGCCTGTTCGGAGGGATCTTTCACAAGCAAGGAGGTTGAAGCTAGGTGGGATCTTCTTGATCGGATTGAGGAGAACGCTGAAGGATGGGAGAACAATGAAGGTAAAGAGTCAGGTATAAATTATGATTATGAATGCATTGAAGCTTTTATGGATACCGATAAATTTCGAAATATGAGTGCTACTTATGGTCTTGACTCTCAAGTTGCTGCAAATCTTTATAAATCCTTTGCTTCTCATTTTGAATTGCCTAAGAAGAATTTTGATAAGTATCATGAACCTTTTAAAGAGGCTCGCATGAAGAATGAAATTGTTGTTAATTATTGCAATAAGCATGCTCAAACTCCTAAGAATGCTATTTCCTATAAGCATGTTAATTTTTGTGGAATACATAGACCTTGTGGAATTAATCAAATCAAAGATGAATATTGTATCCATCATGCTAATGAAAAAACTAGAAAGTGGCTTAGGGCTCTAGATGATCTTGGTAAAAAAGTTTGTGCCCTCTATCCTTTTATTTGTGAAGATTGCCATGAAGTGGGTCATTTTAATTTTCAATGCTCCTCCAATGATAATTTGAACCCAATGAGTGCTGCAAATTTGTATTGTGATGATGAAATTACTCCTAATCAGCGTGATGAACTTACTTTATTTTTGGGGTGTGAAGAACTGTCGAGAAAAATCTCTTTGTTACATATGAGTGATCTTGATATTGATGATGTCCTGCATGGGTGTTTTTCTTATTGCATTGATAATACCATACAAATACTTACATACAAAATATTTTAGAAGATGACACCTTGCCAAAATATGATAGGACCGCTATGTGTTTTGAACTAATTAATGGAAAGGAGGAATCCTCCCAAGTTTCTTCTATTGTTTCTAAAAGTAAATCAGGTTATGCGGACAAGCCACCCTTCAAGCCTCTTCCTCCTAAAGAAGGGAACGAGGACAAGGAAGAGAAGAAGAAGAAGAAGAAGAAGAAGAAGAAGAAGGGAACGAAGAAGAAGAAGAAGAAGAAGGAGAATAAAAAGAAAGAGGTAACGGCGTATCCCCGCGTGAATGAGATAACGCTAGGTAACCGTAAGTATGTTGCTCCTAATAATTATTGTGATAATGAATCTGAATACAATGATCTTCCTATGCCCTTTACATACATTAGCGATCATGATTTGAATGGGCACATTACTTTTGATATTGCAAATCTCTGGGAAACTAATTCTGAAAATGATGATGATAATAATTGCCATAGTGTCAGTGCTATCCATGCTTCCTCCCATAATGATATAGAAAGCTCTAAGCTTGGGGAAGAGGTGTTTGAAAATCCTTTTGCTACTGGTCATTATGTTCTTGATACATCTCCTTCTAATAACAATGATGGTATGGTCATAGATAAACCGACTGTGAAAGATAGCTATTCTATTTCTTATGATGACACTGTGCCTCCGATCTTTGATGATTATTATAAAGAATGCTATGATATAGGTTATAACTATCCTTATGAAACTTGTCATAGTCATGATTGGATTACCAAAAACAATTCTTTTAATATGCAACTTGTTTACCATGTTCAAATTCTTGATAATAATCTTGCTCCAATTACTATTAATGAGAAGAACTCTTCTTATGCCAAAATTAATGATACTTCTATGCATATGAACCATGATAAGAATGTTTTAAGTGATGGGTATATTGTGGATTTCATCAATGATGCTACTGAAAGTTATTATGAGAGAGGGAAGTATGGTTATATGCATCTTAATAATATTAAGTTTCCCCTCTTTATGTTGAGAATCTTGAAGTTACTCGTGTTTTATCCTCTTATGCTTGTCACTTTGTTCTTCATGAATTCATTTGTGTACAAGATTCCTCTTCATAGGAAGCATGTTAGACTTAAATGTGTTTTGAATTTGCCTCTTGAAGCTCTCTTTTGCTTCAAATACTATTTCTTGCGAGTGGATCATTAAAACTGCTGAGCCCATCTTAATGGCTATAAAGAAAGAACTTCTTGGGAGATAACCCATGTGTTATTTTGCTACAGTACTTTGTTTTATATTTGTGTCTTGGAAGTTGTTTACTACTGTTGCAACCTCTCCTTATCTTAGTTTTGTGTTTTGTTGTGCCAAGTAAAGTCGTTGATAGTAAGGTTCATACTAGATTTGGATTACTGCGCAGAAACAGATTTCTTTGCTGTCACGAATCTGGGCAAAATTCTCTGTAGGTAACTCAGAAAATTATGCCAATTTACGTGAGTGATCCTCAGATATGTACGCAACTTTCATTCAATTTGAGCATTTTCATTTGAGCAAGTATGGTGCCTCAATAAAATTCGTCTTTACAGACTGTTCTGTTTTGACAGATTCTGCCTTTTATTTCGCATTGCTTCTTTTGCTATGTGGGATGGATTTCTTTTTTCCATTGACTTCCAGTAGCTTTGAGCAATATCCAGAAGTGTTAAGAATGATTGTGTCACCTCTGAACATGTGAATTTTTGATTATGCACTAACCCTCTAATGAGTTTGTTTCGAGTTTGGTGTGGAGGAAGTTTTCAAGGGTCAAGAGAGGAGGATGATACAATATGATCAAGAAGAGTGTAAGCTCTAAGCTTGGGGATGCCCCGGTGGTTCATCCCTGCATATTTCAAGAAGACTCAAGCATCTAAGCTTGGGGATGCCCAAGGCATCCCCTTCTTCATCGACAAATTATCAGGTTCCTTCTCCTGAAACTATATTTTTATTCGGTCACATCTTATGTACTTTACTTGGAGCGTCTGTATGTTTCTTGTTTTTGTTTTTGTTTGAATAAATACTTGTGTGGGAGAGAGACACGCTCCGCTGGTTCGTATGAACACATGTGTTCTTAGCTTTTAATGTTCACGGCGAAGGTTGAAACTGCTTTGTTGATTGTTATATGGTTGGAAACGGAAAATGCTACATGTAGTAATTGGTATGATGTCTTGAATAACTTGATACTTGGCAATTGTTGTGCTCTTATTTAAGCTCTTGCATCATATACTTTGCACCTATTAGTGAAGAAATACATAGAGCTTGTTAAAATTTGGATTGCATGAGTGGTTTCTCTAGAGTCCAGATATTTTCTAGTGAGGTGTTTGAACAACAAGGAAGACGATGTACAGTCTTATAATGCTTGTAATATGTCTTTTATGAAAGTTTTGATGTACTAGTTTATGCTTGTGTTTGCTTCAAACAACCTTGCTAGCCTAAGCCTTGTATCGAGAGGGAATACTTCTCATGCATCCAAAATCCTTGAGCCAAACACTATGCCATTTGTGTCCACCATACCTACCTACTACATGGTATTTCTCCGCCATTCCAAAGTAAATTGCTTGAGTGCTACCTTTAAACAATTCAAAATTTATCACCTCTGATTTGTGTCAATGTTTTATTGCTCATGAGGAAGTATGTGGTGTTTATCTTTCAATCTTGTTGGGCAACTTTCACCAATGGACTAGTGGCTTCATCCGCTTATCCAATAATTTTGCAAAAAGAGCTGGCAATGGGATTCCCAGTCCCAAATTAATTAACAAAAATAGACACTCCTCCATGGTATGTGATTGTTGGACGGCACCCGAAGGATTCGGTTAGCCATGGCTTGTGTAAGCAAAGGTTGGGAGGAGTGTCATCATAATAAAACTAAAATAAAAAGGCACTCCTTCATGGTATGAGATTGTTGGCAGGCACCCGAGGATTCGGTTAGCCATGGTTTGTGAAAGAAAGGGTGGAGGGAGTGCCACCCAAAAATAAAATAAAATGGGAGCCGCTCTTTGAAGGTTTGTCTGGCAAGGGGGTTAGAGTACCCGTTACCATTCGTTGACAACAACATACACCTCTCAAAACTTTGATTTTATGCTCTCTTTATGTTTTCAAAATAAAAGCTCTAGCACAAATATAGCAATCAATGCTTCCCTTTGCGAAGGGCCATTCTTTTACTTTTATGTTGAGTCAGTTTACCCATTTCTCTCTATCCTAGAAGCAAACACTTGTGTTAACTGTGCATTGATTCTTACATACTTGCTTATTGCACTTGTTATATTGCTTTGCATTGACAACTATCCATGAGATATACATGTTACAAGTTGAAAGCAACCGCTGAAACTTAATCTTCCATTATGTTGCTTCAATACCTTTACTAAGAATTTATTGCTTTATGAGTAACTCTTATGCAAGACTTATTGATGCTTGTCTTGAAAGTACTATTCATGAAAAGTTTTTGCTATATGATCCAATTGTTTACTCATTGCATTTACATTGTTTCGAATCGCTGCATTCATCTCATATGCTTTACAATAGTATGATTAAGATTATGTTGGTAGCATGTCACCTCAGAAATTATCTTTTATCGTTTACCTACTCGAGGACGAGTAGGAACTAAGCTTGGGGATGTTGATACGTCTCCAACGTATCTATAATTTCTGATGTTCCATGCTTGTTTTATGACAATACCAACATGTTTTGTTCACACTTTATATCATTTTTATGCGTTTTCCGGAACTAACCTATTGACGAGATGCCGAAAGGCCAGTTGTTGTTTTCTGCTGTTTTTGGTTTCAGAAATCCTAGTAAGGAAATATTTTCGGAATCGGACGAAATCAACTCCGGAGATCTTATAATTTCAGGAAGCTTCCAGAGCACCGGAGAAGAGTCAGAGGGCTGCCAGGGGGGCCCCACCCCACAGGGCGGCGCGGCCCAAGGGGCGCGCGCCCCCCTATCATCTGGGCACCCTGTGGCCCCTCCGACTCCGACTCTCCGCCTATATATTCGTCCCTGACCTAAAAACATCGACCAGTTCGACGAAAACAGAGAAAACCATCCAGAGCCACCGCCATCGCGAAAGTCCAATTCGGGGGACAGAATTCTCTGTTCCGGCACCCTGCCGGGACGGGGAATTGCCCCCGGAGCCATCTCCACCGCCGTCTCCATCGCCATCTTCACCGCCATCGCTGCCTCCATGATGAGGAGGGAGTAATTCACCCCCGGGGCTGAGGGCTCCACTGTAGCTATGTGGTTCATCTCTCTCTCTATGTGATCTAGTTGAATATCATCTATGTGCTACTCTAGTGATGTTATTAAAGTAGTCTATTCCTCCTCCATGATGTAATGTTGGCAGTGTGTGCATCATGAAGTACTTGGTTTATGCTATGATTGTGATCTCTTGTAGATTATGAAGTTAACTATTACTATGATGGTATTGATGCGATCTATTCCTCCTTTCATAGTGTGAAGGTTACGGTGTGCATGCTATGTTAGTACTTGGTTTGGTTGTGTTGATCTATCTTGCACTCTAAGGTTATTTAAATATGAACATTGAATATTGTGGAGCTTGTTAACTCCGGCATTGAGGGTTCGGGATAATCCTACACAATGGTGTTCATCATCCAACAAGAGGGTGTAGAGTAGTCCTATTATGTGATCATTGTTGAGAGTGTCCACTAGTGAAAGCAGGATCCCTGGGCCTTGCTTCCAAGCATCGAATCTCCGTTTGTTTACTGTTTTGTTGAATGTTTACTCGCTGCCATATTTTATTCAGATTGCTATTACCACTCACACTCATCCATATTACTTGTATCTCACTATCTCTTCGCCGAACTAATGCACCTATTGTATTAGGTGTGTTGGGGACACAAGAGACTTCTTGCTTTGTGGTTGCAGGGTTGCTTGAGAGGGATATCTTTGACCTCTTCCTCCCTGAGATCGATAAACCTTGGGTGATCCACTTAAGGGAAACTTGCTGCTGTTCTACAAACCTCTGCTCTTGGAGGCCCAACACTGTCTACAAGAATAAAGGCTCCCGTAGACATCACCCATCTCTTTTGCTACTCGCATGCCGTGTAGGAGCGCCTCGTATTCGGCCATGTTGTTGGTGCAGGGCTCGAACCGGAGTTGCAGGCCACGATGTCGCCTTTTGGCGATGTGAGGACGACTCCTGCGCCTGCCCCCTCGATGTTCTTGGAGCCGTCGAAGTGCAGTGTCCAATGCTTGAGGTCCGCGGGAGAGCTCGGTTGCTAGGCCTCTTCCCAGTCGGCGAGGAAGTCGGCGAGTGCCTGAGACTTGATGGCGTGGCGCGACTCGTAGGTGATGTTGTGGACGCCGAGTTCGACTGCCCACTTGGCAATCCGGCCAGTTGCGTCGCAGTTACGGATGATGTCGGCGAGTGGTGTTGAGGCGACTACCTTGATGGGGTGCTCGTGGAAGTAGGGGGCCAGTCGCCTCTGGGCCCTGAGGACTGTGTACACCAGCTTTTGATAGTGCGGGTACCGTTGCTTGGAGTCGATTAAGGCCTCGCTGATGTAGTAGACCGGGTGCTGTATCAGCTGCTCTTTTCCTTCTTCCTTGCGCTCGACGACCATGACCGCGCTTATCGCGCGATTCGACGCAACGACGTACAGTAGCATAGTCTCTTGTGGTAGCGGGGCCGCGAGGATAGGGGCGTTCTGAAGGGCGTGTTGGAGCTCTTCCAGGGCCCGTTGCGCTTCTTCTGTCCACTTGAATGATTCTGACTTCTTGAGCAGGCGGTAGAGTGGCGTGGCCTTATCACCGAGCCTGGGTATGAAGTGACTGAGGGCTGCGACCCGGCCGGCGAGTTTTTGTGCGTCGACCAGGCAGGTTGGCTGTTTGGTTCGCATGACCGCCAATGTTTTCTCCGGGTTGGGCTCGATGCCGCGCTTGGAGACGACGTAACCGAGCAGTTGTCCTGAAGGGACCCCGAAGGTACACTTCAGAGGGTTGAGCTTGATCTTGTATCGTCGTAAGTTGGCAAATGTCTCGGCGTGGTCGGTGATGAGGTCGGCCTGGCGAGTCGTCTTGACTACCACGTCATCAATGTAGACGTGTACGTTGCGGCCGATTTGGCTCTCCAGGCAGCTGTTCATGCATCGTTGGTATGTCGCTCCGGCGTTTTTTAGGCCAAAGGTCATGGATGTGTAGCAGTAGGCACCCAAGGGCGTGATGAATGCTGTCTTCTCTTGGTCTTCTTTGGCCATCTTTATTTGATTGTACCCGGAGTAAGCGTCGAGGAAGCACAGCGACTTGGACCCGGCGACCGCGTCGATAATCTGGTTGATTCGCGGCAGGACGAATGGATCCTTGGGGCATGCGTGATTGAGGCTAGTGTAATCGATACACATGCACCATGTCTTGTTCTTCTTTAGCACCAGGACTGGGTTTGCCAGCCATTTGGGGTGCTTGATTTCAATGATGAAGCCGGCGGCGAGCAGTCGGTTCACTTCTTCAGCGATTGCGCATCGTCCCTCTTCTCCTACGGGGCGCATTGCCTGCCTAACGGGGCGTGCGGAGGGGTCGACGTGTAGTTTGTGCTCAGCAAGTTCTCTCGGGACACCCGGCATGTCACACGGTTTCCATGCAAAGATATCTCGATTCTCACGGAGGAACTTGATGAGCGCGCTTTCCTATTGGGCGGACAGGCCTGTCCCAATCGTAATTTGCCTACTTGGATCATCCTCTACAAGATCTACTTGACGAGTGTCGGTTGTAGGCTTGAAAGTTGCTACGGACGAGTCGAGCTCGGTCGGCTTCTCCAGGATGGCGGGGTCATTGCGGTCGACTGGGTACTTGGCGAGCTCGGCGGAGTTGTCATGTTCGTCGGTGATGACGGCGTCGGCGAGCTTGGTGCTGACGTCCTCGCACTCCAGTGCCATCTCCGGGTCGCCGTGGACGGTGATGACGCCACGAGGCCCTGGCATCTTCATCATGTTGTAGGCGTAATGAGGTGTGGCCATGAACCGGGCGAACGCCTGTCGGCCGAGCACGCAGTGATAGGAGCTGCGGAAGTTGACCACCTCGAACGTTATCCGCTCGGTGCGGTAGTTCACGGGTGTGCCGAAGGTGACTGGTAGCATGACCTTGCCGATCGGGAAGGCCTTCCGCCCGGGGACGATGCCATGGAATGTGACCTTGGTGTTCTCAAAGCGTGAGTCTGGTAAGCCGAGTCGCTGGAAGGTTTCGTAATACAGAATGTTGAGCCACCGGGGTACATCAAGGACGACCGCGTGTACTGCCACTGCCCTTGCGAGGACCTTCCTGTCCTGATGATCGCCGACTCCGGTGAAGGTGTGGAGCGAGCCGGCGCTGCGACCGAAACCTTCTCCGTTGTGCTGATCTGGGTCCTTGGCGCGGTCTTTGTTCTGATTGCCGCCGTCGTTTTCCTTGGCGCGGCGGGCCTTCTCTATCTGCTTCAGGGAGTAGCAGTTTCCCGTCGTGTGTGTTGAGGGCTTGCCCTCCCTGTTGTGGTAGATGCACGGGGCGTCCAGGAGGCTGCGGGCATCGAAGCGCTTAGGCTGAGGCCGGTCCTCCCGTGGCGCACGATTGTCGCGTCGGAAGGATTTTGGCTCGCGCTCCTCGTAGTCGGCGTTGGCGACGAGCTTGTTGTGTCCTCCGTCGGCGCGACGCTTGCCATTGTTGGATCGGCCGCCGAATCGGTAGTCGCCGCGTCGAGACTCTGTGTGAACGGGGCGGCGATTGCGCCGCTGGCCGTACTCGTCGTCCGAGTCGACTGTAGGGTCTTCGTCGGCGTAGCGGGTGGCGATGTTGAAGAGCTCGGAGATTGAAATGTTATCTCTGCTGACGTGGCGGAGCTTGGCGCTTAGCGGTTCGTACTGGCAGCACCGCTGGAAGCAGTAGATCGCCGTGTCCGTGCTAATGCCGCTGGAGGTCATCCACATATCTTGCCAGCGCTGCACCCACCGACGAGTCGACTCGCGCGGGCCCTGGACACAGCGATCCAGGTCTTCTATAGTTGTTGCGCGAGTGTACGCGCTGGCGAAGTGCTGGATAAATGCGGCACGGGCTTCTTCCCAGGAGTCGATGCTGTTGGCGGTGAGGGTGTTGAACCAGTGGCGATTGACGCCGTCCATCATGAGATAGCGTGCCGCGAGTAACTCAGAGTGTCCTTGGATGCCCATTGCCATGGCGTACGAATCGATCCAGACCGTGGGGTCGATGTGTGTATCGTACTTCTCGATGTCGAGGGGCCCCTTGAACCCAGCGGGGTACGACTCGCCTCTGATCATTAGCCCGAAGCAGGCGGGACCGACTCGAGTGAACGCGCTTTGGCGCTGGGCTTCATCAGCGTAGCGGTCATTCAGCCGGTTTCGCGCCCGCCATTCTTGATCGTTGACGATGTGGGTGCGCGCATCGACGGGTTGCCCATTGGCGGCGACCATCACTCGCGCGGAGCGCGGCTCGATTCGGTTGTTGGTCGAGTGGGCCGCACGCGGTGCTGGCGGCGGACAGTTGTTGGCATTGGCGACTGCGCGATTTGCCGCGCCGGATGACGCCGCGCGACTGGCGAATGTGCGCGAATAAAGTCACCCTTGCGAGTCGGCGGCGGCGTGTTGCTGCTCCAACGCCTTGGCGACCAGGGCCTTGGCGTGCTGGACGAGGATCGCGCCGTCTCCCGTTTCGGGGAGCCTCGCAAGAACGGCTTGGGCGGCCGCAACGTTGTCAGATGGAGATGAGTGTAGTGGCAGGCCATTGGCGTCAACTTCCGCCCGAGGAACTTCGGGTGGTGGTAGTGGTGGTGGTGCTCCATGTGCCGCCCTGTTGGCAGCGGCCCGACTTCCTTCCGGGGCGTCGGGGTTCTGGACTCGGGTGATCCGAACTTCTCCGTCCGGATCGTCAAAGTTAAGACGCGCGCTGGGGAAGTCGTGCGCGCGGGCATGCTCCATGCGCAGGCGATTGTGCTGCTGGCGATAGTGGGACACGGCTCTTACTTCGTCTTGCTCGAGGCGAAATTTCTGCCGTTCGGCGAGCTCCTTCTTCCTCTGCTCTTCGAGGGCCACCCGGTGCGCCTCAATCTCGGTCGCGGTGGCGGTTGCAGGGAGGGGGTGGTGAAGGCGTCGATCGGAGGCTCCTCCTCACCTCCTGCCATGAAGACGGCGGTTGGGTAGCGGTAGCGTGGGGCCTTGATGGAGTCCGAATCGGAATCGCTGCCGAAGAGGGAGAGGACGGAGTCATCCTCGAAGTCGCTTGGGTGAGAGACCAAGGAGATGGAGTCTTTCAACGACGCCGTGGCGATGGAGCCGGCTGTCGGGGACACAACGGTGGACCCGGCGACCGATGCCGTGGCGATGGAATCGGCATCGAACGCCGCGACGCCGGAGTCGGCGGCTGGGGTTGCAGCGACGGAGTTGGCGGCCGACGCCGTGATGATGGGATCGGCGATCGGCGCCACGGCCGCCGAGTCGGCGTCGTCCTCCAGGGCCGACTCGGCCTCCGCGTACACCTCGCCGGTGACTGGGCGAGTGGCGGTGAGGAGTTGGCCCGACGCGAAGGGGTCGTGAGATCGACCGGGGCGGGGCTCGGTGGGGTCGCTGACGCCGGCGAGCCCAACAAAGAGGTTGATCGAGCCGATCGGCACCATCCAGGCGTGCTTGAGGGGTGACGAGGCAGGCCGATAGGTGCTTGGCTGGATGTGGAAGAAGCTACCGGTGGCGATCTTCCTGCCGGAAGCGACTGGCCGCCGTACTGGCGAGTAGGGCCTCGCCGCAGCTCGGAGGCTTGATGTCCCATTCCCCACAGTGGGCGCCACTGTCGTGGATATGACCACGGCAGATGCTACAGGGCGTAGCACTTCGTTTATGCGAGGGCAAGGGAACATCGCCATCTGCGGGTCGAGGTGCAAGGGACGCAAGGTTTTACCCAGGTTCAGCCCCTCCGGAGAGTAAAAGGCCTACGTCCTGCTAGATCTTTTTGCTCAGTGGAGAATTACAATGGGTGGGCTCAGTCGGCGCGGAGCCAAGAGCTTACAGGGGAGATCAGATCTCAGATGTTGTCCCCTCTATGGTTTAGCCCGGGGGTTTATATATCCACCCCCGGTCTAGGGTTACAAGGAGATAACTCCGAATCGTATCAGTTGCTACTAATCCGGGATACATCTCCCTTCTACAAGTAATCTTCTTATCCGGCCGTACGAATCTCCTCCTTGGGTCTTCGGCCCAGTCGCCTTTGGGTCCAATCGGCTAAGCGACTGGCAATCTTCCTGGGCCTTCGTCCTTATGGCGAGTGGGACTGGCGACCCACCCCCTATGGGCATATCCCCATCAAGTTGGAAAGGCCATACTGTTCCGTCATCAGAACTTTTCCAAAATATGAATGGTGACTTGTGACTTGAGTTTGAAAGGTGACTTTGACTGTGAATCACAACAGAGTTGTGGGAATGACACTAATGTTCCCACTTGAGTTAAGTTAGGAAAATGAGGAGTCTTTGTTTACTAAATGCTTATGAAATAAAACTGGCTTTATGCAAAGGAACCTAGAGCTTAGAACCCCATTGATATAGTTGATAGTGCTTACACTAGTTTTAGTTTGCGAGTACTTTAAAGTACTCACGGCTGTGTCCCTGGCTATTCAAATGGCCAGACTATGAAGAGGAGCCACAGTACCAGGATGATGGACAGCAGGACGTCTACGATAACTAGAACTACTCCTGACGTCAACAGTTGCCTGTGGAGCAGATGGACCTCTACTACGTATTCCCGCTATTGTGTTATGTAATTGATCAGTAGATCAAGTGTTGTAATGAGACTGGATCATGTGATCCTTTTGTTGTAAGACTATTATGATGTTGTAATGAATGATGTGCTATGATATGAACTTATTATGTCTCGCAAAAACAATCTTCCTGGGATTGCGATGTATGGCATAATAGACATATAGACTAAAAAATCTGAGTGTTGACAAGTTGGTATCAGAGCCATTGTTTGACCTTAGGAGACCCTAGTTAGAATGGACGTCTGGAAAGCTTAGTTTAAAAACAAATGAATTGAATATTTATGAAAACCTATTCTCACTCTTATCTTTGAGATCTTTTTCAAACTGAGAAATTCATGCTCTATTTTTCCTTCTACTACTACATAAAATCTTGACACACTGCTCACTTCTCTAACTTACTCATCCGAACTCTTCACAGATGGAGTACACCTGGAAGTCCTATCAGCTTGGCCACAGAGCAAACCTAATGTTCGAGAAGGATTTGAAGCAACTAGTTGAATATCTAGGACGCCCGTATCCCGAGTTCTTTGGAGTGCCACTCCATAATCAGTCAGGAAGACAACCTCAATGGGAAGTTACTGCAGATCTGAGAGGAAAGTTTGGAGCCCCAACTTGGGAAACTATCTGGTTTTCTGTAACGGGGAACACTTGGATGGATGGAATAGCTAGAGCCATGCAAGAAGCAATTGCCCGTCTGTGTGGACATAATGTGAACAAGATCAAGAACACTCGCTTTGTTTACTACCCAAGACATGACCCGGTGGGAAGGCCAATAACTATTCCCCCGCACCCGGAGATGAACCACTATGTTTCATATCTGGATTTTATGCTGTACAAGACCCGCAAGGAGTTGGACAACGCCCGCACCTTTCGCCAAGCACATTACCCGTGAAGACGAAGAACCCACCCTGAAGAGTAGTATCACCAGAGCACTCTCGTAGGTGTGAGTTTGTATCGGGATCCCCTTGTATCATAGAACGAATGAATGGTTCTTAAAACCAACGGTGTGTTAGTTTGTAACATGTGATGCTTGGTATAATGGTATGAATGAAAAAGTGTTGTTGGTTCTTACTTTTTACCTCATCAACACTACTCAAGTTTTCAAGTTTTGAACTTTTTCAAACTTAACCAAACAAACCATAGAAATTTCCCTCTTATCTTATGATCTACCTCATTGTTCAGATGGTCCCTCCAACCCGCAGCACCAACCAGGACGCAATGATGCAGATGCTGCAAATGATGATGGCAGACCAAGAAGCTGAGAGAGCTGAACATCAAGCCAATATTGCAGCCCTGCAGCAGATAGCTCAGAACAACCAAGGCCATGGAAACCATGATCACCCTGGATCGAAGCTGAAGAATTTTCAGAACACCAATCCACCCATGTTTAGCAAGACAGAAGAGCCCCTAGATGCTGATGACTGGCTCCAGACAATGGAGAATAACTTAGAAGTTGCGGGAGTAGAAGCCGCAGAGAAAGTACTGTTTGCCACCCACTACCTGTTACGACCTGCCAGAGCCTGGTGGACAAGTGCCCATGCAATGAATGCGGGACAAATGATGACCTGACAAGACTTCAAGCTCAAATTCAGCAAGTACCATGTGCCCCAAGGACTGGTCAAGAAGATGAGAGACGAGTTCCGCGAACTCAAGCAAGGAAGGATGTCCGTGGTGGAATACCGTGACAGGTTCCTCACTCTGTCAAGGTATGCCCCGGATGAGACCGACACCAACGAGAAGAGGAAGGAGAGATTTCTGAACGGACTGCACAATGAGATGCAAACTGTGTTAGTCAACATCCCGTTTGCTGACCTCGAAGCCCTGGTGGACTCCGCCATCCAGATGGAAGGGAAGCTGCATCAAGCCAACGAGAACCGCAAGCGCAGGATGATGAACCAGAATGGCCCCAGCAATGCCCAGAAGTACCGCAACAATTCAACTGGAGGATTTACACCAAGAAACAACAAGCCACCTATTCATACTTACCGTCCAAACTACACCCACAACCATGGAAGACCCTCAAAGCCCGGAAGCAACCACAACAACCACAACAATCACAACAACAGCAACCACAACAGCAACAACAACAACAAGGGTAACAACAACCCCAATACTGGTCCGAGGACTGGAAGCAATGCTACCCCCATTGCCCCGAAGGACAAGTCAACGGTAACCTGCTATGAGTGTGGAACTGTGGGTCATTACTCCAATGAATGCCCAAAGAAACTGGCAAAGACTGCCCCCAATACCGCTGCACCTGCCCAGCAACAGCGCCGCTTCGCAGCTAGAAGGAACCCGAACAACCGCAATGGCCGTCTCTACCATATGAATGCAACAGAAGCCCAGGAAGCCCCTCAGGCCATGCCAAGTATGTTTTCATGTTAATCCAATTGCTCAATCTCTCTTAGGAACCTAACTTTTCTTGAAATCTCGGGACGAGATTTGTTTAAGGGGGAAGGGTTTGTAACATCCCAAAATTTTCAAACAAAGAATAAAATGAATTTCCTTTTTTCCAAAAATGAGAACCAACAAAAACTTTTATTACATCTTGTGCTATGCATAGTGCTCATACTTAATCTGGTGTTATTGCCATGATGCGTGTTTACAATCCTTGACTTGTGCCAAAACCCTAAACCCTACCCTTTCGCAAAACCAAAGAGGAACAATTAAAAAGAAAATAAAATAAAAGGGTGAGGCATATGTGGGCTTATGGCCATTTCTCCAATAATGGCGTATGCCCTATTTACTTTACCCAAATGGTGAAACCCTCCATCAACCCAACCAACCTCATTTGAACCCAAAACAATGATCCTTGGGATCAAAGAGAAAGAAAGAAAAAGAATTGAGAAATTGCAAAAACCCTCACATATGGCTTATGGCCATTTTTGAAAATCTTTAACCTAGGCCATGTAAATTTGTGCCAATGGTTTGGAAACTCTTTTAAACTCAAAAGGATCCCTTTTGCATCAAAGAAACCAAAATCAAATCAAAGAAAAATCAAAAACCTAGTTACATGTGATAATGGTCACATGTGACAATTTTAACATCTTACCCACTTTGAGCCCCTGGATTAAGAAACTTTCAAACCAAACCCTCACAACTCTTTGCACCTCATCCAAGACCTCATCAAGATGAACACTTTTGATGTTGACCACTTTGACCAGATTTTTTTCTATTGCTCAAAATAGTCAAGCCAAGATGCCACTTTGAAACAGATTCTAGATTCCCCCAAACTTTGGATTTTTCACAAACCATTTCCAAAATTCAAACCAGTGCTACCACTTGCTGCCAAAAATTATGTAGATCACTCCTATGAAGAGTTTTGGTCAAAATTCAACACAATGAGACCTTTGCTTGTCATATATGTGGAGCACATAGAATAAAATTAGGGTACAACCACTATTCCAACAACTAAGTACCTCTCACCCTCTATCTCTTTGGCTCATCATTAGTGCATTGTACCTCTAAATGACCTCACTTAATGTTGCATGGTCACCATCACACCAAGCCATGCCAAGGACCTTGCCTATGTCACATACACTTTGACAATAATCAATTATGCACACCCTAGCCTTCTCCAATCTTGCCCACCATGTCTAGTACTCTGGTCTCACATCACTCAAGCAAGCCATGACATCAGAGACCAAGAGTTGTGCACAAGAAATCCCAATGCCATCACCATGCCGGCCACTTGATCACCACCATGCCAACCCTCACCATGGCCCTCCTCTGTTTCTCTCACCTTGTCCTGGAGGCTCACCTCATCACCATGTACCTGCTGGCGCGAGCCCTGGCCAAGGAGATGCCGACAATGCCCAGAACACGCCGTGCCCAAACGTGCCAGGACGCGCCAGAGCGTGCATGGACGCGCCCTGGACACGCCGGTACACGCACGCGTCCCATCGACACAGCTCTCCCCTCACCCTCTCCTTTCACCCACCTGCTCACCATGACCCCAGCAACCCCGTAGACAACCTCATTGGCTCGCCGGCGCCCTGTAGACGACATGGTCGACGTCCTCCGCCACGGGTCCTGCAGTACACGACATCGCCTGCCCGCCTCCGTCAACCCCTGTCCTCGCCATGACGCGCGTTAGGTCCGCGGTGACATCGCCTACACGACGTGCCTACTCCCCTGGCCCCGCGTGACCTCCATCGCCGTCGTCACCACTCACCTGCTCCGCGCCCTCGACCACCTCGCGTCGCTATAAAAGGAGAGTGCCCCGGCCTCCATTGAGCACACCAATCCACTCCCCTCTCTCTTCTGCCTCTCCTCGACCCTCTTCCCCTTCACATTAGCCACCACGCCGCTCCAATTTCGCCGGAGACCGCCGTGGCAGTAGCTCGACGGAGGAGAAGCTCCAGGCAACCTCCGCTGCTCCCTCGACCCTCCTTCGACTCGCCATCGACTCCTCGATCGTTTTCCCGCATCACCAACCCTCGCCGAGCCTCCGGCCAGCCGCCGTTGACCCCCTCTGCCGCGCCCAGGGTTTGGTCGCCGTCGCGGAAGGTGACGATCGTGCACCGTCCGATCCTCTTTTAATCTAACAGCTGTCGCTGCGTACCGTTTCGGTGAAGGGAAATAGAGGCTGATAGTGGACCCCGCCGCCAGGCCACTCGCGTCCCGCGTGGAAGCTCAGCTGGGCTGGCCCGTCTAACCCCTCTCTGGCCCATTTTCTTTTCCCGCCTAGGCCCAAAAATTTGAATTCAATTTAATTCATTTCAGTCAAATTGCATACTGGTGACAATTTTAAAATTTAATAACTTCAAATCTAGTGAGCCAATTCTGGTGAACTTTATATCTTTGGAAAGCTTATGAAAATCTCTATCAAACCCTACTGGTCTCAACTCTAGATTCTTTGTAGAATTTATGTGATAAAAATAACAAGGCAGTAGGTTTTCAAACTTCAAAAGTTTATTAAAAATGAACCATAAGTGATTTTGAGTTGATTCCAACTCTCATAGTTGTGTGCATGATCATGAGCTAGATTCAAATAATGGCTATGTAGTCATTTCTAGCTCATTTAAATCATTTTCAATTTTGGAATTTAAAATCTATGAGATGTAGCATCTCATTTAAATCATCTTCCCAAGTAATGTGAAGCAAAGTGATGACCTTAGTTGCATGGTCTCATCATTGCTTACTTGAGGATATTAAATCAAAATAGAATTTAAATTGCATGAGGTGTAGTACCTCATTTAAATCACTTTTCTCTCAAATGATAAATGTGAAGTATTGACCTTGGTCAACATGATCTCACACTTATTAATTGATAAGATTAAATCTTATTAAGATTCAATGAGAGGAAACTATTTCTCCAAAGGAAATGAATAGAAACCCTAATCCCTATTTCAATAAAGAGGAGTTTGTATTCCAAACACTAAAGAAGAAAACCCTAGTGTTGTGTGAGTAATGCTTAGGATGATGCTAGATCATCTTGTGTGAGCCATTAAGGCTAATTAGTCTACTTAAGTATTTTTTGGTGATTGTATCTTCGTATTCGTTTATAGACGCTAGTACCGGAGACTATCAAGAGGAGGAGGTCTACTTTTAATAAGAAGAAGAAGAAGAGTTTGACAACTGTACCAATCAAGGCAAGCTATACTCTTGCAAGTTACCCAAGTGCAAGCTCTATTTGAGAAAGGCACTAATACCATACTACTTTGTGTTTTACTGTACAAGCCACAGTTTTTATCTTACACATCTTTTACTTTGATTTTCAAGTCTTACCTTTATAGTTAACTTGAGTCTAGATAAGGAGTAGTGCAAGAACATCAAAGTTAGCCTAGAGAGCTACAAGCTAGTTAGCACCCCTCATGACTAGTTGCTAGTGCTAAAATTAAAGTTGACTACTCTAGCTGGGAACATGTGAATCTTTGAGTTTGAAAAACCTTGGAATGATGAGTCAGTCTATTGAAAGATTTTGAAGGTGAAGGTGACTTGAATGACATGGTGAATTTTACCAAACACTGATGGTTGGGTTCGGATGCGATACCATTCCAATTTCAAGTACCCCCACAATACCTGAATCTGGGTAAGGCTTAAATGGAAACTTATGTATTTTAGTATGGGTTCCCTCTGAACAAGCGTCATAGGGGTTATGCCAAGGCTGCCTCCATTGAAAGTGAAATGACGTGAAATGAGGTGAATGTCTTACCCAAGCTCTGTGTAGTTCCCGGGTTGGCGGTTTGCTATCAACGGGAGGCCAAGCTCATGGGGAGAGGTGCCTATACTAGGGTATGTAAATGAAAGGTTATGATTGGTAGTTCGTGCATTGAGTGCGATAAATCAGGGCCAGTTACCCCTGACGGACTATTGCAATTATTGTGGCACAAGTGTACGACTTCTGCAGAGTGTAAACCTATTCGAATAGCCGCGTCCGCGGTAATGGACAGTTGGAAAGGCCATACTGTTCCGTCATCAGAACTTTTCCAAAATATGAATGGTGACTTGTGACTTGAGTTTGAAAGGTGACTTTGACTGTGAATCACAACAGAGTTGTGGGAATGACACTAATGTTCCCACTTGAGTTAAGTTAGGCAAATGAGGAGTCTTTGTTTACTAAATGCTTATGAAATAAAACTGGCTTTATGCAAATGAACCTAGAGCTTAGAACCCCATTGATATAGTTGATAGTGCTTACACTAGTTTTAGTTTGCGAGTACTTTAAAGTACTCACGGCTGTGTCCCTGGCTATTCAAATGGCCAGACTATGAAGAGGAGCCACAGTACCAGGATGATGGACAGCAGGACGTCTACGATAACTAGGAATACTCCTGACGTCAACAGTTGCCTGTGGAGCAGATGGACCACTACTACGTATTCCCGCTATTGTGTTATGTAATTTATCAATAGATCAAGTGTTGTAATGTGACTGGATCATATGATCCTTTTGTTGTAAGACTATTATGATGTTGTAATGAATGATGTGCTATGATATGAACTTATTATGTATCGCAAAAACAATCTTCTTGGGGTTGCGATGTATGACATAATAGGCATCTGGATTTAAAAATCCGGGTGTTGACACCATGGTCGCCAAAGTTATAGATGGAAATCTTCAACTTTTCATTCTCGAAGTCGTGGATGCGGTACGGGCGCGTGGTACGGTCTGGTCCGACCGTACTGATGGTCGCCAAAGTTACAGTAACCTGCGAACATCAAAAATTTATGTGCAATCTTCACATGCCCTTGTGCATCAACATTACCTCGAAAATGGCTAAGGAAAAATAACAGTGTATATATCAAGAACACGCAACCGTTAGCATAAAAAAAATCAAAAAGTCATTGTTGTTTTAATTTCTTCTCCTCTTTTCCAAAGGATCTCATGAACACTCTTTATTAAAAACAAAAAAACAAATAAAACTAAACATTAAACTAAAGAAGAACTAGATAAATAATTTATTGATCATGGGTTTCTTCCCATGAAGCGCTTCCAGTCAAGGTCAATTAGCTTAACCAAGATGGTGATCACTTAAGTGTTGGAAGTGGAAGACCCACTCCAAAGTAATTAGCTTTCAAAGTAATGATCCCATCATCATCATATTTGTTCTTCTTCTTTCAAGGCAAGTGTACTACAAATGAGTCTTTGGACGGTAGTATAATTCTCACATTTCCTTCATGCAAATTGATTAGAGCTTTAATAGTTCTAAGAAATGGCATTCCTAGGATTATAGGAGCTATTGGATATTCAGGCATGTCTACAATAATAAGATCAATAAGAGGAGGACATCTTCCTCCTCCGCACCAATGGGCCCGCAATAGGCGCTATGTTCCTGTGCTTGAGGCGTAGCGGCGGCGGGTGCAGGGCGACCCCTGCTGCCACCGCGATGTCTCCTTCTCGCACGAGTGTCATTTGAACATGGAGAGGCTCCCTATTCCGCCACCTTGGGCGGACCGGCGGGTCCTGCACCAGGAGATGCGCCGCCGGATTGAGTGCCTCCCATCGGCGATGCAGCACCAGGAGGTGTACCAGCGCGAGTAATTCGGACGTGCCTTCCTCGCCTGGGAGCACGAGGCACGCCGTGCCATCCGCGGCCGCCGGGACTTCATGCCCGGCGATGACGCGCCCGACAGCGAGAACGAGGTCGTCTACGATGAGGACGACGAGGATGAGGAGATGGAGGACGTGCGGCTAGCTGGTGTGAAGCTGGAGGATGTCATCCCCGACAACTACGACGAGGACACGGCCACGGCCGCCGCAATGGCCACGTCCTTGGCAGACGAGGACGCAATTGGCTAGGGCTGGGGGACGTCGTCCAACTCTCGGCCATGGTGGCGACGCACGTAGCCTCCCTGCCACCGCCACCACCACGCGCCACCATAGGCAGCGTGGGACACTAGGAGGTTCCACCTACTCCGCCACCGATGCCACCGCACTTCGGGCCTCCTTCGCACAACTCGCCACCGCCTCCACAGTACGTGCAGCCAGCGGAGGTGCCTGCTTGGGCGCAGCAGCTGTGGATGTCACCGCCCTTCATCGACCTCACCACCGACGACAATGTCGATGGCGGTGCCTGGTTAGTTTAGATTTTATTTTTAAACTACATAAATTATCTATACCTAATAATAAAGAAAATAAGGCTTCTTGTTGGTCCGTTTTTTGTTACCCCTAATGTTGGACGAAATTACAACTGGATGCCACCGCCAAGTAAATAAGAAAACGATTCGTTTCCTTTGGATAAAAAAAAACATAGGTCGCCCGCAACCCCATCAATCTCTGTCCGAGCGCCGCATGAGCGATAACACTAAACCTACGGACTGATTAGCCTACAAAAACTCTACGGAACTGACGTGCCGTGAATTGGTTGGCTGGGTAGTTGTTTCCGTTCTCCTTTTCTACATTGCCTGCAGTGCGCGCCACCTCTGATTCCGTAAGCAAATTCTGTAAAACTTTTCCGTATGTGTAGTGTTACTCCCGCATGAGCCTACCCTTCAGCCACGCGTGAGAGGTCCAAGCGTGGCCCCTTGCACCACGCGACGCGGCTCCTACAGCCCAATGGGTAGCGCTCCTTATCCAGAAAACGGCCATCGCACCGTCCGGAGTCATCCTCCAGCATGAACGCGAGCAGAACTCGATTTCAGTTCTCGCATACGGCGTGCCCACGAAGAGGCCACCTGGAGCTGAGGCCAGTGAGGGCTCCGGTGGCTGACGGCCCGCCAAGGCGTCGTGGGAGCCACGGAGTCAGGGTCTCCTCGGTTTCTGTCCAAACCAAGGAGGAGAGGACAGAGGAGGACATGGAGGAGCCGTCGGACGGCCGGCCTCCCTGGCGTCATCTTCTTCCCCTTCTTATTCTGGCTAGAACAGGCGTTGTGTTCTTCGATCTGATGCGTGATCTTCGATCTGATCCACATGTATCCCTGCTGCCAATGTTTTTCTCCCAGTTCTGCTGATAATGTGTGCCTCCTGCTGTTTTGCCGAGTTGCTTCATGCCTTCGCCGGCTCATTGAGGCCACTCCGTTGCACTCGGCGCTGTGGGTGCATGCCGTACTGGTAATTGACAGGGAATTGGTTGATCCTGCTGAGAGCACCTATCTCCGTCGACTACCAGATGCCAAGATGTTGGCTTCATGGGTGAAGTGCAGATTCTCCAAGCTATTCTCACGGTGCAAGTCTTGAGAATTTGCACATGCACTGACGATGTTTGTGCATATTCACAAATCAAAAAATCTACTATATATCTACAAATCTCAGATTCATTAGATTTTCGAACGTGTAACCCGAATAGGCTAACTTCTATTCTACTCGGTACAAAATATAAAGGTACACAATGTGAGTATCTTTAATTCAATTCTTCATTTATATTGCTCCTTTTCAGTGTATATAATATCAAAGTAGTGCAAATGTTATGGATAAATATTGCTAATAAATGCTCACACGTTTTGAAATTATATTATACTCCCTCCTTACCACTATGTAGTGCATATAAGAATTATAAAAATGTACATCTACCACACCAAATGTATACCATATGAAAATATACATAGTGAGGAATCTAATGGTATTGAATTGGTATTTCAGATGTTGACATATTTTTGTACATACCTGGTAAAACTTTATGCCGGTTTGACTTTTAAAAATTCTTATACGCACTATATTTTGGCAAGGAGGGAGTATTATTTTAGGTGTGGCTATTTCTTAATCGACTGAGAACTAACTTCATTCTCAGTCAGATGTTGTCACCAAATCTCAGTTGTAACTCATATTGCAACAAATAAGTAGCACGAATCATAAAGCAAATCTAATGATGTAAGACTTGACTGAGCACGAATTTGTTCTCAGCTATTATTTTTGCCACTTCTGTATGAAGTAGCAAATTTTGTTAATATTTAACTACATAAATAGTACTGATTTGAATTAGTATTGTTTCAAGAGAAAATCAAATTTGTCAGTGCCATCCGGGTTTGATGGTAAACAACAAAATTGAAGCAGTCTTGGTGGTTTTTCAGCCGAGCTTGGAGAGGGAGAGCACTGGTAGAAAAACAGGCTTCCGTCCAGCACCATAAGTCGCGAGGCTATAGGAACCGCGACTAATGGGACCTTTAGTCGCGGTTCGGGAGGCGAACCGCGACCAAAGGCCTGGGCCCAGGGCGCTCGGTGGCCAGCTGGTGCACGTGGGGGGCTTTAGTCGCGGTTGGCCAGGCCAACCGCGACTAAAGGTGCCCGAAGGCCTTTAGTCGCGGTTGGCCCGGCCAACCGCGACTAAAGCCCCTCCCCTATATATACCCATCCAGCAGCCAACACTTAGCCATTTGGAGCCATTCTCTTCACAAACTTCGCAAGTGGGTGTTAGGTTTGCTTTTGGTTCCTCTTATGCACATAAGGTGTTTGATGAAATGCCCCAAGAGCATGAAACAAACATGATATGAAGTGTTGGAGCCACACTTGAGCTTTCTCATTTATTTTTTCCTCCTCGATCACGGTTAGCAACTTGAACCTTTGATGTGTCATTGATAAAATATGCATGTGTGTAGTTCATTGTTTAATTTATATTGTTTGTAGCTAGTTAGTTTAACAAATGCATGATGGTTAATTATATATTTTATATTATAATAATGCAGATGAATCGCAATGGATGTACGGTAACCGACTCTCCGGCGAGTTCACTACGGGTTTGAAAGATTTCCTCGTAGTGGCTAATGCGAACAAGCATGGGGGTTTTGTTATCTGTCCATGTGTTAACTGTAAGAATCAGAAGGGTTACTCTTCCTCAAGAGATGTTCACATGCACCTGCTTCGGCACGGTTTCATGCCAAGCTATAATTATTGGACCAAGCATGGAGAAAGAGGGGTTATAATGGAAGAAGATGAAGAAGGGGATGATTTCATCGATGAAAGCTATCTTGCTCATTTCGGTGATACTTTCATGGAGGATGCTGAAGGTGAAGGGGAAGGTGAAGAAGAGGCACGTGATGATCCCGTTGATGATCTTGGTTGGACCATTGCTGATGCACGGAGACGCTGCAAAACTGAAAAGGAGAGGGAGAATTTGGATCGCATGTTAGAGGATCACAGAAAGGCGCTGTACCCCGGATGCGATGATGGTCTGAAAAAGCTGGGCTGCACACTGGATTTGCTGAAATGGAAGGCACAGGCAGGTGTAGCTGACTCGGCATTTGAAAACTTGCTGAAAATGTTGAAGAATATGTTTCCAAAGAATAACGGGTTGCCCGCCAGTACGTACGAAGCAAAGAAGGTTGTCTGCCCTCTAGGTTTAGAGGTTCTGAAGATACATGCATGCATCAACGACTGCATCCTCTACCGCGGTGAATACGAGAATTTGAATGAATGCCCGGTATGCACTGCATTGCGTTATAAGATCAGAGGCGATGACCCTGGTGACGATGTTGAGGGCCAGAAACCCAGGAAGAGGGTTCCCGCCAAGGTGATGTGGTATGCTCCTATAATACCACGGTCGAAACGTCTGTTCAGGAACAAAGAGCATGCCAAGTTGTTGCGATGGCACAAAGAGGATCGTAAGTCGGACGGGGAGTTGAGACACCCCGCAGATGGAACGCAATGGAGAAAGATCGACAGAGAGTTCAAAGATTTTGCAGCTGACGCAAGGAACATAAGATTTGATCTAAGTACGGATGGCATGAATCCTTTTGGCGAGCAGAGCTCCAGCCATAGCACCTGGCCCGTGACTCTATGCATCTACAACCTTCCTCCTTGGTTGTTGATGGCGTGTAACTCACACGTTCGTTGGGAACCCCAAGAGGAAGGTATGATGCGCACAGCAGCAAGTTTTCCCTCAGAAAGAAACCAAGGTTTATCGAACCAGGAGGAGCCAAGAAGCACGTTGAAGGTTGATGGCGGCGGGATGTAGTGCGGCGCAACACCAGGGATTCCGGCGCCAACGTGGAACCTGCACAACACAACCAAAGTACTTTGCCCCAACGAAACAGTGAGGTTGTCAATCTCACCGGCTTGCTGTAACAAAGGATTAACCGTATTGTGTGAAAGATGATTGTTTGCAGAAAACAGTAGAATAAGTATTGCAGTAGATTGTATTTCAGTAAAGAGAATTGGACCGGGGTCCACAGTTCACTAGAGGTGTCTCTCCCATAAGACAAACAGCATGTTGGGTGAACAAATTACAGTTGGGCAATTGACAAATAAAGAGAGCATGACCATGCACATACATATCATGATGAGTATAGTGAGATTTAATTGGGCATTACGACAAAGTACATAGACCGCCATCCAACTGCATCTATGCCTAAAAAGTCCACCTTCAGGTTATCATCCGAACCCCTTCCAGTATTAAGTTGCAAAGCAACAGACAATTGCATTAAGTATGGTGCGTAATGTAATCAACAACTACATCCTTAGACATAGCATCAACGTTTTATCCCTAGTGGCAACAGCACAACACAACCTTAGAACTTTCTGTCACTATCCCAGGTATCAATGCAGGCATGAACCCACTATCGAGCATAAGTACTCCCTCTTGGAGTTACAAGCATCTACTTGGCCAGAGCATCTACTAGTAACGGAAAGCATGCAAGATCATAAACAACACGTAGATATAACTTTGATAATCAACATAACAAGTATTCTCTATTCATCGGATCCCAACAAACGCAACATATAGAATTACAGATAGATGATCTTGATCATGTTAGGCAGCTCACAAGATCCGACAATGATAGCACAATGGGGAGAAGACAACCATCTAGCTACTGCTATGGACCCATAGTCCAGGGGTAGACTACTCACACATCACACCGGAGGCGACCATGGCGGCGTAGAGTCCTCAGGAGATGATTCCCCTCTCCGGCAGGGTGCCGGAGGCGATCTCCTAGATCCCCGAGATGGGATCGGCGTTGGCGGCGTCTACTGGAAGGTTTTCCGTATCGTGGCTCTCGGTGCGGGGGTTTCGTCACGGAGGCTTTAAGTAGGCGGAAGGGCAAGTCGGGGAGGGCACGGGGGCCCCCGGATGACGGGCGGCGCGGCCAAGGGGCCGCGCCGCCCTAGGGTTTGGGCTCCTGTGGCCCCACTTCGTTTCATCTTCGGACTTCGGAAGCTTCGTGGAAAAATAGGCCCCTGGGCGTTGATTTCGTCCAATTACGAGAATATTTCCTTACTAGGATTTACGAAACCAAAAACAGCAGAAAACAGAATCGGCACTTCGGCATCTTGTTAATAGGTTAGTTCCAGAAAATGCACGAATATGACATAAAGTGTGCATAAAACATGTAGATAACATCAATAATGTGGCATGGAACATAAGAAATTATCGATACGTCGGAGACGTATCAGTTGTGCATGAAGCGGAAGTTCATTATGATGCCAGTGCTCATCCAAGGTCCGAAGCAACCCGGCAACAACATCGATGTGTACCTAAGGCCATTAGTTGATGAACTTTTACAGCTGTGGGGCAGACCTGGTGTCCGTGTGTGGGATGAGCACAAAGAAGAGGAATTTGACCTACGAGCGTTGCTTTTCGTAACCATCAACGATTGGCCTGCTCTTAGTAACCTTTCGGGACTGTCAAATAAGGGATACAATGCATGCACGCACTGCTTACATGAGACTGAAAGTGTACATTTGCCAAATTGTAAGAAGAACGTGTACCTTGGGCATCGTCGATCTCTTCCGAAAGGTCATCCAGTAAGAAATAAAGGCAAGCATTACAACGGCAAGGCAGATCACCGGCCGAAGCCTGCGGAACACACTGGTGCTGAGGTATTTGATATGGTCAAGGATTTGAAAGTCATCTTTGGAAAGGGTCCTGGCGGACAATCAGTTCCGAAGGGAGCTGACGGGCACGCAGCCATGTGGAAGAAGAAATATATATTCTGGGAGCTAGAATATTGGAAAGACCTAGAAGTCCGCTCTGCAATCGACGTGATGCACGTTACGAAGAATATTTGCGTGAACCTCCTAAGCTTCTTGGGCGTGTATGGGAAGACAAATGATACAAAGGAAGCACGGCAGGACCAGCAACGTTTGAAAGACCCTGATGACCGGCATCCGGAACGGTTTCAAGGTCATGCCAGCTACGCTCTGACCAAAGAAGAGAAGGTCATCTTTTTTGAATGCCTGAGCAGTATGAAGGTCCCGTCTGGATTCTCGTCCAATATAAAGGGAATAATAAACATGGCGGAGAAAAAGTTCCAAAACCTGAAGTCTCACGACTGCCACGTGATTATGACGCAATTGCTTCCGATTGCTTTGAGGGGGCTCCTGCCGGAAAATGTTCGAGTAGCCATTGTGAAGCTATGTGCATTCCTCAATGCAATCTCTCAGAAGGTAATCAATCCAGAAGTTCTACCACGGTTACAGAACGATGTGATCCAATGTCTTGTCAGTTTCGAGTTGGTGTTTCCGCCATCCTTCTTCAATATTATGACGCACCTCC
The DNA here is from genome assembly GCF_019359855.2 of Lolium perenne. Taxonomy (NCBI): domain Eukaryota; kingdom Viridiplantae; phylum Streptophyta; class Magnoliopsida; order Poales; family Poaceae; genus Lolium; species Lolium perenne. Next base: position 383,945,392 of record NC_067247.2, read on the forward strand.
TGGTTCACCTAGTCGATGAGATTTTCATTCTCGGACCTATATTTCTACACAATATGTTCCCCTTCGAGAGGTTCATGGGAATATTAAAGAAATATGTTCGTAACCGTGCTAGGCCAGAAGGAAGCATCGCCAAGGGCTATGGAAATGAGGAGGTAATTGAGTTTTGTGTTGACTTTGTTCCTGACCTTAAGCCGATTGGTCTTCCTCGATCGCGGCACGAGGGGAGACTAAGTGGAAAAGGCACGATCGGAAGGAAATCAACGATATGTATGGACGGCCATTCTCTCGATCGAAGCACACCACACAGTTCTGACCAATTCCAGCTTGGTGGCTCCGTACTTTGAGAAACACAAGAATATTTTACGCTCGGACAACCCTGGGAAGCCTGAATCCTGGATTAGGAAGGCCCACATGGAGACTTTCGGCAGTTGGTTGAGAAAACATTTAATGAATGACGATCATGTTGTAGATCAGCTGTACATGTTGGCCAAGACACCATCTTCGACTATAACGACTTTCCAAGGGTACGAGATAAATGGGAATACATTTTACACGATCGCCCAAGATAAAAAGAGCACCAACCAAAACAGTGGTGTCCGCTTTGATGCAGCAACCGAGAATGGGCAAAAGGTCACATATTATGGTTACATAGAGGAGATATGGGAACTTGACTATGGACCCTCCTTTAGGGTCCCTTTGTTCCGGTGCAAATGGTTCAAGCTAACAGGAGGTGGGGTAAAGGTGGACCAGCAATACGGAATGACAATGGTGGATTTCAACAATCTTGGTTACCTTGACGAACCATTCGTCCTAGCGAAAGATGTCGCTCATGTTTTCTATGTGAAGGACATGAGTAGCAAACCGAGGAAATGGAAAGATAAGAAAACGATCAGTAAATCATGCGATGATCCAAAGCGCCACATTGTTCTTTCAGGGAAAAGAAACATCGTGGGAGTGGAGGACAAGACAGACATGTCAGAAGATTATAATATGTTTGCTGAAATTCCGCCCTTCAAAGTGAACACCGACCCAAGCATTAAGTTAAATGATAAGGATGCTCCATGGATACGGCACAATCGTAAGCAAGCAGGGACACAAGGGAAGAAATGATGTGTAATAATTTATTGTACCAAACTTTGTTGAATGGATCATGTGAATTATATTACCCGTGATGTGTTTGGTGTCCATTTTCGAATGATTCAATTGACTCGAGATAGCACTGATGATACATGAAATTTGGATTGATTCAGTCATACTCCTGCCTAGGCGTATAATATGCATACTCGTAGTCTTCATAGCCACCGCCGTTGTACTGGTAGTCGTCGCCTTCTAAGTTGCCGCCGTCGTCATCGCTGTTGTCGTCGCTGTCGTCGGGCGGCGCTCGTGGCTCGAACTGAGGGTCGCGCAGGCGGGGGATATCGCCGGCCGTGATGTAGTCCATGACGCTCTGCAGAGTCCGGCCGTACCACCATAGCCGACGGCCGGCCTCGTGGAAGTTCCCAGGAGGCAGACCGTCCTCCTCATACCTGGCGAGCGCCCTCTCACGCCGATTAATGAAGAAGGCGTCCCAAGTATGCTGGTTATCGGGATGCTAGCGGGGATTCATCCGCTGCTCCGGCGTGATGTCGAGGTAGTAGTGGTTCGTGATGGCCGCCCGGCGCGCAGTACCCTGAGGGACGGGAGGGACCGGCACGCCGCCGGCGCTTAGGCTCCAGCCGGCGGGGACGCGGTAGCCCGGTGGGCAAGGGTAGTTCGAGGCGCAAAGCTCCTCCACCTGCTGGTAGGTTAGAGTGGGTGCGGTGGAAGCCATGAGAGAGTGATGAGAGATTGTAGAGATGTGATAATGCTGGCCAAGCCGGGCTACATATATGTAGTGACAAATGGCGGAAAAAATGGGAGCGGGAAGACAGGAGGCGGGAAGAAAGTTGCGGGAAGAAAGAGGTGGGAAGAAATTGGCGGGAAGAAATTGGCGGGAAGAAAGTGGCGGGAAGAAAGAGGCGGGAAAGAACTGGCGGGAAGAAAGAGGCGGGAAGAGGGGGTCGGCGGAAAGACAGAGGCGGGAAGAGGGGGCCAACGAGAAGACAGAGGCGGCCGGGAAGAAATTTTGAATTGAATTAGTTTTATTTTTATGAATTTTTTGATAATTTGTATTTTTAAAATTTTGAATTGAATTAGTTTTGTTTTTCTGAATTTTTTGATATATTATTTGTATTTTTAAGATTTTGAATTGAATTAGTTTTATTTTTATGAATTTATTGATGTATTATTTGTATTTTTAAAATTTTGAATTGAATTAGTTTTATTTTTCTGAATTTTTTGATATATTATTTGTGTTTTTTAAATTTTGAATTGAATTAGTTTTATTTTTATGAATTTTTTGATATATTATTTGTGTTTTTAAAATTTTGAATTGAATTAGTTTTATTTTTATGAATTTTTTGATATATTATTTGTATTTTTAAAATTTTGAATTGAATTAGTTTTATTTTTATGAATTTTTTGATATATTATTTGTATTTTTAAAATTTTGAATTGAATTAGTTTTATTTTTCTAAATTTTTTGATATATTATTTGTATTTTTAAAATTTTGAATTGAATTAGTTTTATTTTTTTGAATTTTTTGATATATTATTTGTATTTTTAAAATTTTGAATTGAATTAGTTTTATTTTTCTGAGTTTTTCTGTATTTTAACATTTTGAAAAACAAAAAGTAATTCGAAAAATACCTTTAGTCGCGGTTGGCCTCGCCAACCGCGACTAAAGGTCTGTGCGCGCGCGGGAACGAAAAACCGGCGAAAAAAGCCTTTAGTCGCGGTTGGGCTGGCCAACCGCGACTAAAGGGTACCCTTTAGTCGCGGCTCTCCTCCCCAACCGCGACTAAATGGGGGGGGGCTATAAATAGTTTTCCCGAACCGTCGCCAAACACATCGTCTTCTTCGCCGCTCTGCTCCGTCTCTCTGCCGATCGAGAGCTCGCCGCGCACCGCGCCTCGCCGTCACCGCGCCTCGCCGTCGCCGAGCCTCGCCGTCGCCGCATGACGCCGTCGCCGCGCATGACGCCGTCGCCGCTGCCGTACGTCGCCCCGCCCTCCGCGTACGTGTACCGCACGCCCGTGTCGATCCGTCTTGTAATGCCCGCGCGCGCGCCGCGGCCGCCCTCGTCATCACCGGCGCGAGAGAAAGAGAGAGGAAAGGCGCCAGGCCGCCGCCGCTCTGCTCGCCCCAGCGGCGCTCTGCTCGCCGGCGGCCGCCGCGTGTGCGCGCATGAGAGAGAGAGGGGAGGAGCGCGCGCAGACGAGAGCCCCGGCCTGCCTTTTTTTTCTTTTTTTTTAGTTTTTTAGTTTTTTACTTTGTGTAACTATAAGTTTTTTAATTAAAAACTAGTAAAAATGCAACTACAACTTTGACTTAATAAAAATTGAACTAAAATGGGTACTAAAAAAAGAACTAAAATTTTGACTTAATTAAAAACTTTGACTTAATTAAAAACTTTGTCTAAAAAAAGAACTAAAATTTTGACTTAATAAAAATGAACTAAAATTTTGACTTAATAAAAATTGACTTAATAAAAATTGACTTAATAAAAAATGAACTAAAATTGACGCCGTCAACGCGCCAACGCCGTCAACGCTACCTCTATTCAAACGCCGTCAACGCGCCAACGCCGTCAAGATGCGGAGTGTATTAAATGAGAAAGCTCAAGTGTGGCTTAATAAAAAATGAACTAAATTTTTGACTTAATAAAAAATGAACTAAAATTGTAACGCCGTACCGTCGCCAAACGCCTTCAACGCTACCTCTATTCAACGCGCCAACGCCAACGCTACCTCTATTCAACGCGCCAACGCCAACGCCGTCAACGCGCCAACGCCAACGCGCTCGTCCTCGCCTCCCTCTTCCGCGACACCCTCTCCCACCCCTTCCTCGCCCCCTCCTTTTGCCACCGCTATTTCACCACCGCCACCGGTCTCTCGGTCACTTTTAAAATAACTTAACAAAAGTTTGTCACTTTTAAAATAACAAAAATAACTTAACCACCGCGCGTATACGGAGGGGGCAGCGCTCCTCGCCCCCTCCGTATACGCGCGGTGTTTTTTTTGGGATCGAGAGGGGGCGGCGAGGGTTATGTGTCCTCGGCACCGCCACCGCCCTTTCGCCACCGCCCTTTCGCCACCGCCACCGGTCTCTCGGTCACGTGGTCACTGCGTCCCCCCTCTCGCCTCCCTCGTCGCCCTCTCTGTTTATATGTAGAAGAGATGTGATAATGCATATACACAATTAATTTGTTTTTACTACATGTTTTCAGGACTGACATATGGCGGACGATAGAGCTGACCCGATTATGGACAACTATGATCCGGACCTTGAAGACCATATGTTCGGCATCATAAACGGCGATATTCTATATGTGCCGACTGGACAAGAAGAAGATGATATCTCTTCTTATCTGAACCTTGAGGGTGAAGATGAAGGGCGCCGTCAGCAAGATGATGCCGAAGAAACGTCGATAAACGACGATCTTCAATTGGAAGTAGCAACCACCTCCGGCGCCGAGGTATATATATACATTAAGCCTCTGGTGATACAAACTAACTGATTTGAATAAATATGTGTGTACTAACGCGCGCGACTCTCTTTCTTATTTTAGCCCTCGGCCGGATCGTCAAAACAATCGAGTACATCGTCAAAGCGTGGCGCAACCAAGACGATGAAACCAGGAGAAACATGCACCATCGAGGTTGTCGAGGAAGCAACCGGCAGGCCGCTGGAGCCCCGCAAGAACGCCACCAAGTTTATCAGCCAATGCGGAGCCGTTGTTAGAGACAACGTCTCGATCACCGTCCAGGAGTGGAATGAGCCAAAGAAGGCACGTCTTGGTTTCACTTTTGTCGATAAGAGAACAAAAAAAGATTGCTTCAACAAGCTTATGGAACATTTCGTTCTACCTCCGGAATACCGTAAATACGATGAGGAGGGTAACAAGATTGAGGAAAACAAGGAGAGGTGCAAGCTAGTCAAACAGTTCGCTCTTTCTAAGATGTCCGACGCATTCCGGAAATACAAGCAAAATCTAGCCCATGACTTTGTCAAGCAGGGCAAGACTCCGGATTTCAAAGGACAATATGAGAAACTGCAACATGATTGGCCAGAATTTGTGAAGCAAAAGAAATCGGAGCAGTTCCTTCAAATATCGAAAAAAAATACGAAAAATGCGGCCAAGAAGGAGTACAATCATATTATGGGGCCAGGAGGGTATCGCCTTTGGCTGCCTAGGTGGGAGAAGATGGAGAACGAGCTGAGGGCGCGAGGAATCCGTCCAGGTACGGAGGGATGGGACCCAAGGGCCAAAAGCTGGTGGTACGGGCATGGGGGATCGCTGAACCCGGAGACAGGGGAGTGTGTTTACCAGGGCAAAATAATTAAACCCACCCAAAAGCTTATTGAGGCAATGAGGGATGCTCAAGAGGGGAGGATCAAGTTCAACAGAGAGAACGACGCCCTGACAAAAGCCCTCGGGAATCCTGAACACGGAGGACGTGTACGAGGCATGGGGCACATTCCGTGGAAAGTAGGGTTCCCCCAGAACGATGACCCGTACGGTTACAGAAGCCGTAAGAGAAAGATGGATCGGGAAGCAGATGTTGTGGCGCGGTTGGCATCGGAAATGGATGTGATGAAGAAAACCGTGAGTGTACTAGTAGCCGAAAGAGATGCAGCTCGGGCGCAGCATGAAGATCATCCATTGGATCTCGGAAGCCAGCAGCGGAGAAGCAGCGTGGCTTCCACGGAGGGCCCACCGGCTGGTGCACCCACAATCGAAATTACTGCACCGGAGCCTCTGGTGGTCGAAATTACTGCACCGGAGCCTCCTCGCTACCCCGTGGACGATATAAAGGAGATGAAAGCATGTCATCTGTATTATCCTATCGGGAACATGTCCATGAAGGTAGCCATCGGCAGTGCTTTACCACCTGGAGCACTCCACCACAACAACCCCATTCAAGATGGCTATGCTCGTGTCACGGTGGAGGACATAGTCCAAGGGTTTGAGGACCTGGACATTGACATTGCTACACCTGAAGGGGCGACAAGACTTGGAGATGTCAAGCGCCAGTTCATTCTATGGCAGAAGAAGTTTATCAAGTTTCCAGGCGAGGCGCCAACAAGTCCACCCCCCTACGGTGGTGGTGGTGGCGGCGGTGGCGGTGGTGGTGGTGGTGCTTCACCTACACCTCCTTCACGTCAGCCGACGCCGCCCCCCAATTCACCTCCGGCGGGTAAGCAGCCGCCGCCCCCTAGTCCACCCCGGGCGGGTGCGACGCCGCCCCCAATCCACCTACGGCGAAGAAGCGAAGCGGCAGTCCTGGATTATTAACCCGGACCCTTACGTACCTAAGAAAACAAAGGTACCGGAGCCATCACTGAAGCCTCTCCCCACGAGGCCTTGGGAACGTAGTGCCGAGGAAGTCGAGGCGGCCGCGACTGCTGATTTAGAGAAATGGAAGGCGGGCTGCAAGAAGAAAAGAGAGCCCGAGCCCAAGCCGCATTTTACGATGAGCAAAAGAAGTGGGCTAAGTCATTTTTGAACACACCGTCCCAAGCCGCGAAGAATCGCACGACGACTTTGCACGTGAACTAAAGAATCAGGCACGCATGTTCAAGAAGAAGAAAGAGGAGGCCGATAAAGCGGAATTACAAAGTGCACAAAGCGGGAAACGAGTTGTTGCCCAGCTCGGGGAACAAAGTAAACAATCGATTGCCCCGCTTATAGTGACAGCCGCCGGTCCGGATGCCCCCGAAATCATAGAAGCTGCGGCAGCACAGGGATTGACTGTAACGAGTGCCAGAGAACAAGCGGCCAACTTAGGTATTACTCTTCGTGAACTGTTAGGCCTTGATGAGGCGCCAGTGAAGGAGGTAGTACTTACATATGTGAAGAATGGGCCTCTCGTCGAGCCTGCGCAGGAAGAGGATCTACCTCCACAAATGAAAGGTCTGCTGAACTGGTACAAGGGTTACATAAAACATAAAAACGCCAAAGATTATATTTATGCGGAAGTTGGATATGAGCATCACTTCAAACAATACTCGTACAAATTCATACTGAGTGAATTGTTCCAGCTTTTCAATCTGCGCGAGCTCGACAAATCTATCATCAGTTGCTACGTTCTGTAAGTGATTTATTTCTACCCCATCTCGTTCATATTGCCTGCACTATATATATATATATATATATATATATATATATATATATATATATATATATATATATATATATATATATATATATGTCCTAACTATATTGTTGTGTCCGCTATTATACATGCAGATTGAAGATTAAAGAATGCAGAGTAAGGAGCATCCATGATGTTGGGTTCATTGACCCACACATCGTTAATGGATATACGTTAAAGCATCACCCCGCCGACGTGGAGAAAGACCTGTGGTGGTTTCTTGAAAAGCAGGAACTCAAACGTGATATTCTATTTCCTTACCATTTTGGGTGAGTGTTTATGTCTTGAGCACATTCTCTTTTGTTTACTCCATGCATGGTATGTGGCCGGCTAATCGATGAGTTATGCATGACATACTGTGCATGTATCGTGTCCGCAGGTTCCACTGGATTCTGCTAGTAATTAAAGTTGACAAATCAGAATGTCTCATCCACGACTCTCTGAATATGGATAAGGCGGAGTGGGCCGACATGAGACAAATGATTCAAAAATAATTGTTTTCATTCATTTGCGCTCTATATCGATCGGCCTATTTCGTTCATTTCCTAATTAAGCTTCAAGTAATTAACTAATAACTCTCTTGTTCATTTAATTTTCTTTGCCTCGTAGGGTTTGGAGACGGTTCTCAGATACAAAGGTCGGTGAATTCAAAAAAGAGCTAAATTTCATGCGGTCAAAGGCTAAGAATGGTGGCGATATTCAGCCACCGGGAACCAATCTGTGTGGATACTATGTCTGTGAGATGATCCGGAGATACACCTCTGAGCGCGTTCCGAGTGATCTCAATGCTCAGAGGAATAACCTCCGGATGATGCTTAGTCCAGAAGCTCGCTTCCGACCACTTCAAGAGGAACTAGCTGGATGGTTCAGGAGGGAAGTCCTCGATCCTAAAGGAGAACACCATTGAACTATACATGCATTAAATTATGTATGGAAACTTGTTCAAACTTGTATATGGTCATCCGATGATATTGAATATATATTGTATATTCCTCTTGAATTCTTTTTGGTTCTAATTTCAAATTTGTTTGAAATTGTACATTCATATGCATGTATATATGTAGTACCGTAGAATATGTGAAACTCCTTCAAAATTACAATAAAGCACAAAAGAAATAAAACAATATACAAATTAAACAGAAAATATGTTTAGGGGGGGCAGGTTTAGGGGGGGCCTAAAACCCTAAACCTGCGGCGGCCGTTAGGCGCGGTTGGCCAGACGAACCGCGTCTCAAGGTCCTCCGCCCGACGGTCGCCTGGCGCCCACGTGGACGGGCCTTTAGTCGCGGTTCGTAAGCAACCGCGACTAAAGGGGGGGGGGGGGCCTTTAGTCGCGCTCATTTGGTCGCGGTTGCGCAACCGCGACTAATGGCAGTTGCGAACCGCGACCAAAGGCCCTTTTTCCACCAGTGGAGCCATGTGCTCGTCATCCTATACTAGAGTCGGTGATGGGAGCATACACGCAATGTCGACGACCAAGCTCAGTGTCATACTAAGTTGTTGACATTTGGCACCACAGCGCCGCCATAGAAGAAAAAAAAGTTGTAAGTAGCGCCCATCGATTTGTTGTTGATTTGAAGTTGCAAAAATTCTGAATCATGTCATCGTTCTTGGAATAAGCACTAAGGATGGTGATTGATTTTCTAGCTCGGTTAGGTCAGATTGAAAAGGCTTACAAGTTAAATTTTACTGCAATCTAATGAAGTTACTGAGCCTAACATACTAGAGTGAGAAGATAGAAATTTATTTTGGGATTTTAAATACGTCTCCAGGCCATCTAGGTATATCACCGCAAAATTTAGCGGTGTCCACTAGAACATGGCGAGATCTTTTTAAAAAACTATAACATGGCGAGGAGGTTAAAAAGCACATAATCCATTTCTATTTTCTTTCTAGCTTAATTCCGCTATCACGATAACATTTTGATAATGTATCTCCCCGTGCAACGCACGGGCAATTTTTCTATATTTGAATTAATAAAATTTCTATCATTTTTTCTCTTCTGAACTTAGCGCCATTCTTTTTCTCTTCTGAGCGCGGGCAACTAGCAAGCGGACATAATGGGTCGCGCAGTTGGACGTTCTGTTCGGACAGGTCGAACAGCGTGACACATCCAGTCCGTGGGCAGACCATTTGGGTCGCCAACCAAGTGCATTTGTGCGGTGTCTTAAGAAAATCGTACAGAAACCGTCGTATATGTAGCACGAAATTAGAACAAAAGATTAGACTCTATACTGAGATTTGTTCAAACGGAATGGCTATGTTAGACCTTTTCTCCGGACGAACGTCTAAAAAGCACCATCACGGCCCTGGCGTGCGCGCAAGCATCATTCCTCCTGCTCCCGGTCTTTGCTCCGCCTCTTCATATCTGCTGCTGCCGCCGGGGCGACTAGTGACTGGTGAGTGATCGATTACCCACACGGGATCACTTGTCCTCGTTTTCTTTGGTGAGGCATAGTACAGTAGTACTGTATGAGGAGGGGGGCGGTGCTCTCTTGCTGCTGCCGAATTGGCCGGCCGCCGGTAGGATTCTCGTGTTAGAGGAGCCCGCACATGAAAATGTAGATTATTGGGGACGTTTTGGCGGTGAATTGCTGCTTCCAGCGCTGCTTACTTGCTTTTATTCCTAAGCAAACGCACACTGCACACCAGGTGTTTGATTAGTTGTCCAACTGAAATTGAGTAGTTAAACTTTTTTTAAGGTTGATTTTAAACAGGAGAATTATTCTCGTGCGACTTAGAAATACTAATCCCCAGCATCTGTTGAACGCTTGTTCTGTTGACATTGCATTTTTAGAGTGTGGTCATGCAGAGTAAATATTTAATTCCTAGGCTGTTAATCTTGTGTGTTTCCTTTTTCTCAGTAGAAAGTGGCGAGGATGGTGGATTCTCCGAACAGCATGAGAAACAATAGCAAGTACTACTACATGATGTGGCAGACGATGTTTGAGATTGACACCAAGTATGTAAGGATCAAGCCCATCGGGAGTGGAGCCTACGGTATCGTCTGCTCAGCCATGAACCAGGAGACAGATGAGAAGGTCGCGATAAGAAATGATAAACAATGTCTTCGGCAAGCGTGTGGATGCGCTGAGGACGTTGCGAGCTGAAGCTTCTTCGGCACTTGCGTCACAAGGATGTTATTTCTTTGAAGGATATAATGATTCCTGAACATAGGAGGAGCTTCAAGGATGTCTAGTTGGTCTCCGTACTCATGGACATCATGGACATCGATCTGCATTAGATAATCAAGTCGTCTCAGCCCCTTTTCAGTGATCACTACCCTTATTTCGTTTTCCAGGTAAGCGCTTTCTTACCCTACCGCTCGTCCAATTGCTCTATTCACCATTCTGTCAATAGTGTGGTCATTCGTACCTAGGGCTCTATTTGGAAGTAATCGCTACGGCTTGCTAGGTATAATAATCCCAGGACTGTATACGATTTTTTCCTTCTGATACAAATCAAAGTAGATCATCAAATTTATGCCTAATTACTTAATCGGGCATACAATCCATTAATTCCAGATGCATATGTGTCGGGTTGGTGGATTTTGTTTACTTGATTTATGATATTTGATTTTTAAAGAAAAGTTTCTTGTATTGCGATTTAATGTTGTTTACATTGTCCTATTCCAATTTCCCTTAAGTTCATACTCTTTATAAAAGTTGTTGCTTCCCAGCTAGTTAAGTTGCCAAAAAATGATTTTGCTAATTCATGGAAGAAGCACTGGTTACCTTTGATATGTCAAGTACGCATGAACTTCTATAGCTGCTCCCCTATCACGCTTGTACTTATGAATTGTATTTCTTACAAGCAATTTAATACACATCCATATTTGCACAAATTATTTGTAAGTTAAGCCTCTTTGTAAATTGTGTAAGAGCATCTCCACTCGTACTCCCCAAAGGCTAGAAAAGACAAAATTGGGGACGCTGGCGACAAAAAAGGCGCCCAGTCGGTCCCCTATAGCCTCCCCAAATAATAAAATTTAGCCGGCGGTCCTAATCAAAACCTAGCTCATAGGGAGGCTGCTGGTGGCACCGGCGTGCATGCAAATGATATTTTATTCTCTCTCCCCACATGGCTGGCCTACATGCACCCTCACATGCAAGAATCTTTCCTCTCTCTTCTCACATGCACATGCAAGCAAATGGGGGCTAGGACTGGACGGTGGCATCAATTTTTAGCCTCCCAAAGATTGAATAGCCCTCCAAAGACCATTAACCGGATGTGAAATGGAGGGCATCGACTGAAAATGCTCTAAGCAAGGCTATGTATAGACACCTGACTTGAGTATCTTGTAGTGGACCAATACTTACTTGTTTTTACCGTAGACCAATACTTACTTGCATGGCTTATGTTACATTTAATTACAGTTTGTTATGTTATTGTGGTATCTTTGAAGACCATCGCATAGCGCCATGGCTTCAGCCGTTGAATTATCTGAAACAAAAGGGATGCCTCTGCAGCTTGCCGCGACAAAGCAACCCCTATCAACGCGAGTGATCACACCAGAGCTCCTAGTGTGTCTAGGTCAAAACCGGTGTGGACATTCAGTTTGACAAACTCTTCTATCGGTCTTGTCCATCCGTGTCTCACGATACCTGAGCTCTTCTTCCTCGCTCCGTAGTTGTTTAGCGCCAATGAGGAGATTGCCTAGGATGTCAACTTGCGTACCCGTGTTGGTAGCTGAAAGAGCTCTACTCGGGTTGGTATGTCGATGTTCCCTCCTGCATGTTTCTAGTCAACCGCCTGAACAACTATATTTCTTTCTTCATCTAAAAAAATCGATTTCTTTCTTCTAGTCGAACCGGAGACCCAGAACCAGAACCACGAAAAAAAAAACACACAGCATCGCAATATCGGCATACTAGTTCATTCTTTACTCGACAGATACAATGAGGATCATAATCTTTCGGGGGTCTGCTCTCTGTCCCTCCTGCTCCCCCCTCACTCTCTGTCCTCTTACCATGGCTGTCATGATTTATGTATATTTATGTACCATTGTTGATACGAACCACGCCTCCCATTTAGGATCTTGCATATGAACTTGGAGATGTTGTGAGCTTCGGAGAAATTTATGAGAGGACCAGACGTCGCAATGTGTTCTATCACATCGATTTTACAATATTACCCAAAGGAGCTGATGGTTTTCAAAGTGGCCACGACAATCTATTCTTTGCTGAATTTACTTGCATGAAAGAAGAAAATGATAAAGGTATTCCTTCACCTCAGATTAAGTAATGTTCATACAGTTAGGGGCCCCGCTTATTATCTGGTTGCCCACTGTGCCATATTTCCCCTTCACTATATTTCGAGTCGCGGTCTCCTCACATTGCACTTCGTGAGGGTAAGGCTTGCCACTAACACCTTCCCCAGACCCCGCACAGTGCGGGAGCTCTCAGCACTGGGTATGTCCTTTTTTTATCATTGAGCCCCGCAGTTTTAATATTTATAAGCTAGCAATGACAATGTTTCAATATATGTCCCATAAATTGAGTGAAAAACAATGATTATTTGACCTTACAATAATAGGGAAGTGTACAAAACAAATATGGATAATGCAGAAACTGGAATTAACCGCGAGACGTGAGACTGCCCAGATCTGAACAAGAACCACAACTCATCTGAAATTGAGAATTTGTCAAGCATAGAAGTTGTAACAATAGTGTATATTTGGACTCACGCCGCATGAATACAAACACTGAAGCAACAGAAACGAACTAACAATCTATACTCTTGCAACTGAGGACATTCCCAAATTATTGATGGAGGTTGTGCGGTGTTGAATGAACCGATTACAATCTTCTCTCGTTTATGTTTTTTTAATGCATTATGGTTCAGTTACCTAAGATAGTTCATGGCCAGCCATTCGTAGTTACTGTTTTTTTTTTTTTTTGCCTGGTTTGGTTATTTGGTAGTTAAATGACAAACCTCACATATGTTACAAGGTCGATGCTAGGCTGGCAGCTGAGGAGTCTAGGATAAAACACATATACAATGTAAAATATTGCTATTGAAGTGATACAGTATTATTACTGTCTATTACTTTGTTGGTAAGTACTAGCTAATTAGAAGGAGCGGAACTAGTGCTTAGTCACTTACGTAAAACTTAATTAATATATCTAGTGTAGCTAGAAGGGGTGGCTTCTCTGGTTTTGTTTGTTCTGAACTGTCGAGGATCAGAGAAGAATGTAGTACTAGTGCAAGAAAATTAACAAGAAGTCATAGGACGGAAAGCTCTGAATCTTTGACTGGATCATACACAGATCAATTGCTGCCAAATGCTTACGTTCATAATACCAAATAAAAAATATATAACGAAGGCATAGTTAACCCAGATTGTAATCAAAATACAGACAACACTTAATTATCGGGGCTCATACTACTGTCTCCAATCATTCAGCTTGAGAGGCATGCTTCGCTTCTGAGTGATTCTTGCAGAGCTTCAGAAATCTTTCGAATGGAAAGAAAATATCTCAAATCTTAGTACTGTTGTTACTCATAAAATAGTGAGGATATGGCGAAACTCCTCTCTGCCGAGGTACATTTCTGCAAACGCTCTCTTCTGATTGATGTCGTACAGATCCTCCTCGCTGATACCACCCTTGCTGACAGAATAGATATCATCATTCGAGGGATCTCTGTATGACACTGGATCCACAACCATACGTTTAAGCATGGTAGCATTCTCCAGGATGTACAGCGCCAACTCAGCTAGCCCCAACACCTCACAAAACCCAGACATGTAGACACTCTTGAGGTGACGATGCACATGTCCTTCAATGGCCATCACGGTCCTGATAGCAGAAGAGCAATACCTATCACGACCGAGCTGCACACATATATCCAGTAATTTCATTATAGATGTTAATTTAACGGAAAGATCAAACAAAAGAAACATACATGATTATCATAATTAACACGTTAAAAAACATAATTAACGACCAAGGTACTTACATGCAGTTCCAGTTCTTGTAAGAGAGGTGCTAATTCCAAGATATTAACCAACCCCACAGACCAACTAGTATCATCTGGATAGAAAAATGTCTCAAGGTTGATGTTCAGATGCCTCAAATTTATGAAGCGAGACTGGCTGTCACTGAACCTTAGCACCTACAATCCATACAATGTAGAGCCACAAAAAATAATTATTTGACATCCAATATTGTTACCACAAAATTGAAAGGAAATATAACAGGACACTTCTTTAAAGGCAAACCTGGTCAGGATTCAAAAGAAGTAATAGCTTATGCACATGAGGAAGACCAGTTGGAAGCTCGGCAAAGGTGAAGTCGAAACCATACTCATCAAACTCGAACGCTCTCATATTCGACACAAAGGTGGCCTCTGACAACTTCAGACATTCACTGAGCTTAATTTGCTTCAAAGAGTCGTCAAACTCAAATTTGTTAAGATTTGAAGCATGCAACTCTATAAGTTCCAGGTCACAAAAGCGCACACGCAGGTAGTGCAACTGGCGCAGCTCCTGCTGTATATGTAAAATTGACAATGGTTTGCACCACTCTATACTTAAAATCTCGAGAAGAGAACAACTTAGCAACAGGCACTCGAGATCATCTCCACTGATGGACACAGTATTTAGTGTGAGTTCCTTAAGGTTTGTGATACCACAAAAACTTGGGGGTGTCTCTAAATATATGTTGCCGAGATAAAGAGATCTCACGCAAGAGCCGTTTGTGCCACTGAGATTGCTCAGCGGCAAAGAATACTTGTACTTGTCGTATTGAGAGCCAAAGCCAATATCTTCGGATGTGAAATCAAGAACAATGTGCTTGGCTCTAGAGCAAATGGAAAAGCTAACCCATCTATCAATGTGATACCTGTATTTTTTCCAAAGACCAAATTTGACAGCGAACTTATCCAGCGTTGTTGTGGTGGTGGTGGTGGTGGTGGTAGTAGTAGTAGGGGTATACCACAATGGGCGCAATACATTATCAACACTTTTTATGAATCGTCTGGTTAGCCACTCCAGCTTCTTGGCGTTGAAGTCCATCAGCTCTGCAAATGTCATCTCCTCGCGTTGTTCAGTATTACCGGTTGTAATGTTACTAAAGGTATCTTTGGTGAAGACCAGTTCTGGGTGGCATATCCTTAGCCGTCTCCATTCGTGAGAAAGTATGCTCATCCGCACGACTTCTTTGAGTGATAACCGTGACAGTACGTCGCGCAGTACGTCCTGCAATGAGCACGAGCAGTCAGGTTGTGACATGAGTTCAACTGTCCTTCCTAAGATGGTTATTTTAAAAGAGTTGGCAATCCATTAAAATAAGGCGTGTTTAATAGGGTAGAAGTTGAAGCTGCATTGCTGCTAAGTTCGGTTTCGCCAACCTCCTTTTTTAAACAGTAGGCTCAAAGAGCCCGACTTTGAATTAACAAAGCCATCAACCGGCCAGGAAAACAACACAACTCCAACAACACACACCGACACCGCTGGGGTTACCAGCTTACAATACAAGCACATATCCGAGCGAAAACGGCACCCAAAAACAACAGCAAACGACTACCACCAACTAAGATAAACTTGAAAACTTGAGGTCTTCGTCTCGAGCAAATGAAGAACGAAGGGTGTCGCCGGCAGACCGTCACCGGAATCCCTACCAGCCGACTACACACGAGCAACAGCCGGGCGCAAGTGACCATGGAACGAGAAGCAAGGGAACGCCGAGGTCTCAAAAGCAACGCCTCCAAGAAGGGGAACGACACCAAGGTGACGCCGTTGCTCGACCCAACAAGGGCCAAGGTTTTCACCTAGAGACATCCGACCATGAAGGGGCGGCGCCGAGGCTCAACGAAGACGCCTCCAAGGAGGAGAATGGCGCCCAAGAGCGTCACCGTCATCGGCTCCGGACAAACCGGCCATGGCTTTCGCCCGAGCCGTCGACAACCACCCAACAACAACCACTCCACGAGTGGGGACTGCATCGACATTCGGGAGCACTCGCCGTGATACAACCACGACACGGAGGAGCCACGAGAGATCAGCAAACGGGGGCCTTTTCCTCGCGGGACCGGGGCGGTCGAGCGGGGCCAAGAAGAGGTTGGGACAGCGATGTCGCTCGGATGGCGCCGGTGAGAATTGTCATGGGAGAAAGAAGGGCAGGACCGTGGGAGCCCCTGCTCCCATCCCGGCGGCGGCGGGTCACCCTAGACAGCGCCGGCACAAACCCTTCTTCCCAATCCACCCAAACCGACACACATCGAAGACAACCGCGCCGCCAAACCTCGCTGGACTCAACCACAACACCACCGCCGGTCCCCGCGGCCGGACCAACCTCCCATCGAGCGCCGGGACGAACTGCGGGCCTTGGTGGCCTCTCCGGCCGCGGCCAAGCCACCCCGTCCGGATCCGAGGACAAAGGGCCGCCTCCGGATCCGCCGGCGAGGAGGCTCGAGCCACCGCCGGCGCCCACGGCCGGTCCGGCCAGCCACCGCCCCCAGGCACACACATGTAGCACCGGCAAGGAGGCCCCTTTCCGCCGCGACCTCCCGGTCGCCGGAGTCACGAGCACCTCCTCACCGCCGCCTCAACTTGCGACCGGCCGCCTGGCGCAGCTCGCCGGCCACCGCCACGCCAGGCCCCGCCGACCGTCGCCGATCTGCACCGCCGCCAAAGGAGGACGCCGTCCCGCGCCGGTCCTCCTCGCGCCCGAGTAGTGGAAGGCCCGCCGCCGCCGGCACCGCGCGGGCTTTGCCCGGCGGCGCACGCCGGCGGCGGCCGGGGGTGGGGAGAGGGGGAGGAGGTGGAGGCTAAGATCTAGGGTTTCCGCCCCCAGGTCGCGCGGGGCGACCAAGGAGCGGGGGGAAGAAAAAAAAAAAAAAAAAAAAAAAAAAAAAAAAAGGAAAAAAAGTTTCGCCAACCTCCTGAAAGCATCACCCTTGTTTTCAATGAATGAGTGTTCTTGGCTGCTTTGTTTGTCCACCAGAGGAGACATTGTAGATAGACAGAGGTATCTCTGTGTCAGTAGACAAAGCATCACTATTTTTGAGCAATTTGTGAAACAAACAGACAGACAGATTAACTGAATTTGGCAACAAAACTGTACGTGCATGCAAATTACTAGTCTGGACTGGACCGGACGAACGATCAGGCGAAAGAAATATTGTGACCGCTGGATAATTAACTAGGATCGAGCTAGGCAGGACATGATCCTCTCCCCATATTGTTGTTTCTTGTTGAGGAATCGAGGAACAGGGGATTGGAAGTGACGTACCTATGGATGGAGTCGCCGCGCCGGAGAGGTGTGGTGGGAGAGCACGAAGGAGCAGCGGCGCGGAGAGGACTGGCTGGACGAAGGGATGAGCAGCACCAGCGAAGACGTAGGAGGTCACAGCTGCGCCATCGCCAGGATCAGACGTCGCCGCCGCGCTAACCCTAGCGATTCATCATGGTGTAAGAGGACTGACGGATCGGGAGGAAGAAAGGAGATGGCCTGGTCAACCATATGTTTCACATCCAGCGTGGGTATATTTTCCGTGACACCTAGTAAAGTATTAATTCTCCTCCAAAATACTTGCTCCGGTCCGGTATCCAGGGCTTCTTAGAAATCGCAGCGCGATCAAGATGGAAAACTAGTGGCTATTCCTTATGTTACTATGCCTAGTAAACATGCACGTGCAACACACAAGATAAAATAGTAACACACGCACGGTGCTAAGTATTAACTCAGATTGTATTTTCAAAATTGAGACACCTGTTGAGGAGTGGTACTCCCGTGGAAAATAATATTGTTTCACCCGTTTCATGGTATGCCCTAATTGTTAATCGCCTTGTTACCAGATACTCCTTCTATTCTAAAATATAAGGCATCTAAGATTAGTCGAAAGTCAACGTTTTTCAAGTTCGATTAACTTTATACACAAAAATATAAACATTTACAGTACTGAATCAACATGAATAGATTCACCATAAAGTATATTTCTAAAATAGAACTCAATATGACAATGGTAGTAATATGTCTCAAGGAACAATGCAACAGAAAATCCATCTTTTCTTTGATTAAACTCAATGATTTTGTAAAGTGGCATCTTCTTATAGTACAATTTTGGACTTAAATATTTCATCAATCCGAAGAGATATATGCTTCAGAGATCAACAACATTCAAAGAACGTTACATGTTACATAAAAGAGCACAGAGCACACGTGCTATACCCCTCAAGCAGGTTTGAAACAAATGAGTCACTCCTGCCTGGCAACCTTGACAACGGCCTTTCTTCGATTACTCGGCCTCTCACCCGCCTTGCGTGCACTACACCACAGGTTCTTACAACCATAAAGATGACAAGCGGCGATTTGGCTCCCGGGAGCACATGCTCCCGGTTTTTTCGAAAAATCAGAATAAATTGAAAACTTATCAAAAAAAATCGAAAAAAATCATGTACGTACCTGACCATGGCACGCACAAGCGTGTGAAATGTCGTTGCAAAATGTCATCGTATGCGCCCTAAACAAAAATGACAAATTTCTGACATGAAATGAGATCCAAAAATTCAAATCTCAGATCTGGAAATTTGTCATTTTTGCCCAGGATGCATACGATGACATTTCGCAGCGACATTTCACAAGGTGGTGTGTGCTATGGTCAGGTACGTGCATGATTTTTTTCGGAATTTTTTGAAAAGTTTTGAAAAACAAAATTTGCTCCCCAAAAATCCGGGAGCAAATGCTCCCGGGAGCCAAGAGGAATTTCCACAACAACTTACTCTAGACAATCGTGCTCGGTCTCATGTCAGTCATGAATTGATCCAACTTCCTCTAGACTGTCGTGCTTGGTCTCATGCCGAGTGGCTCAGTAGTAGCAAGGCTAACATCAGGTATCCAGACATGGACATCTTTTAACTTGTTACAAAAATGTGATTTGCCGATAAGGAGCACAGAACAATTGTTCAGCCGATATAACTGCCGAACTAATCATCTAACTAAGCCATTTAGGATGATACTGAACTGGCAACGGATTGTGCTATACATGGTTCAGCTAACTATGATTGAAAATTACATAACATTAAAATGAAGATGTTTTATCACATTAATTTTTTTTCTGTATACTATGTGTAAGAAAAAAGCTCTTATAGATGCAACTTGTTGCAGTTTCGGGGTGCGGGCTTCCACTATACCTCGGAACCTCCATTTATCTTTTGGGCAACTCCAGATCTATCACAACCAACAGCTCAGTAGCATGTATGACCTTTTCAGCTAAACCTGGTAAATATAAATAACATGAATCATAGACTCTTTCTAAATCAGAGGCATCAAGAGCATAAGTAAAAATAGGAAAGAAGTATTCACTTCTGTATTCAGCAAATACAGTAAAGAAGTATAGTTCTCTGAAGCAAGAAAAACTGACTGAACTAAGTTAACATAAACACAAACAAAATGCATAGTAGGGCACAATAGCCATTCATCTTGAATCACCAAAACATGACAATTTTTTGAGCTTACATAAATTTACCACACTTTGGGCAACGGCCATCGGGGTTAAGATTTCAAACTTATTTCCCAACATAGAAGACAGTGTGAGACGCAACTTCTGAAGAGGAACATAGAAGATAGACTATGTAAGACGTAACTTCTGAAGAGGAATTCAAATTGAAAAAACAAGGAAAACAGCACCAAGGTATCATAATCTTATGGTGCTGAAGACAAATGTCACACTGGAAAAAGAACATGAATCCCCACATATTTTACTCAAAATACAATATAAATATGAGCTTCCTGTTTGAAATCCATTATTCTTCATAGAACGAAGGAGGGGTGGGCCTCATTGTTCGTTGTAGAAACAAATGCAATCATACCAATCATCTGGTTACCAATAATTTACTGCCACAATCATAAAAGTTTTCATACACGCATAGGATATATACTATATACCTTGTAAATTAAACAATTCGACCAAACTTTCTGGAAAAGCACAAAAATAGTATATCCTATGAAGTGTGATGGAGGTTGTGAACCTGCGGACCAGATGGAGGAGGTTAGGTCACCAGCGTCGACTGCCCTGGCAGAGCCATCTACTCCCATGTGATATGTTGCTGGGATCTGGTCGGCGTCGCCTCCGGCATGGGAAGCAGGCTTAGTGGCGTGCGGACCAGCAAGCTGGAGACTCGTGAAATCATTGAAAATTTTATCTTTTACGCCAGTGTTGCCATGACAAAGCCTTGTAAATGATCGTTCCCACCATTAATAAGCTGCAAGGTGTTGATCTCATCGACAAATCAAGTGATTGCATCCCAGTACCTAACAATTCAAAGACGACACAAATAAGCACTGGAGAGTGGAGACTATGTGTATTTTGATTGTAGAAGTGAAACAACAAAGCACCGGAGACAACTCGACAAAATGAAAGAAAAAGCTAAATGTGTTTAAGGGTAGTGATGTATACTTGATGACAAGCATGCATACACATGTAACAGTTTCAGCGACACCTGCTGTCCAACATGAGCAAAGCTGAACAATGTAGCTGTATCATCTTATGGTCAGAAAGACCCGAAAGTGATAGATTTTCAAAGAAAGACATTAACACAAAATGAAAACGGAGAAAAAAAAAGCACATCATTATTAATCGAAAAGGCTCCACAACCGAATCTAGTGTAGTCATATAGAGAAATTCGTGTATATGAGTACTCAGGAAATCAGCATTACCTGCTACCACAAAGCAATGAAAACTTGTTCGGTCCACCTCCGCCACCTTCCCGCCCCGCTACCCCTCGTCGATGTTCGCAACCGTCCTCTCCTGCACCTCCCAGGACGACGACGAGATGGACTACTACAACGAGGAAACCAAGGACGATAGCAACGACTTCGTCGGCTACGTCTTTCACGAGTGGAAGACGGACATGGAGGAGGGCCGGGAGTTCCAGCTACCGACAACCATGAGAGACGAAGAGTTCAAGAGGCTCGGCATCCTCGTGTTGGAGGTGGACCGAAAGGCGCGTCCGCCGCTGCCCCGGTACGCCACCAACATCATGCCACCAGGCCTCACAAAGGATGAGGCCCTCGAACGGGCAGTGCAAAACTCGCCTCCGCACCCACCACTTCCATCTCCGCCGTTCAATCCGTGGATTGTGCCGCCTGCTCCACCTCCACCACCGGCGTACATTTCACCGGCTGCCAACTGTTGTGGGCAATGCCAGAATTTGTCGTGATCGAAGACGGGGACGAGGAGTAGCCTAGAGTAGCAGACGCTACATGTACCTTTTAGTTTTATTTTTTTATTTTTTTTATTTCCTATATAAATTATGTTGCTTTTAAATGGAAAATCGAAAACAAAATTAACATGAGGTCAGAACACCTCAACGCAAGCGAACGCATGGTTAAATTCGATCGTTTTGGATGGATGCGACGGGCGCCGGCCACTTTAGTGGAGTCGGGCCGTGGAGAAGTGGAGATGCCCTCACTCCTCCGCGTACCGCCGGGTTTACAAGGTGGGCAAAACACTCTGATTGAAAAGGCAGCGGAACCACTTCTGAATCGGGCAAAACGGCAGCCAGCTCAAATTCGTGGCTCCGTCTGACGCCGGACTCGCACCGCACGCATGGCCGACCGCGAGGCCGCTGCCTCCTGCCGAGGCCGGAAAGACGGCGGTTGCCTTACCCGGAAGGGAAGGAGGAAGGAGGGCTGGCCATGTGTCGCGGTGGCCTGTCACCTGTGGCCATGGGGGCGCGGCGTCGGTATATATAGCGGCTCGACGAGAGCTTTCCTCGGGTCACCTGGTGTTCCTCTGTTAGATCATCGCCATCTTGGCAACTCGAATCCTCATTTCTTCAGTGCTGTTCACCAGCACGCTCCTTCCGGACTTCGCTCCGCCTCTTCAGATCTGCTGCTGCCGCCGGGGCGACTGGTGCGTGATCGATTCCCCACACGGGATCATTTGTTCTCGTTTTCCTTCGTGAGGCATAGCGCAGTAGTAAGACAGTAAGAGCTTAGGTGTTTGTCTCTTGCCGCTGCCGAATTGGTCGGCCACCGGTTGGATGCTCGTATATTACTTGCTTTTATTTCTAAGCACACAAAGGTGTTTGATTAGTTGTCCAACTGAAATTGAGTACTAGTTGAACCTTTTTTTAAGGTGTATATATATACCATATGGTTGATTTCTGCAGGGGAATTATTTCTCCTGCGGCTTAGAAATACCAATCCCCAACATCTAGAGTAAATATGTGTTACTGTTTCATTAATTTCTATTCCAGACTGTTAACTTGCGTGTTTCCTCTTCTCGGTAGAAAATGGCGAGGATGGAGGATTCTCCGAACGGCAAGCACTACTACACGATGTGGCAGACGATGTTCGAGGTCGACACCAAGTACACGCCGATCAGGCCCATCGGGAGGGGCTCCTACGGTGTCGTCTGCTCGGCCATAAACCAGGAGACCAATGAGAAGGTCGCGATAAAAAAGATAAGCAATGTCTTCGACAACCGCGTGGATGCACTGAGGACGCTACGCGAGCTGAGGCTTCTTCGGCACTTGCGTCATGAGAATGTTCTTTGTTTGAAGGATATAATGATGTCCATACATAGGAGGAGTTTCAAGGATGTATACTTGGTCTCCGAACTCATGGACTTCGATCTGCATCAGATAATCAAGTCATCTCAGCCGCTTTCCAATGATCACTGCCGATA
The DNA here is from genome assembly GCF_019359855.2 of Lolium perenne. Classification (NCBI taxonomy): domain Eukaryota; kingdom Viridiplantae; phylum Streptophyta; class Magnoliopsida; order Poales; family Poaceae; genus Lolium; species Lolium perenne. The sequence goes on from NC_067247.2 coordinate 383,968,264, forward strand.
TTTCCTTTTTCAGGTAAGCGTGAGCTCTGTTTTTCTTTCTTACCCTACTGCTTGTTCAACTGTTCTCTTCACCATTCTGTCATTAGTTTCTTCAGTCATACCTAGGGCTCTGTTTGGAAGTCATTGTTATGGCTTGCTAGGCATAATAATCCCAGGACTGTATATGGTTTTTTTTCCTTTGGGTACAAATCAAAGTAGGTCTGATTTTTACAGACGTCATCAAAGTTATGCCCAATTACAATTGGACATACAATCCATTAATTCCTGATGCATATATGTCATGGTTGGTAGATCTTGTTTAATTGATTTACGATGTTTGATTGTTTAAGAAAAGTTTCTTTTATAGTGATAATTTTTTTTTCACTGAGCTATTCCAATTTGCATTAAGTTCATACTCTATAATAAAGTTGTTGTTTCCCAACTAGTTAAGTTGCCAAAGAATGATTTGCTAATTCATGGAAGAATCACTGGTTAGCTTTGGTATGCCAAGTACGCATGAACTTCTATAGCTACTCCTGTATTACGCTTGTGCTTACGAATTGTATTTCTTAAAAGCAATTTAATACACATCTAGATTTGCACAGATTATTTGTATGAACATATGTAGCTTAAGCCTCTTTGTAAATTATGTAAGCAAGGCTATGTATAGACACCAGACTTGAGCATCTTGTAGTTGACCAATACTTACTTTTTTTTACGGTGGACCAATACTTACTTGCATGGCTTATGTTACAATTAATTATAGTTTGTTACTGTGGTATCTTTGAATTTTGTGCTGATTTTTTTACATGTCAGCAATGTTTTTCAACCAAGCAATTGTCTAAGATGCCGCTTTTTTGTTGACTGCAGCTCCTCCGAGGGCTAAAGTATATTCATTCTGCAGGGATACTCCATAGAGACCTGAAACCAGGAAACATTCTAGTTAATGAAAAATGCGATTTGAAGATCTGTGACTTTGGTCTGGCTCGCACAAATAGCACCAAAGGTGATCAGTTTATGACTGAATATGTTGTCACACGCTGGTATAGAGCTCCTGAGCTGCTGCTCTGGTGCGACAACTATGACACCTCCATAGATGTCTGGTCTGTTGGCTGCATATTTGCTGAGCTACTTGGTCGTAAGCCGATCTTTCCAGGAACGGACTCCCTAAATCAGCTTAAGCTTATAGTCAATGTTCTTGGCACCATGAGTTATGGTGACCTTGAGTTCGTTGACAACCACAGAGCTCGCAAGTACATCAAATCCCTTCAATGCACCCCCGGGATTCCGCTGCCTAGCATGTACCCACAGGTGCACCCTCTTGCCATTGATCTATTGCAGAAGATGCTTGTCTTTGATCCTTCCAAGAGGATTAGTGTTGTTGAGGCTTTGGAGCACCCCTACATGTCTTCCCTGTATGATCCAAGTGCAAACCCTCCTGCTCAGGTTCCCATCGATCTTCATATAGATGATAACCTTGGTGTAGAGATGATCCGAGAAATGGTGTGGCAGGAGATGATCCACTACCACCCTAAGGCCATCACAAAGGTGAATATGTGACAAGCAGCAGATGCCCCGGTATGAGGCCAAGCTCAGCGCCCTGCACTGCACGGGGCCAACCGCGGCACCGCCTCGTCCGGTCACTGCATGCTGGCGATTGCACTCTACGTCTGCTTCCTTCTTTGGGATTGCAATGGGTCTTGTTCCCTGTCGAGAATTCATTTACTAGGGGATGGGCCGGTATGAGGAACTTTGATGCCTGCTTTCTAAAATGGGATGAGGATTAAAAGGTCTCCCATTCTTGTCCCCGCTATATCCTCTTATATACTTGTATATACATATAAATTGGTATATTTTTGTTAGTAGTATGTTATAATATTATGTCTAGTGTAGTACATTTCAATAAAAATTAACATGTGATACTCATACAATTTATTGTCATTTTACCACATGCATAGTACAAAATTTGCTTATTTATGTGTGTACATAATGTAAGGCCATGAAATTATGAGAAGATCACTTAAATTTACCCTTTAAATGGGGGAACCTGATCCCCTGAACCCAATGGGGATGGGGGATCCTCAATCGTTAAGTCGGGTTGTGGATGAGAAAGCAATCTCCGGTGGAGAACATATCAGTTTCATCCCTTTTCCTTCTTGAGCTCCTGCATGTGCATGGCAGCAGGCTGCAGTCGTGCATGGATCAAGGCTGGACTCTATCCAGATTGATCGTGTAGGACGTGCTGAGTGGGAGGACCGGTGGCAATGAGAGTGGTCCGAGGACGCTGCAAACGGGTCATTGTGTACATCATCACTTTCAAGAATTGGGTGTCTCCTAGTAGCGATGGAATTGAGAGAATAAACATCGAATTACCAACATCTATACCTAATAATAAAGGAGCTAAGGTTTCTGCCAAAATTTTCGTCAACGCTTTTTTTTGGACCGGTTTACCCTCCCACAAATTCACATATTATGCACCACTGCCACGGTACCGATTCGCCGGTCAAACTAAGTCGTATCTTCCTCTGCCTCCCGATTCCCCTGCCGTTTCAGTATTTACCCTCCTCGCCACCGAGAGCCTCCTCCGGATCCGTCGAGCGCGCGAGCTGGAAAGCTCGGCCAACCAGAAGGAAATCGTGCGATTCTAGAGTCCTAGAGCTGCACGTTAGGCTCAATCCACCACCGCAATCGCCCATAAAATCCCAATCCTCTGGTGCCAATCCAATTCAATCGCCACACGACCCGATCTCTCCCCAAATTCTTCCGTCCCAATCTCTCCCAAATTCTTCCGGCCTGAAAAATCTCCGCTCCCATGCCGGACGAGCTCGGTGTCACTTGAACCGCGTGGAGGCGGCCCGCATCTTCGCCTTGGAGGCCGCACCCCCCGCCGGCGAGCTTGCCGTCGCCGGAACCTGGACTATGGGGAGGTCGCCCCCATCACCGGACGAGCTCGCCGTCATATGAACCGCGTGGACCCCGCGTCCCTGCCGGCGATCTCTCTCACTCTCCGTATTCCCACCGGGCTGCCTCCGCCCGCCCGTGCTGGACGGGAGACGGACTGTTCGCCGCTGGTAGACCACGTGCTAGACTTGATCGGGTGCTGCCTGGAATTTGGCTCAGGTTCTTTATCCAGTGCAGCTCAGTGATTATCCAGATCAACTTCTCTAGCGATGGACTGGAACGACCAGTGCATGTCACCTTCTTCAGCAATCAGATCGAGATATCTCAAATTTGAGGACTCTTGGGCATGGTGTAAGATCCCAAAAAAATGCCTTGACTGGCATCGGCCAATTGGTGCTAGACAGAAGACTTCCTTGCCGCCATGTGTCTTTGCGATTAATATGATCAGTCAATCTGCCATCTTCTGCTGCAAAGGACTTTTTCAATGGAGCTCCGGTTTAAGGTGTTGCGAGACATCGCACAGACAGCCACAGGCGAACTCAATGCTATTGGCCGTTTGATTCATCTGGTGGTATCTTTAAAAATTGACAGGTTAATCATGTGCGAGAATCGATAATATGCCTGCTGACAACTACATGCAAAGGGTATATTCAAGGTGTTCAAACCTGAAACGATTCAGTCTTTTATACTCCCTGAAGACTGGAGGTGAAGCTGCTACCGTGTAAAGAACTACTACTATATATGTTCTTACCTTGGATTTTTTAATTGTGCAATTAGCATTACATGAAGTTAAAAAGAGCAATCTTGGGAGAGTATCTCTGTGATTATATCAAATAAGTTATTTTGGACCGTGGCAATGCAATCGGTTGCGATTGATCTTCAGGGACGTTTAAACTGCCCTGAAAGCTGTCATGAAGCTGCCCCGGCTTCAGGTATTTTCCATATGATGTTGCTGTAAGTTGTAGCTCACACCAACTTTTAAGTTTTTGTGATTGATCTTTGCAGGGAGAATTTGATGATGTAAAATGTAGACCATTCTGCTGTGGATTTTATCTAACTTTTACAAGGGCTACTTATGTATGGTCACAGTCCAAGAGGCGCTTAAGAATCAATTCTTCATGGAGAAGAGTGAGAAGATGGTGTGCCTTTAGTACAAAACGCCGACAGCTGTGTTTCTCGCTGATGAGTGAATTCGGGCATGTGATCGGGAAACTTGTGGCTAAGATGTGAAATCGAGATTAAGGTTACAACTTTGACTAATACTCCAAAACTTGATAATTTTGAGGATAGCATGATTTTCAAACTGCACTATATATTTGTTAGAGACAAACATCTCAAAATATGTTAAACTGTAGTGTATATATATTTACAAATCATAGTTCTGAGAAACTTTGAAACTATAGTACTTAGTTTGTTCATCTGTTGACTTTGAAAACTTGCACGTTATTTTTAGCTTGCAAGTTCTTTGAGTGGTGGAAATAGAGGCCTGTGAACCGCCTTCGAATAAAACCTAGATGTATGTGTTTTGACTCCAATCTCATATTTTCTATTTGATTTGTTGAGATAAGTGCAACAATGACTTCTTCAATCTTAAGACATGCCGGATCAGTTTCTTGAAAGTCTCTCAGATGTACTCATAGAGGTAGGGTGTGCGTGCATACGGGGCGAGGGTATGTGCGTATGGGTGAGCGTCTTTGATTGTACCGTGTTTCGTAAAAAATTATAAAAAGGTATAGCTTAACAGTGAATCTGATTTGTGGTAAACTGGAAGTGATTTTTATGCCACCGCGGTGGCATGAGTGAAGATAGATCAAATAAATAAATAAAGACTAAGACGAAAAGGGCAAACTAAAACAATAAATAAATAAAGATTAAGATGAAAAGGGTAAATTAAGGTAGATCGACTTTGGGACAAAATTTTGGTCATGCTGATGTTTACCATCTAAAAGTTGATTTTTTTTCTTGTCCGGTGGCATGTTTTCTATCTATACCTAATAATAAAAGAGCTAAAATTTCGGCTACCACCGACTTGCCGTCGGAGATTTGGAAGGAGCGAATGAGAGGAGCACAGTAGCCAACTCTATAGAGCTACGACCGAGACGAGAGGCGCCACCGACGTCACCGTCAGGGGCGGACCCAGAACAAGAAAAACATAGGGTCACTCTTTGAGATACACATATTTTTTTTTTAATCTAGATTTGGGGGTGTCACACACTAGAAATAGACAAAATTTACCAAGAAAAACCAATTCAACCCGGTGTCCTATGACACCCGCTAGCATAACCTAGGTCCGTCCCTGGTCACCGTCCCGAGATGTGGAGCGAACGCCGGCAGCTAGATGCGGTGGTGGAGAACTCGGTTAGCTGGCGGCGTGCAAGAGCTGCAGAGCTGCGCGGTGCGTGCAAGAGCAAATGCAGCCCCCCCCCCCCCCCCCCCCCGACAGCAAGAGCAGCTTGGTTGGGTTGGTTGTGGCGGCGTGGCCGGCCGCTGGCCAAGCCGACGGAGCTGAGCACGGCCGCGGCAGCTCACCACGTTCGTGAGAGGAGCAGAGGAATATTGAGAGGGAGTAGACTCTCGTCAGTGAATTTTCTCCCGGTGCAACGCACGGGCACTTTTGCTAGTGTATAGTAAACGTTGAAATAGCTTAATGTTCTATTCCGTCATCCTAAATTAGACGTCACAGGTTGTTTATTTAAATTCGCTTGTATATATGCTAAAACTGTAAATATATGTGTATCTAAAAAATATGTATAATTAATTCGGAGCGGAGGAAGCGGTACTAATAGACATCCATTACTCTCTTGGGCATGCATGCATGTCTGATGTCTGATCACTGTTAGCATGCAATGAAACTGCTGAGATTTATACAGACAAAGGTAACAAAATGGCTAGCTACAGCCTACAATACATAGCGTTGTTTGGTTGGCAAGTAAACTGCAATTTGCGTCTCAAGCATGCATTTTGGATGTTTGGTTATCTAGGGATGTAGTTCTAGTTACCACTTCTTCCAAGTTGTGATATTACCCCTCATCAGCAAAGAGCAAAGAGAGAGCATAACAGCGAATGAAACTAACATGGTGGACTAATATAACGTTGTTTAGTCCTAACTACTTCCAAATAGCAGTTTAACAGAACATGTTAGGCCCTAGCTAATCAGGAATGGGACTGTAGAGCGCACAAGTAGTTCATAACACACAACATGGACTAGTTCCTGGCACAACACATATCACGGGAATGGTTCTCTTCTTCTTCAGATCCGGGTCTGGCCTCTATCAGCCCACATAGCGTCCGCCCACTCCTGCCTCTTGTTTTTTCATGTCATGTTATCGATGACAGCAACACCATGGCCAACATCAACCTCATCAGGTTGGACCTCATTCTCCTTTGGAAAGAACGAATCAACACCCCTGCCTGCCTAAGATCCAGTTATGCATAATGCAACAAGCCAGCACTAGCTTTACATGGGTGGAGAAGGTATATAAAGGCTTATGGTCAAGGATCTTAAATCTGTTCTTCAGAGCTACAAATGCCCTCTCGACGGTGGCCCCGAGGCTAGAGTATGTGAGATTGAAGAGTTGCTTGGCATTCTTGGGGTAGAACCTTGTAGAGAACTCATTGAGGTGGTACCTTATGGACCTGAAGGGGAGAAAACAAGGGCGGCAAGCATAGCCGGCATCAGCTACGTAGAACTTATCCTTAGGGACCTTCAAGCCATCTGCTCTCTCCAAGCCATCAGGCAAAATGGTGGCATCATGGGTTGATCCTTCCCACCCAGCAAGCACATATGTGAACCTCATATCGAAGTCCACATCGGCAAGCACATTCTGGTTGGTGTAGTGCTTTCTCCCTCTGTAAGTGACATAGGTATGCCTAAGTGGCATGTCGCATGAATACCCCTGGTTTATAATTGGCATAGAAGGCCCATGGACCCGAAGACTTGAAGGCCTGGAAGGTTGAAGAGTTCGGATTAGGAAGATAGATTTATTATAGGAACTTATATCAATATAGGGAAAGTCCTAGCGCAGCCCTATAATTTGTACTTGTACGACACGGAAAACCCTTAGCTTCACCTCCTATATAAAGGGGAAGCTAAGGTCGAAATAAGGATCGAATCATTGTTAACCCTAGCCACCGTTTTTCGTTGAGTTGGATGCCTTTGTTCGTCTGACAACCTTCGAGATCTACTTGCCCTCTACTTTCTACGAAATCCTAAGTCTACAACTTGTAGGCATTGACGAGTTAATCCCTCGTCAGTAAGCATGATGCTCGCTTCTTGGCACTCTCGCTGTGATATGAGTACCACCAATGGCACCAGCACAATCCTGACATGACCATGAACATATGTTATGATCAAAAAGTTCTCCATTAGTGTACATGAAAATTAACATTCTAAAATGATGCACTAATGTGTAAATCTATTGTACAAGGTGTTGCTGACCTTGAAATATGGATACCAGTGGTGACTTTTAGAGATCTTCGTGGGCGTGGTGGAAGATGCATGCTTGATCATCTCTCCTCTCAGTTCTCCAATTGCATATAGAACTTCCTTGAAGTACCTAGAAACTGTCTCAGTCGATCTCCTCCATGTGCTATGGATGACTCGGAATCATTCATTGATCTCGATGAATGAAGGAACATAGCAACTTGCTCTTCGATACAGGTGTGGATGTTACCCTTGAGCAAACCCCTTCCTCTTAATGTGTTGACGAGTTGGTTCAAGGCTACTTTCTGTTGGAGATATGCCCAAGAGGCAATAATAAAGTGGTTGTTATTATATCTTAATGTTTATGATAGATGTTTATATCTCATGATATAATTGCATTAACTGGAAACGTTAATGCATGTGTGTTTTGTAAACAAGCCGGAGTTCCTAGTAAGTCTCTCGTTTAACTAGCTTGTTGATTAATTGATAATCAAGGTTAATAACAAGATCATATCATTAGGAGAATGATATGATGGATACACATACCCATAGTAAGCATAGAAATAAGATCAAGTCATTGAAGTTCATTTTGCGGTAGCTATCAAATGCATTGTAACCTAAATCCTTCGACCATGAGATCATGTTAATCACTAACACCAGAGGAATACTTTGATTACATCAAATAGGTGGTTATAAAGGTGGCATTGGGTACTTTGAAAGTGTGAGTTGAAGCTCATGGATCAAGAGTGGGATATTTGTCCATCCAAATGACAGATATATATTCTCTGGGCCCTCTCGGTGAAATGATATCTAATTAGCTTGCAAGCATGTGACGGCGTCACAAGAGATATCATATTACGGTACGAGTAAAGGGCACTTATCAGGAACGAGATTGAACTAGGTATAGTGATACAGATGATCGAATCTCGGATAACTGAAATATCGCGCGACAAAGGGAATCGGTAACGAATGCACATGGTTCTCTCGATCACGAAGTCATCGTTGAATATGCATGAGCCATTATGGATCTCTAGGTCCCGCTATTGGTTATTGGTCGGAGATGTGTCTCGATCATGTCTGCATCATTCGCGAACCGTAGGGTGACACACTTAAGAGTTGATGTTGTTTAAGTAGATATGGAATATGGTATGGAGCTTGACTGTTGTTCAAAGTCTCGGATGGGATCCAGGATACCACGAGGAGGTCCAGAATGGTCTGGAGAATAATATTCATATATAGAAAGTCAGATTCCAAGTTTGGGAATAACCCGGTGATTTTTATCGGGGGTTGATGTCTATGCACACTCCTTTTCCTGTAGACAGTGTTGGGCCTCCAAGAGCAGAGGTTTGTAGCACAGCAGCAAGTTTTCCCTTAAGTGGATCACCCAAGGTTTATCGAACTCAGGGAGGAAGAGGTCAAAGATATCCCTCTCATGCAACCCTGCAACCACAAAGCAAGAAGTCTCTTGTGTCCCCAACACACCCAATACACTTGTCAGATGTATAGGTGCACTAGTTCGACGAAGAGATAGTGAAATACAGGTGGTATGAATGAATATGAGCAGTAGTAACGGCACCAGAAAATAGCTTGATGCTACAACTGGCGTGTGGTTGATGATGGTAATATTGCAGCAAGATACGAGATGCAAAGTAGAACAAAGAAACAAGTGATGATTGCAGTATTTGGGAACAAGGCCTAGGGATCATACTTTCACTAGTGGACACTCTCAACATTGATCACATAACAGAATAAATAGATATATGCTATACTCTACACTCTCTTGTTGGATGATGAACACCACTAATTGCGTAGGGCTACAAGAGCACCTCAATGCCGGAGTTAACAAGCTCCACAATATTCGATATTCATATTTAAATAACCTTAGAGTGCATGATAGATCATTGCAATTATACCAAGTACTAACATAGCATGCACACTGTCACCTTCATACTATGAAAGGAGGAATAGATCACATTAATACCATCATAGTAATAGTTAACTTCATAATCTACAAGAGATCACAATCATAAACTACGCTAAGTACTACATGATGCACACACTGTCACCATTACATCATGGAGGAGGAATAGAGTACTTTAATAACATCACTAGAGTAGCACATATATTAATAGTGATACAAAGCATATTGCAATCATAAAAGGATATAAATAAGCACTTCACTATGCTATTCATAACAGTGAATAAGTATTCTGTGAAATATAGCCTAAGAGACCCACATGGTGCACACACTGTCACCTTTACACACGTGGGACAAGGAGTCTCCGGAGATCACATAAGTAAAATTCACTTGAATAGCATAATGACATCTAGATTACAAAGCTATCATATGGATCTCAATCATGTAAGGCAGCTCATGAGATCATTGTATTGAAGTACATAGGAGAGAGATTAACCACATAGCTACCGGTACAGCCCCTTAGCCTCGAGGGAGAACTACTCCCTCCTCATGGGAGACAGCAGCGGTGATGAAGATGGCGGTGGTGTCGATGGAGAAGCCTTCCGGGGGCACTTCCCCGTCCCGGCGGCGTGCCGGAACAGAGAGTCATGTCCCCCAGATCTTGGCTTCGTGATGGCGGCGGCTCTGGAAGGTTTCTCGTACCGTGGCTTTTTCGTATCGAAGATTTAGGTCAGGGACCTTTAAATAGGCGAAGAGGCGGAGTCGGAAGGCTGACGAGGCGGTGACACCATAGGGGGGCGCGGCACCCCCTCTGGCCGCGCCAGGCTGGTGTGTGGGGCCCCCAGGGCTCCCCTCTGGTGGCTCTCGGGTGTTCTGGAAGCTTCGTGGGATTTTAAGATTCTGGGCGTTGATTTCGTCCGATTCCGAGAATATTTCCTTACTAGGATTTCTGAAACCAAAAACAGCAGAAAACAGGAACTGGCACTTCGGCATCTCGTCAATAGGTTAGTTCCGGAAAACGCATAATAATGACATAAAGTGTGAACAAAACATGTAGGTATTGTCATAAAACAAGCATGGAACATCAGAAATTATAGATACGTTGGAGACGTATCAGGGGTTTGGAAAGTTCTAGAAGTGATGAGGACATCCCTACTACACCACTACCTCCGTCATGGATAAATGAAGATGAACCTGCTGTGAAGCTCAAGTCCAATGAAGTTCGGACTGGACCAATTACAAGGACTCGTGCGAAGCTACTTAAACAACAGGTGAACTTGTTTCTAAACGGCACTTTGATTGATGAGAACTTTATACTGCCTAAGTCCTATTACTTATGTATCATCAGGTATCAAGAGGAGACGAGCATCGCATGAGGAGTAGAGGAGCAGCTGGACATGAAGACGGACGTCAAGATGGACGTGAAGCTGGACATGGAGCTGGACATGAAGATATCTCATGGACGCGCGAGGGAGGAGCGCGAGGCATGCGCGAGAGGAGAAGTCGACGTCCAGGCCGGTCCAGCACCCGGTTAGACCGGCCTCCAGACCGGCCAGCCCGGTCCCTGGCCCGGTTGATCGGGCGCCAACCGGACGCATCGTACCGGAGCCAAATCGGACGAAGTTTTGCGAACTTTCCGGTTGCCGCCCGGTTGACCGGATGCCAGACCGGCCGGCCCGGTCCCTGGCCCGGTTGACCGGATTCCAGACCGGATCCGTCCGAGTCTGTCTCGACCAGATCTATTCTGGGTCGGTTATTCTTGTATCTTTTCGACCAGAACTCGTCCCGGACGCCTATATAAGTGCCTTGGACGACCCCCTAGCGGCTTTAGACCACGTTTAAGATAAACCCTAGTTCTTAGTTGTTTGCTCTAGCAAAACTATTGAATCCCTACACCATATTGCTTGATATTGTGTAGATCCTGAAAAAGTCTTGTGTGATCTACTGTTCCATTGGGAATTAGACGGTTGCAACTTACCGCTTCGTGGTCGGCGGCTACGTGCGCAAGTGTGTGGAGTTGCGAATATCTTGCAGGGTTGAGAGCTGTTGCATTGGCGACAGGGACCAATCGAGAGATCTCGTTGCGTCATACAAGTTATCTTCCACTACATCGTCGTGTTTCTCCGCTGCCATCACCCCGTGATCATCATCACCACCGTTGCTTACTGAGAAGATCGGGCCACCCCTTATCATCTTGGTATCAGATTTCCAGTTTTCCTCGGTAAGCCATCCACAATCCACCCCATAGTTGAGTTGTGAGTGTTTTCCTATCCAGAAAAAGCCATAAAAAGTTAGGGTTAGGGTTTGCCATAGCCTTAGATTGCACTAATTTCAAGTTTTAGTTGCTTTTCGTAGTTGTTTTTGTGTATCTGTTCTTTCCATCTAGTCTTTTAGGGTTTGCGTTTACTCTATCATCTAGTGTTACTTTGTCGTCTAGTGTCAGTTTTTGTTACTCCGAGTCCACATAGCGTACAGTGTGCTTGTTCCCAACCATAGACACAGCCTTTCGATATAAAGTGACTAGGAACTTCCCCAGAAGAGACTAGTTTTACCGCTCGACAGGCTGCTCATTAGGTTATCGATGCTTAGCATATTTTTGTTGGTCGTGTTCTCAAGGAGTTGTGTCAGAAAAAAAAACAAAAAAAAGAGAAAATTGAAAAGAAGCAAAAAGAGCTACATAGCTGCGTGTGTTATACAAATAGAAAAATCCAAAAAGAAAAGTGAAGTGCTAGTTGAATCAAGTGAAGGCCTAAGTTTACTTTACTGCACCCGTAATTGAGCAATCTTGTGCCTGTCTCGTTGAGCTTTGCTAGCGTCTCTCTAGTGCATTGCAACCTTTCCCACATATAGTTGCATTGCCCCATTATATCGCCTTGTGTGAGTATCATTGGTTGTCTACGGTCAGCGCTAGAGCTTGTTATTGGTGCAAATAGGTAGCCTACCTACAGCCCCACATATATCCTGCTTTGTCGTGTGATTTGTTCTTATACCCTTGATATTCGCTTCGCTACATCCGTGCACTAGTTGTTACTACAAGTGGTAAGCAACACTAATTTACTTTGGAACGGTAAGATCTCCTTTTCTTATCAGTTTTGAGTGAGTTGTGAGAGTACCACCATATATTTTTGATTTAGTGCACTAATCTACTAACGATGTCTGCTAGTGATCATAAAATTGTTAATCAGGAAAACAAGAGTGCTGCAGATATCATCACATGGAGGGAGTATGAGGCTCTTCGTAATGAGATGCGACGTGAATTCCGCGCTCAGGACGAGGTGCTTAATGGGAAGATTGACGAGATCTCCCAAAAGCTGGATGCTACTCATGTGACCGTCACTACAATGCAAGATCTTGCGCTTAGCTGTTGAGAATTTGACCGCGCAACAACAACAAGAAGATGACGATGATCCTGAGCTTCAAGATGACGCCCACAATGCTCGTGATGCGCCACGTGGTAATCGTCCTCACGGTTGGTGTCAACACCCGGATTTTTAAGTCCAGATGCCTATTATGCCATTCATCGCAATCCCAGGAATATTGTTTTTGCGAGACATAATAGATTGATATCACAGAACATCATTCATTACAACATCGTAATTGTCTTACAACAAAGGATCGTATGATCCAGTCTCATTACAATAGTAGATGATCTATTGATCAATTACAAAACACATAGCGGAAGCGAAGTAGCGTAGTAGTAGTCCATCTATTCCACAGGCAACTGTTGACGTCAGGAGTGATCCTAGTTGTCGTAGACATCCTGATGTCCATCTTCTTCGTACTGCTGTTCTCCTTCATAGTCTGGCCATTTGAATAGCCAGGGACAAAGCCATGAGTACTTTAAAGTACTCGCAAACTAATACTAATGTAAGCACTATCAACTATAGTAAGGGGGTGCTAAGCTCTAAGTTTATTTGCATAAAGCCAATTTTAGTTCACAAACATTTAGTAAAAGCCTCTTCATTTGCTAACTAACTCAAGTGGGAACATTAGTGTCATTCCCACAACGCTGTTGTGATTCATGTCAAATTCACCATTCACCTTTTCAAGTTCAAGTCACAAGTCACCCTTCACATGTCACATTTTGAAAATGGTCTGATGACGGAACAGTATGGCCTTTCCAACCGTCCATAACCGTGGACGCGGCTATTCGAATAGATCTACACTCTGCAGAGGTCGTACACTTGTGCCACAACATTTGCAATAATCCGCCAGGGTTAACTGGCCCTGATTTATCACACTCCGTGTGCGGACTACCAACCATAACCTTTCACTTACATACCCTAGTATAGGCACCTCTCCCCATGAGCTTGGCCTCCCAGTGAAGACAAAGCTGCCACTGGAACTGCACAGGGCTTGGGCCGGACATTCACCTCATATTCACGTCATATCACATCATTCCATATTTCTTTGGAGGCAACCCTTGGCATAACCCCGATGACGCTTGTTTAGAGGGAACCCATACGAAGATACATAAACTTCTAGTTAAGCCCTTACCCATATTCAGGTATTGTGGGGGTACTTGCAAAATTGGAATGGTATCGCATCCGAACCCAACCATCAGTTTTCGTAAAATTCACCAAGTCATTCACAAGTCATATTCACCTTCAAAATCTTTCAATAGAATGAATCATCATTCCAAGGTTTTCAAAGTCATTTCATTTCACAAGTTCCCATCTAGAGTAGTCAATTTTATTTGTTAGCACTAGCACTAGTCATGAGGGGTGCTAACTAGCTTATAGCTTTCTAGGCTAAGTTTGATACTCTTGTAGTACTCTATCTCTAGACCAAAGTTAACTATCAAAGCAAGTTATAATAATCAAAGTAAAAGTTTGGAAGAATAAAGCTTGGGATGGGATCATGAAGCATAAAGTAAAAGGTGGTGGTGCCTTGCTCTTGTAGAGCTTTGCACTTAGCAAGAATATTAGCTTGCCTTGGTTGGCGTATTGATCAAAGTGGTCTTCTTCTCCTTGGAAATAGACCTCCTCCTCCTCTGGATACTCCTTGGTACTAGCGTCTAAAATACGAATACAGGGTACACAATCATCATACCAAACTTATTTGCTAAACTAAGCACACACATGATTCACACCACTTAAACTAGCATCACACATTACTATTAAGTTGGTGGATGTGTTTTCTTATTAAGAAAAATAATTTCCTCTCATACTAACTTAGGTGTTATTTTTAATTACTTAGAGAAATAATTTCCTCTCATTATCTTATTAAGATTTAATTTCTCTCATGAACAATATATGACCTAGGTTGACCAAAGTCAACCTCTTCATATTTATCATTTAAGAAAATGATTTAAATGAGGTGTAGCACCTCATACAATTTAATCCTAGCATGGTAAAGATTTAATATCATCCACAATTCATATGAGACCTAAATGACCAGAGTCTCTACCTCATTTTGAATTGTTCATGACAAGATTTAAATGAGAGAGAAACTCCCATGTGATTTTTAAATAGTTTTGGACAATATCATTGACTAGAAATAGCCATATAGTCCTTTTATTAAACTAGGCCATGATCATTCAAAGTAAGCATGGCATATTTTCATAGAAACAATTAGTACAAGTGAAATGTGAATTATAGGAGTTGGAATTAAATCAAAAGCATTTTTGGTTGATTTTTAATAATTATCCTAAGGCAGAAAAGTCCCTGTCTTGTTTATTTTGCTACTTCAATTCTACAAAGATATGGGTTTGAATCCAGTGGGGTTGGATGGAAAATTTCATGGGCTTTCTAACAATATAAAATTTGTCGAATTTGGCTCAGTAGATTTGGAGTTATGCAATTTTGAACACAGCACCAGTATTCAAATTTGAGTTAAATTAAATCTAACGAATTCAAACTAACAGACGCGCGGGAAACTTAAACGGGCCGGCCCAGCTACGCTGGCGATGCTCGCGGGCTGCCTGACAGTGGCCCCCGCTTGTCAGCGGGTGCTAACACGCGAAGCGGTACGCAGCGCTGCGGCCATCGGATAAAAAGGGGGATCGACGGTCTAGAGGTCATCCTCGTCGAGGACGAGCTCCGGCGGGAGCAAACCCTACCGGCGGCCAGGAGGGTCCAGGGAGGGGCCTTACCACGGTCCAGCGGGGTCAGCGAGGCGGGCGATCGGCGTTGGAGACGACGGCGGTGCAGACGGTGGTCGCAGCTGCTCCAATGGTGGCCGCAATCGATGGCGCCGTTGCTGGGGTACTGCGGGGCGCCGGCGAGCAATTGGGGCTAGCTAGGGCACAATGTGAGGAGGGAGATGGTCGAGGAGTCTCAGGAGGAGGAGGGAAGGCGACTGGTGTGGAGTTTGGAGGCGGGAGCGTCCTCCTTTTATAGGGGCCAGGGGTACTGCGGGGAGCGGGCGAGGTTGACGGTGGCGTCGCCGTTCTAGGGCGGTGAAGGGGCAAGGAATGGGCGCGGCGTGTTCCTGGGGTCACGGTGATCACGACGCGCATCCAGGCGAGGTCAGGGGTGGTCAGGAGCAGGCGGCACGTCACCGTGTACTGGCGGACCGTGGCGGACGGTCGTCGTCTGTGACGACGGCGACAGGGCGACGGCGAGCCAATGGGGTTGTCCTGGGGCTTTTTGAGGTCAAGGGGGTCGTGCAGGTGCAAGGAGAGAGGGAGGGGAGAGCTGAGTCGACGGGGCACGACGGCGTCCTGTCGCGTCCAGGGACATGTCCTGGTGTGCTCTGGGCGTCGTGGGCGAGTCTGGGCGCGCATGGCCTGGGCAGTGTCGACACCGTCTCGATCAAGGGCGTGCATGGTCAGCGTCAGCAATATTAGGGCAAGCTCAGAGACATGAGGTGGCTCAGCTGAGGTGAAGGGAGGAGGTGATGGCATGGAGAGGACATGGTGAGCACGGGCATGGTCATGTCTTGGTCAAGGTGAGCAAGTGGGGGGCTGGCAGGTGCTAGGACTGGTCCTGAGGGGTGAGCTGAATCTCCAGAGCTGCAGAGAGGGCAGGGTTGGACTTGGTCCAAGCCAAATTTCTAGCATGGGCTCAAATTTCAACTCTGCCCACAAGGTGTTTGATTTAATGGCCGAAAGAAATATGTTTTCAAAAATTTGAATGATTTTTGGTGGGTTGCATTCATATATTGTTTGAAGTAGAAAGGTGGTGGTGGTGGTCAATTTGGTGTTGATTTGCAAAGTTTCAAAATGGGGTGAATCTTCTCTCTATTTCAAAGTCTCAACTTGCCTCATTTATTCTGGTCAACCTGGTCAAAGTCAGCACTAGTGGTCAACAGCAAAAAGGTTCACCTTGACATGGTCTTGGATGACATGGCAAGAGTTGGTCAAGGTTAGTTTGGGAAAAGTCAAAACCAGGGGTGCAAAGTGGTGAAGGTGTTATAAATGGGCAAAGTGACCATTATCTTATGTGAGTTGAATTTGAATTTCTTTTTGATTTGATTTTTCTTGACTCCAAAGTGATTCTTATTAGTTTAGGAACATTTCCAAACCATTGAAACCACTCCAAAGGGTCTAGTTCAAAGATTTGAAAAATTGGCCTTAACACATAAGAGGTGATGTGTCAAAATTTATTATTCTTGTAGGTTGTTCCTCTTGCTTTACTTGGGCATGGGTTAGGTCCATATAAGGTGGGATTAGGTTTAGAGAAGGTTTCACACCATTTGGTCAAGGTAGAAGTGCATAGGTCAAGATTTGGTGGAATGGCTATGTGTCACATATGCCTCTATGCATATGTTGCATTTGATTTTTAATTTGACTTGGCTTGACCCAATTGATGTTGTTGAGTGTTGAAATGGTATATAGGAGTGATCCAACCATTCACCACAAGTCTTAGGGTCAAGATCCTTAATTTCCCAAGATTGCTATTTTACCCTCATATGCCTCTATGGCATTTTTAGTTTCTTTTTAATTTCTTTGGAAACCACTTGGAATTGGTTTGATAGGTACTAGGTAAGGTGTATGAAGGTTTTCCAAACCTCTAAGCCAAGTAGAAAAGCTTAGGGTAAAGTTTTATAAATATAGCCATAGGCACATATGCCTTTTTTCTTATTTATTTTCCTTTTATTTTATTTTAGCTAGGGTGGTGAAAAGAGGGGTGAGGTTTAGGGTTTAAGATCACTTTAAACACTAATAACAAGCAATCATAGCAATAACACAAGAATTAAGCAAGATCACTATGTATCACACTTAATTTAATAAAAGTTTTTGTTAGTTCCAAAATTTGGAACTAGGGAAATTCATTTGTTTTGTTTTGAATTTTTGGGATGTTACAAACCCTTCCCCCTTAAACAAATCTCGTCCCGAGATTTTAAGAAAAGTTAGGTTCCTAGAAGAGATTGAGCATTTTATTAACAGGAAGACATACTTGGCATGGTCTGGGGTGCTTCCTGAGCTTCAGTGGCAGTCATGTGGTAGAGACGGCCGTTGTTGTTGTTCTGGTTCCTTCTTCCGGCAAAGCGGCGCTGTTGCTGAGCAGGTGCAGCGGTATTGGTGGCTATCTTGGCAAGCTTCTTGGGGCACTCATTGGAGTAGTGACCCACAACTCCACATTCATAGCAGTTGATGGTGGACTTGTCCTTGGGGTTGACGGGAACAGCGTTGCTTCCAGTCATTGGGGCAGTATTGGTGTTGTTGTTGTTTCCATTGTTGTTGCTGTTGTTGGGGTGGTTGTTGTTGTTGTGGTTGTTGTTGTTGTTGTTGTTGTTGTTGTTGTTGTTGTTGTTGCCTCCGGGCTTCGGGGGTCCTCCGTTGTTGTTGGTGTAGTTGGGGCGATTATTCTGGGCAGGGGGCTTGTTGTATCTTGGGGTGAATCCTCCAGAGGAGTTGTTGCGATACTTCTGGTTATGGTGGGGTCCACTCTGGTTCATCATTCTTCTCTTGCGGTTCTCGTTGGCTTGATGCAGCTTCCCTTCCATTTGAATGGCTGAGTCCACGAGGGCTTCCAAGTCAGCGAACGGAATGTTCACTAACACCGTTTGCATCTCGTCGTGCAATCCGTTCAGAAATCTTTCCTTTCTTTTCTCGTTGGTGTCGGTCTCATCCGGGGCGTACCTTGACAGAGTGAGAAACCTGTCGCGGTATTCCACCACGGACATCCTTCCTTGTTTGAGTTCGCGGAACTCGTCTCTCATTTTCTTGATCAGTCCTTGGGGCACATGGTATTTGCTAAACTTAGTCTTGAAGTCTTCCCAGGTCATCATCTGTCCCGCATTCATTGCGCGGGCGCTTGTCCACCAGGCTCGTGCAGGTCCTGACAGGTAGTGGGTGGCGAACAGTACTTTCTCTGCGGCTTCTACTCCCGCAACTTCTAGGTTGTTCTCCATTGTCTGGAGCCAGTCATCAGCATCTAGGGGCTCTTCAGTCTTGTTGAACATGGGTGGGTTGGTGTACTGAAAGTTCTTCAACTTTGAACCCGGGTGGTCGTGGTTTCCATGGCCGTTGTTGTTCTGAGCAAGCTGCTGTAGTGCAGCAATGTTGGCTTGGCGTTCAGCTCTTTCGACTTCCCGGTCTGCCATCATCGTCTGCAGCAGTTGCATCATGGCATCCTGGGTGGCGTTGTGGGTTGGTGGGGCCATCTGAACATTGAGGTAGCTGATAAGATAAGAGGGAAATTTCTAGGGTTTGTTTTGTTAAAATTTAAGAAGTTCATAAATTGAAAACTTGAGTAGTGTTGCGGGGGTAAAAACCAACAACACTTTTTCATTCATACCAAACATCACATATTACAAAGCTAACACACCGTTGGTTTGAGGAACCATTCATTCGCTCTACAATACAAGGGGATCCTGATACAACTCACACCTACTTAAGTGCTTGGGTGATACTACTCTTCAGGGTGGAATTCTTCGTCTTCACGGGTAATGTGCTTGGCGAGAGGCGAGGGCGTTGTCCAAATCCCTGCGGGTTTTGTACAGCCTAAAGTCCTGATGCGCTACATAGGGGTTCATCTCCGTGTGTGGTGGCGTGGTCATCAATCTTCCCATGGAGTCATGTCTTGGGTAGTAGATGAAGTGAGTGTTCTTGATCTTGTTCTCATTTTGTCCACACAGACGGAAAATTGCTTCTTGCATAGCTCTGACTAGTCCTTCCTTCCAAGGGTTTCCCGTTACAGAAAACCAGATGGTTTCCCATACCGGGGCTCCAAGTTTTCTTCGTAGATCAGTAGAAACTTCCCACCGAGGTGGTTCTCCGGAGTGGTTTTTGAGGGGTATTCCGAAGAACTCGGGATACGGGTGGCCTAGGTATTCCACTAGTTGCTTCAAATCTTTTTCGAACGTTAGTTCTCCTCCGCGACCAAGCTGATAGAACTCCCATTGGTACTTCATCTGTGAGCAAAGAGGAGGAGTAAATTTAGAGAAGTATTCAAGTGTGCAAAATTTTAGATAGTGCTACAAAGAAAAAGTAGAGCATGAATTTCTCATTTTGAAAAATATTTCAAGGATAAGAGTGAGAATAAGTTTTTCACAAATATTCACTTCTTTGGTTTTGAAACTAAGTTTTACAGACGTCCATTCTAACTAGGGTCTCCTAAGGTCAACAATGGCTCTGATACCAACTTGTCAACACCCGGATTTTTAAGTCCAGATGCCTATTATGCCATTCATCGCAATCCCAGGAATATTGTTTTTGCGAGACATAATAGATTGATATCACAGAACATCATTCATTACAACATCGTAATTGTCTTACAACAAAGGATCGTATGATCCAGTCTCATTACAATAGTAGATGATCTATTGATCAATTACAAAACACATAGCGGAAGCGAAGTAGCGTAGTAGTAGTCCATCTATTCCACAGGCAACTGTTGACGTCAGGAGTGATCCTAGTTGTCGTAGACGTCCTGCTGTCCATCTTCTTCGTACTGCTGTTCTCCTTCATAGTCTGGCCATTTGAATAGCCAGGGACAAAGCCATGAGTACTTTAAAGTACTCGCAAACTAATACTAATGTAAGCACTATCAACTATAGTAAGGGGGTGCTAAGCTCTAAGTTTATTTGCATAAAGCCAATTTTAGTTCACAAACATTTAGTAAAAGCCTCTTCATTTGCTAACTAACTCAAGTGCGAACATTAGTGTCATTCCCACAACGCTGTTGTGATTCATGTCAAATTCACCATTCACCTTTTCAAGTTCAAGTCACAAGTCACCCTTCACATGTCACATTTTGAAAATGGTCTGATGACGGAACAGTATGGCCTTTCCAACCGTCCATAACTGTGGACGCGGCTATTCGAATAGATCTACACTCTGCAGAGGTCGTACACTTGTGCCACAACATTTGCAATAATCCGTCAGGGTTAACTGGCCCTGATTTATCACACTCCGTGTGCGGACTACCAACCATAACCTTTCACTTACATACCCTAGTATAGGCACCTCTCCCCATGAGCTTGGCCTCCCAGTGAAGACAAACTGTCAGCCTGGGAACTGCACAGGGCTTGGGCCGGACATTCACCTCATATTCACGTCATATCACATCATTCCATATTTCTTTGGAGGCAACCCTTGGCATAACCCCGATGACGCTTGCTTAGAGGGAACCCATACTAAGATACATAAACTTCTAGTTAAGCCCTTACCCATATTCAGGTATTGTGGGGGTACTTGCAAAATTGGAATGGTATCGCATCCGAACCCAACCATCAGTTTTCGTAAAATTCACCAAGTCATTCACAAGTCATATTCACCTTCAAAATCTTTCAATAGAATGAATCATCATTCCAAGGTTTTCAAAGTCATTTCATTTCACAAGTTCCCATCTAGAGTAGTCAATTTTATTTGTTAGCACTAGCACTAGTCATGAGGGGTGCTAACTAGCTTATAGCTTTCTAGGCTAAGTTTGATACTCTTGTAGTACTCTATCTCTAGACCAAAGTTAACTATCAAAGCAAGTTATAATAATCAAAGTAAAAGTTTGGAAGAATAAAGCTTGGGATGGGATCATGAAGCATAAAGTAAAAGGTGGTGGTGCCTTGCTCTTGTAGAGCTTTGCACTTAGCAAGAATATTAGCTTGCCTTGGTTGGCGTATTGATCAAAGTGGTCTTCTTCTCCTTGGAAATAAACCTCCTCCTCCTCTGGATACTCCTTGGTACTAGCGTCTAAAATACGAATACAGGGTACACAATCATCATACCAAACTTATTTGCTAAACTAAGCACACACATGATTCACACCACTTAAACTAGCATCACACATTACTATTAAGTTGGTGGATGTGTTTTCTTATTAAGAAAAATAATTTCCTCTCATACTAACTTAGGTGTTATTTTTAATTACTTAGAGAAATAATTTCCTCTCATTATCTTATTAAGATTTAATTTCTCTCATGAACAATATATGACCTAGGTTGACCAAAGTCAACCTCTTCATACTTATCATTTAAGAAAATGATTTAAATGAGGTGTAGCACCTCATACAATTTAATCCTAGCATGGTAAAGATTTAATATCATCCACAATTCATATGAGACCTAAATGACCAGAGTCTCTACCTCATTTTGAATTGTTCATGACAAGATTTAAATGAGAGAGAAACTCCCATGTGATTTTTAAATAGTTTTGGACAATATCATTGACTAGAAATAGCCATATAGTCCTTTTATTAAACTAGGCCATGATCATTCAAAGTAAGCATGGCATATTTTTGCAGAAACAACTAGTACAAGTGAAATGTGAATTATAGGAGTTGGAATTAAATCAAAAGCATTTTTGGTTGATTTTTAATAATTATCCTAAGGAAGAAAAGTCCCTGTCTTGTTTATTTTGCTACTTTAATTCTACAACATATATGGGTTTGAATCCAGTGGGGTTGGATGGAGAATTTCATGGGCTTTCTAACAATATAAAATTTGTCGAATTTGGCTCAGTAGATTTGGAGTTATGCAATTTTGAACACAGCACCAGTTTTCAAATTTGAGTTAAATTAAATCTAACGAATTCAAACTAACAGACGCGCGGGAAACTTAAACGGGCCGGCCCAGCTACGCTGGCGATGCTCGCGGGCCGCCTGACAGTGGCCCCCGCTTGTCAGCGGGTGCTAACACGCGAAGCGGTACGCAGCGCTGCGGCCGTCGGATAAAAAGGGGGATCGACGGTCCAGAGGTCATCCTCGTCGAGGACGAGCTCCGGCGGGAGCAAACCCTACCGGCGGCCAGGAGGGTCCAGGGAGGGGCCTTACCGTGGTCCAGCGGGGTCAGCGAGGCGGGCGATCGGCGTTGGAGACGACGGCGGTGCAAACGGTGGTCGCAACAGCTCCAATGGTGGCCGCAATTGATGGCGCCGTTGCTGGGGTACTGCGGGGCGCCGGCGAGCAATTGGGGCTAGCTAGGGCACAATGCGAGGAGGGAGATGGTCGAGGAGTCTCAGGAGGAGGAGGGAAGGCGACTGGTGTGGAGTTTGGAGGCGGGAGCGTCCTCCTTTTATAGGGGCCAGGGGTACTGCGGGGAGCGGGCGAGGTTGACGGTGGCGTCGCCGTTCCAGGGCGGTGAAGGGGCAAGGAATGGGCGCGGCGTGTTCCTGGGGTCACGGTGATCATGACGCGCATCCAGGCGAGGTCAGGGGTGGTCAGGAGCAGGCGGCACGTCACCGTGTACTGGCGGACCGTGGCGGACGGTCGTCGTCTGTGACGACGGCGACAGGGCGACGGCGAGCCAATGGGGTTGTCCTGGGGCTTTTTGAGGTCAAGGGGGTCGTGCAGGTGCAAGGAGAGAGGGAGGGGAGAGCTGAGTCGACGGGGCACGACGGCGTCCTGTCGCGTCCAGGGACATGTCCTGGCGTGCTCTGGGCGTCGTGGGCGAGTCTGGGCGCGCGTGGCCTGGGCAGTGTCGACGCCGTCTCGGTCAAGGGCGTGCATGGTCAGCGTCAGCAATGTTAGGGCAAGCTCAGAGACATGAGGTGGCTCAGCTGAGGTGAAGGGATTAGGTGATAGCATGGAGAGGACATGGTGAGCACGGGCATGGTCATGTCTTGGTCAAGGTGAGCAAGTGGGGGGCTGGCAGGTGCTGGGACTGGTCCTGAGGGGTGAGGTGAATCTCCAGAGCTGCAGAGAGGGCAGGGTTGGACTTGGTCCAAGCCAAATTTCTAGCATGGGCTCAAATTTCAACTCTGCCCACAAGGTGTTTGATTTAATGGACGAAAGAAATATGTTTTCAAAAATTTGAATGATTTTTGGTGGGTTGCATTCATATATTGTTTGAAGTAGAAAGGTGGTGGTGGTGGTCAATTTGGTGTTGATTTGCAAAGTTTCAAAATGGGGTGAATCTTCTCTCTATTTCAAAGTCTCAACTTGCCTCATTTATTCTGGTCAACCTGGTCAAAGTCAGCACTAGTGGTCAACAGCAAAAAGGTTCACCTTGACATGGTCTTGGATGACATGGCAAGAGTTGGTCAAGGTTAGTTTGGGAAAAGTCAAAACCAGGGGTGCAAAGTGGTGAAGGTGTTATAAATGGGCAAAGTGACCATTATCTTATGTGAGTTGAATTTGAATTTCTTTTTGATTTGATTTTTCTTGACTCCAAAGTGATTCTTATTAGTTTAGGAACATTTCCAAACCATTGAAACCACTCCAAAGGGTCTAGTTCAAAGATTTGAAAAATTGGCCTTAACACATAAGAGGTGATGTGTCAAAATTTATTATTCTTGTAGGTTGTTCCTCTTTCTTTACTTGGGCATGGGTTAGGTCCATATAAGGTGGGATTAGGTTTAGAGAAGGTTTCACACCATTTGGTCAAGGTAGAAGTGCATAGGTCAAGGTTTGGTGGAATGGCTATGTGTCACATATGCCTCTATGCATATGTTGCATTTGATTTTTAATTTGACTTGGCTTGACCCAATTGATGTTGTTGAGTGTTGAAATGGTATATAGGAGTGATCCAACCATTCACCACAAGTCTTAGGGTCAAGATCCTTAATTTCCCAAGATTGCTATTTTACCCTCATATGCCTCTATGGCATTTTTAGTTTCTTTTTAATTTCTTTGGAAACCACTTGGAATTGGTTTGATAGGTACTAGGTAAGGTGTATGAAGGTTTTCCAAACCTCTAAGCCAAGTAGAAAAGCTTAGGGTAAAGTTTTATAAATATAGCCATAGGCACATATGCCTTTTTTCTTATTTATTTTCCTTTTATTTTATTTTAGCTAGGGTGGTGAAAAGAGGGGTGAGGTTTAGGGTTTAAGATCACTTTAAACACTAATAACAAGCAATCATAGCAATAGCACAAGAATTAAGCAAGATCACTATGTATCACACTTAATTTAATAAAAGTTTTTGTTTGTCGTCGTGGTGAACGAGCAGATGCCATAGGATGGCTTAGATTGGGGCCGTGTAACAACCCAAAAATTTCAAAACAAACAAAATGAATTTCCCTAGTTCCAAATTTTGGAACCAACAAAAACTTTTATCAAATTAAGTTTGATGCTTAGTGATCTTGTTTAAATCTTGTGTTTTGCCATGATGAGTGTTTTTATGCTTATGTGCTAAACCCTAAAACCCTAAAGTGATCAAGTGAAGATCACCAACCCAATAAAATAAAAGAGAAAGAAATCAAATAAGAAAAACCTCAAACCCAAATCTTCTCCAATAATCATTTGGATCTGTTTGAGAAACCAAAATAAAGTAGAAGACATATAGGGGCATATAACCCTAATAGATAAATCTTGAACCCTACCTTTGTTATTTATACTAAATGGTGGTGAACCATTGTGAACCCCACTAAACCCTAAACCTCACCCCTCTCTTCACCACCCTAGTGAAATTATAATAAAAGGAAAATAAATAAGAGAAAGGCATATGTGCCTATGGCTATTTTTATAAAACTTTACCCTAAGACTTTCTACTTTGCTTAGAGGTTTGGAAAACCTTCATCCACCTTATCTAGTACTTCTCAAACCATTTCCAAGTTGAAACCAAAGAAAATAAAAAGAAACTAAAAATGCCATAGAGGCATATGTGAGTAAAATGCAAAATTGTGACTTTGAGGATCTTGACCCTAGGACTTGTTGTGAATGGTTGGATCACTCCTATATACCATTTCAACACTTAACAACATCATTTTGGGCCAAGAACACTCAACTCAAAAATCAAATGCCACATATGTGCATATGACCGAAAATACAAATTTGAGTAAAAGACCACCTAACTTGTTTCCTTTGCTTGGTTTGTTTTCTTATAGCATATTAAACCTCAACTACATCAATGGAATCAAGGAAAACCAAATCAATTTGGAAATAAGAAGATTTTCCAAATACACATATGTGGCTATGGCCATTTTTCCAAATCTTGAACCTAGACCATTATGGTTTGCACCATTGGTTTTGTTTGGTTACCAAACACCTATAAACACCCTTGGAATCAAAGAAACTCAAATCAAATCAAATTTGAGTGAAATAGGAGCTCACATGCACTAATGGTCGTTTTGACAAAAGTTAACCCGATGCCCTCTTTGAGCCCTGTTATTTCAAAATTTCTAAACTAAACTTTGTCAAACTTTTGCACCTCATCCAAGTCAGCATAAAAGTGAACAACTTTGCTCAAGCAACCCCATACAAATTCCTTCTAGATTCAAATATATCATCAAGCAAAGTTGGAACCAGATTTGAAAATGAAGATCATGTGCATTTTGGATTCTTGCAAACCTTCACCAAAATGAGCACCACCCCCCACCTTTATACTCCAAATAATATATGTTGACAACCCACCAAAAAGAATTGCAAAATTCAAAACTTTATTTCTTGCGGCCATTACAACAAACACCTTGCAGGCATGGTATCTATATGAGCCCATGCTGGGTTTTGGAGAGGACCAAGTCCAACCCTGCACTCCCTCTGCATCCTCGTACCCCTCTCGCATCATCGCCAAGCCCTGCCAGCCCTTGCTTTGGACCAACTTGACCAAAACCTGACCATGCCGGCCACCCTAGTCACCCCCATGTCACCCCTCTCTCCCTTCACCTCAGCTCTGCCCAGCCATGTCCTGGAGAACCCTCACCTCACCCTGCTTCTGCTGGCTCAAGCCCTGGCCCAGGAGAAGACTACACTCGCCGGGCCATGACGTGCTCACCGCGTCCAGACGCGCCAGCGCGCACGACCACGATCACGGCGCGCCAAGACGCCTGCTCGCCCCGTCGCCTCACACTTCCTCTCGCGCTCTCCTCTCACCCACTTGCTCACCTTGACCCCGGCTAGCCCCTGGACATCGCCATTGGCTCGCCAGAGCACTGTCGCCGTCGTCACGGACGACGACCGTCCGCCCCAGTCCGCCAGCACACGGTGACGTTGCCGCCCGCTCCCGTCCACCCCTGACCTCGCCAGGATGCGCGTCGTGATCACCATGACCTCAGGAACTGAGCCACGCCCTCGCCAACGTCACTGCGACGCTGTAGCCTCGTCGTCGACGTCGACCTGGCCGCTCCCCACGGTCCATCTCGCCCCTATAAATACCGGCTCCCCCTGGACGAGTTCAGCACCTCAATAGCTTCCCCTCCTTCTCCTCCATCTCATAGACCCCTTCTCCACCACGATTAAGCTCACCGCCGCCCCAATTTTACCACCGGAGGCCGCCGGAGACGCGGAAGATCGAGCCCTCCAATTTGTCCACCTCAGGAGCCGCCGCGACCCTCCCTCGACTCTCCGACGTCGCCTCGGTCGTTTGCCCGCCTCGCCGACCCCGCCGGACGCCGGTAAGCCCCTCGCCGTGACCCCTCTGCCGCCGGCTAGGGTTAGAGCTCGTCGGAGCTCGTCCCCGACGAGGATGACTCTGGACCGTCGATCCTCCTTTTAATCCGATGGCCTCAAACCTTGCGTACCGCTTCGGTGAATTGGGCTCACTGACGGGTGGCCCCTCACCTGTCAGCTGGCCCGTAGAGAAGCTGGGCCGGCCCATCTCTCCTTCTCGCTGTGCAGCCCACCAGTCTTCCCGCCAGCCCAACAGTTTAAATTCAAAAATCCAGACTAGGGAAAAATTGCAAACTGATGCTGTGTTCAAAATTGAATAACTCCAAATCTACTTGGCCAAATTTTACAAATTTTATATAATTGGAAAGCTTAGAGTTTTCTCTACACAATGCCACTGGATTCAAACCCATATAGGTTGTAGAATTAAAGTAGAAAAATAAACAAGACAGGGACTTTTCTGACTTAGAATAATTATTAAAAATCAACCAAAAATGCTTTTCAGTTAATTCCACCTCCAATAATTCACATTTCACTTATACTAATTGTTTCTACAAAAATATGCCATGCTTACTTTGAATGATCATGGCCTAGTAAATTAAATGACCCTATGGCTATTTATAATCAAAGATATTGTTCAAAACTATTAGGAAAATATATGAGAGCTTCCCTCTCATTTAAATCTTGTCTCAACTATTTCCACATGAGGTAGATACCATGGTTAGCTAAAAATCTCATATTGAATTAGTTGATAATATTAAATCTTTATTAGGTGTTATTAAAATGCATGAGGTGCACCATCTCATTTAAAATATGTTCACCATTAGGGGTCAAATCTATGAGGTGTAGCACCCTATTTAAATCTTTCTCACAAATGTTATGAAGTAATGTGTTGACCCTTAAATGCTTAGGTTCATGCTTGCTCCCTTGTAGATTTTAAATCACATGAGAGGATGAATCTCAACTAAATCACTTTGCTCAAATAATAAATGGGAAGTGTTGACCTTGGTCAACATGGTATCATTCCTGTTATTTGAGAATATTAAATCAACTCAATAGTAGTTTCTATTAAATTAGTTACAACTATGTGTTAAATCATATGAGAGGTAATCCTCTCATTTAAACCTTGTTCTCAAGTAATTTAACATGAGGTAATAACTATTCTATATAATCTCATGTTGAGTTATTTAGTGACATTAAATCACTACCCTGTTAGTATTAAATTGCATGAGGTATGGAACCTCATTTAAATCATTTTCTCAAATAATAAGTATGAAGAGGTTGACTTTGGTCAACCTAGGTCATATTTTGTTAATGAGAGGAAATTATTTCTCTTAGTAATTAAAAGAAACACCTTATTTAGTATGAGAGGAAATTATTTTTCCTAAATAAGAAAACAACACATTTACCCACTTAACAATAATGTGTGATGCTAATTTAACTTGTGTAAATTATATGAGTTGTTTCACTTCATTTAAATCTTGTCCCAAGTATTTTCATATGAAGTTT
The DNA here is from genome assembly GCF_019359855.2 of Lolium perenne. Lineage (NCBI taxonomy): Eukaryota > Viridiplantae > Streptophyta > Magnoliopsida > Poales > Poaceae > Lolium > Lolium perenne. Next base: position 383,996,641 of record NC_067247.2, read on the forward strand.
GAACCCCTGGTCCAATACTCTCACATGAAATACTTGGAGAATTTAAATCATAATAGGCATTATTAAATGGTATGAGGTATCTCTACCTCATTTAAATCATTTTCTCAAATGATGATGATGAATGGTTGACTTAGGTCAACAGAAATTCATGTGTGATGGTTTGAGAAATTAAATCTTAAGAAGATTCAATGAGAGGAAATTATTCCTCAAGAACAAAAAGGAAACTATCATTTACATATATAATGAGAGGAAATTATTTCTTCTTAAGAATAAAACCATATCAACCCACATGATGACAATGTGATAATGCTAGAATAGTTGGTGTGATTTATGTGTGTACTTTTTATAGCTCTTGAACTTGTGTGGTGATTGTATACCTCGTATTCGTATTTATAGACGCTAGTTCCGAAGGCTACGAAGGAGACGACGAGAACATCTACGGAGAAGAAGGAGGAACATTTTGATCAATACACCAACCAAGGCAAGCTAGTATTCTTGCGAGCTATTACCAATGCAAGCAATTATTCTTGCTAAGTGCAAAGCTCTACCAGAGCAAGGCACTACCACACTTTACTCTATGCTTCATGATCCCATCCCAAGTTTTATTCTTACAAGCTTTTATTTTGATGATTATAGCTTATTTTTATAGTTAACTTTGGTCTAGAGATAGAATACTACAAGAGTATCAAACTTAGCCTAGGATGCTATAAGCTAAGTTAGCACCCCTCATGACTAGTGCTAGTGCTAACAGATAAAATTGACTACTCTAGATGGGAACTTGTGAAATGAAATGACTTTGAAAACCTTGGAATGATTATTTCATTTTATTGAAAGATTTTGAAGGTGAATATGACTTGTGAAGGACTTGGTGAATTTTACGAAAACTGATGGTTGGGTTCGGATGCGATACCATTCCAATTTACAAGTACCCCCACAATACCTGATTATGGGTAGGGCTTAACTGGAAGTTTATGTGTCTTAGTATGGGTTCCCTCTAAACAAGCGTCATCGGGGTTATGCCGAAAGCTGCCTCCACCACAAAAGAAACGACGCTAAAGATGAGGTGAATGTCCGGCCCAAGCCCTGTGCAGCTCCCGGGTTGACAGTTGGTCTTCACCGGGAGGCCAAGCTCATGGGGAGAGGTACCTATACTAGGAAATGTAAGTGAAAGGTTTTGGTTGATGATCCGCGCATCGAGTTACGATTATTCAGTGGTTACCTGACGGATGTAATCAAAAGTTGTGGCACAAGCGTACAACCTCTCGCAGAGTGTAAACCTATTCGAATAGCCGCGTCCACGGTTAAGGACGGTTGGAAAGGCCATACTGTTCCGTCATCAGACCATTTTTCAAAAAGGTGACATATGACTGGTGAATTTTGTTTTTGAAAGGTGGATGGTGAATTTGACTTGTATTACAACAAATGTTGTGGGAATGACACTAATGTTCCCACTTGAGTTAGTTAGCATATGAAAGGTCTTGACTTCAAATGCTTGTGAACTAAAATTGGCTTTATGCAAAAGAAACTAGAGCTTAGCACCCCCTTACCAGGAATGTTCATACTTACATTAGTATTAGTTTGCGAGTACTTTAAAGTACTCATGGCTTTGTCCCTGGCTATTCAAATGGCCAGACTATGAAGAGGAGCAGCAGTATGAAGAGGATGGACAGCAGGACGTCTACGACAACTAGGACTACTCCTGACGTCAAGCGTTGGCCTGTGGACTGTAGAGTCCCCTACTATCTACGCTTCCGCTATGTATTTGTGATGTGTGTTGAAACAATAGTTCAACTATTATTGTAATATTGGATCATGTGATCCATTTGTAAGACGATTATGGTATGTAATGAATGATGACTTATGATATTCAACTGTTATGTCTCGCAACAACAATATTCCTGGGATTGCGATGTATGGCATAACAGGCACCTGGACTTAAAAATCCGGGTGTTGACAAGTTGGTATCAGAGCCATTGTTTGACCTTAGGAGACCCTAGTTAGAATGGACGTTCTGAAAAACTTAGTTTCATAAAACCAATGAAGTAAATATTTGTGAAAACTAGTTCTTACTCTTATCCTTGAGATCTTTTGCAAAAATGAGAAATCTATACTTTACTTCCTTTACAAGCCTACCTAAAATGTTGCACACTTGACTACCTCTTTAACTTACTTATCCTAATTGCTCACAGATGAAGTACCAATGGGAGTCCTATCAGCTTGGTTCCGGAGGCGACCTAAAGTTCGAAAAGGAGTTGAAGCAACTAGTGGACTATCTAGGACACCTGTATCCCGAGTTCTTCGGAATACCCCTCAAGGCTCAGTTAGGAGAACCACCTCAGTGGGACGTCTCTACTGATCTACGAAGGAAGCTTGATGCCCCGGTATGGGAAACCATATGGTTTTCTGTAACGGGAAACACTTGGAAGGAAGGACTAGACAAAGCTATGCAAGAAGCAATTTCCCGTCTGTGTGGACAAAATGAGGACAAAATCAAGAACACTCGCTTCATCTACTACCCAAGACATGACTCCATGGGAAGACCGATGACCATGCCCCCACCACAACCAAAGATGAAACCCTATGAAGCACCTCAGGACTTCAGGCTGTACAAAACCCGCAGGGATTTGGACAACACCCTCGCCTCTCGCCAAGCACATCACCCGTGAAGACCAAGAATCCACCCTGAAGAGTAGTATCACCCCAGCACTTAAGTAGGTGTGAGTTGTATCAGGACCCCCCCCTTGAATCGTAGAACAATGAATGGTTCTTCAAACCAACGGTGTGTTAGATTTGTAATGTGTGATGCTTGGTATGAATGAAAAAGTGTTGTTGGTTGTACCCCCTCAACACTACTCAAGTTTGGAACTTTTCAAATTTTTATCTCAACCAAACCATAGAAATTCCCCCTTTATCTTATGATCTACCTCATTGTTCAGATGGCCCCTCCTACCCGCAACAACCCCCGTGCCCAAGCCAACCAGATGCACATTAAGCACGCCAAGATGACTGACACCATCAACATCCTTGCAATGGAGCGCAAGGCACTTCGTCATCAGCACGCCAAGAAGGACTACCTCATTGCTCGCCTCCGCGTGAGGATAGCATCACTGGAGCAACTCATCCCATTACCCGACCATGCCCCCAGAGACAAGTCCACTGTGATTTGCTATGCATGTGGTGTTACTGGTCACTACTCTAAAAAGTGCCCGATGAAAGCCGCCAACAATGCCCCAAGGACTGGAAGCAATGCTGTACCCATTGCCCAAACGGACAAGTCAACGGTAACCTGCTATGAATGTGGAGTTGTGGGTCACTTCTCCAATGAGTGCCCCAAAAAGCTTGCCAGGATTGCCGCCAATACCGCCGCAATCGCCCAAGAAAGAGCGCTGTGCCCCAACTGGAAGGAAGTTTGCCCCAAACTACCCAAACAACCGCAACGGTCGTTACTACCGCTTGAATGCCACCGAAGCACAGGAAGCACCCCAGACCCTGCCAAGTATGTCTTCCTGTTAATAAACTGCTCAATCTTTCTTAGGAACCTAACTTTTCTTAAAATCTCGGGACGAGATTTGTTTAAGGGGGAAGGGTTTGTAACAACCCAAAAATTTCAAAACAAACAAAATGAATTTCCCTAGTTCCAAATTTTGGAACCAACAAAAACTTTTATCAAATTAAGTTTGATGCTTAGTGATCTTGTTTAAATCTTGTGTTTTGCCATGATGAGTGTTTTTATGCTTATGTGCTAAACCCTAAAACCCTAAAGTGATCAAGTGAAGATCACCAACCCAATAAAATAAAAGAGAAAGAAATCAAATAAGAAAAACCTCAAACCCAAATCTTCTCCAATAATCATTTGGATCTGTTTTGAGAAACCAAAATAAAGTAGAAGACATATAGGGGCATATAACCCTAATAGATAAATCTTGAACCCTACCTTTGTTATTTATACTAAATGGTGGTGAACCATTGTGAACCCCACTAAACCCTAAACCTCACCCCTCTCTTCACCACCCTAGTGAAATTATAATAAAAGGAAAATAAATAAGAGAAAGGCATATGTGCCTATGGCTATTTTTATAAAACTTTACCCTAAGACTTTCTACTTTGCTTAGAGGTTTGGAAAACCTTCATCCACCTTATCTAGTACTTCTCAAACCATTTCCAAGTTGAAACCAAAGAAAATAAAAAGAAACTAAAAATGCCATAGAGGCATATGTGAGTAAAATGCAAAATTGTGACTTTGAGGATCTTGACCCTAGGACTTGTTGTGAATGGTTGGATCACTCCTATATACCATTTCAACACTTAACAACATCATTTTGGGCCAAGAACACTCAACTCAAAAATCAAATGCCACATATGTGCATATGACCGAAAATACAAATTTGAGTAAAAGACCACCTAACTTGTTTCCTTTGCTTGGTTTGTTTTCTTATAGCATATTAAACCTCAACTACATCAATGGAATCAAGGAAAACCAAATCAATTTGGAAATAAGAAGATTTTCCAAATACACATATGTGGCTATGGCCATTTTTCCAAATCTTGAACCTAGACCATTATGGTTTGCACCATTGGTTTTGTTTGGTTACCAAACACCTATAAACACCCTTGGAATCAAAGAAACTCAAATCAAATCAAATTTGAGTGAAATAGGAGCTCACATGCACTAATGGTCGTTTTGACAAAAGTTAACCTGATGCCCTCTTTGAGCCCTGTTATTTCAAAATTTCTAAACTAAACTTTGTCAAACTTTTGCACCTCATCCAAGTCAGCATAAAAGTGAACAACTTTGCTCAAGCAACCCCATACAAATTCCTTCTAGATTCAAATATATCATCAAGCAAAGTTGGAACCAGATTTGAAAATGAAGATCATGTGCATTTTGGATTCTTGCAAACCTTCACCAAAATGAGCACCACCCCCCACCTTTATACTCCAAATAATATATGTTGACAACCCACCAAAAAGAATTGCAAAATTCAAAACTTTATTTCTTGCGGCCATTACAACAAACACCTTGCAGGCATGGTATCTATATGAGCCCATGCTGGGTTTTGGAGAGGACCAAGTCCAACCCTGCACTCCCTCTGCATCCCTGTACCCCTCTGCATCACTGCCAAGCCCTGCCAGCCCTTGCTTTGGACCAACTTGACCAAAACCTGACCATGCCGGCCACCCTAGTCACCCCCATGTCACCCCTCTCTCCCTTCACCTCAGCTCTGCCCAGCCATGTCCTGGAGAACCCTCACCTCACCCTGCTTCTGCTGGCTCAAGCCCTGGCCCAGGAGAAGACTACACTCGCCGGGCCATGACGTGCTCACCGCGTCCAGACGCGCCAGCGCGCGCACGACCACAGTCACGGGCGCGCCAGTACGCCTGCTCGCCCCGTCGCCTCACACTTCCTCTCGCGCTCTCCTCTCACCCACTTGCTCACCTTGACCCCGGCTAGCCCCTGGACATCGCCATTGGCTCGCCAGAGCACTGTCGCCGTCGTCACGGACGACGACCGTCCGCCCCAGTCCGCCAGCACACGGTGACGTTGCCGCCCGCTCCCGTCCACCCCTGACCTCGCCAGGATGCGCGTCGTGATCACCATGACCTCAGGAACTGAGCCACGCCCTCGCCAACGTCACTGCGACGCTGTAGCCTCGTCGTCGACGTCGACCTGGCCGCTCCCCCACGGTCCATCTCGCCCCTATAAATACCGGCTCCCCCTGGACGAGTTCAGCACCTCAATAGCTTCCCCTCCTTCTCCTCCATCTCATAGACCCCTTCTCCACCACGATTAAGCTCACCGCCGCCCCAATTTTACCACCGGAGGCCGCCGGAGACGCGGAAGATCGAGCCCTCCAATTTGTCCACCTCAGGAGCCGCCGCGACCCTCCCTCGACTCTCCGACGTCGCCTCGGTCGTTTGCCCGCCTCGCCGACCCCGCCGGACGCCGGTAAGCCCCTCGCCGTGACCCCTCTGCCGCCGGCTAGGGTTAGAGCTCGTCGGAGCTCGTCCCCGACGAGGATGACTCTGGACCGTCGATCCTCCTTTTAATCCGATGGCCTCAAACCTTGCGTACCGCTTCGGTGAATTGGGCTCACTGACGGGTGGCCCCTCACCTGTCAGCTGGCCCGTAGAGAAGCTGGGCCGGCCCATCTCTCCTTCTCGCTGTGCAGCCCACCAGTCTTCCCGCCAGCCCAACAGTTTAAATTCAAAAATCCAGACTAGGGAAAAATTGCAAACTGATGCTGTGTTCAAAATTGAATAACTCCAAATCTACTTGGCCAAATTTTACAAATTTTATATAATTGGAAAGCTTAGAGTTTTCTCTACACAATGCCACTGGATTCAAACCCATATAGGTTGTAGAATTAAAGTAGAAAAATAAACAAGACAGGGACTTTTCTGACTTAGAATAATTATTAAAAATCAACCAAAAATGCTTTTCAGTTAATTCCACCTCCAATAATTCACATTTCACTTATACTAATTGTTTCTACAAAAATATGCCATGCTTACTTTGAATGATCATGGCCTAGTAAATTAAATGACCCTATGGCTATTTATAATCAAAGATATTGTTCAAAACTATTAGGAAAATATATGAGAGCTTCCCTCTCATTTAAATCTTGTCTCAACTATTTCCACATGAGGTAGATACCATGGTTAGCTAAAAATCTCATATTGAATTAGTTGATAATATTAAATCTTTATTAGGTGTTATTAAAATGCATGAGGTGCACCATCTCATTTAAAATATGTTCACCATTAGGGGTCAAATCTATGAGGTGTAGCACCCTATTTAAATCTTTCTCACAAATGTTATGAAGTAATGTGTTGACCCTTAAATGCTTAGGTTCATGCTTGCTCCCTTGTAGATTTTAAATCACATGAGAGGATGAATCTCAACTAAATCACTTTGCTCAAATAATAAATGGGAAGTGTTGACCTTGGTCAACATGGTATCATTCCTGTTATTTGAGAATATTAAATCAACTCAATAGTAGTTTCTATTAAATTAGTTACAACTATGTGTTAAATCATATGAGAGGTAATCCTCTCATTTAAACCTTGTTCTCAAGTAATTTAACATGAGGTAATAACTATTCTATATAATCTCATGTTGAGTTATTTAGTGACATTAAATCACTACCCTGTTAGTATTAAATTGCATGAGGTATGGAACCTCATTTAAATCATTTTCTCAAATAATAAGTATGAAGAGGTTGACTTTGGTCAACCTAGGTCATATTTTGTTAATGAGAGGAAATTATTTCTCTTAGTAATTAAAAGAAACACCTTATTTAGTATGAGAGGAAATTATTTTTCCTAAATAAGAAAACAACACATTTACCCACTTAACAATAATGTGTGATGCTAATTTAACTTGTGTAAATTATATGAGTTGTTTCACTTCATTTAAATCTTGTCCCAAGTATTTTCATATGAAGTTTGAACCCCTGGTCCAATACTCTCACATGAAATACTTGGAGAATTTAAATCATAATAGGCATTATTAAATGGTATGAGGTATCTCTACCTCATTTAAATCATTTTCTCAAATGATGATGATGAATGGTTGACTTAGGTCAACAGAAATTCATGTGTGATGGTTTGAGAAATTAAATCTTAAGAAGATTCAATGAGAGGAAATTATTCCTCAAGAACAAAAAGGAAACTATCATTTACATATATAATGAGAGGAAATTATTTCTTCTTAAGAATAAAACCATATCAACCCACATGATGACAATGTGATAATGCTAGAATAGTTGGTGTGATTTATGTGTGTACTTTTTATAGCTCTTGAACTTGTGTGGTGATTGTATACCTCGTATTCGTATTTATAGACGCTAGTTCCGAAGGCTACGAAGGAGACGACGAGAACATCTACGGAGAAGAAGGAGGAACATTTTGATCAATACACCAACCAAGGCAAGCTAGTATTCTTGCGAGCTATTACCAATGCAAGCAATTATTCTTGCTAAGTGCAAAGCTCTACCAGAGCAAGGCACTACCACACTTTACTCTATGCTTCATGATCCCATCCCAAGTTTTATTCTTACAAGCTTTTATTTTGATGATTATAGCTTATTTTTATAGTTAACTTTGGTCTAGAGATAGAATACTACAAGAGTATCAAACTTAGCCTAGGATGCTATAAGCTAAGTTAGCACCCCTCATGACTAGTGCTAGTGCTAACAGATAAAATTGACTACTCTAGATGGGAACTTGTGAAATGAAATGACTTTGAAAACCTTGGAATGATTATTTCATTTTATTGAAAGATTTTGAAGGTGAATATGACTTGTGAAGGACTTGGTGAATTTTACGAAACCGATGGTTGGGTTCGGATGCGATACCATTCCAATTTACAAGTACCCCCACAATACCTGATTATGGGTAGGGCTTAACGGAAGTTTATGTGTCTTAGTATGGGTTCCCTCTAAACAAGCGTCATCGGGGTTATGCCGAAAGCTGCCTCCACCACAAAAGAAACGACGCTAAAGATGAGGTGAATGTCCGGCCCAAGCCTGTGCGCTTCCCAAAGGTTGACAGTTGGTCTTCACTGGGAGGCCAAGCTCATGGGGAGAGGTACCTATACTAGGAAATGTAAGTGAAAGGTTTTGGTTGATGATCCGCGTACTGAGTTACGATTATTCAGGGTTACCCCTGACGGATGTAATCAAAAGTTGTGGCACAAGCGTACAACCTCTGCAGAGTGTAAACCTATTCGAATAGCCGCGTCCACGGTTAAGGACGGTTGGAAAGGCCATACTGTTCCGTCATCAGACCATTTTTCAAAAAGGTGACATATGACTGGTGAATTTTGTTTTTGAAAGGTGGATGGTGAATTTGACTTGTATTACAACAAATGTTGTGGGAATGACACTAATGTTCCCACTTGAGTTAGTTAGCATATGAAAGGTCTTGACTTCAAATGCTTGTGAACTAAAATTGGCTTTATGCAAAAGAAACTAGAGCTTAGCACCCCCTTACCAGGAATGTTCATACTTACATTAGTATTAGTTTGCGAGTACTTTAAAGTACTCATGGCTTTGTCCCTGGCTATTCAAATGGCCAGACTATGAAGAGGAGCAGCAGTATGAAGAGGATGGACAGCAGGACGTCTACGACAACTAGGACTACTCCTGACGTCAAGCGTTGGCCTGTGGACTGTAGAGTCCCCTACTATCTACGCTTCCGCTATGTATTTGTGATGTGTGTTGAAACAATAGTTCAACTATTATTGTAATATTGGATCATGTGATCCATTTGTAAGACGATTATGGTATGTAATGAATGATGACTTATGATATTCAACTGTTATGTCTCGCAACAACAATATTCCTGGGATTGCGATGTATGGCATAACAGGCACCTGGACTTAAAAATCCGGGTGTTGACAGGCCGAATGGACGCTAGAGGATTCGGGGGAGGGTTTGCGATTAGATGGGAAGAACTTCCGGATGCTTTCCTCAAGAACACAACCAAAGGCCGGTATACAAGAAGAGAGACAAGAGGAAGAACTCTTTACTAGATCGCTAGCTTCATTGATCTCAACATGGTTACAAGTTCAGTTGTCTAATTTCTCTGTGTACCCGCGCCTGTAAGAGGCAGAACCCCCTCTCCTTATATAGGGGAGAGGGTGGCTTATAGAACAAGAAACCCTAACGGCATCTTTGACTGGACAAACTACTTTACAAAGCTACTTTAATCGTAGATGACGCCGGGGTCCTCTTTAATCAGGGCTGCTGATGTCCTCCGGCTTCTTTTAGCGTCATCCCTCTCTTTGGCGCCAGGGCTCTGATTAAAGCCACTTTGCTTAGCTCATCCTTGTATTCTTGCTCTGAAGAGAATCTTTGACCAGTCCCGCTGACAGGCCCTTCTTTCCGGTAACTTCTTTACCGGGTTCCGGCATACCCCTTTGGGGATGCCGGCTTAGCTTCACTTAGCCCAAACTCCTACCTTTGTTTCCGGTAAGAACATTAAACCGGTATCTCGATGGATCAAACCATCCGGTTTGGCATGCCTTTGGCATACCGGGGGTTATCCCCCCAACATTAGTCCCCGAAGCTGGTATAGCCTGGAGGATTTTATCCCACAGACTATGCCAGGTTTTCATGTTTTTAGGATACCGGTTTAATCTCTCAGGCCTTGAGCTTGGTTCCGGCACCTTTACCCTTGTTCGTTTTCCTCTCTTCGCAAGGCACGTTCCGGCATCTCTTTTCTCCGGTATCATTCGCATTTATTCCTTCCTCGGCGAAGTCGAGAATATTTTGGGCCCCGCGCCTGTCAGTGACATGCGCACTGTTAACTGTCGCGCCAGTGTCAGTTGTCACTTCGCTTCGACTCCCGCGCGCCCATTTAATGCACCATTGCGGATCCCACTAGCCGTTTTGGATCCCGTGTGTGCCTCCGTGTGGCCTCCCCTTTTTTCGCGTGTACCTCCTTGCCACGTGGTGGGCTGTGGTGCGAACCGTCGCGGGCCGCGAGGTGAACCGCCGCGGCCCAGCGGTTTTCGGCCCACCTCCTCTCTCCTTTATAAGCACAACTGCACCTTCTTCTTCCTCTTCTTCGCATTCCTCATCCTTTGCGCACAGTGCTCCTCGCCTTTGTGCTTCCGCCGCTCTTCGTCCGCCGTCGCTTGCTCAAGCTCCGGCGCCCGGCGAACTCACGCCCTGCTTCCGCCGGACCTCGCTGTGCGGGAATCTTCAGCAGCACCTTCACCGCGCCCGCTGCATTCTCGCCTCTTCGCGAGCTTCTCCGCCTCGCCGTCGACGGTGCTCGTCGGCGACCGCAGGTCTGCTCCACCACCGGCGAACACCTTCCTCAGCGACTGCGCCGCTCCAGGTGGGTACCAATCTTACTTTGCTTGCCATCTGCTTGCTTTTCAGATCTTGGGTCTACGGTGTTCTTATTTCCTCTTTTTCTTTGGTTTTCTTCTTACTCGTAGATCTTCACGCGGGGTTCAAGTGTGGGATTTCTGTTTTTTCGCCTACCCCTCCAATGTCTGACGAGGAATCTTCCTCCGCATCTTCTTCTTCTTTTTCCGTTAAGCGTCGTAAACAATCTCCCGGCGAATCCACGGCTTCAGATCCGATGGACACCGATTCCGGCAACCAGCAGGAATCCGGTAGCCGCCAAGAGTCCGGTGGCCATCTAGAATCCGGTAGCTTTAGCCAAGCTTCCGGTAGCCAAGAAGCGAGTAGCTCTGGCCAAGCCTCTAGTAGCTCTAGCCAAGCTTCCGGTAGCCAAGAAGCGAGTAGCTCTGGCCAAGCCTCTAGTAGCTCTAGCCAATCTTCCGGCGCAGAGCCTTCCCCAATCACTCGCGGAGCCTGGATGGGCTCCAATGTCACTGAGTACGAAATCGACTGGTTATACCGGTCTCGAAGGATTCCGGAAGGAGTCACTTGCCGGATTCCTGGTGACGAAATCGAACCGGACCCCGAGCCCGGTGAACATGTTGTTTTTCTCGCTCACTTCGAGCGCGGCTTCGGCCTTCCTGCCTCCCCTTTTTTCCGGGAGTTTTTAGATTTTTATAAACTCCAACCTCACCACCTTCCTGGCAACGCCATCTTCTACCTTTCTTGCTATGCCACCTTCATGGAGGCCTACATCGGCATTCGTCCCACTCGTGAGACGTTTGCCCGCTTCTTTTGTTTGCGGATAAACTCCGTCCAGGGCAAGGAAATCCCTAAGCCCAAACCACCTGTGGAGTGCGGATCTTGCATCATTGGCTCCCGCCAAGGGAGCACTTTCCTTAAGTTTGCCGGCCTCGAGTCCTGCCGCGCCTGGCAAGGAACCTTTTTCTATGTGAAGAACAACGGCCGCGCCAATCTTATCGATCTTCCTCCATTCCAAGCGGGGCCTCCTAGCAGAACCAATTGGAGCTACAACCCGAAGACGGATCACGCCGAAACCAACCGGGTAGTACGCTTCTTGGCCTCTTTGAAGAAGGAGACCAACATCTGCTCTGATGATATCATCCGCACCTTTATTTCACGTCGGGTGCTTCCTCTGAAGCGCCGTGCGCATAGGATGAGCGAGATGTATGGCCCTGGCGATCCTACCAAGATCACAGGCCGTCCCCTTAGCAAGAAGGATGTTGTTCGCAAGGCTAAGCAGATTTGCCAAACTGCTATGCCATTTGACTGGGAATGGGGCCTCCTTCCCCTCAGCACTACTAACCCTCCGACCCAAGAAGTAAGAGATTACGCAATTGGGGTTATTTTTGCCGGTAACTTTCTGCTCTTGTTAACCCTCTTTTTTCATGTTTCAGGCCAAGGACCGCTTCCCCCTCATCGAAGCAGAGCGGCGAGGAACCTGCCGGAAGCGCGCCCTCGATTCCTTCGACCCAGATCCCTACATCTTTTGGAAGGATCTGAAGATGGGCAAGACTCCGGCTGCACGCCTTGGCCGGTCTCCACCGGAGCCAACCGGGTCCTCCGATGACCTGACCACGCTTGAGGTATTTTCTTTTCCGGTCTCTTTTACTTTTCCGCTATTGCTTTCCTGCGAATTGCCTCTTAGCCATATTCATCTCATAGATCCACGAGCGCGTGCCGCCCCTGCGCGCCGAGGTCGGCTCTGAGTTTGTGGACAAACTCATGGCCCAGGGCCAAAAGAACAAGCAGCCGGCATCTAATGCCGGTTCCAGCCAGGCCCCTCCCTCCAAGCGCTTCCGGACTGAGCCCGTGGGGGAGAAGGAAGTGGGCGTGCGCCGCTACGGGCGCAAGGCGATGCCAACTGCTTCTGGGTAAGTTTTTTATTTTCTTGCTTGCCTCTTTTTGCCAAGTTCTTTTTCCGGTTGCTTTTTTCCAACCATCTTTCTTTCTTTTTCTCAGCCCTGCGCTCAAGCTTGGCCCAAGGCCATCGGGCTCTGAAGGTTCCGCAAGGACCTCAACCCCTCCTCCTCACTCAGGCTCGGCACCATCTGGTGCCGGCAACACCTCTGCCTCCCTTTCGGGGGGCACAACAAATTCGGGGCGTGCGGCCCCTTCATCATCAGATCACCGCACAGAGGAGGATCTTTCCTTTCTCCCAGATAACCAAGACACCGGCGCCAGCAACATTGGCGCCGAAGAAGAAGAAGCTGCCGGGCGGGCGGAGCCTCCGGCTCCTCCCGTCCTTGAAAAGACGACAACTTCCGCGCCGGAATCTTCCGCGCCGGAAGGCTCCAAATCGGGTGACGCGCCTAGCGCTCCCCCTTCTCCACGAACCATCCTCATGCCACCGCCAGACGCTCCTCGCGCCAAGCCCTCCCGGGCTGCTCCAACTGCGCCGCCGCCCAAGACCTCCAAGCTGATCAAGGGGAAGGCGACGGCCTCCAGCGCCCCTTCCGGCGGCCAGCAGCCCCTGGTGCTGCACGTCGCCAAGGCCGCCAAGGATACCGCCACGAAGGCCACCGGCCTCCTTGGCCGTATTACTGAATTCCAGCGCCAAGGCCGGGACTTGGGGCATCTTCTGCCCTACGCCCAAAAGTGGAACGCCGCGGACATGACTCCGGCGACCCGCGGCCTGGGCAAGGATAGGCTACCGGCACCTGACCCTGTCGGGGACCGGTCTTCCGAGGAGCACTTCATGCGGCTTCGCAGCGCCGTGAAGGAGCTCGACAGCGCGTGGTACGATTCCACGAACAACTTGATGGTATGTTCTGCTAACTTTCTTCAATCTTTACCGGTTTCCTTGCTTCCGGCTTGCTCTATCTTTTCTTTAGTTCATGCCGGTTTCTCTCTTGTCTATCTTCCCAGTCCCCGAGTTTTGTGGTGAGAGCGCAGCTCTTAGCGCAAAACTTAACTTAAAAACTTAGCGTGAAACCGCCTTTGCCCGATCCCGAGTTTCTGGTCAAACTCCTTCTTCTTAGCGCACAACTTATCTCAGAAACGCGCAAAACCGGCATCGCCGATCCCCCGAGTTTCCGGGTTAAGAACTTTGTTCTTAGCGCAAAACTTATCTTAGAAACGCGCAAAACCGGCACTCGCTACCCCCGAGTTTCGGGTTGAGAACTTTGTTCTCAGCGCAAAACTTAACTCATTTCTTTTTCTTGAACAGCTCACGGCTGACGCTCGGAAGGCCCTCTTTGAGGAGCTTCTATGGGAGCATCGGGAGCTCGCTGAGGCACACGATAAGTGCCAAGGTAAGTTTTTGTTCTACCGGCATCTTTCTTACCGGAAACCTTTTTTCCTTCTAACATTTATAATTTCTGTTTAACAGTGATCCCGGAAGCTTCCATCGACGCTCTCAAGGAGCAGCTCGCCGCCGCCTGATACGTCTCCAACGTATCGATAATTTCTTATGTTCCATGCCACATTATTGATGTTATCTACATGTTTTATGCACACTTTATGTCATATTCGTGCATTTTCTGGAACTAACCTATTAACAAGATGCCGAAGTGCCAGTTCCTGTTTTCTGCTGTTTTTGGTTTCAGAAATCCTAGTAACGAAATATTCTCGGAATCGGACGAAATCAACGCCCAAGTTCCTATTTTCACCGGAAGCATCCAGAACACCCGGGAAGGACCAGAGGGGGCACTGGGCCCCTGCACCATAGGCCGGTGCGGCCCAGGCCCTGGCCGCGCCGCCCTATGGTGTCGTCGCCCCTTCGACCCTCCTGCGCCGCCTCTTCGCCTATTTAAAGCCCCTGGATCGAAAACCCTGAGACGTTCGACGAAACCCACAGAAACCTTCCAGAGCCGCCGCCATCGCGAAGCCAAGATCTGGGGGACAGGAGTCTCTGTTCCGGCACGCCGCCGGAGCGGGGAAGTGCCCCCGGAAGGCTTCTCCATCGACACCGCTGCCATCTCCACCGCCATCTTCATCACCACTGCTGCTCCCATGAGGAGGGAGTAGTTCTCCATCGAGGCTCGGGGCTGTACCGGTAGCTATGTGGTTCATCTCTCTCCCATGTACCTCAATACAATGATCTCATGAGCTGCTTTACATGATTGAGATTGTGTTATCACCAGATTTTGGCCAAATCAGGAGGTGGGCCGTAAGGGAGATGGGCTTGGAAGATTACACGTGGAAGATCTCTGAAGCGGCCTTGCACGAAGAATTTGGGCTAGATTGCCCGTGTATCTTTAATTATAGTAGATTGCATCGTAGATTAAAAGTTAGAGTTTGTCTCGTGCACGGTGGGATTATTCCCACGTTAGAAAGTCCCCTGGACTATAAATATGTATCTAGGGTTTATGAAATAAACAACAACCAACGTTCAACCAAACAAATCAATCTCGGCGCATCGCCAACTCCTTCGTCTCGAGGGTTTCTACCGGTAAGCAACATGCTGCCTAGATCGCATCTTGCGATCTAGGCAGCACAAGCTTTATGTTGTTCATGCGTTGCTCGTACTGAAGCCTTTTTGATGGCGAGCAACGTAGTTATCATAGATGTGTTAGGGTTAGCATAGTTCTTCGCGTAATATGCTATCGTAGTGCAACCCTTGCATATCTAGCCGCCCTTACACCTATCTTAGGTGTAGGGGCGGCACCCCGCTTGATCATTATTTAGTAGATCCGATCCGTTACGGTTGCTCCTTGTTCATCAAGGATTAGTTTAATATCTGCAATAGTTAGGCCTTACAAAGGGTTGGAGGATCCAGCGGCACGTAGGGTGTCGTTTGCTAGTCCAAGACAGGATGTTCCGGGGATCAACCTCGTGTTGGTTTTTAGGCCCTATCTAGGATCGGCTTACGATCACCGTGCGTGGCCGCGAGGCCCAATCGGGAGTAGGATGATCCGATTATGCGGTGAAAACCCTAAATCGTCATAGATCTCATTAGCTTTATCTTGATCAAGCAGGACCACCATATATTCGTGCACCTCGTACGAATCATGGGTGGATCGGCTCCTTGAGCCGATTCACAGGATAACCTGAGAGCCGATCGAGGCTCGTATTTAATGTTTACGTGTATGCCATGCAGGAAACTAAGCGAGGCATCTCCATCACCTTCCTGACCAGGTATAGGTCAGGTGGCACGCCCTTGCATCAGCATCGGACGTGTGTACCAGAGGCTTTGCGGGCCGTCGCTCGGAGGGACCTCGGCCAGCCGCAGCCCTAGGTTGTTCCCGGCTCTACGGTGTTGCCCGTCGCTGCCCGCCGGTGGGTTTTGACAGCAACAGATTCATATGAGTTTGTATCACAATTTATCTATGTGCTACTCTAGCAAAGTTATTAAAGTAGTTCTATTCCTCCTGCACGTGTGTAAAGGTGACAGTGTGTGCACCGTGTTAGTACTTGGTTTATGCTATGATCATGATCTCTTGTAGATTGCGAAGTTAACTATTGCTATGATAATATTGATGTGATCTATTCCTCCTACATATGCATGAAGGTGACAGTGTGCATGCTATGTTAGTACTTGGTTTAGTCTATTGATCTATCTTACACTATAAGGTTACTTAAACATGAGCATTATTGTGGAGCTTGTTAACTCCGGCATTGAGGGTTCGTGTAATCCTACGCAATGTGTTCATCATCCAACAAAAGTGTAGAGTATGCATTTATCTATTCTGTTATGTGATCAATGTTGAGAGTGTCCACTAGTGAAAGTGTAATCCCTAGTCCTTGTTCCTAAATACTGCTATCGCTGCTTGTTTCTTGTTTTTTGCGTTACATTACTGCTGCAATACTACCACCATCAACTACACGCCAGCAAGCTATTTTCTGGCACCGTTGCTACTGCTACTATATATTCATACCACCTGTATTTCACTATCTCTTCGCCGAACTAGTGCACCTATTAGGTGTGTTGGGGACACAAGAGACTTCTTGCTTTGTGGTTGCAGGGTTGCATGAGAGGGATATCTTTGACCTCTTCCTCCCTGAGTTCGATAAACCTTGGGTGATCCACTTAAGGGAAAACTTGCTGCTGTTCTACAAACCTCTGCTCTTGGAGGCCCAACACTGTCTACAGGAAAGGAGGGGGAACGTAGACATCAAGCTATTTTCTGGCGCCGTTGCCGGGGACCAGAAAGCTACACAACAGGAATTTCCTCCCTCGTCAACCACGCGCCAGTCCTGGACAGCATCAAGTATTTTCTGGCGCCGTTGCCGGGGAGGAAAGGTAAAAGGTACTCACACTCCGGACCTCGGCTACTAAGCTATTTCCCGGCGCTGTAAGTACTCAAAGCTATTTCCTTTAGATCCTGCAATTACATCTTTTTGTTTCTTGTTTACACTAGTTTGGCATAATGGACAACAATGAGCTTTTTATTCTATTTCCTGAGTTAAGACATGGATGGTTTGATCCAAAAATTAAAAAACCCATGGAACATGTTAGCATGAATACTTTGAATACCATTGTTGCTAATAATATGGAAAATTCTAAGCTTGGGGAAGCTGGTTTTCATGATCTTTTTAGTCCCCCAAGCATTGAGGAGAAAATTTTCTTTGATGATACTTTGCCTCCTATTTATGATGATTATAATGATAGTGGTCTTTTGGTGCCACCTACTATGGAGAGTAAATTTTGTTGTGATTATACTATGCCTCCTACACTTGATGAGAATAATAATGATAGCTACTTTGTTGAATTTGCTCCCACTACAACTAATAAAATTGACTATGCTTATGTGGAGAGTAATAATTTTATGCATGAGACTCATGATAAGAATGCTTTATGTGATAGTTATATTGTTGAGTTTGCTCATGATGCCACTGGATATTATTATGAGAGAGGAAAATATGGTTGTAGAAATTTTCGTGTAACTAAAACACCTCTCTATGTGCTGAAATTTTTGAAGCTATGCTTGTTTTATCTTCCTATGCTTGTTACTTTGCTCTTCATGAACTTGTTTATTTACAAGATTCCTATGCATAGGAAGCATGTTAGACTTAAATGTGTTTTGAATTTGCCTCTTGATGCTCTCTTTTGCTTCAAATACAATTTCTTGCGAGTGCATCATTAAAACTGCTGAGCCCATCTTAATGGCTATAAAGAAAAGAACTTCTTGGGAGATAACCCATGTGTTATTTTGCTACAGCACTTTGTTTTATATTTGTGTCTTGGAAGTTGTTTACTACTGTAGCAACCTCTCCTTATCTTAGTTTTGTGTTTTGTTGTGCCAAGTAAAGTCTTTGATAGTAAAGTAAGTACTAGATTTGGATTACTGCGCAGTTCCAGATTTCTTTGCTGTCACGAATCTGGGTCCACCTCCCTGTAGGTAGCTCAGAAAATTAAGCCAATTTACGTGCATGATCCTCAGATATGTACGCAACTTTCATTCAATTTGAGCATTTTCATTTGAGCAAGTCTGGTGCCATTTTAAAATTCGTCAATACGAACTGTTCTGTTTTGACAGATTCTGCCTTTTATTTCGCGTTGCCTCTTTTGCTATGTTGGATGAATTTCTTTGATCCATTAATGTCCAGTAGCATTATGCAATGTCCAGAAGTGTTAAGAATGATTGTGTCACCTCTGAATATGTTAATTTTTATTGTGCACTAACCCTCTAATGAGTTGTTTCGAGTTTGGTGTGGAGGAAGTTTTCAAGGATCAAGAGAGGAGTATGATGCAACATGATCAAGGAGAGTGAAAGCTCTAAGCTTGGGGATGCCCCGGTGGTTCACCCCTGCATATTCTAAGAAGACTCAAGCGTCTAAGCTTGGGGATGCCCAAGGCATCCCCTTCTTCATCGACAACATTATCAGGTTCCTCCCCTGAAACTATATTTTTATTCCATCACATCTTATGTGCTTTGCTTGGAGCGTCGGTATGTTTTTGTTTTTGTTTTGTTTGAATAAATTGGATTACATCATGCTTGTGTGGGAGAGAGACACGCTCCGCTGGTTCGTATGAACACATGTGTTCTTAGCTCATAATATTCATGGCGAAGTTTCCTCTTTGTTAAATTGTTATATGGTTGGAATTGGAAAATGCTACATGTAGTAATTGCTATAATGTCTTGGGTAATGTGATACTTGGCAATTGTTGTGCTCATGTTTAAGCTCTTGCATCATATACTTTGCACCTATTAGTGAAGAAATACATAGAGCATGCTAAAATTTGGTTTGCATAATTGGTCTCTCTAAGGTCTAGATAATTTCTAGTAAGGTGTTCGAACAACAAGGAAGACGATGTATAGTCTTATAATGCTTGTAATATGTCTTTTATGTGAGTTTTGCTGCATCGGTTCATCCTTGTGTTTGTTTCAAATAACCTTGCTAGCCTAAACCTTGTATCGAGAGGGAATACTTCTCATGCATCCAAAATACTTGAGCCAACCACTATGCCATTTGTGTCCACCATACCTACCTACTACATGGTATTTCTCCGCCATTCCAAAGTAAATTGCTTGAGTGCTACCTTTAAACAATTCAAAATTTATCACCTCTGATTTGTGTCAATGTTTTATAGCTCATGAGGAAGTATGTGGTGTTTATCTTTCAATCTTGTTGGACAACTTTCACCAATGGACTAGTGGCTTCATCCGCTTATCCAATAATTTTGCAAAAAGAGCTGGCAATGGGATTCCCAGTCCCAAATTAATTAACAAAAATAGACACTCCTCCATGGTATGTGATTGTTGGACGGCACCCGAAGGATTCGGTTAGCCATGGCTTGTGTAAGCAAAGGTTGGGAGGAGTGTCATCATAATAAAACTAAAATAAAAACGCACTCCTTCATGGTATGAGATTGTTGGCAGGCACCCGAGGATTCGGTTAGCCATGGTTTGTGAAAGAAAGGTTGGAAGGAGTGCCACCCAAAATAAAATAAAATGGGAGCCGCTCTTTGAAGGTTTGCCTGGCAAGGGGGTTAGAGTACCCGCTACCATTCGTTGACAACAACATACACCTCTCAAAACTTTATTTTTATGCTCTCTTTATGTTTTCAAAATCAAAGCTCTAGCACAAATATAGCAATCGATGCTTTTCCTCTATGGAGGACCATTCTTTTACTTTCAATGTTGAGTCAGTTCACCCTATTTCTCTCCATCTCAAGAAGCAAACACTTGTGTGAACTGTGCATTGATTCCTACATATTTGCATATTGCATTTGTTATATTGCTTTGCATTGACAATTATCCATGAGATATACATGTTATAAGTTGAAAGCAACCGCTGAAACTTAATCTTCCTATGTGTTGTTTCAATGCCTTTACTTTGAATTATTGCTTTATGAGTTAACTCTTATGCAAGACTCATTGATGCTTGTCTTGAAGTGCTATTCATGAAAAGTCTTTGCTATATGATTCACTTGTTTACTCATGTCATATACATTGTTTTGATCGCTGCAATCACTACATATGCTTTACAACTAGTATGATCAAGGTTATGATGGCATGTCACTCCAGAAATTATCTGTGTTATCGTTTTACCTGCTCGGGACGAGCAGAACTAAGCTTGGGGATGCTGATACGTCTCCAACGTATCGATAATTTCTTATGTTCCATACCACATTATTGATGTTATCTACATGTTTTATGCACACTTTATGTCATATTCGTGCATTTTCTGGAACTAACCTATTAACAAGATGCCGAAGTGCCAGTTCCTGTTTTCTGCTGTTTTTGGTTTCAAAAATCCTAGTAACGAAATATTCTCGGAATCGGACGAAATCAACGCCCAAGTTCCTATTTTCACCGGAAGCATCCAGAACACCCGGGAAGGACCAGAGGGGGCACGGGCCCCCAGACCATAGGCCGGCGCGGCCCAGGCCCTGGCCGCGCCGCCCTATGGTGTCGTCGCCCCTTCGACCCTCCTGCGCCGCCTCTTCGCCTATTTAAAGCCCCTGGATCGAAAACCCTGAGACATTCGACGAAACCCACAGAAACCTTCCAGAGCCGCCGCCATCGCGAAGCCAAGATCTGGGGGATAGGAGTCTCTGTTCCGGCACGCCGCCGGAGCGGGGAAGTGCCCCTGGAAGGCTTCTCCATCGACACCGCTGCCATCTCCACCGCCATCTTCATCACCACTGCTGCTCCCATGAGGAGGGAGTAGTTCTCCATCGAGGCTCGGGGCTGTACCGGTAGCTATGTGGTTCATCTCTCTCCCATGTACCTCAATACAATGATCTCATGAGCTGCTTTACATGATTGAGATTCATATGAGTTTGTATCACAATTTATCTATGTGCTACTCTAGCAAAGTTATTAAAGTAGTTCTATTCCTCCTGCACGTGTGTAAAGGTGACAGTGTGTGCACCGTGTTAGTACTTGGTTTATGCTATGATCATGATCTCTTGTAGATTGCGAAGTTAACTATTGCTATGATAATATTGATGTGATCTATTCCTCCTACATATGCATGAAGGTGACAGTGTGCATGCTATGTTAGTACTTGGTTTAGTCTATTGATCTATCTTACACTATAAGGTTACTTAAACATGAGCATTATTGTGGAGCTTGTTAACTCCGGCATTGAGGGTTCGTGTAATCCTACGCAATGTGTTCATCATCCAACAAAAGTGTAGAGTATGCATTTATCTATTCTGTTATGTGATCAATGTTGAGAGTGTCCACTAGTGAAAGTGTAATCCCTAGGCCTTGTTCCTAAATACTGCTATCGCTGCTTGTTTACTGTTTTACTGCGTTACTACTGCTGCAATACTACCACCATCAACTACACGCCAGCAAGCTATTTTCTGGCACCGTTGCTACTGCTACTATATATTCATACCACTTGTATTTCACTATCTCTTCGCCGAACTAGTGCACCTATTAGGTGTGTTGGGGACACAAGAGACTTCTTGCTTTGTGGTTGCAGGGTTGCATGAGAGGGATATCTTTGACCTCTTCCTCCCTGAGTTCGATAAACCTTGGGTGATCCACTTAAGGGAAAACTTGCTGCTGTTCTACAAACCTCTGCTCTTGGAGGCCCAACACTGTCTACAGGAAAGGAGGGGGAACGTAGACATCAAGCTATTTTCTGGCGCCGTTGTCGGGACCGTAAAGCTACACAACAGAATTTCCTCCCTCGTCAACCACGCGCCACCCCGGACAGCATCAAGTATTTTCTGGCGCCGTTGCTGGGGAGGAAAGGTAAAAGGTACTCACACTCCGGACCTCGGCTACTAAGCTATTTCCCGGCGCTGTAAGTACTCAAAGCTATTTCCTTTAGATCCTGCAATTACATCTTTTTGTTTCTTGTTTACACTAGTTTGGCATAATGGACAACAATGAGCTTTTTATTCTATTTCCTGAGTTAAGACATGGATGGTTTGATCCAAAAATTAAAAAACCCATGGAACATGTTAGCATGAATACTTTGAATACCATTGTTGCTAATAATATGGAAAATTCTAAGCTTGGGGAAGCTGGTTTTCATGATCTTTTTAGTCCCCCAAGCATTGAGGAGAAAATTTTCTTTGATGATACTTTGCCTCCTATTTATGATGATTATAATGATAGTGGTCTTTTGGTGCCACCTACTATGGAGAGTAAATTTTGTTGTGATTATACTATGCCTCCTACACTTGATGAGAATAATAATGATAGCTACTTTGTTAAATTTGCTCCCACTACAACTAATAAAATTGACTATGCTTATGTGGAGAGTAATAATTTTATGCATGAGACTCATGATAAGAATGCTTTATGTGATAGTTATATTGTTGAGTTTGCTCATGATGCCACTGGATATTATTATGAGAGAGGAAAATATGGTTGTAGAAATTTTCGTGTAACTAAAACACCTCTCTATGTGCTGAAATTTTTGAAGCTATGCTTGTTTTATCTTCCTATGCTTGTTACTTTGCTCTTCATGAACTTGTTTATTTACAAGATTCCTATGCATAGGAAGCATGTTAGACTTAAATGTGTTTTGAATTTGCCTCTTGATGCTCTCTTTTGCTTCAAATACAATTTCTTGCGAGTGCATCATTAAAACTGCTGAGCCCATCTTAATGGCTATAAAGAAAAGAACTTCTTGGGAGATAACCCATGTGTTATTTTGCTACAGAACTTTGTTTTATATTTGTGTCTTGGAAGTTGTTTACTACTGTAGCAACCTCTCCTTATCTTAGTTTTGTGTTTTGTTGTGCCAAGTAAAGTCTTTGATAGTAAAGTAAGTACTAGATTTGGATTACTGCACAGTTCCAGATTTCTTTGCTGTCACGAATCTGGGTCCACCTCCCTGTAGGTAGCTCAGAAAATTAAGCCAATTTACGTGCATGATCCTCAGATATGTACGCAACTTTCATTCAATTTGAGCATTTTCATTTGAGCAAGTCTGGTGCCATTTTAAAATTCGTCAATACGAACTGTTCTGTTTTGACAGATTCTGCCTTTTATTTCGCGTTGCCTCTTTTGCTATGTTGGATGAATTTCTTTGATCCATTAATGTCCAGTAGCATTATGCAATGTCCAGAAGTGTTAAGAATGATTGTGTCACCTCTGAATATGTTAATTTTTATTGTGCACTAACCCTCTAATGAGTTGTTTCGAGTTTGGTGTGGAGGAAGTTTTCAAGGATCAAGAGAGGAGTATGATGCAACATGACCAAGGAGAGTGAAAGCTCTAAGCTTGGGGATGCCCCCGTGGTTCACCCCTGCATATTCTAAGAAGACTCAAGCGTCTAAGCTTGGGGATGCCCAAGGCATCCCCTTCTTCATCGACAACATTATCAGGTTCCTCCCCTGAAACTATATTTTTATTCCATCACATCTTATGTGCTTTGCTTGGAGCGTCGGTTTGTTTTTGTTTTTGTTTTGTTTGAATAAATTGGATTACATCATGCTTGTGTGGGAGAGAGACACGCTCCGCTGGTTCGTATGAACACATGTGTTCTTAGCTCATAATATTCATGGCGAAGTTTCCTCTTCGTTAAATTGTTATATGGTTGGAATTGGAAAATGCTACATGTAGTAATTGCTATAATGTCTTGGGTAATGTGATACTTGGCAATTGTTGTGCTCATGTTTAAGCTCTTGCATCATATACTTTGCACCTATTAGTGAAGAAATACATAGAGCATGCTAAAATTTGGTTTGCATAATTGGTCTCTCTAAGGTCTAGATAATTTCTAGTAAGGTGTTTGAACAACAAGGAAGACGATGTATAGTCTTATAATGCTTGTAATATGTCTTTTATGTGAGTTTTGCTGCATCGGTTCATCCTAGTGTTTGTTTCAAATAACCTTGCTAGCCTAAACCTTGTATCGAGAGGGAATACTTCTCATGCATCCAAAATACTTGAGCCAACCACTATGCCATTTGTGTCCACCATACCTACCTACTACATGGTATTTCTCCGCCATTCCAAAGTAAATTGCTTGAGTGCTACCTTTAAACAATTCAAAATTTATCACCTCTGATTTGTGTCAATGTTTTATAGCTCATGAGGAAGTATGTGGTGTTTATCTTTCAATCTTGTTGGGCAACTTTCACCAATGGACTAGTGGCTTCATCCGCTTATCCAATAATTTTGCAAAAAGAGCTGGCAATGGGATTCCCAGTCCCAAATTAATTAACAAAAATAGACACTCCTCCATGGTATGTGATTGTTGGACGGCACCCGAAGTATTCGGTTAGCCATGGCTTGTGTAAGCAAAGGTTGGGAGGAGTGTCATCATAATAAAACTAAAATAAAAAGGCACTCCTTCATGGTATGAGATTGTTGGCAGGCACTCGAGGATTCGGTTAGCCATGGTTTGTGAAAGAAAGGTTGGAAGGAGTGCCACCCAAAATAAAATAAAATGGGAGCCGCTCTTTGAAGGTTTGCCTGGCAAGGGGGTTAGAGTACCCGCTACCATTCGTTGACAACAACATACACCTCTCAAAACTTTATTTTTATGCTCTCTTTATGTTTTCAAAATCAAAGCTCTAGCACAAATACAGCAATCGATGCTTTTCCTCTATGGAGGACCATTCTTTTACTTTCAATGTTGAGTCAGTTCACCCTATTTCTCTCCATCTCAAGAAGCAAACACTTGTGTGAACTGTGCATTGATTCCTACATATTTGCATATTGCATTTGTTATATTGCTTTGCATTGACAATTATCCATGAGATATACATGTTATAAGTTGAAAGCAACCGCTGAAACTTAATCTTCCTATGTGTTGTTTCAATGCCTTTACTTTGAATTATTGCTTTATGAGTTAACTCTTATGCAAGACTCATTGATGCTTGTCTTGAAGTGCTATTCATGAAAAGTCTTTGCTATATGATTCACTTGTTTACTCATGTCATATACATTGTTTTGATCGCTGCATTCACTACATATGCTTTACAACTAGTATGATCAAGGTTATGATGGCATGTCACTCCAGAAATTATCTGTGTTATCGTTTTACCTGCTCGGGACGAGCAGAACTAAGCTTGGGGATGCTGATACGTCTCCAACGTATCGATAATTTCTTATGTTCCATGCCACATTATTGATGTTATCTACATGTTTTATGCACACTTTATGTCATATTCGTGCATTTTCTGGAACTAACCTATTAACAAGATGCCGAAGTGCCAGTTCCTGTTTTCTGCTGTTTTTGGTTTCAGAAATCCTAGTAACGAAATATTCTCGGAATCGGACGAAATCAACGCCCAAGTTCCTATTTTCACCGGAAGCATCCAGAACACCCGGGAAGGACCAGAGGGGGGGCACTGGGCCCCCAGACCATAGGCCGGCGCGGCCCAGGCCCTGGCCGCGCCGCCCTATGGTGTCGTCGCCCCTTCGACCCTCCTGCGCCGCCTCTTCGCCTATTTAAAGCCCCTGGATCGAAAACCCTGAGACGTTCGACGAAACCCACAGAAACCTTCCAGAGCCGCCGCCATCGCGAAGCCAAGATCTGGGGGACAGGAGTCTCTATTCCGGCATGCCGCCGGAGCGGGGAAGTGCCCCCGGAAGGCTTCTCCATCGACACCGCTGCCATCTCCACCGCCATCTTCATCACCGCTGCTGCTCCCATGAGGAGGGAGTAGTTCTCCATCGAGGCTCGGGGCTGTACCGGTAGCTATGTGGTTCATCTCTCTCCCATGTACCTCAATACAATGATCTCATGAGCTGCTTTACATGATTGAGATTCATATGAGTTTGTATCACAATTTATCTATGTGCTACTCTAGCAAAGTTATTAAAGTAGTTCTATTCCTCCTGCACGTGTGTAAAGGTGACAGTGTGTGCACCGTGTTAGTACTTGGTTTATGCTATGATCATGATCTCTTGTAGATTGCGAAGTTAACTATTGCTATGATAATATTGATGTGATCTATTCCTCCTACATATGCATGAAGGTGACAGTGTGCATGCTATGTTAGTACTTGGTTTAGTCTATTGATCTATCTTACACTATAAGGTTACTTAAACATGAGCATTATTGTGGAGCTTGTTAACTCCGGCATTGAGGGTTCGTGTAATCCTACGCAATGTGTTCATCATCCAACAAAAGTGTAGAGTATGCATTTATCTATTCTGTTATGTGATCAATGTTGAGAGTGTCCACTAGTGAAAGTGTAATCCCTAGGCCTTGTTCCTAAATACTGCTATCACTGCTTGTTTATCGTTTTTTCTTGCGTTACTACTGCTGCAATACTACCACCATCAACTACACGCCAGCAAGCTATTTTCTGGCACCGTTGCTACTGCTACTATATATTCATACCACCTGTATTTCACTATCTCTTCGCCGAACTAGTGCACCTATTAGGTGTGTTGGGGACACAAGAGACTTCTTGCTTTGTGGTTGCAGGGTTGCATGAGAGGGATATCTTTGACCTCTTCCTCCCTGAGTTCGATAAACCTTGGGTGATCCACTTAAGGGAAAACTTGCTGCTGTTCTACAAACCTCTGCTCTTGGAGGCCCAACACTGTCTACAGGAAAGGAGGGGGAACGTAGACATCAAGCTATTTTCTGGCGCCGTTGCCGGGGACCAGAAAGCTACACAACAGGAATTTCCTCCCTCGTCAACCATGCGCCAGTCCTGGACAGCATCACCGCCCAACGTATGATTTTCTCCTTTCTCCTGTTAACTTGGTTTCCTTTTCATCTTTACTAGCATAATCTTGTTTACACCTTCTTTTCCGGGTTGCAGGGGAGAAGGACCAGCTCATCCGGCAGCATCAGGAGGAGCTGAGCGCCCACAAGACCAGCTACCAGGAGCTCAAGTCCCAGCTCATTCAACTGGGGCTTGATCATGCCAAGGCCCTCAAAGCCGCTGAAGCTGACGCAGCGGCTAAGATGGACGAGGCTCTGGAGGACGCCAGCAATGCCACCGTGGTACTGCGAGCTGAGCTGGAGGAGCTGGCCAAGGCCCGGAAGGGTGCTGAGGAGAAAGCTGCGCGGCTGGAGGAGGAGCACAGGGAGTGCAACCAGCTGATCCTGCAAACTGATACCCTTGCCTACCGTAAGTCCTTTTCTTTTACATACTTGATTACTGCATACTAGCCTTTTTTCTTCCGACCCCATCTTTCCTTCCGGATTCTTTTTCTTCCGGATTCTTTTCCTTAGCCTTTTTCTTCCTTCGCGCAGGCCTCTTTCCGGACTCACAGAAGTACGCTGTCAAGAAGGTTGACGCGCGCCGCACCGCCCAGGGCCAAGCGAATCTTACCGTGCCATGGACGCCCAACGACCATCTGGTCGCGCTTAACGCGCGGGTGTCTCATATGCGCGCCATAGATCGCAATCTATCTGACATTCCTGATGTAGCTACCCAGCTCTTCAGGACCCTGTGGCCTGGCGAGGAGGTGCCGGATACTTTCTCCCTCATCAGTGATCGTCTCAAGGGCGCCGGCAGGAGGATCCGCGAGTGGCAGTGCTCTGCTGCCCGCGCTGGAGCAGATTCTGCCCTCCGCGTCGCTTGCTCTTGGTACCCGGAGCTTAACTTGGATGCCCTCACCGGAGTGCGTGAAGGCGCGGAAACCGATGTGGACCCGATTCTCACCGCTAAGCGGCAGGATCGTGCGTACCACATTGCGGAGTACGCCGACATGCGCACCTTCATCCCTCCCCCTCCTGACGTCAAAGATTATCTTGATGAGGAGGAGGATGAAGCCGACGAGGAGCCTCTAGACGACGCTGGTGCTGGCGATGCTCCTCCGGAAGCCCCTGCTGCCTGATCACCTGCCTTAAGATTTACCTTGCCGTGCTGTTTGGCCAGCGTGCCTTAAAACAATGTTCTGTTAAATTCTGCCCCGGTATGCCGGGGCTTATGATGTAAAACTTTAAGTCTGCTTGTGGTTGTGGCACAACAGTTTATGCCGGTATGTTATACCGGTGTTAATTATCTTATGTTTGCCTTAGCATATTTGCTCTTGGTTTTGCTTTTATCCTGCACTGCAAAGATTTCCAAATTGTTTCCGCATCCAATTTAATGCACACTTGGTTCTTTTGCCTTAGCTCTGCCTGCCTTCTCTGGGCGTTCTTTGGCGTATGAGCACAAGGTTCTTTCACCAAATAAGCATTTTCTTGAACTTAGAAATAACTTCGAAATTTTGCAAAAAACCGGTTAAACCGGGGTTAGTTAAATTTTCCGGATTGTTCTTTCCTGGTCTCCCTCTCCGCAGTTCATGTGCTTATCCCCTACCAGTTTATCTTGCTTGCCATGAAGCCGGGTTGCGGACAGCAGCAGAATCAAAGACTCCGGTAGGATTTAGCACACTACTAAACCGGAAAGAAAAAACATTCAATAAGCAACCGGTAAACTGAAAAAATAAACAAGTTACATGCAACCTTATTGGGGTAGTCCCCGAGATTCATTCGAGGTTCCGACATCTTTTATTCATAGCATGT
The DNA here is from genome assembly GCF_019359855.2 of Lolium perenne. Classification (NCBI taxonomy): domain Eukaryota; kingdom Viridiplantae; phylum Streptophyta; class Magnoliopsida; order Poales; family Poaceae; genus Lolium; species Lolium perenne. The sequence continues at coordinate 384,025,305 of NC_067247.2, forward strand.
AAGGTACAAAAAAGGAACTTCTTACAGCACAACTTCAAGAGTAGAAAGGACGCAACAGAGCTACGTTCCATGGACGCTTGCTCTCCTCTCCGGACCTGTCCGCCTTTCCTTTTTTCCACTCCTGTGCATCGATCAAGTAGTACGCATCATTGTGAAGCACCTTGCTTACAATGAAGGGACCTTCCCATGGTGGCAAAAGCTTATGCCGGCCTTCAGTGCGCTGCACTAGGCGAAGCACAAGATCTCCTTCCCGGAAAACTCTCGGGTTAACCTTCCGGTTATGATAGCATCTTAGGTTTTGCTGGTAAATGGATGTTCTTGCCAAAGCCAGCTCTCTTGCTTCTTCTAGCAAGTCCACATCATCTTCTCTGGCCTCTTTGACCTCTTGCTCAGTATAGAGCTGTACCCTTGGTGAATCATGAATGATGTCAGTCGGTATGACCGCTTCTGCTCCATAAACCATGAAGAAAGGAGTGTATCCGGTAGACCGGTTTGGAGTTGTTCTTATACTCCACAGTACTGATGGTAGCTCATCGAGCCAACATCCCGGTGACTTTTCCACTGCATCAATGAGTCTACGTTTGATACCGGAAAGTACCAAAGCATTCATTCTTTCCACTTGGCCATTGCCTTGTGGGTGTGCCACTGAGCACAAATCCAACCGGATGTTGTTGTCCTCACAGAACCTTTTGAACTCACCTTGAGCAAAGTTGGTTCCATTGTCAGTGATGATGTTGTGCGGGTATCCATACCGCAAAATGACATCTTTTAAGAATTTCACCGCTGTGTGCCCATCACATTTTGCGATAGGTTTCACTTCTAGCCATTTGGTGAATTTATCCACCATAACCAAGATGTGAGTCATGCTGCTTCTTGCAGTTTTGAATGGGCCAACCATATCAAGGCACCAAACGGCAAACGGCCATGTTAATGGTATTGTCTTTAAACCGGATGCTGGGGTATGATTTTGCTTGGCGTACCTCTGGCACCCGTTGCATTTTCTTACCAAATCCTCAGCGTTCTCCAAAGCAGTGGGCCAATAAAACCCATGCCGGAATACTTTTGCTACTAGCGCCCTTGATGAGGCATGATGCCCACATTCTCCTTGGTGAATTTCCTCAAGCATTTCTTTCCCTTCTTTCGGTTCCACACATCTTTGAAGGACACCGGTAACGCTTCTCTTGTACACCTCACCATTGATGAATGTGTAAGCTTTGGACCTTCTTTGTATCCTCCTTGACTCATTTTCGTCAGCCGGCAAGGTGCCGTTGATCATGAATTCCTTAATAGGTTTAACCCATGACGGTATCTCTCGAACCAAAAACACCGGTGCATCTATCTCCATGCTATCTACCAGCATCACTTCTTCCGGTATGGGTACAGCAGTCCCCGAGCTTACCGGAGCAGTCCCCGAGCTTGCCGGAGCAGTCCCCGGGTTCCCTTCATCAATATCCATGGGTACCACATGTGATTCCGGTACAAAAATTGATTCCGATTCTGGACTTGGTTTGATCGATGGTACTCTCAAGTGAGCCAGAGCTATTCCGGGAGGAATTTCTTGCCTAGATGAGCCCAGCTTGGACAAAGCATCCGCGGCTTCATTTTCTGCGCGGGGCACATGGTGAAATTCACACCCTTCGAAAAATCCGGCAATCTTTTGCACGTGAAACCGGTATGATGCCATGTTGGCATCCTTTGCATCCCAATCCCCGGAACACTGCTGTACCACAAGATCTGAATCTCCATAGCAAATGATCCGGTGTGCACCGATTTCTTTTGCGACCTTAAGCCCATGGATCAAAGCTTCATATTCAGCGACATTATTCGATGCCCTGAAATGCACTTGCAAAACATACCGGAGGTGATCCCCTTTTGGCGAGGTAAGCACCACACCGGCACCTAGACCCTCTTTGAGTTTGGACCCATCAAAGTGCATTTTCCAGTATTCTATCCTCTGATCTGGCGGTTTGTATTGCATTTCCGCCCAATCGACGAGAAAGTCAGCCAAAGCCTGTGATTTTATGGCATCCCTTCTTTCGTATGCTGGTACATATGGTGATATCTGGATTGCCCATTTTGCAATCCTTCCACTGGCGTCCTTGTTGCACATGATATCGGAGATTGGTGCTTCACTCACCACCTTCATAGGATGCTCTTCAAAGTAGTGCTTGAGTTTTGTGGCGGCCATGTACACGCCATAAGTCATTTTTTGGAAGTGAGGATAGTTTTGTTTTGAGAAGGAGAGCACCTCGCTCAGGTAGTATACCGGCCTCTGGACGGTTTTTCCTTCCTCTTCTCTTTCAACTACAACCACTACACTCACAACTCGGTTTGTTGCCGCTATGTATAACAGCATAGGCTCTCTTTCTAAAGGTGAAGCCAGTATGGGTGCCGTGGCCAGCATTGTTTTTAGCTCTTTAAACGCTGCGTCTGCCTGAGGGGTCCAGATGAACGTGTCAGATTTTTTCATGAGAGCATAGAGTGGCAGAGCTTTTTCTCCCAACCTGCTTACGAACCGGCTTAGCGATGCCAAGCTTCCGGTAAACTTTTGCACATCTTTCAGCTCTCGAGGGACAGTCATTCTTTCTATTGCCCGGATTTTTACCGGATTGACCTCTATACCCCGGCTTGACACCAGGAAACCGAGCAACTTGCCGGCAGGGACACCAAAGGTGCATTTTGCCGGATTAAGTTTCATCCGGAACCGTCTTAGGTTGTCGAATGTTTGTCGGATGTCATCGATTAAGGTGTTCTTTACCTTAGTTTTTATCACAATGTCGTCCACATAGATTTGCACATTCTTTCCGATTTGATCAAACAAGCATTTTTGCATACAGCGCTGGTACGTTGCACCAGCGTTGCGCAAACCAAAAGGCATAGTAACATAGCAATAAGCCCCGTGCGGGGTAATGAACGCAGTTTTTATTTGATCTTCCTTTTTCAAGGGAATTTGATGGAAACCGGAATACGCATCCAGGAAGGACAACAACTCACACCCAGCAGTTGAATCAATCACTTGATCGATCCGTGGCAGAGGAAAAGGGTCTCTTGGGCAAGCCTTGTTTAGGTTGGTGTAGTCGATGCACATGCGCCACACCTTTGGAGCTTTTGCCTCCAAGTTCTCATCTTTTTTCTTTTCGACCATTACCGGATTGGCCAGCCACTCTATGTGCGTGACCTCCACAATGAATCCGGCAACGAGCAGTTTTGTCACCTCCTCTCCTATGATTTTCCTTCTATCTTCAGCGAACCGGCGCAAGGGCTGTCGCACCGGCTTGGCATCTTTCCGGACGTTTAAAGAGTGCTCAGCCAGCTCCCTCGGAACACCCACCAAGTCATCAGTTGACCAGGCAAAGATATTCCGATTCTCACGGAGGAAGCTGACGAGCGCGCTTTCCTATGCTTGGTCGAGTTCGGCACCGATGCGAACGGTGCGCTCTGGGTAAGCCGGATCCAGCACAATGTCTTTTGTTTCATTCGTCGGCTTGAATGCCGGTGAGCCCAAGTTTCCACTCATTGCCGCTAAGCTCAACTGTGAGGACTGAGCCAGCGCAACCGCCGTTTGCATCCTTTTCTTTTCCTCCGCGATCACCAGCGATTCCGCTAGGTTTGATCCGGCAGATGCAGTTTCCAGTGAGACTTTGTAGTTTCCCACCACAGTCAACGGTCCACGAGGTGCCGGCATCTTCATCTTGAGGTAAGCCGTATGAGTTGTAGCCATGAAGGCTGCCAATGCCGGTCTCCCTAGCAACGCATGGTAGGGACTGTCTAGATCCACCACCTCAAACTCGACATTTTCAACCCGGCAATTGTCACGTCCGCCAAATGCCACGTCCACCCGAACTTTTCCTATCGGGGCACAGGACAAGCCCGGAACGATCCCGTGGAACATTGTGCGCGTTGGCTGAAGCATGTTTTCTGTTATGCCCAGCGTACGCATGGTATGCTTGTACATGATGTTTATGCTGCTGCCGTTATCTATCAGCACCTTGCTGAATTTTACTCGAGTTTGCGGCCCTTTCATGATTGGGTCCACAACGAGAGCGTATCCACCCGGATTCGGCATGATCTTGGGGTGATCCTTAGATGACCAGGTAATTTCTTGATTGGACCACAGCATGTATTTGGGAACTGCCGGCATCACGGCGTTTACTTCCATGGAGCGGCGATGCATACTTTGCCTGTCTGTTGGCTCAGTGACAAAAACAACACAGCACAGATGCGGGTCTTCGTAAACATTCCGGCCTAAAGGTGCCGGTGGAGGTGGTTGGTTATCGTTTTGCTCCACCCGGTTAACTTGCTGGTACTGCTGCCGGTTTGGCTGTACCGGTAAGGCGTTTGCCCCGGTAAGTGGTGGTGGTGGCGGTAGCTGTTGTTGCCGCGGCATGTCTTGCGGTGGTTGTGCATCTTTGACCGTTCCCTTTTGCATCAAGTACTTGGTCCAGGTACAATCCTTCGTCAGGTGGTTTGACGGGTGTGCCGGATTCGGTGTGTGCCACCGGCAAGGTTGGTCCATGGCAGCTTCCATGGTGTACTTTGCGGGTTCTTGCCAGTTTCTTTTCTGGACCCAGGGTTTCTTTTCTACCCATTGTTTCTTAGGACCAGCCCACGGCTGCGATCCGGTTCTTTGCCTCTGACCGCCGCTGGCCTCAGAGTTTTCCTGCACAGCAGCAACTTGCTGCGGACCGTACCTTCGATCCGGAAAATCTTCTCTTCTTTTGTTATTCCGGTTATCCCGGTGCTGCTCTTGGCGTAGCTGTTCCGGCTCAGGTTGCACTGCCGGCTGCGTTGGGTCTCCCAACGCATAGCTATCCGCCACACGTATCATCTCTGCCAACGTTGTCGGCATGTTCCGCTGCAGCTTTTGCCACAACGGTGAACCTCTTCTGCACCCACTGCTAAACCAAGCAATGGCCTGTGCCTCGATTACCCCTTCACAGGAGTTCCTCGTAGTGTTCCATCGGGCCAGATAATCCCGGTCTGTTTCGTTTGGGCGCTGTATGCACAGAGCGAGTTGCTGCGGCCTGTTTGGCCTTTGATAGGTGCTGCTGAAATTGCTCACAAAAGCCTCCTCAAAATCCAGCCAGCCATTTATACTTCCTGCCGGCAAGTTGTTTAGCCAGATTCTTGCCGGTCCAACCAAGAATGACGGTATGATTCTTACGGCCCAACGCCGATTTCCTCCTCCTGCTACGGTTCCTCCACCGCCTGCGACGTATACCGCGGTCACGTAATCCGCGAGCCAGTCTTCCGGCTTCGTAGTGCCATCGTATGTTTTTGTGTCACGGGGCAACATAAAGTTGCGCACTGGTGGTTTTTCTTTCATGATCCTTGGGCCAAAGCATTTTGGGCCTGGGGGACCTTCCTCCTCTATCATTTCTGACAAGTACACTCTATCCAGACGGTGCCTCGCATCCCGTTCCGGTAAATATCTCTCTCCCAGGCGTTCTCCCAATGCGTTCCGGAAAGCTGCCGGTCTTGCAGAATCAGCTTCATCATAACACTCCGGTACCGCGGCCCTTGCCTGCCGGTACCTCGGGGGATCTATTTCCTCCTCATCATACGCTGCCCTTGCAGCTCGATAATTTTGCCCGGTCTCGTATCTACCGGCATGATTATTTCCGGCGTAGCCGCCTCTGGCGTAGCCTCGTTCTGCCCCTTGGCTTTTTCTACCGGCATCATGTTGCCCGGCTTGTTGTTTTCCGGCAAGAACTGGATCATACACAGTCATTTGCTGTGCGTTCACTTCTTTTTCTCTTCTTCTGTCCGGATGGGGGGACGAAGCCTGCCCATGGGACTTGCTACCGGCATTCTTTGTTGAACGCGCGGATTTTGAGGCCGCGGCCTTGTTCAGCTTAGCCAGCTGCTCAGCGTTCTGCTGCTCAATAGTTTCCAGCAGCTCTCTAACACGCTCTTGTTCTTTTGCCAAAGCATCTCCGGAAAGCGACTCGCATAGCTCTACTGCAGCTTTAGCAGCTTTTATAGTTTTATCCGGGCTACTGTACTTAGGTTTTTCCACGATGCTAACAGATGCAGAGGCACTTTTGCCGGTAAGAATTTCCTTGCGCAAATCCTGATCTAGGTTGCGAGCTTTTAGCCGGTTTTCCGGCATCCTAGCAGCATGCGCGCTAACAGAAGCAAAGCCATGGGCAGCGTTGTACTCACGTAGGGTAAGGTTCAGCTCGCGCTGCGCCCGGATGATGTCCTTGCCGCTCTCGAGCACCTTTTGGCGCTGCGCCTCCAGCTCCGCCTGAGCCGCTGCCGGATCGATGTTCTGCGCGATGGGGGTGGCGAGGACGTTCATCGCCGCTTGGAGCGGTGTTTCCGGTGGTGCGGATGATGCTCCCGCTGCGCCTGCGTCGCGCTCCAGCGGTGGCTTGGCCGCACGGGTCGAAATCGCACGACCAGCACCTTCACCCACAGCCTCTTTTCCTGCACCAACCACACCGGTCATCATTACCTCGACGCTGCCGGCGGCGCGGCCAGCACAGAGCCATCTTGGCGGGTCCGGTACCACCAGCACCGGCGAGAGGCGCTGGCGCACAGGGACGGTGCCGAAGTAGACGCGGTGGCTACCAAACTCGATGATGCGGTCGTTCTTGGGGAAGATGCCGCCGTTGGCGAAGCAGCCCGCGTTATCGTTGATGAAGTCCATGGCGTAGATGCGCTGCACGAGCGCGGACACCGTACGTTCGCCGGCGACCTCGAGGATGCCCGCCCGAATGTGAACTCCTTCAAGCGCCACTTCCAGCCCCACGGTGGGCGCCAACTGTCGTCGTGGTGAACGAGCAGATGCCATAGGATGGCTTAGATTGGGGCCGAATGGACGCTAGAGGATTCGGGGGAGGGTTTGCGATTAGATGGGAAGAACTTCCGGATGCTTTCCTCAAGAACACAACCAAAGGCCGGTATACAAGAAGAGAGACAAGCGGAAGAACTCTTTACTAGATCGCTAGCTTCATTGATCTCAACATGGTTACAAGTTCAGTTGTCTAATTTCTCTGTGTACTCGCGCCTGTAAGAGGCAGAACCCCCTCTCCTTATATAGGGGAGAGGGTGGCTTACAGAACAAGAAACCCTAACGGCATCTTTGACTGGACAAACTACTTTACAAAGCTACTTTAATCATAGATGACGTCGGGGTCCTCTTTAATCAGGGCTGCTGATGTCCTCCGGCTTCTTTTAGCGTCATCCCTCTCTTTGGCGCCAGGGCTCTGATTAAAGCCGCTTTGCTTAGCTCATCCTTGTCTTCTTGCTCTGAAGAGAATCTTTGACCAGTCCTGCCGACAGGCCCTTCTTTCCGGTAACTTCTTTACCGGGTCCCGGCATACCCCTTTGGGGATGCCGGCTTAGCTTCACTTAGCCCAAACTCCTACCTTTGTTTCCGGTAAGAACATTAAACCGGTATCTCGATGGATCAAACCATCCGGTTTGGCATGCCTTTGGCATACCGGGGGTTATCCCCCCAACATTGTTAGTTCCAAAATTTGGAACTAGGGAAATTCATTTGTTTTGTTTTGAATTTTTGGGATGTTACAGTTGGGTTCCACTTGGCCGCAATGGTCATGGACAAGATGAGGAAGATGGTTTGGGTAAGCCCAAGTTTTCTATACCCAAGTTTGAAGGAGGAGCTGATGTTGAAGAATACCTCACTTGGGAGCTCAAGATTGAGAAGTTGTGGAGCTTACATCCACATTATACTGAAGATCGGAAGATTAAGCTTGCTTCTTCCGAATTTGGCTATGCTTTGCGTTGGTGGGATGCTTTTGTTCGTAACCGAGCCGAGGATGGTGAGCAACCTATACGCACATGGTGTGCCATGAAGGAGGCGATGACTTCTCGCTTTGTGCCTACAAATTACTTGCGGAATATATATGATAAGCTGACTCTATTAAGACAAGGTGTGAAGACTGTTGATGAATACTACATGGAGATGGAGATGCTTATGCAGCGTGGCCGTGTCCGTGATTCTCTCGAGATGACAATGCAGCGTTTCCTCAACGGTTTGAAGTATGATATCGAAGGCATTGTTCGTCACTACAGCTACACCAATATGAATCAATTGTTACATCATGCAAGAGAAGCTGAATCACAGTTGGCTGATGAAGCAAAGATCAAAGGTCGAGCTACAGGAGCTGGGCGTTTCACACCCCGCGCGGCCCCATCTACGGCGCCGGCGCCTTCGACGCGCTCCGCACCTTACTCCACTCCGCCTAGTAAGCCGGTCTCCAATGTGTCTAACACAAAGAAGTCCGAATCTGCTGCAAGTACGAGTGGCTCTAATGTGTCTACTGCGCGTAACCGTGATATGGCTTGTCATGCATGTGGAGGAAGGGTCACTTCAAGAGAGATTGTCCTAACCGCAAAGTCATGATTATCAATGAGGACAATGAGTACGAGACTGGAGACGATGTTGATCCTAATGCTCCAGAAGATGATGACTATGACACTGATGGTGAAGATGCATATCCGTCTGATGCTCGCACCATTGTTGTGTCGCAGCGTGCTCTTAATGTGTTGCCTAGTGCATCTACTCAGCGCTGCAATTTATTCCAAACAAAGGCTTTAGTTGGTCCTGACAAGGCTTGCAAGGTCATTATTGATGGCGGGAGTTGACAAGGTATTAACTTGTCAATGCCTACGGGTTGTAGACTAGAGTTTAGTTGGAAGTAGAGGGCAAGTAGATCTCGAAGGTTTCAGCCGAAAAGTACTCGACGATTATGAAACTAGGGTTTGTAAAACAATGATTCGATGATTTCTGCGTCCCTCGACTCCCCCTTATATAGGAGGCGGAGCCGAGGGATTCGTGTCGTACAAGTTACAGAGTCCGGGAAGGTTTCTAACTCATCCCGCAAGATTACAAATAACACTTCCTATTACAACTCTAGCTTTCCTTAATAATATCTTGGGCTTCCGAATCTTCTTATTCTTCGGGTAGTCGGCCTTCAGTAAACCCTGGGTACTATCTTCGGCAGGCCCATTTGGGATGCCTATGTCAGTAGCCCCCGAGATTTTGCTTGAATCGTAGAGTCAGGGAAAATCTCCACTGTATATTTTTATTCGACAACTTTAACTTTTCTATATTTCTTCACATAAACTTCTATATTGTGCAGGGATAATGGTAGTTGGGGCTAGTTCATCTGATGGATCAGGTACTAGTTAACTGCTCTAGTGGCAATCCGCAAAAACCTACTTCAAGATCACGTCCCTGGACATGACCTCGGGATACTGGTGTAAACTTCGACAGGTGCCGCTTAAGGTCTTACCATTCTGTCGAGTCCCAGTAAAATTTATCGGGTACCTAACGTGTCCGTTAGGATTTTTCTTCGTATCTGTTGATACGGATAAAAGTAGCAGAGCGCAGTCTTTGGCGATGCCACGCCTCACAGAACGGATCTAGGGTCTTACCTTCGCAAATTTGCGGCATTCAGAAATTGATCGCAACTTTGGCGTTCTGAGAATATATTGTCGAGTGCTTATTCGGCTGTTGGAATGGCACATTTTATTGAGTCAAAGATGACTTATATTGCTCTCCCGATGGGAGTATATGCAGAGTTATTTATAACTCGAAATATACTCTTTTGGTCTGATATCTTTCTTTTTCTTTTTCATGATTTCATCGGGCACGCGAACAGCGTTCCCGATGGGAGTAGCCCCCGAGGCTACAGCCAAGGACTTGTACTTGGTTGTAGGCTCCACGCCTTATGCCGCTATATTTTTTCCTCTCCCGAAGTTTCATAATTGCTCGGGTGCGCGAACAGCGCTCCCGATGGGAGTAGCCCCCGAGGCTATGAACAAATATTTGTATTTGGTCATAGGCTCACGCCATTTCTATCTTGTCTTTCTTTTTCTTTTTTCCAAAGTAGCCCCCAAGCATTTGATCAAAAACTTGCATTTGATCAAAGGCTCAGCATTATTTTTCCATGTCGCCTTTTATGAAGAAGTTGAGGCGAATTTTTCCTTCTGCCAAGGTGACGTTATTGCTGACGATAGCCACGATTGCCAGTCAAAAATCGCGAGAAGTCTTCTCCCGCTGCTTTGCGGGCCCAATTGATCCACTATCTTGACACGTCGTGCAAGTGGGGGACACACGTCCTCCGCTTTTTCTGGCGCACGTATCGTAACTTCTCCAATGTTAAAATACTTTTTTACCCCTACTTCCACGTGGTTATCATCTGCCATGCATTTTTTCCATCCAACGGTCCGCCGTTTCGCCGCACCTCTATATAAGAACTCCTTCTTCCTCCTCGAGCACTTCCGCTCGCATCGTTCTCCTGCTCTCATCTGCGAAATTTCCTCCTGCGACCCACAACCTCCTAAGCTCCGCATCTCCAAGCTGCAAACCCTGCGCCATTGTTGATGCCACCGCGTCGATTGACCAGGCACAACACACCGGAATCCTCGATGGCCGCCGTGGATCTGGGGACGGCGGAGTGGGAAAGGTCGAAGATTTCCACCCAAGACATCAATATGCTGAAGAAGCTGGGGATTAGCAAGAAGCCCAAAGCGCTGTGCTTCCCCAGTGAGCAAAGCTACCCAACCCCTCCAATGGGGTACCGGGTAAGTTTTGTCGACCACCTCATCCGCGGTCTTTCCGCCCCCATTCATCCTTTTCTCCGCGGACTGCTCTTTATTTATGGTCTGCAACTCCACCACCTCACGCCAAATTCAATCCTCCATATCTCCATTTTCATCACCCTTTGCGAGGCCTTCCTTGGCGTCCAGCCTAACTGGGCGCTATGGAAGCGCATTTTCTTTTGTCGCCGCAATAGCTCGCCCATTGTCGCCTATAATATAGGCGGCGTTGTAATTTCTGTTCGGCCCACCGTCGACTACTTCGACGTCAAACTCCCTGACTCAGTTCAAGGGTGGCGCAAGAAGTGGTTGTACATTCAGGAGGAGAACCACGGATGTGCTGAAGACAACATCCCTCCTTTTGATGGCACCGAAAAAATCCTTCGCCGCCGCTCCTGGGACGCAGAGGCTACCGAAGAAGAAAAGACGTCGACAGAAGCTTTGATGACTCGCATCCATGAGTTGCAAAATACTCGCGGCAAAGAGTTGTCGGGTATCCAAATCACGGCATATTTTCTTAGGACTAGAGTGCAGCCACTCCAGGCTCGCAAATACCCTCTCTGGAAATATGCTGGCGACAAGGACACAGATCGGCTATCGGTAGATTTAGAGGTCAAGGACTTGGAAAAGCTTGTTCGAAAAATCTCGTCTCTCAGCAAAAAAGATCATGTCCCTTCTTCTTGCCGTGTAAAACCATTCAGCGCCGCCAATCCACTTCCCAAGGTAACCTTTGTCGATTGATTTGTTAGTGCTTTGCTATCTTTTTTGTAACTCTTTTTCTGATATCTTCCCCTATATTTTTTGTACAGAACCATCCGAATCTTGTCTCGCTTCTTCCTCTTCCTGAAGGTGGAGAAGTCGAGGAAAGGGCCGTTGTTACTGATGACAACCAAGAGGCCCCCTCTTTTGTGAATGAACCAGTGGATTCTCTAAAATCTGCGGGATCTTCTGAAAAGGATGGTGCCTCCGAAGGCACTGCGTCGGCACAATCTCCTCCTCCTGCCGTTTCTCCAAGGAACAAAAGGAAGAGGAATGATGTCGACGATTCCGGCACCTCCAAAGCCGAAGAAGTTGGTCCTTCATGTCAGAAGGCAACTTATGATCCATATCTTGAATCCCTCATCAGCTCGTAAGTCGCTTTTCTTTCCCCTTATTTCTGTACTCGAAGTTTTTTGTCTTATCCTGCTTTTTATGCTGTCGACTTTTAATCGTAGTGATGATGAGGAAGAAATACCAACTCTCGATGTGGCTGCTCGAACGAGCACGTCATATACTTTAATTGTTTCGGAGACGCCAGTTGAGGGAGAAGAATCCTCGCCTCCTCAACAAAACGTTGGCGCCACCACTCCTCCTTCAAGCCCTCTTGTCCCTTCACCAAAAAGGACAAGAGTTGAAACAATCCCGGAGCCTACCCTCCAATTGGGTAGCTCCTCCAATTCTCTCTTGGATGATGTAAGTTCTTGGTTTTCTTGTCATTATCTATATTTCCTCTGTTTGCTTTTTCATGCCTTCATATTTTCCCATACCAACGTTTTCTCTCTTTGTTCTTCTTTGATAGCCTATGATCAAAGAGCTTGTTCGCATCAGTTCCCAATTCATTGGGTACCGCGAGTATGCCAGCAGGACTGAAGGTAATAACTTTTTGCTGACCCTTGTTTATAGCTCCTTGCTCCTGTTTTGTCGCAATTTTGATGATTCTTTACTATTTTGGCAGAGAAACTTGCAGAGGCCAACAAGCTTGTCGACATGCTTGCTCAAAAACTAGAGCAAAGCGAAACGGCTCGTAAGAAAGCTGAACTTGACGCTAGCCAAGCTAAAGCAGAGGCTGAGACGGCCAAGGCAAAACCTGCTGGTGTCGACGATCTGCAAAAGAGAATTGATGAGGCCGAAACTGCCTTGAACGAGCACAAGGCCGCCCAAGCCACTCGTGAACAGGCGATCATTAAGCGCTTGAACACGCAGAATCAACGCTTCCTTGGTAACTTTATTGATCCCTTCTATCTTTCTTAGGCTTGCTTTTCCTTGCTTGCTGTCGACCAACATATATTTTCTGCGGCAGGTAAAACAAACCAAGAATTTGATCTAGAAAATCCCGCCGATGATCCTCTCCTTGACGCACTCTCTTATCTGGAGTTTCATGGAACCGAAGTTCGCGAAGGCATAGCGCATGCTGAAGCAGGATTATCGAGTCTGTTCCCCTACTTCTTCCCGAAGAAAGAGGAGCCCAAGACTTTTCTTGCCCTTGCCAAGAACTTCAATCCACTGGAGGATCTTGGACTGAAGATGCGCCAGGAGAACATGAAGATTGCTGTCGAGAGCACCGTTGCCTTGGTCGCTGACAGCCAACAAACTGTTGACTGGATGAAAGTTGGCGACACCGAGCACATAGAACAAACAAAATGGCGGTCGTTGATCAAGACGGCGAAGCCCAACACGAAGAAAATCCTGGCCTATCTCGGGATCAAGCCATCTGCAACTCCTAGCTCATCAAGGCCGGAGGTCTAGTTGAATGCCTCTTCTTTTTATTTTCTTTGCTTTCTCTGTTCCTTTTTCCCTTGTCGCCTCTTTAGCTTTGGCGACAATTATCCTAGTAGTCCCTTTGGAGAACTTCTGTAATATCCATGTAAATTTTCTGGAAATCAATGAAATTCTTCCTAGCGCTATCATTGATCCTGAGACTTTCTTTTCCAGTTAATATTTGATAACTACTCGACCAATCCTTGCTCTGCCGATACTTCGCCTGCTTCTTCATTCTCGAAGAAAACCCTTGTTGGAGATTTTTCAAGTGAACACTTGTCGCAAGATTTGCAAGAACTTCGCCAATAACTCCAGTCCATGAAAAAACAAACTCTTGCGATGATGGAACAATCTCGGCAAGCGTCTGAGAGAGAGAAAATTGCTCTTCAACAGGCAAAAGAAGCCATTGCTGCAAAGGATGTTGCTGTTGCTGAGGCTACCGAAGCTTCTTCTCGCGAAAATTATATGCTTCAACTAATGACTGACGCTAGCTTGGATATGACAGGTATGTTTCCTGTTCATAACCATGTTGGATGTTGCTCTTGCAGTTCTTTCTTTGATAATTTGTTTGTTGTGCCAGGCTCATTTCTGGATACTGCTGTCGAAGACCAACGTGTTGAAGCTCGAGCCAATGTTTTGCTTAGACTGGCTACACAACATGGATCAAACTTTTGGGTTACTCCTGAGCGCACCCGCCAAATTGTCAGATTTCAAAATCGCGCGGCCCAGGTCCGTGACTTCCTCGACTTCTGTACGAAGACTTTATTTTTAGTTTATGGAACCATGTTCCCTCGGAACAAGATGCCAGAGACCCTTCCAGCTTTGATGGAGAAATTTCGGGATGCTCCTCGAATCCATGGCTTTGTGCGGGCTCAACTCTCTGCTGGCGCAAGGTTTGCCATGATGATGATAAAAATTTGCTATCCAAAATTGCCCATGGATCAAATTGTTCCCACGTGCCTGGCTAAAATGTCGAAGAGGAAAAGAAATATGGGCATGATTGATGATTTGGTGACTCCTTGATACGTCTCTGACGTATCGATAATTTCTTATGTTCATGCCACATTATTGATGTTATCTACATGTTTTATGCACACTTTATGTCATATTCGTGCATTTTCTGGAACTAACCTATTAACAAGATGCCGAAGTGCCAGTTGCTGTTTTCTGTTGTTTTTGGTTTCAGAAATCCTAGTAAAGAAATATTCTCGGAATTGGACGAAATCAACGCCCAGGGTCCTATTTTGCCACGAAGCTTCCAGAAGACCGAAGAGGAGACGAAGTGGGGCCACGAGGTGGCCACACCCTAGGGCGGCGCGGCCCAAGCCCTGGCCGCGCCGACCTGTAGTGTGGGGCCCTCGTGTGGCCCCTGATACGTCTCCAACATATCGATAATTTCTTATGTTCCATGCCACATTATTGATGTTATCTACATGTTTTATGCACACTTTATGTCATATTCGTGCATTTTCTGGAACTAACCTATTAACAAGATGCCGAAGTGCCGATTCTTGTTTTCTGCTGTTTTTGGTTTCAGAAATCCTAGTAACGAAATATTCTCGGAATTGGACGAAATCAACGCCCAGGGTCCTATTTTGCCACGAAGCTTCCAGAAGTCCGAAGAAGAGACGAAGTGGGGCCACGAGGTGCCCAAACCCTAGGGCGGCGCGGCCCCCCCCCTTGGCCGCGCGGCCCTGTGGTGTGGGGCCCTCGTGCCCCCTCCTGACTTGCCCTTCCGCCTACTTAAAGCCTCCGTCGCGAAACCCCCAGTACCGAGAGCCACGATACGGAAAACCTTCCAGAGACGCCGCCATCGCCGATCCCATCTCGGGGGATCCAGAGATCGCCTCCGCACCCTGCCGAGAGGGGAATCATCTCCCGGAGGACTCTACGCCGCCATGGTCGCCTCCGGAGTGATGAGTGAGTAGTCTACCCCTGGACTATGGGTCCATAGCAGTAGCTAGATGGTTGTCTTCTCCCCATTGTGCTTCATTGTCGGATCTTGTGAGCTGCCTAACATGATCAAGATCATCTATCTGTAATTCTATATGTTGCGTTTGTTGGGATCCGATGAATAGAGAATACTTGTTATGTTGATTATCAAAGTTATGTCTATGTGTTGTTTATGATCTTGCATGCTCTCCGTTATTAGTAGATGCTCTGGCCAAGTTGATGCTAGTAACTCCAAGAGGGAGTATTTATGCTCGATAGTGGGTTCATGTCTCCGTGAATCTGGAGGGGTGACAAGAACCTCTAAGGTTATGGATGTGCTATTGCCACTAGGGATAAAACATTGGTGCTATGTTCAAGGATGTAGTCACTAATTACATTACGCGCAATACTTAATGCAATTGTCTGTTGTTAGCAACTTAATACTGGAGGGGGTTCGGATGATAACCTGAAGGTGGACTTTTTAGGCATAGATGCATGCTGGATGGCGGTCTATGTACTTTGTCGTAATGCCCAATTAAATCTCACTATACTCATCATAATATGTATGTGCATGGTCATGCCCTCTTTATTTGTCAATTGCCCAACTGTAATTTGTTCACCCAACATGCTGTTTATCTTATGGGAGAGACACCTCTAGTGAACTGTGGACCCCGGTCCAATTCTCTATACTGAAATACAATCTACTGCAACATCGTTCTACTGTTTTTTGCAAACAATCATCTTCCACACAATACGGTTAATCCTTTGTTACAGCAAGCCGGTGAGATTGACAACCTCACTGTTTCGTTGGGGCAAAGTACTTTGGTTGTGTTGTGCAGGTTCCACGTTGGCGCCGGAATCCCTGGTGTTGCGCCGCACTACATCCCGCCGCCATCAACCTTCAACGTGCTTCTTGGCTCCTCCTGGTTCGATAAACCTTGGTTTCTTTCTGAGGGAAAACTTGCTGCTGTGCGCATCATACCTTCCTCTTGGGGTTCCCAACGAACGTGTGAGTTACACGCCATCAAGCTCTTTTTCTGGCGCCGTTGCCGGGGAGATCAAGACACGCTGCAAGGGGAGTCTCCACTTCCCAATCTCTTTACTTTGTTTTTGTCTTGCTTAGTTTTATTTACTACTTTGTTTGCTGCACTAAATCAAAATATAAAAAAATTAGTTGCTAGTTTTACTTTATTTGCTATCTTGTTTGCTATATCAAAAACACAAAAAAAATTAGTTACTTGCATTTACTTTATCTAGTTTGCTTTATTTACTACTACTAAAATGAGTAATCCTGAAGTTGAAGTTCGTACGTTTAAGCAACAAGGGGGAGAATGTTTAAGAGATGCTTGGTATAGAATTAGTGATGCCCATAATAGGTGCACTAAGAAACACTCCACCACTATCTTACTCAGGAATTTTTATGTTGGTATCTCTAGCTGGAATAGGTATGTTCTTGATAGTCTCGCAAAAGGTAACTTCCTAAGTACTCCTGCATTAGAAGCTAGTTGCATTATTGAGAGTCTATTTGGAATACCTCCTGTTGATGAAGTTAAAACTGAAATCTCTCTTGAAGATGTTACGAAAAAAATTGGAAACCATAGAGAAAAATTTTCCAAGTATTGAAGCTAAATTGGAAATGTTACTTGATAAAACTGATGAACTTGATAAATCCTTAGGAGGAATTGATGAAAGAATTAGTGTCCTAGGAACTTGTGTTGTCCATGATGATCAACGCGATAGGATTGACGAACTTGAAAAAGCTATGGGAACCTTGGGTTCAACATTTTCTTCTCTTAAATATAAGGAGAAAGCTTATGTGGGTAAGGAGCAAAAGTTTATGTATGTCTCTAGAGTGCCTAAACCAAAGAAGTATTATTATAGGCCTAAAATTGACAAAGCCCTTAGTACCACTATGGATGGGGGAGTTCATAATAACGATGCACCACCCTCCGATAATACTTGATACACACTTTCTGCGCCTAGCTGAAAGGCGTTAAAGAAAAGCGCTTATGGGAGACAACCCATGTTTTTACCTACAGTACTTTGTTTTTATTTTGTGTCTTGGAAGTTGTTTACTACTGTAGCAACCTCTCCTTATCTTAGTTTAGTGTTTTGTTGTGCCAAGTAAAGTCGTTGATAGAAAAGTTCATACTAGATTTGGATTACTGCGCAGAAACAGATTTCTTTGCTGTCACGAATCTGGGCTGTTTTCCCTGTAGGTAACTCAGAAAATTATGCCAATTTACGTGAGTGATCCTCAGATATGTACGCAACTTTCATTCAATTTGAGCATTTTCATTTGAGCAAGTCTGGTGCCTCGATAAAATTCGTCAATACGAACTGTTCTGTTTTGACAGATTCTGCCTTTTATTTCGCATTACCTCTTTTGCTATGTTGGATGAATTTTTTTGATCCATTAATGTCCAGTAGCTTTATGCAATGTCCAGAAGTGTTAAGAATGATTGTGTCACCTCTGAACATGTTAATTTTTATTGTCGCTAACCCTCTAATGAGTTGTTCTAAGTTTGGTGTGGAGGAAGTTTTCAAGGATCAAGAGAGGAGTATGATGCAACATGATCAAGGAGAGTGAAAGCTCTAAGCTTGGGGATGCCCCGGTGGTTCACCCCTGCATATTCTAAGAAGACTCAAGCGTCTAAGCTTGGGGATGCCCAAGGCATCCCCTTCTTCATCGACAACATTATCAGGTTCCTCGACTGAAACTATATTTTTATTCCATCACATCTTATGTGCTTTGCTTGGAGCGTCGATTTGTTTTGTTTTTTTGTTTTGTTTGAATAAAATGGATCCTAGCATTCACTTTATGGGAGAGAGACACGCTCCGCTGTAGCATATGGACAAGTATGTCCTTAGTTTCTACTCATAGTATTCATGGTGAAGTTTCTTCTTCGTTAAATTGTTATATGGTTGGAATTGGAAAATGATACATGTAGTAATTGCTATAAATGTCTTGGGTAATGTGATACTTGGCAATTGTTGTGCTCATGTTTAAGCTCTTGCATCATATACTTTGCACCCATTAATGAAGAAATACATAGAGCATGCTAAAATTTGGTTTGCATATTTGGTTTCTCTAAGGTCTAGATAATTTCTAGTATTGAGTTTGAACAACAAGGAAGACGGTGTAGAGTCTTATAATGTTTACAATATGTCTTTTATGTGAGTTTTGCTGCACCGGTTCATCCTTATGTTTGTTTCAAATAAGCCTTGCTAGCCTAACCTTGTATCGAGAGGGAATACTTCTCATGCATCCAAAATACTTGAGCCAACCACTATGCCATTTGTGTCCACCATACCTACCTACTACATGGTATTTTCCGCCATTCCAAAGTAAATTGCTTGAGTGCTACCTTTAAAATTCCATCATTCACCTTTGCAATATATAGCTCATGGGACAAATAGCTTAAAAACTATTGTGGTATTGAATATGTACTTATGCACTTTATCTCTTATTAAGTTGCTTGTTGTGCGATAACCATGTTCACCGGGACGCCATCAACTACTCTTTGTTGAATTTCATGTGAGTTGCTATGCATGTTCGTCTTGTCTGAAGTAAGAGAGATCTACCACCTTATGGTTAAGCATGCATATTGTTAGAGAAGAACATTGGGCCGCTAACTAAAGCCATGATCCATGGTGGAAGTTTCAGTTTTGGACATATATCCTCAATCTCATATGAGAAAATTATTAATTGTTGTTACATGCTTATGCATAAAAGAGGAGTCCATTATCTGTTGTCTATGTTGTCCCGGTATGGATGTCTAAGTTGAGAATAATCAATAGCGAGAAATCCAATGCGAGCTTTCTCCTTAGACCTTTGTACAAGCGGCATAGAGGTACCCCTTTGTGACACTTGGTTAAAACATGTGCATTGTGATGATCCGGTAGTCCAAGCTAATTAGGACAAGGTGCGGGCACTATTAGTATACTATGCATGAGGCTTGCAACTTATAAGATATAATTTACATGATACATATGCTTTATTACTACCGTTGACAAAATTGTTTCATGTTTTCAAAATCAAAGCTCTAGCACAAATATAGCAATCGATGCTTTTCCTCTATGGAGGACAATTCTTTTACTTTCAATGTTGAGTCAGTTCACCTATTTCTCTCCACCTCAAGAAGCAAACACTTGTGTGAACTGTGCATTGATTCCTACATACTTGCATATTGCACTTATTATATTACTCTATGTTGACAATATCCATGAGATATACATGTTACAAGTTGAAAGCAACCGCTGAAACTTAATCTTCCTTTGTGTTGCTTCAATGCTTTTACTTTGAATTATTGCTTTATGAGTTAACTCTTATGCAAGACTTATTGATGCTTGTCTTGAAGTACTATTCATGAAAAGTCTTTGCTATATGATTCACTTGTTTACTCATGTCATATACATTGTTTTGATCGCTGCATTCACTACATATGCTTTACAAATAGTATGATCAAGGTTATGATGGCATGTCACTCCAGAAATTATCTGTGTTATCGTTTTACCTGCTCGGGACGAGCAGAACTAAGCTTGGGGATGCTGATACGTCTCCAACGTATCGATAATTTCTTATGTTCCATGCCACATTATTGATGTTATCTACATGTTTTATGCACACTTTATGTCATATTCGTGCATTTTCTGGAACTAACCTATTAACAAGATGCCGAAGTGCCAGTTGTTGTTTTCTGCTGTTTTTGGTTTCAGAAATCCTAGTAATGAAATATTCTCGGAATTGGACGAAATCAACGCCCAGGGTCCTATTTTGCCACGAAGCTTCCAGAAGTCCGAAGAAGAGACGAAGTGGGGCCACGAGGTGCCCAAACCCTAGGGCGGCGCGGCCCCCCCCTTGGCCGCGCGGCCCTGTGGTGTGGGGCCCTCGTGCCCCCTCCTGACTTGCCCTTCCGCCTACTTAAAGCCTCCGTCGCGAAACCCCCAGTACCGAGAGCCACGATACGGAAAACCTTCCAGAGACGCCGCCATCGCCGATCCCATCTCGGGGGATCCAGGAGATCGCCTCCGGCACCCTGCCGGAGAGGGGAATCATCTCCCGGAGGACTCTACGCCGCCATGGTCGCCTTCGGAGTGATGAGTGAGTAGTCTACCCCTGGACTATGGGTCCATAGCAGTAGCTAGATGGTTGTCTTCTCCCCATTGTGCTTCATTGTCGGATCTTGTGAGCTACCTAACATGATCAAGATCATCTATCTGTAATTCTATATGTTGCGTTTGTTGGGATCCGATGAATAGAGAATACTTGTTATGTTGATTATCAAAGTTATGTCTATGTGTTGTTTATGATCTTGCATGCTCTCCGTTATTAGTAGATGCTCTGGCCAAGTTGATGCTAGTAACTCCAAGAGGGAGTATTTATGCTCGATAGTGGGTTCATGTCTCCGTGAATCTGGAGGGGTGACAAGAACCTCTAAGGTTATGGATGTGTTGTTGCCACTAGGGATAAAACATTGGTGCTATGTTCAAGGATGTAGTCACCAATTACATTACGCGCAATACTTAATGCAATTGTCTGTTGTTAGCAACTTAATACTGGAGGGGGTTCGGATGATAACCTGAAGGTGGACTTTTTAGGCATAGATGCATGCTGGATGGCGGTCTATGTACTTTGTCGCAATGCCCAATTAAATCTCACTATACTCATCATAATATGTATGTGCATGGTCATGCCCTCTTTATTTGTCAATTGCCCAACTGTAATTTGTTCACCCAACATGCTATTTATCTTATGGGAGAGACACCTCTAGTGAACTGTGGACGCCGGTCCAATTCTCTATACTGAAATACAATCTACTGCAATACTGTTCTACTGTTTTCTGCAAACAATCATCTTCCACACAATACGGTTAATCCTTTGTTACAGCAAGCCGGTGAGATTGACAACCTCACTGTTTCGTTGGGGCAAAGTACTTTGGTTGTGTTGTGCAGGTTCCACGTTGGCGCCGGAATCCCTGGTGTTGCGCCGCACTACATCCCGCCGCCATCAACCTTCAACGTGCTTCTTGGCTCCTCCTGGTTCGATAAACCTTGGTTTCTTTCTGAGGGAAAACTTGCTGCTGTGCGCATCATACCTTCCTCTTGGGGTTCCCAACGAACGTGTGAGTTACACGCCATCAGCCCCCTGACCTGCCCTTCTGCCTACAAATAGCCTTCGTCGCGAAACCCCCAGTACCGAGAGCCACGATACGGAAAACCTTCTAGAGATGCCGCCGCCGCCAATCCCATCTCGGGGGATTCAGGAGATCGCCTCCGGCACCCTGCCGGAGAGGGGAATCATCTCCCGGAGGACTCTACGCCGCCATGGTCGCCTCCAGATTGATGTGTGAGTAGTCTACCCCTGGACTATGGGTCCATAGCAGTAGCTAGATGGTTGTCTTCTCCCCATTGTGCTTAATTGTCGGATCTTGTGAGCTGCCTAACATGATCAAGATCATCTATCTGTAATTCTATATGTTGCGTTTGTTGGGATCCGATGAATAGAGAATACTATGTTATGTTGATTATCAATTTATGTCTATGTGTTGTTTATGATCTTGCATGCTCTCCGTTACTAGTAGATGCTCTGGCCAAGTAGATGCTTGTAACTCCAAGAGGGAGTATTTATGCTCGATAGTGGGTTCATGTCTCCGTGAATCTGGGGAAGTGACAGAAATCTCTAAGATTATGGATGTGCTGTTGCCACTAGGGATAAAACATTGGTGCTATGTTCGAGGATGTAGTTACTGATTACATTACGCGCAATACTTAATGCAATTGTCTGTTGTTAGCAACTTAATACTGGAGGGGGTTCGGATGATAACCTGAAGGTGGACTTTTTAGGCATAGATGCATGCTGGATAGCGGTCTATGTACTTTATCGTAATGCCCAATTAAATCTCACAATACTCATCATAATATGTATGTGCATGGTCATGCCCTCTTTATTTGTCAATTGCCCAACTGTAATTTGTTCACCCAACATGCTGTTTATCTTATGGGAGAGACACCTCTAGTGAACTATGGACCCCGGTCCAATTCTCTATACTGAAATACAATCTACTGCAATACTGTTCTACTATTTTTCTGCAAACAATCATCATCCACACTATACATCTAATCCTTTGTTACAGCAAGCCGGTGAGATTGACAACCTCGCTGTTTCGTTGGGGCAAAGTACTTGGTTTGTGTTGTGCAGGTTCCACGTTGGCGCCAGAATCCCTGGTGTTGCGCCGCACTACATCTCGCCGCCATCAACCTTCAACGTGCTTCTTGGCTCCTACTGGTTCGATTAAACCTTGGTTTCATACTAAGGGAAAACTTGCCGCTGTACGCATCACACCTTCCTCTTGGGGTTCCCAACGGACGCGTGTTGTACGCGTATCAAGCACTTTTTCTGGCGCCGTTGCCGGGGAGATCAAGACACGCTGCAAGGGGAGTCTCCACATCGCAATCTCTTTTACTTTGTTTTTGTCTTGCTTAGTTTTATTTACTACTTTGTTTGCTGCACTAAATCAAAATACAAAAAAATTAGTTGCTAGTTTTACTTTACTTGCTATCTTGTTTGCTATATCAAAAACACAAAAAAATTAGTTACTTGTATTTGCTTTACTTATTTCATCATGTTTCCTCCCAAGTTTGTTTTTAACGATGTACCGGTAGGTCGAGGGTCTATCCTTGGGAAAGATAATATAGAAGATTTTTTCACTCATATTAGTACGGTTGAAGATTTTGAAGATAGACACTTGGTAGAACTTGCTCCTACTTATGAAATTGCTGTTGCTTCTTTAGTACACGCGTTAGAAGCTAGATTTGTTAATCTTAATCCTGTGATTCAACATATGTTTCTTACACTCAGTGATATGGAAGAAGGAGAAAAGAAAGATTTTGTATTAGAAACCCTTCTTAAAGAATTTGGGGGAATAGCTAGAGAAGCTAGAAAAGTCTTCACTAAATATAATATGCTAGGCTCTTATACAAACTTTGCCAGTACCCTTGAGAAGATGGAAAAGGATAGACAAAAGTACACTAATGAAGTTAATTATGAGGGGGATATTAAAACATCAATACCTTGCAAGCTCTTGGGAATGTGTGAGGCACTAGAAAAGAAATTTGATTGGATTGTTCCTGAAGATTTGTTTGATGAGAGTAGCAAGCCCAAGACTAATGAAAAGGGAGCCTCTGAAACTCACATAGAAAAGATAAAATGCATAGTTGAGAAAACTCCACACCCCGCTGTAAATGCACCATCCTTCGATAACACTTGATACACACTTTCTGCGCCTAGCTGAAAGGCGTTAAAGAAAAGCGCTTATGGGAGACAACCCATGTTTTTACTACAGTACTTTGTTTTTATTTTGTGTCTTGGAAGTTGTTTACTACTGTAGCAACCTCTCCTTATCTTAGTTTAGTGTTTTATTGTGCCGAGTAAAGTCGTTGATAGTAAAGTTCATACTAGATTTGGATTACTGCGCAGAAACAGATTTCTTTGCTGTCACGAATCTGGGCTGTTTTCTCTGTAGGTAACTCAGAAAATTATGCCAATTTACGTGAGTGATCCACAGATATGTACGCAACTTTCATTCAATTTGCGAATTGTCATTTGAGCAAGTCTGGTGCCTCGATAAAATTCGTCAATACGAACTGTTCTGTTTTGACAGATTCTGCCTTTTATTTCGCATTGCCTGTTTTGTTATGTTCGATGGATATTTTGATTCCATTGACTTTCAGTAGCTTTGTGCAATGTCCAGAACTGTTAAGAATGATTATGTCACCTCTGAACATGTATATTTTGATTGTGCACTAACCCTCTAATGAGTTGTTCTAAGTTTGGTGTGGAGGAAGTTTTCAAGGATCAAGAGAGGGAGATGATACAACATGATCAAGGAGAGTGAAAGCTCTAAGCTTGGGGATGCCCCGGTGGTTCACCCCTGCATATATCAAGAAGACTCAAGCGTCTAAGCTTGGGGATGCCCAAGGCATCCCCTTCTTCATCGACAACATTATCAGGTTCCTCCCCTGAAACTATATTTTTATTCCATCACAGCTTATGTGCTTTTCTTGGAGCGTCGGTTTGTTTTTGTTTTTGTTTTGTGTGAATAAAATGGATCCTAGCATTCACTTTGTGGGAGATAGACACGCTCCGCTGTAGCATATGGACAAGTATGTCCTTAGGCTTTACTCATAATATTCATGGCGAAGTTTCTTCTTCGTTAAATTGTTATATGGTTGGAATTGGAAAATGATACATGCAGTAAATTGCTATAATGTCTTGGATAATGTGATACTTGGCAATTGTTGTGCTCATGTTTAAGCTCTTGCATCATATACTTTGCACCCATTAATGAAGAAATACATAGAGCATGCTAAAATTTGGTTTGCATATTTGGTCTCTCTAAGGTCTAGATAATTTCTAGTATTGAGTTTGAACAACAAGGAAGACGGTGTAGAGTCTTATAATGTTTACAATATGTCATTTATGTGAGGTTTGCTGCACCGGTTCATCCTTGTGTTTGTTTCAAATAACCTTGCTAGCCTAAACCTTGTATCGAGAGGAAATACTTCTCATGCATCCAAATACTTGAGCCAACCACTATGCCAATTGTGTCCACCATACCTACCTACTACATGGTATTTCTACGCCATTCCAAAGTATATTGCTTGAGTGCTACCTTTAAACAATTCAAAATTTATTACCTCTGATTTGTGTCAATGTTTTATAGCTCATGAGGAAGTATGTGGTGTTTATCTTTCAATCTTGTTGGGCAACTTTCACCAATGGACTAGTGGCTTCATCCGCTTATCAAATAATTTGCAAAAAGAGCTGGCAATGGGATTCCCAGTCCCAAATTAATTAACTTAAATAGACACTCCTCCATGGTATGTGATTGTTGGACGGCACCCGAAGGATTCGGTTAGCCATGGCTTGAGAAAGCAAAGGTGGGGAGGAGTGTCATCATAATAAAACTAAAATAAAAAGGCACTCCTTCATGGTATGAGATTGTTGGCAGGCACCCGAAGGATTCGGTTAGCCATGGTTTGTGAAAGAAAGGTTGGAAGGAGTGCCACACAAAAATAAAATAAAATGGGAGCCGCTCTTTGAAGGTTTGTCTGGCAAGGGGGTTAGAGTGCCCACTACCATTCGTTGACAACAACAAACACCTCTCAAAAATTTACTTTTATTGCTCTCTATATGTTTTCAAAATCAAAGCTCTAGCACAAATATAGCAATCGATGCTTTTCCTCTTTGAAGGACCATTCTTTTACTTTTATTGTTGAGTCAGTTCACCTATCTCTCTCCACCCCAAGAAGCAAACACTTGTGTGAACTGTGTATTGATTCCTACATATTTGCATATTGCACTTGTTATATTACTCTATGTTGACAATATCCATGAGATATACATGTTACAAGTTGAAAGCAACCGCTGAAACTTAATCTTCCTTTGTGTTGCTTCAATGCCTTTACTTTGAATTATTGCTTTATGAGTTAACTCTTATGCAAGACTTATTGATGCTTGTCTTGAAGTACTATTCATGAAAAGTCTTTGCTATATGATTCACTTGTTTACTCATGTCATATACATTGTTTTGATCGCTGCATTCACTACATATGCTTTACAAATAGTATGATCAAGATTATGATGGCATGTCACTCCAGAAATTATCTTTGTTTATCGTTTACCTGCTCGGGACGAGCAGGAACTAAGCTTGGGGATGCTGATACGTCTCTGACGTATCGATAATTTCTTATGTTCCATGCCACATTATTGATGTTATCTACATGTTTTATGCATACTTTATGTCATATTCGTGCATTTTCTGGAACTAACCTATTAACAAGATGCCGAAGTGCGATTCTTTGTTTTCTGCTGTTTTTGGTTTCAGAAATCCTAGTAAAGAAATATTCTCGGAATTGGACGAAATCAATGCCCAGGGTCCTATTTTGCCACGAAGCTTCCAGAAGACCGAAGAGGAGACGAAGTGGGGCCACGAGGTGGCCACACCCTAGGGCGGCGCGGCCCAAGCCCTGGCCGCGCCGACCTGTAGTGTGGGGCCCTCGTGTGGCCCCCTGACCTGCCCTTCTGCCTACAAATAGCCTTCGTCGCGAAACCCCCAGTACCGAGAGCCACGATACGGAAAACCTTCCAGAGACGCCGCCGCCGCCAATCCCATCTCGGGGGATTCAGGAGATCGCCTCCGGCACCCTGCCGGAGAGGGGAATCATCTCCCGGAGGACTCTACGCCGCCATGGTCGCCTCCGGAGTGATGTGTGAGTAGTCTACCCCTGGACTATGGGTCCATAGCAGTAGCTAGATGGTTGTCTTCTCCCCATTGTGCTTAATTGTCGGATCTTGTGAGCTGCCTAACATGATCAAGATCATCTATCTGTAATTCTATATGTTGCGTTTGTTGGGATCCGATGAATAGAGAATACTATGTTATGTTGATTATCAATTTATGTCTATGTGTTGTTTATGATCTTGCATGCTCTCCGTTACTAGTAGATGCTCTGGCCAAGTAGATGCTTGTAACTCCAAGAGGGAGTATTTATGCTCGATAGTGGGTTCATGTCTCCGTGAATCTGGGGCAGTGACAGAAATCTCTAAGATTATGGATGTGCTGTTGCCACTAGGGATAAAACATTGGTGCTATGTTCGAGGATGTAGTTACTGATTACATTACGCGCAATACTTAATGCAATTGTCTGTTGTTAGCAACTTAATACTGGAGGGGGTTCGGAAGATAACCTGAAGGTGGACTTTTTAGGCATAGATGCATGCTGGATAGCGGTCTATGTACTTTGTCGTAATGCCCAATTAAATCTCACAATACTCATCATAATATGTATGTGCATGGTCATGCCCTCTTTATTTGTCAATTGCCCAACTGTAATTTGTTCACCCAACATGCTGTTTATCTTATGGGAGAGACACCTCTAGTGAACTGTGGACCCCGGTCCAATTCTCTATACTGAAATACAATCTACTGCAATACTGTTCTACTGTTTTTCTGCAAACAATCATCATCCACACTATACATCTAATCCTTTGTTACAGCAAGCCGGTGAGATTGACAACCTCGCTGTTTCGTTGGGGAAAAGTACTTGGTTTGTGTTGTGCAGGTTCCACGTTGGCGCCGGAATCCCTGGGGTTGCGCCGCACTACATCTCGCCGCCATCAACCTTCAACGTGCTTCTTGGCTCCTACTGGTTCGATTAAACCTTGGTTTCATACTGAGGGAAAACTTGCCGCTGTACGCATCACACCTTCCTCTTGGGGTTCCCAACGGACGCGTGCTGTACGCGTATCACTCCTGTCGCCGAAGATATGATGGATGAGCTTCTTCGGATGGATGCTGAGTTCTTCGTGAAGGGAAGCTATGCTGAGCATAGTACTCGTCCTTCTACTGAGCGTATAACCATAGACCATGTGCTAGGTTTTCATTGAGGATTTTTGTTTCTTTTCTTGCTGTAGCTCCAACATTGATATATCTTTGTGTATTTGTACACATGATCTATATTGTAAAGCTGCCAACTCTGTATTATTTCTATTTTTGATCGCTGAGCCCCCGAGCCTTTGGCTGGACTTTATACTGTTTTGCTATCTCAAAGATGTTTTCCTCTTGTCATAAGAAAATATATTTATTTTTCCCTCGGTGGGTTACAAGCCCCCGGGTGTCTTGGTGTCGAAGTTCTATATTTTTGTTGCGAGGTTTTCAGACCAAAGCAATGAGATTTTGATGAGTATACTATATTTATAATTTGTTAGCTTCCGATGTTATATTTGGCGAGGTATTATTGTACCAAGGCGAAATATTTCGGTGAGTCTAGTTTATCTATTTTGTATATATTTTGTAACTTGAAGGCGTTGAGCCCCCGAGCATGTCGAAGAATAAGAAGTATATCTCCACTATCTTTATTATATTGCAGCACCGCGAGCCCGCCTCATTAAAAACCTTTCCGGCCCCACTCGGTGCCCCGAAAAGGAAAAGAGTGCGTCTGAAAACTCGCGGGCGTTTCAGTACATTGTATTTTTACAAAGGAGGACTATATTTCGACTCTAGGCGTAGAACTGCCTGAGCTGCGCCACGTTCCAGGGGTTTTTCTCGGGAGCCCCCGTCTTCTTGTCCTTGATCCTGTATGCTCCTCCGTCGATGACCTCCGTGACGACGTAAGGGCCTAGCCATGGTGATTCGAGCTTTTCAGTACTTTTTGATTTAACCGTAAGACCAAATCTCCGACCTGGAAAGATCTTGGCCTTAACCGTCGACTGTGGTAGTTTTTGAGGTCCTGCTGGTACTTGGTGACTCGTGAAAGTACTTCGTATCGAGCTTCATCGAGTGCGTCCATATCATCCTCCCGAGCTTTTCGTGATGTTTCTTCGTCATACTCTGTTACTCTTGGAGAATCATGCTCTATTTCAATTGGTAATACTGCTTCGGCTCCGTGGACGAGGAAAAACGGAGTTTCTTGTGTCGCCGTATTTGGTGTTGTTCGGATGCTCCACAAAACACTTGGCAATTCCTCTGGCCAGGTATGTCGAGCTTTTTCAAGCGGTCCAAGCAGGCGCTTTTTCAGGCCGTTGCAGATGATACCATTGGCTTTCTCGACTTGGCCATTGGTTTGTGGGTGCCCAACTGACGCGAAGTGCAATTTAATGCCTACTTCTGCGCAGTACTCCTTGAATTCCTTGGACGTAAAGTTTGAACCGTTATCTGTAACAATGCTATGAGGCACTCCAAACCGAAAGACGAGGCCTTTCACAAACTTTATTGCCGACGCTGCATTTGGTGAATTTATTGGCTTTGCTTCTACCCACTTGGTGAATTTGTCGACAGCGACCAGCAGGTACTCATATCCTCCTGGCGAAGCTTTGTGTAACTTGCCCACCATATCAAGTCCCCATTGGGCAAAGGGCCACGACAATGGTATTGGCATCAGCTCTGCCGCCGGGGAGTGAGGTTTTGCGGCAAATCTTTGGCACGCGTCGCAGGTTCGTACTATTTCCTTGGCATCCTCAATTGCTGTCAACCAATAGAATCCTGCCCGAAAAACCTTGGCTGCAATAGCTCGACTACTTGCGTGGTGGCCACATATTCCTTCGTGTACATCTTTCAGAATTACTCTTCCTTCTTCGGGTGTAACGCACCTTTGCAAGACGCCTGAAATACTTCGCTTGTATAACTCCCCTTTGACCACTGTGAAAGCTTTGGATCGTCGAATAACTCACCTTGCCTCAACTGGATCGTCGGGTATTTCTTTCCTGAGGATATATGATATGTACGCTTGCATCCAAGGAACTTCCACCATCATCACAAGCTCGTGGTCCTCTTCATCCTCCATGGCTTCCTTGAGGGGCGCCGAAGTTTTTTCATCTTTTGCTTTTTTCTGTATTTTTTTCAGCTTCGTGGATCTCTCCGCTATTTCTTCCCAAAATACACCTGGTGGGATTGGAAGGCACTGCGACCCGATGTTGGCGAGAACGTCGGCTTCATCATTGCTCAATCTACTGATGTGATTTACCTCGCATCCATCAAACAGCTTCTCAAGCTCATTGTACACCTCTTTATATGCTATCATGCTATCATTGACTGCATCACATTGGTTCATAACTTGCTGAGCCACCAATTGTGAATCACCAAAGATTTTTAGTCGAGTTGCACCGCAAGCTTTCGCCATCTTCATCCCATGTATGAGGGCTTCATATTCTGCTTCGTTGTTGGATGCGTTAGGGAACGTCATCCGGAGGATGTATTTTAACTTGTCGCCTTCAGGTGATATAAGTATCACTCCTGCGCCAGCTCCTTCTACTCTCTTGGACCCATCAAAGTTCATGGTCCAAGTTCTCGACAAATCTGGGGGTCCCGTGTTTTGCAGCTCCATCCATTCTGCAATGAAATCTGGCAAAACTTGCGACTTGATTGCCTTTCTTTTTTCATACGTGATGTCCCGAGGAGAAAGTTCTATTCACCAAAGGGAGACACGCCCTGTAGCTTCTGGATTGTTCAGTATATTTGAAAGAGGTGCTTCGTTGACTATTATTATCGGGTGTGCCAAAAAATAGTGGCGCAACTTTCTTGCCGTTGCAATTACTACATATGCTAGTTTCTGGTACTGCGGGTACCGCTGTTTGGAAGGCGATAATACTTCACTGATGAAATATACTGGCCTTTGCACTCCATGGAGTTTTCCTTCTTCTTCTCTTTCGACAACTAGCACCGTGCTAACCACTTGGGGTGTGGCTGCAATGTACAGTAGGAGAGGTTCTTTTTCCTTCGGCGCCACTAAGATTGGTGGTGTTGAGATTGTGCGTTTCAGATCCTCAAAAGCTCTATCAGCTTCTTCGTTCCACTGGAATTTCTCCCCTTGCTTTATCAGAGCGTAAAACGGTAATGCTTTTTCTCCCAGCCTGGCGACGAATCTGCTCAAAGCTGCGACTCGCCCAGTTAGTTGCTGTATTTCTTTCAACTTTATTGGCTTCCTCATTGTTACGATAGCTTGTATTTTGTCGGGATTTGCTTCAATCCCTCTTGCTGAAACTAGAAAACCAAGAAGTTCTCCTGCTGGGACACCGAAGGAGCACTTCGTCGGGTTCAGCTTGAGGCAGAATTTGTCGAGGTTGTCAAAGGTTTCCTTGAGATCTTCGATCAGCGTCGCCCCCTTTTTTGACGTTATGACGACATCGTCGATGTATACTTGCACGTTTTTTCCAATCTGTGTCGCCAAACACTTCTGCATCATCCTCTGGTATGTTGCTCCCGCGTTTTTCAGACCAAAGGGCATTGTTCTGTAGCAAAACACGCCGTAAGGTGTGATGAACGCTGTTTTTACTTCATCTTCTTCTTTTAATCTGATCTGGTTATAACCAGAATATGCGTCCAGGAAGGAAAGACGTTCACATCCTGCCGTGGAGTCGATAATTTGATCGATCCTCGGGAGGGGAAAGTGATCCTTTGGACAGTGTTTATTGAGACACGTAAAGTCGACGCACATGCGAAGGACCTTAGTGTTTTTCTGCAGCACCAACACTGGATTAGCTACCCATGTGGCCTCTGTGTGCAACTCCTTGATAAAACCAGCTTCTCTTAGTCGATCGATTTCTGACAGCATAGCCTTGCGATTTGGTTCCGAAAAACGTCGCAAAGGTTGTTTGATTGGTCTCGCTAGTGGATCCAAGTTTAAGTGGTGCTCGGCAAGTTCCCTGGGTACTCCTGGCATGTCAGCTGGACACCATGCGAAGATTTTCCAGTTCTCACGGAGGAACTCGACGAGCGCGCTTTCCTATGCGAGGTCCATGTCGTTTGCGATGGACGTCGTCTTTTTCGGGTCTGTCGGGTGAATCTGCACCTCCTTAGAATTTTTCTCAGTACTGAAAGTTGATTCTTTATTTAGCCTTCCAACGTCTGGCAGCACGTCGTAGTCAGTCATATTCCTTGACGCCAAATATTCAGCTTGCATCCCGAGAGTTTCTGATATCCGATGAAAATCCTTGTCACATTTATCGGCTAGAGCAAAACTTTCTTTGACTGTGATTGGTCCCTTAGGTCCAGGCATCCTCCACAGCAGGTACGTGTAATGTGGTACCGCCATAAATCTAGCATATGTTGGTCGTCCCAACAGAGCGTGATACTGTGACGGAAAATCTACGACTTCAAACTCCAACTTCTCAATTTTGTAATTTTCTCGAGTGCCAAACTGAACGTCGAGATTGATCTTCCCCAGCGGATAACTTGGCTTCTCTGGTGTGATACCATGGAACCTCGTGTCCGTTGGTTTCATGTTTGCTAGGGATATATTCATCTTCCTTAGTGTATCTGCATACATAAGGTTTAAGCTGCTGCCGCCATCTATGAACACGCGAGAGACGTCGAACCCTGCGATGACTGCTGGTAGGATAAGTGTTGACTGCCCTGGGCGAGGAACTTGCTGTGGATGATCTGCTATAGTGAAGCCAATATCTTGTCCCGACCAATTAAGGTACTCAACTGTTGGTGGAGGCATTTTTTCTGCCATGAACACTTGCCACGAAATTACTTTCTGAGTTCTATTGGATGGCCTTCCCTTCTGAATCATCGAGACCGCTCCATTAGAGTTAGGATCAACGTAGGGCGGTGGTGGAGGTGCTGCCGCTATTCTGAGCTGATGTCGATTGTCGTCCGTAATCGCGGGAGGAGGTGGCAAGTGAATCTCACTCCTGGGTTCTCGAGGATTTCTCTGTGCTGCCTGAGCATTAGCATGCCCTGCCCACCTTAACATCGCCTGGAAATTGCGACAATCTTTCTGCAGATGTCCTGACTGTCTTTTCCTGTTGCTGTCGAGGAAAAAGTGCATCTGACACGGCCCATTCATCATCTCTTCGGGAGACACGAAAGGCCTTGGGAACCTTGGCCCGCTATTTTGCCTATTGTTTCGAGAGTCATCTCTATTGTCGCTTCGCTGCTCGTTGCTTCTCTGATAATCATCTCTATTGTTTCCTCCGGTGTTTGCTCGGAAACCCGCCGAAATTTGGCCTGGAGCATCATAGCTCGGGTACTACCGAGGAAATCGTCGCCTTGGTTGATAGTTTCGACCGCGGTCTTCCTCTGGTGACCTATGCCGTTTGTTGTGAACAGCATCTTCTCCATCTGCCCATCTGTTTGCTATTTCCATTAAAGCAGATACTGTTTTTGGATTGGTCCTCCCCAAATCCTCGACAAAATCTCCACGCCTGATTCCTGCGACAAACGCATCAATCGCTCTTTCGTCAGATATATTTTCTGCCGAGTTTTTGATGATGTTCCACCTTTGGATATATTTTCTCATTGGCTCATCTGGCTTTTGTCGGCATGCTCTCAACTCTTCTAACGATGCAGGTTTCTTGCACGTGGACCGGAAATTCTTGACGAACACGTCCTCGAAGCTTTCCCAGCTGTCGATGGATCCCGGAGGAAGTTTCTTCATCCAAGATCGTGCGGCTCCACTCAAATGCACCTGGATGCTTTGCATAGCTGTTGCTCTGGTTCCTCCTGTGAGCTTCACTGTCTCGAGATAATCAACTAGCCAATCCTCTGGATCTTGAAGGCCGTCAAATTTTTTGAAATTATCAGGTAACTTGAATCCCGAAGGGACTTGAGTTTTTCTCACTCTCCTCGTGAAGCACGGCAAGCCGCACATATCCTCATCGTTTAATTCTGGGGACTGCCGATGTTCCCTCCTGCTTTGTCGCGCTCTGTCGACCCTTGCTTGTGCTGTCGTGTCCCTTGCTCCACTTGGTCCTTCGGGAGCTGCCGCTGCTGCTACCGCAGGTCGTGGACTATTTTGCCTTGCTGTTCCTTCGGCAGGTGTTGTCACAAACGCCGTTCCCATGGCTCCAACTCCTGCCATTGCCATGTTGTACAGTGCCTCCCTTGGATCTCCTGGGGGTGGTTTGGATGCAAGGATAAAGGCTTGTGTCGCCATATACCCAGCTTCTGGTGTCTTGGGTATGATGTTTCCTCTTGTGTCTATCGACATAAAAGACATGTCGAGGTTTTGCACCGAGTGCTCTCTTTCTGCTTCAGGTACGTTTTGTAACCTTGATCTTGCTCTGTTCCGAGCTTCTCTATGGCTATCTCCCGAAGTTCTAGATTGTCGACTCAGCTCTGCCCTTCGCCTACTTGATGCAGAGGCTGCCTCCTTTCTTCTGTTTAGCTCGGCTGCCTGTTTTTCCAATTCCCTTGCAGCTCGTGCAAGCCTATATTGATATGCTTGTAATTCTTCTGGTGTGGCTGTGGTAGCCATTGGTTCTGAGCCATCCATAGATCTCGCGGCCCTATCCCATGCTGCTTGCGGGAGTCGAACTCTGTCTCGTGGCTGTGGCCCGATATATTTATTGACCAGACCTCATCGCAAATCAGAGGGATCAATGTATGGATTTCCCAAATCGTCGAAAGCCTCAGATGTTTCTTCTTGGTCATGGCTTGGCTCTCCGATGACATAAATTTGATGATATTTTGTATTCAGATCTATGTTGGGTTTGGTGACACCATCGTTAAGATTGGCGAAGACCTTGCCCACTGTAGTAGATTTGTCGATGAAGTTGTAGCTGTCGACACTGCTTGAGCCATCGCTTATGAATGAGTCCGCAGATGACTCAAACGATATGTCGCTGAAGATCTTGGCAAGTTTTTCTCTCGCCCTGGTGCTGATGAAGCGTGACGACGAAGTTTCTTCCTCTCCTGATTCGGTTGACGATGTATAGCTTGAAAAATCGGAATCGACCGCCGATGATCCCGACGAAATCGGAATTTCGACACGATACGATCCCTCTTTCTCGACGTGAAAGTGAAACCTTCCGAACGTCATCTCCATAGGCTCCTCCAGATACGCATATGCATCCAAACGGGAGGGCGGGTGAGGAACAAAATCGACAGGACCAGTAGCGATCTGTTTACCTCGATCCATTGCGTTGCTCGCGGTTGATGAAGTCGATGATTTTGCGGTTGATGAAGTCGAAGATCTTGAACGTGCCATCGAGACCAGATCCTTGACGCCTCTAGTTCCCACAGACGGCGCCAATTGACAAGGTATTAACTTGTCAATGCCTACGGGTTGTAGACTAGAGTTTAGTTGTAGACTCGAGATGACAATGCAGCGTTTCCTCAACGGTTTGAAGTATGATATCAAAGGCATTGTTCGTCACTACAGCTACACCAATATGAATCAATTGTTACATCATGCAAGAGAAGCTGAATCACAGTTGGCTGATGAAGCAAAGATCAAAGGTCGAGCTACAGGAGCTGGGCGTTTCACACCCCGCGCGGCCCCATCTACGGTGCCGGCGCCTTCGACGTGCTCCGCACCTTACTCCACTCCGCCTAGTAAGCCGGTCTCCAATGTGTCTAACACAAAGAAGTCTGAATCTGCTGCAAGTACGAGTGGCTCTAATGTGTCTACTGCGCGTAACCGTGATATGGCTTGTCATACATGTGGTGGGAAGGGTCACTTCAAGAGAGATTGTCCTAACCGCAAAGTCATGATTATCAATGAGGACAATGAGTACGAGACTGGAGACGATGTTGATCCTAATGCTCCAGAAGATGATGACTATGACACTGATGGTGAAGATGCATATCCGTCTGATGCTCACACCATTGTTGTGTCGCAGCGTGCTCTTAATGTGTTGCCTAGTGCATCTACTCAGCGCCGCAATTTATTCCAAACAAAGGCTTTAGTTGGTCCTGACAAGGCTTGCAAGGTCATTATTGATGGCGGGAGTTGCCGCAATTTAGCAAGCAAGGAGTTATGTACCAAGCTGAAGTTGAAGTATCTACCGCACCCGCATCCATACTATATTCAGTGGTTGAGCAACAATGGTGAGATGAAGGTAAACCACATGGTGCGTGTTGAGTTTGCTATTGGACCGTATAAGGATTGCATTGATTTTGATGTCGTTCCTATGACGGTGTGTCACCTACTATTCGGTCGGCCTTGGCTCTATGACCGTTCTGTGCAACACAATGGCCGTGCCAATACATATCACTTGGAGTTCAAGGGCAAGAAAATTAATTTACAGCCTATGACACCACAGCAAATTGTCAATGAGTCTCGTCAGAAAGTTAAAGTCAACTTGGAGGATGCTTCTTTAGATAGGCGAGGGAATTGTAATGTTGTGAGTGATATAACGAAAAGCGAGAGAGTGAATTCCTTAGTCTCATTAGCCACCAAAGAAGACATGAGAGAATTTAGTGAGGATCCTACAGCCATGCCTCTTGTGCTCTTGTACAGGGGTACGGTTTTGGTTTCTAACGACATGACCCCTCTTCCTCTTGGTGTTTCTAATGTTTTGCAGGAATTTGGCGACGTGTTTCCGGATGAGGTACCCGCAGGACTTCCACCATTGCGAGGTATTGAGCATCAAATCGACTTGATTCCCGGAGCTTCGCTACCCAATCGGGCACCATATAGAACGAACTCGAAGAGATGAAGGAGATACAGAAGCAAGTACAAGCACTACTCGACAAAGGTTATATCCGCATAAGCCTTAGTCCTTGTGCTGTTCCTGTTATTCTTGTTCCTAAGAAAGATGGTACATGGCGTATGTGCGTAGATTGTAGAGCTATAAACAATATCACTATTCGATATCGTCAACCTATTCCCCGTTTAGAGGATATGTTAGATGAATTGAGTGGTGCTGTTGTGTTCGCTAAAATTGATTTGCGTAGTGGTTATCATCAAATTAGGATGAAAGAAGGGGATGAGTGGAAAACCGCCTTTAAAACAAAATTTGGTTTATATGAGTGGTTAGTAATGCATTTTGGTTTAACTAATGCACCTAGCACTTTCATGAGACTGATGAACCATGTTTTGCGTGATTTTATTGGCAAGTTTGTGGTTGTGTATTTGTTATCACCAGAATTTGACTGGATCAGAGGTGGGCCATAATTAAGATGGGCTTGAAGAAATATACATGGAAGATATACGTGAACCGGCCTTGTACACAAAGTTTGGGCTAGTTTTCCCTTGTATCTGTAAATATAGTAGGATACGTGTCGGTTAGTTAGAGTTTGGCTCGTGCACGGTTGGGATTATTCCCACGTTAGAAAGTCTACGGACTATAAATATGTATCTAGGGTTATCGAGAAAAACAACAATCACGTTCATCACAAACCAATCTAGGCGCATCGCCAACCCCTTTTGTTTCGAGGGTTTCTTCCGGGTAAGCATCATGCTGCCTAGATCGCATCTTGCGATCTAGGCAGTACGCGTTTATTCGTTTATCATGCGTTGCTCGTGCTGAAGCCTTGTTGATGGCGAGCAACGTAGTTATCATAGATGTGTTAGGGTTAGCATTGTTTCGTCGTGTAACATGCTTTTGTCCATGCAACCCTTAGACGTCTAGCCGCCCTTACACCTATCTTAGGTGTAAGGGCGGCACCTTGCTTGATCATTATTTAGTAGATCCGATCCGTTATGATTGCTCCTTGTTCTTCAAGGATTAGTTTAATATCTGCATAGTTAGGCCTTGCGAACGGGTTGAAGGATCCAGTAGCACGTAGGGTGTAGTTTGCTAGCCCTAGATAAGATGTTCCGGGGATCAACTTCATGTTGGTTTTTAGGCCTTGTCTAGGGTTGGTTTATTATCACCGTGCGTGGCTACCAGGCTCAATCACGCGTAGGATGTTCCGATTATGCGGTGAAAACCCTAAATCGTCGTAGGTCGTTTTAGTTATATATCGATCAAGCAGGACCACCATGTGATCGTAGACCTCATACGAACCATGGGTGGATCGACTCCTTGAGCCGATTCACAGGACAACCTGAGAGCCGATCGAGGCTCGTATTTAATGTTTACGTGTATGCCATGCAGGAAACTAAGCGAAGCAAATCCATCACCTTCCTGATCAGGTATAGATCAGGTGGCACGCCCTTGCACCAGCATCGGGACGTGTGTACCAGGAGCTTTGCGGGCCGTCGCTCGAGGGACCAGGGCCAGCCGCAGCTCTGAGTTGTTCCCGGCTCTTCGTGTTGCCAGCCGTTGCTCGCCGGTGGGTTTCGGACGCCAACACATTCTGGCACGCCCGGTGGGACAGTCTTCGACATCATCTGCATCGCCATCTACATCTGAGATGGCGGAAGGCACTCCAGTCACGTACGAGGATCTGACCGAGGAGCTCAAGAAGAAGTATGACGAGGTCAAAGCTATCCTCGAAGCCGACCTCATCGGCTCTTTCCAGAGGACCCGCTCACACGGCATCAGGTGGAAAGGGTTCTCGCCTGAAGGCGCGCTCGATGGAGTGGACCTGTCTACCCCTTCAGAAGAACGCACCAGGTCTCTGTGTCAGGAGATTAATTTCATGGTAGCTCATTCGCTACACCGCCATTCTGAGAACCTGGTGAACACTTTGGAGCGTGTCGCCCTTCGGGTGATCCAGGAAATCATGAGGCATCAGTACTCTCCGTCAGGACCTGCTCTAGGGACTCACCAAGGAGAAATACCACTCCAGTCCCGATCACCGCTGCCATTCGCGTTGGCAGCACCAGAAGTGCCGAGTTCACCGGCATTCGTCGTCCACAAGATCGGTGGTGACCCTAGTGATTACCAGTTCTTGTATGAGGCGCCTAAGGAGATCCCTCACGGATACACGTGCACATACGTGCCAGACTGCAGTAGCTGGGCACTCACGAACCAGACTACAACAGCAGGGACTTCCGGAACAGCAGGAGGAGCTTCTGGATCAGAACTTGACAAGCAGACGTGGCTAGCTAAGTACGCCACTCCGACGAACCTCCAGAGCTCAACTCCTGCAGCTGGCTCAGATCGTGAGAAGCAGACGTGGCTAGCTAAGTATGCCACGCCAACAAACCTCCAAAGCTCAACTCCTGCAGCTAGCTCAGAGCTTGAGAAGCAAGCGTGGCTGGCTAAGTACGCCACTCCAGCGAATCTTCAGAGCTCCACTCCTGCAGCCAGCACCGCGGATCAGATCAGTACAATCTTGAGAGACCAGTTCGGCATGGTGCCGAAAAGGAGGGCAATTGGCTATTCCAAGCCGTACCCCAACGAGTACGATTTGATCCCACTACCACCCAAATATCGGCTCCCTGAATTCTCCAAGTTTAGTGGGTCAGATGGCTCCAGTTCAATCGAACATGTGAGCCGATATTTGCGCAGCTGGGCACGATCTCAGCATCAGATGAACTACGTGTGAGGTTCTTTGCACAGTCCCTCACAGGATCGGCTTTCGGGTGGTACACCTCGCTGCCACCAGATTCAATCCGGACTTGGAAGCAGATGGAAGAGCAGTTCCACATGCAATATCATTCAGAAGCTTCTGAGGCTGGCATTGCCGATCTAGCACAAGTACGTCAGAAGCGCGGAGAAACAGTGTCAGAGTACGTCCAGCGCTTCAGGACCGTTAGGAACCGATGCTATTCGGCTCGTTTGACTGAAAAAGAAGCAGTCGAGTTGGCGGTAGTGGGTCTCGCATCGCCGATCAAGGATATGGCTTCCCAAGCAGACTACCCTTCGCTGGCGCATATGGTTCAGAAACTGTCATTATATGAACAGCGCCACCCAGACTTGTACCAGGACAAATTCAAGCGTGCGGTAGTCCTGGTTGAGGCAGATGAAGATGAAGGCTCTGCGGGAGATCAAGAGGTAGCAGTGGCTGAATGGACTCGGGGGGCAAGCCCCGTGTCCTGCAAGTGGGTTAAGCCACAAGGTCCTCCAAAAGGGTTCGACTTCGACGTGACCAAAGCTGAGCAAATTTTCGACCTCTTACTCAAGGAAAAGCAGCTAAAGTTACCCGAAGGCCTCAAAACCCCCACGGCACAGGAGTTGAACGGAAAGCCATACTGCAAATGGCATAACACGTTTACCCATACCACCAACGACTGCAGGGTGTGGCGTCAGCAGATCCAAATGGTGATAGAACAAGGGCGTCTAATCTTTAGCCAGTACGCCATGAAAGTCGACACGCACCCCTTCCCCGCCGTTAACATGGTGGAGTGCACTTACCCCGGGAGGTGCCAGCCAGGTTTCTCGTTCAGCATTAACATGGTAGGGCCTGGGCACCACTCTGGTAAGGACAGAGACGAGGGCAGCCGCTCTCGTAGCAAGGACAAGGAAGAAGCCATTCCGCGCGATCGGCTCCGACACGATGGCAAGCGCTACATCACAGAGGGAGAAGTGAAGAATGTGCGATATCAACGACCTCTCTCTGATCATCTCCTCAACAAATATGTGAGTCAGTACGACCAACGCCGACGATACGACGACGGTGACGAAAGAGATCGTCTGGCTAGCAGGGACGCCAGGAGACATCGTCGGCATGATCGAGACGAGGAGAGATATGAGCGCCACGCCAAGAACAAGTTAGGAGAGCAAGACGACGTGGACAAGCACTGGGACTGTCCCTTCTTCAAACACTGCTGGGATTCAGGAATGAGCCGATTGCCTACAATCGGCAACTGCCCAGAATGTAGACAGAAAAAGAAGAGCACAGGAGACGTGTCAGTGTTCAAGCGTCTAGGACCTCTCCCATCTCGGAACAAGCAAGCTGAGTCCTCTCGGGTGGAAGATCTCGAGGAGTTAGAAGATGACGATGAAGAAGAAGAAGATAAATACCACCGGCCAAGGTGGTGCCCTGATGGACTCAGCCGTTCCCAAAAGCGTGGGGTTCAGCGACTACGTGGTTTGGAGGAAGCCGAAAGGTTATACCTGCACACGTTAAGGAAGGCGCGGCCTGATCTGGCCGCGAAAATTCAACGAACCCTGGATGAAGAGGGTCGACCACAAAAGATGGAGTGGCGCCCCAAGCAAAGGAAAGCCGATGATGAGACATCGGCTGGTACAAACATGGTGTTCATCCTTCCAGCGGAGTTTTGTGCTCCAGGATTAGACGAAGCACCTGTGGCACAACTTGACTGCGGCCCACGGCCAGTTATCTTCGAGAAGCCACGAGAAAGAAGCTACAGGCACCTGAAGGCCCTGTACTTACGAGGTTACATCAATGGGCAGCCTGTCAACAAGATGCTGGTGGACACCGGAGCGGCAGTCAACATCATGCCATACTCCATGCTACGTCGGTTGGGACGCTCTAGCTCGGATCTGATCAAGACCAACGTTACATTGAGCGATTTCAACGGCCAAGCATCTGAAGCACAAGGTGTTCTGAACGTGGATCTGACTGTAGGGAGGAAAACTATCCCTACAACATTCTTCATCGTTGATAGCAAGAGCACCTATGTTGTCCTGTTAGGGAGGGATTGGATCCACGCCAACTGTTGCATTCCATCCACGATGCACCAATGTCTAATTCAGTGGGATGGAGATGAGGTAGAGGTCGTCCACGCAGATGACTCAGCCGAGATTTCAACGGCTGGCATGAACGTTTGGGAGACGGCAGGCCAAGAGCCACTCTCAGGCATCACTCTGGACGACTGCGAGCGCATCGACGTGACAAAAAACGGGGTGAGGCTGGTCTTATCCACCGGCCTGACCGTGTGACAAGAGCAAAAGCTACGGACGTACGTGGCAAGGCCGATCCTTGTGATCGGCCCCAAAAAATAAAAAGTGATGATCTTGTCTCAAGCATGTCACGTAAGGCACGAACACGATGTAAACCTTCATTGAGCAATGCAATCAAAATGGGGGCCGATTCCAGCAATCGGCCCATATTATCCTTACCACACGTTTTCCATGTGTTCAGTGTCGATCTAACAGGTGACGGAAAGCTAGGGTATGGGTTTACATCGGCTGATGAGCTAGAAGAAGTCGACATTGGTCCTGGGGATAAGCCACGACCAACTTTCATCAGCAAAAAGCTAGACCCACACCTCAGGAGCCAGATGATAGCTCTGTTAAAAGAGTACCCAGATTGCTTTGCATGGGATTACACAGAGATG
The DNA here is from genome assembly GCF_019359855.2 of Lolium perenne. NCBI lineage: Eukaryota > Viridiplantae > Streptophyta > Magnoliopsida > Poales > Poaceae > Lolium > Lolium perenne. The sequence continues at coordinate 384,066,696 of NC_067247.2, forward strand.
CCTGGGTTAGACAGGAGCATCATTGAGCATCGGCTCCCTCTCAAGAAAGGATTTCGGCCATTCCAACAACGAGCACGTCAGATGAAGGCCGAAATTCTCGAAGAAGTCAAGAAAGAGATCGAGAAAATGTTGACCGCTGGGTTCATCAGGCCATGCAGGTATGCTGAATGGATCTCCAGTATCGTACCTGTAGAGAAAAAGGACGGCCGATGGCGTGTGGCAATAGATTTCCGAGATCTCAACAGAGCCACTCCAAAGGATGAATATCCAATGCCTGTGGCAGAAACATTGATCAATGCTGCTGCTGGCCACAAGGTGTTAAGCTTCATGGATGGCAATGCCGGCTACAACCAAATCTTCATGGCTCCAGAAGATATACACAAGACCGCATTTCGAGTACCAGGATCAGTGGGCTTGTTTGAATATGTGGTCATGACTTTTGGGCTGAAGAATGCCGGTGCAACGTACCAACGAGCCATGAATTATATTTTTCATGATCTGATCGGCAAGTTGGTGGAAATCTACATCGATGACGTGGTGGTCAAGTCTGTCTCCATGGAGGGACACTTGGATGATTTGCGACGCATCCTAGACCGAACTCGGAAGTTCGGACTGAGAATGAATCCAAAGAAGTGTGCCTTTGGTGTGACGGCCGGTCAGTTCCTAGGGTTTCTGGTCCATGAACGAGGAATTGAGATCGGCCTGAAAAGTCAAGAGGCAGTACGCACCATGCAGCCGCCTACCAGGAAGAAGGAGCTCCAACGTCTTATCGGCAAGATCAACTTCGTCCAACGATTCATCTCTAACCTGTCAGGACGAATTGAGCCGTTCATGGCGTTGGTGAAGATTAAATCTGATGACGAGTTTCACTGGGGGGGCAGAACAGCAGCAGGCGTTTGACGAGATTAAGCGGTATCTAACAACGCCGCCTGTGCTAGTTCCACCCCAGCAAGACAGACCGTTCTATATCTACTTGTCAGTAGCTGACACGTCCATCGCTTCGGTGGTGGTGCAACTTTACGAGGGTGTTGAAAAGGTCGTATTCTACCTCAGCAGGAGGATGTTGGACGCAGAGACAAGGTATCCTGAGGTCGAGAAGTTATGCCTCTGCCTGTTCTTCACCTGCACCAAGCCTCATCACATCCTTTTGACGGCAGAAATCATCGTCATATGCAAGTCAGACGTGGTCAAGCACATGCTGTCGGCTCCTGTTTTGAAAGGCCGACTTGGTAAGTGGATGTTTGCGTTATCGGAATTCGATCTCCGGTATCAGCCTGCAAAAGCAGTCAAGGGACAAGCGTTGGCCGACCTCATAGCTGAGCGGATTAATACTAATATAGCAGCACTATCTGTACGTGCATGGGCTATGTTCTTCGATGGATCGGCTTGTGACGACGGTTGTGGCATCGGCATTTTGCTCGTGTCGCCTCGGGGGGCAAATTATTCCTTCTCCATCAGGTTATCCACCCCTTGCACTAACAATGTCGCTGAGTATGAGGCAGTACGCAGGGGAATGGAGTTGCTTTTGGAAGCCGGGGCAGAAGCGGTGGAACTTTTTGGAGACTCGAAGTTGGTGATCTCCCAGCTTACGGATGAGTACAAGTGCGAGAGCGAGTCACTCTTCCCATATTGGATGGAATGCCGCGAGCTAATGACAAAATTTCGGTACATCAACTTCAATTGGGTCCCAAGATCTCAAAATACCGAGGCCAACGATCTCGCACAGATGGCGTCAGGCTACAAGGACATACCAGACGGGTCAGAAGTTCAGGTGCAGTTCTTAGAACAGGATGACTGGAGAGCCGATATCTTCAATTACTTGAAGGATTCGGCTAGGGGGGCACCTAAACGGATAAGATACAAGGCCATGAAATATGTCCTTATAGGCGATGACATGTTCTACAGGACGTTGGAAGGGTTGCTTCTCAAGTGCCTGGGACCAACTGAGTCTAATCGGCTCTTACATGAGGTGCATGAAGGCGCCTGTGGAACTCACCAATCGGCTCATAAGATGAAGTGGCTGATTAGGCGATCAGGGTTTTATTGGCCCACCATGCTTGAAGATTGCTTCAAGTACTACAAGGGATGCCAAGCGTGTCAGATGTTCGGGAAGATTCAGATGGTACCCGCATCAGCAATGAATCCCATCATCAAGCCTTGGCCATTCCGAGGTTGGGGCATGGATATGATCGGCAAAATCCATCCCGCGTCGAGCAAAGGCCACGAGTGGATCCTGGCCATTACAGATTACTTCACCAAATGGGTGGAGGCCGTCCCTATGAAGAAGGTAAAATCAGAAGATGTTATCAAATTTGTGAAAGAACACGTCATTCATAGGTTCGGGATTCCTCAAACCATCACGACCGATGGAGGTTTGGTCTTCATCTCTAAGGAATTCAGAAAATTCTGTGATGAGATGGGAATTAAGCTGATCCGATCATCTCCATACTATGCTCAAGCCAACGGGCAAGCTGAAGCGTCCAATCAGAGCCTGATCAAGCTGATTAAGAGGAAAATTGACGAGAACCCTAGGGTTTGGCATGAAACATTGTCAGAATCTTTGTGGGCCTATCGCATGTCATGCCATGGAGCTATAAAAACTTCGCCATACCAGCTCGTCTATGGGCAGGAAGCCGTATTGCCTTGGGAAATTACGGCTGGATCAAGACGTGTCACGTTTCAGAATGACCTAACAGCTGAAGAATATGTAGCTCTGATGAGTGATACTATTGAGGATGCAACGGAACTTAGACTTTGGTCGTTGGAGAAGATTAAAGAGAACAAAGCCAGGGTAGCTCGTGCATACAATAAGAAGGTGAGACCAAAGGAGTTCCAAGTTGGTGATCTAGTATGGGAAGCAGTGTTGCCATTAGGAACCAAGGATAAAGCATATGGCAAATGGTCTCCTAATTGGAAAGGTCCATACAAAGTCGTCCAGGTTTTGAAGGGTAATGCATACATGCTGGAGCAGCTGGACGGCGCTAAGTTCCTAGCAGCTGTCAATGGTCAGTACCTCAAGAAATATTTCCCAAGCATGTGGGACGATGGGCAGTGAAACACGGGGGCCGATTCATAAAATCGGCCAGTAAAAAAAATTTATATACAAATCACAGCCGACGCGCAGACATCGACTTGAGAAATATGGATACCAGTACAGCCGATGCACGGACATCGAGTTTAGAATAATAAAAAAAAAGCCGATGTATAGCCATCGACTCTGGAGGAACAAACTCAATTGAGCAGGTTAACAGACCAGTTCCAAGCCAGAGCCCATGGCATTTGAGATAATTCTCTCGCTGGATTTCCTGAATCTGTGCGTTTGAAAGTTGAGGATGGCATGGACACGGATGAGATCTGTTTGACTGCATGAATAGGCAACCGATTTAGGCCTTAAAATGCGTGTTATGGTAGGAGCCGATGCTCTGCCATCGGCTCTTTGTGCAGCAACTCCGTTTGACAATCGGTAAAATTAACAAGGAAACAAAGTTAATGGGGAAATATTTTCTTCATTAATAAGAGGATTTCTTACAAAGAAAGGGCCGATTGCTCAAGGGAGGAAGAACAAAAGAAGGGCCTATTGGCCAATCTGCTACTACTACTAGACCTATACTAGTAGACCCTACTCTACGGGCCGTCGCTGCCCTCATCGTCGGAGCTCTCGTCGGCGCTGCTGCCGGCGAGCTCCTCGTCGCTGCTCCCATAGCCCTCTATGGGAGCCTCCTCCTCCTCGTCGTCGTTGTCGTCATCGTCATCATCCGATCCGGCGCGGAAGCGCTTCGCCGGCGGATAGTCCTCGAGGGAGTCGTCGTCGTCTTCTTCTTCCTCCTCTTCGGAGGAAGTGTAGCCATCCCAGGAGAACGAGTCATCCTCGCTCGTCGCTTCCAGCTCCCCATCGGCGAGGAACTGAAGGTCGTTGTCGCCACTGGTCAAGGACTTGTCGTCCTCGGACCAGACGTAGGGCTCGTGGTCCTCCTTGTCCCACTCCGATGCGGCAAGGATGTCGTGCGCCGCCAGCGAGCCCCACTCCGGCGTCGGCTCACGAGATGAGGAAGAATCGGAGAAGACTGACGAGGTGGAGGAGGACGAAGAGGAGAAGGACTGGGAAGAAAGATCCGACGAGGAGGAGGAGGAAGAAGAGGAAGACATTGCTCTGAGATTGGGGTTTTTTGGTGCCGATGGCCAGAGCAGAGCAAGGGGATGAAGTGGCGAAATTGTTTGGAGCGGTTAAATAAAAGGGGATATAGTGGAGATTCAATGCCACATCAGTTTCCGAGGAAGTGGTGCCCAAAAATATAAAAAAACAACGGTCAAATCACGCGGAGAAGTTGAGAAGGCAAGGCATCATGATGAAGGATACTGCGACGGTTTTGCTCTGCCACAACATGACCCGACGAAGAAAAAGCAGAGTGATTTTGGAATTATCAATTCCAAAACCAGGGGGGCATGTGTTATCACCAAAATTTGACCGGATCAGAGGTGGGCCGTAATTAAGATGGGCTTGAAGAAATATACATGGAAGATATACGTGAACCGGCCTTGTACACGAAGTTTGGGCTAGTTTGCCCTTGTATCTGTAAATATAGTAGGATACGTGTCGGTTAGTTAGAGTTTGGCTCGTGCACGGTTGGGATTATTCCCACGTTAGAAAGTCTACGGACTATAAATATGTATCTAGGGTTATCGAGAAAAACAACAATCACGTTCATCACAAACCAATCTAGGCGCATCGCCAACCCCTTTTGTTTCGAGGGTTTCTTCCGGGTAAGCATCATGCTGCCTAGATCGCATCTTGCGATCTAGGCAGTACGCGTTTATTCGTTTATCATGCGTTGCTCGTGCTGAAGCCTTGTTGATGGCGAGCAACGTAGTTATCATAGATGTGTTAGGGTTAGCATTGTTTCGTCGTGTAACATGCTTTTGTCCATGCAACCCTTAGACGTCTAGCCGCCCTTACACCTATCTTAGGTGTAAGGGCGGCACCTTGCTTGATCATTATTTAGTAGATCCGATCCGTTATGATTGCTCCTTGTTCTTCAAGGATTAGTTTAATATCTGCATAGTTAGGCCTTGCAAACGGGTTGAAGGATCCAGTAGCACGTAGGGTGTAGTTTGCTAGCCCTAGATAAGATGTTCCGGGGATCAACTTCATGTTGGTTTTTAGGCCTTGTCTAGGGTTGGTTTATTATCACCGTGCGTGGCTGCCAGGCTCAATCACGCGTAGGATGTTCCGATTATGCGGTGAAAACCCTAAATCGTCGTAGGTTGTTTTAGCTATATATCGATCAAGCAGGACCACCATGTGATCGTAGACCTCATACGAACCATGGGTGGATCGGCTCCTTGAGCCGATTTACAGGACAACCTGAGAGCCGATCGAGGCTCGTATTTAATGTTTACGTGTATGCCATGCAGGAAACTAAGCGAAGCAAATCCATCACCTTCCTGATCAGGTATAGATCATGTGGCACGCCCTTGCACCAGCATCGGGACGTGTGTACCAGGAGCTTTGCGGGCCGTCGCTCGAGGGACCAGGGCCAGCCGCAGCTCTGAGTTGTTCACGGCTCTTCGTGTTGCCAGCCGTTGCTCGCCGGTGGGTTTCGGACGCCAACAGTATTTTGATGACATATTAATTTACAGCCGCAATGAATCTGATCATATTATACATATTCGACATGTTTTGCAAGTGTTGCGTGATAGTAAACTCTATGGCAATCTTAAGAAGTGCTCATTTTGCAAAGATAAGGTCATATTTCTAGGTTATGTTGTCTCTAAGCATGGAGTAGAAGTAGATGTGTCTAAAATTGAAGCTATTCAAAATTGGCCTACTCCCATGAATGTGAGTCAAGTAAGAAGTTTTCATGGTCTAGCTGGGTTTTATCGCCGTTTTGTGCCCAATTTTTCTACTATTGCTGCACCTTTGAATGAATTGACTAAAAAGGGTGTTGCATTTGACTGGGGCGTTGCCCAAGATCATGCTTTTGATGAACTGAAACGATTGTTAACTTCTGCACCATTGCTTGCACTTCCTGATTTCAATAAGCAATTTGAGATTGAATGTGATGCTAGTGGTATTGGAATTGGTGGTGTGTTGATGCAAGAGGGTCGCCCAATTGCATATTTTTCTGAGAAACTTTCTGGTGCTAAGTTGAACTATCCTATCTATGATAAAGAATTGTATGCTTTAATTAGAGTTCTTGAGGTTTGGCAACATTATTTGTGGCCAAAAGAATTTATCATACATTCTGATCATGAAGCTTTGAAATATCTGAAAGCCCAATCTACTTTGCATAGGCGTCTTACTAAGTGGGTTGAGTTCATTGAGTCTTTTCCATACATTATTAAGCATAAGAAGGGAAAAGATAATATTGTTGCTGATGCTCTATCTAGGAAGAATATGCTATTAACTCAACTTGATGTTAAAATTCTTGGATTAGAAGTGCTATGTGATTTGTATGCTACGGATCATGATTTTGCTGAACCATATCGCTTATGTGCTCTTGGTAAAGCATGGGAAAAGTATCACATACATGATGGGTTCTTGTTTCGAGCTAACAAACTATGTGTTCCAGAATCGTCTGTGCGTTTGCTCTTATTACAGGAATCACATGCGGGAGGTTTGATGGGTCACTTTGGGCGTGAAAAGACGTTACTCATGCTCGCTGATCATTTTTATTGGCCAAAGATGAGGCGGGATGTGGACAGGTATGTGAAGAGGTGCATTACTTGCTACAAGTCCAAGTCCAAGCTGAAGCCTCACGGTTTGTATACTCCATTACCGGCACCTACTACACCTTGGGAAGATATTAGTATGGATTTTGTGTTGGGTTTGCCGCGTACTAAAAGAGGCCATGATTCTATATTTGTGGTAGTGGACAGATTTTCTAAAATGTCACACTTTATTGCCTGCCACAAAAGCGACGATGCGTCGCATATTGCTAACCTGTTTTTCAGGGAGATTGTTCGATTACATGGAGTCCCGAAGACTATTGTTTCTGATCGTGATGTGAAGTTCATGAGCTACTTCTGGAAGACACTTTGGGGAAAGCTAGGGACAAAGCTACTGTTCAGTACTACTTGTCATCCCCAAACTGATGGACAAACTGAGGTGGTGAATCGAACCTTGTCACAACTGTTGAGATCCATGATCAAGAAGAACCTGAAGGAGTGGGAAGAGTGTTTGCCGCATGTAGAATTTGCTTACAACAGGGCGGTACATTCTACCACGGAGCTATGTCCTTTTGAGGTGGTGTATGGTTTTAAACCCATTACTCCACTTGACTTGTTGCCTTTGCCCATACATAAGAGAGTTAATATGGAGGCATCCAAGAGGGCAGATTTTGTGCGAAAAAATCCATGTGAAGACTAAAGAGTTGATAGAGAAGAAAGGCAAGAGCAATGCTGCAAGGATGAATAAGAAGCGCAAAGAGATGTTGTTCAAGCCTGGTGATATGGTCGGGGTACATTTTCGCAAGGATAGGTTCCCGAAGCTGCGGAAGTCTAAGTTGAAGCCTCGTGGTGCTGGTCCTTACAAAGTGCTTGCCAAGATCAATGATAATGCATATTCGATAGATCTTCCAGTTGATGAGTTTGGTGTCAGTAATTCTTTCAGTGTTGCTGATTTGACACCATATGACGGAGAAGACCTTGGAGCGTCGAGGTCGACGCCTTTTGAATGGGGGGAGATGATGAGGACATCCCTACTACACCACTACCTCCGTCATGGATAAATGAAGATGAACCTGCTGTGAAGCTCAAGTCCAATGAAGTTCGGATTGGACCAATTACAAGGGCTCGTGCGAAGCTACTTAAATAACAGGTGAACTTGATTCTAAACGGTACTTTGATTGATGAGAACTTTATACTGCCTAAGTCCTACTACTTATGTATCATCAGGTATCAAGAGGAGACGAGCATCGCACGAGGAGTAGAGGAGCAGCTGTACATGAAGACGGACGTCAAGATGGACGTGAAGCTGGACATGGAGCTGGACATGAAGATATCTCATGGACGCGCGAGGGAGGAGCGGGAGGCATGCGCGAGAGGAGAAGTCGACGTCCAGGCCGGTCCAGCACCCGGTTAGACCGGCCTCTAGACCGGCCAACCCGGTCCCTGGCCCGGTTGACCGGGCGCCAACCGGACGCATCGTACCAGAGCCAAACCGGACGAAGTTTTGCGAACTTTCCGATTGCCGCCCGGTTGACCGGATGCCAGACCGGCCGGCCCGGTCCCTGGCCCGGTTGACCGGATTCTATACCAGATCCGTCCAAATCTGTCTCGACCAGATCTATTCTGGGTCGGTTATTCTTGTATCTTTTCGACCAGAACTCGTCCCGGACGCCTATATAAGTGCCTTGGACGACCCCCTAGCGGCTTTAGACCACGTTTAAGATAAACCCTAGTTCTTAGTTGTTTGCTCTAGCAAAACTATTGAATCCCTACACCATATTGCTTGATATTGTGTAGATCCTGAAAAAGTCTTGTGTGATCTGCTGTTCCATTGGGAATTAGACGGTTGCAACTTACCGCTTCGTGGTCGGCGGCTACGTGCGCAAGTGTGTGGAGTTGCGAATATCTTGCAGGGTTGAGAGCTGTTGCATTGGCGACAGGGACCAATCGAGAAATCTCGTTGCGTCATACAAGTTATCTTCCACTACATCGTCGTGTTTCTCCGCTGCCATCACCCCGTGATCATCATCACCACCGTTGCTTACTGAGAAGATCGGGCCACCCCTTATCAAGAAGGTTCTAGGGCTGTCCAAAATATTCACTAAGGTAGGTGGAGTCCCGAAGGAACTCCACCAGCCCTATCCGACCCACTTAAGGGGAAGGTAGAGTCCATGCATGGTGGACTCCACCACCTTGGCCGGCCAAACAACAAGGAAGGGGGGAAATCCCACCTAAAGTCCACCTTTGACTAGGTTTGACTATTTGATTTTATGGTAGGTTTGCACTAGGACTCCTAGGAGGAGTAGGTCTGGGCCCTTGGGTGTTCCACCTTGATACGTCTCCGACGTATCGATAATTTCTTATGTTCCATGCCACATTATTGATGATATCTACATGTTTTATGCATACTTTATGTCATATTTATGCGTTTTCCGGAACTAACCTATTGACGAGATGCCGAAGTGCCAGTTCCTGTTTTCTGCTGTTTTTGGTTTCAGAAATCCTAGTAAGGAAATATTCTCGGAATTGGACGAAATCAACGCCCAGCATCTTAGAATCCCCGGAAGCATCCAGAACACCCGAGAGCCGCCAGAGGGGGGCCACAGGCCCACCAGATGATAGGGCGGCGCGGCCCAGGCCCTGGCCACGCCACCCTAGCGTGTCACCGCCTCGTCGCCCTTCCGACTCCGCCTCTTCGCCTATTTAAGCCTCCTCGACCTAAAACCTCGAGACGGAAAAAGCCACGGTACGAGAAACCTTCCAGAGCCGCCGCCATCGCGAAGCCAAGATCTGGGGGACAGGAGTCTCTGTTCCGGCACGCCGCCGGGACGGGGAAGTGCCCCCGGAAGGCTTCTCCATCGACACCACCGCCATCTTCATCACCGCTGCTGTCTCCCATGAGGAGGGAGTAGTTCTCCATCGAGGCTCGGGGCTGTACCGGTAGCTATGTGGTTAATCTCTCTCCTATGCACGTCAATACAATGATCTCATGAGCTGCCTTACATGATTGAGATTCATATGAGTTTTGTATCACTATTCATCTATGTGCTACTCTAGTGATGTTATTAAAGTACTCTATTCCTCCTGCATGGTGTAAAGGTGGCAGTGTGTGCATCATGTAGTACTTGGCGTAGTTTATGATTGTGATCTCTTGTAGATTATGAAGTTAACTATTACTATGATGGTATTGATGTGATCTATTTGGTTATGTTGATCTATCTTGCACTCTAAGGTTATTTAAATATGAACATTGAATATTGTGGAGTTTGTTAACTCCGGCATTGAGGGTTCGTATAATCCTACACAATTAGTGGTGTTCATCATCCAACAAGAGGGTGTAGAGTCTAGCATCTATCTATTTATTTATGTGATCAATGTTGAGAGTGTCCACTAGTGAAAGTATAATCCCTAGGCCTTGTTCCTAAATACTGCTATCGCTGCTTGTTTACTGTTCTACTGCATCTGTACTGTCTGCAATATCACCACCATCAACCACACGCCAGTCCTGGATAGCAAAGCACTTTTCTGGCGCTGTTGCTACTGCTCATATACATTCATACCACCTGTATTTCACTATCTCTTCGCCGAACTAGTGCACCTATTAGGTGTGTTGGGGACACAAGAGACTTCTTGCTTTGTGGTTGCAGGGTTGCATGAGAGGGATATCTTTGACCTCTTCCTCCCTGAGATCGATAAACCTTGGGTGATCCACTTAAGGGAAACTTGTTGATGTTCTACAAACCTCTGCTCTTGGAGGCCCAACACTGTCTACAAGAATAGAAGCTCCCGTAGACATCACACCTATATAAAGAGGAGGAGAGGGGGGCTGGCCAGCCACACCTTTGGCTGCCCTGGCCGCACCCCTCCCTCTCTCCCCAAACCCTAGTGCCACCCTCCTCCACCTATCTCCCACACGGCGACGGTGAAGCCCTGCAGGAGATCTCCACCACCACTGTCACCACGCGGTCGTGCTACCGGGATTCCGAGGAGGATATACTACTTTCGCTGCCCGCTGGAACAGGGAGAAGTACGTCGTCATCAACACCATACGTGTGACCGAGTGTGGAGGTGCTGCCCGATTGCAGCACTGGAGGGATCTTCTACCTGCTCATGAGAGCGGCAAGTGATCGACTACATCATCCACGAGATCCATCTCGTTAAACGCTTAGCGATCTTCGAGGGTACGTTGATCCCAACTCGTTGCTACCATATAGTAGATTAGATCTTGGCTCTTTGTTCGTTCTTGCGGTAGGAATTTTTTGTTTTCTATGCTACGAACCCCACACTTTTTTCATCCTCAGCATGTTCACAGATTCCACATCGCCATTGTTGTAGATGTAGTTCAGGTTGTTAATCGTCTCTCTTTCGCGGACATACATTGGTGCATATGCCATGCTGGGCCTAGTGTGGCGACAAATGGCTCTCGCGTGCAGAAAGAACACCTATACCTGAATCACAACTATAAGGACACCCGCTTGAACAAATATGTTTTGCAAGTCGGCCTATGCATTTTGATGTGGCTAAATCAGGAGATAAATTGGCCCGAATGTAGGATAAATGGGCATGTTTGTAAACTAAATCAGTAAGAGGAGGGGCGAGAGTAGGTTGGTCGAACTTAAAGTCTTTTTTGAAGGCGATCGTATCTTGCCAGAGTCGGAGACGAAGGGGATGGTGGCAGGGACGGGTCGCCGCTCTGGAACTCCCAAACCAGCTGGACAGCGCGTCAGAGAGGTTGCGGGAGACGGTCCCAGAGATCCCCGTCGCAGATCTAGCTCGCAGCCGACGTCGCAGATCTAGATCACCGCCGCCACCATCGTCGCCTTCTTCGCTAAAGGGAATCTCGTTTTCGCTGAGGGTGACCGACTATGGCGGGCGGTGAGGCTACTTTGCGCGTCTAAACGGGGAGCTCCCGCTTTTTTCCACCGTATTCCCCCGCGCACGAATCCGACCGATTTGCGTTTGTCAGCACATGTCCCTTGGAAAACGGCCGAATCAAGCATTCCTCGTAAGCTAACTTTTGAGCCACTTTAAAGTTCGTGCAATGCAGTTTTTTCATGCGACACAGCCAACCAATCGACCGATTTTTGGTCCACTGAAAACAAGAAACGATGTTTCGAGCAATCAAACACGCCCATAGTACTTGCACGCAGCACAATATATTCTAATTCTGGACTTGCATCCACTGTGTAAGTCAAGAGGAGAACCTCGCAAGTCATCCGCCAAAAGGAAATCCCTGAGATTTTCAATTTCCACGTCGATGGTGTCTCACACCTTGTTGCCACGTGTCACATGTGTATCTCAACAAATGTATGTCATCTTTCTCCCCGATAGAGGAGCTTACGGTAACAACTGACCTAAGCAATAAAGGAACGAGAGACAACGAAGAGAATGTTTCAAACTTCAGTTCATTTTATTCCACTCTTTCTCTTGGTTTTTTTTAGAAGACGCTTTCTCATGGTTGTTGCTTTCTTTTTTATATCATAACTCATTTTTTTTTTTTGAGAACACACCCCTACACCTTTTATTCAATAGGAAGTTGCATCATACAAACACCATCAGATGGAGCTAAAAACCAAACATGACGTCCTAGCGGGCACTGGTAGAAAAAGGGGCTTTAATCCCGGTTCGTAACTGCCATTAGTCGCGGTTGCGCAACCGGGACCAATTAAGCGCGACTAAAGCCCCCCTTTAGTCGCGGTTGCTTACGAACCGCGATTAAAGGCCCGTCCACGTGGGCGCCAGGCAACCGTCGGGGCGGAGGACCTTTAGTCGCGGTTCGTCTGGCCAACCGCGACTAAAGGCCTCCGCAGGTTTAGGGTTTTAGCCCCCCCTCCTAAATCTGGTTTCTTTTTAATTTGTATTGTTTTATTTCTTTTATATTTTATTTTGTGTTCTATTTTAATTTTGAAGGAGTTTCACATATTCTACGCTACTATATACATGCATATGAATGTACAATCTCAAACAAGTTTGAAATTAGAACCAAGAAGAATTCAAGAGGAATATACAATATATATTCAATCTCGGATGACCACATACAATTTCGAACAAGTTTCCATACATAATTTACGGCATCATAAGTTCTATGTCCTCGTAATAGTGTTCTCCTTTAGGATGGAGGACTTCCCTCATCAAAAATCCCGCTAGTTCCTCTTGAATTGGTCGGAAGCGGGCTTCTGAACTAAGCGTCTTCCGCGAGTTATTCCTCTTGACGTTGTTCTCCGACGGCTTCCGCTCAGAGGTGTATCTCCGGATGAACTCACAAACATAGTATCCACATAGATTGGTCCCCGGTGGCTGAATATCCCCAGACAGCACCCTTCTAAATTCTATCTCTTTTTTGAATTCACCGACCGTTTCATCTGTGAACCGTCTCCAAACCCTACAGGGCAAAGATAATTAAATGAACAAGGGAGTTATTAGTTACTTGATATTAGGAAATGAACGAAAGAGGCCGATCGATATAGAGCGCAAATGATTGAAAATAATTACTTTTGCATCATAATTCTCATGTTGACCCAAAGCTTTGGATCCATATTCAGAGAGTCCATGATGAGAACTCTGGAGGTGTGAAATTCAATTATGAGCAGAATCCAGTGGAACCTGCGGACACGATACATGCACAGTCATGCATAACTCATCGATTAGACATACCATGCATGGAGTAAACAAAAGAGAATGTGCTCAAGACAGAAACACTCACCCAAAATTGTAAGGAAATAGAATTTCACTTTTGAGCTGCTGCTTTGTAAGAAAATCAAACAGGTCTAGCTCCAAGTCACGATGGTGTTTTTCTAACACATATCCATTAATGATGTGCGGGTCAATGAACCCAACATCATGGATGTTCCTTTTTGGGCATTCCCCAATCTTCATTCTGCATAATAGCGAACACAACAATATAGTTAGGACAATATATATAGTGCAGGCAATGAACGAGATGAGGTAGAAATAAATCACTTACAGAACGTAGTAACTGATGATAGATTTGTCGAGCTCGCGCAGATTGAACAGCTGGAACAATTCCCTCATATGAATTGTTACATAGTAATGTTTGAAGTGATGCTCATGTCTAACTTCCGCATAAATATATTCTTTGCCGGCATTATTTCTTATGTAACCCTTGTACCAACGTGGCAGATTTTGCATTTGTGCTGGTAGATCCTCTTCCTGCGCAGACTCGACGAGAGGCCCATTCGGCACATATGTAATTGCTACCTCACTCATTGGCGCCTCCTCAAGGCCTAACACTGCACGAAGAGTCATACCGATCTCGGCCGCTTTTTCTCTGGCACCTGTTACAGTCATTCCCTGTGCTGCCGCAGCTGCTATGATAGCGGGGTCCATTAGTTCAGCATCCGGACCGGCGGCTTTCACTATGAGAGGGGGGATCGATTGTTTATTTTGTTCCCCGAGCTAGGCAACTTGTTTCCCGGTTTTTTTCTCCTTCTCCGCCAAGTCTTTCTTCTCCTTCAATATGAGTGCTTGCCTACGAAGTTCACGTCCATAGTCGCCAGGCATATTCTTCTCGGCTTGGGACGGTGTGCTCAAAAATGACTTAGCCCACTTCTTTTCTTTCTCAGAAAATACTGGCTTGGGCTCAGGCTATCTTTTCAGACCATTATCGCATCCGGGGTACAGCGACTTTTTGTGATCCTCTAACATGCGATCCAAATTCTTCCTCTCCTTTTCAGTTTCGCAGCCTCTCCGTGCATCAGCAATGGTCCGACCAAGATCATCAGCGGGCTCATCACGTGCCTCTTCTTCACCTTCCCCTTCACCTTCCCCACCTTCAGCATCCTCCATGAAAGTATCACCGAAATGATCAGGATAGTTGTCATCGTTGATATCCTCCCCTTCTTCATCTTCTTCCATTCTAACCCCTCTTTCTCCATGCTTGGTCCAACAATTATAGCTTGGCATGAAACCCTGCCGAAGCAGGTGCAGGTGAACGTCTCTTGAGGAAGAGTAACCCTTCTGATTCTTACAGGCAGCACATGCACAGATAACAAAACCCCCCTGCTTGTTCGCATTAGCCACTACGAGGAAATCTTTCAAACCCGTAATGAACTCGCCGGAGAGTCGGTTACCGTACATCCATTGCCGATTCATCTGCATTATTATTATATAAAGTATATAATTAACCATCATGCATTTGTTAAACTAACTAGCTACAAATAATAGAAATTAAACAATGAACTACACACATGCATATTTTATCAATGACACAAGAAAGGTTCAAGTTGCTAACCGCGATCGAGGAGGAAAAATAAATGAGAAAGCTCAAGTGTGGATCGGACACTTCATATCATATTTGTTTCATGCTCTTGGGCATTTCATCGAACACCTTGTGTGCATAAGAGGAACCAAAAGCAAACCCACTACCCCTTGTGAAGATTGTGAAGAGAAGTGGCACCAAATGGCTAAGTGAAGTGAGCTGAGTTGCCTTTTATAGGGATGGGCCTTTAGTCCCGGTTGGCTGATACGTCTCCGACGTATCGATAATTTCTTATGTTCCATGCCACATTATTGATGATATCTACATGTTTTATGCATACTTTATGTCATATTTATGCATTTTCTGGAACTAACCTATTAACGAGATGCCGAAGAGCCAGTTGCTGTTTTCTGCTGTTTTTGGTTTCAGAAATCCTAGTAAGGAAATATTCTCGGAATTGGACGAAATCAACGCCCAGGGGCCTATTTTCACACGAAGCTTCCAGAAGACCGAAGAGTCAACGAAGTGGGGCCACGAGGCGGCCAGATGATAGGGCGGCGCGGCCCAGCCCTTCCTTTAATATCTACGTGTTCCTAAAGCTAGCCCGTGCTGGTGTTAAGTGTGCCTTTGAAAATATTAGACATTGTACTTAATATATGGGAGGAATAATGAGTGCAACTATGAATTAGCAAGTTGTGTGAGGTACTTATCATAGTAGGCATGGTCAAGTCATGTTTACCGTTCACTCCGTATCGAGTGCATTTTATATCAATCAGCATGCATTATTTTTCTCACAAAGCAGGAATTATGCATCTTGATTAACATGCTTGGTAACGGAAACATGGAAAGTCATGTTAGTGTATCACTACTTTTTAACCATAATACAGGTACAACAATGAGTGTTTTTTTGTCTCCATCGTCATAAGGATGAGGACTTTGCTTAAAAGGAAAACCCATTCTTTGCCATATAAACAGAGATTGTCAAGGAAAGTTTTGTTTAGAATAGGATGCAACAACATGATGAAAACCATGTGAAATGCAAGTTAGATGCTTATTAATGTTCTTGGAGTTTTCAATATCTATAACTTAGTATTCATTTATAATTTTTAGAAGGCCAAAGGAAACTTGTTTGTGAATTTGTTGCATACACAACATTATATAATACTCATCAGTGTAGCCAAATACAAAAAGAGTACTCCCTGCGGCTATATATACTTGTTGCATGTTTATCTAGATTCGTTTGTATCTATACAGTAAACACGTCGGCAATTGTAAATTTAGCAAATATATACATGTTTGAAATCTACAATAAATATATTATAAATTTAGGACTATGCTAACTTGGAAAATGAAAAAAATCCTTATAAAGTAAAAAAATAGATTATGTATCCCATTCTAAGTTTTGAACTGTAACCCATAATTATACATCGCATAGAATTTGGAGGTTCTAATCTGCACGACTTGCTTTGGGCAGAAATTGATAATTCGTCAAGGCTTGACCAGTACGCGGTGAATGTCCATGCACATTTTTATGGATTAGGCGAATGGTTCTACCCGTATTTTTTGATCAAGAAGAAGGCCACCCGGTTTTCTGAACCGGACAGCTCGAACCTGCCACGCGACTGTCCCGCAGCCACAGCGCCGCACCTTCAGACTCTCCGGCTCAGCTGTTCTTCCCCAAATTTCTGTTGCATGTGAAACCTTTGGTCATGTGTGCTGTGTATGTGCATGACCAATGTAATATTATCTTCCCCTAACTCAAATCAGAACAGTACATAACCACGAATTATGTAAGTGCCTACAACTCAATTCCTACACTAAAAAAACAATATGATATGAATCGCAAGTAGAAAAACTTACTGGGCCCATCAGGAACGTGATTGCCGTGACCCGTTTCCAGGAAAGAATGGCTGAAGGTCATGCTTCCATTACCAAGACTGACAGCAGTCTGGGCACCAACCAAGCGACACTGCTTAGGCAACATTTGCATTGAACCAACCAAAGCGGGATTTTCATTGCGCCATCCTCATACACAGCGCCATGTTCTTAAAATGGCTAACAATACGCTACCACGCTTGGATATTATTGCATGATGCAGGTGTGAAATACGTCAGATCTGGCTTCCGGCGGTGTATATATCATAGAAATATGACGTACCTCCGCGAGTGATAAACTTCAGCAAGTAGATGATATATTCTGCTACACATTAGCAAAACTGGAACAAAGTAACAATCAGTCAGATTCTTGGACCAAAACAATAACGAATGCCTTACCATCGGGGCATGAGAAGGAAATTTATAAAGTTAATGAGTTCTCAAATATAGCTGTTTTCTCTCCTATTGTAAGGTCAATACATATAGACATACTACAGAAAAGTAATAACCTAGAACAAAAGCATATTGCGGACATTTTAACATCTAGGTATACCAAAGCTACATGATGAAATTACCTTACTTCTGACGTCGTAAGGCACTCGCTTCAAGTCTTGAGTCTTGACTTGCAGGCCGAGCTCATCGCTCAAGGAAAATCTTCCTTTCCGTCCCGGCCGCCAACCGTTGCCTGCCACTGGACTATTCCTTGTTGTAATGCTTGGTACAGCACTGGTGCAAAGTGGTCCAGATGCCGTATGAGAGAAATTCACCAGAACAACCACCGAATTCTCTTTCAAACTGCTATATGTGCATCGGCTCCTCCATTGCATGTTTGCGTCAATCATAAGGATACCTGACCGGACCAAAAGAAGAATACATTGTAAGACCATGATGTCTAGATGCAATCCCCCCACGCCGTAGGAGCGATCGGAAGCAGATATTGGATCAGTGGAGCTCGTCGTTGTTGTCGCTCCTTCCCGCTGGCTACTTGGATCGTGTTGCACCTCCATTGACGCAGCCTGGGATCTCTCATTGTAGAAGTTGCAGATCGCCGCTGTTGCCCCTCCCGCCGGCAGGCCGCTTGGATTGTGCTGGTTGTTCCCGCTCGGTTGATACCTGATAGATGTTAATGTCTCTGTTTTGAAGATCGATTTTGGCGATGTGTGAATTCAGATTCATATGCGTGAAAGCAAAGGTGGAAGAGTGGAAGGACATGGCCATTACCTGGTATGCGTGGGATCGTACTTGCCGGCCGGCCGCCGGTGCATGCAGCAAGACACCAACCAAGATTGGAACTGATGGTAATATAGATTCGAAATTACCTGGTATGCGTGGGATCGTACTTGCCGGCCGGCCGGCCGGTGCATGCAGCAAGACACCAACCAAAATTGGAACTGATCGTGATATAGTTTCGAAGCTTCAAGACTTCATGAATTTTAGCATGGATGCATCTTTTAAAATAGAAGATATAGAGAGATCGAGGTGGACAGTTGGTAGGCTACATTGACACGGAACTGTGGAGCGCCCAAGCAGAAAAAAAGGAAAAAAAGTCTACTCGAGCCTGAGGTATATATCTTGGACTCAACCTCTATTTATGTTCTGAGCCTTGCAGATTAGACGTACATGGTACAAACATGTTTAGGCTCGTGTCAGCTATATTTTAGATTTCTCTATGTCGTACTATAAATGACAGAAAATAAATCTAACGTGCCAGCGTGACTTTTTTCGTTACATAAATCATAACTTTCTTAATTAATCATAACCATTAATTTTAGATCTAACTGTCTTAATTATTATAATGATGTGGATTAACGTGGTAACTCCTATGGTGCCTCCAATTAGTAAATATAAGATATAAGATGTGTTGTTTATGATCTTGCATGCTCTCCGTTATTAGTAGAGGCTCTGGCCAAGTTGATGCTAGTAACTCCAAGAGGGAGTATTTATGCTCGATAGTGGGTTCATGTCTCCGTGAATCTGGGGGAGTGAGAGAAACCTCTAAGATTATGGATGTGCTGTTGCCACTAGGGATAAAACATTGATGCTATGTCCGAGGATGTAGTTATTGATTACATTACGCACCATACTTAATGCAATTGTCTGTTGTTTTCAACTTAATACTGGAAGGGGTTCGGATGATAACCTGAAGGTGGACTTTTTAGGCATAGATGCATGCTGGATAGCGGTCTATGTACTTTGTCGTAATGCCCAATTAAATCTCACTATACTCATCATAATATGTATGTGCATGGTCATGCCCTCTCTATTTATCAATTGCCCAGCTGTAATTTGTTCACCCAACATGCTATTTATCTTATGGGAGAGACACCACTAGTGAACTGTGGACCCCGGTCCATTCTCTACATCTGAAATACAATCTACTGCAACTGTTCTACTGTTCTCTGCAAACAATCATCATCCACACTATACATCTAATCCTTTGTTACAGCAAGCCGGTGAGATTGACAACCTCACTGTTTCGTTGGGGCAAAGTACTTGGTTTGTGTTGTGCAGGTTCCACGTTGGCGCCGAAATCCCTGGTGTTGCGCCGCACTACATCTCGCCGCCATCAACCTTCAACGTGCTTCTTGACTCCTACTGGTTCGATTAAACCTTGGTTTCATACTGAGGGAAAACTTGCCGCTGTACGCATCACACCTTCCTCTTGGGGTTCCCAACGGTCGCGTGTTGTACGCGTATCAAGACTGTTTTCTGGCGCCGTTGCCGGGGACCTGAAGAAAAGTTACATCACAGGGAGCTCTAACTCCCACGTCAACTTTGCTTGACAAGCTGTTTTCAGCGCCGTTGCCGGGGAGATCAAGACACGCTGCAAGGGGAGTCTCCACATCCCAATCTCTTTACTTTGTTTTTGTCTTGCTTTATTTTATTTACTACTTTGTTTGCTGCACTAAATCAAAATACAAAAAAAATTAGTTGCTAGTTTTACTTTATTTGCTATCTTGTTTGCTATATCAAAAACACAAAAAAAAATTAGTTACTTGCATTTACTTTATCTAGTTTGCTTTATTTACTATTGCTAAAATGGGTACTCCTGAAAATACTAAGTTGTGTGACTTCACAACCACAAATAATAATGATTTCTTATGCACACCTATTGCTCCACCTGCTACTACAGCAGAATTCTTTGAAATTAAACCTGCTTTACTAAATCTTGTTATGCGAGAGCAATTTTCTGGTGTTAGTTCTGATGATGCTGCTGTCCATCTCAATAATTTAGTTGAACTTTGTGAAATGCAAAAGTATAAAGATGTAGATGGTGATATTATAAAATTAAAATTGTTCCCTTTCTCATTAAGAGGAAGAGCTAAAAATTGGTTGCTATCTCTGCCTAAGAATAGTATTGATTCATGGACTAAATGCTAGGATGCTTTTATTGGTAGATATTATCCCCCTGCTAAAATTATATCTTTGAGGAGTAGCATAATGAATTTTAAACAATTGAATACTGAGCATGTTGCACAAGCATGGGAAAGAATGAAATCTTTGGTTAAAAATTGCCCAACCCATGGACTGACTACTTGGATGATCATCCAAACCTTTTATGCATGACTGAATTTTTCTTCGCGGAACCTATTGGATTCAGCTACTGGAGGTACCTTTATGTCCATCACTCTTGGTGAAGCAACAAAGCTTCTTGATAATATGATAATCAAACTCTGAATGGCACACGGAAAGAGCTCCACAAGATAAGAAGGTAAATTCTGTCGAAGAAACCTCTTCCTTGAGTGATAAGATTGATGCTATTATGTCTATGCTTGTGAATGATAGGACTAATGTTGATCCTAATAATGTTCCGTTAGCTTCATTGTAACATGTTGATGTAAACTACATTAAAAATAATACTTTCAACAACAATGCTTACCGGAACAATTCTAGTAACAACTATAGGCCATATCCTTATAATAATGGCAACGGCTATGGTAATTCTTATGGGAATTCTTACAACAATAATAGGAACACACCCCCTGGACTTGAAGCCATGCTTAAGGAATTTATTAGTACACAAACTGCTTTTAACAAATCTGTTGAAGAAAAGCTTGGGAAAATTGATATACTTGCTTCTAAAGTCGATAGTCTTGCTGCTGATGTTGATCTTTTGAAATCGAAAGTTATGCCTAATGAAAATCATAATAGTAAAATTGTTACTACAGCAAATGCCATCCAAGTTAGAATTAATGAGAATATAAGATTGATGGCCGAATTGCGTGCTAGGTGGGAAAGAGAAGAAAATGAAAAAGAAGATAATATAGCTAAAGTTTGGACTATTACCACCACTAGTAATGCTAATGCTACACATGTTGCTGCACCTCCTACTATTAATGGTAAAATAATTGGTGTTGGCAATGTTTCCATTTCAAATGCAAAGCGCGAAAAACTGCCTGAAACTGCTAAAACTGCTGAAACTGCCTGTGATAAAACTGCTGAAATTTTTTCCAACATTGGGGATGATGATCCCATTGCTTTAGATTATAATGATTTGAATTTTGATGATTGTCACATCTCTGAAGTTATAAAGTTCTTACAAAAACTTGCTAAGAGTCCTAATGCTAGTGCTATAAATTTGGCTTTCACGAAACATATTACAAATGCTCTCATAAAAGCTAGAGAAGAGAAACTAGAACGCGAAGCTTCTATTCCTAGGAAGCTAGAGGATGGTTGGGAGCCCATCATCAAGATGAAGGTCAATGACTTTGATTGTAATGCTTTATGTGATCTTGGTGCAAGTATTTCTGTTATGCCTAAGAAAATTTATAATATGCTTGACTTGCCACCACTGAAAAATTGTTATTTGGATGTTAATCTTGCTGATCATTCTACAAAGAAACCTTTGGGGAGAGTTGATAATGTTCGCATTACCGTTAACAATAACCTCGTCCCCGTTGATTTTGTTGTCTTGGATATTGAATGCAATGCATCTTATCCCATTATATTGGGAAGACCTTTTCTTCGAACTGTTGGTGCTATCATTGATATGAAGGAAGGTAATATTAAATATCAGTTTCCTCTCAAGAAAGGTATGAAACACTTCCCTAGAAAGAGAATGAAGTTACCTTTTGATTCTATTATTAGAACAAATTATGATGTTGACACTTCGTCTCTTGATAATACTTGATACACACTTTCTGCGCCTAGCTGAAAGGCGTTAAAGAAAAGCGCTTATGGGAGACAACCCATGTTTTTACTACAGTACTTTTATTTTATATTTGAGTCTTGGAAGTTGTTACTACTGTAGTAACCTCTCCTTATCTTAGTTTTGTGCATTGTTGTGCCAAGTAAAGTCGTTGATAGTAAGGTTCATACTAGATTTGGATTACTGCGCAGAAACAGATTTCTTTGCTGTCACGAATCTGGGCCTAATTCTCTGTAGGTAACTCAGAAAATTATGCCAATTTACGTGAGTGATCCCCAGATATGTACGCAAATTTCATTAAATTTGAGCATTTTCATTTGAGCAAGTCTGGTGCTTCAATAAAATTCGTCTTTACAAACTGTTCTGTTTTGACAGATTCTGCCTTTTATTTTGCATTGCCTGTTTTGCTATGCTTGATGGATTTTTCGATTCCATTGACTTTCAGTAGCTTTGTGCAATGTCCAGAAGTGTTAAGAATGATTGTGTCACCTCTGAACATGTAAGTTTTGATTGTGCACTAACCCTCTAATGAGTTGTTTTGAGTTCGGTGTGGAGGAAGTTTTCAAGGATCATGAGAGGGAGATGATACAATATGATCAAGGAGAGTGAAAGCTCTAAGCTTGGGGATGCCCCGGTGGTTCACCCCTGCATATATCAAGAAGACTCAAGCGTCTAAGCTTGGGGATGCCCAAGGCATCCCCTTCTTCATCGACAACATTATCAGGTTCCTCTAGTGAAACTATATTTTTATTCCATCACATCTTATGTACTTTGCTTGGAGCGTCGGTTTGTTTTTGTTTTTGTTTGAATAAAATGGATCCTAGCATGTGTGGGAGAGAGACACGCTCCGCTGTTGCATATGGACAAGTATGTCCTTAGGTTTTACTCATAGTATTCATGGCGAAGGTTGAATCTTCTTCGTTAAATTGTTATATGGTTGGAATTGGAAAATGATACATGTAGTAGTTGCTAAAATGTCTTGGATAATGTGATACTTGGCAATTGTTGTGCTCATGTTTAAGCTCTTGCATCATATACTTTGCACCTATTAATGTAGAAATACATAGAGCTTGCTAAAATTTGGTTTGCATAATTGGTCTCTCTAAGGTCTAGATAATTTCTAGTATTGATTTTGAACAACAAGGAAGACGGTGTAGAGTCTTATAATGTTTACAATATGTCTTTTATGTGAGTTTTGCTGCACCGCTTCATCCTTGTGTTTGTTTCAAATAAACCTTGCTAGCCTAAACCTTGTATCGAGAGGGAATACTTCTCATGCATCCAAAATCCTTGAGCAAACCACTATGCCATTCGTGTCCACCATACCTACCTACTACATGGTATTTCTCCGCCATTCCAAAGTAAATTGCTTGAGTGCTACCTTTAAAATTTCTATTCTTTACCTTTGCAATATATAGCTCATAGGACAAACAGCCTAAAAACTATTGTGGTATTGAATATGTACTTATGCACTTTATCTCTTATTAAGTTGCTTGTTGTGCGATAACCATGTTCATGGGGACGCCATCAACTACTCTTTGTTGAATATCATGTGAGTTGCTATGCATGTTCGTCTTGTCTGAAGTAAGGGAGATTTACCACCAAAATGGTTAGAGCATTGCATAATGTTAGAGAAGAACATTGGGCCGCTAACTAAAGCCATGATCCATGGTGGAAGTTTCAGTTTTGGACATATATCCTCAATCTCATATGAGAAAATTAATTGTTGCTACATGCTTATGCATATAAGAGGAGTCCATTATCTGTTGTCTATGTTATCCCTGTATGGATGTCTAAGTTGAGAATAATCAATAGCGAGAAATCCGATGCGAGCTTTCTCCTTAGACCTTTGTACAGGCGGCATAGAGGTACCCCTTTGTGACACTTGGTTTAAACATGTGCATTGCGATGATAATCCAGGTAATCCGAGCTAATTAGGACAAGGTGCGGGCACTATTAGTATACTATGCATGAGGCTTGCAACTTGTAAGATATAACTTACATAACACATATGCTTTATTACTACCGTTGACAAAATTGTTTCTTGTTTTCAAAATCAAAGCTCTAGCACAAATATAGCAATCGATGCTTTCCTCTTTGAAGGACCTTTCTTTTACTTTTATTGTTGAGTCAGTTCACCTATCTCTCTCCACCTCAAGAAGCAAACACTTGTGTGAACTGTGCATTGATTCCTACATACTTGTATATTGCACTTGTTATATTACTTTACATTGACAACTATCCATGAGATACACATGTTACAAGTTGAAAGCAACCGCTGAAACTTAATCTTCCTTTGTGTTGCTTCAATACCTTTACTTTGAATTATTGCTTTATGAGTTAACTCTTATGCAAGACTTATTGATGTTTGTCTTGAAGTACTATTCATGAAAAGTCTTTGCTATATGATTCATTTGTTTACTCATGTCATTTACATTGTTTGGATCGCTGCATTCATTACATATGCTTACAATAGTATGATCAAGGTTATGATGGCATGTCACTCCAGAAATTATCTTTGTTATCGTTTACCCCGCTCGGAATGAGCAGAAACTAAGCTTGGGGATGCTGATACGTCTCCGACGTATCGATAATTTCTTATGTTCCATGCCACATTATTGATGATATCTACATGTTTTATGCATACTTTATGTCATATTTATGCATTTTCTGGAACTAACCTATTAACGAGATTCCGAAGAGCCAGTTGCTGTTTTCTGCTGTTTTTGGTTTCAGAAATCCTAGTAAGGAAATATTCTCGGAATTGGACGAAATCAACGCCCAGGGGCCTATTTTCACAAGAAGCTTCCAGAAGACCGAAGAGTCAACGAAGTGGGGCCACGAGGCGGCCAGATGATAGGGCGGCGCGGCCCAGCCCTTGGCCGCGCCGACCTGTCTCCTGGGCCCCTCGTGTGGCCCCCTGACCTGCCCTTCCGCCTACAAATAGCCTTCGTCGCGAAACCCCCAGTATCGAGAGCCACGATACGGAAAACCTTCCAGAGACGCCGTCGCCGCCAATCCCATCTCGGGGGATTCAGGAGATCGCCTCCGGCACCCTGCCGGAGAGGGGATTCATCTCCCGGAGGACTCTACACCGCCATGGTCGCCTCCGGAGTGATGAGTGAGTAGTCTACCCCTGGACTATGGGTCCATAGCAGTAGCTAGATGGTTGTCTTCTCCTCATTATGCTTCATTGTCGGATCTTGTGAGCTGCCTAACATGATCAAGATCATCTATCTGTAATGCTATATGTTGTGTTTGTTGGGATCCGATGAATAGAGAATACTATGTTATGTTGATTATCAATTTATACCTATGTGTTGTTTATGATCTTGCATGCTCTCCGTTATTAGTAGAGGCTCTGGCCAAGTTGATGCTAGTAACTCCAAGAGGGAGTATTTATGCTCGATAGTGGGTTCATGTCTCCGTGAATCTGGGGGAGTGAGAGAAACCTCTAAGATTATGGATGTGCTGTTGCCACTAGGGATAAAACATTGATGCTATGTCCGAGGATGTAGTTATTGATTACATTACGCACCATACTTAATGCAATTGTCTGTTGTTTTCAACTTAATACTGGAAGGGGTTCGGATGATAACCTGAAGGTGGACTTTTTAGGCATAGATGCATGCTAGATAGCGGTCTATGTACTTTGTCGTAATGCCCAATTAAATCTCACTATACTCATCATAATATGTATGTGCATGGTCATGCCCTCTCTATTTGTCAATTGCCCAACTGTAATTTGTTCACCCAACATGATATTTATCTTATGGGAGAGACACCACTAGTGAACTGTGGACCCCGGTCCATTCTCTACATCTGAAATACAATCTACTGCAACTGTTCTACTGTTCTCTGCAAACAATCATCATCCACACTATACATCTAATCCTTTGTTACAGCAAGCCGGTGAGATTGACAACTTCACTGTTTCGTTGGGGCAAAGTACTTGGTTTGTGTTGTGCAGGTTCCACGTTGGCGCCGGAATCCCTGGTGTTGCGCCGCACTACATCTCGCCGCCATCAACCTTCAACGTGCTTCTTGACTCCTACTGGTTCGATTAAACCTTGGTTTCATACTGAGGGAAAACTTGCCGCTGTACGCATCACACCTTCCTCTTGCGGTTCCCAACGGTCGCGTGTTGTACGCGTATCATTGGCCTAGCCAACCGTGACTAAAGGCCTTCGGGTCAGGCCTGAGAACCTTTAGTCGCGGTTGGCCTGGCCAACCGCGACTAAAGCTCCTCCCGTCCACTAGCTGGCCACCGAGCGCGCTGGGCCCAGGTCTTTAGTCGTGGGTCGCCTCCTGAACCGCGACTAAAGACCCCTTTAGTCGCGGTTCCTATATTTTGGGGACTAATGGGGGCGGATGGAAGCCTCTTTTTCTACTAGTGGGGAGAGAAAGAGAACTTCTCGCTAGTCCATGAGCATCTACATTTGCTCTTCTACTCTCGTGAACGAAGTCAACCTGTTGGAATTTAACAGCTCTTGCTTTTATTTCTTGAACAATATGGCCGTAGCGTCCCATGCCTTCTTCTCTCAGGCATCTCACCACGTTGGCGCAGTCGCTTGCCAGTCTAAATCGTTGCAGTAGGAGGTCTGCCGCCACCGCCGTTCCCTCCCTGCATGCAAGCGCTTCTAGAGTCTCAGGTTCTGTAATTCCCGCCAGGACAACAGATGAGGCTCCCATGAAGGTTCTGTCTCCCCTCCGAACAACATCCGCGATCGACCCCATCGAGGAGTTCTTCGATAGTGCAGCATCTACGTTCACCTTCACCATACCTGCAGGCGGCGGAATCCACTTAGGGCAGTGGATCGTTTGTTTTGTCTCTTTGGCCGGTGAAGCAGCCAATAGGTTCAGGTCATTCAGAAACCTTTCAACGAATGCATTGGTCAACAAAGGACTCTGAAACATCCCTTCATATACTGCTTTCCGCTTTGCATGCCAAATTGCCCAAAGGGTTACCACAACTCTGGTCCTCTCCTCATGCGGTAATGCTTCAAAAACAGCCGCGAGCCAGCCTCTGGCATGTCGTTCTCGGATATTCCCAACCAGGTCGATAATATCTAGTGGAGCTAGAGCCCAAACACACATTGCCATATTACAGTTCACTAGAGAATGCCTCCATGAGTCTTCCTCGCCACATATCGCACAGGAGCTCTGTTGTGCCATGTGTCTATGATGTAACAAATCAGCAGTAGGGAGAGAGTCTCTTGCGAGCCTCCAAAGAAAGACCTTAAGTTTAGATGGTATCTTTATATTCCAAAGAGCTGTCCAACTTCTTTCCTCTCCCTGTATGTTAGACAAACCTGCATTTTCTTCCAACCAAGCAGTTCTACGGGTTCGAGTGTCAACCAGCATACGATAAGCCGACCGAACCGAGAACACACCTCTCTTATCATAATGCCAAGCCCAGAAGTCCTCCTGTCGCCGAGTACTCGGGGGAATGTTTGAGATCAACTCCACGTCCATTGGAAGAAAGAACTTCTGTAATGTTGTCAGGTTCCATGTACCAACTTGCTCATCAATTAACTCGGAAACCAACTGCGGCGGTTCCTCCTCTGCAAACCGTTTCGTGGAATCCAGTTGGTGTTCCAAATCATTGTATCTTCACCATTACCGATTCTCCTTATCAGTCCTTGCTTGAGGACATCTTTCCCATCCTGGATAGCTCGCCAGATGCGGGATGGGGAATCGCCAAGCTGTGCATCCAGGAAGTCACTGTTAGGGAAATAGACAGCCTTGAGTATCCGAGCACTCAGCGCCGTCGGTTGCTGCAGAATTCTCCACGCCTGTCGCGCTAATAATGCCAAGTTGAAGAGTTCAAAGTCGCGGAAACCCAGACCCCCCATATACTTGGGCATTGTCATATCATCCCATGCAACCCAGCATGTCTTCCTCTTTCCCTCCTTACTACCCCACCAGAAGTTGCGCAGCAGACTATTCAAATGCTCACACAAACCTTTTGGCAGCCGAAAGCAGGACATCGAGAACGTTGGGATCGCTTGCGCGACCGCTTTGATAAGCACTTCTTTCCCCGCTGCAGATAGCAGCAGCTCTAGCCATCCTTGGACTTTCTTCCAAACTCGATCTTTCAGATATTTAAACGCTCCGTTGACCGAATTATATAGCATAACTCATGGTTGTTGCTGCTTGCTGAGTAGGGCCAGTAATCCACGTCCAGGAGGCCCAACCCATCTCGACCAAGCCCAGTATAGTACGTCGATTGGTACGTTGAAGTTCCCTCCTGCGCGTTTAGTCCGAGTGGGTTTATGGAAACATAGGTATCAGCCCACCGCCAACACCGTGTGGACAACACTATTTCTTTCGTCTAGTCGACCGAGAGATCCACAGAATCCCCAAAACCCCATCGTGGACGTTTCTTCCCCTCCAAAGGAAATCTCCATACCCTCGTACGACGGCCCGCCCCGACAAACTCTATGCACCGGTGCTCTTCCACCGCCAGACGACTCCCCGGCGATCGGCCGCCGCCTCCTCCACCGTCGTATATCTCTCTCTTCTCCATTGGATTTCTAGCTCGTTACCGGTAGACGTTGTGGCGAAAATAATTGTTTGTGCTCTACTATCTTCGATTATACCCTCACGGGGCTTTGCTTTTGTTCCGCTTCAGAAGTCCCAAGGGTGTGTCTTTTCCGAGCGCTAAAGTATGCCAAGTCCTGGACCGAATCTGGGCTTCTCGGTGCCAAAGGCTGCGACAGTATGTCCCTCCATGGATCAAATTGTTTCGTCTAAAAAATTGTTGTCTACTCCGTACTTACCAGTCGTCTGATCATGTTCCACTTCAGGTGTGACTACTATGCTGATCAAGCCCAAATGCCAGAGCAAGAAATCTGGCCACAACAGGATCTCACATTGGGGAGGAAGTCGTCCATCACGGACACCTCCTCTTCCTCCACGGAGGCGGAGGCGGAGGCAGTAACTAGTGACACCATTGAGGAAGTCTCACAAACGCCAAGTGTTCACTCGCCTCCGCCTATTTTCACACGCGCGTTTCCTTTATGGCAACGACGGTTTTTCATCCGAACTGACCGTGGGGGGCTTTTGCACACGTATCCTCACCTGGGCGGTCCGTTTCGGACTGTAAAGGAAGCCGAGGATGCTATTGATCACCATCTTGATGAACTGCGGAGTCCAATGATGTAAACTTTCTCAACTTTGTCCTAGCTATTTTCCATCACAGTAGAAGTTCAATTGCATCTTTTTTCGTGAAATACCTAAGTTGGCTAAATGCATCCAGAACATACTCTTGTTATTGGCATGTTATAACAGTCCAGCTTTTGTTATTGTTGGTCCACATTTCCGAAAGTACAATCTGCTAACACATAAAATGCTCGAACCTGCACTAGGTGCACAGATGGGCTTTCGCGGTCCGAGATTTGCATAAGAAATACTCTGTACTGGCCTGATGGCACAAGGAGGAGCTCCTCCAAATTCTGTCCAAACCGCCGCAATATCATACTGCTGGTTCATTCGTTACTCGACAAATACAATGAGGATCACAATCTTTTGGGGGTTTGCTCTCTCACCATCCTGCTCTCCCTCACTCTCTGTCCTGTTACCAAGGCTGTCTTGGTTGTCTTACATTTTTGTACCAATTACTGATACGAACCATGCCTCCTATTTAGGATCTTGCATATAAACTTGAAGATGTCGTGACCTACGGAGAAATTTACGAGAAGACCAGACGTCGCAATGTGTTCTATCACATCAATTTTTCAATAAAACCCAACGGAGCTAATGGTTTTGGCGACGACAATCTATTCTTTGCTGAAGTCAATTGCATGGACGGAGAAAATGAAGAATATGTGCTAGACTGTTTATATATGGTTAAATCTAATGACAAAGGTATTCCTTCACCTCAGATTAAGTAATGTTCATACAGTTAAGGGTCCAGTTATCTGGTTGCCCCTTGTGCCATATTTTCCCTGCTTCATTATCCTTGAACTATACAGTTATAATATTTAAGCTAGCAATGGCCATGCAATACAAGTCCCGTAAATCGAATACAAAAACGATGATTATTTGACCTTACAATAATAGGGCAAAAGTGAACAAATCAAAGATAGATAATCCAGACACTGGAATTCACCACAAGACACGACAGTGCCAAGTTCTGACAAGAACCGCACCTCATCTGAAATTGAGCAATTGTCAAGTATAGAAGTTGTAAGAATTATATATGTTTGGACTCACGCCGCAGAAATACAAACACTGAAGGAACAGAAACGAACTAACAATCCGTACTCTTGCAACTTGAGGACATTCTCAAATTGAAGGCATACCAGATATTGATGGAGGTTGTGTGTCGTTGAATGAACTGATTGAAATATGCTCTCATTTCTGATTCTTTTTATGCTTTATATAGTTTGGTAGAACTATAAAATGATTATTCTATATGCAGTGACTGTCGTTGTTTTCCTGGTTTGTTATTTGGTTGTTAAATGACAAATCTCCCATGTGTTCTTTTAATAAGGTCGATGCTACGATTGTGAGAATAATGGAAGTGTTGATTTGAGGCACCCCAATGATGCTCATAAGTACAAACGTGGCCACACTAAGCCATACCCACGGTGTTGTGGTTTTAATTTTCTACCACCGGAAATGTTGGGTGATTTACGCACATACGATGATGAGGAGGCTATGCTTGCAGCTGAGGAGACTAGTATAAGACACATACACCAGGTAGAATATTATTAAAGTGATACGTTATTATTACTCTTTATTACTTTGTTACTAATGTTAAGTGTTATATGTTACTCTCTTCAGTGCCTTGACGATCCAGTTTTTGTGGCAAAACTTGATGGTGAAACGACAGTTGCTCCCGTTGGTTCCTATAAGAGAGTGGACGGCCATGGAAAGGGGGCGATGAAATACATCGTACCTGCAAGGCGGCATCAGTTGCGCTAGTTGTATTGAGGTTGATCTATGTCTAAAAAGTTAACTGCTAAGAATTTGTAAAAATGTTTTGTATACACCACTAATTGGGAATGAGTTCTTGCCGTGTCTTTTGCAATTGATCAGTTTTAATTAGTTTGGGTGGTGAAAAACAACATAAGTAGGGTTAGGTGGCCATCGTTGCACAACAACGTAGAGGATCTTAGTAAAAAGTTAACTGCTAAAATCAACGATTTATGTGTCCGCCGTGCGGCGGGTCGACATATGTTGATATGCAGTTTTTGGTTTCGGTTCCTTCCTTCGAGGACCTTGACAGGCTGGATGGTATTCAGATGGGGGTGCCTTCTTTCAGCTCCACTATATGCATTTCAGCTTGGCGGTCTGCGGAGGTTCCTCACAAGGCTGAACTTGAGAAGGTGTGGTTACATGTGGACAGGGTGCCTCATACGCTGCGACATTTTTTGGGTTTGTGGGCTGTTGGATCTCTTGTTGGCAAAACTGTGGATGTGGATCTTGTGAGTCTGAGAAGCAGGGTGGTGGTGCGTATTCAGGTGGCCATGCTTCAGGCTGGGGTTCTAGGAGACCCTTCTGATGAGGCTCGCCCGATAGCAAAGGCTGATGCTGTGGTCAAGTTCAAGGCTTTTGAATTCCGTTTTCGCAGAGAGCCGGCAGATTATATCCCAGAAAAAGGATGATTCTGATGAGGGAGGTGAGGATGCTCCTGATGGTGGGGATGATGCTATGGATACGTCCAAGCCGCGATTGGGGCCTTCAGTTTCTGGGACTTCTCAGGTACAGCAGGGAGGACCTTCCTCTTCGGCGCCTAGGGGTACTCAGGCCATGGCCCCTGTGTATGCCGTCACACCTTTTAATCCAAACCCGCAGACGCCGTTTGCGATTGAAGCTGTCAAGAGGCTACGTGCTATCAGTCCATCTTTGGAGGCTCCGCCTTCTGGTGTGGCTTCCCCTCGTGTGTCGGCGGATGCTCTTCGTTTGGCTCTCGATGCGGTTTCCTCTGTTTCTCTTTTGTCTTCCGGTCTTGCTGGGGACCGGCTTCGCTTGGGCAGGCCAGCTAGAGGACGTGTATGCACTCTCGCCCGTACCACACCTGCGGCGGCAAGACGAGCTGCGGCTTCCGAGGCTGCATGTGTGGGAGCGCTCGACAGAGTTCGTGCCTCGGCGCCCGCCCTTGGGGAGGGTGCGGGAGAGGCGGGGCAGCGAGGGGGATCTTCTTCACCCCTACCCCCTCGCACGTCGCCACCATCACCTAGCGGGTGGGATCTGAGGCGCCGCTTACCCCCTCTTCGGTCGCTCGTGGGGGTTCTTCCTCGACTTTGCCCCCTCGAGCTTCAGTTGCGGGTGACGGGTGCCCCTTGGCCCGGCCGGCCGCTTCCTCTACTACTGCTGCTGAGGTGGAGGAGATGCCGCCTGCGCCGACGGTGGACCTAGCTACCCAGTCGACGCCGCCTGTGTCGGCCTTGGGCGCGGCTGACGGGACGACGTTGCCTCCCCAGGCTAGCGGCGGTGCAGGGCTTCCTTCGGTGGAGCCTGCTAGGGGGGTCTACCACGACTGCTACCCCTAGGGCTTCCACCACGACGCGGCCTACAGGCGTCAAGGCGGCCACCTCCATTCGCCGTAGCAATTGGCATGGGGTTGGCATCGATGGGGCGGCTGCGACGGATGAGGACACCATGGCAAAGGCCATGTGTCGTAAGGCGGAGGCAAACCTTGACTTTTCAGGTACCGTTAATAGTTCAAAATCTTTTTATCGTTCCCAACACCGCTTATGGCTTCTAAGTTGCATAATGTGGGGCTTTCGTTGAGTACTTCTATTAGTTCTATTTCTGTTTTGGCTAATGCCCTGAGGAGTATGGAGTTTGATAGACCCAAGTTTGCTCCTACGCTCTCGGGTAAGTCGGATACCTCTTTTTCTGATGAGGATGATGAGGAAGCGTACGCCGTCTCAGACGGCCATCTTCTTTCACATCTAGTTGGAGAGGTATCGGGGGTTGGTCTAGATGATACCGCTCTAGACTCTTTTCCATTCAATGTGCCTGGGGTGTTAATCCCCTCTGTTATCAATAAATGAGTAGGCGTAGAAGCAGGGATAGGATGAGCAAGGACACCATAGAGAAAGTATCAAGCATCGGTACCGAGGTCTTGCAATTCGTTTGATTCGGAAGGAAATACTTATTATAGGCTTGCTAGTCGGCTCAGAAAGGAGCTTGCTAGCTGACTCAGAAGGAAACGCTCTTACTGCAAACTCGGTATTCGATTCGGAGGACATGGAAAGCTCAATATCTGATTCCGAAGAAAATACTGATTATAAGCTCGATATTTGGATTGGTATCTGATTCGGGAGGAAACACAGATATGGGAAGCTCGAAGAAAGGTTTATAGGAAGCTCAAGGAGAGATCTTTATTCGGAGCAAGGGATCCTTGTTCGAAGCAGGCGCTAATAAGCAAAACAAGAAAGGGTTGGATGGGTATTGAATTGCAAGCGACTGAGCGTAAATCAAGACTTTCCTCCATTAAACGCAAAGCATGGCCTAATAAGAAGGCTAAGATTCCTAAATCTCCAATTGTTTCCAAATGAATGGCATGTTTAAGAATAGCAGAGGTCTGAGAGACTTGGCTAAACACTTACACATCGCGGAAAACATTCGGGAACATGTTTTAGATTTTATTTCTATTCCCGAGATGGGCAAACGGAATTACTCAACAAGTTTCCTAAACCGCCTTTCAGGCGGGGAAGACTTTGCTTGGGTTTCCCGCCCGCCTCGGGGACGTTCTGGTGGCTTACTAGTTGGGATCCGAACTTCGACTATGGAAATTTTGCATAATTCCGGAGGTGACTTTCATATTAAGCTTCACATCTGGAATAAATCCGATAACTTCATATGGAGTTTGGTGTCTGTCTATGGAGCTGCCCAAGATGTTCATAAGCCTGCTTTTCTCCGGGAATTGGTTAATCTAGCGAAGGATAATCCGCACCCTATCATCATAGGCGGGGATTTTAACTTGCTCAGATATCCACATGAGAAAAGTAGAGGCAGATTTGACACCCATTGGCCATTCTTATTCAACGCTGTCATTGATAGTCTGGATTTGAGCGAGGTTAATATGGGGGGAGACAATTCACTTGGGCGAATAGTCTCCCCGAGCCTACTTACGAGAAATTGGACCGTGTATTGATGGACTCATACTGGGAATTGAAATTCCCTCTAGTATCAGTACGGGTTCTCCCTCGGATTGAAGCTTTGTCAGATCACTCCCCAATTCTGTTATCTACTGGAACGTTGTTGCCACCTCTTAGACATCCGTTCAAATTTGAACTTGGATGGCTGAATCGGGATGGCTTTTCGGATATGGTTAAATTTATTTGGGACAAACCCATTGCTAGGAACACCCCTATCCAAAGGTGGAATAATAAGTTACGCTCGTTGCGTAGATACCTTGGAGGGTGGGCTAGGCAAATGACAGGGCAGCTTAAGCAAGAGAAACTCTCTCTATCATCAGATATTGATGCATTAGAGGCAATTGCGGAGGTACGCCCACTAACAAAGCATGAGATTGAACTTAAAAGTCAATACAATGCTAAATTGGCAGGCTTACTTTGTGAGGAGGAACTCAAATGGTATCAAAGATCTAAATCCCAGTTCTTGTTAGAAGGAGACTCGAATACGAGATACTTTCATAGTGTGGCCAATGGTCGACATAGAAAGAAACTCATTCACTCCCTTATTCAAGATGAGGGTCGGATCGAAGGTCATGAGCAATTAAAGTCCTATATCACTTCTTACTATAAAGGCCTCTTTGGTGCTTCAGAGGAATCAGATATATCCATGGATGAATCCAAGATTGATGATATACCTCAAGTGTCTATTGAAGAAAACGACATTCTTACCTCCCCTTATTCCGAGGAGAAGATAAGAAATGCGGTCTTTCAGATGGAACACAATAAGGCGCCAGGGCCGGATGGTTTTCCGGCTGAGTTCTACCAGTCTTTTGGGACATCATCAAGTCTGATCTGGTGGGTCTGTTTGCCGAATTACATAAGGGCCAACTGGATTTATTCCGTATCAATTTTGGTGAAATTATTCTTCTACCAAAGGTTTCGAACGCGGAAAGGATCCAGCAATACAGACCTATTTGCCTTCTAAATGTTTGTTTTAAATTTTTTACAAAAGTTGCTACCATTCGACTTAACTCAGTGGCAGATAAAGTGGTGTGTCCTTCTCAGACTGCTTTTATGCAAGGTAGAAACATCCTAGATGGGGTGGTCACCTTACATGAGATAATTCATGAGATGCACCGTAAAAATTTGAATGGAGTAATACTCAAGATCGACTTTGAAAAAGCCTATGATAAGGTCAAATGGTCCATTCTTCAGCAAACCCTCAGGATGAAAGGTTTTTCTGAGGAATGGTATGCTCTTATTAATAACTTTGTTTTTGGTGGTAGTGTTGCTATTAAGGTCAATGATGACATTGGTAAATACTTTCAGACCAAAAAAGGGTTGGGGCAAGGTGATCCCCTATCTCCAATGTTATTTAACATTGTGGCGGATATGCTTGCAATTATAATAGAGCGCGCTAAGATCGATGGTCAAATTGAAGGTGTAGTCCCCCATCTGGTTGATGGAGGCCTGTCCATACTTCAGTATGCCAATGACACAATACTTTTTATGGATCATGACTTGGAAAAGTCAAGAAACCTGAAATTAATTCTTTAAGCTTTTGAGCATTTGTCCGGTCTCAAGATTAACTTCCATAAAAGTGAATTGTTTTGTTTCGGTGTAGCCGTCGACGAGGCCAACCTATATGCTGAATTATTTGGCTGTGGGGTCGGTTCTTTTCCAATTAGCTACCTGGGTATTCCGATACATTATCGGAGACTAACGTTAGCTGAATGGAAAATTGTTGAAGAAAGACTTCAAAAACATCTTACTAACTAGAAAGGCAAATTGCTATCCCTTGGTGGAAGATTAGTTCTCATTAGTTCGGTACTCACAAATATGGTACTGTATACGATTTCTTTCTTCCAGTTACCAAAAGGAGTCTTACATAGATTGGATTATTTCCGATCAAGATTCTTTTGGCAAGGGGATAGTGAGAAGAAAAAATATCAGTTAACTAAATGGAGCGTTGTATGCCGTCCGAAAGATCAAGGTGGACTTGGTGTTCACGATCTTGAAGTTAAGAACAGGGCTTTGCTTGGTAAATGGCTGGCGAGGTTGTTAACGGAGGATGGTGTATGGCAACAACTATTGCGGAAAAAGTATGTTGGCGCGAAGGCGATCTCTCAAGTTTTTTGGAAACCAGGAGATTCACATTTTTGGGCTGGCATCATGGCAACTAAAAAAGCACCTTTTCCCATTTGGTTCTTTCTCCATCAAGAATGGGGCAGAGATAATTTTGGGAGGATCATTGGTTGGGAACAACCACTCTTCGAGAACAGTATCCGGCTTTGTACAGTATTGTTCGTTATAAAGGGGATATCCTGCAGAAGGTGATGACATCTTCTCCCCCCTCTATGACGTTCAGGCGAGACCTTATCGGCCCCCGACTAGTTGCTTGTAATGAACTACTTGTGCGGTTAGGTTCAATCCAGCTGGTTCAGGGAATGGATGAATTCCGTTGGAGTCTCACCCAAAATGGAATATTTTCTGTTAATTCCATGTACAAAGCATTATGTCTCTCTTCACAACCGGTACTAAATAATAAATACATCTGGAAGATGAAGATAACACTCAAAACTAAAGTCTTTGCATGGTATCTTCGTCGAGGTGTGATTCTTACTAAAGATAACCTTGTAAAGCGCAACTGACAAGGTTGTACGAAATGTGTGTTCTGTCACGAAGATGAGACAATAAAACACCTTTTCTTCAACTATCGAGTTGCCCGATCTATATGGTCAATCATTCAGATAGGTTCTACCTTATATCCCCCTCGTAGCATTGCAAACATTTTTGGCAATTGGCTAAATGGGTGGATTCTAGGTACAAAATAATTATCAGCGTGGGAGCGATTGAGGTTGTTTGGTCGCTTTGGCTATGTAGAAACGACAAGATTTTTAATGACAAATCTTCCTCTCTTATGCAGGTAATCTACCGGTGTACGGCTTTGCTCCGTTCATGGTCGCCACTTCAGCGTTTGGCGGATCGCGACCTCTTTATGGAGGTGTCTACACGATTGGAGAACACGGCCACGGAGTTTATTTCCCAACATGGGTGGCTGCATAATCGGAGGATTGAAGCCACATAGTAGTTGGCCTTTTCTTTATATCACTCTATGTATTTTTTTTGTCGATGATTTGTGGACCTTTTAAACGGCTGTGTGCATCCTGGTTATGCAGAGGCTGGATGTATTACTTAAAACCTTATAAGTAATAAAGCGCTCCTTATCGAAAAAATATATTTGCCTAGGGACATACTACTGTGTTTCTCTATGGCCTCGACTCTTGATGGGAGAGATGCAGTGTGTCATTGTGGGACAAGCCACGTGTCATTGGAAAGCAATCAACAATAGTCTTAAGGTTGTCTTGAACTGCAAGGCCAAGAAGCTCATTTCCCAGTGGAAAGTGTTTTTGGCTCCCGAGCTCCAGTGCACTCACCATTTAAAAAAAATTAAAAAAATTACTAATTACTAAAAAATCTGAAAATAATTTTGGGGATTATCAATGATAAATCTCACAATCATGCAAAATCTCAAACCGAAATTCTTTTTATTTTGTGCTAGAAAAAAATGACAAAATCTGATATGTTTGGGGAGATTTGAAAATGACTACTCAGATTTTCACTTTTGTCATTTTGTGTATATCAGAATATAAAATGTTTGAAGTTGATATTTTACACGTTTGTGGAATACAACAGTGACAATATACGGATTTATTTTCAGATTTTTTTGAAATCCAAAAATATAATTTTATTTAAAAAAAAACATGATCAGTGATGCCCATGTGCACCAAATCTCTGTCAATTTTCCCAGCCGTTAGCTTGGAAGAAAGTTCAATCGGACCTTCAAATTGAAATGTACTCTCACTAGGACCTTACAACGGAATGGATCAACTTGAGGAAGACTTAGGTCTCACACTTAATTGGATATATAGCTTCATACACGAGAGAGATGAATTACAAGTGACCTATGGGGTACCATTTAATTATAGGCCTAGAACCTTATAATAAAAATAACCACCATTGTCTCGTAGGGAGGGAAAGCAAAGAGAAAAGGGTATGTTCTATGAAAAGCCCAACTAGTCTATAAGGGGAAGGGAGGAGGGTTGCCTTATACTTGTGGGATAGGCACTAATGGATTTTTTTCCTCCTCTTTACCTCGTGGGTTTAAATTTGGTGTTGCCAAATTTTGATAGGCTATGGGTATGCTTGGTTTAGGGGTTTAGGCTCGATGGCCCGACGGATGCCCGTCTTCATGGAATTAACATATAGAGCACAAATGTAAAAATAAAAAAAGATTATACCTTATGTGTACATCGACACGGGCAGTCGGCTAGGTAAGTAGTAGCTGAAGATAAAAGATGAAGAGAAGGAGTGGCATGTATTGGTAGGGATGAAAATAGAACGGATATGAATGTAACTGAGTAGTGCCACATTTGTTTTCACATTTTTTGCGGAAGCAAAAATCAAGTACAGAAATCCCGAAAACAAAAACAGAAGAAAATATTGTGATACTGACTGAATACGGTGCGAACACGGAGCGATGCAGATATTGGTCGGAACCAGGAAAACCCTTGAATAATGCAGAAAAAAACTTAAGCTTTCAAACAAGCCATGGAAGTTGTTTCCTAGTTCTAGTGTGGTCCTCGATTTACTATTAATAGTGGAATGTTAAATCTTAAAACCCTCCTTGGCCTTGAATGCATGAAGAAATTACATGATTGCCGATTTTAGGAAGAGCCTCTTTGGAAGTTCGGCATGACAAGGTCATGTGATGGGGAATTGGGCTATGCACGTCAACCCAAGAACGAAAAGTTCATATTAGCCGGAAAAGGAAATTTTGTTTACGTGTCTGTTTCGCTGGAAAATCGTTGTTCCGTTCTTGTTTTCGTTTCCACCAAAATGATCCATTTCCGTCTTGGTCTGTTTTGCAAAATTCCGTTTCCGTTTTCATATTTCTAACCCATTTTATTTTTCCAAAACTTTCCGCTCCGCTTTCATCTGTGTGCATTGGGCAGACCTGATCGATGAAGCGACGCGCGATGGTTATGTCGGGGGAATAAAATCTTGGCATTGGCAGTGCAACTGGGAAGCCATCGTTGTAGTCGGAGGGGACTACGTAGCGGGGGCCGCGAGCGACATAGGAGGGAGGGAGACGGCGGCGGGCGACGCCAAGGCGTGCATTAAAGCCGGGTTTTGTCCCGTGCTTGCAGCCGTGGCCAGGTCGCCGGGCTGTGCTGGCCCCCGCGGTTCGCGGCAATGTGGGCTTCACGTGGGGCTGACGCCGACTACCTTGCACGTACGCCGGCGCGCAACCGGGGACCGGCCGGAGCGTCTCTACCATCCATGATCCATCTATACGTCCTCACCCAGAGTACGTACGTCGCTGTTCAGTAGACTTGTACCCCGGCCAGCTACTGTACTCTTTAGACTTGTACCCCGGCCAGCCCCACTGTACTCCTCTCAAGTAGGGATGAAAACGGAGGGTAAACGGACGGAAGTGAATGGTGCCACTATTTTTTTTTGGAAAATAAAAACCCCGCAAACAAAGATAGAAGCAAATGTAGTTAGAAACTTATACAAACCGAATATGGTGTGGGTACGAAATATTATAGATGTTCGATGGAACAAAGAGAACCCTAGAATCATGCAAAAAAGGAAAATGATTGCTCTCCCCCGGATCCCTCGCATGGCAACCTCATGTCGCATTGCCGTTGGATGCGAAGCATCAGACGGACGTAGACACCCTCCACGTGTGTAGGCCCATGCCTCCTATCTCTCTCCCAAGTCCTAACCTTATCCTCATGACGGAACCGCACCGTAGCCAGTACCCCGAACTCACCGCTAGCGCGCTGCCGCCCTCATACTAGCGCCCTATCGCCCCCTAACGCAGCGTCGCCACCCCTCAGCCTGCCAACGGCCGACGGGGTCCATTCTTCCTTTCCAAGTCGATGACGAGCTCTTCTTCCCCACGGCCGGTGGGCTCCCTTCTTCCCTTCTTTCCTCCCAAGTCGCTGCCTCGCCCCTCCAACCACCGCATCCGAGCCCCGAGTTCTTCCACCGCCCGCTCACTGCCATGAGTTATCCTGTTGCCGGCGACTCCCCGCCCGTGACCTCCAGCCTCCCGCCCCATGGTTTTCCCACCCATCATATCCCTGCAGCAACGTCTCCAAGAGTTTGTTGCCTTGGGCTTCTAGCATTGCTATTTGCGGAGGCGGTTTTGCTTCCTTAGGCCTCCAGTGTCGCTACCGGCGGAGGGTGCCTTTTTGTACCGGCGGAGGAATGCTTTGGTACCTTAGATGCCGAGCATTTCTACTTGCAGTTCCCGATGTTGCTGCCTTGGGTGGACCGTTGATGTCTCTAATTGTTTCTCCATTTTTCTGGATTTGCAACATACGAATAATTTTTGCTATAAGTTTTCTACGATTTTGCTACATTTGCATAACATATTTGCTACGGGGTTTTCGACGAGGTCACCGCTGAGGTCTCCGGTGAGTTATCCATCGATGTCTCCGGCGAGGTCGGTTTTGCTACAATAGGACATACCTTTTGCTACGACCTATCCAGCGACTCTCCGGTGAGGTCTCCGGCGAGCTCAATATTTATCTTTTATTTCATGGACAGATCATTTTTTGCTACTGAAGCAAAAAACGGGGGTTATTTTTCCTACTCAGCAGCAAAAAGACACGTGTCAGCACGGGGATCGGGGCTGGGAAATCAAATCCCTCGAGGGACGCCCAATACTGTCCAAAACAATCTCAAAGCATTCTAGCGAATCAATTAATAAAATTGTTCCCTAATCCTATGGTCAAACCCGTGGAAGCCTCCTCAAATGCATGAAGACGTTACATGATCGGCAATTTTAGGACGTGCTGTTTTGGAAGTCCGCCTTCTGTAACGAGATTGTTGGAAATATTGGGTCAAGCACATCAAGCCTAAAATGAAAATCCCGTACTAGCCGGAAACAGATTTTATTTCCGGCCGCATCTACTCCGTCAGAAAATGTTGTGCCCTTTCCTTTTCATTTCATCCAAAAGGTTTCCGTTTCCATTTGCCGCTCCATTTCAATCCCTACTCCTAGGCACTCATAAATACAGTACCTCCTAGGCGCTAGCTGGGAGCTTATTATTTCCAATAATTGCAACGCACGCAACACCCCCTAATACACTAGTACAAACATCTGATGACAGTGAGTGGCAATCATATCTGATCACAGTGGTGAGCCGCAGTTGTTCAGGGATCGAGAGCCTTGGGCACGTACGTCCATCGGAGCTCGCCTGACCTCGCGACACGAGCAAAGCCACAGCGGGCGACGCGACGGCCGCTCCTCCGGGCCGACCACGTCGCCGTCCTGGTCCCGGGCGCCCGGCCCGCCCCCCGAGCACCACCGCGCCCCAACGCCCGCACACGTAGGCCCGCCTCATCTTGCACGCGTTCATGCCCATCGCCACCTCCCCCGGCCCCCGCCCGGGCTCCGGCGAGGGCACGCGCCGCGACAAGCTACCTCCGCTTTCCTCCGAATTGGCAAGGTTTGGACGGGCTCGCCGCCGTCGCTGTTCGACGCGCGCGGCCTGTCTCCCATATGCGAAGCCACTCTGGCAACGACGTTACCGCTCGACAACTCGGCTTGATCTAGCTAGCGCATAGCCGCATGCAGGCCTGCCTGGTCCCGGCTGATGGGTCGAGTCCGTGCACGTAACGAGACAAGATGTGTGTTCGAATTTCAAAAAGCATGACCGTTGCCTTCAGTAGGCCAGCCTCTGGCTACTCTACCTACAATTATTCTGCAGCATATGGCATTGTAGTATCGCGTAGACGTACAAGATGCATGGTATACATAGCAGGGAACTGGGGTTACAGGTACATTCATACCAGTGGCAAGTAATATGAATCGGATGAAATACTCTCCGCTTAATTTACTGTTGGACATAGTGTGTGGTTACGTTAATCAATTTGAGCCGAATATAGTACTCTATCTATCAAAGATTCTATCTCAGAATGTTTCGAATATATTTCACAAACCCACGATGTTTTGGGCAACCTATTTCAAGAAGAAAAAAAACTCACAGATTAGTGTATTTTTTTACAGCATTTTCAGCGGTCCCATCCCACTAGGTAGGTCTAAGTGGCAAATGTGGCCTGTTTCTTGATGTTTTTATAAGGATAAAATTCATTTGGACTTTTTTTGAAATTTGAACAAAATTTCAGACAAAAGCTTTAAATGGGACAACTTCGAAACGGTTCCGTTCAAACCCTATCCGTTCTTTTGGAAGAAAAAAACGGAGATAAGCACGCCGCCTTTGCCATTTGGACACGAGTTGCTAGTAAGACCCCATTGTCGAAAGCGTTGTAACAAAAAAAAACCTAAATTGCATTATTTGACTTCTTTGAAAGAACTTGCCCCAAAACAAGGACGGAGCTGCCTTGAGGGCCCCAATAGAAAATGGAAAATCCTTCATTAACTAGTAGTCCATCTGTTCCATAATTTTTGTCGCAAATTAAAATTTATATAAATATATTTTATAAATAGATACATATGAATCTCCCTGAAACAGGCTTTTGTGAATATTAATATAGCAAACACACGATACAACCAAACGTCTTGAACCGAAAGAAAATGCAAGGGCACCATCAAAGAGCAAACACACGCCGAAAAGAAGAAAAAGAAAAAACAAAATGAATAAGCGGATCAACTAAATGAAGGTGACCCGCAACCGATGCGCCCTCCGGATAAGTTCCACCACGCTCCTAGCACCAAAACGTCACGTGCCAAGCAGTACCTAAATAGATACATCTGAATCTACGTTAAAAATTATGAAATGGGTTGAGAATTAGCTATATATATTGTTACTTTGCATAGTATGACCCCAACGTAATAGAGAAATTATTTATAGTAATGAACTAATGATCCCATCGTCAATTGGTTTCCAGCTCCGTCCCTGCCCCAAAAGCTGCTATAGGAAGAAAAAACTATGTTGTGGTTTTGTGCCATCCGAGACTCCATAGTTGCGGTTTTGTAAAATTTACTCCAAATTAAACAACATGACATGCATGACGCACGGATTCAGTCGATTAGTTAAGCGAAGCAGATGGCCGCGTCTCCGGCGACGACCAATCAGAAGCAATTCTTACGATCATCTGCAATTGTTTAACGTCAATGATCTACAATGAGTATGTTTGTTTACTCACTATATCACCGGGGCATATGTGTCGACACTGCATAATTTGCAATTCCATATTAACCTGATATGATTAAAAATAGTAAGGTCGGTCGATGGCAAGGAGACTTAAAACGCCCCATAAGGGATCCAAATCGTGCTTTGCACGATGGGCCACGGGAGACGCCATCAGCCGGTTTCTCTCAAGGAGCACTTTGCGTACTTGTGTGTGTGCGTGATAGCATGACACTAGTTTATTGTTGTT
Source organism: Lolium perenne (assembly GCF_019359855.2). NCBI lineage: Eukaryota > Viridiplantae > Streptophyta > Magnoliopsida > Poales > Poaceae > Lolium > Lolium perenne. The sequence goes on from NC_067247.2 coordinate 384,110,121, forward strand.
ACCGCAATAGTCATTTACGCAGTCTTAGTATCTATCTTTTTTTTTAGCAAGGAGAGGCTTCGAAGGGTATGGACGCTTCATTGATCCTACCGCAAGAGTCATTTATGCAGTCTGTATCTATCTATCTTGCAAGGAGAGACTTCAAATTGCCCGAACGCTTCATTTTTTCGATAAGAGGAGGACCTCAGCCTCTGCATCAATTGATGCATACAAGCTTTTTATTAATTTTATTAAGCTTTCAGAGTTGCAAAACTATTACAATTCAAGGATCACACAAAGTTTCGACATGAACCAGCCATCTAAACATAGAAAGTAAAATAAGCCGCCACAAGATCTTCATGTGAGACGCCTATCAGAACGCCAGCCGCACCGGCTGGAGAAATCCCGTGCTACCATCGCCAAGCGGTTGCACCTAATATCCATGTCATGGCGCACATCCTCCGGCTGGATATAGGACCACATATGGATCCAATGGGTAACCAGCGAAACAACCTGCATAAAAGATGGAAAGCTTTTTTTTTGTTAAAGATGAAATCGTTACGGACATTTCAGATTGCCCAAAGTAAAGCGCGCACACCCACTCTGATGTGGCTTTTATCTTTCTTAGAGACACCATTTAACAAGTTACCAAACAGATTAGTCACATTTGCAAGTGCAGGAATATTAAAGGTCATGTAGATAATACGCCATAATTTTTTTGCAAAGGGGCAAGCAAAAAATAAATGATGAATTGACTCATCTTGATCACAAAAGCAGCATCTAGAACACCCCTGCCAATTACGTTTTTTGAGATTATCTTTTGTGAGAATGACCCGGTTGTGAAGGAACCACATAAAAATTCTGATTTTAATTGGGACTTTGATCTTCCAAATATATTCCTTGAAATCCCCAACAGGGCTATCAAGCAAATCAAGATACATAGATTTAACTGAGAACTATCCCGACACCGTGAGATGCCAACGAAACACATCGTTGGCGTCAGACAATTGAACTCCCATGATATGAGTAACAAGGTGCGGTGACCCAGCATACCACTGCATGTTGTAGTATACAAGTCGTTGATATGATCTTTGTGAAGGGGCTTCCTCACAAATTGCCATATCCCTCAGAGTGGTACAACAGAAACATTTCAGGTCATAACACTCCATACTTTATTACAAACATTGTCTTAACAAGTTGGTATTCTCACAGGTCCTATGAGAACACCCTAAGATACTACTTAAGTATGATTACAACTCATAACAAATATTAAGAGCTCAACAACTTATTTAGGTAAGTTCTACGTTGCTCGGCTCTATGATGCTAGGGTATGTCACTACTCCTCCACCTCCGTGTCATCTGGTCCGTAGACTATCCCATAGTCTACGCCTTCCACTCCGCCGGTAAGATCAGGTTCTTCGTAGACCAGCTCGTAGCTTTCCTTACGGTGCTCCATCGTTGATAACCTCCACTTCGGATCACGATCTAGCAAGGGTGTCGAAAGAAAGTGAGTACAGAGGTACTCAGCAAGTTCTAAAAGAATAAAAGGTGTTTGATGCACTAGCTACGACCATTGATCAGGAAATCGCAGGTCAATGCATGTTTTGAAAACATTTCTTCAAAAGGTTGCTTTTATTATGAAAACTATGCCCGTCAGTCTTCACAGGTTGACCAGAACTTCGTGGAGGTCCTTTCTGCTGCGTTCGCGATTCCCTTCCCCGAACAGGAGTGACAGCCACAATTTGATACACTCTGCAGAGGTGCGTTACTTTTCCCACAAGAGATCTCACCCTTTTTGCCATCCGCAGGGACTTGCCCCCGTTCACACTTCCTTTGGTGTGAGGCCAGGTATAAAGATCCAAGCCCACACCGCCTTCTCCGCGACTGCAAACCCACCCTTTTGTCCACCCGCACACCTCCAGTAGACTTCCTCCGATAATACGGCTTTACTCATGGTGTACTTTGGACAATCCTTCATAGATCGTAGAGCCATCATCACTAATGGATGGGGATTTAAAGGCCATCCCAACCTACGGCAGTGCCTCCAACACCCCGCCGGCTCTACCAATCCGTTGGCGTGCAGAAGGGAAAAGATACGACTGGCTTCCCGCAGCCATTATAGATCTCATGGTCAACGCGATTTGTACGGCGCTAGAATCACTGGACGGCATTGGTAATTTAATCCTAGGGTGATATAACCCATTGCAATGGAACCTCCACCATATCAACACATACCATGGTTCCATTGCCAGCCACATAGTCATATTCATAGTTGGAAAATAACATTTCATTTGCGATGCAGGAATGATAAGTATATAGCTTTGCATTAAAGTAGTAGAAAATAATCAAATTGACATGAGCAAGGGTGAACTTGCCTGTGGACTGCGAGATAGTGCAGTTCAATGCAGTTGATGGAACCTGGACCTCGGGTTCTGTAAGAAGCATCATCGTCCGGTAAGGACAATGTTATAAAATCCAAATAATGCAATCATGGATGTATGATTTAATGTTGAATCCCTTTACCCCAATGAGTTATTACAATTTAGGGTTGTATTTAAGATTTATGTCTTTGACGGTAATTTACAATTGATTTAAAAGTATTAATCATTGTAATTCACACAAAGTACAACAATTCAAAATAAAATTATTTTACTTAATGATTACCTTAGTCATTCCAAAAATAATTTGAAATTATAGAGTAACCTCTATAGTTTTTTTGGAATAAAAAGGAATATAGTATTTTTCTGGGAAAATACCCTTTTTCAAAAGAAATGACTTGGAATAGTAGAATTTCATTTTGAAATGTTTGAAAATAAGTATTTGAACTTATTTGAGATTTTTCCTTGAATTTTAATTACAAGGAAATAATAATTTTAAATTCCAAGTTATTATTTAAATTCTTAAAATTCATAATTTTGAATTTGTCTCATAAATTCATTTCATATTTTATTCTTGTTAAGATTTATTTTTCATTCATTAATCCAATTTTTAATGGATTTTTAGAGTTGTATTTGATTTATTAAAATTTGGTAAAGTTCTGGCCTTTTATTAAATGTTAAAAGACCAAAATATCCCTCTGGACCCATATTGGGCCCAGCCCAATAACTTAGGCCCATGGGACAGCCCACTAAGGCGTGCCCCAAAGTTGCTTGGTGGAGCCGAACGGCCCACCGCACTCTCACTCACTCGGCCCTCTCACTCACTCGACCTAACCCTAACCTCTGGCGACTCCCGTGGCGATGGCGTCGCCGCCATGGCCGCCGCCCTGCTCCGGCCATCGCCGGCCTCCTCCGCCGTAGCCACCTACCGATCTAGAACCGCCGCGTGCAGATCTATCGATCTGTCCGCGCAGTTCCTCCCTTCTCGTCCTCTCCTGGCGAATCGCCTCCGATCTGGATCCACTGGAGAATCGCCTCGGACGATTTGGTGGTCTCCGGCGAACTCTCGTCCTCGCCATCGACGTACGCGCCCCCTGAGACCGACCTGGTGCGGTGCTGCTTGCAGTACCAGTGCCGTCGCCTCAGGTGTTGCTACGGTGGTGATGTTCGTGCTCGTTGGTGTAACGCCGGCGTAACGTCGGTGCCTACCCTAGATTTGCAGCTGTTAGGGCCGCGCGAGCACTGCCTCGCCATGCCCTAGCCTCTGCTTCCAGGCGCAAGTAAGTGTTGTCTCTCCTCTACCTCTTCTGTGCGCCTCCCATGCTTCTGTTCTTCTTCCTCCTCATGCTCTGCTGCTCTCTGGTGATCCTGTGATCACACAGAGCTATGCTATGCCTATGCAATTTGCCTATGCTTCTGTTAATTGCAAGCTCATGGCCCAATTACCATTTACTGGTACTGGCACATGCTTCTTTGCTTGCTGTTCATGCTGTGCTTGGTTACGACTGGCTTATGCTTACTGGTCTATCATGCTTGCTTGTCTAGGTGTACTTGTGATGCATCTGTGACACTTGTGTGTGTGCCAGAGGTGCCTGTGATATGATTCAGTACTACCTCTGCAAGCCAATGACCCATTGGATCATTCCTTGCTTGTTGGCTAACTTCCCTGTGTAGCTTGGCTTGCTATAATTGATCCATTTGATCAATTGATTGTCAGTGATTGCTTACTGGCTACTACTGTGGCTATATGAGTTAATTAACTGGTGATGCGGATGCTCAAGCATCACTGTGCTGTTGCTTACTTGTGCTGTTGCTTATCTTAGCTACCTAGACTTGTTCTAGTGGCTATAGATTAACTGTGTTGCTTAACAAAGGTTATCTGTCATGCTTAGCATGGATCTCGTGATAAATTCATGCTTGTATTACTTAAATTATGATGAACTCGCTTATGTTGATGATTTAAATGACTTGCTTGTATATGAGTTTGTTGTTCATGATTCTTTTACAAGCAATTAGATTCGAATCCATTCTTTGGATAGTGATGTGATCTATTTGGCTTTCTTTTAATTGGTGCTAAGTGTGATGTGACCTCGCAGGCCTTGCTACTGATTGGTTGCTCACATGATTGGTTGGATCTTGTTGGCTACTCATCTTTGCTTGCATATTTGGGGATCATAGTAACTATGAATGCCAATATGCTTGCCTGTGAAGAAATCTAGGGTTTCTGATGGTTATGTGCCTAGGATTTTCTGTGTAGTCTATATTAGCTGCTATTTATTGTAACTCATCTACTGGTGCTATCTGTGCATCAGATCTTGCTTCTGTGCACAAGATCTGTATCTGGATGGTTTCTATTTTGGTGGCTTTTTAGACTAGCAATGATCCTTGGTGAAAACCAAGTGATGATTCACCCTGTTGAGCATCTGCTCAACCCCATGACTATGTCATGCATATGATGGATTAGATCCATTGGATCTTTTCCAGGAACTAGGTATACCTTGTTCCAGCTCCTAGAAAGAAATGTTTTGTTGATGCAGACTTGGGTTTATTCACAGCCCTTCACCTCCAGATCTTGGATGATCTTCTCAGGTCACCATGATCCCTGGTGGTTTGAGTGGTTGTGTGTGTTGGTTCTGTTCTTGCTCAAGAACTGGATGAACTGAGCTTGTTCTTGCTTCACCCTTACCTAGTGAATCTTTATCTGGTCAACTGGTCACTGATTCTAGGGTTTGTGCTCCTTTTATATGAACCCTACTTTTATCCTAGCATTGACACACAAGCCTGGCTTGCTTGGTGACTAAGCTGATGCATGGCCTTGCTGTTGCTGCCCAGCACACTTGAGCTGTGTGCTCTCATATGCTGAAACTTGAGCCCCTGGTGTGTGCTCAGGTTTGGTCTGCTGCTGCCCTTATCTTGTGCTGTCCATAGTTTTGGACAAGCACAAGTGTACTGTGACAGATTGCACTGTCCAAACTGAATCTTGTGTTATTTTTCTAACTGTCCAAACTGAATCTGTTGCTAACACTAACATTCTGGCTAGTGTTGGTGCTTTATTTTGCAGGTTTTGAAGATGGACATGACCATGAAGAAATACTTCAAGTCATATAGTCTAGGTTTTAGTTTAGGAATCATATTGTAATCTTCATTTTTATTTCTGTTTATTATTCATCAATTCTTGTATCAAGAATTTTGTAAAGACAATGTAATTTGTGTTGTGATATCAATAAAGCCCAAGTTTTTGTTTATGAGCTTTTGCTTTATGTAATATTTATATTCTGGAATAAACATTGTATTTATGATTCACTTTGAAATTCAAAGTTGTTTGAATTCATAAGTTGTGTTTTAAATTATGAATTCTATTTTTATATTGTTCAATGCTTATTGTTAAATGTATTAACACTTGTCAAATGAAATCAATTCCCCAAATCAACAAGATACAAAAGAGATCATGTCGAAATTTCCCTAACTCACATTGCCTAACCCTAAGTGCAAAATGAGAGAGAACCTCGATCCCTCTTAGGTTTAGTTGCAATAAAGCGAAAATTTCCCCGTTTTGCGATGAAATGCACATCCCATTTCTAAATCTACCCTTCGTTATTCCTATGTTCGGGTTATTACAGCCTCTCCCCTTAATGAAACTTCGTCCCGAAGTTAAGATTGGTACCTGAACATCTCGGGGTAAGACTTCCTTAATTCTTCTTCCGTCTCCCAAGTTGCTTCTCGCTCAGGATGATGTTGCCATTGCACTTTACAGTATTTGATTGCCCTGTTCCTTAACTTCTTCCACTGTACTTCTAAAATCTTTTCCGGTCTTTCTACATAAGTTAGGTCAGATTGCAATTCTATTTCTTCATATGTGATAGGATCGTCCGGTGCCTTCAAACACTTTCTGAGTTGTGATACATGAAATACATTATGAACTTGACTTAGTTGTGCCGGTAACTCCAACTCAAAAGCTGTTCCTCGATTCTGACTGATTATCTTAAATGGTCCAATATATCGAGGGCTTAACTTTCCTTTCACTCCGAACCTCTTAAGTCCTTTCATTGGGCTAACCTTCAGATAAACCATGTCTCCCACTTTCGGTTCCCAATCTCTTCTCTTTAAGTCAGCGTAACTCTTCTGACGACTCTGGGCTATTTTGAGTCTATCCCGGATCACCTCGATGACGTCTTGTCTCTCCTTGATGTAGTCCGGTGTAAATTCCTTGTTCTCTCCGGTTTCATACCAACAAATTGGTGATCTACACTTCCTTCCGTACAATGCTTCATACGGTGCCATCTGGATGCTACTCTGATAACTATTGTTATATGAGAACTCCGCTAAAGGTAAATGGTCCTCCCATGAGCCTCCAAAGTTCAGAGCACAAGCTCTAAGCATGTCCTCAAGTATCTGATTGGTTCTTTCGGTTTGTCCTCCGGTTTGTGGATGGTATGCTGTACTGAAATCCAACTTGGATCCCAAAGATTCTTGTAGTTGTTTCCAGAATGCTGATGTGAAAATCGAACCTCTATCTGAGACTATCTTCTTTGGTACTCCATGCTTACTCACAATTTCCTTCACATAAATATCCACAAGCTTTTCTGCAGTATCTTTTGTGTTTACGGCTATGAAATGAGCACTCTTGGTGAGTCTATCCACTATTACCCATATCATATCCTTCCTCTTACTAGTTATTGGTAAACCAAAGAATAAAATCCATTCCTATTTCATCCCATTTCCATTCCGGTATCTCTAGTGGTTTGAGTAATCCCGCAGGACTCTGATGCTCTGCCTTCACTCGTTGACATGTATGACATTCCGAGACATATTGTGCTATTTCTCTTTTCATGTTGTTCCACCAGAACATCTCCTTCAAATCCATATACATCTTAGTACTTCCCGGATGTATGGAATAAGGGGTTTCATGTGCTTCTTTTAATATGATTGACTTCACTTCTGGATCATCTGCACACAGATCCTTTTACGAAGTATAATGAATCAAAATCCCCTAGATGGAATTCCGATGGTCTTCCTTCGCCAATCCTCTTGATTTCCTCTTGGATGAACAAATCATCCGCTTGCTTTCGGATAATTTCATATTTCAAGTCTGAGTACATCTCATCCATAGTCCTCATGGTTGCTATACTTCCTTTGACATCACCTTGAATAAACAAAATCTGAGCATCTTCTAACTCTTTCCGAAGTTCCTTTGGAATCTCCCATTCTGTAGGTTGATTCTCCGTACTCTTCCTACTTAGGGCATCTGCTACTACATTAGCTTTGCCTGGTGTATAGTTGATCTTAAAGTCGTAATCCTTAATCAACTCCAACCATCTCTTCTGTCTCATGTTTAATTCTTTCTGGGTGAAGAAATATTTCAAACTTTTGTGATCGGTGTATAACTCTCACTTGGATCCATATAGAAATTGTCTCCAACTCTTCAAAGCATACACAACTGCCGCTAACTCGAGATCATGTACTGGGTAGTTGTGTTCATGTGGTTTCAACTGTCTTGATCCATAAGCTATTACCTTCCGATCTTGCATAAGAACACATCCAAGTCCATTCTTGGAAGCATCACAATACACCGTATAATCCTTTCCAGGTTCAGAACCGCTAATACCGTGCTTGTGGTTAACTTATCTTTGAGTGTTTGGAAGCTGGCTTCACACTCATCAGTCCATACAAATGGAGTATTTTTCTTGAGTAACTTGGTCATTGGTCCTGCAATCTTCGAAAATCCCTCTATGAATCTCCGATAATAGCCTGCCATACCAAGAAATCCTCGTATCTCCTTAGCATTTTTAGGTGATTTCCATTCCAATACGGACTGAACCTTGCTTGGATTCACCGCTATGCCTTCTTGGGTTATAACATGTCCAAGAAATTCAACACTATCTAACCAAAATTTGCACTTGCTAAACTTCGCATATAGCTGATGTTCTCTCAAAGTTTGCAGAACTATCTTCAAATGCTTGGCATGTTCTTCTTTATCTTTGGAATAGATTAGAATATCATCTATGAACACTATCACAAACTTGTCCAAGTACTTCATGAATATCTTGTTCATCAAATTCATGAAAATTGCTGGTGCATTTGTTAGTCCAAATGGTACAACCAAGTATTCATGGTGTCCATACCTTGATACAAATGCTGTTTTTGGTACATCCTCCTTCTTGATCTTGATTTGATGGTATCCTGACCTTAAATCTATCTTTGAGAAGACTCCTGCTCCTTGAACTTGATCAAAAAGATCTTGAATTCTAGGTAAAGGATACTTGTTCTTGATAGTTACATTGTTCAAATTTCTGTAATCTCCACACATTCTCTTTCCTCCATCTCTTTTATCCACAAAAATAACTGGTGTACCCCATGGTGACACACTTTCTTGAATAAATCCCTTCTGTTCAGTTCATCTATCTGAGCTTTTAGTTCCACTAACTCCTTTGGCCCCATCTTATATGGTGGTTGTGCTATTGGTCTTGTGCACGGAATCAGATCGATTGTGAATTCTATCTCTCTATCGGGTGGCATTCCCGGTAGTTCCTTAGGAAATACATCCTTAAACTCATTCACTACAGGAATATCTTCAATTCTCACTTCCTTCAAGCTATTGAGTTCCAATCCGATCTCCAACTCACTGTACTTATCTCCTTGGAACACTATTCGACCTCCTATGGAGTTGCGAAGTGATACTGTTTTGTCTCCACAGTTAATCACCGCTCCATTTTCTGTCAACCAATCCATCCCTAGGATGACTGATATGTCCTTCATGGGTATGATGAATAGGTCCGCGAAATACACACAGTCACATATGGTTAGGACTTGTGCTTCTTTCACGTGGGTTACTAAGATCGTTCCCCCCGCGGATAGGACGGTTATAGGGGTTTCTAACTTAGAACATCTAAGCCCAAATTTTTCCACAAATTCCAATGCAAGAAATGATGTGGTTGCTCAGATCAAATAATACTTTGCCAGGATGAGTAAGAATGCTTAGCGTACCTAAGACTGTTTGATCCGACTCTTCCGCTTGTTCCAAAGATGTGCAATTCAGCTTTCCATAAGGCTTTCCCCTCTTATTGTTGTTGTTGTTGTAGTTGCGGTTGTTGTTGTTGTTGTTGTTGTTGCGGTTGTTGTTGTTGTTTCCACCTCGTCCTCCAGAGCTCTGTCCGCTCCACGACGACTTGTTTGGACACTCTGGCTTGATGTGTCCTTCCTTCCCACAACCATAACAAATGATTCTGGGTTTCTGACAATCCTTCTGCAAATGACCCTTTAGACCACAATTGTTGCAGATGATCTGGTTGATTGGGTTCTGACTCTGACCTCCCCGGTTGTATTGGTTACCAGTAGTAGGTCGGTATCGGGGTTTGAAACTCCGATCAGGTATTGGTTTACTGATTGGGTACTTCCTTGGCTCTATACGAGCCCTCTTCCTCCTGTCCTCTTGGACTTGCCGGTAATCATCCTCGAAAGTGATTGCCGAGTCAATCAGTTCCTGGAATTCGGCAGTCCGTGCCAACCTCAGTTGCATCTTCATGTATGGATTCATGCCTTTCATGAACCGCTTCTTCCGCTTCTCCTCGGTATCTACATCCTCAGGTGCATACCTGGATAACCTATTGAAATCCCGAACATACTGCATGATTGGTGCAGTATTCTGTCTTAGTTCTTCAAACTCCCTCTTCTTCAATTCCACCATGCTGTCCGGAACATGAGCATCCCGAAACTTCTTCTTGAACTCCTCCCAGGTGAATACCTTATCTGGAGGGTGTACTGCTACAAGGTTCTCCCACCATGATGCTGCTGGTCCTGACAACAGATAAGTGGTATATCTGATCTTCTCCTCATCGTTGCAACCAACGGTCTTCAATTTCCGTTCAGTATCCATGAGCCAATCTTCAGCGTCCATTGGTTCTGGAGCTGATGTAAATGGTAGTGGTCTTGCATTTTGGAAGTCCGATAGAGTTACTCCCTTGCCTTCATTACCCCTATCATTAATGACATGGGTAAAGAAATCCTGCATGTTTTTGCTCTGGCTTTCCTGGTAACGCCTCCTATCCTCCTCCATTGACCTCATATACTGTTGGGGGGATAACCCCCGGTATGCCAAAGGCATGCCAAACCGGATGGTTTGAGCCATCAGGATACCGGTTTAATGTTCTTACCGGAAGCCTAGTAGGAATCCGGGAGAGCAAGGCTAAGCCGGTATCCCCAAAGGGGTATGCCGGAACCCGGTACAGAAGATACCGGAAAGGAGAGCCTGTCGGCAGGACTGGTCAAAGATTCTCTTCAGAGCAAGAAGACAAGGATGAGCTAAGCAAAGTAACTTTATTCAGAGCCCTGGCGCCAAAGAGAGAGGTGACGGAGAAAGAAGCCGGAGGACGTCAGCTTCTATGATAAAAGAAGGCCCCGGTGTCACCTATGATTAAAGTAGCTTTGTACAAAGTAACTCAGAAAGTAGTTTGTCCAGTCAAAGATGCTATTAGGGTTTCTTGCTACGTAAGCCACCCTCTCCCCTATATAAGGAGAGGGGCAGCCCTCCTTGCGGGCACGGCACGATACGAGAGGTTACGTTAGAAGAGACGCGTGTATGCATGTAGGCGAGCTCAGTAACTTGTGTGAATCTATGAACATGGTGATCTAGAGGGAGTTCTTCCTTGTGCCTTTCTTCTTCAACCTCTGGCCTTGGCCAAGTTCTTGAGGAAACCATCCGGAATCTCTTCCCACCTGATCGCAAACCCTCCCCCGAATCCTCTTGCGTCCATTCGGCCCCGATCTAAGCCATCCTATGGCATCTGCTCGTTCACCACGACGACAGTTGGTGCCCACCGTGGGGCATGAAGTGGCGCTTGATGGAGTTCACATTCGGGCGGGCGTCCTCGAGATCTCCGGCGAGCGTACGGTGTCCGCGTTGGTGCAGCGCATCTACGCCATGGACTTCATCAACGACAACGCGGGCTGCTTCGCCAACGGCGGCATCTTCCCAAGAACGGCCGCATCATCGAGTTCGGCAGCCACCGCGTCTACTTCGGGCACCGTCCCCGTGCGCCGCGCCTCGCCGGGTGCTGGTGGCACCGGACCCGCCAAGATGGCTCTGTGCTGGTCGCGCCGCCGGCAGCGTTGAGGTAATGATGACCGGTGTGGCTGGTGCAGGAAAGGAGGTTGCGGCTGAAGGTGCCGGTCGCGCGGTTTCGACCCGTGCGGCTAAGCCACCGCTGGAGCGCGGCGCAGCGCAGCTGGGAGCATCATCCGCGCCACCGGAGACACCGCTCCAGGCAGCGATGAACGTCCTCGCCACCCCCATCGCGCGTAACATCGACCCGGCAGCGGCTCAGCGGAGCTGGAGGCGCAGCGCCGAAAGATGCCGGAGAGCGGCAAGGACATCGTCGTGGCGCAGCGCGAGCTGAACCTAACCGTACGTGAGTATAACGCTGCCCATGGCTTTGCTTCGTTAGCGCGCATGCTGCTAGGATGCCGGAAAACCGGCTAAAAGCTCGCAACCTAGATCAAGATTTGTGCAAAGAGATTCTTACCGGCAAGAGCGCCTCTGCATCTGTTAGCATCGTGGAAAAGCCTAAGTATAGCAGCCCGGATAAAACTATAAAAGCTGCTAAGGCTGCAGTAGAGCTATGTGAGTCGCTTTCCGGAGAGGCTTTGGTAAAGCAGCAAGAGCGCGTCAGAGAGCTGTCGGAAACCATAGAGCAGCAAAATGCTGAGCAGCTGGCTAAGCTGAACAAGGCAGCGGCCTCAAAATCCGCTGCGTTCAACAAAGAATGCCGGTAGCAAGTCCCATGGGCAGGCTTCATCCCCCCATCCGGATAGAAAAAGAGAAAAAGATGTGAATGCGCAGCAGATGACTGTGTACGATCCGGTTCTTGCCGGAAAGCAACAAGCCGGGCAACATGATGCCGGAAGAAAAAGCCAAGGGGCAGAGCGAGGCTACGCCAGAGGCTATGCCGGAAACAATCATGCCGGTAGATATGAGACCGGGCAAAACTATCGAGCTGCAAGGGCAGCGTACGATGAGGAGGAAATAGATCCCCCTAGGTACCGGCAGGCAAGGGCCGCGGTGCCGGAATGTTACGATGAAGCCGATTCCACCAGACCGGCAGCATACCGGAACCCATTGGGAGAACGCCCCGGGAGAGAGATACTTACCGGAACGGGATGCGAGGCACCGTCTGGATAGAGTGTACTTGTCAGAAATGATCGAGGAGGAAGGTCCTCCAGGTCCAAAGTGCTTTGGCCCAAGGATCATGAAAGAAAAACCACCAGTTCGCAACTTTATGTTGCCCCGTGACACAAAAACATATGATGGCACCACAAAGCCGGAAGATCAAGCTCGCATGGATTACGTGACCGCGGTATACGTTGCAGGCGGTGGAGGAACCGTAGCAGGAGGAGGAAACCGGCGTTGGGCCGTGAGGATCATACCATCATTTTTGGTTGGACCGGCAAGAATCTGGCTAAACAACTTGCCGGCAGGAAGCATAAATGGCTGGCTGGATTTTGAGGAGGCCTTTGTGAGCAATTTCAGCAGCACCTATCAGAGGCCAAACAGGCCGCAGCAACTTGCTCTGTGTGTGCAGCGTCCGAACGAAACAGACCGGGATTATCTGGCCCGGTGGAACACCACAAGGAACTCCTGTGAAGGGGTAATCGAGGCACAAGCCATTGCTTGGTTTAGCAGTGGATGCAGAAGAGGTTCACCGTTGTGGCAAAAGTTGCAGCGCAACATGCCGACAACGTTGGCAGAGATGATACGTGTGGCGGATAGCTATGCGTTGGGAGACCCAACGCAGCCGGCAAAGGCAACCGGAGCCGGAACAGCTGCGCCACGAACAACACCGGGACAACCGGAATAACAAAAGAAGAGAAGAATTTCCGGATCGAATGTACGGTCCGCAGCAAGTTGCTGCTGTGCAGGAAAATTTCGAGGCCAGCGACAGCCAGAGGCAAAAAACCGGATCGCAGCCATGGGCAGGTCCTAAGAAACAATGGGTGGAAAAGAAACCCTGGGCCCAGAAAAGAAACTGGCAAGAACCCGCAAAATACACCATGGAAGCTGCCATGGATCAACCTTGCCGGTGGCACACGCCGAATCCGCACACCCGTCAAACCATCTCGACAAAGGATTGCACCTGGACCAAGTACTTGATGCAAAAAGGAACGGTGAAAGATGCGCGGCTACCACAAGACATGCCGCAGCAGCAGCAATAAACACCGCCACCACCACCACTTACCGGGCAAACGCCTTACCGGTGCAGCCAAACCGGCAGCGGATTTGCAAGTTAACCGGGTGGAGCAAAATGATAACCAGCCACCTCCACCGGCACCTTTAGGCCGGAATGTTTACGAAGATCCGCATCTGTGCTGTGTTGTCTTTGTCACTGAGCCAACAGACCGGCAAAGTGTACACCGGCGCTCCATGGAGGTCAATGCTGTGATGCCGGCAGTTCCCAAGTACATGATGTGGTCCAATCAGGAAATTACCTGGTCATCCAAGGATCACCCAAAGATCATGCCGAATCCGGGTGGATATGCTCTTGTTGTGGACCCAATCATGAAAGGGCCGCAAACTCGAGTGAAGTTCAGCAAGGTGCTGATAGACAATGGCAGTAGCATCAACATCATGTATAAGCACACCATGCATACGCTGGGCATAACAGAAAACATGCTTCAGCCAACGCGCACAACGTTCCACGGGATTGTTCCTGGTTTGTCCTGTGCCCCGATAGGAAAAGTTCGGGTGGACGTGGCATTTGGAGGACGTGACAATTGCCGGGTAGAAAATCTGGAGCTTGAGGTGGTGGATCTAGACAGTCCCTACCATGCATTGCTGGGGAGACCGGCATTGGCAGCCTTCATGGCCACAACTCATACAGCTTACCTCAAGATGAAGATGCCGGCACCTCGTGGACCACTGACTGTGGTGGGAAACTATAAGATCTCACTGGAAACTGCATCTGCCGGATCGAACCTAGCGGAATCGCTGGTGATCGCGGAGGAAAAGAAAAGAATGCAAACAGCTGTTGCGCTGGCTCAATCCTCACAAATGAGCTTAGCGGCAATGAGTGAAAACATGGGCTCACCGGCATTCAAGCCAACGAATGAAACAAAGGACATCGTGCTGGATCCGGCTTACCCAGAGCGCACCGTTCGTATCGGTGCCGGTCTCGACCAAGCATAGGAAAGCGCGCTCATCAGCTTCCTCCGTGAGAATCGGAATATCTTTGCCTGGTCAACTGATGATTTGGTAGGTGTTCCGAGGGAGCTGGCTGAGCACTCTCTAAACGTCCGGAAAGATGCCAAGCCGGTACGGCAACCACTGCGCCGGTTCGCTGAAGACAGAAGAAAGATCATAGGAGAAGAGGTAACCAAACTGCTTGTTGCCGGATTCATTGTGGAGGTCACGCACACAGAGTGGCTGGCCAATCCGGTAATGGTTGAAAAGAAGAAAGATGAGAACCTGGAGGCCAAAGCTCCGAAGGTGTGGCGCATGTGCATCGACTACACCAACCTGAACAAGGCTTGCCCAAGAGATCCTTTTCCTTTGCCACGAATCGATCAAGTGATTGATTCAACTGCTGGGTGTGAGTTGTTGTCCTTCCTGGATGCCTATTCCGGTTTCCACCAAATTCCCTTGAAAAAGGAAGATCAAATAAAAACTGCGTTCATTACCCCGCACGGGGCTTATTGCTATGTCACTATGCCTTTTGGTTTGCGCAACGCTGGTGCAACGTACCAGCGCTGTATGCAAAAATGCTTGTTTGATCAAATCGGAAAAAACGTGCAAGTCTATGTGGACGACATCATGATAAAAACTAAGGTAAAGAACACCTTAATCGATGACATCCGGCAAACGTTCGATAACCTGAGACGGTTCCGGATGAAACTCAATCCGGCAAAATGCACCTTTGGTGTCCCTGCCGGCAAGCTGCTCGGTTTCCTGGTATCAAGCCGGGGCATAGAGGTTAATCCGGTAAAGATCCGAGCAATAGAAAGAATGGCTATCCCTCGAGAGTTAAAAGATGTGCAGAAGTTTACCGGAAGCTTGGCATCGCTGAGCCGGTTCGTGAGTAGGTTGGGAGAAAAAGCTCTGCCACTCTATGCTCTGATGAAAAAATCTGACACGTTCGTCTGGACCCCTCAGGCAGACGCAGCGTTTAAAGAGCTAAAAACAATGCTAGCCACAGCACCTATACTGGCTTCACCTCTAGAAAGAGAGCCTATGCTGTTATACATAGCAGCAACAAACCGGGTTGTGAGTGTAGTGGTTGTAGTTGAAAGAGAAAAGGAAGAAAAAACCGTCCAGAGGCCGGTATACTACTTGAGCGAGGTGCTCTCCCTATCAAAACAAAACTACCCTCACTTCCAAAAAATGACTTATGGCGTGTACATAGCCGCCACAAAACTCAAGCATTACTTTGAGGAGCACCCCATGAAGGTGGTAAGTGAAGCACCAATTTCCGACATCATGTGCAACAAAGACGCCAGCGGCCGGATTGCGAAATGGGCAATCCAGATATCACCATACGTGCCGGTGTATGAAAGAAGAGATGCCATAAAATCACAGGCTTTGGCTGATTTCCTTGTTGATTGGGCGGAGATGCAGTACAAACCGCCAGATCAGAGGATAGAATACTGGAAGATGCACTTTGATGGATCCAAGCTCAAGGAAGGTCTAGGTGCCGGTGTGGTGCTCACTTCCCCAAAAGGAGATCACCTCCGGTATGTTTTGCAAGTGCATTTCAGGGCATCAAACAATGTCGCTGAATATGAAGCTTTGATCCATGGGCTTAAGGTCGCAAAAGAAATCGGTGCACACCGGATCATTTGCTATGGCGATTCAGATCTTGTGGTACAGCAGTGTTCAGGAGATTGGGATGCAAAAGATGCAAACATGGCCTTGTACCGGTTTCACGTGCAAAAGATTGCCAGATTCTTCGAAGGGTGTGAGTTCCACCATGTGCCACGCGCAGAAAATGAAGCCGCAGATGCTTTGTCCAAGCTGGGCTCATCTAGGCAAGAAATTCCTCCCGGAATAGCTTTGGCTCACCTAAAAGTGCCATCGATCAAACCGAGCCCGGAGTCAGAATCAATTTTTGTACCGGAGTCACACGTAGTACCCATGGATATCGATGAAGGGAACCCGGGGACTGCTCCGGCAAGCTCGGGGACTGCTCCGATAAGCTCGGGGACTGCTGTACCCATACCGGAAGAAATGATGCTGGTGGATAGCATGGAGATAGATGCGCCGGTGTTTTTGGTTCGAGAGATACCGTCATGGGTTAAACCTATTAAGGAATTCCTGATCAACGGCACCTCGTCGGCTGACGAAAATGAATCAAGGAGGACACAAAGAAGGTCCAAAGCTTACACATTCATCAATGGTGAGGTGTACAAGAGAAGCGTTACCGGTGTCCTTCAAAGATGTGTGGAACCGGAGGAAGGGAAAGAAATGCTTGAGGAAATTCACCAAGGAGAATGTGGGCATCATGCTTCGTCAAGGGCGCTAGTAGCAAAAGTATTCCGGCATGGGTTCTATTGGCCCACTGCTTTGGAGGACGCTGAGGATTTGGTAAGAAAATGCAACGGCTGCCAGAGATATGCCAAGCAAAACCATACCCCAGCATCCGGTTTAAAGACAATACCACTAACATGGCCATTCGCCGTTTGGTGCCTTGACATGGTTGGGCCATTCAAAACCGCAAGAAGCAAAGATGACTCACATCTTGGTGATGGTGGATAAGTTCACCAAGTGGCTAGAAGTAAAACCTATCGCAAAGTGTGATGGGCATACAGCGGTGAAATTCCTAAAAGATGTCATTTTGCGGTATGGATACCCGCACAAGATCATCATCGATAATGGAACCAACTTTGCTCAAGGTGAGTTCAAAAGGTTCTGTGAAGAAAAGAACATCCGGTTGGATTTATGCTCAGTGGCACACCCACAAGGCAATGGCCAAGTGGAAAGAATGAATGCCTTGGTGCTTTCCGGTATCAAGCCTAGACTCATTGATGCGGTGGAAAAGTCACCGAGATGTTGGCTCGATGAACTGCCATCAGTACTGTGGAGTATAAGAACAACCCCAAACCGGTCTACCGGATACACTCCCTTCTTCATGGTTTATGGAGCAGAAGCGGTGATACCAACCGACATCATTCATGATTCACCAAGGGTACAGCTCTATACTGAGCAAGAGGTCAAAGAGGCCAGAGAAAATGATGTGGACTTGCTGGAAGAAGCAAGAGAGCTAGCTTTGGCAAAAACAGCCATTTACCAGCAAAACCTAAGACGCTATCATAACCGGAAGGTTAACCCAAGAGTTTTCCGGGAAGGAGATCTTGTACTTCGCCTGGTGCAGCGCACTGAAGGCCGGCATAAGCTCTTGCCACCATGGGAAGGTCCCTTCATTGTAAGCAAGGTGCTTCACAATGATGCATACTACTTGATCGATGCACAGGAGTGGAAGAAAGGAAAGGCGGACAGGTCCGGAGAGGAGAGCAAACGTCCATGGAACGTAGCTCTGTTGCGTCCCTTCTACTCTTGAAGTGATGGTGTAAGAAGTTCCTTTTTGTACCTTATAAGCTATGAATAAAAGTTGCCGGAATCTTGAATGAATCTCGGGGACTACCCCAACTAAAGTTGCATGTAACTTGTCTATTTTTTCAGTTTACCGGTTGCTTATTGAATGTTTTTCGTTCCGGTTTAGTAGTGTGCTAAATCCTACCGGAGTCTTCGACTCTGCTGCTGTCCGCAAACCGGCTTCATGGCAAGCAAGATAAACCGGTAGGAGATAAGCACATGAACTGCGAAAAGGGAGAGCAGGAAAGAACAATCCGGAAAATTTAACTAACCCCGGTTAAACCGGTTTTTTGCAAAATTTCAAAGTTATTTCTAAGTTCAAGAAGATGCTTGTTTGGTGAAAGAACCTTGCGCTCATACGCCAAAGAACGCCCAGAGAAGGCAGGCAGAGCCAAGGCAAAAGAACCAAGTATGCATCAAATTGGATGCGGAAGCAATTGAGAAATCTTTGCAGTACAGGATAAAAGCAGAACCAAAGGCAATTATGCTAAGACAAACTCATAAATACTTAGCTACCGGTATAAATTACCGGCAGGAAATGTTGTATCACAACCACAGGCAAACTTAAAGTCTTACATCATAGACCCCGGCATTCCGGGGCAGAATTTAACGAACATCGTTTCAAAGATAAGCAGGACCAACAAACAGATAGCAGGCAAACACTTCAAAGAGAATAATCACGCAGCAGGGGCTTCCGGAGGAGCAGCACCGGCATCAGCATCGTCCAGGACCTCTTCTTCGGCTTCACCCTCCTCCTCGTCGAGATAGTCCGTGACGCCAGGAGGGGGAGGGATGAAGGTGCGCATGTCGGCATACTCCGCGATCCGGTACGCGCGATCCTGCCGCCTGGCGGAGAGGATCGGGTCCAGATCCGTTTCGGCGTCTTCACGCACGCCGGTAAGGGCGTCCAGATCAAGCTCCGGGTACCAGGAGCAGGCGACGCGGAGGGCGGAGTCCGCTCCAGCGCGGGCAGCAGAGCACTGCCACTCGCGGATCCTCTTGCCGGCACCCTTGAGGCGATCGCTGATGAGGGAGAAGGTGTCCGGCACCTCCTCGCCAAAGCCATAAAGTCTGTATAAGCTGGGTAGCTACATCAGGGATGTCCGAAAGATTGCGGTCTATGCAGCGCATATGGGACACCCGCGCGTTAAGCGCGACCAGATGGTCCTTGGGCGTCCATGGCACGGTAAGATCCGCTTGGCCTTTGTCCTTGCGTTGCGCGTCGACCTTCTTGACGGCGTACCTCTGCGAGTCCGGAAAGAGGCCTATGCAAAGAAAGAAAAAGTTTAAGGAAAAGAGTCCGGAAGAAAAAGAGACCGGAGAGAAAAGAATCCGGAAGAAGAGAGACCGGACGGAAAGATAGCGGAAAGAAAATGGGGTCGAAGGAAGAAAGGCTTGTGTGCAGTAATCAAAGTGTAAAAGAAAAGAACTTACGGAGGGCGAGTGTGTCGGTCTGCAGGATCAGCTGATCGCACTCCTTATGCTCCTCCTCCAGCCGCGCGGCCTTCTCCTCGGCACCCTTCCGGCCTTGGCCATCTCCTCCAGCTCCGCCCGCAACACCACAAAGCCATTGCAAGCATCCTCCGCAGCCTCGTCCAACTTGGCCGCTGCGGTCACTTCAGCGGCTTTGAGGGCCTTGGCGTGGTCAAGCCCAGCCTGAATCAGCCGAGACTTGAGCTCCCGGTAGCTGGTCTTGAGGGCGTTCAGCTCCTCCCGGTGCTGCCGGTTGAGCTGGTCCTTCTCCTCAGAATCGGAAAAAAGAGTGTTAACAAGGTTACACTAGTAAAAAATGAAAAGAAACCAAGTTCAAAGGAGAAAGGAAAAAAATAGTACGTTGGGCCTCAATGAGCTGCTCTTTCAGAGCATCGATGGAAGCTTCCGGGATCACTGTTGAACAGAAATTGTAAATATCACAAGGAAAAAGGTTTCCGGTAGCAAAGATGCCGGTGGAACAAAAACTTACCTTGGCACTTGTCATGTGCCTCAGCGAGCTCCCGGTGCTCCCACAAAAGCTCCTCGAAAAGGGCCTTCCGAGCGCCAGCGTGACCTGTTCAAGAAAAAGAAGAAATGAGTTAAGTTTTGCGCTAAGAACAAAGTTCTTAACCCGAAACTCGGGATCGGCATGCCGGTTTTGCGCGGTTTTAAGATAAGTTTTGCGCTAAGAACAAAGTTCTTAACCCGAAACTCGGGATCGGGCAAAGGCCGGTTTTGCGCGTTTCTAAGGTAAATTATGTGTTAAGGAGAAGATGTTTAACCCGAAACTCGGGGACTGGCAGTGCCGGTTTCACGCTAAAATCTTAAGTTAAGTTTTGCGCTAAGAGCTGCGCTCTCACCACAAAACTCGGGGACTGGGAAGATAGACAAGAGAGAAACCGGCATGAAACAAAGGAAAAGGTAAAACAGAGCCGGAAACGAAGAAACCGGCAAAGATTGAAAGTTAGTAGAACATACCGTCAGATTGTTCGTGGAATCGTACCACGCGCTGTCAAGCTCTTTTACGGCAGCCCGGAGCCGCATGAAGTGCTCCTCAGAACACCGATCCCCGACAGGATCAGGTGCCGGCAGCCGATCCTTGCCCATTCCGCGGGTTGCCGGAGTGATGTCCGCGGCGTTCCACTTTTGAGCATAGGGCAGGAGGTGCCCCAAGTCCCGGCCTTGGCGCTGGAACTCCGTGATGCGGCCGAGGAGGCCGGTGGCCTTCATGCTGGCACCTTTGGCAGCCTTGGAGACGTGCAGCACCAAGGGCTGCTGGCCGCCCGAAGGGGCGCTGGAGGCCGTCGCCTTCCCCTTAATGAGCTTGGAAGGCTTGGGCGGTGGCGCGGTAGAGGAGGCCCCGGAGGTCTTGGCCGGCGGCGCGCTAGGAGCGGCTTTGGAGGGCTGGGCGCGAGGAGCCTTCCGGCGGAGGCATGAGGATGGTGCGTGGAGAAGGGGAGCGCTAGGAGCGCCACCCGTGTTGGAGCCTTCCGGCGCGGAAGGTTCCGGCGCGGAAGTTGTCTTTTCAAGGACGGGAGGAGCAGAAGGCTCCGCCCGCCCGGCAGCTTCTTCTTCTCCGGCGCCGATGTTGTCGGCACCGGTGTCTTGGTGTTCCGGGAGGAAGGAACGATCCTCCTCCGTGCGGTGAACGGACACTGCAGGGGCCGCACGCCCCGACTTTTTGGTGCCCCCTGAAAGGGAGGCAGAGGAGTTGCCGGCACCAGATGGTGCCGGGCTTGAGCGAGGAGGAGGGGTTGAGGTCCTTGCGGATCCCTCAGAGCCCGATGGCCTTGGGCCAAGCCTGAGAGCGGGGCTGAGAAAAGGAGAAAAGACCATTGGTTGAGAAAAAGCAACCGGAAAAAGAACTTGGCAAAAAAGAGGCAAGCCGGAAAAGGAAATTACCCGGAAGCGGGTGGCATCGCGTTGCGCCCGTCGCGGCGCACGCCCACGTCCTTCTCCCCACGGGCTCCGTCCGGAAGCGCTTGGAGGGAGGAGCATGGCTGGAGCCGGCAGAGATGCCGGCTGCTTGTTCTTCGGCCCCGGGGCCATGAGTTTGTCCACAAACTCGAGCCGGCCTCGGCGCGCAGGGCGGCACGCGCTCGTGGATCTGTGAGTTGGATATGGCTAAGAAGCAATTCGCAAGAAAGCAATAGTGGCAAAGTATAGGAAGCCGGAAAAGAAAGTACCTCGAGCACAACCAGGTCCTCGGGGTTTCCGGTGGGCTCCGGCGGGTCCCGGCCAAGGCGCGCAGCCGGAGTCTTCCCCATCTTCAGATCCTTCCAAGAAATGTAGGGATCCGGGTCGAAGGAGTCAAAGGCGCGCTTCCGGAGAGTTCTTCGTGGCTCTGCCCGGATGAGAGGGAAGCGGTCCCTGGCCTGAAACAAGATAAAAAGGAAGGTTAACAAAAGCAGAAGTTACCGGCAGAAGACAACCCTAAATTGCGCAATCTCTTACTTCTTGAGTCGGAGGGTTAGAGGAACCGAGGGAAGGAGGCCCCATTCCCACGCAAAAGGCATAGCAGTTTGACAAATCTGCTTAGCCTTGCGAACAACGTCTTTCTTGGCCGAGAGCACGGCCTGTGATCTTGGTAGGATCGCCTGGGCCATACATCTCGCTCATCCTATGTGCGCGGCGCTTAAGAGGAAGCACCCGGCGCGATATGAAAGTCCGGATGATATCATCAGAGCAGATGTTGGTCTCCTTCTTCAAAGAGGCCAAGAAGCGCACTACCCGGTTGGTTTCGGCGTGTTCCGTCCTCGGGTTGTAGCTCCAGTTGGTTCTGCTGGGGGGCCCCTCTTGGTATGGAGGAAGATTGATGAGATCGGCGCGGCCGGTGTTCTTCACATAGAAGAAAGTTCCTTGCCAGGCGCGGCAAGACTCGAGGCCGGAAAACTTAAGAAAAGTGCTCCCCTGGCGGGAGCCGACGATGCAAGAGCCGCACTGCACGGGCGGTTTGGGCTTAGGGATTTCCTTGCCCTGGACTGAGTTGATCCGCAAGTTGAAGAAGCGGGCAAACGTCTCACGAGTGGGACGAATGCCGATGTAAGCCTCCATGAAGGTGGCATAGCAAGAAAGATAGAAAATGGCGTTGCCAGGAAGGTGGTGAGGCTGGAGTTCGTAGAAATCTAGGAACTCCCGGAAAAAAGTAGAGGCAGGGAGGCCGAAGCCACGCTCAAAGTGAGCGAGAAAAACAACATACTCGTCGTCTTTCGGATCCGGTTCGATCTCGTCATCCGGAATCCGGCAGGAAACTCCTTCCGGAATCCTCCGAGACCGGTACAACCAATCGATCTCAAACTCAGTAACGTTGGAGCCCATCCAGGCTCCACGGGTGGTTGGGGAAGGCTCCTCGCCGGAAGATTGGCTGGAGCTGCTAGAGGCTTGGCCAGAGCTACTGGCCTCTTGGCTACCGAAAGCTTGGCTAAAGCTACCGAATTCTACGTGGCCGCCGGACTCTTGGAGGCTACCGGATTCCTGCTGATTGCCGGAATCGGTCTCCATCGGATCTGAGGCCGTAGATTCACCGGGAGAGGGTCTACGGCGCTTGAGAGAAAGGGAAGAAGAAGATGCGGAGGAAGATTCCTCGTCAGACATTGCGAGGGTAGGCGGAGAAACAGAAATCCCAAACTTGAACCCCTCGTGAAGATCTACGAGTAAGAATAAAACCAAAGAAAAAGAGCAAATAAGAACACCAAAGGCTCAAGATCTGGAAAGCAAGCGAACGGCGAGTAAAGTGAAATTGGTACCAACCTTGAGCGGCGCGGTCGCTGAAGGAAGCGTTCGCTGACGGTGAAGCGGGTCTGCGGTCGCCGGCGAGCTCCGTCGACGGCGAGGCGGAGAAGCTCGCGAAGAAGCACAAATGCGGCGGACGCGAGGAAGTTGCTGCCGAAGAACTCCGCACAGCGAAGTCCGGCGGAGGCGCGGCGTGAGTTCGCCGGGCGCCGGAGCTTGAACGAGCGACGGCGGACGGAGAACGGCGGTGGCGCAAAAGCGTGGAGCTCTGTGCGCGAAGGAGGAGAATGCAAAGAAGATGAAGAGGAACGGGCAGTTGTGTTTATAAAGGAGAGAGAAGGTGGGGATGGAACCGCTGGGCCACGGCGGTTCGCCTCGCGGCCCGCGACGGTTCGCACCTTGGGCCGCCACGTGGCGAACGGATACACGCGAGAGAGGGAGGCCACACGGAGGCGCACACAGGATCCCGAAGAAGTAGTGGGATCCGCAGAGATGCATTAATCGCAGCGCGGGAGTCGAAGCGATGTGACAACGGACACCGGCGCGTCAGCCATTACAAAGGCGCATGTCTCGACAGCGGGGCCCGAGATATTCTCGACTTCGCCGAGGAAGTAGTAAAGACACGTGGTGCCGGAAAAAAGAGACGCCGGAACGAGCCTTGCAAAGAGAAGAAAAGGAACAAGGGTAAAAGTGCCGGAACTAAGCTCAAGACACGAGTGATTAAACCGGTATCTTAAAAAGATGAAAACCTGGCATGGTCTGTAGGATAGAATCCTCCAGGCTATACCAGCTTCGGGGACTAATGTTGGGGGGATAACCCCCGGTATGCCAAAGGCATGCCAAACCGGATGGTTTGAGCCATCAGGATACCGGTTTAATGTTCTTACCGGAAGCCTAGTAGGAATCCGGGAGAGCAAGGCTAAGCCGGTATCCCCAAAGGGGTATGCCGGAACCCGGTACAGAAGATACCGGAAAGGAGAGCCTGTCGGCAGGACTGGTCAAAGATTCTCTTCAGAGCAAGAAGACAAGGATGAGCTAAGCAAAGTAACTTTATTCAGAGCCCTGGCGCCAAAGAGAGAGGTGACGGAGAAAGAAGCCGGAGGACGTCAGCTTCTATGATAAAAGAAGGCCCCGGTGTCACCTATGATTAAAGTAGCTTTGTACAGTAACTCTGTAAAGTAGTTTGTCCAGTCAAAGATGCTATTAGGGTTTCTTGTTTCTGAAGCCACCCTCTCCCCTATATAAGGAGAGGGGGCAGCCCTCCTTGCGGGCACGGCACGATACGAGAGGTTACGTTAGAAGAGACGCGTGTATGCATGTAGGCAGAGCCTGTAACTTGTGTGAATCTATGAACATGGTGATCTAGAGGGAGTTCTTCCTTGTGCCTTTCTTCTTCAACCTCTGGCCTTGGCCAAGTTCTTGAGGAAACCATCCGGAATCTCTTCCCACCTGATCGCAAACCCTCCCCCGAATCCTCTTGCGTCCATTCGGCCCCGATCTAAGCCATCCTATGGCATCTGCTCGTTCACCACGACGACATATACTGTTGGAAGTCTGGGTGCAACATTGGGTGTGGTGGTGGTGGTGCGTTTTCTGCTCTAGCTGCTGCATCTGCCTCCTCTTTCTCTCTGGCTTCCCGCTCTCTGCGAGCCTCTTCGGTTTCTACTAACGCCATTTCCCCCTAGTCCTGTAACAAAGAGCGATTACTCATAATTACACCATGCAAATGTTTTCTGAGCTCAACTCATTGCCCAGAACTAGTCACACAATGAAATCAAGAAGCAAATCCAAAACAAACATTTATTATGTATATACACCATATAATACATAACACACTCACAAACTTATATTACATGTGGTACATATAAACCACTTATTTGGCTCAAAGCCCAAGCCAACGGAAATCTAAAATACGTTCTAATACAATACCACCTAGATTACTTTATTCTTCATTGGAGCTCTACTCCTCATCATCATAGCTCGCCTCCGCGTACATCCCTGGGGTCCATCCGGTACAGCGGTCTGTCCTCCGAAGACCGTCCGGAATGAAGGTTCTTCCCGTAGGTATGTAGTCTGAATCGGACGAAGTGCCGAGACAGAGATCTATCATGCCAAAGTAACTAGATAAAGATTCATACATATCCCCAGTGGAATACAGCTCCTCTTCTCCAGTCATCCATGGAGGATTCCTATTCACTTGACCCCTCATCTTCTTCTTCTTCTTTTTCTTTGTTCCAGAACTCTCACCTACGACGTACTGGGATGTTTTGGGTAATCCCATCTCCAAATCTAAAGAAATGGAGTTGGTGTCTTTCTCTTTCTGCTCAAAGCTTTGGTTAACATTCTGGTTAACCGCATCACTCTCATCTCCTGTATCACATGGAATTGGCTCCTCCTCATCACCGAAAGGTTCCCCGAAACGCCAACCCGTCGAGTTCTCGATCGGTGACTCCGAGCAGTTTATGTTCCATGAATGGTCTCCCCCATATCCAGTATCATACGATGCTGACACGTGTGGATAGTGCGGGACAAAGTTAGGTGTAAGTGGATCTCTTGTAAGTGGATTTCTCTTGGACCACTGGTCACTCAAATCTACATCGCTGTCTGGGTTAAAGAAAGGTGTAGTATGTTGTGGTTGTGCCCTCAAATCACGCATCCGAGTTTGGACTTTATCAGGGTCCGTGAACTCAGCTAGCATGTGGTCAATCTCACCTCTCATCTTCATGTGTAAAAGATACATCGTGGTCAATAAAGACTTACAGCTATCCATGTGCTGTGCTGCAGCTTCAGGACTTCTGTGTGCTAACACCAAATGATTCAGAGTAGGATCCTCATCTTCCTCGGTATGAGGTATATGAGAAAACTCTGAACATAGCAGTTCTACTGACTTGTGCTGCCTTATCTCAAGGATTGCCTTGAATAGGCCCATATGGTAAGCTGTGGTGATAGTTTTGGCTTCTCCGTATGGCATTATACGACTCATCAGCAGTTTTTCCGGTAGTTGGACCGATACTCTGCACTTGGCCAAGATTTCCCCATCATAGTAAGTATACTTGATAACAGGTATCCGTGGATCACAATGAAGTTCCTTCAGCATCCCACACAGGAGAGCTGTTATTGGCCCATCATAATCACCGAGCCAACCCTCAACTTTCCTCAAAGTCCTCTTAGGAAAAGTGTTCGCCATTATGGCTGTATACAAAAGCAGAATATTAGTAATGATAATACATCATAATAGCTATAATAAAGAATTATCGCACTAAAATATATGGTTTTGCTATTCTCAAGTGAATAATCACCATACTTCTAGAGAATCCTTTACTATTTCTACTAGACTCCTACAGGTTTCTTCCCTATACTAGGTTTTTCCAACCTAAGGTCGCAACATTTGCTACGATACCAAATGTGACCCAAAGATACCACTGCATGTTGTAGTATACAAGTCGTTGATATGATCTTTGTGAAGGGGCTTCCTCACAAATTGCCATATCCCTCAGAGTGGTACAACAGAAACATTTCAGGTCATAACACTCCATACTTTATTACAAACATTGTCTTAACAAGTTGGTATTCTCACAGGTCCTATGAGAACACCCTAAGATACTACTTAAGTATGATTACAACTCATAACAAATATTAAGAGCTCAACAACTTATTTAGGTAAGTTCTACGTTGCTCGGCTCTATGATGCTAGGGTATGTCACTACTCCTCCACCTCCGTGTCATCTGGTCCGTAGACTATCCCATAGTCTACGCCTTCCACTCCGCCGGTAAGATCAGGTTCTTCGTAGACCAGCTCGTAGCTTCCTTCTGGTGCTCCATCGTTGATAACCTCCACTTCCGGATCACAGTCTAGCAAGGGTGTCGAAAGAAAGTGAGTACAGAGGTACTCAGCAAGTTCTAAAAGAATAAAAGGTGTTTGATGCACTAGCTACGACCATTGATCAGGAAATCGCAGGTCAATGCATGTTTTGAAAACATTTCTTCAAAAGGTTGCTTTTATTATGAAAACTATGCCCGTCAGTCTTCACAGGTTGACCAGAACTTCGTGGAGTTCCTTTCCTGCCGCGTTCGCAGTTCCCTTCCCGGAACAGGGAGTGACAGCCACAATTTGATACACTCTGCAGAGGTGCGTTACTTTTCCCACAAGAGATCTCACCCTTTTTGCCATCCGCAGGACTTGCCCCGTTCACACTTCCTTTGGTGTGAGGCCAGGTATAAAGATCCAAGCCCACACCGCCTTCTCCGCGACTGCAAACCCACCCTTTTGTCCACCCGCACACCTCCAGTAGACTTCCCCCGATAATACGGCTTTACTCATGGTGTACTTTGGACAATCCTTCATAGATCGTAGAGCCATCATCACTAATGGATGGGGATTTAAAGGCCATCCCAACCTACGGCAGTGCCTCCAACACCCCGCCGGCTCTACCAATCCGTTGGCGTGCAGAAGGGAAAAGATACGACTGGCTTCCCCAGAGCCATTATAGATCTCATGGTCAACGCGATTTGTACGGCGCTAGAATCACTGGACGGCATTGGTAATTTAATCCTAGGGTGATATAACCCATTGCAATGGAACCTCCACCATATCAACACATACCATGGTTCCATTGCCAGCCACATAGTCATATTCATAGTTGGAAAATAACATTTCATTTGCGATGCAGGAATGATAAGTATATAGCTTTGCATTAAAGTAGTAGAAAATAATCAAATTGACATGAGCAAGGGTGAACTTGCCTGTGGACTGCGAGATAGTGCAGTTCAATGCAGTTGATGGAACCTGGACCTCGGGTTCTGTAAGAAGCATCATCGTCCGGTAAGGACAATGTTATAAAATCCAAATAATGCAATCATGGATGTATGATTTAATGTTGAATCCCTTTACCCCAATGAGTTATTACAATTTAGGGTTGTATTTAAGATTTATGTCTTTGACGGTAATTTACAATTGATTTAAAAGTATTAATCATTGTAATTCACACAAAGTACAACAATTCAAAATAAAATTATTTTACTTAATGATTACCTTAGTCATTCCAAAAATAATTTGAATAAAATATTTAGGGTTCTGCAAGCAACTTTTTAATTTTTCTTGCATCAGTAGTAGCATTGCATTTTTCAATAAAATCATCATTAAGCTCCACATAATCTTCCTCAGGATCATCACTAAAATAACCAAGTTCAGGTGAACTAACAGGTGTAGTAGCATTAGGAGTTTCAGTATTTTCAATTTGTCTAGACCTAGCAATTGTAGCATCTAGAAAGGATCCCAAAGAACCACTATCATCAAGCACAGCAGAAACATTATCAATATTATGAGAGTGTTCAGATTCAGCAGATGTACCCGCATGCGAAGCATGTGGCGGTGAAACAAGTTTATCAATCACAGATGGTGAATCAAGAGCAGCAGAGGTATTCAGAATTGTACCTTTTCTTGTAGTGGGTGGTAATATGGCGATCTTAGTATCGCGAGGTTTACCCATGATGGAGAATTTGCAGCGAACAATATTAATCCAAGTGAACTTCCAAATAAAGCTATGCTCCCCGGCAACGGCGCCAGAAAATAGTCTTGATGACCCACAAGTATAGGGGATCGCAACAGTCTTCGAGGGAAGTAAAACCCAATTTATTGATTCGACACAAGGGGAGACAAAGAACACTTGGAAGCCTTAACAACGGAGTTGTCAATTCAGTTGCACCTGGAAACAGACTTGCTCGCAAGGGTTTATCAGTAGTAACAGGTTTATAGCAGTAGCAGTAGTGAAATAACAGTAGCAGAGTAACAGAGACAGCAGTAGTGATTTTAGTAAACAGCAGGATTAAAATACTGTAGGCACGGGGACGGATGACGGGCGTTGCATGGATGAGAGAAACTCATGTAACAATCATAGCAGGGCATTTGCAGATAATAATAAAACGGTGTCCAAGTACAAAGCAATCAATAGGCATGTGTTCCAATTATAGTCGTACGTGCTCGCAATGAGAAACTTGCACAACATCTTTTGTCCTACCAGCCGGTGGCAGCCGGGCCTCAAGGGAAACTACTGGATATTAAGGTACTCCTTTTAATAGAGTACCGGAGCAAAGCATTAACACTCCGTGAACACATGTGATCCTCACATCGCTACCATTCCCTCCGGTTGTCCCGATTTCTGTCACTTCGGGGCCATCGGTTCCGGACAGCGACATGTGTATACAACTTATAGGTAAGACCATAAACAATGAATATCATGATGAAACAATAACATGTTCAGATCTGAGATCATGGCACTCGGGCCCTAGTGACAAGCATTAAGCATAACAAGTTGCAACAATATCATCAAAGTACCAACTACGGACACTAGGCACTATGCCCTAACAATCTTATGCTATTACATGACCAATCTCATCCAATCCCTACCATCCCCTTCGGCCTACAGCGGGGAATTACTCACACATGGATGGGGGAAACATGGCTGGTTGATGTAGAGGCGTTGGCGGTGATGGCGGTGATGATCTCCTCCAATTCCCCGTCCCGGCGGAGTGCCAGAACGGAGACTTCTGGCTCCCGCGACGGAGTTTCGCGATGTGGCGGCGTTCTGGAGGGTTTCTGGCGACTTCGACTTCTCCCCGTGCGTTTTTAGGTCGAGGCCGATAAATAGTCCGAAGGAGGGCATCGGAGGCCGGCCGAGGGGGCCACACCACAGGGCCGCGCGGGCCCCCCCTGGGCCGCGCCGCCCTATGGTGTGGGGCCCTCGGGCCTCCACTTCAATTTCCCTTCTGGCTCCGTTAGTTTCCTGGGAAAATAGGGCCTTCTGCATAAATTCCGAGGTTTTTCCCGAAAGTTGGATTTCTGCACAAAAATGAGACACCAGAGCAGTTCTGCTGAAAACAGCGTTAGTCCGTGTTAGTTGCATCCAAAACACACAAATTAGAGGCAAAACAATAGCAAAAGTGTTCGAGACAGTAGATACGTTTTGGACGTATCAACTCCCCCCAAGCTTAGCTTATTGCTTGTCCTCAAGCAATTCAGTTAACAACTGAGCGATAAAAGAACTTTCACGAACACATTTGCTCATATGATGTATATATTCTCATGCAATGGCTAATACTCAAGCTGTTCATAATGAGATACATGCAAATAAGATCATCTAACAGCTATGTCAATCATGGAAAGGTACCAACAATTAATAATAAGCATCATGAATCATGTATATAAGCAGGATTGCAATGTTCATAAGAGAGTATGATAAAGTGGTATCTCGCTTGCCGTATTTGGTTGGCAAAACATAAATGCCCGGGGCACCTCTCGGAGTTCATAGAAAGACTAGAAGTAGTGATTGTCAAAAGATAAATGCATCAAAGTTATACCACAATCAATCATATTTTGAGACAAGCATATTGTACTAAGAATGACAGTTGTGCTCTCAAGATAGTGCTCAAAGAAATAATGGAGACACAACATAAAAGTAAAAGATTGACCCTTCGCAGAGGAAGCAGGGATTAACATGCGCTAGAGCTTTTTATTTTTATAAAGACAGGAGCAAAATTATTTTGAGAGGTGTTTGTTGTTGTCAACGAATGGTAATGGGTACACTAACTACCTCGCCAACCGGACTTTCAAGAGCGGCTCCCATGAATTATTGCATATTTATTTGGCACTCCTTCCAACCTTTCTTGCACAAACCATGGCTAACCGAATCCTCGGGTGCCTGCCAACAATCTCATACCATGAAGGAGTGCCTTTTTATTTTAGTTTTATTATGATGATGACACTCCCCCAACCTTTGCTTACACAAGCCATGGCTAACCGAATCCTTCGGTGCCGTCCAACAATCACAAACCATGGAGGAGTGTCTATTTAAGTTAATTAATTCGGGACTGGGAATCCCATTGCCAGCTCTTTTGCAAAATTATTGGATAAGCGGATGTGCCACTAGTCCATATGAGAGTCCGTCAAAAGTAAATGACAAGGTTGAAAGCTAAACACCACATACTTCCTCATGAGCTATGAAACATAAACACAAATTGAGAAGCATTTTGAAGGTTTTAAAGGTAGCGCATGAGAATTTACTTGGAATGGTTTGAAATGCCATGCATAGGTATTTATGGTGGACACTCTGGAATAACTTGGTTTTCATGTGTTTGGAAGTACGAGCAGCGTTCCCGCTCAGTACAAGTGAAGGCTAGCAATAGACTAGGGAGCGACAAATCAAGAGAGCAAGAATCGTCATAATCATGCTTGCGGCAAAATAAATTAACGGAGGCATAAAAGTGATACAAGAACTCTGAAGCAATATAAATCATCGAGGCTTAATTGACTTTTTGTTCAGTCATATGCATGCGTGAGCATGTGCCAAGTCGATATAAATGAATTATTCAGAGGAGGATACCACAATGCCATACTTACTTATGAATAAAACAATGCAAGCAAACATCCATGACATGCTACTCATATTAATAGATTGGAGCTAATCATGAGAGATCATAAACTACTAGACTTCCTCAAATAACATATACCTCACATGAACCAACTAAGCATGCTCACATGGATGAGTATATGTACAAAAATGAAAACAAATAGAGTTCATACCAGCCTCTCACCACAATCCAATTGTCGTAGATCGTCATTATTGCCTTTTCACTTGTGCAGCTTGGATAATATGAAATGAAAACCACGCTCCAGCCACCGAAGACCATTGAACTCATAAAGAAATTTACAAACCAGAGAAGAACAGCAAATATTTTTGGTGTTTTCAAATTGCAAATAAGAACAAGAGGAAACAAACAAACAAAGCAAAATCTTTTTGGGTTTTCTTATAGCAAACTAGCAATAGCAAATAAAGTGAAACAAATGCAAGAAACTAAAGCAAACAAATGGTGAAGAGAAATAACAGAAATATTTTTGGTCTTTTTGTGTTTTGGGAAGGAAACAAAGCGAAATCAAGAAATAGCAAACTGAAAGAAACACAGAAAAGCGAGATGGCAGAAATCTGCCAAAACCTAACAGCAGTACAGAAATCGATTTTAACAAAAATCTTACGTTGCTAAGATCGAAAAGTGTTCAACTAATGAAAGTTAGATAACAACCTGGGGAACCTGCACAAAAATTGGCAGCTCAAAATGACGCTCTGGCTATTTTTGAGAATTTTTACGGTAACGTTCCAGAATCTGTTTTCAGGCAGCACTTCCCCAAATATTATCTTTCTCTCATTAGAAAACCACTCAATCGAACAAAACAAGTATGTACAAGTATCCAGCAACCATAGTATGCAAAGAATGAGTGATGCTGGTATACCTCCCCCCAAGCTTAGGCTTTTGGCCTAAGTGGAGTTCAATCCCATCGATCCCATGAAGTAGTGTCTCCGTAATATGAAGATGGGTCGTATTCCGGGTATGTGCTAGAAGAAGCACCCGGATATGTGACGGTGTGGTCGTAGGAGGTCCCGACGTCCTCGGAGTCATGTTGCTGGTGGAAGTCTCTTATCTTCAAATGTTCATCCACCTCCTCCTTAGTGCACGACCATGACTGCCTGTCAATACTCAACAAACTAGGTTGGGGAAGAGGGATTTCCTTCTCCTCCCCGTCAGAAAACAACATTCTATACACCATACTATCTAAAGTAGAGTCAGTAGTAACAAAATGATGACTCTTCATAGCAGTAATATCAAGTCTCCTAGGGGCCAATGGCACATCATTAGGATCAATAGGAAGATTAAGATATGTTAAAATGCGCAGTGCAATGGTTCCTCCAAAAATAGGCCCCCTGGTAGTCAGGCGGCGAGCAATAAGAGCACCAAGGTGATAGGAGGTTTGACCAGTAAGTGCAATATTCAGGAAAGCAAGATGGTAGCTAGAGATATTACTAGTGTTCTCCCTACCAAGAATGCTAGTAGCAATGTAGTATGCAAAATATTTAATGGCGGGGAGTTGAATGTTCCTTATCTTGCCCCGCTGAATGGTGCGACAATCATCGTCGGTGATCCCACGGTAGAGCTCCAGCAAGTCCCGGGGGTTGTCATCAATCCTACTTGCTGTACCTACAGGGGCAATATCCAAGGCACAACAAAAATCCTTCAATGGCATAGTCACAGTATTACCATAAATCCTGAACGCAACTGTTGGCTCATAGTGTTTGTTGTTGAACTGGAAACTCTCGACGAAGATTTTGGTGAGCAAGTAGTATTGCTCCCGTTCATCGCCCATATAAGTGGTTAACCCTGCCCTGTTGACAAGGGTTAAGAAATCCTCCAGTATCCCTGCATTCCTTAGAAAATCATAACATGGAAAAGTAGAAGCATTAGGAGGACCGTTGTCCTCTTCAGGCGCGAAGCTAGGCGCGAGGATGTCTTCATTATATGATTGCCTAATCCGGGTGGCGGCCCTAGAAGGCCTCCCGGTGCTGGTTGTCCCCTTCTTGAACAACTCTCCAAAGCTAAACTTCTTCATAGCTTCTCTGAAATTTTCAACAAATGACATAAGAATTTTGATTTGGTGACATATAATTGAGGGAAACTACCATAGGAACTTGCTAGAGTACTAATCATGCATCAAAACTAGTTTCTACCACTTAGAACAAGCATGCAAGCTCACTAAACATGTTACCTACAGCAGCAAAATATTCAAGATATACTCAACCAAACGAAATTCTACTTGGATGGGTGGAGGAGTCACATACCGAAGAGCAAATGTGTCAAATTTCAGACAAAAATCTGGGCTGAGCAAAGAGATCGAAAAATCTGGAGCTCTGGAGCAAAAACGCGAGTGAGAGGAACTTGGTACGAGTTTTTTCGGGAGAGAGACTGTTCTGGGCGAAAGAGATGACAAAGTGGGGCAGAGGGGGCCCACACCACATGGTGGCGCGGCCACCTCCTTGGCCGCGCCGGCCTGTGGTCTGGCGCCTCTCGGTGCCCCACAGGTCATCCTCTCGTGTTCCTGTGTGCCTCGTCGAAAAATAGGACCAACGTTATAATTTTTGTGAATTTTTGAAAACTTTGAAAAACGCACATTTCTGGGTATTTAGTTTATTATTACTGGCCAGGAAAAATTTCGAAATCTTCAAATAACTAAGGAACTTTGCAAATCAAAAGTGCTACAGCAACTAGAGCAAATGGAGGAAGAAAGAGATGTTGTTTACCTCCTCTATGCATATAAAAAGTATTTGTTAACAAGGTTGATCAAGTCTTGCCACCAAATAAATTTTACATAGCATAAGAAGAAATAAACCTCAAATCAATCATGTTACCTTGAATTGTATTGATATGGATCCAATCACGAGAGTTTGATATTCTTCCTTAGGCTCATATATAGGACAATCAATAGTTCCCACTTTGATAGTTCTCACATTAGAAATAGTATTAACTCCACACGCTTTCTCAATCTTCTTAGGAAAATAAACGGTATGCTCCCTATCATCAACATTGAAAGTAACCTTTCCTTTATTGCAATCAATAACAGCCCCTGCGGTGTTAAGAAAAGGTCTCCCAAGAATAATAGACATATTATCATCTTCAGGCATTTCCAACACAACAAAATCAGTTAATATTAAGCAGTTAGTAGTAACTTGAACAGGAACATTCTCACATATACCAACAGGAATAGCAGTAGATTTATCAGCCATTTGCAAAGATATATCAGTAGGTATC
This sequence comes from Lolium perenne, assembly GCF_019359855.2. NCBI lineage: Eukaryota > Viridiplantae > Streptophyta > Magnoliopsida > Poales > Poaceae > Lolium > Lolium perenne. The sequence goes on from NC_067247.2 coordinate 384,144,888, forward strand.
AACTTATCTAAGTAAAGTCTCTTATAAAGAGAAAAAGGCATAACACTAACACCGGCTCCCAAGTCACATAGAGCAGTTTTAACATAATTATTCTTGATAGAACAAGGAATAGTAGGTATACCTGGGTCGCCCAACTTCTTTGGAACTTTGCCATTGAAAGAGTAATTAGCAAGCATAGTGGAAATTTCCTCATTGGGGATTTTCCTTTTGTTAGTAACAATATCTTTCATATACTTTGAATAAGGTGGCAATTTAATAGCATCAGTCAAAGGGATTTGCAAGAATAAAGGTTTCATCCAATCGCAAAATTTATTATAGTGTTCTTCTTCCTTTGATTTTAATTTCTTAGCAGGAAAAGGCATTTGCTTTTGCACCCAAGGTTCTCTTTCATTACCATGTTTCTCAGCAATAAAATCTTCTTTAGTGTACTTTTTATTTTTAGCATGCTTTTCAGGTTCTTCTTCAACCTCTTCTTTATCAGGAGTATCATTCTTATCATTATCATTATCATTATCATGTTCATTACCACTTTCAGTTTCAGCATCAGAAATAGAAATACTATTAGGATCATTAACAGGTTCAGAGGATTCTACAACATTTTTATGTTTCTTCTTCTTTTTCTTCCTAGAATGAGCACTAGGTTCAATGCGTTGAGAATCTTGTTCAACTCTTTTGGGATGCCCTTCAGGATATAGAGGATCCTGGGTAGAGACACCACCTCTAGTTGTTACTTCATAAGCATGTTTCTCTTTAGAATTATTCCCTAACAAGTCATTTTGCACTTTAGTGAGTTGATCAATTTGAGTTTGAATCATTTGAAAATGTTTAACAAGCATCTTAACATCATTGGAGGTTCTCTCCACAATATCATGCAATTCACTAATAGCTTGAGAATTTTCCATTAAATGATTCTCTACTCTCATATTAAAATTTTCTTGCTTAACAATATAATTATCAAACTCATCTAAGCATTGTGCAGGAGGTTTCGAATACGGAATATCTTCCCTAGTAAAGCGTTGAAGGGAGTTTACCTCAATCATAGATGAAGGGGGAATTATCTCACATATATCTTCTATAGGAGGTAGATTCTTCACATCTTCAGATTTAATACCTTTCTCCTTGAGAGACTTCTTGGCTTCCCTCATATCTTCATCATTCAATTTAATTAAACCTCGCTTCTTCAATATTGGAGTTGGAGTTGGTTCAGGCGTAGTCCAATCATCATGATTCCGGCTTATTTTAGCCAATAATTCTTCAAATATTGCCCTGGAGTTCTTTCTGAAAACACAACCAGCACAACTATCCAGGTATGCCCTAGACTCAATGGTTAGTCCACTATAAAATATATCAAGTAAATCATGCTTTTCCAAATCATGCTCAGGTCGAGCTCTAATAAGAGAGCAGAATCTCGACCAAGCCTCAGGCAATTTCTCTTCATCTTCCTGATTAAAATTATAAATTCTCTGCAAAGCAATATGTTGAGCACTAGCAGGAAAGTATTTGCGGAAGAAAACATCAAGCAATTCTTTCGGACTTTTAATAGAATTAGGTGGCAAATTATTATACCAAGTTTTAGCGTCATCCTTTAATGAGAATGGAAATATTTTAGCAACAAAGTAAGTACGCATCTTAACATCATCAGAAAACAAGCTACTAAGAGTAGATAGCTCAGTCATGTGTTCAACAGCACTTTCTTTTTCAGTACCACAAAAGGGTGTTTTCTCAACAATAGCTATATGAGATAGATCAAGAGAAAAATCATAATCTTTATCCCTAATGTTTATAGGAGATGTGGCAAACTTAGGATCAGGAGACAGTTTATATCTAACAGCATGTTCTGCAAGCAACTTTTTAATTTTTCTTGCATCAGTAGTAGCATTGCATTTTTCAATAAAATCATCATTAAGCTCCACATAATCTTCCTCAGGATCATCACTAAAATAACCAAGTTCAGGTGAACTAACAGGTGTAGTAGCATTAGGAGTTTCAGTATTTTCAATTTGTCTAGACCTAGCAATTGTAGCATCTAGAAAGGATCCCAAAGAACCACTATCATCAAGCACAGCAGAAACATTATCAATATTATGAGAGTGTTCAGATTCAGCAGATGTACCCGCATGCGAAGCATGTGGCGGTGAAACAAGTTTATCAATCACAGATGGTGAATCAAGAGCAGCAGAGGTATTCAGAATTGTACCTTTTCTTGTAGTGGATGGTAATATGGCGATCTTAGTATCGCGAGGTTTACCCATGATGGAGAATTTGCAGCGAACAATATTAATCCAAGTGAACTTCCAAATAAAGCTATGCTCCCGGCAACGGCGCCGTAAAATAGTCTTGATGACCCACAAGTATAGGGGATCGCAACAGTCTTCGAGGGAAGTAAAACCCAATTTATTGATTCGACACAAGGGGAGACAAAGAACACTTGGAAGCCTTAACAACGGAGTTGTCAATTCAGTTGCACCTGGAAACAGACTTGCTCGCAAGGGTTTATCAATAGTAACAGGTTTATAGCAGTAGCGATTGTGAAATAACTGAGCAGAGTAACAGAGACAGCAGTAGTGATTTTAGTAAACTGCAGGATTAAAATACTGTAGGCACGGGGACGGATGACGGGCGTTGCATGGATGAGAGAAACTCATGTAACAATCATAGCAGGGCATTTGCAGATAATAATAAAACGGTGTCCAAGTACAAAGCAATCAATAGGCATGTGTTCCAATTATAGTCGTACGTGCTCGCAATGAGAAACTTGCACAACATCTTTTGTCCTACCAGCCGGTGGCAGCCGGGCCTCAAGGGAAACTACTGGATATTAAGGTACTCCTTTTAATAGAGTACCGGAGCAAAGCATTAACACTCCGTGAACACATGTGATCCTCACATCGCTACCATTCCCTCCGGTTGTCCCGATTTCTGTCACTTCGGGGCCATCGGTTCCGGACAGCGACATGTGTATACAACTTATAGGTAAGACCATAAACAATGAATATCATGATGAAACAATAACATGTTCAGATCTGAGATCATGGCACTCGGGCCCTAGTGACAAGCATTAAGCATAACAAGTTGCAACAATATCATCAAAGTACCAACTACGGACACTAGGCACTATGCCCTAACAATCTTATGCTATTACATGACCAATCTCATCCAATCCCTACCATCCCCTTCGGCCTACAGCGGGGGAATTACTCACACATGGATGGGGGAAACATGGCTGGTTGATGTAGAGGCGTTGGCGGTGATGGCGGTGATGATCTCCTCCAATTCCCCGTCCCGGCGGAGTGCCAGAACGGAGACTTCTGGCTCCCGCGACGGAGTTTCGCGATGTGGCGGTGTTCTGGAGGGTTTCTGGCGACTTCGACTTCTCTCCGTGCGTTTTTAGGTCGAGGCCGATAAATAGTCCGAAGGAGGGCGTCGGAGGCCGGCCGAGGGGGCCACACCACAGGGCCGCGCGGGCCCCCCCTGGGCCGCGCCGCCCTATGGTGTGGGGCCCTCGGGCCTCCACTTCAATTTCCCTTCTGGCTCCGTTAGTTTCCTGGGAAAATAGGGCCTTCTGCATAAATTCCGAGGTTTTTCCCGAAAGTTGGATTTCTGCACAAAAACGAGACACCAGAGCAGTTCTGCTGAAAACAGCGTTAGTCCGTGTTAGTTGCATCCAAAACACACAAATTAGAGGCAAAACAATAGCAAAAGTGTTCGGGAAAGTAGATACGTTTTGGACGTATCAGTGTGCCAGAGGTGCCTGTGATATGATTCAGTACTACCTCTGCAAGCCAATGATCCATTGGATCATTCCTTGCTTGTTGGCTAACTTCCCTGTGTAGCTTGGCTTGCTATAATTGATCCATTTGATCAATTGATTGTCAGTGATTGCTTACTGGCTACTACTGTGGCTATATGAGTTAATTAACTGGTGATGCGGATGCTCAAGCATCACTGTGCTGTTGCTTACTTGTGCTGTTGCTTATCTTAGCTACCTAGACTTGTTCTAGTGGCTATAGATTAACTGTGTTGCTTAACAGTGTGCTACTGTCATGCTTAGCATGGATCTGTGATAAATTCATGCTTGTATTACTTAAATTATGATGAACTGCTTATGCAGTGATGATTTAAATGACTTGCTTGTATATGAGTTTGCTGTTCATGATTCTTTTACAAGCAATTAGAGTCTGAATCCATTACTGGATAGTGATGTGATCTATTTGGCTTTCTTTTAATTGGTGCTAAGTGTGATGTGACCTCAGTAGCCTTGCTACTGATTGGTTGCTCACATGATTGGTTGGATCTTGTTGGCTACTCATCTTTGCTTGCATATTTGGGGATCATAGTAACTATGAATGCCAATATGCTTGCCTGTGAAGAAATCTAGGGTTTCTGATGGTTATGTGCCTAGGATTTTATGTGTAGTCTATATTAGCTGCTATTTATTGTAACTCATCTACTGGTGCTATCTGTGCATCAGATCTTGCTTCTGTGCACAAGATCTGTATCTGGATGGTTTCTATTTTGGTGGCTTTTTAGACTAGCAATGATCCTTGGTGAAAACCAAGTGATGATTCACCCTGTTGAGCATCTGCTCAACCCCATGACTATGTCATGCATATGATGGATTAGATCCATTGGATCTTTTCCAGGAACTAGGTATACCTTGTTCCAGCTCCTAGAAAGAAATGTTTTGTTGATGCAGACTTGGGTTTGTTCACAGCCCTTCACCTCCAGATCTTGGATGATCTTCTCAGGTCACCATGATCCCTGGTGGTTTGAGTGGTTGTGTGTGTTGGTTCTGTTCTTGCTCAAGAACTGGATGAACTGAGCTTGTTCTTGCTTCACCCTTACCTAGTGAATCTTTATCTGGTCGACTGGTCACTGATTCTAGGGTTTGTGCTCCTTTTATATGAACCCTACTTTTATCCTAGCATTGACACACAAGCCTGGCTTGCTTGGTGACTAAGCTGATGCATGGCCTTGCTGTTGCTGCCCAGCACACTTGAGCTGTGTGCTCTCATATGCTGAAACTTGAGCCCCTGGTGTGTGCTCAGGTTTGGTCTGCTGCTGCCCTTATCTTGTGCTGTCCATAGTTTTGGACAAGCACAAGTGTACTGTGACAGATTGCACTATCCAAACTGAATCTTGTGTTATTTTTCTAACTGTCCAAACTGAATCTGTTGCTAACACTAACATTCTGGCTAGTGTTGGTGCTTTATTTTGCAGGTTTTGAAGATGGACATGACCATGAAGAAATACTTCAAGTCATATAGTCTAGGTTTTAGTTTAGGAATCATATTGTAATCTTCATTTTTATTTCTGTTTATTATTCATCAATTCTTGTATTAAGAATTTTGTAAAGACAATGTAATTTGTGTTGTGATATCAATAAAGCCCAAGTTTTTGTTTATGAGCTTTTGCTTTGTGTAATATTTATATTCTGGAATAAACATTGTATTTATGATTCACTTTGAAATTCAAAGTTGTTTGAATTCATAAGTTGTGTTTTAAATTATGAATTCTATTTTTATATTGTTCAATGCTTATTGTTAAATGTATTAACACTTGTCAAATGAAATCAATTCCCCAAATCAACAAGATACAAAAGAGATCATGTCGAAATTTCCCTAACTCACATTGCCTAACCCTAAGTGCAAAATGAGAGAGAACCTCGATCCCTCTTAGGTTTAGTTGCAATAAAGCGCGAAAATTTCCCCCGTTTTGCGATGAAATGCACATCCCATTTCTAAATCTACCCTTCGTTATTCCTATGTTCTGGGTTATTACACAAGGTGAACCCATCTATCCCATCTATCATCTAGAAGCGCCCGTCTAAAACCTATGTTTAAAGGAGTCACACTCATAACATGAGAAACCGACACATTGGCTCGATTAACAATTCGATAAAGAGAGGGGTATTGCTCGCATAGGGGTCTATCCCCTAGCCACGCATCCTCCCAAAACCTCGTATTTTTCCCGTTCCCCACCTCCATTGAACCTCTCATGAAGAAATCATCATTTACGTTCATTAATCCTTTCCAAAAAGGAGAGTCTGTTGGTTTCGCATCAACTTGAGACAACAGTCATTTCCGCAGTTCTGTATCTATCTATCTTTTTTTTAGCAAGGAGAGGCTTCGAAGGGTCTGGACACTTCATTGATCTAGCGCTGAAGGTGCATTTACAGTAAGGACCTTACAGAAGTATAGAAATACAGATGGGTCCTCATTATTTACATATTTTCGATATGGGACCAAAGCCCCAGCTTCTGCATCAATAGATGCACACGGACATTCATTTATTAAAAAGAACGAGTACATTAACGTTTACAATCATGGCTCAGACAAGGTCGATACATGAATCAACCAAAGAAAAATAAGGCACATAATCAGGCTACCCATTTTTTATCCTATTAATATGCCGTCATCCAGTAGCCTAGAAATAAAGTCCCGAGTAACCGTGAGCTGCTGGTTGAATCCAATATTCATATCCTCCCGCCAATCCTCCGGAAGGAGAAAAGCTCATAGCTGGATCCAGTGCATGCGTAGCCCAACGAATAACCTGCAAAAGGTTAGTTCCTTCTGTTTGTTAAAAATAATATCATTTCGGCATCACCAAATAGACCAACAAAGAGCAGAAACTCCAATAGAATTCTATCTTTATCTTTCTTCTACACCCCCTTTAACCAATTACCAAACATATTAGTAATATTAGAAGGAGGCGGGATGTTGTATGCAAAATAGATCATGCGCCACACTATTTTAGCAAAAGGACATGCAAGAAACAAATGATGAATGGTTCCATTAGAGTCACAAAAACAACACTTTTGACAACCATTCCACTTATGTTTAGCCAAATTATCCTTAGTTAGAAGCACCTTATTGTTTAGAAATCACATAACTATTTTTTTAAGAGGATTTCTAGCTTCCATAAATATTTACGGAAAAACCTCGTATGACCATTCATGTAATCAAGATACATAGATTTAACCGAAAACACACTGGAGTCTGTGAGTTTTTATACAAACTTAGCGGGCTCACTAGATAGATTCACATTAATTAGCCGTTGGCATAAATGTTTGAGCTAAAACCGTTGAAACAAAGACATTTTTATGTTGCACGATGTTATAAAGAGAGGGATATTGCTGCGCAAGAGACATGTCTCCCAGCCATATATCCTCCCAAAAATGAACCGTGGAACCATTGCCTACCTTATATGTCCTTTACTGAAAAAATCTTGCTTAACGCGCATTAAACATTTTCAAAAAAAGGAGAATCAGAAGGTTTAGCCTCAATCAGGGCAAGTGTTTTATCTTTGAGATACTTATTATGTAGTAATTGTTGCCACGTCCCTTCCTGCAATAGAAGTTTAAATAGCAATTTGCTGAGTAAACACCTATTTTTTAATTCTAAAACCTCAATGCTCAGGCCCCCTTGATATTTTTGGTCTACATATAACATTCCATCTTGATAGTCTATACTTCTTATTCTCATCAGATTGCCAAAGGAAGTGAGATCAAAAATAATCTAGTCTTTTCCTAACCCCTTTCGGGATCTTCATAAAAGAAAGCATAAACATCGGCAAACTATTTAAAATTGAATTGATAAGAACAATCCTATCACCATAAGATAATATTTTACTGCGCCAACAGCCAAGCTTCGACACAAAACGACTCTCCACAGGATTTCACTCCACATTTCGTAGAATTCTACGGTGAATAGGTATACCAAGATATCTGAGTGGTAAAACTCAAGATTCACATCCAGATATTTGCTTGTATTGATGCTCCATGTCCTTAGCTTTACCAAAACAAAATAGCTCGCTCTTATAGAAATAAATTTTTAGTTCTGAGAGTTGCTGAAAGATACAAAGAATTAACTGCCTTATTAATATCATGTTTCATAAACAATATTGTATCATCCGCATATTGTAGTATAGAAATGCCCCTGTCAACAAGGTGAGGAAGAAGACTCCCAATTTGGCCCTCCTCTTTTGCGCGTGTGATATAATAGTCAACATATCAGCTACAATATTGAAAAAAATCAGCGATAAAGGATCACCCGGTCTCAACCCTTTTCTCGTTTGAAAACTATGACCAATATTATCATTGAACCTAATTCCCACGATACCACCTTGAATGTAATGCCTAATTCCCTCACAGCAAACAGGATCAAACCCTTTCATTCGCAACACCTGCTGCAAAAAGGGTCATTTAACTTTATCGTAGGCCTTTTCATGAATAGTCAACTCATGAATAGTCTCATGAGCATGACAACACCCTCAAGAATATGTATCCCCGGCATAAACATGGTCTGAGTCGGCCTGATCACTTTATGTGCCAACCCAGAAACATGAATAGTTGCTGTTGGGATACGTTGCATAAAAAACAAAAAATTTCCTACCGCGAGAACGCAATCCAAGCCAAGATGCAATCTAGAAGATGGGAGCAACGAGGGGATGAACGAGACTAACCCTTGAAGATTTCCAAAGCCTATAAGAGTAGGCTCTTATTGCTGCGGTAGACGATCACTTGCCGCTTGCAAAAGCGCGTAGAAGATCTTGATCACGGTGCCACGATCGGGCAGCACCTCCGTACTCGGTCACACGTTCGGTGTTGATGACGACGTCCTTCTCCCCGTTCCAGCGGGCAGCGGAAGTAGTAGATCCTCCTCGGAATCCCGGCAGCACGACGGCGTGGTGGCGGTGTCGATGGAGATCTCCGGCGGAGCTTCGCTAAGCATATGCGGGAGAAGTAGTGGAGGAGGGGTGCTAGGGTTTGGGGAGAGGGGGTGCCATGGGCGCCGGCCTCAAAGGGGGCAGGGGTGGTGCGGCCAAGCCATGGGCTGCCCCCTCCCTCTCCTCCTCATTATATAAGTGGAACCCCAAGGGTTTGCCCAAAGTCTTCGAATAAGACCCCAACAGAAAAACTGCCTTATGGACGAAACCTAGAGGGACAGGGACTCTCCCCTTCCCCCTTTTCTTGGCCGGCCAAGGAGGTGGAGTCCACCATGGGCTCCACCCTCCCACTTGGTTGGCTGGTTAGGGTTTGTGGAGTCCCTCCGGGACTCCTCCTTCCATAGTAATTTATTTCCGGATAATTCTAGAAACCACCTTCCATAAATTCACCGGATCATTTCCAAACTTGGAAAGTGACTTCCTATATATGAATCTTATTCTCCGGACCATTCTGGAACTCCTCGTGATGTCCTGGATCCCATCCGAGACTCCGAACAAAACTTCGAACTCCATTCCATATTCCATATCTACTTAAACGACATCAAACCTTAAGTGTGTCACCCTACGGTTCGCGAACTATGTAGACATGGTTGAGACTTCTCTCCGACCAATAACCAATAGCGGGATCTGGAGATCCATAATGGCTCCCACATATTCAACGATGACTTTAGTGATCGAATGAACCATCCACATACGATACCAATTCCCTTTGTCACGCGATATTTTACTTGTCCGAGGTTTGATCATCGGTATCACTCTATACCTTGTTCAACCTCGTCTCCTGACAAGTACTCTTTACTCGTACCATGGTATGTGGTCTCTTATGAACTTATTCATATGCTTGCAAGACATTTAGACGACATTCCACCGAGAGGGCCCAGAGTATATCTATCCGTCATCGGGATGGACAAATCCCACTGTTGATCCATATGCCTCAACTCATACTTTCCGGATACTTAATCCCACCTTTATAACTACCCATTTACGCAGTAGAGTTTGATGTAATCAAAGTACCTTTCCGGTATAAGTGATTTATATGATCTCATGGTCATAAGGACTAGGTAACTATGTATCGAAAGCTTATAGCAAATAACTTAATGACGTGATCTTATGCTACGCTTAATTGGGTGTGTCCATTATATCATTCACATAATGACATAACCTTGTTATTAATAACATCCAATGTTCATGATCATGAAACGATGATCATCTATTAATCAACAAGCTAGTTATACAAGAGGCTTACTAGGGACTCCTTGTTGTTCACATAACACACATGTATCAATGTTTCGGTTAATACAATTATAGCATGGTATGTAAACATTATCATAAACTCAAAGATATTATAATAACCATTTTATTATTGCCTCTTGGGCATATCTCCAACAGTCTCCCACTTGCACTAGAGTCAATAATCTAGTTTACATTTGTAAAGACATAACACCTTGGCCTTCCGGTGCTTTATCATGTTTTGCTCACGAGAGAGGTTTTAGTCAACGGATCTGACATGCTCAGAACCGTATGTATTTTGTAATTCATTTGCGTCTCAACGCATCACTCATTTCCAAATGAGTCGGCATTAAATATGTTTGATCTTCTGGTGGAACCTTAATTCCGCAGTCTGAAATATGTCACTAATATTGTCACACACAATATAACTTCAAAGTTCTGACTCTGTCGGAACTACACCAAGTTCTAAAAGAACCTCTTGACTTAACATCCTTTGTCATTGTCAAAACAATGACATACTCTGCCTTCTTTTGTAGAATCCGTCACAATATTTAGAACTCTTCTAAATCTAGCATAGACAACTTCTAGCTCATTGTGCTACCTTTTAAACAACACTTAGTCTAATTTGAAATTGAAATTTTATTTTCATATGTGACAAAACAAATATCGGTGCAACACTTTACAGCGATTTGTTTGTCTTTTCTTCATACAAAAACTATATATATATATTCTTGGTTCTTCTTAAGTACTCAAGAATATTCTTACTGTTTTTCAATGATCATCACATGAATCATTCTGGTATATGCTCCTAACTTTTTAGAGCACAAGATATCTGATTATGTACATATTATTCATGATCTAAAATCACTCATGTGTTTTTACTCATCGAGTGTCAGATACACTCAAGTCTTGTTAAACCTTCACATGACAAGAACATTTTCTTAATATTTCTATATTGAACTACTTCAATATCCATTCTATGTACTTTGACTTAAACTTATTATGTGTTTCAATCTATCTTCATAGATCTTGACACTAAATTTGTTATGTGTTTCAGTCCATATCCTTTCATTGAAGTTAATTTCTCAATGAAACATTTTTAATCAAGTATATAATTACATCATTTATAACCAACTATATGTCATCTACATAAAGTATTATAAATATGTCTCAGCGCTCCCACTTAATTTCTTGCAAATGCAAAACTCTTCATCGTTTCTGATGAAATCAAAAACTCTTTGACTATTTCATCTGGTGAAGATTCCAACTCCGTGATACTCACTTCATCCAATTGAAGTTTGTATACCTATCTAGTATTCCACGGACTAGCAAAACAATTGGTTGTATCTTGTATACACCTTTAATACACACGTCTGATAAGTAATGTATTTTGCCATCCTACTAGCATATCTCATAAAAGAAATATGTAGTGATTACTAGAATAATCCACATAGACTATAAGCATTGCTACGGAAGATCTAATCTTATCGTAGTCAACTCTTTGAACTTTGTTCGTAAACAACTTTTCGACAAGTCGAGCTTCTTCAAGGATATTTCATCCAAGTCCATCAATTTTATAGATCTATTTACTTTCAAAAAGTATTTATCTATCTTGGATTTCATGGCGTATAGCCATTTTAACGGAGTCAGGGCCCATCATAACTTCTTTGTTTGTAGTTGGTTTATCATTGTTCAAAACCAATCCTTTGTCCACAAATCATTTATTTGATCACAAAGTAAACCATACCTACAAGGTTCAATATGTACTTCGATCTCCATGGCTAAAACACTTTGTAGTCATGGGAGCCATGATCGTTGTGTCCGCTTCCGAAACCAATTCCGATGCTGCGCTACTCTGATCATTATGCTCAGGTTCATAAACTTTATCAAGTTCTATTGTCCTCCCACTCAAAAATTTCACTAGAAACAATTTCTTGGAAATAAGAAACATTGACAAACACTTTTGTCTTTGTCTCCATAGTGGGAAGAATTCCCAATCAATTCTCTGGGATAACCAACAAAGACATTCATCCGATTTTGGTTGTAAACTTATTTACTTATGCTATGCATACCAAAATTTAAGAAAGGACTATTAGGGTTCATACCCATGCCATAACTCGTATGGTGTCATTTCTACGGATCATGATGATGCTCTATTCAGTGTAAAAGCAGTAGTCACTAAAGCATAATCCACAAAAATATAATGGCGTCATAATATTTTATCTCATCATTAATCCAACAAGGTTTGGATACATCTCTCGGATACTATATCATCATTATGATACTCCAAGAAATGTGAGTAGTAGAACAATTTCATGACTCTCTTAGATGTTTGCTAAAACTCGTAATTCAAATATTTTCACCATGATCCAATCATAGATATTTGACTTTTCTATTACGATGATTTCCACTTCATGCTGAAATTTATTTGAATCCATTCAAATGTTTCAAACTTCTTCCTTATTGAATATATCCACATATATACTCAATTCATTGTTGAAAGTTTTCATGAAGTAGAAGAATCTCCCGCACACAACTATGCCCAGTGAACCACATATATCATTATGTATGTTTTCACTAAGTTAGTTGCCCGTTCAACTCTTGGCCTATGAACGGTATTTCAGTCATTACTTTTTAGGAAAGATTTTGCAAGCGCCAAACGATTCAACAAATCAAATGACTCCAAAAATCCATTTGCATGGAGTTCCTTCATGCGTTCCTTTCTAATATGACCTAAATGGCGGTTCCACAAATAAGTGGAATTCAAATCATTTGCCTTATGGCATTTTAGCGTCAGTATTATGTGTGTGTGTTTCACCATTAAGATTTATAATAACTTATCCATCGTATATGGAGTAATGTCATAATTTGAACAACTCATTGTTTTCATTTGACCAGAGCAAAATAACAATTATTAAGTTCTTTATTATAAATTCTAAGGGCTAGATATAATGCCAACGACGAACATAATAACACTTTATTTTTGTTCCAGACGTGCATTCCTATCATATTCCTTGTCAGTCACTTAGGCCATTGTATTCTTGTATTTGTTTTGTATGACACTTCATACCAACCAATATGGTACAAATACCCAAGAATTTCATTGTGAGACCTAACTAGGAATACAACCATAACATGTATATCATTTATATACACCTGAGCTAGACATTCTAGTCTTTTCTATCTTTCTGCCAATAATCTTTTGTAGTTTCTCTTTTAGCTTTCCTCATTATTCAGAAAAACACATCAACTTCAATAAATTCTTGGTTTGTTGGTCAAATACCAATAACCTTGAGGTTCTTACTTTGAAGTTGATCATCATATGTCAAGTGTTCCGGATTTCATTATTAGTAACCTTGTAATATGATGAACAATTTCACTCATAATTTTATCCATTGTATCATGATGACTTTCTGAGACCATGTCTGTACATGCTAGGCTCGTAAAGTTTTAACCTTAGTATTCGCATATGCAAATCTGGCTTGCACCCGTTGTATGCACACGTAGAATCTATAACACCCAATCATCACGTGATGCTTCGATACGACGAGTCTTAGCAACGGTGCATACTAAGGGTGATAACTTCATGGATATGCGAATATTGTTAGTGCCCCAATAGTTGGAGGATTGGGATGCCTTGCGTCTTCAACCTTCGTACATTCCCATAAAACTTATGAGTTTATGTAGTCTCACCAAATTATATTCTATCATCTTGCAATAAGGTCTTAGATATCATATATATCTCATACCTTGATTATTTCTAAAAACTAAATTTTCAGCTCCTTACTTTTCAAACAGATTTGAACTTCGAGTTTCACGGAGGCAAGATAACTTTATGTACTAATTGAAACCATAGCTCTTTGAATCAACAATGTGAGGTTTACTAAAAGTTTGCTATAGGACTTAATCACTTCTTGATTTTTTTTAACAATACGGTACCAGTCCGTAAAGCTTCTTGTCAGATTTTAACAGTATTTCTATCTCAATAACAAGACTAGCGCATGGTAGAAAAACGGATACCAATACTACAAAATTAATTCAAAATACTACTCAGACTATGTTTATGATAATTAGTTCATGTTTTAATCTAATTACTAATGAACTCCCACTTAATACAACATCCCTCGTAGTTGTTAAGTGGTACACGATCCAATTCACTACACCAAAACCGATCATCACGTGAGATGATGTAGCTTCAATGGTGAACATCAACATGTTGATCATATCATCCATATGACTCGTGTTCAACCTTTCGGTTTCTGTTGTCCCGAGGCCATGTCTGTACATGCTAGGCTCGTCAAGCAAACCCAAGTATTCCGCGTGTGCAACATGGCTTACACCCGTTGTATATGAACGTTGAATCTATCACATCCGATCATCACGAGATGCTTTGAAACGACGAACTTTGGCAACGGTGCATACGAGGGGAGAACACTTTATTATCTTGATATTAATGTGAGGGATCATCTTATAATGCTACCGTCGCGTTCTAAGCAAAAAAAGATGCATAAAGGATTAACATCACATGCAATTCATATGTGATATGATATGGCCCTTTTGTCTTTGCGCCTTTGATCTTCATCTCCAAAGCACGGACATGATCTCCATCATCAACGGGCATGATCTCCATCATCGTCGGCGTAGCGTCAAGGTCCATGGCGCCGTCTTCATGGTTGTTCACCTCATGTAGCAACTATTACAACTACTTTGAAATACTACTCAACATGAAAATTAAAGACAACCATAAGGCTCCTGCCGGTTGCCACAATATAATAATGATCATCTCATACATATTCATCATCACATTATGGCCATATCACATCACCAAACCCTGCAAAAACAAGTTAGACGTCTCTAATTTGGTTTGCATATTTTACGTGGTTTAGGGTTTTCGAGAGAGATCTAATCTACCTACAAACATGAACCACAACGGTGATACTAATGTTGTCAATAGAAGAGTAAATTGAATCTTCACTATAGTAGGAGAGACAGACACCCACAGAGCCTCTTATGCAATACAAGTTGCATGTCGAACGAGGAACAAGTCTCATGAACACGGTCATGTAAAGTTAGTCCGGGCCGCTTCATCCCACTATGCCACAAAGATGCAAATTACTCAAACTAAAGACAACAAGAGCATCAAAGCCCACAAAACCATTGTGTTCTACTCGTGCAACCATCTATGCATAGACACGGCTCTGATACCACTGTTGGGATACGTTGCATACAAAACAAAAAATTTCCTACCGCGAGAACGCAATCTAAGCCAAGATGCAATCTAGAAGATGGGAGCAACGAGGGGATGAACGAGACTAACCCTTGAAGATTTCCAAAGCCTATAAGAGTAGGCTCTTATTGCTGCGGTAGACGATCACTTGCCGCTTGCAAAAGTGCGTAGAAGATCTTGATCACGGTGCCACGATCGGGCAGCACCTCCGTACTCGGTCACACGTTCGGTGTTGATGACGACGTCCTTCTCCCCGTTCCAGCGGGCAGAGGAAGTAGTAGATCCTCCTCGGAATCCCGGCAGCACGACGGCGTGGTGGCGGTGTCGATGGAGATCTCCGGCGGAGCTTCGCTAAGCATATGTGGGGGAAGTAGTGGAGGAGGGGTGCTAGGGTTTGGGGAGAGGGGGTGCCATGGGCGCCGGCCTCAAAGGGGGCAGGGGTGGTGCGGCCAAGCCATGGGCTGCCCCCTCCCTCTCCTCCTCATTATATAAGTGGAACCCCAAGGGTTTGCCCAAAGTCTTCGAATAAGACCCCAACAGAAAAACTGCCTTATGGACGAAACCTAGAGGGACAGGGACTCTCCCCTTCCCCCTTTTCTTGGCCGGCCAAGGAGGTGGAGTCCACCATGGACTCCACCCTCCCACTTGGTTGGCTGGTTAGGGTTTGTGGAGTCCCTCCGGGACTCCTCCTTCCATAGTAATTTATTTTCGGATAATTCTAGAAACCACCTTCCATAAATTCACCGGATCATTTCCAAACTTGGAAAGTGACTTCCTATATATGAATCTTATTCTCCGGACCATTCTAGAACTCCTCGTGATGTCCTGGATCCCATCCGAGACTCCGAACAAAACTTCGAACTCCATTCCATATTCCATATCTACTTAAACGACATCAAACCTTAAGTGTGTCACCCTACGGTTCGCGAACTATGTAGACATGGTTGAGACTTCTCTCCGACCAATAAGAAATAGCAGGATCTGGAGATCCATAATGGCTCCCACATATTCAACGATGACTTTAGTGATCGAATGAACCATCCACATACGATACCAATTCCCTTTGTCACGCGATATTTTACTTGTCCGAGGTTTGATCATCGGTATCACTCTATACCTTGTTCAACCTCGTCTCCTGACAAGTACTCTTTACTCGTACCGTGGTATGTGGTCTCTTATGAACTTATTCATATGCTTGCAAGACATTTAGACGACATTCCACCGAGAGGGCCCAGAGTATATCTATCTGTCATCGGGATGGACAAATCCCACTGTTGATCCATATGCCTCAACTCATACTTTCCGGATACTTAATCCCACCTTTATAACTACCCATTTACGCAGTAGCGTTTGATGTAATCAAAGTACCTTTCCGGTATAAGTGATTTATATGATTTCATGGTCATAAGGACTAGGTAACTATGTATCGAAAGCTTATAGCAAATAACTTAATGACGTGATCTTATGCTACGCTTAATTGGGTGTGTCCATTATATCATTCACATAATGACATAACCTTGTTATTAATAACATCCAATGTTCATGATCATGAAACGATGATCATCTATTAATCAACAAGCTAGTTATACAAGAGGCTTACTAGGGACTCCTTGTTGTTCACATAACACACATGTATCAATGTTTCGGTTAATACAATTATAGCATGGTATGTAAACATTATCATAAACTCAAAGATATTATAATAACCATTTTATTATTGCCTCTTGGGCATATCTCCAACAGTTGCAACCTTAGTAATTTTTTTGAAGCTAACGTTAAGCAAACAAATAGGCTTGTACTGCAGAATTTGGGCAGAATTTTCCTTCTTTGGAAGGAGCGTGATAACTCCAAAGTTTAATTTATACATAGGTAATTCTCCTCTCTCGAAACATGCAAATAGCCCCATTAAATCATTCTTAATCACTTCCCATAAATGTTGATAAAACTCCGCCGAAAACCCATTTGGTCCGGGAGATTTATTATCTTCCTTCTATAAAATAGCCTCATGGACTTCCTCCATTGAGTAGTCAGCAATCGAGAGGCCATTTTCAACCGATGACAATTACGGAGTTCTGTCCTCCATCATGGTGACATGGCTAGGATCAGACTCTCCGAAGAGTTTTTTTTGTAATATTTAGTAATATAGACTTTAAGGTTATCATCGCCCATAATAGTACCCTCTTCTTGCTTGAGCTGAAATATTTTCTTTCCCGTGTTTCCCATTTCCAATTAAATAGAAGTATTTGGTATTATTTTCTCCTTCCTGCACATTTTTCACCTTAGCTCTCTGAGCCCATTTGGTCTCTTCATCACGTCTAAGTTTATTAATTTTTTCGTTTGCCAATTTCAACTCATATCTCTCAACGGAGGACAAAGGAACCGATTCCGCTTTAATATCTAGAGTATCAAAAATGTTTAGAAGGAATTCCTTCTCCTTTCTATATTTTCCGCTTAGATTTTTCGCTCATCCCCTAAAAAAAACGCGAAGGTGCCTAATTTTCTTTTGCCAAGTTTCGATTGGTGTATTTTCAGGAGGAACTGTAGCCCATTCGTCTGCCACCAAATTGTAGAATTGTTCCTCGTTGAGCCATGATAACTCAGAAAGAAAACCTAGACTTATTTCCCATATGCGCAGAATGACCAGAGTCAATCAACAAGGGTGTATGGTCAGAACCTGAGTGAGATAAAGCCCTAACCAAAATCAAGGGGAATTTTTGTTCCCATTCGACACTAGCAAGAACACGATCAAGCTTCTCGTACGTCGGATTCTCTCTACGACTTGCCCAGGTATAATGACGTCCCGAAAGGGCATTTCCCTTATGTTAAGATTTTCAATAATACCATTAAAATAAATGGCCAAAAAGACCCCATAAAGAAATTGTAAAATCCATCGGGTCCTCTGTCACATCTGATGCATAGGGAGCAGAGAGCGGTTCGTCGACGCCCAGGACATCACCACTTGGCTCCGGAAAAACGATAAGTGCCCTACTAGCTCCTACACTACCTTATTAAGGGGGATGCTTGGAGTCTCCATCGCCCTTGCCTTCGACTCCCTCCGTGGGGGCACCGCCGCAACGAGAAGAATCACCGCAAAGAGCCATGCCTAGCCTGAAAGCACCCACTCCAACCTCCCAATGTAGACCTTGTGTCAAGGGATGACTAGGCACCTCGCTCACGCATGTGCCACCGTCCGACACCAATGATATAGAACGAGGAAGAGGAAGCTCACCGTATGGTGGATCTAGTCACAGAGATTTAACAACCTACCCTCAGACTCCATATAGGTATAAGCTAGACAAAAACTAAACCTAGATCTAAAACCGACACCATCCCTTTACCCACGTTGCATGGCATCGTTGTTCGGGAGAAGCTCCGGTTCTGCCCGGAGTAGCGGTAGGAGAGACGAGAGACGGCCGGGGAGTTTCCAGAGAGACCGTGGGAGAGAAATAAAAGGTTAAAATTTTCCGTCTGGTATCTATCTAAGATTGCATATGCCGGTACGTAGAGTTGCTTTCTTGCACAGATCATCCTGCTGACGCTGGATCGTATAGACGTATGGTCCCTCTCTCCTTCGATACATTCCTGTCCAGATCAAAAGGGACGCCATGTAGCTAAGTATAATTACATCTTCTTTCTCTTGGGTTGGTTGGAAAAATTGAACAACACGCTACTGAAATAATTTAAAATTTTGGACTTCTCTAAGATTTTGGTCAAATTGTCGCTTTTATAGACGGAGATCGATGCCAAGTCTTGTTCTTTCTTCCTGCTTAGGATATTCGTGTTGAGAAGGCCGCGCAGCATCAATAATTTCAGTATCTTAAGTGTCTAAAATGGTTCTGTTTTCTGTTCCTTCGCGTGCAGGTAGCCTGATCTGTTCAGCTTCAATTTTTTTTTGTTAGACTGACCCTCCAGCTAAACACAAATGCGGAGTACTATGTTAATCATGTATGCTTATTAATAGAAGTACTAGGCCAAACCGCCAAAGGTATTAAGGCAACATGCTAAGAAAGTACTATGGCTTGTGCTCTGATTAGCATAATACTAACATATCGAGCATGGATATCCGTGATTAACATAGTATAGAACGTTTATGAACCTGAACATACGAACCGTATTATAATTCTTCAGAAAGGAGCATAGCTCGAGCCTCCGTTTCATTATATATAACGTTTAAACTAGTTTGCCAAAACGTTTTACACTAAGAAGCAGAGGTATTCTCAAAAAAAAAAAAGCAGAGGTAACACCTAATTAGCACAAGAAATGGTATCTAGTATAGACTAATGGAGCTCATCTATGATACTGTAAAACGAGTCATTGCACGGGTTAATCATAATCATACATCTGTAATACTACGGTCATATATATACACACCAAGACATTTGAAGAAGACCCACAAAAAAAGATTAGGAACTTGAGTTGAGATGGCGCAACACAAGATCATGCAAAGCTCTCGCGGATTGGGAAACTCATTTGGACGATCTGCGATTAACGTCCGTCATGGCAGTGCATCTTGTCCCTGGAACAGAGATCAAATTAAAGGTGTTAATTAGTACGAGAACATGAGAGTGGTATTAACTGTGTAGTATGTTTGATTTTTGAGGTGCACTTACACTGGACTTCTTGCAGTAGAGGATGGCGTCGCGGACGGCCGTGTCGGCACTGCCGTGGCACCAGTCGACGCTGGACGTGGTGGACCCGCGGCCCGGGCTCCCCGCCGCCGGCGCAACCCTGGCGTGCTTGCGCCTCGGGCTCGGCGGCGCGAGCGCCCTGGCCTTCCGGTACAGCGGCATCAGGAAGCGCACGTACCTGAGCAGCACCTTCCACGGCGACGACCCACGGCGCGCCCTGCCGTGGTTGCTCGTCGCGCTGGAGCACGCGCTCAGCGAGAGGGGCGTGCTCTGCGCCGAGTGGAACAGCGGCGACGACGGGGCCGACCACCGCGCCGCGCCCAGCACCGCGTCCACGGTGCCACGGGTGATAGAGTCGTCGCCGTGGACGTCTAGTTGCGCGGCTCCGGAGCAGGCGCCGGGCTCGCAGGGGAGGAGGCGGCCGCCGCGGAAGATCTGGCTGGCGCTGACGAGCTGCGCCGGAGACGCGTCCCCGCCGTCTCCCGGCACTGGCAGGCCGAAGTCGAAGTCACTGCCCGGCGGCGCCGCGGTCGTCCAGCGCATGGAGAAGAGGTCGGCGGGGTCCATATCGATGTAGGAGGACCTGGAGCTCCCGAAGGCTTGACCGGCGTCGGCGGCGAAGGACGGCGGCTGCGCCTGCGTGAGCCACCCGTAGGAGAAGCTGTCGCCGAGGTGGTGCTGCAGCGAGCTGCTGACCTCCATGGTGATTGCGGAGCCGTGCACGTGCGTGCGAGCTATGACGGGTGGACGGGCGGTGGTGTGGTGTGCAGCTGAGGAGGCCAGACATGGCATGGCTCAGGGAGATATAGACGCGCCGCGCAGGCCACCCTTCGGTGCGAATTCGGTGGGTCGGCACAAATGCCCATGTTGCCCCTCTAAAAAAACTGTCGTGCTTCTGGCTTGCGACAACGTGGACCGGAAAATATGCAAATTTCACAAAACAACCACCGAGCACCAGTGTTCCTGTAATATTCAAAAATTATACTTCTATGTTTCAAAAATCATAAATTTATTTGTATACATGTTCTGCATACACCACTAGTAGGAAAACCCTTATAGGCAAAAGCTTAGTTCTGTGGCGCACCACTAAAAATGCGCGCTACGAACGTTATTTTTAAGTTGTGCACAGCAGGTGCGCGCAAATACTAATTTTGTGGCGCAGACCGACCATGCGCCACAAAAACTTGGCGGGCCCCACAACCTGTCACCCCCAATTATCGGTGTACGTATTTACGTGGCGCACGCGGTGCGCTGCGCCACGTAAATTATCGCTTCGTAGCGCACTTTCTTTGGTGCGCCACGTATTTGATTCTCGTGGCGCACTTGTTCAGTGCGCCGCGTAATCTAAGGGAACTTAGCTATATCATCCCGTGCCCTCCCCGCCCACGCCTGTTCACCTCTCGATCCGTACCGCGCGCCTCTCCCCTCTCCCCTCTCCTCACCGCGCGCCGCCATGGTCGTCGCCATCGCCGTCGCCGTCGCCGCCGCCTTCCTACGCGAGGGCCGCCTGCCGCCACGCTCCTCCCATCCCCGCCACCTGCAGCACAAGCTGCCGCTGCGGCGAGGAGGGGCCGCCGCGAGGAGGGGCCGCCGTCGCGTCAAGGTGGAGGAGCCGCCGCGACCTCCACCCTTGCCGTCGTCGTCGGTGAGCTCCTCCACAAGCGTTGTTGTCGTCGGTGAGCTCCCTCCCTCTTCCTCCCCTCCCTCCCTCTTCCTCCCCCGCGCGAGCACAACGTGCTCGACGAAATGCTCGCTTCCGGATGTATTGCTGCTGTTGCTCGGATGCATTGCCCCTAATCGTTTTGCTTCATATGGTGTTCATATGCATTGCCGCTGCTGCTAGTGATGCTTATTGGAGTGTTCTATATGTTGTTCTGAACCTGTACAATGTGACAATGAAATTGTTCGAACCGTACTCGTATATGGTGTTCATATGCATTGCTGCTGCTGCTAGTGATGCTTATAGAAAGATGTGACAATGAAATTGTCTATGCTTATAGAAATTGGAGTGTTCTATATGCTTATAGAAATTGTCTATGCCTCTGCCTCTGCCTCTCTGTACTTGTTCTATAAATCCTTGTCTGAACTCGTACAAGGTAATGAAGACTTGCTCACTTGGTATTGCTTGCTAGTTGGACATTTGGTTGGTTTTGATGCTACTGGTTCATTTAAATGCATGAAATGCTACTATGGTATGCTACCGTGGTATCCTCTGGATCATTTGAAATAGTCTCGGTGCATCGTTAATTATGCATTTCATTTATCTCGGTTAGTTTAACTTGATTGATTAGATAAATGAGATGAACTCGCTGAGCAGTAATGATCTCATGGATGGACTGGATGTAGCTAGAGGGTTGCCAATCATTGATTGGGTACCCTAGCTCATCTTGAGCCCTATTGGGTTATGATGCAGTGGCTTAGTGAATGTTCCTATGGGTTTGAGGTAGCCACGACAGCCTTTATGTTGTCCAAGGGTGGCTCCCTTTCTTGTGGTTGTTGTTGTGACTCTCTCATGCTATCTCGGTTGATCCATGACTAGATTACCAGTAGCTTTGCTGTTGAAAACAAAATAGACATTTAAATGTCTATATTCTCGATGGTATAACTAGCTGTGTGGTGCTAGGTGAGTTTGGATGGCTAGTTAGGGATTAATCCATGTTGGATTTCTCTGGTAGTGTCACCATACTGACATACCAATGTTCCCTTGGTGATTTCCTTCTGGCTGATCTTCAGTTTGCTTCCACCAAATGGCTTAGTAGCCAGATGATGATACAAGCTGGGTATTCTACCCATTTTGGCCTGGCAAGCATGTGGTGACTCACCGGCTCGTGTGTCTTGTTGGGCATGCACACCGCCCGGTGAGCTGTTTGGCTGCATCTGCCCCATGCTATATATGTGTATTTGACCATGCTTATGATGGATTTCTTTTAAGGACTCTAGCTAGATTAGAGGGGAAAAAGTTGCTGCTTTGTTGCCTATGATAATGGATCATAAAATGTTTCCCTTTGTCCCCTGGTTGCCTCCTTAATTGATGCCTTATGATCCAAATTACTATATTATTGGATTGAGTGATATGGCTACTGCTTGTTTGCTCTCCAAATTACCAAGTGATGAATATATAATCCCTTTGGAGTATCTGCCCCATGCTATATATGTGTATTTGACCATGCTTATGATGGATTTCTTTTAAGGACTCTAGCTAGATTAGAGGGGAAAAAGTTGCTGCTTTGTTGCCTATGATAATGGATCATCAAATGTTTCCCTTTGTCCCTGGTTGCCTCCTTAATTGATGCCTTATGATCCAAATGACCCAAGTCCCTTGCATGATCCCATTTGTCCCTAATGTTGCTTAAGATGAATAAATTCCCTCTAATCACCATTTGGAGATCAAGACTAGTTCTTGATTTCCATTAGCTAGACTCCAATATTAAAAATGTCTCCCAAATATGGAGACAAACATTTTAACATTACCCCAAGTGATTTACTTGTCGATGATTAGATGGTTGGTCGATCACTCGTACACTCGGGGTGGAGCAAGTGAGGCTTGGTGTGATGGCACAAATATCAATATCTTGTGCATCCTACCTGGCCTCACTTACTCCATCCCTGGATGTTAATATTTGTTTCGACCAACAAAGTATGAGGCATTCCATTTAGTTGATACCACTTGGCTCTTTCTTCCATTTTAGTGCCGATGATTAGAATGTTCGGTCAATCGTACACTCCGGGTGTCGCTAGTGAGCCTGGTGTGATGGCACAAATATCAATCTCTTGTGCATCCTACCAGCCTCACTAACGCCATCCCGGGATGTTCATATTTGTTTCGACCAACAAAGTATGAGGCATTCCATTTAGTTCATACTAGCTACTTCTTAATTGTATTGGCCTTTCTTCCATTCTAGCTAGTGCCGATGATTAAATTGTTTGGTCACTTGTACACTCTGGGGTGGGGCCAGTGAGCCTGGTGCGATGGCACAAATATCAATCTCTTGTGCATCCTACCTGGCCTCACTGACCCCATCCCGGAATGTTAATATTTCTTTCGACCAACAAAGTATGAGGCATATGATATCTAGTTGAGATACCACTTGGCTCTTTCTTCCATTTTAGTGCCGATGATTAGAATGTTTGGTCACCTATACGCCGCAATATACTTTGTAGACGAGCTCCCCTTTCCCTAGCCGCCGTTCCGTGAACGAGTCCTTGACGAGACAACAACGCCGACATGCCTCTCCGGCGCAGCACCACTTTTCTTCTCTCGCCGTCCAGTACGTGAACGAGTCCTTAATGCGAAGACGGTGCCAGCCTCCCTAGCATCATGCCGACCCCTGTTGTCGTGCTTCAGGCCGTGTCGATCAGTGGACACACGGTTTGAAGCGCGGTAACACGGCCCGGCATAATGCTGGGCAGGCCGGCACGGTCTTTGCATCAAGGACTCGTTCACGTACTGGACAGCGAGGGACTGGCGTGGTTCTGCGTCGGAGATGCAGATCGGCGTTGTTGTGTCGTCAAGCACCCGTTGACGGAACGCCAACCGGGGAAAGGGGGCCCTTCTGCAAAGTATACGGCGGTGTATACTGCAACTATGGTTTCTGACCATAGTATTTGTGTTGACCAACAATGTATGAGGCACTTATTCCATTTTGTCATTCCATTTGCTTTGAGATTTTCAAAATGCCGATGATTAAAATGTTTGGTCACCGTACACTTGGGGTGGCGTAAGTGAGCTGGTAAGATAGCACAAATATCAATCTCTTGTGCATCCTACCTGGCCTCGCTTACCCCATCCCTAAATGTTAATATTTGTGTTGACCAACAATGTATGAGGCACTTATTCCATTTTGTCATTCCATTTGCTTTGAGATTTTCAAAATGCCGATGATTAAAATGTTTGGTCACCGTACACTTGGGGGTGGCGTAAGTGAGCCTGGTAAGATAGCACAAATATCAATCTCTTGTGCATCGGACTTGGTCTCACTAACGCCATCTCTAAATGTTAATATTTGTGTTGACCAACAATGTATGAGGCACTTATTCCATTTTGTCATTCCATTTGCTTTGAGATTTTCAAAATGCCGATGATTAAAATGTTTGGTCACCGTACACTCGGGGGCGGCGTAAGTGAGCCTGGTAAGATAGCACAAATATCAATCTCTTGTGCATCGGACTTGGTCTCACTTACACCGTCCCTGAATGTTAATATTTGTGTTGACCAACAATGTATGAGGCATTTATTCCATTTCTCTTGTGCATCGGACTTGTTGGTCTCACTTTCTTCCATTTTCATCATAGTAGGAACTGGATGAAGGACCCCGATGCAAGCGAGCCTGGTGGGTAGAGATGACGGAGCAAAGGAGGAACCGGATGAAGACTACTTTGTATCTTGAAATTGTGAATTTTGTATGAATTAAGAGTTGTATGCAAAACATTTGACACTTGCCACTATATATGTATCTCGATCGGGTTCTAAGTAATGTGATGATGATGTCTATGTTATATCTGTGCAATGTACATGATATTTATATTATATCTGAATGTTCTTTGTATATAACTTTGTGTATCTGTATTGCTGTCTATAAACTGCATGTGTATAGCAGGCAGAACAAAATCGTGTATAATACAAGCAAATTCTGTGGCGCACTAAAAACCAATTCTGTGGCGCACGCGTTTCTGTGGCGCACCTAAGAACAAGTGCGCCACAGAAACCTTAATTCTGTGGCGCACGGGAAGGTGCGCCACAGAAACCTTATTTTTGTGGCGACGTTTCTGTGGCGCAGCTCCCATGCGCCACAGAATCCATTTTTGGTGCGCCACTGATGAGGCTTTTCCTACTAGTGCACGTGCAAAGTTTCGGTGTGGTTGTGCATAGGTATGGAAAATTTAGATTTTTGTAACAAATTTGCCTTTTTAGTATAGCTCAAAATACAACATATTTTTATCCGAAATTAGCACCGTACCGAAGCTTCGAAATATGTATATGTGCACATTTATTTTTTAGAATCGCACAAATATGTTTCTCAAAAATCAGAAGCACTGGTGCTCATGTGCCAAAGACACTTTTGCCAGTATTGACCCTAGGTTTGACAAAGTACAACCGAATATAATTTATCAAAAGAATCACTAACTTTTTGGGTAAATTGTTTCAACAAACTCAAATCTCACAATTTAGGGCCGGTTTGATTCAAAAGAACTGAAAAACACACGAATAGGAAAAACGCAGGAATAGTATACCATGACATGTGAAATCCACAGGAATAACGAAGGAAATTTAAAGAGATTGAGTACATGCCTAGTTGTCATACACACATAGAAATTTTGTTGGAGATACGCCCAAGAGGCAATAATAAAAGTGGTTATTATATATCTTTATGTTTATGATAAATGTTTATATACCATGCTATAATTGTATTAACCGAAACATTGATACATGTGTGTTATGTAAACAAACAAATGAGTCCCTAGTAAGCCTCTTAACTAGCTTGTTGATTAATAGATGATTAGTTTCATAATCATGAACATTGGATGTTATTAATGATAAGGTTATATCATTATATGAATGATGTAATGGGCACACCCAATTAAGCGTAGCATAAGATCACGTCATTAAGTTATTTGCTATAAGCTTTCGATACATAGTTACCTAGTCCTTATGACCATGAGATCATGTAAATCACTTATGCCGGAAAGGTACTTTGATTACATCAAACGCCACTGCGTAAATGGGTGGTTATAAAGGTGGGATTAAGTATCCGGAAAGTATGAGTTGAGGCATATGGATCAACAGTGGGATTTGTCCATCCCGATGACGGATAGATATACTCTGGGCCCTCTCGGTGGAATGTCGTCTAATGTCTTGCAAGCATATGAATAAGTTCATAAGAGACCACATACCACGGTACGAGTAAATAGTACTTGTCAGGAGACGAGGTTGAACAAGGTATAGAGTGATACCGATGATCAAACCTCGGACAAGTAAAATATCACGTGACAAAGGGAATTGGTATCGTATGTGAATGGTTCATTCGATCACTAAGTCATCGTTGAATATGTGGGAGCCATTATGGATCTCCAGATCCCGCTATTGGTTATTGGTCGGAGTGAGTACTCAACCATGTCCGCATAGTTCGCGAACCGTAGGGTGACACACTTAAAGTTGGATGTTGAAATGGTAGAACTTGAATATGGAATGGAGTTCGAATATTTGTTCGAAGTTCCGGATGAGATCCCGGACATCACGAGGAGTTCCGGAATGGTCCGGAGAATAAGATTCATATATAGGAAGTCATTTTATGTGATTTAAAATGATCCGGAAGGTTCTATGGAAGGTTCTAGAAGGTTCTAGAAAAGTCCGGAAGAAACCACTAAGGAAGGCGGAGTCCCGGAGGGACTCCACCTCCCATGGCCGGCCAACCCTCAAGTACGTGGACTCCCCTATGGGGGGCGGACACCCCCCCACATGGAAGGGGGAAATCCCACCTCAAGGCTTCGTTCGGTTAGTCCCTACCCCGCCGGGTTCGAGGCCCAACCCCCGTGGATAGGCCGGGATAAAAACGGCCGGGGAGTAAACCCCGTCAGCCCGTTAAGTCCGTTCGGTTAGCCCCGCCCGAGCCGAGTTCCCGGCCCAAACCCCGCCAAACTTGTCGATTACACGGGGGAGAAAACAATCGTCTGTCTACCCGTGGAATCTACCCCGAGCCGGTACGAGAAAAACGCAAGCCTTTCTCCCCCACCCCGCTCGTGATTGGGGGAGGCAACAACAGCGGCGGCCGGCGGCGCCCTCGGGGATGGAGAGGTCGGCGGCGCCCTCAGGTAAGGAGAGGTCGGCGGCGCCATCGGGGACGGAGAGGTCGGAGGCTGCGGAAACAACTGGAGGAGAGTTGCTCCCCTAGTCTCGGCGCCCTTGCTCAAAACCGACGCCACCATGGAGCTCGGAGCCTCGGACTGAAGCCCTGGCTGCTCGCTGCTTTTCCTACCCTCTGTGATTTTGCTTCTGGGAAGAGGGGATTAACCGAATGTACAACAGGAGCATGGATTTGCAGGGATTATGGAGATAGGGGTTAGGGGGGATTAGGGTGATGATTGGGGTTCACCCAAATCCCTGCAGGGTTCAGATCCGAGGTGTATCTGACCCTCTGCAACCGAACGAGGCCCAAGTGGGATTCCCACCTTGGGTAGGTTTCCCTATCACATGGAAGGTTTTGGGTTCGGGTCTTATTCGGAGACTTGTAGTCCAACACTTGGGGCTTCCACCTATATAATGAGGGGCCAAGGGGAGGGGGCCGGCCACCCAAAAGACCACAAGGTGGCCGCACCCCATAGTGGCCGACGCCCCCCTCTCCCAAACCCTAGCGGCCCTCTCTCCTCCAACACATCCCGCACGCTTAGCGAAGCTCCACCGGATTTCTCCACCACCACCGACACCACGCCGTCGTGCTGTCGGATTCAAGAGGAGCTACTACTTCCGCTGCCCGCTGGAACGGGGAGGTGGACGTCGTCTTCATCAACAACCGAACGTGTGACCGAGTACGGAGGTGCTGCCCGTTCGTGGCGCCGTGATCAAGATCTTCTACGCGCTTTTGCAAGCGGCAAGTGAACGTCTACCGCAGCAACAAGAGCCTCATCTTGTAGGCTTTGGAATCTCTTCAAGGATGAGACTCGATAATCCCCTCGTTGCTACCGTCTTCTAGATTGCATCTTGGCTTGGATTTCGTGTTCGCGGTAGGAAAATTTTTGTTTTCTATGCAACGTTATCCTACAAATTTTTCCAGGAGGTCTAACCTCTTGCTTGAAATCCTATAATATTATAGTAAGGGGAAGCAATTCATAGGGATTTAAGTGGTTTCAAATCCTTCAAATAAAATGGTCTCTATAGAAAAAAAAACCTATGAGTAAGAATCCTACAAAAATCCTGTGAAAATCCTTGAATCAAACAAGCCCTTAGTAAGTTTGACATTGTTTCTGATAACCTAGACCCACAAGTCAAGACTCGGGTGCAATAAAGGATTTGGGGACATAACTTCAACTGAACATGAGATAAAAATTGTTCAAAAATTTAAACTTGTGGGCTCGGGTTGTCGAAAATGCCTCCGCTGCCTTGTGGCACTTACCTTCGTGTGTGGGTGGGTGGGAGGGGGGCTATGTTGTCTGAAACGGTGTCAAACTTACAAATTGAAACAACTTGTCCATTTTTGGGTTTTTTATAAAATGTATTTCAGTTGTGGTTATGGGAAACCGTAGACACAATTGTTGTGGTTTTGTGAATTTTGCTTCAACATAGAGGCAACGGGCATCGATGATCGGGTCGGTAAACAAAGATGAACCGTTGAAGAAGTACATACGGACATACGGTTGTGACCCTGCAGGTGAAATGTGGCAGAGGAAGCCGTTATCTCCGTGCAGGAACTGGAGCTTATTGGAACCGGACAAAAAAAATCGCGTTTTTCGCAACTTATGACACAAAAAATTGTTCAAAAACTTGGACTTCTGGGCTCGCGTTGTGAGAAACCATGTCAAACTTACAAAATCACGAGATTTGGGTTGTTAGAAACAACTTAACCCAAAGTTTTAGTTTTATGGTATAAAAAAATCCGGTTGTGGTTATGTGAAACCTTTGACAGAATAGTTGTGATTTTGTGGATCTTGCTGCAACATAAACATAGCGGGTCGTTGACGATCAGGTCACTGCACAATGACGAACAGTTGACGAAGTACACACATTTGTGTGATCTGTGACCCGTGAGCGGCATGTTGAACAAGATTGTTTAAGCGTGGCCTTCCGTTATGGCAAACGGTGGGTGGTCATTTCGCAACACCAAGGCCAGGAAAACGACGAGCGTCCGAACACCTCCTGAGACGGCCGGTCTGGATGGTCATAGACAAACTTATGTTGCCACGGGAAGAATCGAAAGCTTATTATACGGACGGGTTAGTCTGGTGGTTGGGGTAATCGTGACAAAAACCAGCGACAACGTTGCCGCACGGGCGCCTGTCCACGAGTCCATCGTCTAACAGAGCAGATAGAGTAGGACTTCAATCTTGTCAGTGCGTGATATCCGTCCAATTTCTCGCAGTTGGTAGCGGCAGAAGTTGCAAGATGCCGTGTCATCTGGACATCATCCATCGATCAAAACCTATCTTGGATTCCAGGGCAAAAAGAAGAAGTGGCCGGAACAAACAATTGTTGTCCTCACGTTGCGAGATCTACAAAAGGCCGAACCGGATTACAAAAGCATCATCTATCTAGCGCTGCGCAACGCTCATCATGTCACATATCCAACACTAGTTAAATCATCATTTTGCAGTATAGAAATCATCAAGGCAGGAGTCGTGTCGTGCGATTGGGGAGGCAAGGCTTTGGACGATCGAGGATGATGAGTTGAAATTCAGTTCAAGAATCAAGAACCCTGTCCCGGCAGCTGGCGAAAAGAGGGTTCTGAGGCCCTTAAAACGAGGGGGGAGTGTCTGCCTGAACGCCTACCGGAACAGTGGTAACGACGCCAGTTTCATGCGATTCCGCTGTGTTCT
Organism: Lolium perenne; assembly: GCF_019359855.2. Classification (NCBI taxonomy): domain Eukaryota; kingdom Viridiplantae; phylum Streptophyta; class Magnoliopsida; order Poales; family Poaceae; genus Lolium; species Lolium perenne. Next base: position 384,175,224 of record NC_067247.2, read on the forward strand.
AGGCTCAGGTTCCGCTCGTGCGCTTGTCCTGGTCTGGGTCTTTGCCTCCAGCGACAGCTTCAGTATTCATAGCACTCCAGTACTCCTACTACGGATTAGTATAGCACTCATTCATCTATCGCTAGGTACAGTTCATAAACAACAGTATTATGGATGTTTCATGTGGGGTGTTTTGGTTTTTTATATCTGTGCTCAAGTGGTGGCAGAAGAGTTGCAATCATCCAGTTCCTGGAGAAAACAATGGATATACTGTGATCGTGAAAAAATTCCAGCAGATTGCAATAGGAAGGAAAACAAAGCATATGCGATGAGATGGATTCAACTATGTGGCGTAGTGGACTGTTAATCTACCTAATCTACATTGCGTATTGACGCTGTAGATGCATCACTTGACGTTTCATGCTGGGGAATGCAAATTGACCGATTGGTTGTATTTTTTTTTCTGGTGAAAACAAATTGGCCCCTGCTAAGCATCTCCTCGGTTGAGGCATCAAAAGGGTCGCAGCCACTAGAGGCAGAACATCAGCACTTCAGCAGTGGCCAGCTGGTGAAAGAGATTGGCTTTAACTTTTTTCAAAGTGTTTTTTTTCCTTCTTACAAACGGCCGGGAATCGTGGCTGCAAATAGAAAAAGGAAATGTGCAAAGTGTGCCCTCGTTCTTCTACTGACAAAACAAACAATCTTTGCAAAATCTTCAAAGGAAGCACTTTCTGCAAACAAGCATCTACAATACTATATCAGAATGCAAATGTACTTAACAATAATGCCGCTTCATGCTCTGGATCATGTCCCCAAAAAAATGCACAAACGAACAAAGCGGTAAAGCTTAAAACATGCAGTCGACACATGTATGAACAGCAAAAGATTCAGCGATATAACAAGGGGCAACAACTTTGCAAAGCTTGGAGACACATTTGGAAAATAAACGAGCGGCTAGAAGCATACTGAGATGTGCCTACACTGCATTTCACCATAAATTTCGTTTCCAGCACAAAGCATCGCATTGGAGAGAGCAACAGCACATCAGTAAGTGTCGACAATACCTTTTAACATGACACATCCTGGTAATCCTTTTGTGGAACATTGGGGTACAGTTTGCCCCCACCAGTGATGGCTTTCCTAGGAGAAGTTGTCATATGCCGTTTCTTTACTCAAAGCACTTTGCATCATAATCCTGGGAATATGTATGGCCTGCAAGAGTGCACATACATCGAAGCGGTGTCGGCATTCCTTTCGAAACAGTGAACCATTACCAGAACATCCAGTCCAAAGTAAGAAATCAAACAAATTATACAGCTAGACAGAATAAGGGGTATGAGATTAGGTGGTTGAGTTGGGAACTAACATTTTCACAAGATCAATAATTACTAAGTGCAGGCATTGGAGATGAGACAGATAAATCATGAATCATATGGGAGTAGATATAAGAAAGCTGGGTTCAAGTCAAATTACTTTTCACCAAATAAATTCCTCTTTAGAAGACAGATGAGTGAATGAAGCAACAACATATATCCATACCGTCCCTAGAGATCACCAGCAGGTAACAGAAAGGCCTTGATGGCCTGATTTAATAATAGGATGCCAATGAAATGTAAATGGCACACTAGGCTACTTTCTCTTCGGCTACCATTAATTTTCAAAGAGTAAAATTTGACATTCGGCAGTAATCAGCACGCTCTGTCAACAAATGGTTGTTAACTGGTACAACTACGCATCCATGTGGGTCATGCAAGTAAATTATGCTTTGTGTGTTCCTTTTGAAATAAGAAGTGCCTTTCGTGCGCTGGCATAGAAGCTCGAAACCAAGTCAAACAAATCTTTTAACTCTACTTCATGGCTACACGTAACTGCAACCCTACAAGATCACTACAGCCAAATGATACTAATTAAACCATATAAGACATCATGACTACGACAGGGATCCTCCTAAATAATTTTCATTTCAGAGTGTACGGAGAGGATCTTTCTAACAAAATCATTTCTGAAGGCACGACCAAAACTGATATTAAGGTAAATTGGTAAGTTTGTTATCAGATCAAACCTGTTGTCCATGTTTCTGCAGTAAAACAATACAGATTGGTACAGATATTGTCTGTATTCGTGGTATATGAGCTCATTTCAGTTGTACTCCTAGTAAGAAACACAAACAGTAACTATCAAAAAAGTATGCCCAGTGATTACCATAACAATAAACTGGCAGACGTTACTGTAAAGTACCATTTGCATTACAGAGAGATGTCTAATCAAGAACTATGGGTTGGACCAGTTGGGGATGATTGGCCAATTATGTTTAGATGGGCTAATCCAATTTATACTCTGCACCCAAAATAAATGGATAAACAGTTTTTGTTATTTCTGGAGGCATCTTATTTGGTTTAGATGAGGCCAACAGGCAAACCCATCAAGGCAAGCAATAAAGAGAGTTCAACAGAAATTTCAAAGATGTTTGGTAAATTCAGCAGGTCAAGGGTGTGTTTGGTTTGATCCCATGATTGACGCACCAAATATTTGGCTAGCCAAAACTTTGGCCAAGGTTTTGTGTGCCCATGAGTTGGCCAACTTTGTCTAAAATGAACTTGAATAGGTAAGGAGCCATTGGCAAGCGAAATAGTTGGCAACCATCCAAACAAGAACAAAAGTATTTTTTTCAGCTCAACAAGGATAAATTTTTTGATCATAGCCAAAAGATGGTAAAGTATATTTTAGCCACAAACCAAACAGTACCGGAAAAGTAAAACAAGTCAAAAAGATGATACGCCACAAATTTCAGAAGAGCACCTTTTCAATGACAATAAAAAATCATATCAATAATACCATTTGTGCATGCAAAATTCCAACAGTGCAAGAGAATCAATAACTAGAAGTAACAGATTTAGAGCTGCTTGGTCACTATTGATCAGAATGATCTTCCAGAATTCAAGAAAGCATGTATAATGCTCAACAAAAGGTCAAAATCACAAGGGGGCAAAATAACTATATACCCAGTTCAATTAAGAGCAAACCTGGCACAACTACGGCATTAGAGAAAAATGAAATTGTTGAAGATTTCAATGAAGCTTTAAAAAAGCGCTCTCCAAAGTGGTGGGATAAGAATATTCTACTGATTCACCCAAAAGAGAAATTGTACTGATTCCATTTCTATTCATTTTTTGAAGAAAAAATTAAGATCTACTAGTGCTAATGTGTACAAGCTTCTTATTTGATTAGTCCAATAAAAAAACTGCCCGGAGACAAAGATGCATCAGACTGAATAAATATAGGATAGGTTAGCCAAAAATTCCTTTGCTTCTACTACATAGTAGTACATCGTTCAGAGCTAGACAAATATACACTGCACAAACACAAACAAACTAAAAACAGTTGGCAGAGTAGGATACTGAAATCTCAGATTATTGTGATCTGGAAAAGGCTGCGAGACAAATCACCACATAGTCCAACAAAATCTAGTCTTGTGGCAATACGATTTTCCTTCCATCTCCGGGTGGAAAAACAAAGCTGCAATTATGTCTTAATTGGTCTAAACAAAAAAAAATCCGCCTCACAACTATTAAATCATGCTTAAATTGTAAGAAATATTTTGCTTCAACAATTCCAGCGATGTTTCTGGAAATGTATTCCAGCAATGTCTTCAAGCTAACTCCTTGTTTCAAAGGCAGGTTCTCAAAGGCATAATAATACTATGGTACCATACTGCCATGATAAAAAAATAGTGATATAACACGGGTATTCATGCATATTTCAATTACTGGATAGAGAAAAGTAAAGTAGTAGTCTAATAAAGTGAACTGTACGAATACGACTGAAAGAAAATACTGGATATGATAGATAGTACTTCGCTCAGTGCTACACAGATATAACACTGGTATACACCCAATGAAAACAATCGGTAGAGTACGATAGTGAAATTCTCAGGGTATCACAACCTGGTTAAGGTGGTGAGACTAAATCTACTATGCAGTCGAATGCAACGCAACTAACTAATTTTTGTGGCACATGATTACGAAGCTTGTCCAGCCTACAGAATGTGCTAATGATGGAGGTAGCAATATAATTTTCTTTCCAAATATGGGGGTGACTAAAAAAAACATTGCAATTACTGAATTTGTTTGAACCAAAAGATTGCTCCTTGGAACAACTAAATCATGCTTCAGTAATAAGATATGTTTTGATTCAGAAATTCCAGCAATGTCTTCAAGCTAACTCATTATTTCACAACAAGGGTTCTCCTAAGCGCATACTGATATTATACTACCATGCTATCATGGGAATAAACTAGAGAAATCACACAGTTTGCGAGCACGCGACAGTTATTTCCATTAGATGTAGAAAGTAGTAGTACTACAAGAACATCTAAAGTACACACAATTACCATGTTCTGCATTGGCCAAGCTCAAACAATTAAGACTTCAACCATGAAAAGAGTAGAAGTGTAAAACAGGTGAACTACAATACTTACAACCAAAACACAACATTAAGTCATTAGAGTCGCATAACTGCCGCGGTTTGAGGCTCCACAAACTTCACGCTGCTCAATGGTCTGTCTTCGTGGGCACAAGCTGATATGCTATAGCCAACTTCCCATCACCAGAATCAATGATTAGCGAGACCAAAGCGTACCATTATTTTTCAGCTCAGTCCGCAACCTCAGCACCAGCGTGACCAAAACCAAGAACGACGCCGCGAAGACTAAACCACATAGCAGAGAGCGAGCAAATTCCCCAATCCCCTTAATGACTAGGTAGTCCATGTCCAGGATAACCGGGAAATCGCCATCCATGCCGCCACCCGTTTTGTTCATCCTTATTGTCTCAAGCGCATTCAGGAACCCACTCATTTCTCCAGGTCAGCTATCTTCGTGCCACTAATGGCCAATTTTAGCATCCCTTCATCGTCAACGTCCACAACAAAGTCAATTTAATGCGGATACTCAAAGCACTTTGTATCATAATTCTAGGAATATGTATGGCCTGCAAGAGTGCACATACATCGAACCAGTGTCGGCATTCCTTTGGAAACAGTGAAGCATTACCACAACTATCAATTCCAAAGTAAGAAAATCAAACACATTATAGAGCTACATAGAGTAAGGGGTATGAGGCTTAGTGGTTCAGTTGGGAACTAACAATTTTGAAAGATCAATTACACAGTTGGATGTAGAACTGTAGATAAATCATGAATCATATGGGAGTAGATATAAGAAGCTGGGGTCAAGTCAGGTTACTTTTCACCACATAAATTCCTCTTTAGAAGACAGATGGGTGAATGAAGCACCAACATATATCCATATTGTCCTTAGCGATCACCAGCAGGTAACAAAAAGGCCTTGATGGTCTGATTTAATAATAGGATAACAATGAAATGTAAATGAGACATTAAGCTACATTCTCTTCAGCTTCCATTCATTTTCAAAGAGTAAAATTTGACATTCCGCAGTAATCAGCACACTTTGTCAACTAATGGTTGTTAACTGGTACAACCACGCATCCGTATGGGTCATGCAAGTAAATTAAGCTTGATGTGTTCTTTTTGAAATAAGCAGTGCCTTTGGTGCGCTGGCATGGTAGCTTGTAAAACCAAGCCAAACAAACCTTTTAACTCTACTCCATGGCTACACGTAACTGCAACACTACAAGATTACTAAAGGAAAATGATACGAATTAAACCATAGAAAACATCATGACTACGATAGGGCTCTTCCTAAACAATTTTAATTTCAGAAAGTACTTGTAGTCATGTAATGATCTGAGTGACAAGTTGATAGATAACCTGTTTATCCTGGTATCTTTTTGAGTTAGTTCCTTGAACAATCCTTTTCTCGATTTTTTTTCAGAAAGTACGGAAATGATCTTTCTAAAGAGAACTCATTTCTGAAGGTACGAGCCGAAACTGAAATTTAGAGCTACATCAAATTGGTTAGTTTTTTGTTATCAGATGAGCCTGTTGTTCCTGTTGCTACAGTAAAACAATATTACAGATAGGTAGGTACAGAAAGTATTTGCATTCATTATACATGAGCTCAGCTCAATTGTACTCCTAGTAACTACTAGTAGTAAGAGACATAAACAGTACAGTAATAACTATCAAAAAGTATGCCCAGTGATTACCACTGCAGTACAGATGCATGCCTAATAGGGAATGCCGGGTTGGGCCAGTTGGGGGGCCAAGTATATTTAGATGGGCTGGTCAAATTTATATTCTGGACCAAAATAAATAGGTAAGGATTATTTGTTATTTATCAGGAGACATCTAATTGGGTTGAAATGAGGCCAAACAGCTAACCCATCATCAATGCAGGCAATACATGGAGCTCAACATTAATTGCAAAATGTTCGGAAAATTCAGCTGGTCAAGTAACAGAAAAGTCAAATAAAAAAAACAATCAAAACAGGAACGCACCACAAATTTCAGAAGAGCATCTTTTCAAAACAAAAAACATTTGAATGATACCATCGGTGCATGCAAAATATCAACAATGCAATCTCTTACTGCAAGGTTTAGAGCTGTTTGGTCCGTATGTATTAGTATGACCTTCAGCAGTACAAGACGCATGTATAATGCTCAACAAAAGCACAAGAAGAAAAATGACTATATTTTTCAGAGCAAACAGCAGGACTTCTGCCTTTTCATTAAGAGAATTGACCAGTTAATAAGGAAAACTGGTCGAGAATTGGAGACAAAAAGACCTGGTAGTGCTAATGCAACATTAGATCAAAGAAACTGTTGAATATTTCAATGAAGCTTTAAAGAAGCTCACTCCAAAATGATGGGATCAGAAAATTCTACTGATTCTGTCAAAAGGGAAATTGTACTAATTCCATTTCTCTGACAATTACTATAGTTCTCTTTCTTAGGAACAATTCTAAGATCTGGTAGTGCTAATGCAATCAAATTTCTTCTCTGATTAGTCCTATAAACAAAACTGTGCAAACGCAAAAATGCATCAGATTGAATAAAAACGGGATATGTGTTCCTCTGCTTTTACTACATACTACTACTAGTACATCGGTACAGATAAAAATACTCACTGCACTAACACACTGAAAACAGTTGGCATAGTAGGACAATGAATTCTCAGGGTATCTCGATCTGGTTAAGTCGATGAGACTAAATCCACCACGCAGCCAAACATAAATCCAACTATAACTAATTTTCCAGCACATGGTTACCAAACTAGTCCAGGCTACATAATGTGCTTAGTTGTGAGGTGGCAATATGAATATGCTTCCAAATACGGATGGCACTACAAGAAACATTGCAACTATGTTTTAAAAGATTCCACCTCACAATTACTAAATCATGCTTCAGTCGTAAGATATGTTTTGCTTCAGCATTTTCAGCAATGTTTTCTGGAAACATATCTCAGCAATGTCTTCAAGCTAACTCATTATTTCGAAGGAGAATACTCAAAGGAATAATGATATAATGGTGCAATACTGCCAAGATTAAATCTAGAGATATAACACAGGTGAAAAGCATATTTCAATTATAGGATTGAAAAAAATAAAGTAGTAGTTCTGTATGGCTAAGCTCGCACAACTGAAACATCAACCATGAAAGGAGTAGAAGGGTAAAACTAGTAAACTACTATTTACAACTGTTGCAGTTTGAAGCTAGTCAAACCTCATGCTGCTCAATAGTCTTGTCTACTTGGGCACAACAAAGCATGTTCAACCTTCATATTAGATTAGTCTCAAAAGAGCAGTTGTACGAACGCAAAATGCATCAGCTTGAATGATAATCTTAATAGGATAGGTGTTCCTCTGCTTTTCTACACACTAGTACTTCTTTCAGTGCTACACAAATAAAAATACTATACGTGCAACACCTAATGGAAACAATAGGCAGAATAGGATAGTGAAATTCTCAGGGTATCACAACATAAATCAACTGGCTAATTCAGGGCACATTGTTAGAAAAGCTTGTCCAGACTACAGAATGTGCTTAGTGATAGAGGTAGCAATATGATTTTCTTTCCAAACATGGGTGGAACAAATCAAAAATTGTACTCCCTCCGTTCCATAATTCTGGTCGCGGTTGTAGTTCAAATTTGAACTAAATCACAGCAAGAATTATATAACAGAGGGAGTAACTATTTGTTAATTTGTTTGTACCAAAAGATTGATCCATGGAACAACTAAATCATGCTTTGGTTCAGAAATTCCAGCAATGTCTTCAAGCTAATTCATTATCTCACAAGAAAGATTCTGCTAAGAGCATATTGATATTATAGTAGTACACTACCATGGGAAAGTCACAGACAGGTATTCCAGCATATGACAATTATTGCCATTGGATAGAGAATAGCAAAGCAGTAGTAATACAAGCACATCTAAAGTACAGACAATTACCGTGTTCTGCATTGGCCAAGCTCAAACAATTGAGACTTCAACCATGAAAGGAGCAGAATGTAAAACTAGTAAACTACAATACTTACAACCAAAGCACAACATTAAGTCATTAGCTTCGCATAACTGCGGCGGTTTGAAGCTCCTTGAAACCTCACGCTGCTCAATAGTCCGTCTTGGTGGGCACAAGCTGATATGCTCTAGCCAACTTGCCATCACCAGAATCAACTGATTGGCGAGACCAAAGTGTACCATTATTTTTCAGCTCAGTCCTCAACCTCAGCACCAGCGTGACCAAAGCCAAGAACAGCCCCGCGAAGACCAAACCACAGAGCAGCGAGCGGGCAAATTCCCCAATCCCCTTACTGAGCAGATAGTCCATGTCCAGGATGACTGGGAAATCCCCATCCATGCCGCCGCCCGTTTTGTTCATCCTCATTATCTCGAGCGCATTCAGTAGCCCGCTCGCTTCGCCAGGCCGGCTCATCTTCGAGCCAGTAATGGCCAGCTTCAGCACCCCTTCATCCCCAACGTCGACGACAAAGTCGATGTAATACGGATAGGCCAAGTATCCGGTGGTACCGGAAATGTCGAAATCCTTCACGGCGAGACGACCGTTGACATAGATGTTGAAGTAGAGCTGGTACATGGCCTTGCTCACGATATCACAGAAGTGCATCCGCACTAGGTACCGGTTTCCAGCAGGCACCGGGAAACCCCATGTCACATTCCCCTCCGAATCCACGGACCTCGCGGAGCTGTAGACGTTGTCGGGAGCCACCTCCCGGGTCATCTGCCTGCTGTCCTTGGGGTAGGCAATCCGGCCACCGAATGACCACGCCTTGGTACCGGATGATTCGTTGTGGACGAGGAAGCCCTCGTCGCTGACCCATGTCCTCCAGAGCGTGTCGTTGAAGGGGGTGACCTTGTGCCCGGCCACGGTGACCCGGTAGAGCGTGTCGAGGACCTGGGACGAGAGGCCGGTGGTTTGGTTGGTGGCGTTGGGTGTGACGAGGGTGGCGATGTCGCCGAGGAGCTCGTCGGGGGCCGAGAAGAGCTCGATGGCGTTGACGAAGGCGGCGGATCCGGCGTCGGGGACGAAGGTGAGGGCGAGGACGTCGGTGTGGACGGGGAGCAGGAACTCCTTGATGACGGGGGACGAGGCGGTGAAGTTGTGGAGGAGGAGGAACCCGCCCGCGCCGACGTGGAAGCGGGCGGAGGCGAGGGTGGAGTCGAGGGGGTAGAAGTGGAGGCGCAGGACGTGGTGGCCGCGGCGGCGGATGGCGAGGTCGTAGGAGGCGTGGCAGGAGAAGACGCGCGCCGCGGCGTGGAGAGGGGACGGCGGCGGGGAGGGTGCGGTGGGGGCGGTGGTGGGGAGGGTGGGGGATTGCGAGCGGAGGCGCGTGGACGCGCAGCCGGAGTCCGGGATGAAGCGGCGGCCGTCTGGGAGGAGGGCCGGGGCGGTGGCGCCGCAGGCGATGAGGTGGTTGTCCGCCGGGGCGAAGCGGGACGCGGCGGAGGCGGCGAAGAGGGCGCAGAGCAGGACAGCGGCGAGGGCGGCTGGGCCCGGCGAGGAAGCCATGGTGGGGATTGGGGTTCGGGGAAGGGGAATGGGAATTGGGGAGAAATGTAGTAGCCGGAAATGGCGATGGGGAACAGCTGGAGAAGCGCGGCTTGGATGGAATCAATTCCAGCGCGTGGAACGGACGCCGGCCGGTGGTTGGTGGGACCGCACGCGGTGTGTTGCCGTGTCGGTCGGATTTTTAGTGCGTTAGTCAGCAGCACGGGACTTTGGGACGTAGTTTGGGTCGTCGGCGTGCAGGCTTGGTTGGACACTTGAGCTTTTTTGATGGGTGGAAATAAATCTGTGGTTACTATCCGGCCCAGAGTGGCTGCTATTCATATTTTTCTATCAGGTTATGTAAAGGATCATCAACTATAAACAGAACTTCACTAAATAACTTTGTAAGAAAAATACTACAAATAAAACTAATGTTATTAATGAACCAAGTAATAACCAGAAAAATGTTGACCTGAATGTGTAGCAAACAAGTGATCTGCTAAGAGGTGTGCAACCAAAGAAAAAGAAAGCTCGGCCCAAAAAAAAGGAGAAACAAACTTGGATTGATAAGTAGAGCAATGGCGAGCGCCTAGGCAAAACACAGCTTGTTGTTCCAGCCAAAAAGGAGAAAAGGTGTGCTCTGATGTGGACATAAAATTATGGTGGCATTCATTATTAAAGTAACTAGTTTAACTTCTTTTGACGCAATAAAAAATAACAATGTACAACGTCAAGCAGAAGCGGAGAATGATTGCAGCAAGAAAGAAGCCAATCTGGAAAATGAAAAATGTGGTGGGGTGCATGGTGAAGGAGTTTGATGCATGTACAACAACAACAAAAATCGTACTGCACGATCACCCCGACATCTATCTATGAAGGTACAAAATTGTAAATTGGGTCTATGGTTTCTCGATGATATTTTGAGGAAGGCTCAGTTGGGACTCTGATATGGGTGATCCCTTCATCTAGGCTAATCCCTCACTGTCGCGAGGATATCTCCTCTCCGCTCCTTTGATCGAACACATGATATATCCATTAGAATCTGCGTGTACTTGTTCACCGATATAACAGAACTTGTTGTCCAAAACGAAAAGCTACATAAGTACTACGAATTATGCAAACGTGGAGAGAGGGAGAGAGTGGGGAGCTCAAGGATTTTTGGATGCATTAGGAGAAATAGAAGAGAGCTCTCATTATACAGAAAGATGAGGGGTACATCTTGGGAGATGGGGCAACCTTGGCCACCGACCCGAAGAAACCCTAGCCTTCCTCCCCATAAAAGGAAGAAAATAGTGAAATGATAGATATGGTAACCTACAAGGGAGGTGAATAGGTTCTACAAATTTGGTTTGAATCGCTTTTTAAGCTTTGCAAAAAATTATAAATTAGCCTAGTGCAAACTAGGTGAGGCAATCTAGATGATGATACGAAGTACTTAAAGCAATACTGCTATCACAAATTTAAATAACACAACTAAAGAGATTGGATAGAAATAATCGACGCACGCCGGAGACGCGATGTATTCCTGTGTTCCCTTCGTGTGAGGGAAGGTACGCCATGTTGGAGAGGTGTAAAATATCGCAAAGGGTTCCCAACGCCATTAAGGCTAACCTTATTTTGCAAGATCCTATCCCATGAAGGAATAGCTCAATCAATAGTGGTAGACCTTAAGGTGGTCTCCAACCACTAACAAACTTTCCACGGGCTTCCCACAAACCGCCTCTGAGCAATCCTAGCAGCCTAGGGTTTCCCCCGAACCCAAGAGTAACAAGTAAACTCGATGAACTCAAGGGGGAATGAAATATGGCTTGGTGGAATCATAGATCGAGACCTCCTATTGCTTCCTACCATATGGATTATTTGAAGGAGATATGCCCTAGAGGCAATAATAAAGTGGTTATTATTTATATCTTTATGTTTATGATAAATGTTTATATATCATGCTATAATTGTATTAACCGAAACATTAGTACATGTGTGATATATAGACAAACAAGAAGTCCCTAGTGTGCCTCTTAAACTAGCTTGTTGATTAATGGATGATTAGTTTCATAATCATGAACATTGGATGTTATTAATAACAAGGTTATGTCATTATATGAATGATATAATGGACACACCCAATTAAGCGTAGCATAAGATCTCGTCATTAAGTTATTTGCTATAAGCTTTCGATACATAGTTACCTAGTCCTTATGACCATGAGATCATGTAAATCACTTATACCGGAAAGGTACTTTGATTACACCAAACACCACTGCGTAAATGGGTGGCTATAAAGGTGGGATTAAGTATCCGGAAAGTATGAGTTGAGGCATATGGATCAACAGTGGGATTTGTCCATCCCGATGACGGATAGATATACTCTGGGCCCTCTCGGTGGAATGTCGTCTAATGTCTTGCAAGCATATGAATGAGTTCATAAGAGACCACATACCACGGTACGAGTAAAGAGTACTTGTCAGGAGACGAGGTTGAACAAGGTATAGAGTGATACCGAAGATCAAACCTCGGACAAGTAAAATATCGCGAGACAAAGGGAATTGGTATTGTATGTGAATGGTTCATTCGATCACTAAAGTCATCGTTGAATATGTGGGAGCCATTATGGATCTCCAGATCCCGCTATTGGTTATTGGTCGGAGTGAGTACTCAACCATGTCCGCATAGTTCACGAACCGTAGGGTGACACACTTAAAGTTGGATGTTGAAATGGTAGTACTTGAATATGGAATGGAGTTCGAATATTTGTTCGGAGTCCCGGATGAGATCCCGGACATCACGAGGAGTTCCGGAATGGTCCGGAGAATAAGATTCATATATAGGATGTCATTTTATGTGAAATAAAATGTCGCGGAAGGTTCTATGGAAGGTTCTAGAAGGTTCTAGAAAAGTCCGGAAGAAACCACCAAGGAAGGTGGAGTCCACATGGGACCCCACCACCATGGCGGCCAACCCTAGTGGGGGAGGAGTCCCAAGTGGACTCCCCCTTAGGGGGCCGGCCACCCCCCCATATGGGAGGTGGAACTCCCACCTTTGGTGGGAGTCCTAGCTTGGCTAGGTTTCCCCCTCTTATGGAAGGTTTTTGGTTCGGGTCTTATTCGAAGACTTTGACACCAACACTTGGGGATCCACCTATATAATGAGGGGCCAAGGGAGGGGGCCGGCCACCCTAAGACCACAAGCTGGCCGCCCCCCTTGAAGTGGCCGGCCACCCCCTCCCAAACCCTAGCCGCCCCCCGCTCCGCCCTATCTCCCGCGGAGCTTAGCGCAGCTCCGCCGGACGTCTCCACCGCCACCGACACCACGCCGTCGTCTTTGTCGGATTCAAGAGGAGCTACTACTTCCGCTGCCCGCTGGAGCAGGGGAGGTGGACGTCGTCTTCACCAACAACCGAACGTGTGACCGAGTACGGAGGTGCTGCCCGTTCGTGGCGCCGGAACCGATCGTGATCAAGATCTTCTACGCGCTTTTGCAAGCGGCAAGTGAACATCTACCGCAGCAACAAGAGCCTCATCTTGTAGGCTTTGGAATCTCTTCAAGGGTGAGACTCGATAATCCCCTCGTTGCTACCGTCTTCTAGATTGCATCTTGGCTTGGATTTCGTGTTTGCGGTAGGAAATTTTTTGTTTTCTATGCAACGTTATCCTACAGTGGTATCAGAGCCGTGTCTATGCATAGATGGTTGCACGAGTAGAACACAATGGATTGTGGGCGTTGATGCTTTTGTTATCTTTAGTTGAGTACTTTGCATCTTTGTGGCATAGTGGGATGAAGCGGCTCGGGCTAACTTTACATGACCGCATTCATGAGATTTGCTCCACGCTCGACATGCAACTTGTATTGCATAAGTGGCTTTGCGGGTGTCTGTCTCTCCTACTATAGTAAAGATTCAATTTACTCTTCTATTGACAACACTAGTATCACCGTTGTGGTTCATGTTCGTAGGTAGATTGGATCTTACTCGAAAACCCTAAACCACGTAAAATATGCAAACCAAATTAGAGAACGTCTAACTTGTTTTTGCAGGGTTTGGTGATGTGATATGGCCATAATGTGATGATGAATATGTATGAGATGATCATTATTGTATTGTGGCAACCGGCAGGAGCCTTATGGTTGTCTTTAAAATTCATGTTGAGTAGTATTTCAAAGGAGTTGTAATAGTTGCTACATGGAGGACAATCATGAAGACGGCGCCATTGACCTTGGTGCTTCGCCGACGATGATGGAGATCATGCCCGTTGATGATGGAGATCATGTCCGTGCTTTGGAGATGAAGATCAAAGGCGCAAAGACAAAAGGGCCATATCATATCACATATGAACTGCATGTGATGTTAATCCTTTTATGCATCTTATTTTGCTTAGATCGCGACGGTAGCATTATAAGATGATCCCTCTCACTAAAATCTCAAGATAATAAAGTGTTCATCCTTAGTAGCACCGTTGCCAAGACTTGTCGTTTCGAAGCATCTCGTGATGATCGGGTGTGATAGAATCAACAAGTGCATACAACGGGTGCAAGCCAGTTTTGCACATGCGGATACTAAGGTGGCCTTGACGAGCCTAGCATGTACATACATGGTCTCGGAACACGTGATACCGAAAGGTAGAGCATGAATCATATGATTGATATGATGAACACTTTGAGTGTTCGCCATTGAAGTTACATCTTGTCTCGTGATGATCGGACTTGGTGTGGTGGATTTGGTTCGTGTGATCACTAAGACAATGTGAGGGATATTGTTTTGAGTGGGAGTTCACCTAGTTTTTAATTATGTTGAATTAAAATTTGAACTCAATTTGTCATAAACATTAGTCTAAACTATTGCAAATATGTTGTAGATATGGCGTCCCCAATCAATTTTAACCAGTTCCTAGAGAAAGAAAAGCTTAAGAGCAACGGTAGCAACTTCACCGACTGGTTCCGTCATGTGAGGATTTTCCTCAATGGCGAAAATCTGCAATATGTGCTTGATGCACCGCTAGGTGACCCTCCTGCAGTAAACTGAAACCGATGAAGTAAAAGCTGTTTACGCAACTCGGAAAACTCGGTACTCTCAAGTTCGGTGTGCCATCTTATGCGATCACGGAAGCCGATCTTCAAAAACGTTTTGAGCGCCACGATCCACATGAGTTAATCAATGAGTTGAAGACTATATTTGAGACTCATGCGGCCGTGGAATGCTATGAAGCATCGAAACACTTCTTCAGTTGCATGATGGAAGAAGGTAGCTCCGTTAGTGAGCACATGCTCGCTATGACCGGGCATGCGAAGAAACTCGGTTGACTTGGAAATAGTTATTCCTAACAGACTGGGGATTAATCGTATCCTTCAATCACTGCCACCTAGTTACAAGAACTTTGTGATGAACTACAATATGCAGAACATGAATAAAGAGTTACCTGAACTCTTCTCCATGCTTAAAGCTGCTGAGATTGAGATCAAGAAAGAGCACCAAGTGTTGATGGTCAACAAAACCACCAGTTTCAAGAAACAGGGGCAAGTCTAAAGGCAAATTCAAGAAGGGTGGCAAGAAAGCTGCTACGCCTCTGTGAAACCTAAGACTGGCCCTAAACACGATCTTGAGTGCTATTCTTGCAAGGAGAAGGGACACCGGAAGTGTAATTGCTCCAAGTATTTGGCGGATCTGAAGAGCGGCCTTGTCAAGAAGAAGAAAGAAGGTATATCGATATACATGTTATAGATGTTTATCTTATCGGTTCTCGTTCTAGTACCTGGGTATTTGATCTTGGTTCGGTTGCTCATATTTGTAACTCAAAACAGGAACTAAAGAATAAACGAAGACTACTAAAGGATGAAGTGACCATGCGCGTTGGAAATGGATCCAAAGTCGATGTGATCGCTGTCGGCACACTTCCTCTACATCTACCTTCGGGATTAGTTTTAAGCCTCAATAATTGTTATTTTGTACCCGCGTTGAGCATGAACATTATATCTGGATCTTGTTTAATGCAAGACGGTTATTCATTCAAGTGCGAGAATAATGGTTGTTCTATTTTTATGAATAATATCTTTTATGGTCGAGCACCACAAAAGAATGGCTTATTTCTGTTAGATCTCGATAATAGTGATACACATATACATAACATTGATGCTAAGCGAATTAAATTGAATGATAATTCTACTTATATGTGGCACTGTCGTCTTGGTCATATTGGAGTGAAACGCATGAAGAAACTCCATACTGATGGATTACTTGAATCACTTGATTTTGAATCACTTGATAGATGCGAAGCATGTCTGATGGGAAAAATGACTAAGACTCCATTTTACAGTACGATGGAGCGAGCTCTTGACTTATTGGAAATCATACATACCGATGTGTGCGGACCAATGAGTGTAGCATCGCGCGGTGGTTATCGTTATGTTCTAACCTTCACAGATAATCTGAGTAGATATGGGTATATCTATTTCATGAAACATAAATCCGAGACTTTTGAGAAGTTTAAGGAATTCCAAAGTGAAGTAGAAAATCAACGTAACAAGAAGATTAAATTTCTACGATCTGATCGTGGAGGTGAATATCTGAGTTATGAGTTTGGCATGCATTTAAAGAAATGCGGAATACTTTCACAATTGACACCGCCGGGAACACCACAACGAAACGGTGTGTCCGAACGTCGTAATCGAACTCTCTTAGATATGGTTCGTTCTATGATGTCTCTTACTGATTTGCCGTTATCATTTTGGAGTTATGCATTAGAGACAGCCGCATTCACTTTAAATAGAGCACCATCGAAATCCGTAGAAACGACACCGTATGAATTATGGTTTAATAAGAAACCTAAGCTGTCGTTCCTGAAAGTTTGGGGTTGCGAAGCCTATGTAAAGAAGTTACAACCGGACAAGCTAGAACCCAAAGCGGAGAAATGCGTCTTCATAGGATACCCTAAGGAAACTATAGGGTACACTTTCTATCACAGATCCGAAGGCAAAATCTTTGTTGCTAAGAACGGAACCTTTCTTGAGAAAGAATTTCTCACTAAAGAAGTATTTGGAAGAAAAGTAGAACTCGATGAGATTGATGAATCTATACTCGTTGATCAGAGTAGCGCGATGCAGGAAGTTGTACCAGTACCGCCTACACCAACAACAGAGGAAGCTAATGATAATGATCATGAAACTTCAAACGAGATAGCTACTGAACCTCGCAGATCGACAAGGGAACGTGCCACTCCTGATTGGTATGATCCTTGTCTAAATGTCATGATTGTGGACAACAATGATGAGGACCCTGCGACGTATGAAGAAGCGATGATGAGCCCAGATTCCAACAAATGGCAAGAAGCCATGAAATCCGAAATGGGATCCATGTATGATAACAAAGTATGGACTTTGGTAGACTTACATGATAGCCGCAAGGCTGTCGAGAATAAATGGATCTTCAAGAGAAAAACAGATGCGATGGTAATATTATCGTCTATAAAGCTCGACTTGTCGCAAAGGGTTTCCGACAAATTCAAGGAGTTGACTACGATGAGACTTTCTCACCTGTAGCAAAGCTAAAATCTGTAAGGATTTTGTTAGCAATAGCTGCATTTTTCAATTATGAGATTTGGCAGATGGATGTCAAAACGGCATTCCTTAATGGAGACATTGAGGAAGAGTTGTATATGGTACAACCCAAAGGTTTTGTCGATCCTAAAAATGCTGACAAAGTATGCAAACTTCAGCGTTCAATTTATGGACTGAAGCAAGCATCGAGAAGTTGGAACCGACGCTTTGATAAGGTGATCAAAGACTTTGGGTTTATACAGTGTCATGGAGAGGCCTGTATTTACAAGAAAGTGAGTGGGAGCTCTGTAGCATTCCCGATATTATATGTAGATGACATATTATTGATCGGGAATGATATAGAACTATTAAGCAGTGTAAAAGGTTATTTGAATAATAGTTTTTCAATGAAAGACCTTGGTGAAGCATCGTATATATTGGGCATCAAGATTTATAGAGATAGATCAAGACGTCTAATAGGGCTATCACAGAGTACATACCTGGACAAGATTCTAAAGAAATTTAGAATGGACGAAAGTAAGAAAGGATTCTTACCTATGTTACCAGGCAAGGTCTTGAGTAAGACTCAAGGTCCGGCTACGGCAGAAGAAAGAGAAAGGATGAGTCAGATCCCCTATGCCTCGGCGATGGGCTCTATCATGTATGCCATGCTATGTACAAGACCGGATATAGCACATGCTGTTAGTTTGACTAGCAGATATCAAAGTGATCCAGGAATGGAACACTGGACAGCGGTCAAGAATATCCTGGAGTACTTGAAAAGAACTAAGGATATGTTTCTTTGTTATGGAGGTGACCAAGAGCTCGTTGTAACTAGTTACACCGATGCAAGTTGGAACACTGATCCTGATGACTCTAAGTCACAGTCTGGGTACGTGTTTATATTGAATGGTGCTGCAGTAAGCTGGGCAAGCTCGAAGCAGCGCACGGTGGCGAACTCCCCAACCGAATCGCAGTACATAGCGGCTTCAGAGGCTTCATCAGAAGCGGTATGGATGAAGAGGTTCATTGTAGAGCTCGGTGTGGTTCCTAGTGCATTGGACCCATTAATCATTTACTGTGATAACATGGGTGCCATCGCCAATGCACAAGAGCCAAGGTCACACAAGAGGCTGAAGCATATCAAGCTGCGTTACCACTCGATTCGCGAGTACATCGAAGATGGAGAAGTAAAGATTTGCAAAGTACACACTGATCTGAATGTAGCAGATCCGTTGACTAAAGCTCTCCCTAGGGCTAAGCATGACCAACACCAGAATACCATGGGTGTTAGGTACATTACAATGTACTCTAGATTATTGACTCTAGTGCAAGTGGGAGACTGAAGGAGATATGCCCTAGAGGCAATAATAAAGTGGTTATTATTTATATCTTTATGTTTATGATAAATGTTTATATATCATGCTATAATTGTATTAACCGAAACATTAGTACATGTGTGATATATAGACAAACAAGAAGTCCCTAGTGTGCCTCTTAAACTAGCTTGTTGATTAATGGATGATTAGTTTCATAATCATGAACATTGGATGTTATTAATAACAAGGTTATGTCATTATATGAATGATATAATGGACACACCCAATTAAGCGTAGCATAAGATCTCGTCATTAAGTTATTTGCTATAAGCTTTCGATACATAGTTACCTAGTCCTTATGACCATGAGATCATGTAAATCACTTATACCGGAAAGGTACTTTGATTACACCAAACACCACTGCGTAAATGGGTGGCTATAAAGGTGGGATTAAGTATCCGGAAAGTATGAGTTGAGGCATATGGATCAACAGTGGGATTTGTCCATCTCGATGACGGATAGATATACTCTGGGCCCTCTCGGTGGAATGTCGTCTAATGTCTTGCAAGCATATGAATGAGTTCATAAGAGACCACATACCACGGTACGAGTAAAGAGTACTTGTCAGGAGATGAGGTTGAACAAGGTATAGAGTGATACCGAAGATCAAACCTCGGACAAGTAAAATATCGCGAGACAAAGGGAATTGGTATTGTATGTGAATGGTTCATTCGATCACTAAAGTCATCGTTGAATATGTGGGAGCCATTATGGATCTCCAGATCCCGCTATTGGTTATTGGTCGGAGTGAGTACTCAACCATGTCCGCATAGTTCACGAACCGTAGGGTGACACACTTAAAGTTGGATGTTGAAATGGTAGTACTTGAATATGGAATGGAGTTCGAATATTTGTTCGGAGTCCCGGATGAGATCCCGGACATCACGAGGAGTTCCAGAATGGTCCGGAGAATAAGATTCATATATAGGATGTCATTTTATGTGAAATAAAATGTCGCGGAAGGTTCTATGGAAGGTTCTAGAAGGTTCTAGAAAAGTCCGGAAGAAACCACCAAGGAAGGTGGAGTCCACATGGGACTCCACCTCCATGGCCGGCCAACCCTAGTGGGGGAGGAGTCCCAAGTGGACTCCCCTTAGGGGCCGGCCACCCCCATATGGGAGGTGGAACTCCCACCTTTGGTGGGAGTCCTAGCTTGGCTAGGTTTCCCCCTCTTATGGAAGGTTTTTGGTTCGGGTCTTATTCGAAGACTTTGACACCAACACTTGGGGATCCACCTATATAATGAGGGGCCAAGGGAGGGGGCCGGCCACCCTAAGACCACAAGCTGGCCGCCCCCCTTGAAGTGGCCGGCCACCCCCTCCCAAACCCTAGCCGCCCCCCTCTCCTCCATATCTCCCGCGTAGCTTAGCGAAGCTCCGCCGGACTTCTCCACCGCCACCGACACCACGCCGTCGTGCTGTCGGATTCAAGAGGAGCTACTACTTCTGCTGCCCGCTGGAACGGGGAGGTGGACGTCATCTTCATCAACAACCGAACGTGTGACCGAGTACGGAGGTGCTGCCCGTTCGTGGCGCCGGAACCGATCGTGATCAAGATCTTCTACGCGCTTTTGCAAGCGGCAAGTGAACATCTACCGCAGCAACAAGAGCCTCATCTTGTAGGCTTTGGAATCTCTTCAAGGGTGAGACTCGATAATCCCCTCGTTGCTACCGTCTTCTAGATTGCATCTTGGCTTGGATTTCGTGTTTGCGGTAGGAAATTTTTTGTTTTCTATGCAACGTTATCCTACATTATTTGTTGGTGGAATTGGAGACTGAAAGTGCATGGTGCCCCCATGTGTGGTTTTGGTACTTAATGGCAATTCCTATGGACTAATATTTGCGTTGAGTTGTATTTATATGATTTGTCCATCGGCAATGCTTGAAACATATGTTGGCATCAAGGTTGCAACAAGAAGAAAATGAAGAAGATTAAGTGACAAGTATGTCTTGAAGGAGAATATTGAGTGAGAACTCATGTGTATCTTCAAGACATCAATAAGACGAAGAAAGAAGAAATTTTGTGCAAGTTCAAGATGAACCATCTCGAAGAGATCATATGCTTGAAGCTCAAGATTAAGATGAAGCTTTCCATCCATATGGTGTTCATGGATATGTGAATATGTGCCGAAGGACAAGCTCTCCCATAGTGGATTATGGTGGAGCAATTCTCAAGACTTCATCAAACAAGAAAAATCAAGAAAGGCGTTCCATACTGTTGCGGCGAAGATCGTCATCATCTAGCTCAAGTGGAATGCACAAGGTTAAGGTTTGTTCTTGATAGGTTTTCATTCTTATCGGTCTCGTGATTTAGTTGGGAAACCGATTTATAGGTTAGTTGTCGTACTATCAACAGGGTCCTCGAGAGAGAAACTCGATCGTATCGTTCGAAGAGAGCTCAAACCTTTGCATCCTTGCATCATATTTCTTGGTTTTTATTTGGATATTATCCATATGGTGTTTTAGATCTTGTTCTTACTCTCATGACAAGCTCTAATTCAACGAAAACGGATTTCGCATGAAATACTTGTTGCTTTTTCGACATTGGGGTTTTCTCAGTTCTTCGTATTGAGGGGATTCACCTCTAAATTCGTGGAAACATATACCCACTTTTTCTTAAGATTTTCAATATTTTTGGGGTAGATCTTGTCATCCTATTTCCAACAAAAATTGTTTCACGTAAATCAGAGTTTTCTAACTCAAGTTGTTGCATTTTCGATATTGGAGGTATTACCGGTTTGTCTTTTATAGATAGGTAAAACCTTTCATCATTTCTTTCTATCCTACTTTAATGAAATATATAAGATGGTTATCTGCATGATATTGTAGTGCTTTTTGCTAGCTTTGAAACGAGTCCGAGTTGATCAAAATCGGAGTTCGTATGTGAAAATGGCGGCGTTTTCAGTTTATGGTGTCTGCCTGACAAGGCTAGCCTGGAAGGTCCGGTCTTGGTCCGGGAAAATTCGAGAGAGCACAAAAAAATTGGTCTGACCCAAGCTGGAAGGTCCGACCTACGGGATTTTTCTAGTTCCAATTCCAATGGCTAGATTTCAATTTTGGGGGAATAAATGGGTCCCTTCTTCCCCCTTGGTCTGGTTGCTTCTACCTATCTCTCTCTACCCCATTATTGACTTTGAAGCTTCCCTTTTCTATCTAATCCCTCCATGATTCTTTTACCCATTTGAGGGAAAAGAGAGGTGATCCAGGTCTACACCTTGACCAATCAAATCCCTCTCTTTGTGAGGGGAATCCACTAGATCTAGATCTTAGTGAATTTTTTTTCTCATCCTTTGTTAGTGTATTTTTCTCAATCCCCAAGACGAGGGAGTTGTGAGGGAAATTTAATCCCCAAGATATGCAAAGGATTGAGCTCCCTAAGACGATGCAATCAAGTTACTCAACCGAAAGCACCTCTTGATAGTGCGGCTATCTATCCTATAACCCGGTCTCTCAACAACCACCTCGAGAACGGTAAAAGGAAAACCTAGCAAGGCCATACCGTTTCCTTGTGCATCCCGCTTGATCTTGATGATAACTCTTCAAGCTCCACTCAAGCCGGAGTGCCTCACTTGATCATTGTTGCTTCATGAAGACTTATAAATGCTCCCCCATACACCATGATGGGAAAGCTCTATTGATGCACATCTTCACATGTCCATTATCACCAAATGGACGACAAGTTTGAAGCATATGATCCTCTTGAGATGCTCAACTTGAACTTGCCCAACTCAACCTTGATGACGATCACCACTTGATGTCATTCTCTCATGGGCTATATGAGATCTCAGTTTTGATGCATGCCCATGGAAAGATACCTAACCCACATAGATAAACACAAGGGCACATATATGATGGGTTAGTTCATAAAGCATAATTGACAAGGCTTACCATACCACATGACTTCACGTGGCACATTCTTCATGCTTCATGTGTTGACCAAACTTGAATCTATTCTTCACTCTTTGTATTGGTCAACCTTCTATCTTCTCATGCTCTATCATATTATCTTGAGGTGTATAAAGAATTCTTCATTTGTTTGCACGCTCTAAATCTTAGTTAACCATAGCTCAACTTATGAGACTATCATGACACCGACTTAGAGCCATATCTTTAATTCTTCACTCGGAATCAAGAACTCAAGATCTTGATCATTCATTGCTTAACACATAAGATAGAGCATGGCTAATATTGAGTTCCACATAAGAACTCCATCTTCTTTTCTTCTTCTTGATCATATCACATATATGTCTTCAAATCGGTGATCTTGATGCCAGTACTCAAGTTATATCTTTATCTTCATGGCATCCATACTTGAATCCAACACATGAACTACAAGTAGTACCTATAGAATATTCCTTCATATAAACTCAATGAAAACAGTATATTAGTCCATAGGGGTTGTCATTAATTACCGAAACCACACATAGTGGCAATGTACCCTTACACTTGTCCCTTAGCCAATGGGGGGTCTATGATCACCTTCCATCAACACATGTGGACTATAAAATGTGTATGACACTTGTAGGTAACATTAGTGCACAACTTAGATCTGGTATCATCATCACCTAAAATAAGGGTAAAGTGTAAAATACCCTTATGGATAGGTCGGGTGTGGCTAGGCCCCTCCTGCTAAAACCCTAGACGGCCCCTTGGGGCAAGTGGGCATGGCCGTCTAGCCCATATGGCCTCCTAAGGGGCCATGCAACCACCCTTGGGGCCCGTGCCAATTCGGCCACCCCAAGGCCCCCCTCCGGCAGTTTTACCTAATGCCTAGAGGCCTTTTACTCCTTAATAAAATTCATTGAAGCAATTTCGATAAATTTCTAATTCAATAACAAAACACCTGCGGACTTTGGAACACTTATGTCTCTCTCGAACATATTCAATATCTTCCAAACTATTCCGATGATACTCACCCATGCATGTAGTAATATAAAATCAGTAAAACTTAAGCATGTGATCGAATAGGTTTGGTAGCATACAAGCATGACTCAAAAACTCTTTAATACAAATAACCAATAGTGGGACATTGTACGCCCATGGTGGCTCTTATACATACACAAATAACTTCGAGCGAACCTTGTGATATTCATTCATAAACTAATCCCTTTGATTCACGATATAATGAAAGCCCGAGCTGACATTTAGGTATCCCCGTGATTCAACTCTTGATCAGTGTACCAGTTATCCTCATTCCGCTTTCATTCTCTTTTCTCGTTTCGTATTGAGATGTCTTGTGATCATTATAATAATGTGTTTAGCTAGATGATAAGGTGACATCTAATACCGAGGGGACCCGGAGCATATCTCTTTGTAGTCTAGAGGAGCAATATCCCAGCCTTGAACTATCCAAGTCTTAGACACACTTTCCAATATACTTGAAGGTCACCTTTATGATTAGCCAGTTATGTTGTAACGTTTGGTGAGTTCAAGGCACACCTTCTAGTATGTGGGTACTATTGGGTTGGGTAACACATTAGAAAACAAAGAAAAAGTCCTACCAACAAAGCCCAAGATCTCCATGAAGATAGTAGGTTTGATCGGATCTTTGCCAACAATTGCAGGGGAGAGGAGATGTTGGTGAAGAATGTTGATGTTGATTTCTGCATCTTAGATTATACCTCCCAACCCCGAGAATTATCCCTCCTGTTCGAGGATCGAACACGGCCCCTATGCCGGTATCCACGCGTACAAAGTCACCAATTCAACAACGCTTCCACGTCCAAAATGAATAACTACCAGAGACATAATTGTGGAACAAAGGGAATGCGTGCAAGAGAGTCAATCCATCAAAGAGAGGGGGGGGGGGGGGGGTGGCATTTTCAATCTTTCCGATACTTTTCTGGTGTAGTTCTCTCATGTTCCCAACAATTGCAGTACTCAACAAATTTGATGATCCTTAAGCATGTGATCCACACAGGTTCTAATAGCGAAATCTGAACATTTATATTAATTCCTACACATACATGAATTGAGCGAACCTTTTGTTCCCATTAAAATCATTTTTCTACAAATCCGAGGGCTACAAATTATGTTTGCAGACCTCATGTCCCCCCCTGATATAATCAACCTACTCAACAATTGGTGCACCCTAAGACGACCGGTCCATGCGACATGCATGTGGCGTTCAGATGATTCAGAGAACGCGGAAGGAATTACTGGTTCAGAACTTGAGATGATTCAGAGAATGTGGAAGGAACATCAATTGGTACAATCGGCGCACGAACTGGATCATCGTCCCTCGCCGCGGGCGTCTAGCTGCGAGAACACCTGGCTGTCGGAGACGTCCGTCATGGTCATGACCGTCTCGTCCGCTTCGTCCATGGACAAGTTGGTCGACGAAGGCACCCACCGCGGCACGACCATGTCGGCGGGGAGCTGCGTGGTGACGGCGCCGCTGTCCTCGAACGCGTCCCTGTTGACTTGCGTCTCCTGAAGCTGCAGGCAGTACTCGAGGTTCCACACCACCTCGCCCATGGTCGGCCGGTCGACTCCGTACTCCTCGAGGCACTTCTCGGCGGTCTCGGCGAACTTGCGCAGCGAGTTCTCGTTCACCTCGCCGGCGATCCTGGCGTCGACGATCTTGTCGAGCTGGCCTTCGGCGTGCATCCTCAGCGCCCACTCGGCGATGTTGATCTGGTCGCGGTCCAGGCTCTGGTCGATCACCGGGCGCGCGCAGAGCACCTCGAAGAGCACCACGCCGAAGGAGTAGACGTCGGAGCGGTCCGTCAGCTGCTGCGTCTTGAAGTACTCCGGGTCCAGGTACCCGAAGCTGCCCTTCACCGCCGTGCTCACGTGCGTCTCCCCGAACGACGGCCCGATGCGCGACAGCCCGAAGTCGGCCACCTTGGCGATCACGCCGCCGGCGCTGCCCTCGCCGGCGCCGAGGAGGATGTTGGTCGACTTGACGTCGCGGTGGATGATGTTCTCCGAGTAGCCCGAGTGCAGGTAGTGCAGGCCCCTCGCGGCGCCGATGCAGATCTCCAGCCGCTGCTTCCACGACAGCGACGGCTCGTCGGAGCCGTACAGGTGGCCCCGCAGCGTGCCCTTCTCCATGTACTCGTACACCAGGATCATCTCCCCCTGCTCGTTGCAGTACCCGATGAGCGACACCAGGTGGCGGTGCCGGATGCTGGACAGCACCACGATCTCCGTCTGGAACTCCGGGAGCCCCTGCTTGGAGGCGCGCATGGCGCGCTTCACCGCCACGGGCGTGCCGTCGCGGGGGAGCACGCCCTTGTACACGTTCCCGAACCCGCCCACGCCGATGAGGTTGCGGTCGTGGAAGTTGTCCGTGGCTCCCTTGATCTCGGCCAGCGGGACGTGCAGTTTCGTGCTCACCCTCTGCATCCTGTCGCCGGTGCCCTCGCTGGACCGGTTCGTCGACTGGTCGGGCCAGCCGGAGGCGCTGTCGGGCGTGTACGGCGTCCACGGCGGCGGCGGCATCTGCGTGTTCTCCTTCTCGTCCAGCGCCGCCTGCCTCCGCCTCTTGGGCCGCACGACGAAAAACCAGAGTAGCACGCAACCAAGAAGTGCGGCGCCGAGCACCACCGAGAGCGCGATGACCATGATCGTGGTTTTTTTCTTCCCGGCGCCCGACCGTTTGAGGGTCGGATCGGCGGGTCGAAGCTTCATGATCTCCAGCCCGTTGAGTATGCCGGCCCCGTTGCTCTTCGGCGGCGACCTACCGATGCTGACGGTGAGGTTCCCGGCGCGTGGAGCCCTGGCCGCGTAATCAAAGTAGAAGGCCACGTTGGACTGGGTCACCTGGGGCAGGTCCTTGGGCGAAAAATCGATGGCGCCAATGGCCTGCGCGACGTAGATGTTGAACCTGATGCCTTGTCCGACGACGGAGCTGAACATCTCGTAGTCGCAGAAGTGGAGGCGGACAAGGTAGTTGGCTCCTGCGTCCGCCGGGAACGTCCACGTGACATTGAAGTTGTTCGCCCGCGTCAAGTCCGTCAAGTTCGGCTCGCGCTGCGTCTTGTACACGACGTCCGGCGCCAGGTCGCTTGTGTAGCCACTGTAGATGATGCCGGTAGCGGTGCTGTTCACCACCGACTGTCCGGGAGCGCCGTGGAGGAACGGCCCGTCGGGGAGCCACGTCCGCCAGAGCGTGCCGTTCTCCGGGGTCACCTTGTCCCCCCCGACGTTGAGGCGGTACACCGTCTCCAGCGCGTCCTGCGGCCAGGCTGACAGGTCGTTGCTCGACAGGGCGCCCACCGGCACCACCGAGCTGTTCCACAGCAGCTCCGTTGGGGCCGGGAAGAGCTCCACGGCGTTGACGAACGCGGTGGAGCCGGCGTCCGGGGTGAACTTGATGGTGAAAGCGCCGGACCCGGAGCCGCTCGGGACGAAGAACTCCTTGACGACGCCGGCGGTGGACGGCGAGAAGGAGGGCAGCAGGGCGAAGGTGTCGAGGACCGAGACGGTGAAGCGCGCGGAGGAGAGGCTGGCGACCGGGAAGAAGTGGAGGCGCAGGACGAGGAACGGCGCCGCGGGAGCGGGGATGCGGTAGGAGAAGTCGGAGGTGCCGGCGCGCGCGGCGGCGTAGAGAGGCGAGGCCGCGTTGGAGGTCGCGACCACGAAGGAGCCGCGCCCGTTGGAGAGGTACGTGGTGTCCGGGACGAAGGTGCGGCTGGGGGAGTCGGACGGGAAGGCGACGCTGGCGCTGGCGCCGCACGCGAGGAAGGAGGAGGAGTCCGGGGAGATGGCGGCGAGCGCGGCGCGCGGGAGGAGCGTGGCGAGGAGGAGGATGAAGAGGACGGCCATTGAGGTGGTGGTGCTGGAGTGGTGCCGTGCGGCTGTGGCCGGCCGTGGCGCGTGCATGCGGGTGGTGGAAGATGATCGGGGGGATAAGTGCGGGCGGTGGTGGAAGGTGCAGAGCGGGAGTGGTGTGTTGACTCGGGCAGGGGGAAGGTGGACTTGGACTTGGAAAGTTAAGGTGATTGGTGCGCCCGTGTGTGTTCGTTCGGCAGCGCACGTTGGACTGGAGTGCTGTAGGCCTGTAGGGGGAACTGATTGGGTCATACGAAATTCCAATTTAATTCGCCCCACCGGTCAAGTGGATACTACTCATTTGTTTCGCTGAAAAGAACTCTTATTAATTTGGATGTTTTTTTCATGCTTCATGATTGCATTGTGTCTGTGCAAGATATTTAACGTGAGAACGCGAGCACACGTCTTCTCAAAAGCTAACTATGCTTAAGCTTAATTATGGTGTGTCCCTCTAAAGGCTAAATCATGGGCCTCTCGGTGTCATGGCATTAACACACAAGAATGCGATTGCTCAGGAGAAGAACCCTTTGGATGATGCACAACTGTTACCCGACAAGATAGCGAAGGGAGTTGAAGACATAGAATGCACTTCATAAATCTTCAAGAGAAATGTTAAGTTTTGTGAGGTTAAAGCTCAGCTTTGGCTCCTTCCCATATTTGGTTGAATGTTAAATATATTGTGGAAATGTTAAGGGAGATAGAGACATAAAATGCATTTAATAAATCTTTTTAAAAATATGTTATGTTTTGTGAGGTTAAAGCTCATGTTTGGTTTCTTCCCATAATTGATTGAATGTTCAATATGTTATCGAATTGTGTTTGTGCAACCCATAAATGTGGAAATGCAGTTTTTTTTATGTTGAGGGTTGAAATTCTCAAACAAATAAAATAAAATCATATCGACCAGTAGAGGCCCTAGTTATGATCAAGTTGTAATGCTACGACGCTATAATGAATTAGGCATGGCCGAGATATTGCTTGTTAGCAACATTTACCCCCTCACCCCTCTCTTAGCACTACAGTAGCTTGGGCTTCTCCACCCGCAGATTGGGCCGATCCGAGACCTCCTCCGGTGGAATAGCCGGCATGAGTTGGTCGAGGAGACGCGTCAGAGTAGATAAGAGTAGGTTTAGGGGTAGATCTAGTCTAGTTTCATGTTTTGCCATGTGGTGTATGGTGTGATGCCGTGGGGAGTTTGGCGGCGGTGGAGTTGGAGCTGCTCCCTACGGCTGGTGGTGGCGTTGCTGCTGCTCGCAGCGCTCCGATGGTCGGAGCCGGAGGCGATTGCGACAAAGCTTCTACACCTCCCCCAATAAAGCTTATTTGCTGCTCTCTAGATCTGGGCGGTGAGGCCGGGGTTCCTCCTCTTTCAGAACACCTGGTGGTGATGAAGAGGAGATTCCAGGGCAAGCTGTTGTTGGCAGATCTACCGAGCGGCGCTCTGGAGCTGTTGTTCATCATCGAGCGGAACACACGGCGATTGACGTCGCCGTGATCTTCGACCAAAAAGGTGATTGATCTACAACCTCCTTGAAGGAGACCTCCATGGTCAGTCGCTGAAGCTCCACTACTAGGAAAATGCCTATAGCCGCAAGCACTATTGCCGGCGCACCAAAAAAGGTGTCCACTGGTGCTAAATACTACCAGCGCACCATGTTTCGGGTGCGCCGGTGATGACTTAATACCGCCGGCGCAGAAAACATTTAGTGCGCCGGGGATATGGTTTGAACAGGTCGTGGCCAGACCAAAAATCTGTGCTCCCCTTACGGCGCGCCTCTATGATTGTGCGCCGATGATCAATTGTTTACCACCGGCACACCACCATAGAGGCGCATCGGCGGTAAGCGGAGCAAATATTTTTCTCTCAACACCCCCCTCCCCGCGGAATCGCCTTTTCAGTTTTGAGAAAACTAACAAAAATGGTAGAAATTTTAAAAAATAAAATCCTTCGAGATGCCCATATGTTTTGTCATCTTGTTTTAAGACAAATTTAAACCATGAATTTCGATATATTATGCAAAATGGAGTTATGTTTCGGCAAAACGGGATTTCTGATTGCATAAACCTCTGATGAAACTTTTTTATATCAAAATGTATCTACGTGAAATTTCAGAAGAGCATCAACCACATACGCCCGTTTAGACAAAAATTGGATTCAGGATATTCAAAACAGAAACATGAATTTTCAGGATTTAGATTTCGATGAAAAATAGGAAAAATTATTGCTGGTGCACCACCATATTTGGTGCGCCGGCAGTAACTGACATAGGCATCCCCAATGGGCCTGCCGAAGATGGTGCCCGGGGTTTTACTGAGGCCCACGACCCGAAGATTATAAAGCCCGGAAGCCTAGTTAGGAGAGAGTTTGGGAAGATAAAATTGTATTAGGAATATTGACTTGTAACTACTACGGGACGGACTCAGATTGTCTCCCGAACTCTGTAACTTGTGTATCACGAAACCCTCGGCTCCGCCTCCTATATAAGGGGGAGTCGTGGGACGAAGAGAGGATCGATTTTATTGTCAACACAACCCTAGTTTTCTAATAGTCGAGCACTTTTCCGGCTGAAACCCTCGAGATCTACTTGCCCTCTACTTCCAACTAAACCCTAGTCTACAATCCGTAGGCATTGACAAGTTAATCCCTTGTCAATTGGTGCCGTCTGTGGGGATTAGAGACGACAAGGAGATGATCTCGATGACACGTTCAAGATCATCGACTTCTTCGGTAGCAAGCAACGCGATGGATAGAGGCGATGAGGAGATTTCGCCGCCACGCTTCATCAAAACTACGGCAAGCGAAAAGCTCGTCAAGATCCTCGGCGACATGTCCTTCGAGTCGTCTGCGGACTCCAATATAAGCAGCGACTCGGACAGCATCGACAACTTCAGCTTCATCGACGGATCCACTATTGTTGGAGAGGTCTTCGCCGATCTATATAACGGTGTCACCAATCCCGACAAAGATCAAAATTTAAAATACCATCAAATCTATGCAATCGGAGATACAAGCCGACCACAGGAGGAGACATCGGAGAACTTCGATAACGCGGGAAATCCATACGTCGATCCCACTGATATTACGCGAGGTTTGGGAACCAAATATGTTGGGCCTGGAACACGAGAGATGGTGCAATTTCTGCAGGCAGTGTGGGATAGAGTTGCAAGAGCTATTGATGGCACAGAGCCAATGACTGTAACTGCGACAGCTGAAGAGTTACAAGCATATCAATATAGACTCGCCCGTGCCAGGCGAGAGCTCGAAAAACAGAAAGTTGAGCTGGATAGGAGGCAAGCCGCGGCTTCCGCGTCAAGCAGGCGAAGAGCGGAGTTGAGCCGACAATCAAGAACTTCGGGAGATAGTCAGAGAGCGGCTCGAAATAGGGCAAGATCTCGGTTGCAGAATATACCTGAGGCTGACAGAGAGAACTGATGACCCACAAGTATAGGGGGTGTATCATAGTATCTTCGATAAGTAAGAATGTCGATCCCAACGAGGAGCAGAAGGTGTTGACAAGCAGTTTCGATGAAGGATTCACTGTAAATGCTCACAGACAAGTATTCAGGGGGGTTTGATGTAACAGTTGAATAAAGTACGAGTATGTAAAGTGCGAGAGTAATAATTGCAGCGAGTGGCCCAATCCTTTTTAGCACAAAGGACAAGCCGGTTTGTTTACTTATAATGACCAAACGTTCTCGAGGACACACGGGATTTTAGTCTAGTGCTTTCGCTACATACGGCTAAATAATCTTCATTGTTGTGATAAGTGTTGTGTGGGTGAACCTATGCTAATGTACCGCCCTTCCTAGGACTAATACATACTTGTGATTATACCCCTTGCAAGCATCCGCAACTACAAGAAAGTAATTAAGAATTAAATCTAACCACAGCCTTAAACTCTGAGATCCTGCGATCCCTCCTGCATCGATATACCAACGGGGGTTTAGGTTTCTGTCACTCCGGCAACCCCGCAATTGGCAAACGAGTACAAGATGCATTCCCCTAGGCCCATAAATGGTGAAGTGTCATGTAGTCGACGTTCACATGACACCACTAGAAGAATAACACCACAACTTAAATATCACACCATTGAATATTACTCAACCATAGTTCACTACTAACATTTAGACTTCACCCATGTCCTCAAGAACTAAACGAACTACTCACAAGACATCATACGGAACATGATCAGAGGTGATATGATGATGAATAACAATCTGAACATAAACTTGGTTCAATGGTTTCACTCAATAGCATCAACAACAAGTAGAAATCGATACCGGCAGAGTTTCCCCTATCAAACAATCAAGATCAAACCCAAATTGCTACGGCGGTGACGGTGTCCAGCGGTGGAGACGGCGGTGATGATGGTGGAGATGATGATGATGGTGATGGAGATGATGTCCAGCTCGATGACGGTGACGATGGCGTCGATTTCCCCTCCCGGAGGGAATTTCCCCGGCGGATTCCTGCCCGCCGGAGAGCTCTTTTCTCTCTGGTGTTCTCCGCCCCGCAGAGGCGGCTGTAACTCTTCGCGAGGTACCCTCTGTGGCTTAGGTCTTCGGGACGAAGGGTTTGGCGAAGAAAAGGAGGCGAAAAGGGTCGTGGGCCCCCCAGACCATAGGCCGGCGCGGCCAGGGCCTCGGCCGCGCCGCCCTAGGGTGTGGGCCCACCCTGGCTGCTCCTGGCTCCTCCTTCTGGCTTCCTTCGTCATCTTGAAAAATAGGATTTTTGGTATAATTTCCTTCCAGAGTTGATCTTCCGAAATATTGCGTTCTGACGGTGCTTTTTCCAGCAGAATCCTGGCTCCGGTGTTCGATCCTCCAATAATGATGAAACATGCAAAATAGATGAAATAACATAAGTATTGTGTCCCAATATGAAATATATCAATGAATAACAGCAAATTATGATATAATATAGTGATGCAAATTGGACGTATCAACTCCCCCCAAACTTAGACTTCACTTGTCCCCAAGCGAAACTGAGCTCGATAGACATGACCACATGTTTATGGAGTGAAGAGTCGATAAATAAAATACGGACAAGAAGCATCATATTCATTCACACAGGATATTATAGTAAACAACCTCTTATAACTCATATTGAAACAAGTATAAGGTAATCACAAGTAAAGGTGCATGAGAAATCATGATTGGTGATGGCAAACTTCGTTCTTGGTCAGAGAACAATTAACAGATTATATTTATCTCATTGAGCAGCGCTCTCATGTTAGAGTTTATAAGGCACAACTTGCATACTCAATCGTAATGGTCTACTCATAATCATTGATAACTTGCAAAGCTATATTCATTCAAATAAAACTTGTACTAAACAAAGAAGAATAAAAGACATGATGTAGCAAATCACAATATAATGGTTTGATCACAACTACTCAAATGCTTGCTTGAGATGGAGGGAAATAGGTTTACTGACTCAACATAAAGTAAAAGACAGGCCCTTCGCAGAGGGAAGCAGGGATTAAATCATGTGCTAGAGCTTTTTCAATTTTTGCAATCATATAAAGAGAATAAAAGTAACATTTTGAGAGGTGTTTGTTGTTGTCAACGATCGGTAGCGGGTACTCTAACCCCTTGCCAGACAACCTCCTAAGAGCGGCTCCCATATTATTTTCATTTTGTGTGGCACTCCTTCCAACCTTTCTTTCACAAACCATGGCTAACCGAATCCTCGGGTGCCTGCCAACAATCTCATACCATGAAGGAGTGCCTTTTTATTTTAGCTTTATTATGATGATGACACTCCCCCCAACCTTTGCTTACACAAGCCATGGCTAACCGAATCCTTCGGGTGCCGTCCATCAATCACATACCATGGAGGAGTGTCTATTTAGTTTAATCAATTTGGGACTGGGAATCCCATTGCCAGCTCTTTTTGCAAAATTATTGGATAAGCGGGTGAAGCCACTAGTCCATTGGTGGAAGTTGCCCAACAAGATTGAAAGATAAAACACCACATACTTCCTCATGAGCTATGAAACATTGACACAAATAAGAGATACTAAGTTTTGAATTGTTTAAAGGTAGCACATGAAGTATTTACTTGGAATGGCAGAAAATACCATGTAGTAGGTAGGTATGGTGGACACAAATGGCATAGGTTTGGGTTAAGGTTTGGATGCACGAGAAGTATTCCCTCTCAGTACAGGTCTTTGGCTAGCAAGGTTAATTGGCAAGCATAAGAGTCGAGGGAAACAAACAAACATACATGTGATAGAAACAATCATGCATCTTCCTTGTAAGCACAAACAATTTTAACTTCAGAATAATAAGCTATGAGCTAACAAGAAAGACAATGAAACATCTACATGTATTTCTCTTTTTCTATTTAAACCTCAAAGTGTTGTTGCTATTGACCAATGCTATGTTTGCCAAAACCAAATAGATTTATTCAATGCTCCCAAAGTGATACCAATACTAACAACAAGGTGAATCATATAGTAGAGATTGCAAACTAAAATAAGATGTGCAATATGTAAATGATAAGACTTCTCATTAATATTCCATAACGATAACTCACACCAAGGGATACATAGATAACCAACTAAAGGAGAGACACTTCCAACTGCAACCCATCTTATATGATAACTTCCCTACTCATGATATGACACTACTTGACAATAAAAGTAAAAGGTAGTGATAATGTGATACCGCGGCACTCCCCCAAGCTTGGAACAAACCAAGGGGATGCCAATACCGATGATGAATTACTCCTTCGGTGATGGTGGTGATGAATTCCTGACAAGCTTCTCAATAAGCTCCTGAAGCTCGTCAATCCTGTATATGAGATTGCGAATCATCTCTGAATTGTGCTCGACGCGGTTAAAGAGTCTGTCTGATGGCGAGTCCCAGCTCTTGGAGTTATTTCCCCACTCTTCAGCCTCAGGCTCCTTCTCTCCTGCAGTGTTAGAGTGATCTATATCCCATTGGCTAGGCAATGCTGCCTTGGGAGTCCCTTCAATTTGATTATTGAAAATTAGATTGTGGAAGGGGTGATGAGTGCCTGATGGAGATGTTTTCGGAGCTAGGTAATGACGTGGGACTGCTCCTCCAGTGCGAATTCTTGCGCTCTTGTTTGCACAAAAAGGGTTGTCCACCACCTTGATGCTTGCGATGGTAGCACGCGGGCGTGCGCGCGAGTCTTCCTCCACCTCTTCTTCATCTTCTTCCTTGACGTCCTTGTCTTCCTCTTTCCACCCGAGATCTCGATCATCTTCATCCGGAAACTCCTTGCCCTTGTTCTTGGAGACCATGGTGCTTCTAAACCAAAAACAGATCCTGGCAGAAACAGCTCGAAACAAAACACGTCGAGAAAACGATATACGGACCTCCAGGGGTCCGGAGGATTATATAGCAAAATTTTTCTCGTCAAAAGGAAAGCACCAGATCGAACCAGAGTCGGAAAGGGGCGACGAGGCGGCCAAACCATAGGCCGGCGCGGGCCCAGGTCAGGCCGCGCCGCCCTATGGTGGCACCCCCTCGTGCGTCCTTTCCACTCCGTTTCGAACTCATAATTTCTCATATTTTCCAAAAACAGCAAAAATATAGTTCGGAAAGTAAATTGCGTACTTTTCATTACCAGTACTGTTACCTATTCGAAGTCGAGTTCTGGCGGACTGTCAATTTGCCCTTTGATGTAGGCCTCCGGTGTTTCCACTTGAATAATATCAACATCAACATTATAAGAATCACCCGAGATATAATGCTTGAGTCTTTGTCCATTCACCACTTGCGTAGCATTGCCTTGGAGAGAGCTAATTTTGATTGCTCCTGAACGATACACCTCCTCGACAACATATGGTCCTTCCCATTTCGAGAGTAATTTCCCTGCAAAGAATCTGAGACGAGACCGATACAATAGGACATCCCCAATATTAAATTCTCTTTTGATAATCCTCCTATCATGCCATTTTTTAACTTTCTCTTTAAAGAGTTTAGCATTTTCATATGCTTCACTTCTCCATTCATCTAGAGAACTCAATTGCAACAACCTCTTATCACCGGCAAGTTTAGGATCTTTATTTAATTCTCTAACAGCCCAATAAGCTTTGTGCTCTAGTTCTAGAGGTAAATGACAAGCTTTCCCATAAACCATTTTATAAGGTGACATTCCCATGGGATTTTTATAAGCAGTTCTATAAGCCCAAAGTGCATCCTTCAATTTACTAGCCCAATTCTTTCTAGTTTTATTAACGGTCTTTCCCAAAATAGATTTAATCTCTCTATTTGATAATTCTACTTGACCACTAGTTTGAGGATGATAAGCAGAAGCAATTCTATGATTAATACCATACTTAGCAAGAGTTTTTCTAAAACCTCCATGAATAAAATGAGAACCTCCATCAGTCATAATATATCTTGGTACTCCAAATCTAGGAAAAATAATATCTAAGAGCATTCTTAAAGAGGTCTCACCATCAGCACTTTTTGTAGGTATAGCTTCCACCCATTTAGTAACATAATCAACAGCAACAAGTATATGAGTGTTACCTTCCGAAGACGGAAAAGGTCCCATGAAGTCAAATCCCCAACAATCAAACGGTTCAATAACAAGAGTATAATTCATAGGCATTTCATTGCGTCTGGAGATATTACCAACCCTTTGGCATTCATCACAAGATAAAATAAACTTTCTCGCATCTTTGAAGAGAGTAGGCCAATAAAAACCTGATTGTAAAACCTTTTGCGCGGTTCTTTCTCCAGCGTGATGTCCTCCATAAGCACTACCATGACATTTACTCAATATTTCTTGTTGTTCATACTCAGGAACACATCTTCGCATAATACCATCCACTCCTTCTTTATATAAGTGTGGGTCATCCCAGAAATAATGCCTCAAGTCATAAAAGAATTTCCTCCTTTGCTGAGCTGAAAAGGTTGGAGGCAAGTACTTGGAAACAATAAAGTTAGCATAATCAGCATACCAAGGACTGTCTCGCGAGCTCACCTTTATTACAGCCAATTGTTCATTTGGAAAACTATCATTAACAGGAACAGGATCATAAGCAATATTTTCCAATCTAGACAAATTATCAAGCAACAGGATTATCAAGCACCTTTCCTATCTACAATATGTAGATCAAATTCTTGCAAAAGAAGTACCCATCTAATAAGCCTCGGCTTAGCATCTTTCTTTGTCATTAGGTATCTAATTGCAAAGCATGATCAGTATGAATAGTAACTTTTGAATCAACAATATAAGATCTAAATTTATCACAAGCAAAGACTACAGCTAATAATTCTTTTTCAGTTGTAGCATAATTTCTTTGAGCAGCATCAAGAGTTTTACTAGCATAATGAATAACATTCAGTTTTTTATCTACTCATTGTCCAAGAACAGCGCCTACAAAGAAAATCACTAGCATCACACATAATTTCAAAGGGTAAGTTCCAATCAGGGGGTTCAACTATAGGAGCAGTTGTTAAGGCTTTTTGAAGAGTTTCAAAAGCTTCCTTACAATCGTCATCAAAAACAAATGGTACATCTTTTTGAAGAAGATTAGTAAGAGGCTTTGAAATCTTGGAGAAATCTTTAATAAATCTCCTATAAAACCCAGCATGACCAAGAACACTACGAATACCTTTAACATCCCTCGGATAGGGCATCTTCTCAATTGCTTCAACTTTAGCTCTATCAACTTCAATACCTCTCTCAGAAATTTTATGTCCCAATACAATTCCTTCATTAACCATAAAGTGGCATTTCTCCCAATTAAGAACAAGGTTAGTTTCTTCACATCTCTGCCAAAACTTTATCAAGGTTTCGCAAGCAACTATCAAAAGAATTCCCATAGACGGAAAAATCATCCATGAATACCTCTACAATACTTTCACAAAAACCATGAAAAATAGCAGACATGCATCTTTGAAAAGTAGCAGGAGCATTACATAAACCAAAAGGCATGCATCTATAAGCATAAGTTCCATAGGGACAGGTAAAGGTGGTTTTCTCTTGATCTTTAGCTTTAACAGCAATTTGTGAAAACCCAGAATAACCATCAAGAAAGCAAAAATGAGTATTTTTAGACAATCTTTCTAGCATTTGATCAATAAATGGTAAAGGGTAATGATCTTTCTTAGTAACTTTATTAACTTTTCGAAAATCAATGCACATTCTATACCCTACAACTACTCTTTGAGGAATGAGCTCATCATTATCATTAGGCACAACAGTCATACCTCCTTTCTTGGGAACGCAATGCACAGGACTAACCCATCTACTATCAGCAATAGGATATATAATACCAGCTTCAAGAAGTCGTAATACCTCATTCCTTACCACTTCCTTCATCTTCGGAATTAGACGACGCTGAGGTTCAACAACAGGCTTTGCATCATCTTCCATATTAATAGCATGTTGGCATATAGACGGAGAAATCCCCTTCAAATCATCAAGAGTGTAGCCAATAGCGCCTCGATGCTTCTTCAATATTTCCAATAACCTTTCTTCCTCAATCTCTGAAAGCTTAGAACTAATAATAACAGGATATATTTTCTTATCATCAATATGAGCATATTTAAGATTATCAGGTAAAGGCTTTAAATCAAAAACAGGATCTTCCTTTGGTGGCGGTGTTGTACCCAAATCTTCCACCAGTAAATCATGCTTGAGAATAGGTTGGCGAAGAAAAATTTCCTCAAGCTCATCT
This sequence comes from Lolium perenne, assembly GCF_019359855.2. Taxonomy (NCBI): domain Eukaryota; kingdom Viridiplantae; phylum Streptophyta; class Magnoliopsida; order Poales; family Poaceae; genus Lolium; species Lolium perenne. The sequence goes on from NC_067247.2 coordinate 384,213,477, forward strand.
CTTTCTTTCCTAAAAATTTCGCTCTCGCTATCCTCCAAATGTTGCTGCAAAGGATTATTAGGAACAAGAACAATAGATGCACATTGCTCCATTTTAAAATCATTACTAGGCAAATCAGCTTTATAAGGAGTTTTAGTAAATTTAGAGAAGTTAAACTCATAAGATTCACCAGCGAATTTAGTCAAAATTTTCTCTTTCTTGCAATCTATAATAGCTCCACAAGTATTTAGAAAAGGTCTACCAAAAATAATAGGACAATAATCACTAGCAGCAGAACCAAGTACCAAAAAGTCAGCAGGATATTTAATCTTACCGCATAAAACTTCCACATCTCGAACAATACCAATTGGAGAAATAGTTTCTCTATTAGCCAGCTGAATAACCACATCAATATCTTCAAGTTCACAAGAATCAATTTCGTGCATAATCTCCGTGTAAAGCTCATACGGAATAGCACTAACACTTGCACCAATATCACATAATCCATAATAACAATGATCACCAATTTTAACAGATATCATAGGAACACTAGCTTGTTTGGGTTTATTAGGATGTGAAACAATATTAGAAGCATCTTCACAGAAAATAATATGACCATCCTCCACATTTTCAGTCACAAGATCTTTAACTATTGCAACAAAGAGTTCAACTTTTATTTGTTCTTCAGGTTCTACAGGTTTCTTTTCACTTTTATGAACCGCACTATTTATAACAGAGTACTCCTTCATTTTAGCAGGGAAAGGAGTTTTTTCAATATAAACTTCAGGAATAACATGATCAGCAGTTTCAACTACAATGCATTTATTAATAGATGAATCAATTTTATCTTTATACGGTTCATGATACTTATCAAAATTCTTCTTTGGCAATTCATAATGAGAGGCAAAAGCTTTATAAAGATTTACAGCAACTTGAGAATCAAGACCATATATAGCACTCATATTACGAAATTTATCAGTATCCATAAAAGCTTCAATGCATTTATAATCATAAATTATACCTGATTCTCTATCCTTGTCGTTCTCCCATCCTTATGTATTTTCTTGGATCCGATCAAGAAGGTCCCTTTTAAACTCTTCTTTGTTGCGTGTAAATGATCCAGAACAAGAAGTATCCAGCAAGGTCTTGTCTTGAAAAGAAAGTCTTGCATAGAAATTATCAATAATAACATTACCAGGAAGCTCATGAATGGGGCATTTGAGCATTAAAGACTTCAATCTCCCCCAAGCTTGGGCGATGCTCTCTCCATCATGAGGCCAAAAATTATATATGCGATTCCGATCCTTATGAATTTCACTTGGAGGATAGAACTTAGAATAAAACCGGGGCACAATATCATTCCATTCAAGAGAATCCCCATTATCCGGTAATTTATACCAATGCGCCGCCTTACCGGACAGCGACAAAGAGAATAGTTTCTTCCTCACTTCATCCATAGCAATACCTGCACATTTGAATAACCCGCATAATTCATGCAAAAACAGTAAATGATCACCAGGATGGACAGTTCCATCCCCTTCATAGCGGTTATCCATAACACGTTCAATAATTTTCATAGGTATTTTATATGGTATCACTTCCTCACCTGGCGCCTCATCCACTACCGTTGCAGTAGTAGTAGATTTCCCAAATAGAAATTGAAGAGAAGATCTCTCCATAATGACTTATAGCAGCAGGCAGAAATAAAATCAGCACAACAGTAAAGGTTTTCCTTACCAATTCCACTTACCAATACCGCTTCACTCCCCGGCAACGGCGCCAGAAAATAGTCTTGATGACCCACAAGTATAGGGGGTGTATCGTAGTATCTTCGATAAGTAAGAATGTCGATCCCAACGAGGAGCAGAAGGTGTTGACAAGCAGTTTCGATGAAGGATTCACCGTAAATGCTCACGAGACAAGTATTCGGGGGTTTGATGTAACAGTTGAATAAAGTACGAGTATGTAAAGTGCGAGAGTAATAATTGCAGCGAGTGGCCCAATCCTTTTTAGCACAAAGGACAAGCCGGTTTGTTTACTTATAATGACCAAACGTTCTCGAGGACACACGGGATTTTAGTCTAGTGCTTTCGCTACATACGGCTAAATAATCTTCATTGTTGTGATAAGTGTTGTGTGGGTGAACCTATGCTAATGTACCGCCCTTCCTAGGACTAATACATACTTGTGATTATACCCCTTGCAAGCATCCGCAACTACAAGAAAGTAATTAAGAATTAAATCTAACCACAGCCTTAAACTCGAGATCCTGCGATCCCTCCCCGCATCGATATACCAACGGGGGTTTAGGTTTCTGTCACTCCGCAACCCCGCAATTGGCAAAGCAGTACAAGATGCATTCCCCTAGGCCCATAAATGGTGAAGTGTCATGTAGTCGACGTTCACATGACACCACTAGAAGAATAACACCACAACTTAAATATCACACCATTGAATATTACTCAACCATAGTTCACTACTAACATTTAGACTTCACCCATGTCCTCAAGAACTAAATGAACTACTCACAAGACATCATACGGAACATGATCAGAGGTGATATGATGATGAATAACAATCTGAACATAAACTTGGTTCAATGGTTTCACTCAATAGCATCAACAACAAGTAGAAATCGATACCGGGAGAGTTTCCCCTATCAAACAATCAAGATCAAACCCAAATTGCTACGGCGGTGACGGTGTCCAGCGGTGGAGACGGCGGTGATGATGGTGGAGATGATGATGATGGTGATGGAGATGATGTCCAGCTCGATGACGGTGACGATGGCGTCGATTTCCCCCTCCCGGAGGGAATTTCCCCGGCGGATTCCTGCCCGCCGGAGAGCTCTTTTCTCTCTGGTGTTCTCCGCCCCGCAGAGGCGGCTGTAACTCTTCGCGAGGTACCCTCTGTGGCTTAGGTCTTCGGGACGAAGGGTTTGGCGAAGAAAAGGAGGCGAAAAGGGTCGTGGGCCCCCCAGACCATAGGCTGGCGCGGCCAGGGCCTGGGCCGCGCCGCCCTAGGGTGTGGGCCCACCCTGGCTGCTCCTGGCTCCTCCTTCTGGCTTCCTTCGTCATCTTGAAAAATAGGATTTTTGGTATAATTTCCTTCCAGAGTTGATCTTCCGAAATATTGCGTTCTGACGGTGCTTTTTCCAGCAGAATCCTGGCTCCGGTGTTCGATCCTCCAATAATGATGAAACATGCAAAATAGATGAAATAACATAAGTATTGTGTCCCAATATGAAATATATCAATGAATAACAGCAAATTATGATATAAAATAGTGATGCAAATTGGACGTATCAAGAACCTAGTTCAAAACCTCGACATGTCCTTTATGTCGATTGGCACGAGGGGGAATATTATTCCCAAAACACCAGAAGCCGGATACATGGCGACACAAGCTTTCATCGTAGCATCCAGGCCACCTCCTGGAGATCCAAGAGAAGCGCTATATAACATGGCCATGGCAGGAGTTGGAGCCATGGGAACAACGTTCGCAAATACGCCTCCCGAAGGATCTGGAAGGCAAAATAGTCCACGACCTACTGCAGCGGTGCAAGATCCTGCGAGAACAAGTGGGGCAAGAGACACAGCGACGCAAGCAAGGGTGGACAGAGCGCGACAGGAAATAAGGGAACGTCGGCACTCACCAGAGGTTGATGAAGAAGATATGTGCGGGCTCCCGTGCTTTACGAGACGAGTCCGCAAAACTCGAGTTCCATCAGGGTTTAAGCTACCCGATAATTACAAAAAAATCGATGGCTTCCAAGATCCTGAGGATTGGCTAGTTGATTATCTCGAGATAGTAAAGCTGATGGGTGGAACTAGAGCAACAGCCATGCAGAGCATTCAAGTACACTTGAGTGGAGCCGCACGATCGTGGATAAAGAAGCCGTCTCCTGGGTCTATCGACAGCTGGAAAAGTTTCGAGGACATATTCGTGAAGAATTTCCGATCCACGTGCAAGAAACCTGCATCATTGGAGCAGTTGAGGGCTTGCAGGCAGAAATACGACGAATCAATGAGGACGTATATCCAGAGGTGGAACATCATCAAAAACTCAGCGGAAAATATATCTGACGAGAGAGCAATAGATGCATTTGTTGCTGGTATTAGGAGGAGGGACTTTGTCGAGGATTTGGGAAGAACCAACCCAAAGACAATAGCAGCACTCATGGAAATAGCAAATCGGTGGGCGGATGGAGAAGATGTTGTTCACAACAAACGGCACAGATCGCCCGAGGAGGACCGCAACCGAAACTTTCAAAATAGGCGACGATTCCCTCGACAGTTTTCAGATTATGATGCTCCCGGCCAAATATTGGCTGGATTTCGAGGAAACAGTGGAGGAAACAATCGTGATGATTATCAAAAAAGCAACGAGCAGCGTAGCGACTACAAGGACAGCTCCCGTCCCAATAGACAAAATAATGGTCCAAGGTTCCAGAGGCCATATATATCTCCCGAGGATATGATGAACGGACCATGTCAATTGCATTTTTATCTCGACAACAATGGGAAGAGGCAGTCGGGACATCTACAGAAGGATTGCCGGACTTTCCAGGCGTTGAACAGATATGCAGGGCACGCTAACGCGCAGGCAGCACATCGAAACCCTCAAGGGCCAAGGAGTGAGATCCACCTTCCACTCCCTCCCGCGATCACGGACGATAATCGACATCATCTACAAATAGCGGCGGCCCAAACCCACCTCCTTATATCGACACTAATGGTGCGGTCTCAATGATTCAGAAAAGCCAGGCCATCCAATAGAGCTCAGAAAGTAATTCCGCGACAAGTGTTCATGGCAGAAAAGATGCCTCCACCAACAATCGAGTACTTGAATTGGTCGGGACAAGACATTGGCTTCACCATAGCGGACCACCCGCAGCAAGTTCCTCGACCAGGGCAATCAGCACTGATTTTACCAGCAGTGATCGCAGGATTCGACGTTTCACGAGTATTCATTGATGGAGGCAGCAGTTTAAACCTTATGTACACGGATACATTGAGGAAAATGAACATATCCCTGGCGAACCTAAAACCAACTGACACACGTTTCCATGGTATCACACCAGACAAGCCGAGTTATCCGCTGGGGAAGATTAATCTCGATGTTCAGTTTGGAACCCGAGAGAATTACATGATAGAAAGGTTGGAGTTCGAAGTTGTGTATTTCCTGTCGCAGTATCACACTTTGTTGGGACGACCAGCCTATGCCAGGTTTATGGCGGTACCACACTACACATACCTGTTATGGAGACTCCCTGGACCTAAGGGACCAATTATAGTAAAGGGATTTCTATTTTCGTGCCCCTGGTTTGTTAGTTGTACTCAGTTTTCCCCAGTCCCTTAGTTTTTCCTCAGTTTTCCCCTCCTCTAGTTTGAAACACGCACAAGTGCTGGAACGGCCGGTAGCCGTCAGGTCAGAGGCCTTGACCGTTAGTCTGACCGGGTGGGGCCGAACAGGGGCAGCTCCTCCCTGACCGTCTCGTGCTGATGGGTAGGGTTAGGAGACACGTCGGAGCAGCCATCCATCTATCGCTGACGTGTGGGCCGTTTTATTTCATGATTTTATACGCGGTGCTGCCAATGACAAATGGGGCCGCTCTATAATGCTGCCGCAGCCAATGACCAGTGGGGTCGAATATTTTTCAGGAAAAGACATATATTGCCGCTCTGTGGGGCTGCCGTAGCCAATGACCAGTGGGGTCGTCTATTTATTTAGAGAAACTTATATTTTGCCGCTCTGTGGGGCCTCCGCAGCCAATGACCAGTGGGGTCGTATATTTTTCAGGAAAAGACATATATTGCCACTCTGTGGGGCTGCCACGGCCAATGACCAGTGGGGTCGTCTATTTATTTAGAGAAAATCATATATTGCCGCTCTGTGGGGCCTCCGCAGCCAATGACCAGTGGGGTCGTCTATTTTTCAGGAAAAGACACATATTTCCGCTCTGTGGGGCTGCCGCAGCCAATGACCAGTGGGGTCGTCTATTTATTTAGAGAGAAAAAAATCTTATATTGCCGCTCTGTGGGGCCTGCTGTAACGACCCCGGGTAGTACCCCTAATAGAATTGGTTGTTCTTTTTCTTTTACGCATTATCATGACATCATGCATCATCACATCCATGTTTTGCCAAATTAAATTATTTTATAATCCTACTTATTTTGTTTTCCTCTCATATGGTTCTATATAAAACCCTCCCTCGACCTTTTCTTATTTACGAAAACCCCAAACTAAATATTTATGTGTTTTTGGAAAGTTGTTTTATCTTAGCAATAAAGTTCTTGAAAACATTTGCAGCATTACCTCCGTTATCTTTCCCCTTTGCCTTCTATCTTGAACTCTTTCTTTATCTGTTTCTCCATATCTTTATATCTCCCTTTTATTCTTGCTATATTTGGCAAACTCTTTGGAAAATTGGTTGGACACGTTCTGGCCAATCTCCACGTTGGACTCTTTTCTTGCCTATGTCATTCCGTGGCCAATCCATCCTGGAGCCCAGCGCTGCCTCGATGCATGAAGCCCACCCCATGCAAGTCCACTCCCGAATCAGCCCACCAAAGTTTTCCTCCCGTCCATGGTCATCTTCAACCTGTACGGCACAAATCCTAGCGGTGCCACGTCTGGACCTGCTCGATGGGACGTCCGAGGATGTCCACCTCCATCCTATAAATTTCCCTTGCCCTGCCTGCAACCCTAGCTGCTGTTCCTCCTTCGCGCCGCCGCTCGCCAACCCTCTCCACCTCCTAAACAAAAACCCTACCGTTAGCCACCGCGCCGTCTACCTCGCCGCCCCGATGCCATGGACGCCGGCGACCTCACCTGAGCCCGGGAATCGCATCACCGTGCCACCGTCGTCCTCCTGAGCTACTTCACGGAACCGGAGACACCAAGCCTGCGCGTCTTCGTCCACGCCGTCCACGTCTACCCCCGGCCATCTCGTCGTCCTCGACGCCGGCAGCTCCTCCGCCGCTTCCTCCTCTTCAGCAGCCACCCCAGGGTGAGCTACCGCCCTCACCTCTCCCTTGCATGCCATGCATCGTTGAATCGATGAAGAGATCGAAGAGAACCGAGATCAAAAACGAGTTTTTGGAAACAGTAAAGGTTCCAGTTTTCTGTTTCGCGGTGCTGACTTTCGGTGTCGATCCTCGCCGACACAGGTCACCCCAGCACGCGTATCTGGTACCATTAGAAGCACGGCAACATCCTCTTTATAATGGATCTTGAATCACCCAAAACGGAGCAGTAACGACGACGCCATCTTCTTCCAAACTCGTCTCCAGAAACAGATGGTTTCCAGTTTTCAGTTTCGCAGTGTCGTCGTCCCGTTTTCCGGCGAGCTTCGCCGCTGTTTCTGTGCACCTTTTCCACCCAAACCACCTCCATTCGATTCACGGCACCACACTCTTGCTCAACCTCTTTTGTTTCGCTCAAAACAGTGCCCCGTTTCGTCTCGGCCACAGCTTTAAAATCCGTGCAGAAATGCATCTACAGGAAACCAGCATCTGTTCAGTTTTTCAGATTTCAGTGTCAAAATTCAGTTAACCAGATTCCATACCTTACCAGAGTTGCAACCTGAACCATAACAAATCCGTGAGCTAGCACCACTGGCTCGTCCCTCTCTTCCATATCCCGCCGGCCTAAGTTTTAATCCTGTGATCGCATGTTCAACCAAACTTTTTGCATCTTTCCATCCTTGAGCTGACGTGGCCGTGGAGCCCCACCTGTCACTGCCTCTGGCTAGTTCCCAGCCGGTGTAAAAGTTTCAGCACCATTCAATATTCAGTTTTCAGATTCTACACAATCAGATGGTTTTGCATTGTTTCATAATTGCACTTTTACAAATCCAAATCAAACAAACTTTATGTCCATTTTGATCAGAAAAACATAAGGAACATGAATATGCCATCCATATAATTGTTTGCATCTCGCATCATGTCCTCCCGTTGTAGTTTGCATCGCACATAATAATTAAACACGGAGTATTTGGGAATTGCCGGCTACGGTTCCTCGCTCCGATTAATATTGAAGTAGCGAACCCCTGCCATGTTGTGCCATGCTAATGACCACTTAACTTTGTCGGTAGGAAATGCAACTCCAACCCTAATGAGTTTGTCCGGGGTTCCAACTCCGATTAATATGGATAAGTTGCATTGCACTATATCTGCCATGTCATGCATATCATCTTGATCATGCTGGATCTTCTTTATCCATAGTAGTAAGACTTGCATGGGTTGTGTGTTTCAGCATTTGCTTCTTCCCGGATAGGATCACGAAGTGGTGTTGTGAGATACGACGAGTTCTCCGACAAGTTCTTCTGCAGCTTTCCACAGGCGAGCCCACCCCTTCACCTATTTTACTTTTACATGCTCTTTTGATCTATTGCTATCCTTGTGTTGCGATTCTGTTGTGTCACGTGTCCTATCCACCTGTTACCTATATGTCCGAGATACACTTCCTCGCCCTACCTATTGTTTGTTGTTTGCCGACTTAAGTAGTCGTAGGCGAGTTTAGGGTCTTGTTGATATCTCGAGATGTTCGGGATATCTTGTTGGGAGGTTATCACATGCTATATCTTTTGTTGGAGATAATCACACTTTATTTATTTGTTAACAACTAAAATTGTAAGCAGAGGCATCTGTGAGCCCCTTTGCGAAAGCATCGGAACTTTGACTTGCTAATGTCCCCTAGGACCCGAGTTCTTGTTATCTGTTCCGAGATTGAGCGCTCTACCCGTACGTGGGGGAATGGGACCCCCATCACCCACTACCTTTCCTCGAGTCTGTTTAATTGGGAGCCACAACCTTGGTTTTATTTGCCCATATGCACGATGCACGATTTACTTCCTGTTGCCTTCGGGTGTTTATTTACATCTTTGTACTCATAACGCGGGACTCCTTATCCTTGGCCGGTCGTTAGTGCCCGCCTTGGAAGCCGTCGCAAACCTCTGGGTCCGTATCGGAGTACGGCCGAACTTCGTCACGGGTAGCTTAGTTGGGTGGCTCCCATTAAACTTTCTCTTGCATTGGGAACGGTCTTGTTGTGAGACTCCACCTGTAGTAAGTGGGTTCGAGCATGCGTATGGTTACATTTGGGCAACCCCTGCAGGGTGTACATCTTATCGATAAGCCGTGTCCGCGGTTATGGACGACTTGGAATTGTATAGCTTGATCATAGAACAACTTACACCTTATTTCCTGTTGTTAATAATTTGCTAATAAAACTCTTTCAAAAGTGTGTGTGCCTTTGCAATACCTCTTGGCGAAGGGGGATCGCATTGGCTGGGTTATGTTTGTGTAGTATTTATACATTTACCTTGTGCGCTCTCTTATCTTCTCTGAGTAGACGGATGTTGTAGCGTGTCTCTATTGGATAGTAGCTTTGCTGCCGCTAAACTCCACATATAGCCGGGTGAAGTTTATACCGCCCACCAGCGAGCATAGCTGGTCTTGTCTCGCAAGTACGTGCCAATGGTACTTACCCTCGCCTTCCTTTCTTTTTGTCTCCTCCCCCTTCTGTCGGCAACCGATGGCCCGACTTTGACAGGTACGAGATGACGACGTTAGCAAGGTTACCCTTCCGGCTTGGCCTGGGCAGGGTTATGGACGCCACTGGTTATCTTCAGGACTCTTAGTCCAATTTGTATCTTGTCCGTACTCGGACGCATTTGATCTTCTGTATGATTTGGATCTTTGTATGTATCTATTTGTATCTTGACTCGTTGGAGTCGTTGTTGTAATATATGTATCTTGTGGGCTCTATTGTAATCTTGTTGTAATGTTACCGCTCGTGTTAATTCCTCTGGCATCACGTGTGTGATTCTTCGCGCACGTCGTGTCGGAGGGCGTCTCTGAATCGATATCATGCGGATTTCGGCGGGTTCGCTGGGATCCTCATGGTACCGGTTCCGGGGCGTCACACCTACGCAGCCAATGACCAGTGGGGTCGTATATTTTTCAGGAAACTCACATATTGCCGCTCTGATATATGTCTTTAGAGAATATCATAGAGAGAAGCAACAAGTTCGCTAATTAATTATTCTTAAGCTAGACCGGAGAACCGGCTGGCGCTCGTTCCCCACCGTCGGACGGAGCAGCCATCGCCGGCGCCTCGTCGCGCCACCGGCTCTGTCCCCCGGCGGCGTCGGACGGACTGCGGCGCTGCACGTCAACCACGGCTCCAGCACTTGTTTCGTCCGCACGCATTGTACCCACCGCAGGAAAGTCCACCGCAAGCAGATCCGCCGCCCACGACGACCGGGATTTGTTCCGCGCACCAATTGGTATAGCTTGGTAAGACCTCCGCTTCTGCCTCCCCCACCCCCTAATCGATCCGGTTCCCGTAATTTATTGGAGTTTGCAGGTACGAAATAGTCCTCAATGTCTGGTCGTAGCGGGTACACCGGCGAGGGTGGGGATTCGATCATGTCATGGCCACGTTCTACTTCTCCTACCTCGTCGGAAGTGCAGGTATCTAGCTTCAGCTCTCTGTACTACCGTTGAAAGTTCCGCCATGGCCTGTTGGAGTGATTTCAGTTGTTCTTTTTTCCATTATTGTTACAGTTAGCCAGGCAAGCCGATGATCCATGGTACATTGCATACCAAGATGAATCAACTCAGTGGTGTAGCCAGAGGATGGATTTGGAGGAGAAGGTGGCCAATTTAGGTGATGAATTGGCCCGTAAAAACCTGATGATATTCGAGCTGAAGCGTATTGTGGAGGAAGAAAAGAAGAATTCAGAGCTTATTCGCAAGGAGAAGTTGAGAGTTGAGACAGATCTTGCCGTATTTGATCAAGTGGTAGAAAATCTAGAACATGAACTTAAAGTGATGGGAGAGGAGAAAAGTAGATTCATCTGTGCAGTTTTATTAGGTGCCATCCCTATCCTAGCAGTTATGTGATTCTGGTAGACGATTTAGTATAGAATTGTTATTCAGTAGATGGCTCTAAGCACTGTATTTTGGCGTACAATTTCCTACTTGTGCTAAGTAATGCGCACGATAATTTTAGCATGCATGAACATTTTATAAAAGTGAAGGGATCCCAAAAGTGAAAGCATGTACCAGCCTCTGGATCAAATACATATCAATATCTTCCCAATCAAGTTCGGATAGAATTCAAATCATACATACGGATGTACATGGACACATCAAGAACGTGGAGAAGCTTTTTTTTTGAGACGGAGGTAGTAGTTCGAACAATTTTATCCCAATTGGAAATTGAAAAATACAAATTTATCATAATTTATCCCAATTTGCGGCGTCGAACACGGCCGCGCAGCGATGGGCAAGAAAGGCCGGGACGACGGGCGGTTGAGGGGTGGTCATCTGCGCCATCCGCCGTTGAAGCGATGTTATCGGCGATGGCTTCAATGTTCGTGGCATTGATGACCAGTGTCGGAACCGCCGCTGTCTTGGTGTACTTCATCAGCGACGGATCTGCGGAGGGCTGGATCGGCGGCTTTGCAGCGCGGTTGTAGACGATGGCTTCAATCGTCTTGGCATCGATTCGCATTCTCGGCACCAGAAGTGAGACATCAACAGGCTCCGACATTGAAGGTTGGGTCTGCGCCGTCGAAGCGATGTTGTAGGCGATGGCTTCAATGTTCGTGGCATCGATGACCACTGTCGGCACGGCCGCCGTCTTGGTGTTCTTCATCATTCAACAGATCTGAGAAGAGAAATGAAAGTGAGACAGAGAGAGACATTTCAACTATTTCTGACGGTTAGATCCTCACCGGCACTCTTAGATCCACGGCGCACGCACGGTTAGATCCGCGCCGCCGCACACACGGTTAGATCCGCGCCGCCGCACGCACGGTTAGATCCGCGCCGCCTCACGCCGCCGCACGCACGGTTAGATGCGCGCCGCCGCGACCGCCGGAGTAAGAGAGGAAATACGAGAGAGGAAGATGCGACTGGAATATGCGACTGCCAGGGTTGGTAGGTATGTGCTCTGCTCTTGTCTCCGTATGCGTCCATCGTGGTAGAGAGAGATATACTGGCCGTCCGATCATAAATGATCGAACGGTGCAAGCGTTCGTTGAGCTTTCAACCAACCAAGATCCGTGTGACATACATCTCGACCAATCAGAGATCAGCCAGTGAGTACAAGTTAGGAAAACTGAGTACAACTAAGAGGGGAAAAGTGAGGAAATGTTTATCAGAAGGGCAAAACTGAGTACGAGTGAGTAAAACAAGTGGGCCCGGAGGGGGAAAACTGAGTAACACTAAGTAAAACAGGGGCACCCAAATAATAAAGGGACTAAGGGAAATTGAAGCTTTTGGCATAAAAATTGTAAAATTATGTTATTTGAACAATATATTACATTTTGGCCGACTAGATATTATTTGCAATTCAAAGATACACAAGTGTGACGAATTTGGACTCATTTGGACAAAGTTTGTAAGCATAGTGGGTATTTGGGAGGTGTATTGAGCAGAAAGCCCTGCATCTTCATATGTAGTAGCTCATGGACTAGGAAGTGGTTTTGAAGCTTTTGGCATAAAAACTTCATATCTCTATATTTCCTTTTCCATTATTATTTCTCTAGGTTGTAGGTAACATAACAAGGCTCCATGGGAAGGTTCCACCATGTTTTGAATTATTTTGAATTGAACCCTAAAACCCTAAAACCCTAAAACCCTAAAACCCTAAACCCTAGAGAAAATGATAAATGTGGCTTAAATGTGGCATACAAATTGTTCATACAAATTCAAATTGTTGAACACAAAGGCATCCCCAATACAAATTGTTCATACAAATTCAAATTGTTCATAGAAATTCAAATTGTTCAACACAAAGGCATCCCCAATACAAAGGGAACCCCAATACAAATTGTTCAACAAAAAGGGATCCCCAATACAAAGGGAACCCCAATACAAATTGTTCATACAAATTCAAATTAGTTGTTCAGAATAAAATCTTTCTCTTGCTCCTGGTGTGACTCGCCGGGGCCACCACCTTACTCCGGGTAACCCTACCAGGGATATTAACGGTGTCTACCTTCCTTTTGCCCTCTTTCTTGTTCTTCTTCTTCTGCGAAGCTTGTGCTTTTTCTTCTGCCATGTACTCTGCGAAGTTAGCATCTATCAGGGCCTTACTACTTTCGAGGCAATCTCGATTATACTGTTCCCTCTCCTCTGGACTCATCGGTTGAAGCCATTCTACATCCATCTTTTCCCTCTGCTCTCGATCCATCGGTTCAAGCAGTTCTACATCCATCTGTTCCCTCTGCTCTCGATCCATCGGTTCAATCTCCTCATGTTCAATTGCTGCTTCAATCTCCTCTGCATTTGCTGCTTCAATCTCCTCATGTTGAACTGCTGCTTCAATCTCAAGTTGAATTGTTGCTTCATTCTCCTCTGCATTTGCTGCTCCCGCCTGATCTTCCATTCCAAAAGCTGGGTCAACTGCATTTTTAAAAAGCCTAGCAATGTGTCCAGGGATTCCACAATGTTTGCACTTACGTTTTCGAATCGGTGCACCACCCTCTGCACTAGCTCTGATCCTATTCTTCCTCGGCCTACCTGCCGGTCTAGTCAATACTGGAGAGTACAGTTTGAAGCCTGGATCGACTTTCATCCATTGGTCTTTTCCCAACAAGGTAGGAACATTCATAGCATATGCAGCCCTAAATTTGGCAACAGAGAAATACTCTGACACATACTGATCAACTTCACCATCTTCACCCCTATAACACTCATGAAAAACAATGCGTGTATGCAGGGTATCCCACGGATCTGCCATCCCCTACAATGGCATGTCCTATCAACCAAACTCACTGGATACCTCTGATACGCGTTCAGCACGCGTCCGTTGGGAACCCCAAGAGGAAGGTGTGATGCGTACAGCGGCAAGTTTCCCTCAGTATGAAACCAAGGTTATCGAACCAGTAGGAGCCAAGAAGCACGTTGAAGGTTGATGGCGGCGGGATGTAGTGCGGCGCGACACCAGAGATTCCGGCGCCAACGTGGAACCTGCACAACACAACCAAAGTACTTTGCCCCAACGAAACAGTGAGGTTGTCAATCTCACCGGCTTGCTGTAACAAAGGATTAACCGTATTGTGTGGAAGATGATTGTTTGCGAGAAAACTTGATAGAACAAGTATTGCAGTAGATTGTATTTCAGTAAAGAGAATTGGACCGGGGTCCACAGTTCACTAGAGGTGTCTCTCCCATAAGATAAACAGCATGTTGGGTGAACAAATTACAGTTGGGCAATTGACAAATAAAGAGGGCATGACCATGCACATACATATCATGATGAGTATAGTGAGATTTAATTGGGCATTACGACAAAGTACATAGACCGCCATCCAACTGCATCTATGCCTAAAAAGTCCACCTTCAGGTTATCATCCGAACCCCCTCCAGTATTAAGTTGCAAAGCAACAGACAATTGCATTAAGTATGGTGCGTAATGTAATCAACAACTACATCCTTAGACATAGCATCAATGTTTTATCCCTAGTGGCAACAGCACAACACAACCTTAGAACTTTGTCATCCTGTCCCGGTGTCAATGCGGCATGAACCCACTATCGAGCATAAATACTCCCTCTTGGAGTTACAAGCATCTACTTGGCCAGAGCATCTACTAGTAACGGAGAGCATGCAAGATCATAAACAACACATAGATATAACTTTGATAATCAACATAACAAGTATTCTCTATTCATCGGATCCCAACAAACGCAACATATAGAATTACAGATAGATGATCTTGATCATGTTAGGCAGCTCACAAGATCCGACAATGAAGCACAATGGGGAGAAGACAACCATCTAGCTACTGCTATGGACCCATAGTCCAGGGGTAGACTACTCACACATCACTCCGGAGGCGACCATGGCGGCGTAGAGTCCTCCGGGAGATGAATCCCCTCTCGGCAGGGTGCCGGAGGCGATCTCTGGATCCCCCGAGATGGGATCGGCGGCGGCGGCGTCTCGGTAAGGTTTTCCGTATCGTGGCTCTCGATGCGGGGGTTTCGCGACGGAGGCTATTTGTAGGCGGAAGGGCAGGTCAAGAGGCGGCACGAGGGCCCCACACCACAGGGCCGCGCGGCCAAGGGGGCCGCGCCGCCCTAGGGTGTGGCCCCTCGTGGCCCCTCTTCGTCTCCTCTTCGGGCTTCCGGAAGCTTCGTGGCAAAATAGGACCCCGGGCGTTGATTTCGTCCAATTCCGAGAATATTTCGTTACTAGGATTTACGAAACCAAAAACAACAGAAACGACAATCGGCACTTCGGCATCTTGCTAATAGGTTAGTTCCAGAAAATGCACGAATATGACATAAAGTGTGCATAAAACATGTAGATAACATCAATAATGTGGCATGGAACATAAGAAATTATCGATACGTCGGAGACGTATCAGCATCCCCAAGCTTAGTTCTGCTCGTCCCGAGCAGGTAAAACGATAACACGTATAATTTTACGGAGTGACATGCCATCATAATCTTGATCATACTATTTGTAAAGCATATGTAGTGAATGCAGCGATCAAAACAATGTATATGACATGAGTAAACAAGTGAATCATATAGCAAAGACTTTTCATGAATAGCACTTCAAGACAAGCATCAATAAGTCTTGCATAAAAGTTAACTCATAAAGCAATAATTCAAAGTAAAGGTATTGAAGCAACACAAAAGAAGATTAAGTTTCAGCGGTTGCTTTCAACTTATAACATGTATATCTCATGGATATTATCAACATAGAGTAATATAACAAGTGCAATATGCAAATATGTAGGAATCAATGCACAGTTCACACAAGTGTTTGCTTCTTGAGGTGGAGAGAAATAGGTGAACTGACTCAACAATAAAGTAAAAGAATGGTCCTCCATAGAGGAAAAGCATCGATTGCTATATTTGTGCTAGAGCTTTTATTTTGAAAACATGAAACAATTTTGTCAACGGTAGTAATAAAGCATATGTATCATGTAAATTATATCTTACAAGTTGCAAGCCTCATGCATAGTGTACTAATAGTGCCCGCACCTTGTCCTAATTAGCTTGGACTACCGGATCATCACAATGCACATGTTTTAACCAAGTGTCACAATGGGGTACCTCTATGCCGCCTGTACAAAGGTCTAAGGAGAAAGCTCGCATTGGATTTCTCGCTATTGATTATTCTTCAACTTAGACATCCATACCGGGACAACATAGACAACAGATAATGGACTCCTCTTTTATGCATAAGCATGTAACAACAATTAATAATTTTCTCATTTGAGATTGAGGATATATGTCCAAAACTGAAACTTCCACCCTGGATCATGGCTTTAGTTAGCGGCCCAATGTTCTTCTCTAACAATATGCATGCTTAACCATAAGGTGGTAGATCGCTCTTACTTCAGACAAGACGAACATGTATAGCAACTCACATGAAATTCAACAAGGAATAGTTGATGGCGTCCCCAGAAACATGGTTATCGCACAACAAGCAACTTAATAAGAGATAAAGTGCATAAGTACATATTCAATACCACAATAGTTTTTAAGCTATTTGTCCCATGAGCTATATATTGTAAAGGTGAAGAATGGAAATTTAAAGGTAGCACTCAAGCAATTTACTTTGGAATGGCGGAAAATACCATGTAGTAGGTAGGTATGGTGGACACAAATGGCATAGTGGCTGGCTCAAGTATTTTGGATGCATGAGAAGTATTCCCTCTCGATACAAGGTTTAGGCTAGCAAGGCTTATTTGAAACAAACACAAGGATGAACCGGTGCAGCAAAACTCACATAAAAGACATATTGAAAACATTATAAGACTCTACACCGTCTTCCTTGTTGTTCAAACTCAATACTAGAAATTATCTAGACCTTAGAGAAACCAAATATGCAAACCAAATTTTAGAATGCTCTATGTATTTCTTCATTAATGGGTGCAAAGCATATGATGCAAGAGCTTAAACATGAGCACAACAATTGCCAAGTATCACATTACCCAAGACATTTATAGCAATTTACTACATGTATCATTTTCCAATTCCAACCATATAACAATTTAACGAAGAAGAAACTTCGCCATGAATACTATGAGTAGAGCCTAAGGACATACTTGTCCATATGCTACAGCGGAGCGTGTCTCTCTCCCATAAAGTGAATGCTAGGATCCATTTTATTCAAACAAAACAAAAAACAAAAACAAACCGACGCTCCAAGCAAAGCACATAAGATGTGATGGAATAAAAATATAGTTTCAGGAGGAACACGATAATGTTGTCGATGAAGAAGGGGATGCCTTGGGAATCCCCAAGCTTAGACGCTTGAGTCTTCTTAGAATATGCAGGGGTGAACCACCGGGGCATCCCCAAGCTTAGAGCTTTCACTCTCCTTGATCATGTTGCATCATACTCCTCTCTTAATCCTTGAAAACTTCCTCCACACCAAACTCGAAACAACTCATTAGAGGGTTAGTGCACAATAAAAATTAACATGTTCAGAGGTGACACAATCATTCTTAACACTTCTGGACATTGCATAAAGCTACTGGACATTGGTGGATCAAAGAAATTCATCCAACATAGCAAAAGAGGTAATGCGAAATAAAAGGCAGAATCTGTCAAAACAGAACAGTTCGTATTGACGAATTTTAAAATGGCACCATACTTGCTCAAATGAAAATGCCCAAATTGAATGAAAGTTGCGTACATATCTGAGGATCACTCACGTAAATTGGCATAATTTTCTGAGTTACCTACAGAGAATTTTGCCCAGATTCGTGACAGCAAAGAAATCTGTTTCTGCGCAGTAATCCAAATCTAGTATGAACTTTACTATCAAAGACTTTACTTGGCACAACAAAACACTAAACTAAGATAAGGAGAGGTTGCTACAGTAGTAAACAACTTCCAAGATACAAAATAAAACAAAGTACTGTAGGTAAAAACATGGGTTGTCTCCCATAAGCGCTTTTCTTTAACGCCTTTCAGCTAGGCGCAGAAAGTGTGTATCAAGTATTATCAAGAGATGAAGCGTCAACATCATAATTTGTTCTCATAATAGAATCAAAAGGTAACTTCATTCTCTTTCTAGGGAAGTGTTCCATACCTTTCTTGAGAGGAAATTGATATTTTATATTACCTTCCTTCATATCAATAGTAGCACCAACAGTTCGAAGAAAAGGTCTTCCCAATATGATGGGACAAGATGCATTGCATTCAATATCCAAGACAAAAAAATCAACGGGGACAAGGTTATTGTTAACGGTAATGCGAACATTATCAACTTTCCCCAAAGTTTTCTTTGTAGAATGATCAGCAAGATTAACATCCAAATAACAATTTTTCAGTGGTGGCAAGTCAAGCATATTATAAATTTTCTTAGGCATAACAGAAATACTTGCACCAAGATCACATAAAGCATTACAATCAAAATCTTTAACCTTCATCTTAATGATGGGCTCCCAACCATCCTCTAGCTTTCTAGGAATAGAAGCTTCGCGCTCTAGTTTCTCTTCTCTAGCTTTTATGAGAGCATTTGTAATATGTTGCGTGAAAGCCAAATTTATAGCACTAGCATTAGGACTTTTAGCAAGTTTTTGTAAGAACTTTATAACTTCAGAGATGTGGCAATCATCAAAATTCAAACCATTATAATCTAAAGCAATGGGATCATCATCCCCAATGTTGAAAAAAAATTCAGCAGCTTTATCACAGGCAGTTTCAACAGTTTTAGCAGTTTCAGGCAGTTTCTCGCGCTTTGCATTAGAAGTGGAAACATTGCTAACACCAATTCTTTTATTAGTATTAGTAGGAGGTGCAGCAACATGTGTATCATTAGCATTACTAGTGGTGGTAATTGTCCAAACTTTAGCTACATTCTTCTCTTTAGCTAGTTTTTCATTTTCTTCTCTATCCCACCTAGCACGCAGTTCAGCCATTAATCTTATATTCTCATTAATTCTAACTTGGATGGCATTTGCTGTAGTAGTAATTTTATTATGATGATTCTCATTAGTCATAACTTTCGATTTCAAAAGATCAACATCAGCAGCAAGACTATCAACTTTAGAAGCAAGTATATCAATTTTCCCAAGCTTTTCTTCAACAGATTTGTTAAAAGCAGTTTGTGTACTAATAAATTCCTTAAGCATGGCTTCAAGTTCAGGGGGTGAATTCCTATTATTGTTGTAAGAATTCCCATAAGAATTAGCATAGCCGTTGCCATTATTATAAGGATATGGCCTATAGTTGTTACTAGAATTGTTCCGGTAAGCATTGTTGTTGAAATTATTATTTTTAATGAAGTTTACATCAACATGTTCTTCTTGTGCAACCAATGAAGCTAATGGAACATTATTAGGATCAATATTAGTCCTATCATTCACAAGCATAGACATAATAGCATCAATCTTATCACTCAAGGAAGAGGTTTCTTCGACAGAATTTACCTTCTTACCTTGTGGAGCTCTTTCCGTGTGCCATTCAGAGTAGTTGATCATCATATTATCAAGAAGCTTTGTTGCTTCACCAAGAGTGATGGACATAAAGGTACCTCCAGCAGCTGAATCCAATAAATTCCGTGAAGAAAAATTTAGTCCTGCATAGAAGGTTTGGATGATCATCCAAGTAGTCAGTCCATGTGTTGGGCAGTTTTTAACCAAAGATTTCATTCTTTCCCAAGCTTGAGCAACA
Source organism: Lolium perenne (assembly GCF_019359855.2). Classification (NCBI taxonomy): domain Eukaryota; kingdom Viridiplantae; phylum Streptophyta; class Magnoliopsida; order Poales; family Poaceae; genus Lolium; species Lolium perenne. Next base: position 384,233,119 of record NC_067247.2, read on the forward strand.
TGTTTAGTATCTAATTGTTTAAAATTCATTATGCTACTCCTCAAAGATATAATTTTAGCAGGGGGATAATATCTACCAATAAAAGCATCCTTGCATTTAGTCCATGAATCAATACTATTCTTAGGCAGAGATAGCAACCAATCTTTAGCTCTTCCTCTTAATGAGAAAGGGAACAATTTTAATTTTATAATGTCACCATCTACATCCTTATACTTTTGCATTTCACATAATTCAACAAAATTATTAAGATGGGCAGCAGCATCATTAGAACTAACACCAGAAAATTGCTCTCGCATAACAAGATTCAGCAAAGCAGGTTTAATTTCAAAGAATTCTGCTGTAGTAGCAGGTGGAGCAATAGGTGTGCATAGGAAATCATTATTATTTGTGGTTGTGAAGTCACACAACTTAGTATTTTCAGGAGTATTCATTTTAGCAATAGTAAATAAAGCAAACTAGATAAAGTAAATGCAAATAACTAATTTTTTTGTGTTTTTGATATAGAGAACAAGGCAGTAAATAAAGTAAAGCTAGCAACTAATTTTTTTGTGTTTTGATATAATGCAGCAAACAAAGTAGTAAATAAAACTAAGCAAGACAAAAACAAAGTAAAGAGATTGAGAAGTGGAGACTCCCCTTGCAGCGTGTCTTGATCTCCCAACAACGGCGCCGAGAAAAGCTGCTTGATACGCGTTCAGCACGCGTCCGTTGGGAACCCCAAGAGGAAGGTGTGATGCGTACAGAGGCAAGTTTCCCTCAGTATGAAACCAAGGTTATCGAACCAGTAGGAGCCAAGAAGCGCGTTGAAGGTTGATGGCGGCGGGATGTAGTGCGGCGCAACACCAGAGATTCCGGCGCCAACGTGGAACCTGCACAACACAACCAAAGTACTTTGCCCCAACGAAACAGTGAGGTTGTCAATCTCACCGGCTTTCTGTAACAAAGGATTAACCGTATTGTGTGGAAGATGATTGTTTGCAGAAAACAGTAGAACAAGTATTGCAGTAGATTGTATTTCAGTAAAGAGAATTGGACCGGGGTCCACAGTTCACTAGAGGTGTCTCTCCCATAAGATAAACAACATGTTGGGTAAACAAATTACAGTTGGGCAATTGACAAATAAAGAGGGCATGACCATGCACATACATATCATGATGAGTATAGTGAGATTTAATTGGGCATTACGACAAAGTACATAGACCGCCATCCAACTGCATCTATGCCTAAAAAGTCCACCTTCAGGTTATCATCCGAACCCCCTCCAGTATTAAGTTGCAAAGCAACAGACAATTGCATTAAGTATGGTGCGTAATGTAATCAACAACTACATCCTTAGACATAGCATCAATGTTTTATCCCTAGTGGCAACAGCACAACACAACCTTAGAACTTTCTCATCCTTTGTCCCGGTGTCAATGCAGGCATGAACCCACTATCGAGCATAAATACTCCCTCTTGGAGTTACAAGCATCTACTTGGCCAGAGCATCTACTAGTAACGGAGAGCATGCAAGATCATAAACAACACATAGATATAACTTTGATAATCAACATAACAAGTATTCTCTATTCATCGGATCCCAACAAACGCAACATATAGAATTACAGATAGATGATCTTGATCATGTTAGGCAGCTCACAAGATCCGACAATGAAGCACAATGGGGAGAAGACAACCATCTAGCTACTGCTATGGACCCATAGTCCAGGGGTAGACTACTCACACATCACTCCGGAGGCGACCATGGCGGCGTAGAGTCCTCCGGGAGATGAATCCCCTCTCCAGCAGGGTGCCGGAGGCGATCTCCTGGATCCCCCGAGATGGGATCGGCGGCGGCGGCGTCTCAGTAAGGTTTTCCGTATCGTGGCTCTCGGTACTGGGGGTTTCGCGACGGAGGCTATTTGTAGGCGGAAGGGCAGGTCAAGAGGCGGCACGAGGGCCCCACACCACAGGGCCGCGCGGCCAAGGGGGGGCCGCGCCACCCTAGGGTGTGGCCCCCTCGTGGCCCCTCTTCGTCTCCTCTTCGGGCTTCTGGAAGCTTCGTGGCAAAATAGGACCCTGGGCGTTGATTTCGTCCAATTCCGAGAATATTTCGTTACTAGGATTTCTGAAACCAAAAACAGCAGAAAACAGCAACTGGCACTTCGGCATCTTGTTAATAGGTTAGTTCCAGAAAATGCACGAATATGACATAAAGTGTGCATAAAACATGTAGATAACATCAATAATGTGGCATGGAACATAAGAAATTATCGATACGTCGGAGACGTATCAACCTCCACTGCCTGTTTTGTGTGTCAGTGTAGGTTACCTCAGCCTCAATTCCTTTTCTGACGCATTGCATCCTCAATTGTTTTGCCCTGTCATGCAAAGACTTAATCAAAGATGGGAGCATGAGATGGCCAACATAATTTGTGGATGCAATTCTTTGATGCAGATCGATCTTTATCATGATCATCTGCCTAATCTTATCAATTATTTGCCACAGCATAAGCCCTTTCAATTACTTGACCTTTGAATTGAAACTCTCCGCAAGGTTACTTGTTACATAGTCTACCTTGAAAATTTCATTGAATTGGCTTCTTGACGACACCCTACCATGATGTTCATCCAAGTACTCCTTCACCCCAGGTTTTTGTTTATACAACACATCCAAATGAAACAGATGCTTCCTAGAGCTGCATGTGTATGAAGCTGGCCATAGGTTGTCAGTAAAAACTTTACCCTTGAATTTCTTTGTAAAATTCTGTACCAAGTGTCGCATACATTCCCTATGCTCCACTCCAGGGAATACTGCTTCTACCGCAGTCTCCAAACCTTTGCAAGCGTCTGTGTGGATAACAAGTCCTGGTGGATGACCTATAAGGTCGCGCAAATTCTGCAGAAACCAAGTCCAACTTTCCTGTGACTCAACCTCCAAAACCCCATAAGCAACAGGGAACATCCAATTATGTCCATCAACTGCAGTAGCAGCAACTAGCTGTCCTTTAAACCTGCCATGAAGAGTTGATGCATCCACGGCCAAATAAGGCCTGCAACCGTCCAAAAAGCCTTTCCAGCAAGCTTTGAAACAAACAAAAGACCTTCTAAAACATTCCTTGTGCATTACCTTCCCGCTTTTCAATTTGTAGGGAACTGTATGCTTGTCTATCGCTACAACACTGCCTGGTCTAGCCATCTCCACTTCAGCTTTGAAAGTGTAAAGCAACTGAAAGCTTTCATTCCATGGACCATTGATCTTGTCAAGAGCCATTTCCTTTGCATAGAACATCCTCATGTAAGTTTCATTTTATACTTCTCAACCACCTTTTTTACGAGTGCTGTTGGACCAAGTGAAGGATTTTCTATCAGCCAATCTAGGATTATATCTGCCAACCACCTAGTCTTCGCTAGCTTTGTTTTCAGCTCTGGCTCTCCCCCTAGAGGTGGACACCTATGGATCTCCTTATTCTTCTTTATCTGAAACATAATGATAAGGGATGTCAGTAATAGATAACAAATTTTACACCGTGATCTAAATACACAACTGGTTGGCGTAGTACCTGAACCAAGCTGCTTCTGCGCATTGTGGATGCATGCAGTCTAAACCTACACCTTAGGTATGGGCATTTAATTGTGAACCTACCTGGCTCACTTTTAATAACCTCATAATTATTCTTAGTGAGAATGTGATATGTAGTAATTGCATTACGGCAGTCCATCATCGTTTGAAACACGCTGCCGTTTGCAAGCTGGGGATCCTCCCCGTTCCACTCAATTGTTGGCAAGTCTTCACCTTCGTAATCAGCTAAAACGAGGCTGTCATCATTCTCATTCTTCTCTTCATCATCAGTGTCATCAAATCTGGCACTAAAAGCAATATCTTCCATGTATTGATCCTCCATTGCCTGCTTACTGCATCAATCTACCAATTCAGGAAACATCAACTCATCCTCATCATCTTGAGGAGATTGATCCTCAATGTCTGCATCGTCCTCCACATCGACCGTACGAATGATCTGGCTACGACTAGCACTGGGGACAGATGGTGCTGCTGTGGACCTACAAGGAGCGCCGCGGCGCACACTGTTAGAAGAGGTAGCAGCAGTAGAGAGACATGATGCCCGACCACCTGATGATGCCCCAGCACCAGAGAGAGATGATGCCCGGCCCCTGTCCACATGGATACCAATTTTACCGAACCGGCAAGAAGCATTCAAAGCAAAAAGAATTCCCAGATCGTCGTCGGAAATTAGTGGAACAAATCTTCCCTCCTTGTTGTGCAAATATTCGAAATGAACTGCATCGTCAGAGCTCCAGCTGTACTGAGCGTAGATGTTAGCTTTCAAATTCCTCAATGAGATGGTGGTTGCAACCACCGCAGGGAAGTAAAACCCATTCTTATAGCGTTTAGAATCACGCGTAAAGCTAGAATCCAGCCTAACCGCCAGCCGAAAAGCCAGCGCTGGATCAATCCTATTCGAAAAGCAACGCAGTTAGTTGAGCAACAATGATTGGCGCTCAAAAACTGCCTACTGTTAATTCACATAGGCAGACGATGCTTACCTAGATGGAATCCATGCGTTAGATCCCTCTGATTCCCAATCTTCTCCGCGGCTGATGCGAACAGTTGGCACACCAGATGGACATACAAACTCCGCGAAAGGGGTAGATCTAGATCTGGTGGAGGCGGAGCCCTCTCCGCCTCCCGGTGGTGGTGGTGGGGGCGGGGGCGGCTCAGCGGCGGACGACGCCATAAGGTAGGAGGGTAGGACGGCGTGGCGGCGGAGGGGCGGTGTGTGAGCTCCTCCAGTCTCGGGCGGAGTGGAAAGCTTTGGGTGAGTTCCTCCAGTCAACAGTCAACACAGTTCGAAAGAAACGGTCAATTCAACACCAACGCGGCTCCCTAGCCGTCACCGGTAACGGTGAAGGCCTCTGACCAGACGGCAACCCTCCCGTCTGAGCATCTGCGACGGGTTTCAAACTAGAGGGAGGGGAAAACTGAGGAAAAACTAAGGGACTGGGGAAAACTGTGTACAACTAACGAACCAGGGGCACGAAACTAGAAATCCCTATAGTAAAAGGCAGTTTCGCGCTAGCTGATAAGTGCGACAAAGATTTTCATCGACTGTTAGAGACTTTTGGGATGCAAGCAGAATATATGGTGTCAAGGCTAACAACTGACTATGATGTATTGCCAGACATAGGGAGGCCACTCAAGGAGCCAACCTTTGAAACTACCAAAGATTCCAAGGAGGTGCAGATTCATCTGACAGATCCCAAGAAAACGACATCCATTGCAGCAAATATGGACCTCGCATAGGAAAGCGCGCTCGTCGAGTTCCTCCGTGAGCGTTGGGAAATCTTCGCATGGTGTCCAGCTGACATGCCAGGAGTACCCAGGGAACTTGCCGAGCATCACCTCAATTTGGATCCAATAGCGAGACCAATTAAACAACCTTTGCGGCGTTTTTCGGAACCAAACAGCAAAGCTATGTTGTCAGAAATCAATCGACTCAGAGAGGCTGGCTTTATCAAAGAGTTACATACAGAGGCCACGTGGGTAGCTAACCCAGTACTGGTCCCGAAGAAAACACGAAGGTCCTTCGCATGTGCGTCGACTTCACGTGTCTCAATAAACATTGTCCAAAGGATCACTTTCCCCTCCTAAGGATCGATCAAATTATCGACTCCACGGCAGGTTGTGAATGTCTTTCCTTCCTGGACGCATATTCTGGTTATAAGCAGATCAAGTTAAAAGAAGACGATGAGGTCAAAACAGCTTTTATAACACCTTATGGCGTGTTCTGCTATAGAACAATGCCCTTTGGATTGAAAAACGCGGGAGCAACATACCAGCGGATGATGCAGAAGTGTCTCGCCACACATATTGGCAAGAACGTACAAGTGTATATCGATGATGTCATCATAACGACAAAGAAGGGGTCAACTCTGATTGAGGATTTGAAGGAAACTTTCGACAACCTTGACAAGTTCTGCCTCAAGCTGAACCCGACAAAGTGTTCTTTTGGCATTCCCGCAGGAGAACTTCTCGGGTTCTTGGTTTTAGCAAGAGGAATCGAAGCCAACCCAGAAAAAATCCAAGCCATCGTGACGATGCGAAAGCCAACAAAGTTGAAGGAAATACAACAGCTAACTGGGCAAGTTGCAGCTTTAAGCAGATTCGTCGCCAGATTGGGAGAAAAGGCGTTGCTGTTTTACGCTTTGATCAAACAAGGAGAGAAGTTCCAGTGGAACGGAGAAGCAGACAGAGCTTTCGAGGACCTTAAGCGCACAATCTCGACACCGCCAAACTTGGTGGTGCCTAAGGAGAAAGAGCCTCTCCTGTTATACATCGCAGCCACGCCTCAGGTGGTCAGCACAGTCCTTGTGGTCGAAAGAGAAGAAGAAGGAAAACTCCACGGAGTGCAGCGGCCGGTATACTTCGTCAGTGAAGTTTTATCACCCTCAAAACAGCGGTACCCGCAGTACCAGAAATTAGCATATGGAGTGTTCACAACCGCAAGAAAACTACGACACTATTTTTCGGCGCATCCGATAATAGTGGTCAATGAGCCGCCTTTATCCAATATATTAAACAATCCAGAAGCTACGGGTCGTGTCTCCCTTTGGGGAATAGAACTTTCTCCTCGGGACATCACATATGAGAAAAGAAAAGCAATAAAGTCACAGATCTTACCATACTTCATCGCGGAGTGAATGGAGCTACAAAATACGGGACCTCCAGATTTGTCAAGAACTTGGACTATGAACTTCGACGGATCCAAGAGATTAGAAGGAGATGGAGCAAGCGTGATACTAGTATCACCTCAAGGCAACAATTAAGTTGAAATACGTGCTACGGATGACGTTTCCAAACGCATCTAATAACGAAGCAGAGTATGAAGCACTTATACACGGGATGAAGATGGCGAAAGCTTGCGGCGCAACTCGATTGAAAATCTTTGGTGATTCACAGCTGGTGGCTCAACGGGTGATGAATCAATGCGATGTAGTCAATGATAGTATGATAGCATACAAGGAAGTATATAATGAGCTCGAGAGGCTGTTCGACGGGTGCGAAGTAAATCATATCAGCAGGCTCACCAACGATGAAGCCGATGTTCTTGCAAACATCGGGTCACAGTGTCTAGCAATACCACCTGGTGTGTTCTGGGAAGAGATAGCTGAAAGATCAACCAAGGCGAAGAAACAGCAGAAGAAGGAGAAGGATGAGAAAGCCTCGGGGGCTCCAGCAGCACCATCGGAAGGCGAGGAGGAGCCACACGTGATAATGATGGTACAAATTCATTGGATGCAGGCTTACATAGCATACATCCTGAGAAAAGAACTACCCGACGATCCAGTTGAAGCAAGGCGAGTTATCAGGCATTCTAAAGCCTTTACTGTGGTCAAAGGAGAGCTATACAAGCGAAGTATTTCGGGAGTACTACAAAGATCTGTCACACCCGAAGAAGGAAGGCTTATTCTGAAGGATGTACACGAAGGGGTGTGCGGACATCATGCAAGCAGTCGAGCTATAGCAGCCAAGGTTTTTAGAGCAGGATTTTATTGGCTAACAACAATCGAGGATGCAAAGGACATAGTGCGTACTTGCGATGCGTGCCAAAGGTTTGTCGCGAAACCTCATTCTCCGGCAGCAGAGTTGATGCCAATACCACTGTCATGGCCCTTTGCTCAATGGGGTCTTGATATGGTGGGAAAATTACACAAGGCTTGGCCAGGAGGATACGAGTATATGCTCGTAGCTATCGACAATTTCACAAAGTGGATAGAAGCGAAGCCGATAAACTCACCAGATGCAGCATCCGCAATCAAGTTTGTTAAGAGTATCGTTTTTCAATTTGGAGTCCCTCATTGCGTCGTCACAGACAACGACAGCAATTTCACATCCAAGGAGTTCAAGGCATATTGCGCAGAGGTAGGCATCAAATTACAATTTGCCTCAGTTGCGCACCCGCAAACCAATGGTCAAGTCGAGAAAGCAAACGACATCATCTGCAACGGCATCAAGAAGCGCCTATTAACACCATTGGAAAAAGCCCGACACATGGCTAGAGGAGTTGCCTAGCGTGTTATGGAGTATTCGAACAACACCATATACAGCGACGCAGGAAACCCCGTTCTTTTTAGTCCATGGAGCTGAGGCAGTGTTGCCGATAGAGATAGAACACAACTCCCCGAGAGTGACGGAATTCAATGAAGAAACCTCGAGAAAGACACTGGAAGATGACGTCGATGCACTCAATGAAGCTCGAGATGAGGCATTGTCAAGGGTCACCAAGTACCAGCAAGATATGAAAAACTACCACAGTCGACGTTTGCGACCAAGATCCTTCCAGGTAGGCGACTTAGTTCTTCGGCTTACGCAAAATAGTCATGAGAAACTCGAGTCGCCATGGATTGGCCCGTACATCGTCACATAAGTAATTGAAGGAGGAGCATACCGGATAAAGGACAAGAAGACAGGGATCGCCGAGCCAAATCCCTAGAACGTGGCGCAACTTAGGCATTTTTACGCCTAAAGTCGAAATATAGTCCTCTTTGTAAACATACAATGTACTGAAACGCCCGTGAGTTTTCAGGCGCACTCTTTTCCTTTCAGGGCACCGAGTGGGGCTGAAAGGTTTTTAATGAGGCGGACTCGCGGTGCTACAATATAGTAAAGATATTGGTGATATACATCTTTTTCATCGACAGGCTCGGGGGCTCGTAACCCGCAATAACGATATATATGAACTTGCACAAAATACAATTATTTGCCCTGGCGCAAAAATAGCTCGCAAACCAATAAAGATATAAACACCGGCCAACAAACAGCTCGGGGCCTTGATGAAAGAAAAAACATATAAGCTGTTTTACAATATACATTGTGCTTACAATATACATATTCTCACTATCAAGGGAAACTCGACAAGGAAAAAGAAACTTTCAGTTATCACCTATTATATCGTCTATGTTTACTCTCTCCTTGCTTACAACACCACTCCTATGTTCAGCATAGCTACCTCTCACGAAGAATTCGGCATCTAGTCGAAGTAATTCATCCATCATCTCTTCGGCTACAGGGGTCACATCATCGTTGATTTTATCGATGTTCCTCCTCCTCCTAGTTAGTTTGGCTTGCCATTTGGCGACAATTTTGGTCATGTCTAACTTCCATAACAGATCTGCAACATAATCATGGAAAATCTTGCTCCAGCAGTCAGTTGGGCCCTTACAAACTCATGGATTCGAGGAGCATCCCGGAATTTGCTCATCGGACCAGGAAGAGTTTTCGGCGGAGAGTTGCGAGGAAACATGGTGTTATAAACCAGGGCAAATGTCCTTGTGTAGAAATCAAGAAAATCGTGGACTTGACCTGCGCGGTCTTAAAATCTGACAATTTGTCGGGTACGTTCAGGCGTAGCCCAAAAGTTAGAACCATGTTCCAACGCAAGTTTAAGAAGCACATTGGACCTAGCTTCAACACGCTGATCTTCGGCAGTAGTATCCAAAAAAGAACCTACCCAGCGGAAGCATCAGCGAGAGGGGGAAAACAAGTAGGATAAAGTTGAAAAAGATCAAACTCAGGAAGTATACCTGCCATATCCAAGCTGGAGTCATTCATCAGTTGAAGCATGTACTCTTCCCGCGAAGTAGCTTTCGCAGCTTCAGTAAACGCGGCTTCCTTTAACGCTAGGGCTTCCTGAGCCTGTTGAAGAGCAAGTTTTTCCTTATCGGAAGATCTTCGAGATTGCTCCATTATCACGAGAGCCTGTTTTTTCATCAACTGAAGTTGCTGTCAAAGCTCGTAATGTTCTATCTGATCAGCGCTCGAGGAGCCTTCAATAAACTCGTCAACGGAAGTTTTTCTCGAATAGGACGTGTCCGGTAACGCATCCGAAGAACGAGGCACCACGGTATAGTTGTCAAAAATCAACTGGAGATGAAAATTTCGACATCAATAACTTGGAAAAATAGCATTCCATTGATTCATTTGGATATTTACATGAGCATTACAAAAGAGGGTTCCTAGTGAACCAATGATAAGCTGTCGCAAAAGCTACTACGGCGACAGCAACAAAAGAGGAAGAACAAAGCAAAAGCAGGGACAAGACGGTCTACTTGACCTCCGGCTTTGTAGAACTAGGGGAAGGAGTTGGTTTGCATCCGAGGAAGGAGAGGATTTTCTTCGAGTTTGGCTTGGCAGCCTTAATCAAGGATTGCCACCTCTTCGTCTCCATCTTGTTCAGATCACCAACCTTCGCCTAGTCGACGCTTTGTTGGCTTTCGGCAACCAAAGCGATGGTGCCTTCAACGCCAATCATCAAGCCCTCTTGCCGGAGGCCCAGCCCAAGATCTTCTTCGGGAATGAAGTGCTTGGTCAGGGCAGCAAAGGTGTCGGGCTGCTCTTTCTTCGTGAAGAAGTAGGGAAAAAGCCGAGAAAACACCGACTTAGCATCAGAGATGCTCTGGCGCACTTCATCTCCATGAATCTCAAGGAGAGAAAGAGCGTCAAGAAGACGATCATCTTCGGGCTTTTCGAGTTCAAAATCCTAGTGCATCCTCCCTGCTGAAACAAATTTCGGGTTGTCAACAAGTGCACGGAAAAGCAAAGGTTCACGAAGAATCAAAGTGGTTGGGGCACTTACTAACGAAGCACCGATTTTGCGACTCCAAGCGGGCGATGATCTCTTCCTAGCGAGCAGTTTGTCGGGTTGTGTTCTCGCTCAAAGCATTTTCCGCGTCATGGAGTCTTTTTCGAAGACCATCGACAGCGGCAACGTCTAACTCAGCCTTTTCGCAAGCTTTTTCGCTTTGCTCCAGCTTGAGGGCAAGGTCATCGGCGCGCTTATTAGCCTCAGAAAAGGGCCTCTAGCAAAATAAAGGATGACAATGTTATGACAAAATAGCAGAGGAAAATCTACTCGATGAAAAGAGGCAAGAGAGGAATACCTTTCAACTTATCAGCATAATCACGGTACCCGATAAATTGGGTACCAAGACGAATAAATTCTTTCATCAAAGGCTGAAAAGTAAACACGGATGAGAAGATCAACATAGGGAAAAGGTTCGACAGCAAAACGAGAATGATCAGAGCCCTTACATCGTCCATAGGAGGAGTCGCCGAACTACCTATAAGAGACTCAACTCTTTGCCCAGCTCAATCCTCGCTCTCTTCGGTGACGGGGCACGGGGGTTCCCGACAGGAGTCGGATGTCCTATGTCCTGTTGAGGAGGTGAGGTCTCGTCCATAATAGGGCGAGTCTCGGAAAGAACTAAAGTACGAGACGTGCTCGTAAGAGCAGTCACGTTAACAGGAGGATCTCCTTCCTCGTCGCCACTATACATCAAGAAATAGTATAAGAAACGCTTAATAGGCAGAATATCGGGTGCAAAAAGTGACAGAAACTTACGAGCTAACGAGGGCATCATTGTAAGGGTTGAAGGCTTCCCCTCTTCTTCGGGCGAAGTCCCCTCGACAGGGGATTCCCCCGCTTTGGAGGTGCCAGGGTCTGCGACGTCATCCCTTTTCCTCTTGTACGTCGGGGAAGCAGCATAAGGGAGAGAACGTGTAGACTCGGAAGCCTCAGATTCAGCTTCTCTTTCAGAGGAAGCTGCGGATTTGCGAGAACCCGCAATTTCACTCTCAGGGCGAGAAGTGCCCTGGATATCGTCGGTGACGACGGTTCGTTCCTCAATTTCCCCACCTTCAGGAAGGGGAGGAAGAGAAGATACAACTTGATGTTTCTACAAGGCGAAAAGATATGTCGACGACAAGTTATACCAATGAAATTCACAACATAGTAGCCGACAAAAGTTAAAATTGCGAGAACAAAGATAGTTTACCTTGGGGAGAGCGTTGGTGCCGCTATAAGGCTCCACGCGACACGAGGATGGAATGGTGTCCTTCTTGCTCAGCGAAGAAATCTTCCGAACAAGCTTCTCCAGGTATTTTACCGATATATCCTTGGAGAAGCGGTCCACGTCTTTGTCGCCAGCATACATCCAGAGAGAGTTCTTGCGGGCCTGTAGAGGCTGCACCCTAATCCTAAGGAAGTACGCAGTGATTTGAATACCCGATAGCTCTTTGCCACGGGTATTCTGAAGTTCGTGGATGCGCTTCATCAACGCCTCTGTCGCCGTTTTCTCTTCATCGGTAGCTTCAGGATCCCACGACTGACGATGAAAGATTTTCTCGCTACCATCAAAAGGAGCGACATTGTACTCTTGCGAGTCATTGTGCTCTTCATGGACATAAAGCCACCTTTTGCGCCACCCTTGAACAGAGTCAGGGAACTTGACATCGAAATATTCGACATCTGGGCGGACGCATATAACTACACCACCTACATTATAGGCGGTGGTGTGGGAGCTGTTGCGGCGGACAAGGAATATGCGTTTCCACAGGCCCCAAATGGGAGGGGTCCCGAGAAAGCATTCGCAGAGGGTGATGAAGATAGAGATGTGAAAGATGGAATTGGGGGTGATATGATGCAGCTGTAGCCCGTAAACAAAGAGTAATCCACGAAGAAATTCGTGGATCGGAGTAGCTAAACCGCAAATAAGGTGGTCAACAAAGGTTACCCGGTATCCAATGCGCGGTGTGGGGTAGCTCTCCTCGCCGGGGAAGATCAGCGTCTTCTCCTGTTTCATGAACCCGAGCTTCTTGAGCAGGTTCACGTCTTGGTTGGAGATCCTAGATCTCTCCCACTCAGAGAACTGCAGGTCTTCTGTCGCCATGGGGGAGGTGTGCTTGGTGAGCCTTGAACGCGGTGGCATTCAGTGGGATTGACTGTAGTAAGGAAGCAAGCACAGGCGCAGGAGCGTTTTGTGGCAATGGGGGATTTTGGAATGAGACAGAGCAGAGGTGCGGCACAGCGAAGGGGAGAACGGAGGAAGAAGAAGATCCTTTATAGAAAACTTGAGAATCGACGCACCGTTGGATGCAGCAGTAATGGACTTGATGCTTTACACGTGGCTCAAAGGGGTAAAAATGTATTTTCACTGTGAAGGAACTGGACAGGCGCTACAGCGCGCGTGCCAGAAAAAGCAGAGGACGTGTGTCCCCCACTTGCGTAACGTGTCAAAATGCCGCATATTTTGGGCCCACAAGTCAGTGATAGGACAGAACTCGCGTTTTCCCGATACAGGGGTCGTGGCTATCGTCAGCACTGATGTCACTTTAACAAAGGAAAATCTCGATGGCGGTGTTATGAAGATTGGTGACAAACAAGAAGTGATGATAATTTCGAGAGCTTTTGATCAAATACAAGTTTTTGATCAAATGCTCGGGGGCTACTTTAGAAAGAAGGAAACCTCGAGTATGGCAAGAAAGAAAAGACGAGAGCCTATGATCAAATGCAAGCATTTGTCCATATGCTCGGGGGCTACTCCTATCGGGAGCACTGGTCGCGCACCCGAAAAAGATAGAAGAACTCGAAAAGATGACAATATAGCGACAAAATATGTTAAAATGGTGAGCCTACAACCAAGTACAAGCACTTGGCTGTAGCCTCGGGGGCTACTCCCATCGGGAACACTGTTCGCGTGCCCGATGAAACTATAAAGAATGTGATGAGCATATTTCGAGTTATACAAATAACTCTTCATATACTCCCATCGGGAGGTCAAGATAAAAATATACAAGTCATCCGATGACTCGGATAAATGTGCTATTCCAGCAGCCTAAAAAGTACTCGACAATATATTCTCAGAGTGCCTCAATCGCAAATTAATCTCTGAATGCCGCAATACTTTGTGAAGGTAAGTCCCCGGGATCCGTCCTGTGCGGTGTGGCACCGCCTCTGACGGTGCTTCGCTTCTTTTTTCTGTATCAGCAGATGCGAAGAAAAATCCTAACGGACGCGTTAGGTACCCGATAAAACATAACTGGAATTCGACATTTGGTAAGACCTTAAGCGACGCATGTCGAATTACACCAGTATCCCGAGATCATGTCCAGGGACGTGATCTTGAAGTAGGTTTTGGTGGATTGCCACGAGAGCAGTTAACTAGTACCTGATCCGTCAGATGAACTAGCCCCAATTACCGTTATCCCTGTACAATATATGATTGATTTATTAAAAATGTATGTTAACTCGAAGAAGTTGTATTGTAATTATAAAGTTGGAGATTTTCCCTGATTCTTCGATTCAAGCAAAATCTCGGGGGCTACTGACATAGGCATCCCCAATGGACCTGCCGAAGATGGTACCCAGGGTTTTACTGAAGGCCCACGACCCAAAGATTATAAAGCCCGGAAGCCTAGTTAGGAGAGAGTTTGGGAAGATATAATTGTATTAGGAATATTGACTTGTAACTACTACGGGACGGACTCAGATTGTCTCCCGAACTCTGTAACTTGTGTATCATGAAACCCTCGGCTCCACGTCCTATATAAGGGGGAGTCGAGGGAAGAAGAGAGGATCGATTTTAGTGTCAACACAACCCTAGTTTTCTAATAGTCGAGCACTTTTCCGGCTGAAACCCTCGAGATCTACTTGCCCTCTACTTCCAACTAAACCCTAGTCTACAATCCGTAGGCATTGACAAGTTAATCCCTTGTTAGTAACCTATGCTATATATACTGCAAATCAGCCCGTGGTCCTCACTTTCTCCCCTCCTCCTCTTTTCCTCCCCCTCTTCAACACCGACAGTCTCCTCCGGCTGCTGCCCGTCAACCTCCTCCTCTTCTTCTACAATGACAGACTCCTCCAGTTGCTGCACCATCGACCTGCTCATCCGGATGGCCTCCTCCTGCACTGACGGCCACAACGTCCTACGGCCTCCTACTCCTCCTCCAGCCTACTCCTCCTTCCACTCCTCCTCCTCCTACACTGGCGCGGGGACGAGACCAAGACCTCGGGATCTTTCGGCCTCCTCATGCACCTCCTATACCGGCGCATAGACGACACCACAATCACCGTTCCCGAGCTAGATCTAGATCTAGATCTAGATCTAGTTTTTTTGTTTGTTTTCTAGTATAACTTGGCGCCGGCGAACTAGGTAGGTGTGCTGGGGATAACGCTTGTTTGGTGTGCTGGCGGTAAGCCATTACCACAGGCCTGCTACCACCGGCGGGCTCTAGTGCGCAGGTAGTAGCATTTTTTGGTGCGCCGACAATAAGGCTTTCCCTAGTAGCGTTCGGTGCTTCTGGAAGGCCAAGTGGTTCGTCCCCGGCCATATATTGGTTGCCAGCGGCTAGATCCTGTCATCGAAGGCGAGCATCCGAGCATCCTTCTCTTGGAACTCGGTGGAAACGCCTCGAGTTCGCCGGCGCTGGGTGACAGAGGCGCCCCTATCCTTGATTGCGTTTTCTGTTTTCTTGCTAGGGTGCTTTTCGTAAAGTGCTAGGCCTCATCATAAAAATATAGGTTCTTTAGGACGAGTGAGAAAAAGGGATCTTTCTATAATATGACCCTGTCACGTGTTGATCTATAAAAGCTCCAGTGGAGTCATCGACCCCTTATGTTAAAAAAAGATATTGCTTGTTGAATTGGTGTTGGTTCTTTGCATGGTGGCTTCCTCTAATACTTCGTCTGAGCTGATACGTTGCAAATGTATCTATATTTTTTGATGTTCCATGCTTGTTTTACACCCATTTCTATATGTTTTGTTTACACTTCGTGGCACTTTTATGTATTTTCTGGAACTAACCTATTGATAAGATGCCACAGTGCTAGTTCCTGTTTTCTGCTGTTTTTGTATTTCAGAAAAGTTGTACAGAAAATATTCTCGGAATTGGACGAAACGAAAGCCGAAGTTCCTATTTTACTGTAACAAAGACGGAGTCCAGAGGAGAGACGGAGACAAGCCAGGAGGTGGCCACACCACCCCTAGGCGCGACCCACCCTCTAGCCGTGGCTAGGTAGGGCGTGGTCCCCTTGGGCACCCACTGACCTTGCCCTTCCGCCTATATATTCATCTGTTCGGGAAAAACCTAAAGACCTAAGCCTCCATCCACGGAAAGTTCCATCCCCACCGCCATCGTCGACTCTAGCTTGGGAGGGTTCTGAAACTCTTCCTGGCACCCTGCTGGAGAGGGAGATCATCACCGGAGGCCTATACATCGCCATGCCCGCCTCCAAAGTGATGCGTGAGTAGTTCATCTCTACGGGTCCATAGCAGTTGCTAGATGGTTGTCTTCTCCAATTTATGCTTCATGTCTAGATCTTGTGATCTGCCTATCATGATCAAGATCATCTTTATGTAATGCTACATGTTGTGTTTGTTGGGATCCGATAAATATTGAATACTATGGTTGAGATTGATTGTATACTTGTCATATGTTATTTATGATCTTGCATGCTCTCCGTTGCTAATAGATGCGCTGGCCAAGTATGTGCTTGTGACTCCAAGAGGGAGTATTTTTGATCGATAGTAGGTTTATGCCACTAGTAATCTGGGAGAGTGACAGTAACTTCTAAGGTTGTAGATGTGATGTTGCTACTAGCGAGAAAACAACAATGCTTTATCCAAGGATAATTGTATTGTTTACTTTACAAAATTTACTTAATACAATAATCTGTTGGTTGCAACTTAATACTGAAAGGGGTACGGATGGTAACCGGAAGGTGGATTATTAGTCATAGACGCAGTTGGATTACGGTCTATGAATCTTGTTGTAATGCCCAAATAAATCTCATAGTAATCATTTTATCATGTATGGTCTTTATTCTGTCAACTGCCCAGCTGTAATTTGTTCACGTAGCATGTTATTTATCTTTATGGAGAGACACCTCTAGTGAACTATGGACCCTGGTACTTTCTTTTACACTGCAAATACCTGTTCTTTTTATTGCCAACTCCCACGGCAATAGCTCTTTTTCTGGCATCCACACACTGTTCACTTTAATTCTTTGTTTTATGTGCAGCAAAACCGGTGAGATTGACAACCTCACTGTAAGTTGGGGCAAAGTATTTTGGTTGTGTTATGTGCAGGTTCCACGTTGTTGCTGACGCGGATAGTGCGCCCTGCCAAAGTTAGCTAGCAACACCTTCAGAAGTGATTTCTTTCTCCTACTGGTCTATTAAACCTTGGTTTCTTACTGAGGAAAATTTTGTTACTGTGCTCATCATACCTTACTCTTGGGGTTTCCCAACTGCGTGATGTGCACAACATCAAGATCTTTTTCTGGAGCCATTGCCGGGGAGAAAGATGATTTGTGCAAGGGGAGTTTCTCATCTCCAATATCTTTACTTTGTTATTGTTTTGCTTAGTTTATTTTACTTTGTCTTGTTTGCTTCTTTATATCAAAAACACAAAAAAATAGTTTCTATTATAGATTTTTATTTTTGTTGCTATGTTTTAATTTTGCTAGAATGAGTTTTCCTGAAGTTGAGGTTCGTTCTTTTAAGCAACAAGGGGGAGAAAGTTTGAAAGATGATTGGTATGGAATAAGTGATGCTCATCGTAGATGTACTAAAAAATATTCTACCAAGATCCTTCTTAGAAATTTTATGTTGGTATATCTAGCTGGAATAGGTATGCTCTGGATACTCTCACAGGGGGTAATTTTCTGGTTACTCCTGCGAAGGAAGCCTGCAATTTAATTGAAAGTTTAGTAGGAACACCACCTACTAATATTGTTAAAACTGAGATCACTTTGGAAGATGTTATAAAAGGATGAGCTCTCTAGAGAAAAGTTTGCCAAATTTCCTTGATAATACTAGCCAAATTAATGAATCAATAGAAAGCTTCAATAAAAGAATGACTATCTTAGAGGCTAGCAATACCCATGATAATATAAATCTTAGAATTGGTAAACTAGAGGAGGCTATGTAAATTTTAAGTTTAACCTTTTCTTCTCTCGGGTTTAAGAAGGAGAAAGCTTTTGTAGGAAAAGAGCAAAAATTCATGTATGTTCCAAAAGTGGCTAAACCAAACCCCATAATATGTTTAAAATTGATAAAACTTTTAGTGCAACTAAGAATGATTTACATGTTGAATCATCTCCAGGGGTATTTGAAGTGCCTATTTTGACAAGTTGTGTTTTAGAGGAAGTGATTGATCTTGATGCTTCTTCACTTGAAAATACTTGATTCAAGCTTTCTGCGCCTAGCTGAAAGGCGTTAAAGAAAGGCACTCTTAGGAGATAACCCATGTTTTATTTCTGTAATTTTTATTTTGTTGAGTCTTGGAAGTTTTTACCTCTGTAACAACCTCTCCTTATCCTTTTTATTTCGTTTTTGCGCCAAGAATAGCCTCTAATAGGAAGAAAGTAAGATTTGGGAAAGTTGTTGTCCTGAAACAGATTCTGTGTTGTCACAAAAAAAATCGTATTCACAGCCAGAATGTCGTACTGATCTGATAATTTTTGAGACTATGCCCCGGTTATTATCTAACTTTCGTTAGTTTTGCACTTTTCTATTTGAGCAACATAGGAGTTTCAAAAGTCGATCTTTACCTACTATTCTATTTTGACAGATTTCTGCCACTATTTGCATTTGCCTATTAATATTTTTCTTTTTGAGAGAAAGATCTTTTCGAAGAAGTTGCTACAGTAGCTAATGGTTAAATGGATGTTTGACTTGTGTTAGAACTGAACCAAAGTGTATTTGTTATTTTGATTGCACTAATGCTGCTAATGAAAATTGTGCGAAGTTTTGTATGAAGGAAGTTTTCAAGTGTAGGGAGAGAAGAATGATGTGATGAGATGAAGGATGGACAAAAGCTCAAGCTTGGGGATGCCCATGTCACCCCAAGAAACATCCAAGATGTACAAGCATCAAAGCTTGGGGATGCCTTGGGCATCCCCTGTTGGAGATATGCCCAAGAGGCAATAATAAATTAGTTATTGTTATATCTTAGTGTTCATGATAAATGTTTACATCACATGCTATAATTGTATTAACCGAAACATTGATACATGTGTGTTATGTAAACAACCAGGAGTCCCTAGTAAGCCTCTTGTATAACTAGCTTGTTGATTAATAGATGATCATGGTTTCGTGATCATGAACATTGGATGTTGTTAATAACAAGGTTATGTCATTGGGTGAATGATATAATGGACATACACCCAAATAAGTGTAGCATGAGATCAAGTCATTAAGTTCAACTTGCTATAAGCTTTCGATACATAGTTACCTAGTCCTTCGACCATGAGATCATGTAAATCACTTACACCGGAAGGGTACTTTGATTACATCAAACGCCATTGCGTAAATGGGTGGTTATAAAGATGGGATTAAGTATTTGGAAAGTGTGAGTTGAGGCATATGGATCAATAGTGGGATTTGTCCATCCCGATGACGGATAGATATACTCTGGGCCCTCTCGGTGGAATGTCATCTGATTAGCTTGCAAGCATGTGATTGGATCACAAGAGATGACATACCACGGTAACGAGTAAAGAGTACTTGTCGGTAACAAGGTTGAACAAGGTATGGAGATACCGATGATCGAACCTCGGACAAGTAAAATACCGCCTGACAAAGGGAATCGACATTGTATGTAAATGGTTCAATCGATCACTAAGTTATCGTTGAATATGTGGGAGCCATTATGGATCTCCAGATCCCGCTATTGGTTATTGCTCGGAGAGGAGTCTCGATCATGTCTGCATAGTTCACGAACCGTAGGGTGACGCGCTTAAGGTTCGATGTCGCATAAGTAGATTCGGAATATGAGATGGAGACCGAAGTTTGTTCGGAGTCTCGGATGGGATCCAGGACATCACGAGGAGGTCCGGAATGGTCCGGAGAATAAGATTCATATATGGGAAGTCATTTTCAGGGTTACCGGAAAAGTTCAGGATTTTTCGGTATTGTACCGGAGGTTCTAGAAGGTTCCGGAGGGTACCATAGTGGGGCCCACCTATCCCGGACGACCAACATGGACTGGAGGGGTCGCATAGGCCCACATGGGCCATGCACACCAGCCCCCCAAGGCCCATGTGGCTGTACCAAGTGGATAAGATCAAATCCCTTGAAAATAGGGACTTAACTTGGGGGGAAGTCCCCCCCCCCTTGTTTTGGCCGACCCTTGGGCTTGGAGGAGGGGCCAAGGCAGCCCCCCCACGCCTATATAGGAGGGAGGGGAGGGCTGGGGTGCAGCATATCATCCCCCAAGCCCTAGCCGCCCCTCTCTCCCTCCTCCTTCTTCCTGCGCAGGCTTGGCGAAGCCCTGCAGGAATTTCTCCTCCACCTCCACCACCACGCCGTCATGCTGCTGGGATTCCGAGGGGATCTACCACACCTCCGCTGCCCGCTGGAACGGGGAGAGGACGGGCTTCATCGACACCGTACGCACGACCGAGTACGGAAGTGCTGCCGAATTGCAGCACTGGATGATCGACTACACCAACAACGAAATCTAATCTCGTAGGCTTTGGAAATCTTCGAGGGTTAGTCTCATATCAATCTCGTTGCTTCGATCTTGTAGATTAGATCTTGGGTGTTCCATAGATTAGATCTTGGATTTATTCGTCTTGCGGTAGGATTTTTTTTTGTTTTCTATGCTACGAACCCCAACAGTGGTATCAGAGCCATGTCTATGCATAGATCTGTTGCACGAGTAGAACACAATGGTTTTGTGGGCGTTGATGTTTTTGTTGCTTTAGTTTGTGCACTTTGCATCTTGCGGGATGGTGGGATGAAGCGGCCCGGGCTAACTTTACATGACCGCGTCTCATGAGACTTGCTCCACGCTTGACATGCAACTTGTATTGCATAAGTGGCTTTGCGGGTGTCTGTCTCTCCCACCATAGTGAAGATTCCAATTTGCACTTTCTATTGTCAACACTAGTATCACCGTTGTGGTTCATGTTCGTAGGTAGATTGGATCTCACTCGAAAACCCTAAACCACGTAAAATATGCAAACCAAATTAGAGGCGTCTAACTTGTTTTTGCAGGGTTTGGTGATGTGATATGGCCATGATGTGATGATGATTATATTTGATGTATGAGATGTTCATTGTTGTATTATGGCAACCGGCAAGAGCCTAATGGTTGTCTTTAATTTTTGTTAAGACCTGCGTGTCTATTCATCATGTAATAGCTTTATTTCAAGTAGTTGTTATAGTAGCTATAAGTGATGGACAACCATGAAGCGACGCCATGGACCTTGGTGCAATGCTGGTGATGATGGAGATCATGCTCATGTGCTTTGGAGATGGAGATCAAAAGCACAAGAAGAAAGGCCATATCATATCACATATTATGAATTGCATGTGATGTTAATCCTTTATGCATCTTATCTTGCTTAGATCGTGACGGTAGCATTATAAGATGATCCCTCACACTAATATCAAGATAATAAAGTGTTCTCCCCTCGTATGCACCGTTGCTACAGTTCGTCGTTTTGAAGCATCTCGTGATGATCGGATGTGATAGATTCTACGTTCACATACAACGGGTGTAAGCCATGTTTGCACACGCGGAATACTTGGGTTTGCTTGGCGAGCCTAGCATGTACAGACATGGCCTCGGGACACAAGAAACCGAAAGGTTGAACACGAGTCATATGGATGATATGATCAACATGTTGATGTTCACCATTGAAGCTACATCATCTCACGTGATGATCATTTTTGGTGTAGTGGATTTGGATCGTGTACCACTTAACAACCATGAGGGATGTTGCATTAAGTGGGAGTTCATTAGTAATTAGATTAAAACATGAACTAATTATCATGAACATAGTCTGAATAGTATTTTGAATTAAATTTGTATAATTGGCATCCGTTATCTAACATGCGCTAGTCTTGTAATTGAGATAGAAATACTGTTAAGTCTGACAAGAGACTTTACGGACTGGTACCGTATTGTTAAAGAATCAAGAAATGATTAAGTCCTATTGCAGATTTTTAGCAAACCTCACATTTTTGATTCAAAGAGCTATGGTTTCAATTAGTACCTAAAGTCATCTTGTCTCCGTGAAACTTGAAGTTCAAATCTGTTTGAAAATTAAGGAGCTGGAAATTTTGTTTTCAGAAATAAGCAAGGTATGAGATATATGTGATATCTAAGACCTTATTGCAAGATGATAGAATATAATCTAGTGAGACTACATAAACTCATAAGTTTTATGGGAATGTACGAAGGTTGAAGACGCCAGGCGTCCCAATCCTCCAACTAAGTTGGGCACTAACGATATTCGTATATGAAGTGATCGTCCTTAGTATGCACCGTTGCTAAGACTCGTCGTTTCGAAGCATCACGTGATGATCGGGTGTGATAGATTCTACGTGTGCATACAACGGGTGCAAGCCAGATTTGCACATGCGAATACTGAGGTTAAACTTTATGAGCCTAGCATGTACAGAAATGGTCTCGGAAAGTCGTCATGATATGATGGATAAAATTATGAGTGAAATTGTTCATCATATTACAAAGTTACTAATAGTGAAGTCTGGAACACTTGTCATATGATGATCAACTTCAAGGTAAGAACCTCAAGGTTATTGGTGTTTGACCAATGGACCTAGAAGTTATTGAAGGTGAAGTGTTTCCTGAGAGTGGGGAAAGCTAAAAGAGAAACTACAAAAGATATTTTGGCAGAAAGAAAGGAAAAGACTAGAAAGTCTAGCTCAGGTGTATATAGATGATATACATGTTATGGATGTATTCCTTGTTTGGTCACATAATAAAATTCCTGGGTATTTGTACCAGATTGGTTGGTATGAGATGTCATACAATACAACGCAATACAAGAATACGATGGCCTAAGTGACTAATAAGAAATATGGTAATAATGCACGTCTGGAACATAATAAAGTGTTATTATGTTTGTCGTTGGCATTCTACCTAGCCCTTAGAATTTATAATAAAGAGCTTAATAAATTGTTATTTTGCTCTGGTCAAATTAAAACAATGAGTTGTTCAAATTATGACATTACTCCATGGACGATGGATAAGTTATTATAAATCTTAATGGTGAAACACACATACATAACACTGACGCTAAAATTCCATAAGGCAAATGATTTGAATTCCACTTATTCGTGGAACCGCCATTTAGGTCATGTTAGAGAGGAACGCATGAAGGAACTCCATGCAAATGGATTTTTGGAGTCATTTGATTTTTGAATCATTTGGCGCTTGCAAATCTCTTCTAAAGAGAATGACTTAAATACTGTTCATAGGCCAAGAGTTGAACGGGCAACTAACTTAGTGGAAACATACATGATGATGTATGTGGTTCATTGGGCATAGTTGTGTGCGGAAGATTCTTCTACTTCATAAAACTTCCAACAATGAATTGAGTATATATATATATATGTGGATATATTTATTCGATAAGGAAGAAGTTTGAAACATTTGAATGGATTCAAATAAATTTCAGCATGAAGTGGAAATCATCGTAATAGAAAATTCAAATATCTATGATTGGATCATGGTGGAAATATTTGAATTACGAGTTTTAGCGAACATCTAAGAGAGTTATGAAGTTGTTCTACAACTCACGTTTCTTGGAGTATCATAGTGATGATGGAGTATCCGAGAGACGTATCCAAACCTGTTGGGTTAATGATGAGATAAAATAAAATGATGCCATTATATTTTTTGGATTATGCTTTAGAGACTACCGCTTTTACACTGAATAGAGCATCATCATGATCCGTTGAAATGACACCATACGAGTTATGGCATGGGTATGAACCGTAAATAGTCCTTTCTTAAATTTTGGTATGCATAGCATAAGTAAATGAGTTTACAACCAAAATCGGATAAATGTCTTTGTTGATTATCCCATAAAATTGATTGGGAATTCTTTCCACTATAAAGTCAAAGACAAAAGTGTTTGTCAATGTTTCTTATTTCCAAGAAACTGTTTCTAGCGAAGTATTTGAGTGGGAGGACAATAGAACTTGATAAGGTTTATGAACCTGAGCATAATGATCAGAGTAGCGCAGCATCGGAAATGGTTCTGGAAGCGGCCACGACGATCGTGGCTCCCATGACTACAAAGTGTTTTAGGCATGGAGATCGAAGTACATATTGAATCTTGTAGGTATGGTTTACTTTGTAATCAAATAAATGATTTGTGGACAAAGGATTGATTTTGAACAATGATAAATCAACTACATACAAAGAAGTTATGATGGGCCCTGACTCCGTTAAAATAGCTATGCGCCATGAAATCCAAGATAGGTGAATACTTTCTAAAAGTAAATGGATCTATAAAATTAATAGACTTGGATGCAATATCCTTGAAGAAGCTCGACTTGTCGAAAAGTTGTTTTACGACAAAGTTCAAAAAGTTGACTACGATAAGATTAGATCTTCCGTAGCAATGCTTATAGTCTATATGGATTATTCTAGTAGCCACTACATATTTCTTTTATGAGATATGTTAGTAGGATGGTAGAAATACATACCTTCCAGAAGTGTGTATTAAGGATGTATACTAGATACAACCAAGAGTTT
Organism: Lolium perenne; assembly: GCF_019359855.2. NCBI lineage: Eukaryota > Viridiplantae > Streptophyta > Magnoliopsida > Poales > Poaceae > Lolium > Lolium perenne. The sequence continues at coordinate 384,257,477 of NC_067247.2, forward strand.
TGCTGGTCCGTGGAATACTAGATAGGTATACAAACTTCAATTGGATGAAGTGAGTATCACAGAGTTGGAATCTTCACCGGATGAAATAGTCAAAGAGTTTTTGATTTCATCAGAAACGATGAAGATGGTTGCATCTGCAAGAAATTAAGTGGGAGCGGTGAGACATAGTTATAATATTATATGTGGCTGACATATCGTTGATTATAAATGATGAAATTATATACTTGATGTGATTAAAAGGTTTCGTTGAGAATTAACTTCAATGAAAGGATATGGACTGAAACATATTTAGTGTCAAGATCTATGAAGATAGATTGAAACACATAATAAGTTGTTGCGGTCAGAAACACACCGACGAGCAGCGACAGGCAACACAGTAGAGTCGGGAGGCTGCCAAGACTGCGGCTGGCCCTGGTCCCTCGAGCGACGGCCCGCAAAGACTCGGCACGCACGTCCGATGCTGGTGCAAGGGCGTGTCACCTGACCTATACCTGGTCAGGAAGGTGATGGATTTGCCTCGCTTAGTTTCCTGCATGGCATACACATAAACATTAAATACGAGCCTCGATCGGCTCTCAGGTTATCCTGTGAATCGGCTCAAGGAGCCGATCCACCCATGATTCGTACGAGGTGTACGATCACATGGTGGTCCTGCTTGATCGAAATAAAGCTAAAACGACCTACTATGATTTAGGGTTTTCACCACATAATCGGAACATCCTACGCGTGATTGAGCCTGGCAGCCACGCACGGTGACCATAAACCAACCCTAGACAAGGCCTAAAAACCAACATGAAGTTGATCCCCGGAACATCCTGTCTAGGGCTAGCAAACTACACCCTACGTGCCACTGGATCCTTCAACCCGTTTGTAAGGCCTAACTATGCAGATATTAAACTAATCCTTGAAGAACAAGGAGCAATCATAACGGATCGGATCTACTAAATAATGATCAAGCGGGGTGCCGCCCTTACACCTAAGATAGGCGTAAGGGCGGCTAGACGTCTAAGGGTTGCATAGACAAAAGCATGTAACACGACGGAACAATGCTAACCCTAACACATCTATGATAACTACGTTGCTCGCCATCAACAAGGCTTCAGCACGAGCAACGCATGAACAACGAATAAACGTTACTGCCTAGATCGCAAGATGCGATCTAGGCAGCATGATGCTTACCCGGAAGAAACCCTCGAAACAAGGGAGTTGGCGATGCGCCTAGATTGGTTTGTGATGAACGTGATTGTTGTTTATTCCATAAACCCTAGATACATATTTATAGTCCGTAGACTTTCTGACGTGGGAATAATCCCAACCGTGCACGAGCCAAATTCTATCTAACCGACACGTATCCTACTATATTTACAGATACACGGGCAAACTAGCCCAAACTTTGTATACAAGGCCGATTCATGTATTTCTTCCAAGTATATTCTTCAAGCCCATCTTTAATCGCGGCCCACCTCTGATCCGGTCAAATTTTGGTGATAACACATGCCCCCTGGTTTTGGAAGTGTCAATTCCAAAATCACTCTGTTTTTCTTCGTCGGGTCATGTCGTGGCAGAGCAGAACCGTCGCAGCATCCTTCATCATGATGCCTCGCCTTCCCAACTTCTCCGCGTGACCTGGCAAAAAAATTTCTTTGGGCACCACTTCCTCGGAAACTGCTGTGGCATTGAACCTCCACTATATCCCTCTATTTTAACCGCATCCTGCAGTTTCACCTCTTCATCCCCTTCGCATTAGCACTCCAAAAGCCCTCCTCTGACACCATGTCTTCTTCCTCCTCCGCCTCATCGGGTCTTTCTTCCCTGTCCTCCCCCTCCCGCGAGCCGACGCCGGAGTGGGACCCGGAGGAGGCCCACGAGGCCAACATTCGCCGCGCCATAGAAGACGGGGACGAGTCCAGTCACGACTTCTCCGTCTGGTCAGAGGACGACAAGTCCTCGACCGACGGGGAAAGTGACCTCCGCTTCCTCGCCGACGGGGAAACGGAGGAGGAGAGCGATGACGATCGCTTCTCCTGGGACGACTTCACCTCCTCCGAGGAGGAAGAGGAGGAGGAGGAGGAGGACGACACCTCCTCCGACGAGCCGCCGGCCAAGCGCTTCTGCCCCTGGCCGGGGAACCTCAGCGACTTCGACAGCGACAACGACGCTGACGAGGAGGACGAGGACAACGAGGGTCCTGCCGGCGGCCGCAGCAGCAGCGATGACGAGCCAGCCGGGAGTAGCGCCGATGACAGCGACGACGGCGACGACGAGGGCAGCGACGACCCGTAGATAGGACCCTTAGCATAGGATCAGTAGTAGTAGATGGGGCAATGTATCCCCTGGTACTTCCTTTTGAGAGCAATCAGCTCTTTATGTAAGAAATTCGGCTATCAATGAAAAATCCCTTTTGATTTGATTTTGCCGATTCCCTTATGCTAATTTAGCCGATTTCCCCTCATACTGACTTTGCCGATTGTCAAATTGGGCAATGCTCAATGAGCCGATGGCAACGCATCGGTCTTTCACAATCTATCCTTCATCTCTTCAATTGATGACTTTGAGATCTGGTGGACAATGTGGAAAATCCATGCCTTCAGGAGAGCCTTAAGACTGTTGCTAAAACAACTTGACGCCGAAGCTGATACTTCTGCCAAACAGGTACCACTTGCTCGCAAATTTCCTTGCGATAGTTTCCAGTGATGACTTATAATCCCGCTCTGTTTCTTTGCAGCAACAAAATGGTCCAGAGCCTGTCAATGATGATGGATCCCCGTTCAAATTCCTCCCACCAGCTCCAGTGGTTCTCTTCCGTAGGAACTTACCACCCTTTAAAAAGATTGCGATGCAGAGCCAGCCGATTTCAATAAAATCGGCTGCCAAGAGTAAAGACTCTTCAGGGTCAGCTGCCCCCCGAGCCTCAGTCAGGTAACTGCAGATATCGGCTCTGTAGTTAGCCAAGGTACTGTACTTGAACATCGGCATCGCCATGACTGATGTTGACTTCTTCCAGCTCGTCAGCCGACGTAAACCTGTATCCCCGCTTTCCGCCGCCCGTTAGATCGACGTTGAACACGGGCAGAACGTATAGTGAGGATAATTTTGGCCAATTTCTGGAATCGGCCTCCATGTTGATTGACTCGCTCAATGAAGGTTTTGCGACGTTTGTCCATAGATCTTTGGGGCCGATCACAAGGATCGGCCTCGCCACGTTTGTTCATAGTTTTTGCTCTTGTTACACGGTCAGGCCGGTGGATAAGACCAGCCTCACCCCGTTTCTCGTCACGTCGATGCGCTCGCAGTCGTCCAAAGTGATGCCTGAGAGTGGCTCTTGGCCCGCCGTCTCCCAAACGTTCATGCCAGCCGTTGAAATCTCGGCTGAGTCATCTGCGTGGACGACCTCTACTTCATCTCCATCCCACTGTATTAAACATTGGTGCATCGTGGATGGAATGCAACAATTGGCGTGGATCCAATCTCTCCCTAGCAGGACAGCATAGGTGCTCTTGCTGTCGACAATAAAGAACGTCGTAGGGATGGTCTTTCTTCCTACGGTCAGATCCACGTTCAGAACACCTTGCGCTTCAGATGCTTGGCCATTGAAATCGCTCAGTGTAACGTTGGTCTTGATCAGATCCGAGCTAGAGCGTCCCAACCGACGTAGCATGGAGTATGGCATAATGTTGAATGCCGCTCCAGTGTCTACCAGCATCTTGTTGACAGGCTGCCCATTGATATAACCTCGTAGGTACAGGGCCTTCAGGTGTCTGTAGCTTCTTTCTCGTGGCTTCTCAAAGATAACTGGCCGTGGGCCGCAGTCAAGTTGTGCCACAGGTGCTTCGCCCAATCCTAGAGCACAAAACTCCGCTGGAAGGATGAACACCATGTTTGTGCCAGCCGATGTCTCATCATCGGCTTTCCTTTGTTTGGGATGCCACTCTTTCTTTTGTGGTCGTCCTTCTTCGTCCAGAGTTCGCTGAATTTTCGCGGCCAGATCAGGCCGCGCCTTCCTTAACGTGTGCAGGTATAACCTTTCAGCTTCCTCCAAACCACGTAGCCGCTGAACCCTACACTTTTGGGAACGGCTGAGTCCATCAGGGCACCACCTTGGCCGGTGGTACTTATCTTCTTCTTCTTCATCGTCGTCTTCTAATTCCTCGAGATCTTCCACCCGAGAGGACTCAGCGTACTTGTTCTGAGATGGGAGCGGCCCTAGACGTTTGAATACTGACACGTCCCCTGCACCCTTCTTCTTCTCTTTACATTCTGGGCAGTTGCCGATTGTAGGCAATCGGCTCATTCCTGAATCCCAGCAGTGTCTGAAGAAAGGACAGTCCCAGTGCCTATCCACGTCGTCTTGTTCCCTTGACTTCTCCTTGGCATGGCGCTCATATCTCTCCTGGTCGCGATCATGCCGGCGGTCTCTCCTGGCGTCTCTGCTAGCCAGACGATCTCTTTCGTCGTCGTCGTCATATCGCCGGCGTTGGTCGTATTGGCTCACGTATTTGTTGAGGAGATGATCAGAGAGAGGTCGCTGATATCGCACATTCTTCACTTCTCCCTCTGTGACGTAGCGCTTGCCATCGTGCCGGAGCCGATCGCGTGGAGCGGCTTCCTCTTTGTCCTTGTTATGAGAGCAGCTGCCCTCGTCTCTGTCCTTACCAGAGTGGTGCCCAGGTCCTACCATGTTGATGCTGAACGAGAAACCTGGCTGGCACCTCCCAGGGTAAGTGCACTCCACCATGTTAACGGCGGGGAAGGGGTGCGTGTCGACTTTCATGGCGTACTGGCTAAAAATTAACCGCCCTTGTTCTATCGCCATTTGGATCTGCTGACGCCACACCCTGCAGTCGTTGGTGGTATGGGTGAACGTGTTATGCCACTTGCAGTATGGCTTTCCGTTCAGCTCCTGTGCCGTGGGGATTTTGTGGCCTTCGGGTAACTTTAGCTGCTTCTCCTTAAGTAAGAGGTCGAAAATTTGCTCAGCTTTAGTCACGTCGAATTCAAACCCTCTTGGAGGACCTTGTGGCTTAACCCACTTGCAGGACACGGGGCTTGCCCCCCGAGTCCATTCAGCCACTGCTACCTCTTGATCTCCCGCAGAGCCTTCATCTTCATCTGCCTCAACCAGGACCACCGCACGCTTGAATTTATCCTGGTATACCTCTGGGTGGCGCTATTCATATAACGACAGCTTCTGCACCATATGCGCCAGTGAAGGGTACTCTGCTTGGGAGGCCACATCCTTGATCGGTGATGCAAGACCCACCACCGCCAACTCGACTGCTTCTTTTTCAGTCACACGAGCCGAATAGCATCGGTTCCTAACAGTCCTGAAGCGCTGGATGTATTCTGATACCGTTTCTTCGCGCTTCTGTCGCACTTGTGCTAGATCGGCAATGCCAGGCTCGGAAGACTCTGAGTGATACTGTAGGTGGAACTGTTCTTCCAACTGCTTCCAAGTCCGGATTGAGTCTGGTGGCAGCGATGTGTACCACCCAAAAGCCGATCCTGTGAGGGATAGTGCGAAGATCCTCACACGTAGTTCATCTGATGCTGAGATCGTGCCCAGCTGCGCCAAATATCGGCTCACATGCTCGATTGAGCTGGAGCAATCTGACCCACTAAACTTGGAGAATTCGGGGAGCCGATATTTGGGTGGTAGTGGGATCAAATCGTACTCGTTGGGGTACGGCTTGGAATAGCTGATTGCCCTCCTTTTCGGCACCATGCCGAACTAGTCTCTTAAGATTGTACTGATCTGATCCGCGGTGATGGCTGCAGGAGTCGAACTTTGAAGATTCGCTGGAGTGGTATACTTAGCCAGCCACGCTTGCTTCTCAAGCTCTGAGCCAACTGCAGGAGTTGAGCTCTGGAGGTTCGTCGGAGTGGCATACTTAGCTAGCCGCGTCTGCTTCTCAAGATCTGTTCCAGAAGTTCCTCCTGCTCTTCTAGAAGTCCCTGCCGTTGCAGTCTGGTTTGAGAGAACCCAGCTGCTGCAGTCTGGCACGTATGTGCACGTGTATCCGTGAGGGATCTCCTTAGGCGCCTCATACAAGAACTGGTAATCACTAGGGTCACCACCGATCTTGTAGACGACGTATGCCGATGAACTCGGCACCTCTGGTGCTGCCAACGCGAACGGCAGCGGTGGTCGGGACTGGAGTGGTATCTCTCCTTGGTGAGTCCCCAGAGCTGGTCCTGACGGAGAATACTGATGGCTCATGATTTCCTGGATCACCCGAAGGGCGACACGCTCCAAAGTGTTCACCAGGCTCTCAGAATGGCGGTGCAGCGAATGAGCTACCATGAAATTAATCTCCTGACGCAGAGACCTGGTGCGTTCTTCTGAAGGGGTAGACAGGTCCACTCCATCGAGCGCGCCTTCAGGCGAGAACCCCTTCCACCTGATGCCGTGTGAGCGGGTTCTCTGGAAAGAGCCGATGAGGTCGGCTTCGAGGATAGCTTTGACCTCGTCATACTTCTTCTTGAGCTCCTCGGTCAGATCCTCGTACGTGACCGGAGTACCTTCCGCCATCTCAGATGTAGACGGCGATGCAGTTGATGTCGAAGACTGTCCCACCGGGCGTGCCAGAATGTGTTGCGGTCAGAAACCCATCGGCGAGCAGCGATGGGCAACACAGTAGAGCCGGGAGGCTGCCAAGACTGCGGCTGGCCCTGGTCCCTCGAGCGACGGCCCGCAAAGACTCGGCACGCACGTCCGATGCTGGTGCAAGGGCGTGCCACCTGACCTATACCTGGTCAGGAAGGTGATGGATTTGCCTCGCTTAGTTTCCTGCATGGCATACACGTAAACATTAAATACGAGCCTCGATCGGCTCTCAGGTTATCCTGTGAATCGGCTCAAGGAGCCGATCCACCCATGATTCGTACGAGGTGTACGGTCACATGGTGGTCCTGCTTGATCGAAATAAAGCTAAAACGACCTAATACGATTTAGGGTTTTCACCACATAATCGGAACATCCTACGCGTGATTGAGCCTGGCGGCCACGCACGGTGATCATAAACCGACCCTAGACAAGGCCTAAAAACCAACATGAAGTTGATCCCCGGAACATCCTGTCTAGGGCTAGCAAACTACACCCTACGTGCCACTGGACCCTTGAACCCGTTTGTAAGGCCTAACTATGCAGATATTAAACTAATCCTTGAAGAACAAGGAGCAATCATAACGGATCGGATCTACTAAATAACGATCAAGCGGGGTGCCGCCCTTACACCTAAGATAGGCGTAAGGGCGGCTAGACGTCTAAGGGTTGCATAGACAAAAGCATGTAACACGACGGAACAATGCTAACCCTAACACATCTATGATAACTACGTTGCTCGCCATCAACAAGGCTTCAGCACGAGCAACTCATGAACAACGAATAAACGTTACTGCCTAGATCGCAAGATGCGATCTAGGCAGCATGATGCTTACCCGGAAGAAACCCTCGAAACAAGGGAGTTGGCGATGCGCCTAGATTGATTTGTGATGAACGTGATTGTTGTTTATTCCATAAACCCTAGATACATATTTATAGTCCGTAGACTTTCTGACGTGGGAATAATCCCAACCGTGCACGAGCCAAATTCTATCTAACCGACACGTATCCTACTATATTTACAGATACACGGGCAAACTAGCCCAAACTTTGTATACAAGGCCGATTCATGTATTTCTTCCAAGTATATTCTTCAAGCCCATCTTTAATCGCGGCCCACCTCTGATCCGATCAAATTCTGGTGATAACATAAGTTTAAGTCAAAGTACATAGAATGAATATTGAAGTAGTTCAATATAAAAATATTATGAAGGTGTTCTTTTCATGTGAAGGTTTTGTTATCACCAGAATTTGACCGAGTCAGAGGTGGGCCACGATTGAGATAGACTTGAAGATATACATGGAAGGAAGAACAAGAATTGGCCTTATACACGAAGTTGGGCTGAATTGCCCATGTATCTGTAATATAGTAGATCGCATCTTAGATTAAAAGTTAGAGTTTTACTCGTGCACGGTTAGGTGCACGTCCGAATTAGAAAGTCCGCTGGACTATAAATATGTATCTAGGGTTTATGGAATAAACAACAACTCACGTTCAACCCAAAACAAACCAATCTCGGCGCATCGCCAACTCCTTCGTCTCGAGGGTTTCTATCGTAGCGACATGTCGCCTAGATCGCATCTTGCGATCTAGGCAGCACAAGCCCCACGTTGTTCATGCGTTGCTCGTACTGAAGCGTCTTTGATGGCGAGCAACGTAGTTATCATAGATGTGTTAGGGTTAGCATAGTTCTTCGTATAACATGCTTACGTAGTGCAACCCTTGCATGTCTAGCCGCCCTCACACCTATCTCAGGTGTGGGGGCGGCACCCCGCTTGATCTTTATTTAGTAGATCTGATCCGTTACGATTGCTCCTTGTTCTGCAAGGATTAGTTTAATATCTGCAATAGTTAGGCCTTACAAAGGGGTGGAGGATCCAGCGGCACGTAGGGTGGCGTTTGCAAGCCCTAAACAGGATGTTCCGAGGATCAACTTCATGTTGGTTTTTAGGCCTTGTTTAGGGTCGGCTTACGATCACCGTGCGTGGCCGCGAGGCCCAACCTGGAGTAGGATGATCCGATTATGCGGTGAAAACCCTAAATCGTCGTAGATCTAATTAACTTTATCTTGATCAAGCAGGATCACCATATATTCGTGCACCCCGTACGAATCATGGGTGGATCGGCTCTTTGAGCCGATTCACAGGATAACCTGAGAGCCGATCGAGGCTCGGATTTAATGTTTACGTGTATGCCATGCAGGAAACTAAGCGAGGCATCCCCATCACCTTCCTGACCAGGTATAGGTCAGGTGGCACGCCCTTGCACTTCGCATCGGACGTGTGACCAGAAGAGCATTGCGGGCCGTCGCTCGGAGGGGTCTCAGCCAGCCGTAGCTCTAGGCTCTTCCCGGCTCTACCGTGTTGACAGTCGCTGCCCGCCGGTGGGTTTTGGCAGTCAACACATTCTGGCACGCCCAGTGGGACAATCGTCTACATCAACCACATCGCCATCTACATCTGAGATGGCGGACGGCACGCCAGTCACCTACGAGGAGCTGCCTGACGAGCTCAAGAAGAGATACGACGAGATCAAGGTCACCCTCGAAGCCGACCTCATCGGCTCTTTTCAGAGAACCCGTTCCCATGCCATCAGATGGAAGGGATTCTCACCGCAAGGTGCACTCGATGGGATAGACCTCTCTGCCCCGTCGGAGGAACGCACTGTGGCCTGCGGCAGAGATCAACTACTTGGTGGCTCACTCGCTACACCGCCACTCGAAAACTTGGTCAACGTGTTGGAGCGTCTCGCTCTGCGCGTGATCCAGGAGATCATGAGCCACCGCACTCGCCGTCAGGACCAGCTCTCGGGACGCATCAAGGAGAGTTGCCACTCCAGTCCCGTCCACCGCTGCCATATGCGTTGGCAGCACCAGCTGAAGTGCCGGCTACACCGGCATTCGTCGTCTACAAGATCGGTGGTGACCCTAGTGACTACCAGTTCTTGGCTGCGGCGCCTAAGGAGATCCCTCAAGGATACGCGTGCACGTATGTGCCAGATTGTGGCAACTGGGCACTCTCAAACCAGGCCACAACATCAGGGACTCCGGCGAAGACAGGAGGAACGTCAGCGACAGAGCTTGAGAAGCGCACGTGGCTAACTAAGTATGCCACCCCGACGAAACTCCGCAGCCCAGCTCCTGGCAGCTTGGCTCGAGAGCTGGAAAAGCAAACATGGCTGGCTAAGTACGCCACCCGGCGAATCTTCGTAGTGCAACTCCTGCAGCCAAAGACAAGGATCAGATCAGTACCATACTGAGAGACCAGTTCGGCATGATGCCGAAAAGAAGGGCAATCGGCTATTCCAAGCCGTACCCCGACGAGTACGAGATGATCCCGCTGCCACCTAAATATCGGCTCCCTGACTTCTCCAAATTCAAGGATCGATGGCTCCAGCTCCATCGAGCACGTCGGCCGATATTTGGCGCAACTAGGACCGGCTTCGTTGTCGGATCAGCTACGCTTGTGGCTCTTTTCACAGTCCATCACGGTATCGGGTGTTGGATGGTTCAGCTCTTTGCCAGGAAACTGCATACAGTATTGGAAGCAGTTTGAAGAACAATTCCATACGCAATACCCTTCAGATGCTTCCGAGTCTAGCATTGCCGATCTAGCACAACTACGTCGAAGCGCGGAGAAACGGTGACAGAATCACATCCAGCGCTTCAGTGGATCTTAGGAACCGATGTTATTCGGTTCGTATAACCGAAAAGGAAGCAATCGAGTTGGCGTAGCTGGCCTTGCAACACAGCTCAAGGACATGGCCTCCCAAGCAGATTATCCTCGCCGGCGCACATGGTTCAGAAACTATCGCATATGAACAGCGCCTCCCGGAGCTGTACCAAGACAAGTTCAAGCGTGCAGTAGTCCCGGTCGATGCGCAGGAAGACGAAGTTCCTGCGGGAGACCAAGAAGTAGCAAGAGCTGAGTGGACTCGGGGAGGAACCCCCGTGTCCCGCAAATGGGTAAAGCCACCAGGGCCGCCTGTGGATTTGATTTTGACGTGACCAAGACTGAACAAATCTTCGACCTCCTGCTCAAGGAGAAACAGCTTGACGATTCCCGAAGGTCTCAAGTTCCCCACGGCGCAAGAGCTAAACGGAAAGCCGTATCGCAAATTTCACAACTCGCTCTCCCATGCCACCAACGACCGCAGGTGTGGCGTCAAGACATCCAAGCGGCGATAGAGAAGGGGCGTTTAATTTTCAACCAGTACGCCATGAAGGTCGACACCCAACCCTTCCCCGCCGTTAACATGGTGGAAGTCACCTACCCTGAGGGTTGCCAGCCAGGTCCCTCGTTCAGTATCAACATGGTAGGACCTGGAAACCACTCTGGCAAAGATGGAGATGAGGGCAGCTGCTCTCATAGCAAGGACACAAAGGAGGCCGCTCCACGCGATCGGCTCCATCATGATGGCAAGCGCTACGTCACAGAGGGAGAGGTGAAGAATATAAGATATCAACGACCTCTCTCTGATCACCTCCTCAACAAATATGTGAGTCAGTATGACCAACGCCGACGGTCCAATTATGATGTTGAAGGAGATCGTCTGGCTAGAGAAGCCAGAAGACATCGTCGGCATGATCGCGATGAGGAGGAGTGTGAGCGCCGTGCCACGGACAGGTCAAGGGAGCAAGATGACAACGCCAGACACTGGGATTGCCCTTTCTTCAGACACTGCTGGGATTCAGGAATGAGCCGATTGCCCACAATCGGCAATTGCCCAGAATGCAACAAGAAGAAGAAGGAGGCAGCCAACGTGTCTGTGTTCAAGCGCCTAGGGCCTCTCCCGCCACAGAGCAAACGTGCTGAGTCACCTCGTTGGGCAGATCTTGAGGATTCCGAAGACGAGGGACTAGAAGAAGAAGAAGAAGACAGGTACCACCGTCCAAGGTGGTGCCCTGACGGACTCAGCCGTTCACAAAAACGCAGGGTTCAGCGGTTGTGCGGCCTGGAGGAAGCCGAAAGGTTATACCTGCATACGCTAAGAAAGGCACGGCCTGATCTGGCTGCAAAGGTTCAGCGAGCCCTGGATGAAGAGGGTCGTCCACGGAGAATGGAGTGGCGCCCCAAACAAAGGAGAGCCGATGATGAAACATCGGCTGGCACGAACATGGTGTTCATCCTCCCTTCAGAGTTCAGTGCTCCAGGGTTAGATGAGACATCCGTGGCACAACTTGACTGCGGCCCACGGCCGGTTATCTTTGAGAAGCCACGAGAAAGGAGCTACAGGCATCTCAAGGCCCTGTACTTGCGAGGATATATCGATGGGAGGCCTATAAATAAGATGCTGGTGGACACCGGAGCGGCAGTTAACGTCATGCCGTACTCTATGCTACGTCGGCTGGGACGCTCTAGCGCGGATCTAATCAAGACCAACGTAACATTGAGCGATTTCAACGGCCAAGCGTCTGAGGCACAAGGAGTTCTGAACATAGATCTGACCGTAGGAAGGAAAACTATCCCTACAACGTTCTTCATCGTTGATAGCACGAGCAGTTATGCTGTGCTGCTGGGAAGAGATTGGATCCACGCCAACTGCTGTATTCCCTCCACGATGCACCAATGCATAATACAAAGGATGGAGATGAGGTAGAGGTCGTCCAGGCCGATGACTCAGCCGAAATTTCAACGGCTGGCATGAACGCATGGGAAGCAGCAGGCCAAGAACCCCTCTCAGGCATCAACTTGGACGACTGCGAGCGCATCGATGTGACAAAGGGAAGGGTTAAGTTGGTTTTATCCACTGGCCTGACCATGTAGTTGAAGCGAAGCGATGTGCAACTTGGCGAGGCTGATCCTTGTGATCGGTCCCAAAGGTCTATGAAGGGACATTACAGAACCTTCAGTCAGCGCTCCAATCATTATGGAGGCCGATCCCAGCAATCGGCCAAAATTATCCTCACCACATGTTCTGCTTGTGTTCGCCCTTGACCCTATCAGGAGCCGACGCAGTGACTACAGAGCCGATATCTGCCATTCTTTGACAGCTTCGGCTCGGGGGGGCACCTAAACATGGGAACAGATGCAGGGGTACATGTGTGCAATGAAATACTGGGGGCCGATAGGAGAAAATCGGCCGGTAAAAAAAAAAAAAAATTTACAGCCGATGCAAGGGCATCGACTTTAGAATTGAGAAACAGCCGATGCGCAGCCATCGACTCTAGTGGAATTATGAATGTTTATCGAGTCTCCACCAAATCCAGGCCAACGGTGGTGTCTTCTGTTGCTTCGAGGGAATAAAACAATGGGAATTTCTTCAGCGGCTTCGAGCCGATCCGGGTTTCTGAACCTTTTTGTCGAGGATTTCCAATCTTTGGGGCTAGTTCAGCTGAAACGGAAGATTATCGGCTGTCTGAGGAAGAAAGAGGATCGGCTTTGGCGCATTCTCTCTGACATTCTCGCCTCGAGTAAGGCTCGGGGCGCAGCAGGCTCGAGTAGGGCTCGGGGGGCAGCAGGCCTGGTGGATGCTCTGTTTTACTCTGTTTAAAGAGCCGATGGGGATACCATCGGCTGCTCCTTCATTGCAACCTTCTTCACAATGATGAGTGCTGAAGAGGATTATTGTATTTGGTTGGAAAAGTTCAAAGGTTTCCCTGAAGATCCTGCATTTTCCACCAGATTTAGAAAATCATCAGTTGAAGAAGGGAAAGGTGAATTTCAAAGAACCGATGCGGTGCTATCGGTTCAATACGCATTGGCAAAGGGGACGAATCGGCAAGGTCAGTAGAAGAGGGAATCGGCTCAATTAAACTCAGAAGAAATCGGCAGAATCAAATTGGGGAAAAGTTCTTCATTGATAGGCGAGATTTCTTACATAAAAAGCTAATTGCTCTCAAAAGGAAATACTAGGGGATACATTGCCCCATCTACTACTGCTGGCCCTATTCTAGAGGTCCTATCTACGGGCCATCACTGCCCTCATCGTCACCGTCGTCGCCGCTGTCGGCGCTGCTCCCGGTGGGCTCGTCGTCGCTCCAATGGCCGCCGACCGGGCCCTCGTTGTCTTCATCTTCTTCGTCAGCATCGTCCTCGTCGCTGTCGAAGTCGCTAAGATTGCCCGGCCAAGGGCAGAACCGCTTGGCCGGCAGCTCGTCGGAGGAGCTGTCGTCGTCGTCGTCCTCCTCCTCTTCCTCCTCCTCCACCCCCTCGGAGGAGGTGAAGTCATCCCAGGGGAAGCGATCGTCATCGCTCCCCTCCTCCGATTCCCCGTTGGCGAGGAAGCGGAGGTCGCTCTCCCCGTCCGTCGAGGACTGATCGTCCTCGGACCAGATGGAGAAGTCATGGTCTGACTCCTCCCCGGCTGCAATGGCGCGGCGGATGTTCGCCGCGTGGACCTCTGCCGGGTTGTACTCCGGCGTCGGCTCACGGGATGTGGAGGACTGGCTGGAAGGATCCGATGGAGCAGAGGAGGAAGAAGACATGGTGGCAGGAGGGCTTTTGGAGTGCTAATGCGAAGGAGATGCAGAGGAGAACTGTTCGCAGCGGTTAAATAAAAGGGGATATAGTGGAAATTCAATGCCACAGCAGTTTCCGAGGAAGTGGTGCCTAAAGAAAAAAAGAAAACTGCCAGTTCACGCGGAGAAGTTGAGAAGGCAGGGCATCATGATGAAGGATACTGCAACGGTTCTGCCACGACATGACCCGACAAAGGAAAACAGAGTGATTTTGGAATTACCAATTCCAAAACCAGGGGGGCATGTGTTATCACCAGAATTTGACCGAGTCAGAGGTGGGCCACGATTGAGATAGACTTGAAGATATACATGGAAGGAAGAACAAGAATTGGCCTTATACACGAAGTTGGGCTGAATTGCCCATGTATCTGTAATATAGTAGATCGCATCTTAGATTAAAAGTTAGAGTTTTACTCGTGCACGGTTAGGTGCACGTCCGAATTAGAAAGTCCGCTGGACTATAAATATGTATCTAGGGTTTATGGAATAAACAACAACTCACGTTCAACCCAAAACAAACCAATCTCGGCGCATCGCCAACTCCTTCGTCTCGAGGGTTTCTATCAGGTAAGCGACATGCTGCCTAGATCGCATCTTGCGATCTAGGCAGCACAAGCCCCACGTTGTTCATGCGTTGCTCGCATCAAGCGTCTTTGATGGCGAGCAACGTAGTTATCATAGATGTGTTAGGGTTAGCATAGTTCTTCGTATAACATGCTTACGTAGTGCAACCCTTGCATGTCTAGCCGCCCTCACACCTATCTCAGGTGTGGGGGCGGCACCCCGCTTGATCTTTATTTAGTAGATCTGATCCGTTACGATTGCTCCTTGTTCTGCAAGGATTAGTTTAATATCTGCAATAGTTAGGCCTTACAAAGGGGTGGAGGATCCAGTGGCACGTAGGGTGGCGTTCGCAAGCCCTAAACAGGATGTTCCGAGGATCAACTTCATGTTGGTTTTTAGGCCTTGTTTAGGGTCGGCTTACGATCACCGTGCGTGGCCGCGAGGCCCAACCTGGAGTAGGATGATCCGATTATACGGTGAAAACCCTAAATCGTCGTAGATCTAATTAATTATCTTGATCAAGCAGGATCACCATATATTCGTGCACCCCGTACGAATCATGGGTGGATCGGCTCTTTGAGCCGATTCACAGGATAACCTGAGAGCCGATCGAGGCTCGGATTTAATGTTTACGTGTATGCCATGCAGGAAACTAAGCGGGGCATCCCCATCACCTTCCTGACCAGGTATAGGTCAGGTGGCACGCCCTTGCACTTCGCATCGGACGTGTGACCAGAAGAGCATTGCGGGCCGTCGCTCGGAGGGGTCTCAGCCAGCCGCAGCTCTAGGCTCTTCCCGGCTCTACCGTGTTGACAGTCGCTGCCCGCCGGTGGGTTTTGGCAGTCAACAGGTTTAGCAAGACTTGAGTGTATTTGACACTCGACGAATAAAAACACATGAGTGATTTTAGATCACGAATAATATGTACGAAGTCAGATGTCCTGTGCTCTAAAGTGTTACGAGTATATACCAGAATGATTCATGCAATGATCATTGGACGATAGTAAGAATATCCCTGAGTGCTTTAGAAGAACCAAGGATATATATATATAGTTTTGTATGGGGTAATGACAAACAAATCGCTGTAAGGTGTTGCACCGATATTAGTTTGGTCTCATATAATAAAATAAAATTTCAATCTCAATTAGGCTAAGTGTTGTTTAAAAGGTAGCACAATGAGCTAGAAGAAGTCTATGCTAGATTTAGTTGAATTCTAAATATTGTGACGGATTCTACAAACAAAAGCAGAGTATGTCATTGTTTTGACAATGACTGAGGATGTTAAGTCGAGGAGTTCTTTGAGAACTTGGTGTAGTTCCGATAGTGTCAGAACTTTGAAGCTATATTGTGTGTGACAATATTAGTGACATATTTCAGACCGCGGAATTAAGGTTCCACCAGAGGACTAAGCAT
Organism: Lolium perenne; assembly: GCF_019359855.2. Classification (NCBI taxonomy): domain Eukaryota; kingdom Viridiplantae; phylum Streptophyta; class Magnoliopsida; order Poales; family Poaceae; genus Lolium; species Lolium perenne. The sequence goes on from NC_067247.2 coordinate 384,273,515, forward strand.
ATATAATTAATGCCGACTCATTTGGAAAATGAGTGATGCGTTGAGACGCACATGAATTGCAAAATACATACGTTTCTGAGCATGTCAGATCCGTTGACTAAAACCTCTCCCGTGAGCAAAACATGATAAGCACCAGAAGGCCAAGGTGTTATATCTTTACAAATGTACACTAGATTATTGACTCTAGTGCAAGTGGGAGACTGTTGGAGATATGCCCAAGAGGCAATAATAAATTAGTTATTGTAATATCTTAGTGTTCATGATAAATGTTTACATCACATGCTATAATTGTATTAACCGAAACATTGATACATGTGTGTTATGTAAACAACAAGGAGTCCCTAGTAAGCCTCTTGTATAACTAGCTTGTTGATTAATATATGATCATGGTTTCGTGATCATGAACATTGGATGTTGTTAATAACAAGGTTATGTCATTGGGTGAATGATATAATGGACATACACCCAAATAAGTGTAGCATGAGATCAAGTCATTAAGTTCAACTTGCTATAAGCTTTCGATACATAGTTACCTAGTCCTTCGACCATGAGATCATGTAAATCACTTACACCGGATGGGTACTTTGATTACATCAAACGCCATTGCGTAAATGGGTGGTTATAAAGATGGGATTAAGTATTTGGAAAGTGTGAGTTGAGGCATATGGATCAATAGTGGGATTTGTCCATCCCGATGACGGATGGATATACTCTGGGCCCTCTCGGTGGAATGTCGTCTGATTAGCTTGCAAGCATGTGATTGGATCACAAGAGATGACATACCACGGTAACGAGTAAATAGTACTTGTCGGTAACAAGGTTGAACAAGGTATGGAGATACCGATGATCGAACCTCGGACAAGTAAAGTATCGTGTGACAAAGGGAATCGGTATCGTATGTAAATGGTTCAATCGATCACTAAGTTATCGTTGAATATGTGGGAGCCATTATGGATCTCCAGATCCCGCTATTGGTTATTGCTCGGAGAGGAGTCTCGATCATGTCTGCATAGTTCACGAACCGTAGGGTGACGCGCTTAAGGTTCGATGTCGCATAAGTAGATTCGGAATATGAGATGGAGACCGAAGTTTGTTCGGAGTCTCGGATGGGATCCAGGACATCACGAGGAGGTCCGGAATGGTCCGGAGAATAAGATTCATATATGGGAAGTCATTTTCAGGGTTACCGGAAAAGTTCAGGATTTTTCGGTATTGTACCGGAGGTTCTAGAAGGTTCCGGAGGGTACCATAGTGGGGCCCACCTATCCCGGACGACCAACATGGACCGGAGGGGTCGCATAGGCGCACATGGGCCATGCACACCAGCCCCCCAAGGCCCATGTGGCTATACCAAGTGGATAAGATCAAATCCCTTGAAAATAGGGACTTAACTTGGGGGGGGGGGGGGAAGTTCCCCCCTTGTTTTGGCCGACCCTTGGGCTTGGAGGAGGGGCCAATGCAGCCCCCCCACGCCTATATAAGAGGGAGGGGAGGGCTGGGGCGCAGCATATCATCCCCCAAGCCCTAGCCGCCCCTCTCTCCCTCCTCCTTCCTGCGCAGGCTTGGCGAAGCCCTGCAGGAATTTCTCCCCCACCTCCACCACCACGCCGTCGTGCTACTGGGATTCCGAGGGGATCTACCACACCTCCGCTGCCCGCTGGAACGGGGAGAGGACGGACTTCATCGACACCGTACGCACGACCGAGTACGGAAGTGCTGTCGAATTGCAGCAGTGGATGATCGACTACACCAACAACGAGATCTAATCTCGTAGGCTTTGGAAATCTTCGAGGGTTAGTCTCATATCAATCTCGTTGCTTTGATCTTGTAGATTAGATCTTGGGTGTTCCATAGATTAGATCTTGGATTTATTCGTCTTGCGGTAGGAATTTTTTTTTGTTTTCTATGCTACGAACCCCAACATCCCCTTCTTCATCAACAAAAATATCAGGTCATCTTTCAAGACGCTATATTTTTATTGCTTCATATGCTATGTGTTGTTCTTGGAACGTCTTAAATTTTGTTTTTAGTTTTTTTGTTTGCTATAGTATATGGTTGGATCTCAGCATATTTGTTTTGGAGAATGACACACTCCGTTTTCATTGCATAGAACACTCTAGTTTTCACTCTTATTGTTTTGCGAGTGTTCTCTTTTGCTAGTACTGTGTTTAGCTCTGGTTTTCCACTCGTATTTTGTTCAGAGCTTGTTAGTTTTATTTAGTAAGGTATGATTAGGTCTCTGGTTTTTATTGATTATTATCTATGAGGGTTGTTTCAAATAAATTGATTGGTGTTGGAGACGAGTAAAATGTTTCATGCTTATAGTGATGCAAAAGAAAACTTGTTTAGACTATGGCTTAGACTTTAGCATGTCATGTTAGATGTTATTTTAATTATGTGCTTAGTATTTATTGTTGTAGCATGACTTGTCTCAAATAGCTGAGAGTGCTTAATGTGACATTGAAAGAATCATGTGTTGTTTCCATCATACAAAAGCATAATATTGTGGTATTCTCCTTTGATGCTTTAATTGGGTTGATTTGTTTCCATCATGTGCTTTTTCTTCTGCAATCTGCTCTTCGAAGTTAGCACTCAGCTGGGCCCTATTAAATTCAAGGCAATCTCTCTCATACTGTTCCCTCTCCTCTAGACTCATCGGTTCAAGCAGCTCTCGATCCATCGGTTCAATTTCCTCATGTTGAATTGCTGCTTCAATCTCCTCATGCTGAATTGCTGCTTCAATCTCCCCCTGCGTGGTACTGGTCCAGCTAGATGCTAGTTGTTTTTTCAGTCATGTTTTATAGATTCAAAAAAGTTCAAATTTGAAAAATGTGGACATTTAAAAAAATGTTTAAAATTTTGAAATAAAATAAAGTAAAAAACGAAAAAAGTAAAGAAAAGAAAAGAGAGAAGGTAACGTGGGCTGGCCCAAAACACCCACCTAGGGCCAGGGGTGTGAGGTGTGGCACAAGTGTATAGTACCAAGTGGCGGAGCTTGCTGGGTATTGCTGGGGGGGGGGGGGGGGGGGCAAAACGAAATACATGAGTTCATGGGGGGGGGGGGGGCAAAATACACAAGATCCATAATTTCAGCTATCCTAAAAAAATCTGCAATGCATGTGCAAATCATGGGGCAGTGCCCCCCCCCCCGACATGCACTAAGCTCTGCCACTGATAGTACCTCCCGTGTTATCGTGACTTTTTTCCAAGAGATCCTACGAGTGATCGATGTTCATTACCATCAAATATTAAAATATAGCCACTACGACCAGTATCCTTTTTGTGCAAACAAATATCTGAAAAAGAGGAAGCGTCGCCTAGTGCTAGTATTTCACATAAACCAAAAACATTGCCGACATATTCTGCATGAAGAGAGCAATTCCACCAAGAGATCCATCATCTTTAACTTTTCCCAAACCTTCCACCTTTTTTAACAGCAGACCAACACACACAGGTTAAGAAAATGTTCTTACTTTAGGGATCAATGATATCATCATCTATTCATCTTCATGCCGATCATCTTGGTGTGGAGCATCACCTAGGCGAATGGGGACTGCATGAGAGCCAGATCCACGGGAATGCATGGCAAGGTTGAGCAAGGTATCTCCTCTTAGATCACTTGCATCTGCATAGGTTAAGACCCGCCCAATATTTCATGAAAATAACAAATAACTGATCAGATCAACAAATTTAATAAATCCTTCTTCAAAACAAGCTTGTTACGAAGTTTCCAAATAGCCCAACTAACAGAAACAATGACAGCAATTTATGTATTGCGACTAGCAAGAACAAATCAGGGGAACCACAAGAAGAGTCGAGAGAAGGATCTACGGCAAATGTTAGCACCAATTGTTTTGAATTTGGCTACAAAACATTCAGAGAAAATATATAGTAATATAGATTCCCCGTCATTGCAAAATTAACACCTAGAGTTACATGTAAACTTACGCTTTACGATGTTGTCCTTAGTTGCTATGGCAATGTGCCAAATGAGCATCAACCATACCATAATCTTCAGAGGAATTTTGCTCTTCAATATATGTCCAAACTATTGCTGGAAAGATGTTTATACACTGATTTCACACTAAACTGGCATGTCTTTGTCTATTTCCAAAGAGGTGAGTAATATTGCTCATTAAGATTTACGTGAACTAACAGATTGACAAGCCCACTCATTTGTTCTTGAAGATATACATATAACCATGTTCTAAAACAAAATCTCCAACCAAGTATAGCAGTATGTGCTAGAGAGATCCCCTGTTCATTACAAATGTTGAACGGTTCTAGAAATTTGTCTTTCAAAGGGCTATTGATAGACCAAGAATCACCCGAGAAACCTGCTTTTTTTTTTCATTCCCCACTTTCATCCTTCTCCCAGTCAGATAGAGATCTTTCACATGCATCATATCAGATGAGAGAGTTGAGTTCACAAGGCCTTTGTTTTGCAAAGAAAAAAAACAGCCAATCATATGTGAAATATTGTTTCCTCTTGAAGTCTTGCCAATGACCATTACCATTCTCCAATTTCCACCACCATTATACTCAATCTAATATAGAATTTTGTCAGATCCTTCAAACCCAACCCACCTTTGCTTTTTTGGTTTGTGTATTCATTTCCACTTAACAAAATGGTACTTTCTTTTGGTGGCATTACCAACCCAGAAAAGGGATCCTGTAGGTTTAGCAAGATTCTCAATATTTTTCTTGTGCAACAATCTCATACTCCCACCATATTAAAATGCAAGGCATCTAAAGATTAGTCAAAAGTCAAATCTTACTACCTTTAACGAAATATTTAGGAAAACGTATTTACATCTACAATATCGAATGGACATGTTAAGAAAAATGTAATTTATGATGAATCTACTAATATTCAGTACTATAAATATTCATATTTTTGTATATAAACTTGAAAAAATGTTGACTTTTAACTAATCTTTAGTCGCCTTAGGTTTTGAGAAATAAACATGAACTGATCTTTGTCACTCTCCCACCTATGGACATTGCTCCACCCATCCAATGTTATCGTGCCTGCCAGTGAAGCGACGGCGAACGCATCAGATAATGCGCCAAAACGTGATTGACATGATACAAAGGATCGGTGCATCACATCACAAGACAAAATTAACATGAACCAGGTGCTCCCGTAATTACATTGCATCGATCGATCTCAGATCATTTTCCCTCTAAATCTAGGTCTAATTTGACCGCAGCTGGTGCACGGTTACCAGCGTGCGACCCGCCGCCGCGAGCTTCTGCAAGACTCCTGAAATTGCTGATCGCCTGGATGCGGCTTGCCCGGTCTACCAAAACTAGATAATCTTGTCAGGTCATGGCACCATTTGCTCCCATTTTGCTGTCCTAGTACAACTCCTAGCTAGCTCTCTGCATGCGGAAACAAAGGAATTTCAGATGCATGCAAGGAAAGTAGTATCATGCCATGCACATTGGCAAAACAATTATGTGAAGGGAGGCAGCTCACCTCGCTAAACTCTGGCGAACTCGCCGTCCCTGCAGACACCTACGTCGACGGCCATCGTCCGATCATTGGTGCCGTTATTGGGGGACGATACTACCCTGCAGCAATTCCTCCTCGGAGACTGCAAAGTTGGATCGCATCAGTATTAGCACAACGAACAAACTTCGATTGGACGAAAATGCAGATGATACGAAAGGAATGCAATGGAACGAGGGCAATGCGTACCCGTTTCCAGAGGTCGGGGTCGGGCTTCTTGACGATGACGACGCGATCCAGCAGCGTGGCCGGGTCGGAGATGCGCCACCGGCACCTGACGGGGTTCACGACGCGATGCCGCTCGTACTCAGTGACGGTCGTCAGGACCGTCGCGTTGGCGTTCCGCCGGCGCAGCCGCCTCTCCATCCGCGACCTCCGCATGTAGTACACCTGCGGGCGCTGGCAGGGGTTCCGCGCCACGGGCCGCGTGTTGAAGGAGTAGGCCGTGTAGTCGGCGCGCTTGTACCAGTTGAGGAAGGTGCGCATCGGCGTCTCCATCTCCCGCGGCGACAGCACCCCGCGGATCACCACCACCGCGAACCCCCACGACACCGACACCGTCCACTGCTTCTCCCGGTCGTAGCACACCGACTGCTGCGCCACCGCCGGAGGGTCCAGCCGCACGGGCCCCTTGAACAGCCTCCGCAGCGCCGCCGTCCGGGACCTCGCCCCCGGGAACAGCGGCTGCAGGAAGTCGAAGTGGTGCAGCGTCACCAGCGGCACCACCGGGTGGGAGCCCAGCAATCCCAGGACGTCGCCCCAGATGTCGCACTGGTGGAACCCGAGGTGGCGGGTCAGCGGCACGCCCAGCTCGGACATGCACGCGTGGATCCGGTCGTCACTGCCGTAAAGTGCCGGGTACCGGTGCATGCACCCGTCCTGCATGCGCGCCAGCTGCGCGGCCAGGGCGCGGCTGATGGCGAACCCGCCGCCGCCGAACGCCATGCCGTAGGAGAAGATGAGGTTCTGGATGTGGCTCTCCGACGGGTTCCCGATGTAGTACGGCTGCGTGTGGTCGTACTTGGACAGCACGTCCACCAGGTTGTCCGGGAAGAACACCGTGTCGTCGTCGCCCATCACGAACCACCGCACGCCGGGGAGGCCCAGGCGGTAGCTCTCGGAGACGATGCGGGAGATCCGCAGCGCGGATCGGCTCCCGGCGCCGTGCGTGTAGGGGAACTTGGACGTGTCCGCGCTGATCTTGATGCCGGGGAGCTCCGTGGAGGAGTTCCGGGAGTAGTACTCCGGCACCGGCTTGTCCAGCCACACGAAGCCGCGCATCTTGCCCGGACGCCACCATACCTTGATGTACTCCCGCCGGCTCTCCCACAGGGACGCCGACGCGCCGATGCCGAACACGATGTGCCGCAGGCCCGTCGGCGCGGCGTCCGCCCTCGGTTTCGTCCGTGCCACCGGCGTCGGCGGACCTCGTATCATAGCGGACGACGGTGACGACGACGAAGAAGAGTTGCGCACTCCATCCGCGCCCGCCGCAAGACGAGCCACGGCATTTCCTCCAGCCGGCGGGCGCGATCCGGAGTAGAACGGAGAGAGCGCGAAGGCAACCACGTAGACAGCCAGCACGGGCAGAAGCACGTAGAGGAGGAGGCCGTAGAGGAAGAAGGAAGCTCTGGACTTGGGCATGACCTTGCCGCCGGCGTCGGAGGACATGGCAACAATGGCGTCCTTGCTGTGATCGATCGATGATCGATGGTGCCGATCGATCGCCTCCTCCTTTCGTGCAACCGAACAATGTCAGCTCGACGGCATGGCCAGGGACGACGAGTGGCTGGAAGAGCAGCGACCGATCCGCGATGGCGGCATGGTTTAATATAGCGCAGTGATTCGCGCGCGTTCGTTTGTTGCCTTGGCGGTTTGTTTCAGTCTAGTGGGCGGACCGAGTGCGAAGATGATAGCTGCATGGTGCGCGGCGATCAGACCGTGGTTGGAATGGAATGGAAATAGATCCCGGGAGCTCAGGGTGCCTTGATTTTGATCGATTCTCCTATGTATGGCATGCATGGTGAATTAGCAAATCGTAATTGTAGGATCCAAGGACCAAGGCGCAGTCAACTGTTCCCAGCCTTTGGTTAACCTGGACTGGAATGTTTCATCGTGTATTCCAGAATCGTGTATTCCACTAGCCGATGCTACTCTCGGGATGGAATTGGGTTGATGTGCTGGATTAGGCCTAGAAGCAAACTAAAACCATTTGTTTAGAGTTTTGAAGATGGATCCAATGCTTAGCAACTCATCCCCACCGTACAAATATAAGCCGTGGCTAACCGAATCTTCGGGCGCCTACCGCTGTTGGTGATATGCCAACTAGGTATACCACATCAGGGCCTTAATTCCGGCAAGCCCAGGTGACCCACAAATGGTGGTGAGGCTTATGGCCCAACCGGGCGACCCAGTTGCCGGAGAATAGTGATAGGATCCGGCTTGGAGACAAGCTACCAGATCCGGTCCGTGATATTTGTCGGTCAGATCCGTGACGTGCATGATAAGGAATACTTAGCATAGTCTAGGCTTAGTCTTATCCGGCAGAATCTCTACCCTTGTAACCCTAGTTCCGGAGCCTTCATAAGCCGGATCCTAGGAGCCCTTGAGGCACAACTTAACTCATTGTAATCTCGCACTTGTTGGATGAATAATTCAAGACAAGCAGCAGTAGGGCCTCGCCAGTCGTGAGGTTTTTCAAAGCTGGGTAGCTCGCATGTCCCCATCCCGGTGACTCCTTGCCATATGGCCTCCTCTCTCTCCCCCCTTCGTCAGGCTCCCCTCACTGGAATACTGCCGATCACGCAACGATGGTTGGCACCCACCGTGGGGCCAGCCACGTCGGGAGGCCAGATCCGGGTGGGATCCGCCTTCGTAGGCATCAACGACACCATCACCGTCAGGCGCGCCCTCTATGCCGACAAATACCCCATCATCCTCAATGATGCATGCTGGATTCTGGCGAAGGATGACGCCGTCCACTGTTCCATCGTCCCAATCGATGTAATCCAGCTCTTCATCAGCAAAACCAGCGGTTCCGCTAGGTTTGCCGGAACAAGCCCTGCACGGACTGTCAGTGAGACGGATACGTTAGAAGGAAACCGATCTTGGCATGATCCTTCAATGGCTCGATCAGCCCTGGATCTGAATTCAAGGCCCACCGAAACCGCCCCTGTGTTGGATATGATGGTGGAAGACCAGTGCAAATCCACATGGGTTTCCAAGGTGTTAGAGAAGCAAAGGTGTCACTTCGTGCACTACACTGGATCTACGTCCGGATCCGCTCCTGAAGTGGAATCCGGAAAAGACGAGTCCATTCTGGATGCCCTCAATCCCGAGTCAGATGTTTATTCACCCATGAACTCAGAAGAATACGCGGTAGGCATGAAAGAGTACGATGAAGAGCTCTCAGAAGTTGATCAACCACCCGCCATCCAACAGATATTGGTGACCATGACGGAGCTTGCCGGATACGACACTGCCAACCAGAACGATCCAAAGCCAGAACTAGAAGCACCTAGTGAGGACATGGTATGGCTAAAACCGGACGGAGCAATCCAGATCCGACACTACCCCCGTTTCCACCACAACAAGATTGTTTCCTCCTGGAACTTCAAGAACTCCACAGGGAGTCAGAGATGATCCTGCCAGGTACGGAGAGCTGTTGGTCACACCCATCACGCTAGATCACCTGAAAGAGGTAACCCGGATTGATGCAATGTGCGAAGAACTCCCCAAGGATGCAAAGTATATCGAGAAAGCGGTGAAGGAAAGTGTAGCAATCCAAGCATGCCCTAAAGAATATCAGGACAAAGCTCGGAAGCTCCATGAAAAACTCCAAACAGAGTACACCCATTTGCAGGAAGAAAAGAAGCAGGCAAAGTGTGCCACGAAGGTTACCCCTCATAACCTCGACTTCCAAGAGGCAGCAGTCGCACCCTTGCCTACATACCAAATTTGCCATCCCCCGCTCGTGGATCACAATGGCTGTGAAGTGATGGCAACACCAAAGGACAATCTGGCGGTGGAAAACATATCATGGATGAACATCAAGATCTAGCAGTAATAAATAAGGTTCATCACTTACTTGCCACAACGCTAGACCAGCAGCATAAGGCGGACACCTCCAAAAGGTTAGCTTCTGACCCCAAATCTTGTGTTTCTAGCGCACACAAGGAAGTTCTTGCAGCCAGGCCGGATCCAAGGGACCACCACTTGCAAATAGAATCATCAGAATGCCGAAGAGAAGCAACCAAAAATTAGAAGGATCCCATCCCAGTCTCCTCCGGTAGCATCAAGGACAAAGGAAAAATCCCAATGTATGAAGGTGGTAACAAGTACGTTCATGGATCACCACCAACTCGCCGCACCAGCCTTCGACCCCCTAGGAAAAGTGGCCACGCCGGAAACGCCATGCCCCATGGCCCATGCGTGATAAACATCCGCGACCACACCGAACCAAGGGGTCGCCAGAATGATGGCGGTGATGAGCATATCGGAAACAAGAACTACAAGGACGGCCACCGAAAGGAGAGCACCGTAGTGGAAGCAAGAAGGGAGGTCATGGTAACTCACATGGCGGACATAGTAATAAAAAACCTCCACGCCACTCACCAACACCACCCAACGACAAAGAAGGCGGTGGCAGAAGAAGAGGCCCTGGTAGATATCGATCGCACCACGATTTCTCCCCACCCTGATGCCGGAAACACACTAGCCTTCATCAGTGGATTTAGCAGAGGAGGGCTCCTACGACACACGCTGACTCGTGAAGATGACCCGAGAACCCTCACTTTGAACAAGATGATCGCAACTACGAGCGCATACGCAACAACATATGATGATGCTCGTGGTTTGCTCCAAGTAGTCACGGTCCCAAATCAGCAGAAGAAGGGTCACAATAACAACAAGAGGAAGAATCCGCCTGATGATCAGCAACAAGGGGGATCCGACATGGTCGCCATGACATTCCCGCAAAGAGGCCAAGGCGGAGGTCGAGACCGCGGACATGGTGGTGGAGACGAAAGGGGCAAGCAACGTAGTGACAAGGTCACGCCTACCGGAACCCGCCCTCCCCAAACATACGAGGTGTACATGTTAGGATGATCTCCTCGCGTCCGAGCCCAACAGCTCGAACACGATCCCTTGACCTCGTCCGTGCCCTGATCGGGGGTGCCCAACCTTATCCCTGGTTGGTGGGCCCCTATCGCCGCACTATAAATAGAGGTGGGGCCCGAACACACGCGGTACGAGGTTGACCGACACGCTGCTCGCCCCACTGACATCCCTTCTGATCTAGGGTTCTTACGTGTGCCGATGGGAAGAGCCATCGCCGCCGTCACTACCTCACCCGCGCCACCGCCATAGCCACCATGTCGATATTCGCAGGATCCTCCTCGAAGGGAGAAGGTATGCCCCATGTCTCTCTCGTTCTCCCTCTCGCTCGCATAGAAACAGTACTCTAGTTTCGGAGATAGTTTTACCCATCATAGGATCTACTCTAGTTGATCTGAGGCGTTTTAGCATTGGTATCAGAGCACCAGTACTAGATCGTAGATTCTTGTTTCGAGAAAAGAAAGCAAAATAGAAACCCTAGTTCACCCTGAAACCCTAGTTCATCCCTAACCCTAATTCAAATCAAGATGGAAGGGGAAGGGGAAAAAGATCCTCACATGCGGCGGCTACTGCTAGAGCATCACCGACTGCTGTTGCTTGAGCACGTGGCGCTGGCGAAGAAAACGAGCATCACCTCCACTGAGCCAGTTGACAACGGCGCGTTCACCCTCGAGGTGCTCGCGCACGCCGGCAACGGGGCCAGACAGGTGCCGGACAGAACAGCGTCGTCGCACTTCTTCTCCTCGTCGTCGTCCTTCAGGTGGTCTCCGTGGAGGTTGAAAGGGGCAGCGCGCGCGCCATGGAAAAGGCAGAGAAGGGGAGGGCTTGTCGCCAGCGAGAAGCATAGGAGTGCGTGCGCGTAGGCGGCACTGTCCCCACGCTGCCGCCGGGGACTAAGAAGAACCCTAACCCTAACAGAGAGACGCGCGTGGCGGAAATGGGGGCTAGGGTTAGGTCACTGAGAGTTCCAGGCTCTTATACCGGCCGATAGCAGTGCGCGGCTGTCTGATGAAATCCGACTGCCAGGATTGACGCGTGCGAGGGCAACGGGGTACTAGCAGGCCGCAATAACGGGCCATGGGTTGTGACACAGGCCCCAGGTTGTCGGCGCGGGTGATCGCAGGCCGCAGAGTCGCGCACCGAGCAACGCGCAGAGTTTTTTTTGCCCTGGCGGGCCGTGGGCCGCGAGAGCAATTTTTGGGCTGTGCCCAGTTTTTTCTTTCCGTTAAATCTTTTCCAGAGGCATTTTTTAACATTTTTAGTGCAGTTTTAGGCCTAAATTTGTCTAGATTGTTTCTGAATAAATAGGACTAACACAATATTTTTTCAGGAATTAAAAAGTGAAAGTTATGCCTCTTAAAAGTTCAAAAGTTAATAGTTTAAATTCGTAGTTTCCGCTGCAAATAGTTATGAAGTGCATTTTAAATTTGAAAAATGCTAAAGTGACAATTAAAATTTTAAATAGATGATTAGAGTGATTATTGTGACAATTATGGTTCTATTTTTTTACCCATGTTATTAATGACATGATCATGATTTGTTGCAATAAGAAGTGCATTTATCTCTATTTTTGCCGAACGGTGATATAGTGTTATTTGCATTAACAGTTGCATATCTTAATTCAGACCAATGTTGGATTATAATATGCAATTGTACTGTTCTCACTCATATGTGGTTTTCAGGAGGGTACTACTTGATGAGTTGCATCAAGGACGTTCCCACCCTAAGAGGGGACAACTACACTGAGTGGAGGAAGAAGGTGGATTTCGCCTTCGTATGTGCTGAGGTGGACTGAGTGCTTGAAACACCGTAGCCCACAAAGCCTGCTGACCCTGTCAGAGATGACAATGATGATAATGATGCATGGGACAAAAAGAAAAGAGACCATGCTCCTGTGGAATAGAAAGTGGCAGACATCCAATAAGAAATGCATGGCATTTATAAAGAACACAACTGAGAACACCGCCATGGGCTCAATTGCAAAGTGTGCTTCTGTTGGAGAGTACTTGGAAAAGATAAAGAGCTAGTTCACTTGTTCTTTAAAGACATATTCAACCCAGTTGCTGAAGCAGCTGGTAATAGAGAAGTACACTGGAGGTGCACACGACATCAGGGAGCATATCCTCCAAATGAGCAACCTAGCTGCAAAGCTGAAGCCCATGGATGATGACCTGGATTTGAAGCCTGCACTTCTTGTTCACTTGGTCATGGCTTCCTTGCCAGCACAGCTTGACAATTTTGTTGTCAATTACAACATGAACCTTGAAAAGTGGGACATAGAAAAGACTAGGCATGTGTGTGCAAGAGGAGGGTAGACTTAAAGCACAGAATGGAGGTTCTCTAAATTATGTGAAGGAGAACAAGAAAAGGACCTTCACATAAAGCTCTCCTTCCAAGCCATATGCAAAAGGCCAAATGCAACATCATCATCGGTACTAGAACAAGCCAATCCCGGTGAACAAAGATCAGTGTCTTCACTGCAAGAAGACATGCCACTACAAGAAAGATTGTCCTGATTGGCTAAAAGAACTAATGGAAAAGAGAGGTACCAATTTAGTTTCCTTTGTAAATGAATCCCTGTATACACAATTTTTTAAATCTACTTGGTGGATTGACTCAGGTGCAATTGTTCATGTTGCAAATTCTTTACAGGGATTCCATTCGATGCAAACTACGAAAAGAAGCGAAAGATGCATTGAAGTCACGAATGGAGTTCAAGCAGAAGTTGAGGCTGTTGGCAACGTCTCTTTGGAGTGAGCTGATGGTTTAACTATTATGCTTAAAGATGTTTTATTTGTTCTTTCTTTACACAGAAATTTGATTAGTGTATCATGTTTGGATAAACACAATTATCAGTGTTATTTTGGACATGTCAAGTGTGCCATATGGTGTAATAATACTTATGTGGGGGTTGGTTTACTCCACGATGAAATTTATTTATTATCCTTGCATGAAAAAATATTGTCTATGTGTAAAGTGATCTACTATCCGCGTCGAAAAAAGAACAAAAGAAAAGAAAAGCAACTGATAAATCATCGAAATTTTGGCATTGTCGCTTATGCCATATTTCGAGGGGGAAATAGAAAGACTTGTTAAAAACGATATCCTTCCTCCATTAGAATTCTCAGATATAGAACAATGCATCGATTGCATTAAAGGAAAATTTGTAAAGCAAATTAAAAAGGGTGCAAATCAAAGAACCACAACACTAGAAATAATTCACACCGATATATGTGGACCATTTCCCGTGAAAAGTGTGGATGGCTATGATTTGTTCATAACATTCATGGATGATTACTCCCGATATGGTTATATTTATCCAATCAGAGTAAGAACAGAAATGTTGGATAAATTTAAAATATTCAAAGCTAAAGTTGAAAATCAGAATGATAAAAGAATAAATATAGTGTGATCTGATTGTGGAGGGGAGTACTACGGTCGATATACGCCATATGGCCAAGTCCCTGGATCTTTTGCAAGGTTCTTTCAGGACACTGGAATAGTTGCCCAGTATTCTATGTCGGGCGAACCTCAGCAGAATGGGGTTGTTGAAAGGTCTACAAGTTGAAGAACGGAATGCTCAAGAGAATGAGACCCTAAGAAGGTCTACAAGATCTAGAAAATCAACCATTTCGACTGATTACAAAGTTTACAACATAGAAACAGTTCATATGGAAGGTGATCCCACTTCATATGAAGAATCCATGAGAAGCCTAGATTCATCAAAGTGGGTGGAGGCCATGGAAGACGAAATGAGAACGATGAGTGCCAAAAATGTTTGGGACTTAGAAAATATTCCTAATGGACCAAAACAGTGGGATGCAAGTGGGTCTAAAAAATAAAATATGCCAATGGGAATGTAGAAAAGTACAAAGCACAACTTGTGGCAAAAGGATTTACGCAAAGAGAAGGGATAGATTAGTTACAGTCAATAAGCTTGCTTGGCTTAAGTGTTCAAATGACATCTTCAGGCTGCAGAATAATTGCTTTATGACTCCTGCTGATATGGAACCTCTTGCTAGGAAAGTGGCAACCAGAAAAGGCAAGAAAGTCATCCCACCAAGTTCCAGGGTCACAAGGAGTGCTCTTAAAGCTCAGATGAGCATTCAGAAACACACTTGGAGGAATAAGGATAGGAGTTCTGCTGCTAGTGTCTCTTTGTTCACTGATCCAGTGGATAGCTCAGACTGGAATGAGAGTTCAGTCAGGAGGTGTACAAGGCACATGGCTAAGACTGGTGGGTACAAGTTTGAATTCATGAAGGACAAAAGCACAACAAGGAAGAAGGCACAAGCATCCAAGCCTGATGAAGCAGAGGAAGAGGTGGTCCCTTTCATACCAGTACCAACTCTGCAACACATTGGTAGGCAGCTGCAGATACCAGAAGAAGAATTGACAGAGGAGAGGCTTATGGCTACCTCTGATGACTCCAAGGGCACCACATCAACCAGTAATGATGATTGAAGGAATTTGTAATGCAATCAGTATAGCTTTTGTGCCAGTTCATGAGGAGGCTTTTGAGAATGCACAACTTGTTATTTTAATCACTATCTGTAATGATATTATTAAGTACCCATGTGGTAATGAATTCTCTTTCTGTGACCTGCTATGTATGGATCACATTGGCTACTACCAGCTTGGTTTTCAATGAATAGTTACTCAAATTTGAAGGTTGACTGGAATGTGCTCTGTTGGAATGTTAGAGGCTTAAATGATAAAGATAAGAGACTAGCTGTATACAACAAGATTGATGAGAGTAATTGTGCTATTATATGCTTGCAAGAAACCAAATGTGAAAATTTTGAGCACTCATTCATCAGGACTTTTTGCCCGAAACGCTTTGATAGATTTGTGTTTGTGCCTTCTATTGGTGCTTCTGGAGGTATTATAGTTCTTTGGAACAGTAAGGTTTTTATGGGCACTTTAATTGAAACAACTCATTCGGCTATTAGAATGCAATTTGCTTCTGCTCGCACTGCTGAAATTTGGACTATGATTACTGTTTATGGACCTTGTAGAGGGGTTATGAGGGATGAATTTGTCCAATGGTTATTTGATTTGGATATCCCTGTGCATGATAATTGGTTACTTCTTGGAGACTTCAATTTCATGAGGTCAGTGGATAATAGGAATAAACCTGGGGCTGATATGGCAGACATTTTCTCTTTAACAATATTATAAGTCATCTGGGTTTATTGGAGCTGCCTCTAAAGGGGAGAAGATTCACTTGGTCCAATATGCAAGCCACTCCACTCTTGGAGCAAATAGACTGGTTTTTTACATCTTGTGAGTGGACATTGAGATTTCCTAATACAATGGTTTTTCCACTTGCAAAATCCACATCTGATCACACTCCCTGTGTGGTATCTATCTCTACCTCTATACCAAAGGCAAAGGTTTTTCGATTTGAGAATATTTGGTTAGAGCAGCCAGGATTCATGGAAGTGGTTACAATGGCTTGGAATTTGCCAGTAAATAAGAAGAATGTGGCTTCAGTTCTGACTGCAAAATTCAAAAATCTTAGATATGCTTTGAAGAAATGGGGGAAAGGTCTATCACATTTGAAGATACTTATTGAACAATGCAATAAAGTTATCCTATTTTTAGACAATTTGGAGGACTCCAGAGACTTGAATAGAGCTGAATTCAATTTTAGGAATATTGTCAAGACACATCTGAAGAAACTTTTGAGTATACAATCAAACTATTGGAGGAATAGATGTACAATTAGATGGATTAAATTAGGAGGAGAAAACACCAAATTTTTCCATGCAAAGGCCACTGAAAGGTATAGGCATAATGTTATATCAGTAATAAAGGATGAGCAAGGAAACCCTTTGGTGGAACATAACCAGAAAGCTAATGCATTGTGGGCTTGTTACAGAAATAGAATGGGAGTTACCAATGATAATGCAACACAAGCCAATATATCACATCTGATTACTCCAGTGGAAGGTTTGGATATCCTGTCTAAGGAATTTACCATAGAGGAAATTGAGGGAGTTTTGAAGCATTTGAAAACTGATAGAGCTCCTGGACCTGATGGTTTTAATGGAATGTTTGTCAAGAAATGTTGGAATATAATCAAGGATGACTTCATTAATCTGTGTAGGGATTTTCACAAAGGACAAGTCCCCCTGGAAAGTATTAATAGTTCATACATAACCTTGATTCCTAAGAATTTGTCCCCAGAGACAGGTGAATGATTTTAGGCCAATTTCTTTAACAAATACATGTCTAAATTTTTTGACAAAGCTGGCTGCCAACAGGTTACAGTTACAAATCAAAAGTTGCATTCATGAAAATCAATATGGATTTATAAGAGGGAGAACAATTCAAGACTGTCTGGCTTGGACTTTTGAATATTTGCATCAATGCCATAAATCCAAGAGAAAAGTGATTCTACTAAAATTAAACTTTGAAAAGGCTTTTGATACAATTGAGCATAAGGCCATCATCAAGATATTGGAAATTAAAGGTTTTGATTCAACTTTCATTCAGTGGGTTAAGGAAATTCTAACTTCTGGTTCTTCTGCTATCCTGTTAAATGGTGTTCCTGGGAAACCTTTCTTGTGCAGAAGAGGGGTCAGGCAGGGTGATCCTCTCTCTCCTTTGTTGTATGTTCTTGGTGGTGACCTGTTGCAAAGTTATGTGAATCATGCTTTCAGAGAAGGAAGATTAAAGGCACCAATTCCTAATAGAGGCAGTAATGATTACCCCATTGTACAATATGCAGATGATACTATTATCATGTTGCCACCGAGGCAGATCGATTACAAGTATTGAAAGAACTACTGGAGGAATATTCTGCTTTTACTGGGCTCAAAGTCAATTACCATAAATCATCACTTATTCCTATCAACATATCTCAAGCTGAAGCTGAGGCTCTGTCAACACAAATACAATGTTCTATTGCATCAATGCCCTTCCCATATCTTGGCATTCCTATGGGCACTACTAAGCCAACAATAAGAGATTTATCTCCCCTAACTGATAGAATTGAAAGAAGGCTCACTGCTTCAGCCTCTTTCTTATCATATGGTGACAGGTTAATTCTGGTCAATTCTGTATTGTCATCAATGCCCATTCATTATCTTAGTACACTACATATACCAGATGGAGCAATTGAGGTAATTGATAGAGCTAGAAGGAATTGTTTGTGGAGAAAGAAAAAAGATGATGATAAAGCACACTCCCTGGCCTCTTGGGAGATGATTTGTAAACCAAAAAACAAGGGTGGCTTGGGTATCATTAATCTGAAAATTCAGAATAAATGTCTTATGTTGAAGCAATTGCATAAATTCTACAACAATGTGGATCTTCCCTGGGTCAAGTTAATTCGAAATTCATATTATTATAAGGAAGTTCCACATGCAGTTACTATCTGTGGCTCCTTTTGGTGGAGGAATATTATGAAGTTAATTGATACTTATAGGAAAATGACACATTGCAATTTGGGGAATGGAGAGACAATCCTATTTTGGACGGATAATTGGAAAAATATGTTCTTTGATGAAAGGTTTCCAAGACTGTTTTCATTTGTCAAGGATAAACTTATCTCGGTAAAAGAGGCATTACAGATTTCTGATCCTGCACAAGTTTTTCATCTCCCTCTATCAAATGAAGCTTCAGATGAGTTCAGAATGTTACAGAGCATTTTGAGAGGTGTTCTCACATCGGAAAATCAAGATCAATGGCTTATTTCATGTAACAAAAATGGAGATTTTGTCCCAAGTCAAGTATACAGATTAACCTACCAACATATTCCCTCTCATTTTCCATCTCAATGGATCTGGAAGAGTAAGTGTACATCAAAGCATAAATTTTTTGCTTGGCTCATTGTGCATGATCGTATAAATACAAAGGATATGCTTAGAAGAAGGCATTGGAATGTCACATCAGACCACAGTTGTGTGTTATGCAGTACCCATGCATTGGAGGATTGGTCACACTTATTTTTTGAGTGTATGTTCAGTGTGAGAATTTGGATATATCTACAAGTTAATTGGGTACATGGTTCTGGGCCAGAGATGTTAAAAGAGACTAAGAGAAGATTCAAAGGCCCCTGTTTTACAGAAGTGATAATTCTTGCATGCTGGAATATTTGGAAACAAAGAAATAATAAGATCTTTAAAGGCATGCAACCAACTTTCAGGAATTGGAAAACTGGCTTCATTACAGATGTTACCCTTCTTAAACATAGGGTAAAGGAGAGCTCCATAGGTCTTTTGTCATCATGGATTGACAACTTGTTGTAATCAGTAGGTAGGTAGTTGTTGTACATATTTTTTTTCCTTAGTCTTTTGTACATACTTTCTTTTGATATTGAGCAATAAAAGGCTGTGGGGGGGCTCCCCTACAGTAGTTAAGTTCAAAAAAAATGAGAAATTTTCTCCAGTCTCATGTAAGGATTTCTTCAGAATCATAATGGCACTAGTTGCACATTTTGATTTAGAGTTGCATCAAATGGATGTAAAGATGGCATTTCTAAAAGGGGATTTAGAAGAAAATGTCTACATGAAACAACCCAAGGGTTTTATCATGGAAGGTAAAGAACAAATGGAATGCCGCCTAAAGAAATCCATTTATGGATTAAAGCAAGCCTCCGGACAGTTGTATCTAAAGTTTAATGAGACAATTGAAGATTTGGATTTAAAGAAAATATTGAGGACAACTGCGTTTGTGAAAAGTTTAAAAGTGGGAAATATATTTTCCTAATCTTGTATGTCGATGATATTCTGCTTGCCAGTTGTGATGTTAGTCTACTGCAAGAGACAAAGAAGTTCTTGTCCTCAAATTTTGATATGAAAGATCTTGGTGAAGCATCATATGTTTTGGGCATAGAAATTCACCGAGGTAGGAAAAATGGAGTACTAGGACTATCGTAAAAGGCTTATTTATAAAAGATTCTAACTAAGAATAATATGCATAAGAGAAATATCACACCTGCCCTTATAGTCAAGGGCGACAGTTTTGGGAGATTTCAATGTCCCTAGAATCAGTACGAGCTCGATCAAATGAAAGCGGCTCCATATGCTTGTGCCATTGTAAGCTAGTATGCACAAATGTGCACTCGCCCTGACTTAGCTTTTATCACCGGGGTACTCGGTAGATATCAAGAAAATCCAGGTATAGAACACTCGAAAATGGTAAAGAAGGCATTGCGTTATGTGAAAGGCACAAAGAACTACATGCTAACATATAGAAGATCTGATTCCCTAGAAATAAGAGGGTATTCAGATGCAGATTTTGCGGGAGATAAATATGATAGAAAATCCACATCTGTATATGCATTCACTCTCGCAGGGGGAGCTATTTCGTGGAGACGCTACAAACAAACAATATTTGCATCATCCACGATGTATGCAGAATTTATAGCATGTCATGAAGCCACGGGGCAGGCATTATGGTTAAAGAAATTTATACCCGACTTGAAAGTGGTAGATTGTATTGACAAATCACTAAAGATGTACCGCGACAATCAGCCCGCAATATTTTATGCTCACAACAACAAGTCGAGTACTGGTATATGAAACCGATTGAGGTAAAGTATTATGTTGTGAAACACAAGGTCCAGGATCAAACTATAAGTCTCGAGCATATGAGGACACCAAATATGCTTGCGAATCCGCTAACGAAAGGCTTACCACCCAGCGTGTTCAAGGAACACGTAGCCGGCATGGGTTTAAGGGAAAGTCTTACCTATCCTAGATCATAAGAGGCCCAAAAGTAAAAATTGTTTCGAAACAGAGAAGTGTATTGTGGCTGTCTGATTCTATCGGCAATAAAGCTGTGACGATGAAACATGCCCTATGGACTGATCTAAAATGAAACGAATAAAATAAAAGTATAAAGTTAAAAGAAAAGTTGAGATCAAGGGGGATAATGTTAGGATGATCTCCTCGCATCCGAGCCCAATGGCTCAACACGATCCCTGGACCTCGTCCGCGCCCTGATCGGGGGCGCCCAACCTTATACATGTTTGGTGGGCCCTTGTCACCGTGCTCTAAATAGAGGTGTAGGCCATACGCACGTGGTACGAGGTTAACCGACGCACTGCTCGCCCTACGACATCCCTTCCGATCTAGGTTTCTAGCGCATGCCGACGAGAAGAGCCACCACCGTTGCTACTACCTCACCCATGCCACCGCCATCGCCACCATGTTGACATCCGCATGCTCCTCCTCGAAGAGAGAAGGTATGCCCCTGTCTCTCTCGTTCTCCCTCTCGCTCGCATAGAAAAAATACTCTAGTTTACAGAGATAGTTGTACCCGACATATGATCTACTCTTGTTGATCTGAGGCGTTTTAACAGTACATAGTCATGCTTTGATTTTCTCACCCCTATGCCAATGGCAAGTTGAAAGTTCAGAGATGGTAAACCTAGAGGGGGTGAATAGGTTTCTACAAATTTTAATTCTTTCTTTGCAATGTTAGGCTTTGCGGAATATAAAGGTGAGCCTAATGCAAACTAGGTGAGGCACCCTAGATGATGATACAAGTAACTCGAGCACGAAGGCTCTCACAGGCAGATATATCACAAGTAAAGAGTTTGGTTAGAGATAACCGATAACACGCGGAGACAAAGGTTTATTCCTGTGTTCCCTTCCTTTGCAAGAAGGTACGTCACGTTTGGAGAGGTGGGGGGTCCCACGAAGGATTCCCCCAGCGCCACGAAGGCTCACCTTCTTCTCCTAAGCCTATCCCATGAAGGAATAGCTCTTTCACTTGTGGTAGACTTTGAGGCAACCTCCAAACCTTCACAATCTTGTCAGGATTCAATCCACTTCCCGGATGCTTCCAGACGCTTTTGCCCACCTAGGTTTTCCAAGAAACCCTAGAGATCATGTTTCTTGCTGAATACAAGGGGGAGCATTATCTGGCTCGGTAGAACTATAGATCAAGACCTCCTCTATCTTTTCCCCGAAGGGATTTGAGTTTGTGTGGAGGAGGAGGGAGATTTGAGGCTTTTAGTGTTTCTATCAATGGAGTATGAGAGAGAAAGAGAGCTCAAGAACAGTTTGTAGTGTAGTGCCTAACCGTTCCAAGGTAGGAGAAGGGGTATTTATAGATCCACTTGAAATCCAGCCGTTGCAGACCGTTGACAACTTGTCCAGCTCAGCATTTTGTCGAAGGGGGGGGGGGGGCGGTGTGCCGGGCCTGCCACCGGGATGGCCGGTACCACACCTGGTGCCACAGGGCCAGAGGCCGGACAGGCTGGCAGCCACCGGGCAAGGTGTTGGACGCTCGTCCGGGCTTGCATATGTACCGGCCTACGCCGGGCCGGCCGGTGCAGGAGCCGGTGGTGCCAGGCCGGGCACTGGGCTAGAGATTGGGCGGGCACCGGGCTAGCGACCGGGCGGGCACCGGGCGATCGGGCCAGGCACCCTGGAATGTGTCCGGTGTGCACTGGTGCCAGGGCCGGTCTGCGCCGGACCAGCCGGTGTGGCACCTGGTGCCGCCGGGCCATACGCCGGCCTGACCTTCCCTTCTTTTCTTCGAAGTGGGGGGTCTCCCTTCACCTTCTTGTTCCATTGATACACCAGTATGCCTATTAGAATAATACCTTAAAATAATCTTGTAGGCATGTATTAGTCCAAATACTCTAACTACGGTGTCATTGCAACCAAAATAATGGATAAGGGTAAAATACACTTACAATCTCCCCCTTTTTGGTATACGATGACAAACCGAGCTAGAGTCACATATAAATATTATGATAAGCTTAAAACCTTGATTCCACATAAGATATTAAGGCAACTCCCCCATAATGTATGCACTTGGAGAATTTTCGTTTGAATGCAAAGTGCACCATTTGTATAACATGAGAAGCTCCCCCAATATCTTTAGGAAACAAGCATGGTATGGACAAGCATATAACAAGATATAAGCAATGAGCATAATCATCCTGCATATAGATTAAGCATACAATAACTTGTCCACACATGAATTATTAAGAGTAGCAAATGGTTCCAAAAATCAAATAGCACAAGCCACATAAGAATCAAATAATGTATCAATGGCTTGTGCAAATGGCAACACCCATCCCAAAAAAACCGTAGTCCAAGACTCTACTCTCTTCTCCCCCTTTGGCATCGGAATACCAAAAAGGTAGGATAGAGTAGAAAAGCTAGAGTTCCCATCAGTAGAAGTGCTGAGATGTAGAATCCTCTTCATCATAATCTTGATTCTCCTTATCATCTCCATTCCTATTGGAGGAGGACCCAACAGCACCAGTAGCAATAGCAGACCCAGACCTAGTTCTGGTAGGAGGAGCACCATGTGAAGATCCACCTCGAGCAAACAGGGAGAGGTCAAAGTTCTAGAACATGTTATCATCAATGGAAGGCATCCACCAAGTTGGGGCAACTACAGGCTCAAGTTCAGTTCCAGGAGGAGGCACAAGATCGTTTCTTGTGGCCATGAACTCATTTTGGCGCCTCCTAGTCTCCTGGTTCAGTGAAAGGCTTTGATGAGCCACATCATTTGTATTCCTGCACATCTGCCACAGATTTGCCAAGAAGTGGGATGCACCCTGCTTGGGGTGCGTAAAGGAACTGTAGCTAGCAGCTGGGTCATGCCTTTCCTTGGTCCTTCGCTCCGAAGGCATCATCTCAGGTATGTCAAGCTTGTGCCCTTGGTGAGGAATCTTGAAAGGTCCATCTTCACTACCTCATCTTTCTTATTGTAAGGAGATGATACAACAATATTGATGAGCTGCTGAACATACTGAGCAAAGTTTGGAGTCATCATGTTGCGAACAGAGCATTTCAACTCATTGTAGAGGTAGTCACAACCATCAATTGTCCTCACATTTTCAGGACGACAATAGTACATGAGGTTGAGATGGTAGGAACGCAGTCACTTGAGCCTCCAGATTTACTGACTAGACTCTCACGGAATATCTTGGAAGCACTTGGTAAGAATAGTACATCCCATAGATGAGTGGAGGATCATGTGTAGGATCTGGAGGGTAGCATAAGGCAATGTTACCATGAGTGAATTGTTCATGACTATGGATCTGAAACCCACGAGCACGGCCACTACCAAAGCCCATTGCCTCACAGAAGTCAAGGTAGTTGCAAGAATATTTTTCCTTCCTAGTCATCCAAGTCTAGTGCGAGCATGGTCATCATGGAAGAATACTTTGCAATGGAACTGTCAGACGAGAATAGGGCAATACTCCCCATGACTCTTAAAGTGAGTAGGCTTCAAGCATACTAGAAGACCCATCTTCTGCAAAGTGTCAACCACAAAGCGGTACTTGGTGGTCTGAAAAATGGTGAGCTCTTCCTTGTTGATGGCCTTGGGCATTACAATGATGCCATTCTTCATGAGAGCTGTGATACGCGTACAGCACGCGTCCGTTGGGAACCCCAAGAGGAAGGTGTGATGCGTACAACGGCAAGTTTTCCCTCAGTAAGAAACCAAGGTTTATCGAACCAGTAGGAGCCAAGAAGCACGTTGAAGGTTGATGGCGGCGAGATGTAGTGCGGCGCAACACCAGGGATTCCGGCGCCAACGTGGAACCTGCACAACACAACCAAAGTACTTTGCCCCAACGAAACAGTGAGGTTGTCAATCTCACCGGCTTGCTGTAACAAAGGATTAGATGTATAGTGTGGATGATGATTGTTTGCAGAAAACAGTAGAACAAGTATTGCAGTAGATTGTATTCGATGTTAAGAATGGACCGGGGTCCACAGTTCACTAGAGGTGTCTCTCCCATAAGATAAATGGCATGTTGGGTGAACAAATTACAGTTGGGCAATTGACAAATAGAGAGGGCATGACAATGCACATACATGATATGATGAGTATTGTGAGATTTAATTGGGCATTACGACAAAGTACATAGACCGCTATCCAGCATGCATCTATGCCTAAAAAGTCCACCTTCAGGTTATCATCCGAACCCCTTCCAGTATTAAGTTGCAAACAACAGACAATTGCATTAAGTATGGTGCGTAATGTAATCAATAACTACATCCTCGGACATAGCATCGATGTTTTATCCCTAGTGGCAACAACACATCCACAACCTTAGAACTTTCTCATCACTGTCCTGCATTTAATGGAGGCATGAACCCACTATCGAGCATAAATACTCCCTCTTGGAGTTAAGAGTAAAACTTTGGCCAGAGCCTCTACTAATAACGGAGAGCATGCAAGATCATAAACAACACATAGATAATAGATTGATAATCAACATAACATAGTATTCTCTATCCATCGGATCCCAACAAACACAACATATAACATTACAGATAGATGATCTCGATCATGTTAGGCAGCTCACAAGATCCGACAATGAAGCACAATTAGGAGAAGACGACCATCTAGCTACTGTTATGGGCCCATAGTCCAAGGGTGAACTACTCACTCATCACTCCGGAGGCGACCATGGCGGTGAAGAGTCCTCCGGGAGATGATTCCCCTCTCCGGCAGGGTGCCGGAGGCGATCTCCTGAATCCCCCGAGATGGGATTGGCGGCGGCGGCATCTCTGGAAGGTTTTCCGTATCATGGCTCTCGGTACTGGGGCTATTGTCGACGAAGACTTAAGTAGGCGGAAGAGCAGGTCAGGAGGCGTCACGGGGGCCCCACACGCTAGGGCCGCGCGGGCCCCCTCTGGGCCGCGCCGCCCTAGTGTAGCGGCGCCCCGTGGCCCCACTTCGTCTCTCCCTCGGACTTCTGGAAGCTTCGTGTGAAAATAGGCCCCTGGGCGTTGATTTCGTCCAATTCCGAGAATATTTCCTTACTAGGATTTCTGAAACCAAAAACAGCAACTTGACAAATCGGCTCTTCGGCATCTCGTTAATAGGTTAGTGCCGGAAAATGCATAAATATGACATAAAGTATGCATAAAACATGTAGATATCATCAATAATGTGGCATGGAACATAAGAAATTATCGATACGTCGGAGACGTATCAGCATCCCCAAGCTTAGTTTCTGCTCGTCCCGAGCAGGTAAACGATAACAAAGATAATTTCTGGAGTGACATGCCATCATAACCTTGATCATACTATTGTAAGCATATGTAATGAATGCAGCGATCCAAACAATGTAAATGACATGAGTAAACAAATGAATCATATAGCAAAGACTTTTCATGAATAGTATTTCAAGACAAGCATCAATAAGTCTTGCATAAGAGTTAACTCATAAAGCAATAATTCAAAGTAAAGGTATTGAAACAACATAAAGGAAGATGAAGTTTCAGCGGTTGCTTTCAACTTATAACATGTATATCTCATGGATAGTTGTCAATGCAAAGTAATATAACAAGTGCAATATGCAAGTATGTAAGAATCAATGCACAGTTCACACAAGTGTTTGTTTCTTGAGGTGGAGAGAAATAGGTGAACTGACTCAACATAAAAGTAGAAGAAAGGGCCCTTCGCAGAGGGAAGCATTGATTGCTATATTTGTGCTAGAGCTTTGATTTTGAAAACAAGAAACAATTTTGTCAACGGTAGTAATAAAGCATATGTGTTATGTAAATTATATCTTACAAGTTGCAAGCCTCATGCATAGTATACTAATAGTGCCCGCACCTTGTCCTAATTAGCTCGGATTACCTGGATTATCATTGCAATGCATATGTTTTAACCAAGTGTCACAAAGGGGTACCTCTATGCCGCCTGTACAAAGGTCTAAGGAGAAAGCTCGCATCGGATTTCTCGCTATTGATTATTCTCAACTTAGACATCCATACCGGGACAACATAGACAACAGATAATGGACTCCTCTTTAATGCATAAGCATTCAACAATTATTAATTTTCTCATATGAGATTGAGGATGTTTGTCCAAAACTGAAACTTCCACCATGGATCATGGCTTTAGTTAGCGGCCCAATGTTCTTCTCTAACATTATGCATGCTCTAACCATTCTAGCGGTAAATCTCCCTTACTTCAGACAAGACGAACATGCATAGCAACTCACATGATATTCAACAAAGAGTAGTTGATGGCGTCCCCAGGAACATGGTTATCGCACAACAAGCAACTTAATAAGAGATAAGGTGCATAAGTACATATTCAATACCACAATAGTTTTGAGGCTATTTGTCCCATGAGCTATATATTGCAAAGGTAAAGGACAGAAATTTTAAAGGTAGCACTCAAGCAATTTACTTTGGAATGGCGGAGAAATACCATGTAGTAGGTAGGTATGGCGGACACAAATGGCATAGTGGTTGGCTCAAGGATTTTGGATGCATGAGAAGTATTCCCTCTCGATACAAGGTTTAGGCTAGCAAGGTTATTTGAAACAAACACAAGGATGAACCGGTGCAGAAAAACTCACATAAAAGACATATTGTAAACATTATAAGACTGTACACCGTCTTCCTTGTTGTTCAAACTCAATACTAGAAATTATCTAGACCTTAGAGAGACCAATTATGCAAACCAAATTTTAGCAAGCTCTATGTATTTCTTCATTAATAGGTGCAAAGTATATGATGCAAGAGCTTAAACATGAGCACAACAATTGCCAAGTATCACATTATCCAAGACATTTTTTCAAATTACTACATGTATCATTTTCCGATTCCAACCATATAACAATTTAACGAAGAAGATTCAACCTTCGCCATGAATACTATGAGTAAAGCCTAAGGACATACTTTTCCATATGCAATAGCGGAGCGTGTCTCTCTCCCACACAATGAATTCTAGGATCCATTTTATTCAAACATAACAAAAACAAAAACAAACAGACGCTCCAAGCAAAGTGCATAAGATGTGATGGAATAAAAATATAGTTTCACTAGAGGAACCTGATAATGTTGTCGATGAAGAAGGGGATGCCTTGGGCATCCCCAAGCTTAGACGCTTGAGTCTTCTTGAAATATGCAGGGGTGAACCACCGGGGCATCCCCAAGCTTAGAGCTTTCACTCTTCTTGATCATATTGTATCATCTCCCTCTCTTGATCCTTGAAAACTTCCTCCACACCAAACTCAAAACAACTCATTAGAGGGTTAGTGCACAATTAAAATTTACATGTTCAGAGGTGACACAATCATTCTTAACACTTCTGGACATTGCACAAAGCTACTGAAAGTCAATGGAATCGAAAAATCTATCAAGCATAGCAAAACAGGCAATGCGAAATAAAAGGCAGAATCTGTCAAAACAGAACAGTTCGTAAAGACGAATTTTATTGAGGCACCAGACTTGCTCAAATGAAAATGCTCAAATTGAATGAAAGTTGCGTACATATCTGTGGATCACTCACGTAAATTGGCATAATTTTATGGGTTACCTACAGATAATTAGACCCAGATTCGTGACAGCAAAGAAATCTGTTTCTGCGCAGTAATCCAAATCTAGTATGAACCTTACTATCAACGACTTTACTTGGCACAACAATGCACAAAACTAAGATAAGGAGAGGTTGCTACAGTAGTAACAACTTCCAAGACTCAAATATAAATAAAAGTACTGTAGTGAAAACATGGGTTGTCTCCCATAAGCGCTTTTCTTTAATTCAGCTAGGCGCAGAAAGTGTATATCAAGTATCATCAAGAGACGAAGCATCAACATCATAATTTGTTCTAATAATAGAATCAAAAGGCAACTTCATTCTCTTTCTAGGGAAGAGTTCCATACCTTTCTTGAGAGGAAATTGATATTTAATATTACCTTCCTTCATATCAATGATAGCACCAACAGTTCGAAGAAAAGGTCTTCCCAATATAATGGGACAAGATGCATTGCATTCAATATCCAAGACAACAAAATCAACGGGGACAAGGTTATTGTTAACGGTAATGCAAACATTATCAACTCTCCCCAAAGGTTTCTTTGTAGAGTTATCAGCAAGATTAACATCCAAATAACAATTTTTCAATGGTGGCAAGTCAAGCATATTATAGATTTTCTTAGGCATAACGGAAATACTTGCACCAAGATCACATAAAGCATTACAATCAAAGTCATTGACCTTCATCTTAATGATGGGCTCCCAACCATCCTCTAGCTTCCTAGGAATAGAAGTTTCGCGTTCTAGTTTCTCTTCTCTAGCTTTTATGAGAGCATTTGTAATATGTTTCGTGAAAGCCAAATTTATAGCACTAGCATTAGGACTCTTAGCAAGTTTTTGTGAGAACTTTATAACTTCAGAGATGTGACAATCATCAAAATCCAAACCATTATAATCTAAAACAATGGGATCATTGTCCCCAATGTTGGAAAAAATTTCAGCAGTTTTATCATAGGCAGTTTTAGCAGTTTCAAGCAGTTTTTTGCGCTTTGCATTAGAAGTGGAAACATTGCCAACACCAATTCTTTTACCATTAATAGTAGGAGGTGCAGCAACATGTGAAGCATTATCATTACTAGTGGTGGTAATAGTCCAAACTTTAGCTATATTATCTTCTTTTTCATTTTCTTCTCTTTCCCACCTAGCACGCAATTCGGCCATCAATCTTATATTCTCATTAATTCTAACTTGGATGGCATTTGCTGTAGTAACAATTTTATTATTATGATTTTCATTAGGCATAACTTTCGATTTCAAAAGATCAACATCACAACAAGACTATCGACTTTAGAAGCAAGTATATCAATTTTCCCAAGCTTTTCTTCAACAGATTTGTTAAAAGCAGTTTGTGTACTAATAAATTCTTTAAGCATAGCTTCAAGTACAGGGGGTGTGTTCCTATTATTGTTGTAAGAATTCCCATAAGAATTACCATAGCCGTTGCCATTATTATAAGGATATGGCCTATAGTTGTTACTAGAATTGTTCCGATAAGCGTTGTTGTTGAAATTATTATTTTTAATAAAGTTTGCATCAACATGTTCTTCTTGAGCAACCAATGAAGCTAACGGAACATTATTAGGATCAACATTAGTCCTACCATTCACAAGCATAGACATAATAGCATCAATCTTATCACTCAAGGAAGAGGTTTCTTCGACAGAATTTACCTTCTTACCTTGTGGAGATCTTTCCGTGTGCCATTCAGAGTAATTAATCATCATATTATCAAGAAGCTTGGTTGCTTCGCCAAGAGTGATGGACATAAAGGTACCTCCAGCAGCTGAATCCAATAGGTTCCGCGAAGAAAAATTCAGTCCTGCATAAAAGGTTTGGATGATCATCCAAGTAGTCAGTCCATGGGTTGGGCAATTTTTAACCAAAGATTTCATTCTTTCCCATGCTTGGGCAACATGCTCATTATCCAATTGTTTAAAATTCATTATGCTACTCCTCAAAGATATAATTTTAGCAGGGGGATAATATCTACCAATAAAAGCATCCTTGCATTTAGTCCATGAATCAATACTATTCTTAGGCAGAGATAGCAACCAATCTTTAGCTCTTCCTATTAATGAGAAAGGAAACAATTTTAATTTTATAATATCACCATCTACATCCTTATACTTTTGTATTTCACAAAGTTCAACAAAATTATTAAGATGGGCAGCAGCATCATCAGAACTAACACCAGAAAATTGCTCTCTCATAACAAGATTCAGTAAAGCAGGTTTAATTTCAAAGAATTCTGCTGTAGTAGCAGGTGGAGCAATAGGTGTGCATAAGAAATCATTATTATTTGTGGTTGTGAAGTCACACAACTTAGTATTTTCAGGAGTACCCATTTTAGCAACAGTAAATAAAGCAAACTAGATAAAGTAAATGCAAGTAACTAATTTTTTTGGGTTTTTAATATAGCAAACAAGATAGCAAATAAAGTAAAACTAGCAACTAATTTTTTTGTGTTTTGATATAGTGTAGCAAACAAAGTAGTAAATAAAATAAAGCAAGACAAAAACAAAGTAAAGAGATTGGGATGTGGAGACTCCCCTTGCAGCGTGTCTTGATCTCCCCGGCAACGGCGCCAGAAAAAGAGCTTGATACGCGTACAGCACGCGTCCGTTGGGAACCCCAAGAGGAAGGTGTGATGCGTACAGCGGCAAGTTTTCCCTCAGTAAGAAACCAAGGTTTATCGAACCAGTAGGAGCCAAGAAGCACGTTGAAGGTTGATGGTGGCGAGATGTAGTGCGGCGCAACACCAGGGATTCCGGCGCCAACATGGAACCTGCACAACACAACCAAAGTACTTTGCCCCAACGAAACAGTGAGGTTGTCAATCTCACCGGCTTGCTGTAACAAAGGATTAGATGTATAGTGTGGATGATGATTGTTTGCAGAAAATAGTAGAACAAGTATTGCAGTAGATTGTATTCGATGTTAAGAATGGACCGGGGTCCACAGTTCACTAGAGGTGTCTCTCCCATAAGATAAATAGCATGTTGGGTGAACAAATTACAGTTGGGAAATTGACAAATAGAGAGGGCATGACAATGCACATACATGATATGATGAGTATTGTGAGATTTAATTGGGCATTACGACAAAGTACATAGACCGCTATCCAGCATGCATCTATGCCTAAAAAGTCCACCTTCAGGTTATCATCCGAACCCCTTCCAATATTAAGTTGCAAACAACAGACAATTGCATTAAGTATGGTGCGTAATGTAATCAATAACTACATCCTCGGACATAGCATCGATGTTTTATCCCTAGTGGCAACAGCACATCCACAACCTTAGAACTTTCTGTCACTGTCCCAGATTTAATGGAGGCATGAACCCACTATCGAGCATAAATACTCCCTCTTGGAGTTAAGAGTAAAAACTTGGCCAGAGCCTCTACTAATAATGGAGAGCATGCAAGATCATAAACAACACATAGATAATAGATTGATAATCAACATAACATAGTATTCTCTATCCATCGGATCCCAACAAACACAACATATAGCATTACAGATAGATGATCTTGATCATGTTAGGCAGCTCACAAGATCCGACAATGAAGCACAATTAGGAGAAGACGACCATCTAGCTACTGCTATGGACCCATAGTCCAAGGGTGAACTACTCACTCATCCTCCGGAGGCGACCATGGCGGTGAAGAGTCCTCCGGGAGATGATTCCCCTCTCCGGCAGGGTGCCGGAGGCGATCTCCTGAATCCCCCGAGATGGGATTGGCGGCGGCGGCGTCTCTGGAAGGTTTTCCGTATCGTGGCTCTCGGTACTGGGGCTATTGTCGACGAAGACTTAAGTAGGCGGAAGGGCAGGTCAGGAGGCGTCACGGGGGCCCCACACGCTAGGGCCGCGCGGGCCCCCTGGGCCGCGCCGCCCTAGTGTGGCGACGCCCCGTGGCCCCACTTCGTCTCTCCCTCGGACTTCTGGAAGCTTCGTGTGAAAATAGGCCCCTGGGCGTTGATTTCGTCCAATTCCGAGAATATTTCCTTACTAGGATTTCTGAAACCAAAAACAGCAGAAAATAGCAACTGGCTCTTCGGCATCTCGTTAATAGGTTAGTGCCGGAAAATGCATAAATATGACATAAAGTATGCATAAAACATGTAGATATCATCAATAATGTGGCATGGAACATAAGAAATTATCGATACGTCGGAGACGTATCAAGCTGCACAGTTGTCGAACTCATCCCAAATGGCAGCCTGAGTCTCGGTCCAGAATTCCTTGTCATCACCAGTGTAGGTTCGTTCTTCGAACCGATAAGGATTCTCATCCCTAAGTCTTCTCCAAACAGAAATCTGTACTGTGCCAGTATTGAATTGTGGTGTCCTCTCCACAAGTTCATCAATCGGAACATCATCTTTGTCCTTTCTCTTATTCCCATGTGGACTTTCTCCTACCTCCAGCTGAACTGCCTGGTCCACATCTTTGAGCTGCTCTGTTGGGTACATGGGTTCTTGTACGGCACCCCGAGGGCCTCTCATGCTTGCCCTTCTTGGCAGCAACACGACTATCCTCACTAGAGCCACCTGTGAATTAGCAAATAGAGGGGGGATAGCAGTGGGATAAGTTTACATGTCATCAGGAATAAAGAGGCCAAAAGGTAGAACATATATACAAGTGTTTTGACGAGATTGCACAAAAATTCTGGGTGGGTCGGCACATCGGTCGGCAGAACCGGGCTGTAGACTGGACCAGCAGGTCTGGCAGACGGTCTGCTGGGTGACACGCTGGCCCGGCCGGTGTTTGAGCCGGCGCACCGGGCCGTAGCTGGGTGTTGATGAGAACTAAGTATCTCCCAGATTTTTGACACAAATTCATGCAAAAACTCAGTACTTGTACATATATTATAGCAATATAGAGTGAATCCCATGGCTTGAGGTGTATGTCATTCAAATGGCATGAGGTACTAGATCAAACCCTAGTCCTAACCCTAGATTCTCCAATCCCTCAACAAATGTGCAATGTATGAGAGGATTCAAGACATAGGAAGGTGAGGAGGAAAATTACCCAAAGACATTGCTCTCCTTGCCTAAAGGAGCAATAAGAACTTCAAGGGGAGGCTTGAGGAGCAAAATCCCAAGAACTCCAAATGTGGCTTGAGAGGGACCAAATCCCTAGGTGAAGATCTTCCAAGGGGCCCGGTCTATGGTGGAGTGGAGTTTGGGGAGAGTCTAGTGGTGGGAATGCCCTATGGA
Source organism: Lolium perenne (assembly GCF_019359855.2). Classification (NCBI taxonomy): domain Eukaryota; kingdom Viridiplantae; phylum Streptophyta; class Magnoliopsida; order Poales; family Poaceae; genus Lolium; species Lolium perenne. The sequence goes on from NC_067247.2 coordinate 384,306,637, forward strand.
GTGGTGGAGAGGAAGGGGCGGCACCAATGGTGGTCGTGGCTGGCGAGGGGAAGTGGGGAAGAAGACCCAAAGGGTATCTCACAAGTCCCCACTTAACCAGCCGTCGACCGGCGTGTAGGCCGACAGACCAGGCTGGGCACCGGGCCGACCGGCAGTAGAGCCGATGGCACCAGGCCAGGCACAGGGCTACTGGTTTCAGCCCCCCTTTTTTCTTTTTCTTTATGGAAAGATTTGTGTAGGTTCAAAATATGACATGTACAATATAGATTGATAGATATATGATAAGAGGAGCATAGACATGGGATAGGAACACAAGTTTCTAGTCATACCCATTGGAGTCAAATCCAAATAAGATGTAAATAGCAAAAATGGGCATGTTTCGAAATATATCAAGAGTCATAAATCATTTTAGAATAGTTTTGCAATAAGGTCAGTTAGCCTCATAAAATGAAACCATTTTGCAATTGAGGCTAATAAGGGGCGGGGGATTACCCCCCTATGTTAAAGCACAAATGACTTGAGACCTCGAAGAGACATGCTTGGGTTCATATGATGACATTGGATCTCTTTATGTTGCACACATAGGTATGCATCATACCAAGACATGGTAAGATGACTATCCCCATATGCGTTGCACAACTAAGCTAGATAGCAAGATAAATGCAAGAATATAGTGCAAGAAGTTGTTCAATCTAAGTTGTTAGGATCAAGAATACCAAGTTCTCCTCTCAAGTTTACAAACCGGGCTTCATCCCAAGGCTTATTGAAAGTATCCGCCAACTGGTACGCTGTTCCCACATGAGTGATATCAATGTCCCCATTGGCAACATGATCACGTAGGAAGTGATGGCGAAAGTTACTGTGTTTTGTGCGGCAATGTCAAACTGGGTTATTGGCGATCTTTATTGCACTTTTGTTGTCACATAGAAGAGGCAACGTACCAAGAGACACACCATAGTCTTTCAAGGTTTGCTTCATCCATAACAACTGAGTGCAAGAAGATGCCGCTGATATGTATTTGGCTTCGGTGGTGGATAGGGCAGTGGAGTTTGTTTCTTGGATGAACAACTCACCAATGACCGGCCAATGAATTGGCAAGCCCCAGTGGTAGACTTCCGGTCAACCTTATCACCAGCCCAATCGGAATCCGAATAGCCTATGAGTTCAAAGGTTGACCCCTTTGGATACCAAAACCCGAGAGTAGGAGCGAGAACAAGATATCTTAGAATTCATTTGACCGCCACCAAGTGGCTCTCCTTAGGAGAAGATTGAAAATGAGCACACATCCCTACACTTAGCATGATATTCATCCTAGAAGCACAAAGGTAGAGCAAGGATCCAATCACGGAGCGGTATACCTTTATCCACATCCTTCTCACCATCACATGAGCCAAGCTGCCCGTTTATGGGAATAGGTGTCTTCATTGGGCTTGCATTGGTCATGTCAAACTTCTTGAGCATGTCCCTCACATATTTTTCTTAGGAGATGAAGATGCCTTTTGCAAGTTGCCTCACTTGGAAGCCTAATAAGAACTTCAACTCCCCCATCATGGACATCTCAAATCTCCTAGTCATCAAAAGCTCAAATGCTTTGTTATGATTAGGGTTAGTTCCACCAAATATAATATTATCAACATATATTTGACATAGAAATAGGCCACCCCCTTTAACCTGCTTGGTGAAAAGAAGGGTGGAATTGACCGTAGCCATGCTAAAACCAACCTTGAGTAAGAAATCCCTAAGGTACTCATACCAAGCACGTGGATCTTACTTGAGACCGCAGAGTGCCTTATGGAGTAAATACACATGGTTGGGACAATATGGATCTTCGGAACCCGGAGGTTGAGCCACATATGCAGTTTCTTTTAGGGGACCATTCAAAAATGCACTTTTCACATCCATTTGATATAGCTTGAAATTGTGAAAGGATGCAAATGCAAGAAAAAAATGATAGCTTCAAGACGGGCAATCGGCGCAAAGGTGTCCTCATAATCCATACCTTCTATTTGGGCAAATCTTGCGCCAATAACCTTGCTTTATTTCTTATGACAATCCCATTCTCATCTTGCTTGTTCTTGAACACCCATTTGGTCCCAATGACATTGATGTGATGATCTTTGGGTCTCTCAACTAGAGACCATACTTCATTGCGGGTGAAACATTCCAATTCTTATTGCATGGCAATTACCCAATCCGGATCAACCAATGCTTCATGTACCTTGAGTGGCTCAAAACTAGACACAAAAGCATGATGTTGACAATAAGTAATGCATGGTGTCTTCGAGTTACCATTCCTCTTGCGATGCTACCAAGGACTTGATCTACTTTCATGTCACTTTCCCTTGAAGTAGCCTTGATCTTCCAAATGGTTCCTTCATGATCAATAAATTCATCTCTTGCTAGTACTTGATCATGAGGGACAACTTGAGTTCGACCATGGGTTGAGGATGAATCTTGAAAAGTATCATGGTCTTGCTCAGTGGGTTGCGGGCTTTCTTCTTGTTCTTTGGAATGTGACTCATCTTGAGTAGAGGTTGGATCTTGGGCCGCATTTGATGGTTCAGCTTGAGTTGAGCAAGGCTCCACTTGGGTTGATCTTGAGGCTTCTATCCCATCATCTTGATCATTAGTGTGCACCTCCGTGGGCCGGATGTGTCCAATGCCCACAAGCTTGATGCATTAGAAGGATCATCATCACCTGCAGCACATGGAACAACTTGCTCCACTTGGGAGCCATTATCGTCCAAGAGAACCACGTCATAAGATACTTTAATAGTCCCAGTAGACTTGGTGTAGTATCTATAGGCGTGAGAGTTCTCCGCATACCCAACAAATGTACTATCTATATTTCTAGTTTCAAATTTACTGAGCTTCCCTCTATTGTCCTTAACAAGACATTTGCATCCAAAGACATGAATGTACATGACATTAGGCTTGTTACCTGTGAGAAGTTTGTATGGAGTTTTATTATGCAGGGACGGAGAAAGAGCCGGTTGGAATAGTGGACAGCTGTAGAGATGGCTTCTCCCCAAAAGGTATGGGTGACTTGAATGCACTCAGCATGGTTCTTGCCATCTCGATAATAGTCCGGTTCTTCCTTTCAACAACACCATTTTGCTGAGGGGTGTATGGAGCTGAAAATTCATGCTTGATGCCCTCATCATCAACAAACTCGTGCATAGTGTAGTTCTTGAACTCGGTGCCATTGTCGGTCCTTATCGCCTTGATTTCAGATTCATACATTCTTTGAGCCTTCTTGGCGAAGATGATGAACTCTTTATAGGTCTCATACTTAGACTTAAGGAGAAAGACCCAAGTGTATCTTGAATAATCATCAACAATGACCAGTCCATACTTGCTCCCACCAAGAGTATCATAATGTGATGGCCCAAAGAGATCCAGGTGAAGGAGCTCCAAAGGCCTAGAGGTGGTGATGATACTCTTGATAGGATGTCTCTTCTTGAGTTGCTTTCCGGCTACACATGCACTGCACATACGATCTTTCTCAAAGGAAATGTCGGTTAGTCCAACAATGTGCTCACCCTTTAGGAGTTGTTTAAGATTTCTTATATTGACATGACCAAGGCGGCGATGCCACAACCAACCTTCGTCATGTTTGGCCATTAGACATGTGGAGAGTGATGGGCTCTCTTTCGAGAGGTCAACCACGTAAAGGTTGTTCTCCACATATCCTACAACGACCAATTTGAGATTATCACTCCTAAAGCCTTTCACACAATAATTAGTAAAATATGAATTATAGCCGGCATCTGCGAGGTGATATATAGAAAGCAAATTATAGCCAAGGGATTCAACAAGCATGACCGTCTCAAGGCACAAGTCCTTAGAGATTGCCACCTTGCCATACCCAAGTACCTTTCCCTTTGAATTGTCACCAAAGGTGATGTTTGACTTTTTTGTTAACATCTTCTATGAATTGGTCAAGCACACCTCTTCCTCCGGTCATATGATTGGTGCATCCACTATCAAACACCCATTCTGGACCACCGGAGGAATACCCCTACAAAAGCAAGTAGAGGTTTTAGGAACCCTTCGATTAATGGGTTCCTTTGTCATGGAAACAAGATCTTTTGGTACCCAAATTGAGTACCCTCTATAAGCATAGCCATTACAAGGTCCAACATATTCAGCATAAACATCACCATAATAATCAACAAATAAAGCATAATGATTGTTAGGTCCCGTGTGGTCACCACTAGTGGCTTTGCCTTTTGGGGCTTTGCCATTGTTAGTGACCTTCTTGTTCTTCTCTTGAGCGGAATTCTCCTTCTTGTAGTTTTTCTTCTTTTAAGGTTTGGGAGCATACCCAAGTCCATACTTTTGATTTTTTGACATTTTCTTACTCAAGAGGTCATCCAATCCCATCTTATTCTTGGCGTTGGTGAACTTGGCTAGTTCCTTTGTCAACCTAGAATTTTCCTCAAGAATAGTTGCTTGTTCACAAGCCGAGTCATTAGGATAATAGTTGAGACCATATTTGGTTACCAAATATTCAAGATATACATTGGTCTCAACATATAGAGAAAGCTCTTCTTTCAAACGAACATGTTCCTCAACAAGTTTAGCATCCTCACAAGTGAAATAAGTAAAGGAACTTGCAACATTTTTAGCAACAATGAGATCATTAAATGATCCAAGAGCCTCTTATAAGTGTCTTGGAGTAGGTCATGGTTCTCTCCAAGTTTCTTGAGCTCTTGCTTAACAAACTTGTTAGCCTTTTCAAGATGGTCAAGATCCTTAGTAAGAGAAGCATGAGCAACTTCAAGCTCCTTTTTTTGAAGCACCTAGCTCTGGGCCATTAATTGAGCCCTTTTAATTGTTTGTTGGTCCTTAGCTTTATCTAGTTCAAAAGTTTCAACTAGTTTCTTAAGGCCTTGAGATACGCACCTTTCGATTTCAGCTCTTGTCTTAGGAGATTGAATCTCCGTCTCTCATCATTCATATGATATCTAATTCCTAAATGGACTCGTTTCTTTCTTTGAGTGAGTCCATTAAGTAATCAAATTTGACAAGCGCATCACCACAAAGAGTGCATCTAACTTTGAAAAGTTCATTAAGCATAGCAACTTCATCTTGATTATCATTTTCGTCATCAAGAATGCTAGATAAAGAAGGTGGGGATTCCATTACCTTTGCTTCCCTTTTCATTAGACAAGAGCCGACGATCGTAGAGGGAGAAGTGTCATCAGAGTCACCATCATATGTTGTTCTTGCCATGAAAGAAGAACCAATATCATTTGGCGTTGAAGACTCCGTGCAGTAGTCCTTGGAGTAATCATATGTGAAGAGTGATCCAGGTTTGGAGAAAGCCAAACCAGCCACTCCAGCCTCCTTTTCCTCATCTTCTCCCTCTTCATCATTAATGTACTCAGTTCCAACAAAGACTCTTCCCTAGTTCTTCTTGTATCGTTCATTGATTTGATTTGGCTTCAATCTTGGCTTGACTCCTTTGACAAACTTTGGCTTGTCTATCCTTTTCTCATAAGGGCACTCATTTGCAAAGTGATTGTCTTCACCACAGTTGTAGCATGTTCTCTTCTTTTCTTTGAGGGGGATTGGGTACTTGTTCATGTACTTCTTGACAAAGAAGGCAACATTTGTTTGCATGTCACTAGTTGAAGTCATCTCTACCTCTTCGAGCTCATAGGCTTCTTCTCGTTCTTGGTCAGCTCTAGCCTTCAAAGTAAGGTTGTGTGAGGATCCATCGGCACGATTCATCGCCATGAGCTTCTCTCCTGCCTTGGCCATGTTGTCATTAGCAGACACATAGGAGACTAGATCATCTGCGGTCAGATCTGCTTGCTTGGTGAGGATCTACAAGTTGAGAGCAAGGTTGGTGTCCTTTTGTTTGACAACAATCATGGCAATGACCTTGGACTTTATGAACTTTTCATTCCTTTCAAAACCATCAATGTATTTTTCACATCCAAGGCCCTTGACCTTCACTCGAAGAGCGCCAAGCCTTCCATAAGCATCGTCCATGGATTCACCTTCTCTAATCATAAACAGAGTTGCCTCTGTCTTTGCTGACTCATAGAGAGCCTTTTGGATCAGATTTTTTCCCTCTTGGAGTACTACAATCCGATCCCAAAGCTCTTTAGCTGAGTCAATGTCATTGACTTGATCTAGGAGCTTGCGGTTGATGCCACTTCTAATCTTGTCACGTGCAGAGGCATTGATTTGCCGGTTGTAGAATTCGGTGGAGGTCAACCTAATGGGACCTTGTGGCTTCCGGTATCCATCAATGATGATTTCCCACATCTCCACACTGCATCTGCGAATACGAGACTCCATAGAGGATTTCCAAAAGGAAAAGTGAGTTCCATCAAAATGGGGAACATTCCCACTATGGTTTATATGAGGCATGGGTGAAGTGTTTTTGCGATAGTCATGATTGACTTCATGGAAAGTTTCCGGAGGGACCGAAGCCCCACTAGAAGTCCCACTAGTCATGTTTTTAAGCATGGCACTCATTTATGCCATTTGGCTTTGGACTTCATCCTCCTTTTTCTTTTTCTCAGCCTCATATGCTAAGAATCTGGATTTCATCTCCTTAACCGAAAGGTTAGAATCATCATCCAGACCATCGAATAGTTTATCCATCTCACTCTTAAGGATGTAAGGCCCTTAAACAGAGTCCAGGCTCTGATACCAATTGAAAGTTCAGAGATGGTAAACCTAGAGGGGGTGGGCGAATAGGTTTATACAAATTTAATTGTTTCTTTGCAATGTTAAGCTTTGCGGAATATAAGGGTGAGCCTAATGCAAACTAGGTGAGGCACCCTAGATGATGATACAAGTAACTCAAGCATGAAGGCTCTCACATGCAGATATATCACAATTAAAGAGTTCGGTTAGAGATAATCGATAGCACGCGGAGACAAAGGTTTATTCCCGTGTTTCCTTCCTTTGCAAGAAGGTACGTCACGTTTGGAGAGGTGGGGGTCCCACGAAGGATTCCCCCAACACCACAAAGGCTCACCTTCTTCTCCTGAGCCTATCCCACGAAGGAATAGCTCTTTCACTTGTGGTAGACTTTGAGGCAGCGTCCAAACCTTCACAATCTTGTCAGGAGCAAATCCACAACCCAGATGCTTCCGGATGCTTTTGCCCACCTAGGGTTTCCAAGAAACCCTAGAGAGCATGTTTCTTGATGAATACAAGGGGGAACATGATTTGGCTCAGTAGAACTATAGATCAATACCTCCTCTAGCTTTTCCCGAAGGGATTTGAGTTTGGGTGGAGGAGTAGGGAGATTTGAGGCTTTTAGTGTTTCTGTCAATGGAGTATGAGAGAGAGAGCTCAAGAACAGTTTTTAGTGTAGTGCCTAACTGTTCCAAGGTAGGATAAGGGGTATTTATAGGTCCACTTGAAGTCCAGCCGTTGTAGACCATTGACAACTTGTCCAGCTCAGCATTTTTTCGAAGGGGGGGCCGGTGTGCTGGGCCTGCCACCGGGCTGGCCGGTGCCACACCTGGTGCCACCAGGCCAGAGGCCGGACAGGCCGGCAGCTGCCCGGCCAGTTGCCAGACGCTCGTCCGGGCTTGCAGTTGAAAGTGCATAGAGCCCCCATGTGTGGTTTTGGTAATTAATGACAATCCCTATGGACTAATGGTTGCATTGAGTTATATGTGTAGGAGTTGTTGTCAACACCCGGATTTTTAAGTCCAGATGCCTATTATGCAATACATCGCAATCCCAGCAAGATTGTTGTTGCGAGACATAACAGTCGATATTATAAGTCATCATTCATTACAAACCATACTTGTCTTACAAATTCAGATCACATGATCCAATATTACACAAATAGTTGATCTAATGATCAACGAACACAATACATAGCGGAAGCGTAATAGAAGGGGACTATCTAGTCCACAGGCCAACGCTTGAGGTCAGAAGATTTCCTAGTTGTCGTAGGCGTCCTGCTGGTTGTCACCTTGGTAGTTCTGCTCCTCTTCATAGTTTGGCCATTTGAATAGCCAGGGACACAGCCGTGAGTACTTTAAGTACTCGCAAACTAATACTAGTGTAAGCTCTAGTTTACTTTGCATAAAGCCAGTTTTAGTTCACAAGTATTTGCTAAAAGACTCTTCATGTACTAACTAACTCAAGTGGGAACATTAGTGTCATTCCCACAACTCAGTTGTGATTCAAGTCAAGTCAGCATTCAATTCATCAACCATTTTCAAGAAATATCTGACACCGGAAACAGTATGGCCTTTCCAACCGTCCGTAACCGTGGACACGGCTATTCGAATAGATTTACACTCTGCAGAGGTTGCACACTTGTGCCACAACATTTGATTACATCCATCAGGGATAACCCTGAATCATCGTAACTCAGTAAGCGGATCATCAACAATAACCTTTCACTTACATACCCTAGTATAGGTACCTCTCCCCATGAGCTTGGCCTCCCAGTGAAGACAAACCGTCAGCCTGGGAACTGCACAGGGCTTGGGCCGTACATTGTAACTTCCCAAATTTCAATAAAAGAAAGTTAGAAGAATTCCAGAGAGCAAAATTTCAAACCAACAAAAACTTTTTAAATTGCATATAGTGCCATGCATAGGACTTGTGCATTTGATTGATATGCCATGATGATTGTTATTAGGTGTATAAGCTAAACCCTAAAACCCTAATGTGATCATGAGAGGATCACCAACCAAATAAATCAAAAAGAGAAAGAAATCAAATAAATGAAAAACCCTAAAACCCTCACATATGCTCTATGGCATTTTTATAAATTTTGACCCTAGACCAATTTGGTCTTCACCCTTAGTTGAATAATGTTACTAAACACTTATTACAACTTTTGGAATCAAAGAATCACAAATCAAATGGATTTCAAATACAAAACTTGCTCACATATGATAATGGTCAAAACTGCCAATTATAGTCTGATCACTACTTTGAGCCATTGCAATTCAATTTTCTCAAACCAAACCTTGCTAACTCTTTGCACCACATCAAAGTCCACATCAAGGTGAACACTTTTTGTAAAGATCACCATGCCAAATTATTTCTTGATCATTAGCTATGCTCAACCAAAGTTGCAACTTTTTAACATATGTAACAATCTTACACTTAGCCAATTTTGGAAAAACTTGAATTCAACAATGCCACCACCACACTTCACCACCTTTGATCATTTCTAACTCAATGAGACACTCACAATTCAAAACTTGCAACAATTTGAATTAAATCAAATTTGGACAAAAATCACAAATAGCATCTATGTAACTATTTGACACTATTTCAAATAGTGAGCTAACCTAACCCTAACTCCACCATTTTCTCCCGACTGGTTCCCTGTCCCCTCTCTCACTTAATACCCCACAGAAACCCTAGGGAGGCAAGCCCTAGCTTGCATGGCATAACCATGCCGGCCATGTCGAGCCACCCCTCTCCCCCTCACTCTCCAACCTTGGCCCTGGTGGCCAGCATCTCCACCTCACCTCTCTACCTCAGCTAGCATCGACCACCTCGCCGTAGACGCCGTGAGCTCGCCGGAGACAGCGCGCCCAGAACGCGCCAGCATGCCGCTCACGTCGCGACCATGCGCGCCATGGACGCGCACTGGCCACGCGCCACCCCGCCAGTACACGCAGCCCCTGGACCCCCTGCGAGCACGTTGAGCATCACCGTGCCACCGCGACGCCGCCAGACACGCTCGGAACCAAGACCCGTGACCGCCGGCGCCGGAGACGATGACCTGCTTCCGTGAACGCCGCGGCAGTAGTGGAAGCAACGCGACCAATCCAGACGCCGCCCGACCAAGTTGTCGCCGCCAAACGACTCGCCAGGAACCGCAGAACAGCGCCACACCCTCGCCTAGCTCGCTAGCTCGCCGGAGACGCCGCGCGCATGTCGACCACCTCACTGCCCCGCAGCACCCTCTCGCTCCTATAAATACCGAGCTCCCCTGAGCAATCCAGGCACACCATCACCCTCTCCTCCCATCCTTGACTCTCCACCACCACTCCACCCATCGAATCGTCGCCGGAGCAAGGCCAATCGGAAGCTCACCGCCGCGGAAGCTCTGCAGCAATCGCCGACGATCCCGACCACCCCAGGCGACGCCACTGCTACCAGGAGACTCGCCGTCGTCCACAACTTCACCGAGCATACTGCCAACCCTTGCTGGAGCCGCCGTAAGCTCTCCGACCCCCTACCCTCGCCGCCAGACCCTCGGCATCTCGCCGGAGAAGACGATGGCCCTGGGCCGTCCGATTCGCTTCTAATCCAACGTGCCACGTTAAAACGTACCGTTTTGGCATTTAAACGTCGCTGACGGGTGGAGCCCCCTTGTCAGGCAGCCCACGCGGGCACAGACGCGTGGTGGGCTGGCCTTGGGCCGTTTTAACTCGTTTAGGCCCAGTTAGCTTTCCCGCCGGCCCTTTTAATTCAAATTCGATTTAAACAATTCCAAATAATTTCAATACTGCCCAAACTTTGAAAATCAATAGATTCAAATTGGCTTAACCAAATTCAATGAATTTTATATGGTTGGAAAGCTATGGAAAAGATCTACACAATGCCACTGGTCTCACGACCAGATTTTCTGTAGAATTAATCTGATAAAAAGAAGAAGGCAGGGACTTTTCCCTATTCAAATAATTATTAAAAATCAACCAAAATAGATATTAAGTTAATTCCAACTCTAATAGCTCACATTTGACTTACACTAATTGTTTATGCAATAAAATGGTGTGGTCACTTTGCATGATCATGCCTTAGTTTAATTATGGACAATATGGCTAGTGTATGTAGTGGATATTGTCCAAAACTATTAAGTAAATCATATGAAGTATTATACTTCATTTAAACCTTGTCTCAAATGAATTCATGTGATGTTTGGACCCCTAGCCAAACTCACTTATATGAATTACTTAGAGATTTAAATCATATGTAGCATTACTAAATGGTATGAGGTGGTCTACCTCATTTAAATCATTTTCTCAAATAATAATGATGAATATTTGACTTAGGTCAATATAAGTTCATATATGATTGTTTGAGAAATTAAATCTTAAGAAGATTTCAATGAGAGGAAATTATTTCTCAAGAACCCTATGGAAACTATCATTTACATATTAAATACAAAGAAGTGAATTCTCCTCAAGCAACACAACCCATGCACCCTAATTAGATTATTTGTGTGCATAGAATAGTTTGTGTGCTTGTATGTGATACATGGAATAGCCATTGAATTAGTGAGTAATTATACTCGTATTCAAATTTAGACGCTAGCACCGGAGAGTACACAGAAGAAGAAGGTTGCTACCAGGAGGAGGAGGAGGAGAACTTTGAGAACTACCAAGGCAAGCTAATATTCTTGCAAAGTGCAAAGCCCTTTGGGGCAAGGCACCATGAGTCTTATCTTTTCTTACATAAGCCTATCCCAAGTTTATACATTACATGTTTTTACTTGTTTTCTCAAGAAGTTGCTTTTATAGTTAACTTTGGTCAAAGTAAGGAAGTTTATTAGAGTAGTAAAGTTAGTCTTACTCAAGCAAAGCAAGATAGCACCCCTCATGATTTAGAGCTAGTGCTAATTAATAAAACTTGACTACTCTATATGGGAACAAGGTGACTTGAAATAAATTTTGAAACTTTGGAATGATGAAGCATTCCATTGAATGATTTTTGAAGGTGAATATGACCAAGAGAAGATGGTGATTTTTGACAAACATGATATTGGTTTGAATGCGATACCTTTCCAATAGTAAGTACCCCCACAATACCTGATTATGGGTAGGGCTTAACTGGAAGTTTATGCATCTTAGTATGGGTTCCCTCTGAACACACGTCATAGGGGTTACGCTTGAGGCTGCCTCCGTTGTTGAGAAATGATGTGAAATTGAGGTGAATTGTACGGCCAAGCCCTGTGCAGTTCCCAGGTTGACAGTTGGTCTTCACTGGGAGGCCAAGCTCATGGGGAGAGGTGCTCATACTAGGATTTGTAAGTGAAAGGTTATGGTTGATGATCCACGTACTTTGTTACGATGATTCGGGGTAATCCCGACGGATGAAATCAAATGTTGTGGCACAAGTGTGCAACCTCTGCAGAGTGTAAACCTATTCGAATTGCCGCGTCCACGGTTACGGACGGTTGGAAAGGCCATACAGTTTCCGATGTCATATCTTTGAAAATGATGTTGAAAAGAGATAGTGAAATGAATTGTGGTGAATTGAATTGAAATCACCACTTGAATGGTGGGAATGACACTAATGTTCCCACTTGAGTTAGTTAGCATTTGAATAAGCTTTTCTCAAATACTTATGAACTAAAACTAGCTTTATGCAAATAAACTAGAGCTTAGCAAACCTTACTAGAATGTCTAGCACTTACATTAGTATTAGTTTGCGAGTACTTAAAGTACTCACGGCTTTGTCCCTGGCTATTCAAATGGCCAGAGTATGAAGATGAACAAGGAGATGACCAGCAGGACGCCTACGACAACTAGGAGTCTTCCGACGTCAAGTGTTGGCCTGTGGACTAGAGAGTCCTTGTATCTTACGCTTCCGCTTTGAACTTGTGTTTGTTCGTTGATCAATAGATCAACTATTCGTGTAATATGGATCATGTGATTCCAATTTGTAAGACTTATGGTTTGTAATGAATGATGACTGTGATACTTAACTATTATGCGTCGCAACAACAATATTCCTGGGATTGCGATGTATGACATAATAGGCATCCGGGCTTAAAAATCCGGGTGTTGACAAGTTGGTATCAGAGCCATTGTTTGACCTTAGAAGACCTTAGTTAGAATGGGCGTTCTGAAAAATTTAACTTTGAAAATCAAATGAAAAGAATATTTGTGAAAACTTACTTACACTCTTGTCTTTGAGACTTTGCCAAAATTTGATGAATCATGTCCTATCTTATTTGAATCTACTTAAAATTTTGCCACACTTTACACTCTCTAACTTACTCATCCAATTCTCTTTCAGATGGAGCCGAATGAACCCATCAACACCAAGTTTTACCAGCTTGGGAACGGAGGGAGCTTGATCTTGGAGCACGACCTCAACGCCGTCTCTGACTTCCTTGGGCGCCCACACCCCGAGTTCCACGGGGTTCAGCTGGACGACACACCCGGAGGGGAGTTGCAGTGGGTGATCACTGCCGACTTAAGGGGCAAGATGGAGCCTCCCACCTCGGAGAGGATCCTCTTCTCCTTCCGCGAGAGCAACTGGCTCGATGGACTCGCATGTTGCCTTCAGGAGGCACTTACGCGCCTCTGTGGACAGAACGTGGTGCGCATCCTCGCTTCACGCTACGCGCATCTCGTGAGGCGTGATGCCATGGGAGTGCCCATGGAGCTGCATGCGCACCCGGAGTTGAGGCACCATGCTGAGCACCTGGACTTCATGCTCTATCAGACTCAGAAGGACCTCGACGCCACTCGCGCTTACGCGAACCAGACCCATGCTCACATCATCGAGCAGGGTGAGGCGATCAAGCTACTCAACAACGACCGCAAGAGCCTTCGCCAGCAGCGTTCCAAGAAGGACGCTACGATTGTGCGCCTTCGCGCCAAGATCGCGTCACTCGAGGCCACTGTCAAGGCCCAGGAGGATCAGATCAGAGAGCTGGAGGATGACGACGGAGGCATCGACCTTCAGGGAGGAGGAGCCTTCCTGAGCGACGACGATGACTTTGAGGAGGACGAGTTCACCGAGGAGGAGGACTACGAGTTCCTGGAGGCAGGACCCGATGACTACGTCCCGATCGATGTCGAGGATGAGGAGTAGTTGCACTAGTTTCACTTATGTAGGTGTGAGTTGTATCCCGTCCTTTGTATCGTAGCATGAGAATGGTTCTTAAAACCATTGGAGTATGAGTGTGTTAGCTTGTACTATGTGTTGAATGAATGAATGAATGTTATGTTTGTCATGAAAAGATTACAAATTTCAAATGTTTTCAAACTTAACCAAAATAAACCATAGAATGTTCCCTCTTATCTCATGATCTTCTATATCTTCAGATGGCCCCTCCCAATCGCACCAACGACGCGATGATGCAACTGCTGCAAACCTTGCTTGCCGACAGGGAGACAGAAAGAGCTGAACGCCAAGCCAACCTCAATGCTTTGCAGAACATCGCCAATCAAGGCCATGGAAATCATGACCACCCTGGATCCAAACTCAAGAACTTCCAGAACACCAATCCCCCGGTGTTTAGCAAGACCGAGGAACCCCTCGACGCCGACGACTGGCTCCAGACTATGGAGAACAACTTGGAAGTAGCCAGAGTGGAAGCCAACGAGAAGGTCTTGTTTGCAACCCACTATCTCGCTGGACCAGCCCGCGCTTGGTGGACAAGCACCCGTGCCATGAACGGAGGTCAGTTCATGACTTGGGAGGATTTCAAGCTCAAGTTCAGCAAGTACCATGTACCCCCGGGTCTTATCAAAAAGATGAGGGATGAGTTCCGTGAACTAAAACAAGGTCGCATGACGGTGGTAGAATACCGCGACAAGTTTCTCACACTGTCGAGGTATGCCCCTGATGAGACCGACACCGTTGAGAAGAGGAAGGAGAGATTCCTGAACGGACTGCATGATGAGATGCAGACTGTCCTCATCAACATCCCCTTCGCCGACCTCGAAGCCCTTGTTGACTCCGCCATCCAGATGGAGGGCAAGCTGAACCAAGCCAATGAGAACCGCAAGCGCCGCATGGCGAATCAAAGTGGGTCTAGCCATACCCAGAAGTTTCGCCCCAGCTCAAGCGGAGGTTTCACTCCAAGAAACAACAAGCCACCGATGCAGAACTCGCGCCCCGGTTATCAGAACCAGAGTGGAGGAAACTCCAAGCCAGGAGGCTACAACAACAACTACTACTACAACTGCGCTCCGCCCAGAGCCCCCAACAACAACAACAACAACACCAACACCGCTCCCAGAACCGGAAGCAACGCCGTCCCCGTTGCAAACAAGCAGGACAAGACCACCATCACTTGTTATGAGTGTGGTGTAGTGGGGCACTACTCCAACGAGTGTCCCAAGCGACTCGCCAAGCTCGCTGGCAACACCGCAGCACCTACTCAGCAGCAACGCCGTGTCTCCACCGGCAAGAAGTTCGCCCCCAACAACCCCAATAACCGCAACGGCCGCCTCTACCACATGAACGCCGAAGAAGCCCAGGAAGCACCAGATGTTGTACTGGGTATGTTTTCTGTCAACCACATCCTCGCTGCAGTGTTGTTTGATTCCGGAGCATCTCATTCTTTTGTCACCGAAGACTTTGCATCAACAAGTAAAATTCAACCCCTCAGTTTGAAGCATGTTATGATAGTTCAAATTCCCGGATCAACCACCAAAGCCAGAAAATTTTGCAAAAATGTACCTATCAAAATCCATGATGTAGATTTCTATGCAAATCTAATCATTCTGGGAACCAAAGGTTTGGAAGTCGTACTAGGAATGGACTGGATGTCCAAGCACAATGGATTGATAGACTGTGCCAAGAAAGCCATAACCATGACTAGCAGCACCGGTATCATAGTAGAGCATGTCTCTGAAAAACTACCCAGAAAATTCACCTGCAATCAAAGTGTATCCAAGCCAACTCTGGATCAAATCAGGGTCGTTTGTCGCTACCCTGATGTGTTTCCGGATGATCTACCCGGTATGCCCCCGGATCGGGATATCGAGTTCATCATCGAGTTAATCCCCGGAACTGGACCCATAGCCCAGAGAGCCTACAGCATGAACGCAACAGAGCTTGTGGAGCTGAAGAAACAAATAGATGATATGTTGGCCAAGGGTCTGATTAGACCTAGTGCATCCCCCTGGAGATCACCAGTTTTGTTTGTGGACAAGAAGGATGGTGCAAATCGTTTATGTACGGACTATCATAAGCTTAACGATGTCACCATCAAAAACAAATACCCCTTACCCAAGATAGAAGACTTGTTTGATCAACTCACCGGAGCCAAAGTTTTCTCCAAGATAGATCTTAGAACTGGATATCACCAGCTGAAAATCCGAGCCACCGACATTCCAAAAACTGCCTTCACCACCAGATATGGGTTGTATGAGTACAACGTCATGTCGTTTGGACTAACCAATGCCCCCGCTTATTTCATGAATCTCATGAATAAGATCTTCATGAACTTTTTGGACAAGTTTGTCGTTGTCTTCATCGATGACATCCTTGTGTACTCCAAGTCCGAAGAGGAACATGAACAGCATTTGGAGACTGTCCTAGAAACCCTTAGGCATCACCAGTTGTATGCCAAGTTCAGCAAGTGTGAGTTTTGGTTGGAAGAAGTTGGATTCCTGGGACACATCTTGTCTGCAGGAGGAATTGCCGTAGATCCCGCCAAAATCAAAACTGTTATGGAATGGCAAGCCCCAACCACCCAAACCGACGTCCGCGCTTTTTCTTGGATTAGCCGGATATTACCGCAGATTTTTAGAAGGCTTTTCGAGCATCGCTCGACCAATGACCCAATTGTTGAAGAAGAACAGAAAGTTCGAGTGGACCGATAAATGTGAAGAGAGCTTTCAACAGCTCAAGAGTAGACTGACAACAGCCCCAATCCTGATCATGCCAGATATCGCAAAGCCCTTTGACGTATATTGCGACGCCTCCAAGACTGGTCTTGGGTGTGTGCTTATGCAAGAAGGCAAGGTTGTATCTTACCTTTCAAGACAGCTAAAGCAACATGAACAGAACTACCCAACCCATGACCTCGAGCTTGCAGCCGTGGTCTTAGCCTTGAAAGTTTGGCGTCATTACCTCATGGGTAATCGATGCGAGATCTACTCAGACCACAAGAGCCTCAAATACATATTCACCCAGAAGGAGCTGAACATGAGACAACGCATATGGATCAAATTGATCAAGGATTACGACATGGAGATTCACTACCACCCCGGCAAGGCCAATGTGGTAGCGGATGCTTTGAGTCGACTGCCGTGTCAGTTGAACTCCATGCTCGCAACCGAACAGCCCAGCTTGCATCAAGAGTTTGAACAGTTCAGACTTGAACTTGTTAGTGAAGGATTCCTAGCCAGCATAGAACTGCAACCCACCTTGGTTAGCCAAATCGAGGAAGCCCAGAAGGACAACTCTAGCATCGACGAAATCAAGAAACAGATAGCCGCAGGAAAAGCCCCCGGATTCACCGTAGACGAAGCCGGAGTTCTTTGGTACAAAGAACGTCTCTGCGTACCATCGGACTCAGACTTTGTAACACCCCGACCACCCCAGACCGGGCATGTCACCCCTGGCAGCTCTCTAGGATCTCTAGACTAGCCCCACAAACCAACACATGTCTTTCCTGCGCACTTTGTCCTCACTGGTGCGCACCCGGGAACTACTTCCCGGTCGGTCACCCATCCTCAAATTACTCCGGGCCAAGCACGCTTAACCTCGGAGTTCTTTGCTGATGAGCTTCCGGAAAAGAAGTTGCAACTTGTTGGTATGAGTATCCTATCAATCCTATTAAGCCCTAGGCCAGGATGTCACACTCATCCCCCCTTAGAAGATCGACGCCCTCGTCGATCAGCCCTAGGCCAGGAACTTCCCCTCTTGGCACACGTCCATGCGTCCAGTGCCGGCACATGTGCCATGCCGTGTGCCACGACGGGCCACACCAGCCATGCGCCACATGCCCGAACCCCTGACCCGCACACGCCCGTGTAACCGCGAAGGTCGGCTCTGATACCAAATGTAACACCCCGACCACCCCAGACCGGGCATGTCACCCCTGGCAGCTCTCTAGGATCTCTAGACTAGCCCCACAAACCAACACATGTCTTTCCTGCGCACTTTGTCCTCACTGGTGCGCACCCGGGAACTACTTCCCGGTCGGTCACCCATCCTCAAATTACTCCGGGCCAAGCACGCTTAACCTCGGAGTTCTTTGCTGATGAGCTTCCGGAAAAGAAGTTGCAACTTGTTGGTATGAGTATCCTATCAATCCTATTAAGCCCTAGGCCAGGATGTCACAGACTTGAAGCAAGTAATCCTGCAAGAAGCCCATGACACCCTTTATTCAATCCACCCCGGAGGTACCAAGATGTACCAAGACCTGAAGGAGCAATTCTGGTGGCACGGAATGAAGAGAGAAATCGGCAGCTACATCGCCAAGTGTGACATCTGTCAGAGAGTCAAGGCAGAACATCAACGACCCGCCGGACTGTTACAACCCCTCCAGATTCCAGAATGGAAATGGGACTCCGTAGGAATGGACTTTATCACCGGACTGCCCAAACCCAGCAAAGGCAATGATTCAATATGGGTAGTTGTCGATAGATTGACCAAAGTCGCCCATTTCATAGCCGTCAAGACCACTTACCAAGGCCCAAAGTTAGCTGAACTGTACATTTCCAGAATAGTCGCCCTGCACGGAACCCCAAAATCGATAGTGTCAGATAGAGGATCACAGTTCACCTTAAGATTCTGGCAGAAAGTGCACGAAGGACTAGGCACCCGTCTGAATTTCAGCACCGCCTATCACCCTCAGACCGACGGACAGACTGAGAGAGTCAACCAGATACTGGAGGACATGCTGAGAGCATGTGTACTAGAATACGGATCCAAGTGGGAAGTCTGCCTACCTTACGCAGAATTCTCGTACAACAACAGCTACCAAGCTAGCCTACAGATGGCCCCCTTTGAAGCCTTGTACGGAAGGAAATGCCGTACCCCCCTGAACTGGTCGGAAGTCGGAGAAAGCCAAGTTTTTGGCCCAGATGTTCTTCGTGAACCGAAGATAAAGTCCACAAGATCCGAGAGTACCTCAAGACGGCGCAATCAAGACAGAAGAGCTACGCCGACAAGCGACGTCGGGAGATGACCTTCGAGATCGGAGACTTTGTCTATCTCAAGGTATCCCCTGATGGCGTGTAACTCACACGTTTGTTGGGAACCCCAAGAGGAAGGTATGATGCGCACAGCAGCAAGTTTTCCCTCAGAAAGAAACCAAGGTTTATCGAACCAGGAGGAGCCAAGAAGCACGTTGAAGGTTGATGGCGGCGGGATGTAGTGCGGCGCAACACGGATTCCGGCGCCAACGTGGAACCTGCACAACACAACCAAAGTACTTTGCCCCAACGAAACAGTGAGGTTGTCAATCTCACCGGCTTGCTGTAACAAAGGATTAACCGTATTGTGTGGAAGATGATTGTTTGCAGAAAACAGTAGAACAAGATTGCAAGAGATTGTATTTCAGTAAAGAGAATTGGACCGGGGTCCACAGTTCACTAGAGGTGTCTCTCCCATAAGACAAACAGCATGTTGGGTGAACAAATTACAGTTGGGCAATTGACAAATAAAGAGGGCATGACCATGCACATACATATCATGATGAGTATAGTGAGATTTAATTGGGCATTACGACAAAGTACATAGACCGCCATCCAACTGCATCTATGCCTAAAAAGTCCACCTTCAGGTTATCATCCGAACCCCCTCCAGTATTAAGTTGCAAAGCAACAGACAATTGCATTAAGTATGGTGCGTAATGTAATCAACAACTACATCCTTAGACATAGCATCAATGTTTTATCCCTAGTGGCAACAGCACAACTCAACCTTAGAACTTTCTGTCACTGTCCCAGGTGTCAATGCAGGCATGAACCCACTATCGAGCATAAGTACTCCCTCTTGGAGTTACAAGCATCTACTTGGCCAGAGCATCTACTAGTAACGGAAAGCATGCAAGATCATAAACAACACGTAGATATAACTTTGATAATCAACATAACAAGTATTCTCTATTCATCGGATCCCAACAAACGCAACATATAGAATTACAGATAGATGATCTTGATCATGTTAGGCAGCTCACAAGATCCGACAATGATAGCACAATGGGGAGAAGACAACCATCTAGCTACTGCTATGGACCCATAGTCCAGGGGTAGACTACTCACTCATCACACCGGAGGCGACCATGGCGGCGTAGAGTCCTCCGGGAGATGATTCCCCTCTCCGGCAGGGTGCCGGAGGCGATCTCCTGGATCCCCCGAGATGGGATCGGCGTTGGCGGCGTCTCTGGAAGGTTTTTCGTATCGTGGCTCTCGGTACTGGGGGTTTCGTCACGGAGGCTTTAAGTAGGCGGAAGGGCAAGTCAGGAGGGGGCACAGGGGCCCCAGATGACAGGGCGGCGCGGCCAAGGGGGGGGCCGCGCCGCCCTAGGGTTTGGGCTCCCTATGGCCCCACTTCGTTTCGTCTTCGGACTTCTGGAAGATTCGTGGAAAAATAGGCCCCTGGGCGTTGATTTCGTCCAATTCCGAGAATATTTCCTTACTAGGATTTCTGAAACCAAAAACAGCAGAAAACAAAGAATCGGCACTTCGGCATCTTGTTAATAGGTTAGTTCCGTAAAATGCACGAATATGACATAAAGTGTGCATAAAACATGTAGATAACATCAATAATGTGGCATGGAACATAAGAAATTATCGATACGTCGGAGACGTATCAGCATCCCCAAGCTTAGTTCTGCTCATCCCGAGCAGGTAAAACGATAACACAGATAATTTCTGGAGTGACATGCCATCATAATCTTGATCATACTATTTGTAAAGCATATGTAGTGAATGCAGCGATCAAAACAATGTATATGACATGAGTAAACAAGTGAATCATAAAGCAAAGACTTTTCATGAATAGCACTTCAAGACAAGCATCAATTAAGTCTTGCATAAGAGTTAACTCATAAAGCAATAATTCAAAGTAAAGGCATTGAAGCAACACAAAAGAAGATTAAGTTTCAGCGGTTGCTTTCAACTTGTAACATGTATATCTCATGGATATTGTCAACATAGAGTAATATAATAAGTGCAATAAGCAAGTATGTAGGAATCAATGCATAGTTCACACAAGTGTTTGCTTCTTGAGATGGAGAGAAATAGGTGAACTGACTCAACATTGAAAGTAAAAGAATGGTCCTCCATAGAGAAAAAGCATCGATTGCTATATTTGTGCTAGAGCTTTGATTTTGAAAACATGAAACAATTTTGTCAACGGTAGTAATAAAGCATATGCATCATGTAAATTATATCTTATAAGTTGCAAGCCTCATGCATAGTGTACTAATAGTGCCCGCACCTTGTCCTAATTAGCTTGGACTACCGGATCATCACAATGCACTATTTTAACCAAGTGTCACAAAGGGGTACCTCTATGCCGCCTGTACAAAGGTCTAAGGAGAAAGCTCGCATTGGATTTCTCGCTATTGATTATTCTTCAACTTAGACATCCATACCGGGACAACATAGACAACAGATAATGGACTCCTCTTTTATGCATAAGCATATAACAACAATTAATAATTTTCTCATTTGGGATTTGAGGATATATGTCCAAAACTGAAACTTCCACCATGGATCATGGCTTTAGTTAGCGGCCCAATGTTCTTCTCTAACATATGCATGCTTAACCATAGGGTGGTAGATCTCTCTTACTTCAGACAAGACGGACATGCATAGCAACTCACATGAAATTCAACAATGGATAGTTGATGGCGTCCCCAGTGAACATGGTTATCGCACAACAAGCAACTTAATAAGAGATAAAGTGCATAATTACATATTCAATACCACAATAGTTTTTAAGCTATTTGTCCCATGAGCTATATATTGCAAAGGTGAATGATGGAATTTTAAAGGTAGCACTCAAGCAATTTACTTTGGAATGGCGGAAAATACCATGTAGTAGGTAGGTATGGTGGACACAAATGGCATAGTGGTTGGCTCAAGTATTTTGGATGCATGAGAAGTATTCCCTCTCGATACAAGGTTTAGGCTAGCAAGGCTTATTTGAAACAAACACAAGGATGAACCGGTGCAGCAAAACTCACATAAAAGACATATTGAAAACATTATAAGACTCTACACCGTCTTCCTTGTTGTTCAAACTCAATACTAGAAATTATCTAGACCTTAGAGAAACCAAATATGCAAACCAAATTTTAGCATGCTCTATGTATTTCTTCATTAATGGGTGCAAAGCATATGATGCAAGAGCTTAAACATGAGCACAACAATTGCCAAGTATCACATTACCCAAGACATTAATAGCAATTACTACATGTATCATTTTCCAATTCCAACCATATAACAATTTAACGAAGGAGAAACTTCGCCATGAATACTATGAATAGAAACCAAGGACATACTTGTCCATATGCTACAGCGGAGCGTGTCTCTCTCCCATAAAGTTAATGCTAGGATCCATTTTATTCAAACAAAACAAAAAAACAAAAACAAATCGACGCTCCAAGCAAAGCACATAAGATGTGATGGAATAAAAATATAGTTTCAGGGGAGGAACCTGATAATGTTGTCGATGAAGAAGGGGATGCCTTGGGCATCCCCAAGCTTAGACGCTTGAGTCTTCTTAGAATATGCAGGGGTGAACCACCGGGGCATCCCCAAGCTTAGAGCTTTCACTCTCCTTGATCATGTTGCATCATACTCCTCTCTTGATCCTTGAAAACTTCCTCCACACCAAACTCGAAACAACTCATTAGAGGGTTAGTGCACAATATAAATTGACATATTCAGAGGTGACACAATCATTCTTAACACTTCTGGACATTGCATAATGCTACTGGACGTTAGTGGATCAAAGAAATTCATCCAACATAGCAAAAGAGGCAATGCGAAATAAAAGGCAGAATCTGTCAAAACAGAACAGTTCGTATTGACGAATTTTAAAATGGCACCAGACTTGCTCAAATGAAAATGCTCAAATTGAATGAAAGTTGCGTACATATCTGAGGATCATGCACGTAAATTGGCTTAATTTTCTGAGCTACCTACAGGGAGGTAGACCCAGATTCGTGACAGCAAAGAAATCTGGAACTGCGCAGTAATCCAAATCTAGTACTTACTTTACTATCAAAGACTTTACTTGGCACAACAAAACACAAAACTAAGATAAGGAGAGGTTGCTACAGTAGTAAACAACTTCCAAGACACAAAATAAAAATAAAGTACTGTAGGTAAAAACATGGGTTGTCTCCCATAAGCGCTTTTTTTTAACGCCTTTCAGCTAGGCGCAGAAAGTGTGTATCAAGTATTATCAAGAGACGAAGTGTTCACATCATAATTTGTTCTCATAATAGAATCAAAAGGTAACTTCATTCTCTTTCTAGGGAAGTGTTCCTATTATTATTGTAAGAATTCCCATAAAAATTACCATAGCCGTTGCCATTATTATAAGGATATGGCCTATAGTTGTTACTAGAATTGTTCCGGTAAGCATTGTTGTTGAAATTATTATTTTTAATGAAGTTCACATCAACATGTTCTTCTTGTGCAACCAATGAAGCTAATGGAACATTATTAGGATCAATATTAGTCCTATCATTCACAAGGATAGACATAATAGCATCAATCTTATCACTCAAGGAAGAGGTTTCTTCGACAGAATTTACCTTCTTACCTTGTGGAGCCCTTTCCGTGTGCCATTCAGAGTAGTTGATCATCATATTATCAAGAAGCTTTGTTGCTTCACCAAGAGTGATGGACATAAAGGTACCTCCAGCAGCTGAATCCAATAAATTCCGTGAAGAAAAATTTAGTCCTGCATAGAAGGTTTGGATGATCATCCAAGTAGTCAGTCCATGGGTTGGGCAATTTTTAACCAGAGATTTCATTCTTTCCCAAGCTTGAGCAATATGTTCAGTATCTAATTGTTTAAAATTCATTATGCTACTCCTCAAAGATATAATTTTAGCAGGGGGATAATATCTACCAATAAAAGCATCCTTGCATTTAGTCCATGAATCAATACTATTCTTAGGCAGAGATAGCAACCAATCTTTAGCTCTTCCTCTTAATGAGAAAGGGAACAATTTTAATTTTATAATGTCACCATCTACATCTTTATATTTTTGCATTTCACATAGTTCAACAAAATTATTAAGATGGGCAGCAGCATCATCAGAACTAACACCAGAAAATTGCTCTCGCATAACAAGATTCAGTAAAGCAGGTTTAATTTCAAAGAATTCTGCTGTAGTAGCAGGTGGAGCAATAGGTGTGCATAAGAAATCATTATTATTTGTGGTTGTGAAGTCACACAACTTAGTATTTTCAGCGTTGGCCATTTTAGCAACAGTAAATAAAGCAAACTAGATAAAGTAAATGCAAGTAAACTAATTTTTTTGTGTTTTAGATATAGCAAACAAGATAGCAAATAAAGTAAAACTAGCAACTAATTTTTTTGTATTTTGATTTAGTGCAGCAAACAAAGTAGTAAATAAAACTAAGCAAGACAAAAACAAAGTAAAGAGATTGAGAAGTGGAGACTCCCTTGCAGCGTGTCTTGATCTCCCGACAACGGCGCCGAGAAAATATGCTTGATGGCGTGTAACTCACACGTTCGTTGGGAACCCCAAGAGGAAGGTATGATGCGCACAGCAGCAAGTTTTCCCTCGTAAAGAAACCAAGGTTTATCGAACCAGGAGGAGCCAAGAAGCACGTTGAAGGTTGATGGCGGCGGGATGTAGTGCGGCGCAACACCAGGGATTCCGGCGCCAACGTGGAACCTGCACAACACAACCAAAGTACTTTGCCCCAACGAAACAGTGAGGTTGTCAATCTCACCGGCTTGCTGTAACAAAGGATTAACCGTATTGTGTGGAAGATGATTGTTTGCAGAAAACAGTAGAACAGTATTGCAGTAGATTGTATTTCAGTAAAGAGAATTGGACCGGGGTCCGCAGTTCACTAGAGGTGTCTCTCCCATAAGACAAACAGCATGTTGGGTGAACAAATTACAGTTGGGCAATTGACAAATAAAGAGGGCATGACCATGCACATACATATCATGATGAGTATAGTGAGATTTAATTGGGCATTACGACAAAGTACATAGACCGCCATCCAACCGCATCTATGCCTAAAAAGTCCACCTTCAGGTTATCATCCGAACCCCTCCGTATTAAGTTGCAAAGCAACAGACAATTGCATTAAGTATTGTGCGTAATGTAATCAACAACTACATCCTTAGAAATAGCATCAATGTTTTATCCCTATTTGAAACAGCACAACAAAACCTTAGAACTTTCTCACATCGTCCTGTGTGTCAATGCGTGCATGAACCCACTATCGAGCATAAGTACTCCCTCTTGGAGTTACAAGCATCTACTTGGCCAGAGCATCTACTAGTAACGGAAAGCATGCAAGATCATAAACAACACGTAGATATAACTTTGATAATCAACATAACAAGTATTCTCTATTCATCGGATCCCAACAAACGCAACATATAGAATTACAGATAGATGATCTTGATCATGTTAGGCAGCTCACAAGATCCGACAATGATAGCACAATGGGGAGAAGACAACCATCTAGCTACTGCTATGGACCCATAGTCCAGGGGTAGACTACTCACTCATCACACCGGAGGCGACCATGGCAGCGTAGAGTCCTCCGGGAGATGATTCCCCTCTCCGGCAGGGTGCCGGAGGCGATCTCCTGGATCCCCCGAGATGGGATCGGCGTTGGCGGCGTCTCCGGAAGGTTTTCCGTATCGTGGCTCTCGCATCGGGGGTTTCGTCACGGAGGCTTTAAGTAGGCGGAAGGGCAAGTCGAGGGGGCACAGGGGCCCCAGATGACAGGGCGGCGTGGCCAAGGGGGGCCGCGCCGCCCTAGGGTTTGGGCTCCCTGTGGCCCCACTTCGTTTCGTCTTCGGACTTCTGGAAGCTTCGTGGAAAAATAGGCCCCTGGGCGTTGATTTCGTCCAATTCCGAGAATATTTCCTTACTAGGATTTCTGAAACCAAAAACAGCAGAAAACAGCAACTGGTACTTCGGCATCTTGTTAATAGGTTAGTTCCAGAAAATGCACGAATATGACATAAAGTGTGCATAAAACATGTAGATAACATCAATAATGTGGCATGGAACATAAGAAATTATCGATACGTCGGAGACGTATCATCCCCCTTGAAAGGAATGCAGAGATTCCAGCTGAAAGGAAAGCTCGCACCCCGATATGTCGGACCCTTCAAAGTTCTGAGCCGCCGAGGAGAAGTATCTTATCAACTGGAGCTACCTGAAGAGATGTCGGCTATACACGACGTGTTTCATATCTCACTCCTCCGGAAGTGCCTTGAAGTCCCCGAGAAGACCGAAGTGTTCAAAAACGTCGATCACCGATCGGTGGATATCAACAAAGACTTGACTTACCGCGAAGTTCCGATTCGCATCCTGGAGGAAGCTTACCGAACCACCCGCACCCGAAGCATCAAGTTTCTGAAGATACAATGGAGCAATCATACTGAAGATGAAGCCACATGGGAACGTGAAGACTTCATGAAGAAGGAGTACCCAGATCTCTTTAGTACCTAACTTTCTTTTCGATCTCGGGACGAGATATTTTGTAAGGGGGAAGGGTTTGTAACATCCCAAATTTCAATAAAAGAAAGTTAGAAGAATTACAGAGAGCAAAATTTCAAACCAACAAAAACTTTTTAAATTGCATATAGTGCCATGCATAGGACTTGTGCATTTGATTGATATGCCATGATGATTGTTATTAGGTGTATAAGCTAAACCCTAAAACCCTAATGTGATCATGAGAGGATCACCAACCAAATAAATCAAAAAGAGAAAGAAATCAAATAAATGAAAAACCCTAAAACCCTCACATATGCTCTATGGCATTTTTATAAATTTTGACCCTAGACCAATTTGGTCTTCACCCTTAGTTGAATAATGTTACTAAACACTTATTACAACTTTTGGAATCAATGAATCACAAATCAAATGGATTTCAAATACAAAACTTGCTCACATATGATAATGGTCAAAACTGCCAATTATAGTCTGATCACTACTTTGAGCCATTGCAATTCAATTTTCTCAAACCAAACCTTGCTAACTCTTTGCACCACATCAAAGTCCACATCAAGGTGAACACTTTTTGTAAATATCACCATGCCAAATTCTTTCTTGATCATTAGCTATGCTCAACCAAAGTTGCAACTTTTTAACATATGTAACAATCTTACACTTGGCCAATTTTGCAAAAACTTGAATTCAACAATGCCACCACCACACTTCACCACCTCTGATCATTTCTAACTCAATGAGACACTCACAATTCAAAACTTGCAACAATTTGAATTAAATCAAATTTGGACAAAAATCACAAATAGCATCTATGTAACTATTTGACACTATTTCAAATAGTGAGCTAACCTAACCCTAACTCCACCATTTGCTCCCTACTGGTTCCCTATCCCCTCTCTCACTTAATACCCCACAGAAACCCTAGGGAGGCAAGCCCTAGCTTGCATGGCATGACCATGACGGCCATGTCGAGCCACCCCTCTCCCACTCACTCTCCAACCTTGGCCCTGGTGGCCAGCAGCTCCACCTCACCTCTCTACATCAGCTAGCATCGACCACCTCGCCGTAGACGCCGTGAGCTCGCCGGAGACAGCGCGCCCAGAACGCACCAGCTTGCCGCTCATGTCGCGACCATGCGCGCCATGGACGCGCACTGGCCACGCGCCACCCCGCCAGTACACGCAGCCCCTGGACCCCCTGCGAGCACGTTGAGCATCACCGTGCCACCGCGACACCGCCAGACACGCTCGGAACCAAGACCCGTGACCGCCGGCGCCGAAGACGACGACCTGCTTCCGTGAACACCGCGGCAGTAGTGGAAGCAACGCGACCAATCTAGACGCCGCCCGACCAAGCTGTCGCCGCCAAACGACTCGCCAGGAACCGCAGAACAGCGCCACGCCCTCGCCTAGCTCGCTAGCTCGCCGGAGACGCCGCGCGCATGTCGACCACCTCACTACCCCGCAGCACCCTCTCGCGCCTATAAATACCGAGCTCCCCTGAGCAATCCAGGCACACCATCACCCTCTCCTCCCATCCTTGACTCTCCACCACCACTCCACCCATCGAATCGTCGCCGAAGCAAGGCCAATCGGAAGCTCACCGCCGCGGAAGCTCTGCAGCAATCGCCGACGATCCCGACCACCCCAGGCGACGCCACTGCTACAAGGAGACTCGCCGTCGTCCACAACTTCACCGAACATACTGCCAACCCTTGCTGGAGCCGCCGTAAGCTCTCCGACCCCCTACCCTCGCCGCCAGACCCTCGGCATCTCGCCAGAGAAGACGATGGCCCTGGGCCGTCCGATTCGCTTCTAATCCAACGTGCCACGTTAAAACGTACCGTTTCGGCGTTTAAACGTCGCTGATGGGTGGAGCCCCCTTGTCAGGCAGCCCACGCGGGCACAGACGCGTGGTGGGCTGGCTTTGGGCCGTTTTAACTCGTTTAGGCCCAGTTAGCTTTCCCACCGGCCCTTTTAATTCAAATTCGATTTAAACAATTCCAAATAATTTCAATACTGCCCAAACTTTGAAAATCAATAGATTCAAATTGGCTTAACCAAATTCAATGAATTTTATATGGTTGGAAAGCTATGGAAAAGATCTGCACAATGCCACTGGTCTCATGACCAGATTTGCTGTAGAATTAATCTGATAAAAATAAGAAGGCAGGGACTTTTCCCTATTCAAATAATTATTAAAAATCAACCAAAATAGATATTAAGTTAATTCCAACTCTAATAGCTCACATTTGACTTACACTAATTGTTTATGCAATAAAATGGTGTGGTCACTTTGCATGATCATGCCTTAGTTTAATTATGGACAATATGGCTAGTGTATGTAGTGGATATTGTCCAAAACTATTAAGTAAATCATATGAAGTATTATACTTAATTTAAACCTTGTCTCAAATGAATTCATGTGATGTTTGGACCCCTGGCCAAACTCACTTATATGAATTACTTAGAGATTTAAATCATATGTAGCATTACTAAATGGTATGAGGTGGTCTACCTCATTTAAATCATTTTCTCAAATAATAATGATGAATATTTGACTTAGGTCAATATAAGTTCATATATGATTGTTTGAGAAATTAAATCTTAAGAAGATTTCAATGAGAGGAAATTATTTCTCAAGAACCCTATGGAAACTATCATTTACATATTAAATACAAAGAAGTGAATTCTCCTCAAGCAACACAACCCATGCACCCTAATTAGATTATTTGTGTGCATAGAATAGTTTGTGTGTTTGTATGTGATACATGGAATAGCCATTGAATTAGTGAGTAATTATACTCGTATTCAAATTTAGACGCTAGCACCGGAGAGTACACGGAAGAAGAAGGTTGCTACCAGGAGGAGGAGGAGAACTTTGAGAACTACCAAGGCAAGCTAATATTCTTGCAAAGTGCAAAGCCCTTTGGGGCAAGGCA
Source organism: Lolium perenne (assembly GCF_019359855.2). Taxonomy (NCBI): domain Eukaryota; kingdom Viridiplantae; phylum Streptophyta; class Magnoliopsida; order Poales; family Poaceae; genus Lolium; species Lolium perenne. The sequence goes on from NC_067247.2 coordinate 384,335,940, forward strand.
CCATGAGTCTTATCTTTTCTTACATAAGCCTATCCCAAGTTTATACATTACAAGTTTTTACTTGTTTTCTCAAGAAGTTGCTTTTATAGTTAACTTTGGTCAAAGTAAGGAAGTTTATTAGAGTAGTAAAGTTAGTCTTACTCAAGCAAAGCAAGATAGCACCCCTCATGATTTAGAGCTAGTGCTAATGAATAAAACTTGACTACTCTAGATGGGAACAAGGTGACTTGAAATAAATTTTGAAACTTTGGAATGATGAAGCATTCCATTGAATGATTTTTGAAGGTGAATATGACCAAGAGAAGATGGTGATTTTTGACAAACATGATATTGGTTTGAATGCGATACCTTTCCAATAGTAAGTACCCCCACAATACTTGATTATGGGTAGGGCTTAACTGGAAGTTTATGCATCTTAGTATGGGTTCCCTCTGAACACATGTCATAGGGGTTACGCTTGAGGCTGCCTCCGTTGTTGAGAAATGATGTGAAATTGAGGTGAATTGTACGGCCAAGCCCTGTGCAGTTCCCAGGTTGACATTTGGTCTTCACTGGGAGGCCAAGCTCATGGGGAGAGGTGCTCATACTAGGATTTGTAAGTGAAAGGTTATGGTTGATGATCCGTGTACTGTGTTACGATGATTCGGGGTAATCCCGACGGATGAAATCAAATGTTGTGGCACAAGTGTGCAACCTCTTCAGAGTGTAAACCTATTCGAATAGCCACGTCCACAGTTACGGACGGTTGGAAAGGCCATACAGTTTCTGATGTCATATCTTTGAAAATGATGTTGAAAAGAGATGGTGAAATGAATTGTGGTGAATTGAATTGAAATCACCACTTGAATGGTGGGAATGACACTAATGTTCCCACTTGAGTTAGTTAGCATTTGAATAAGCTTTTCTCAAATACTTATGAACTAAAACTAGCTTTATGCAAATAAACTAGAGCTTAGCAAACCTTACTAGAATGTCTAGCACTTACATTAGTATTAGTTTGCGAGTACTTAAAGTACTCACGGCTTTGTCCCTGGCTATTCAAATGGCCAGAGTATGAAGATGAACAAGGAGATGACCAGCAGGACGCCTACGACAACTAGGAGTCTTCCGACGTCAAGCGTTGGCCTGTGGACTAGAGAGTCCTTGTATCTTACGCTTCCGCTTTGAACTTGTGTTTGTTCGTTGATCAATAGATCAACTATTCGTGTAATATGGATCATGTGATTCCAATTTGTAAGACTTATGGTTTGTAATGAATGATGACTGTGATACTTAACTATTATGCCTCGCAACAACAATATTCCTGGGATTGCGATGTATGACATAATAGGCATCCGGGCTTAAAAATCCGGGTGTTGACATACATTCACCTCAGTTCACATCATTTCACATTCTACGGAGGCAGCCTCGGCATAACCCCTATGATGTTTGTTCAGAGGGAACCCATACTAAGATGTATAAACTTCCAATTAGCCCTACCCATAATCAGGTATTGTGGGGGTACTCAAAAATTGGAAAGGTATCGCACCCAAACCAACATCACTTTTATCAAACATTCACCATCTCATTCAAGTCATATTCACCTTCAAAGACCTTTCCATAGAATGACTCATCATTCCAAAGTTTTCAAATTCATTTCAAATCACCAGTTCCCATCTAGAGTAGTCAATTTTAGTTGTTAGCACTAGCACTAATCATGAGGGGTGCTATCTTGCTTAGCCATATTTGAGGCTAACTTTACTACTCTTGTAACACTCTAAACTTATACCAAAGTTAACTATAAAAGTAATCTTTGAGAAACCAAGTAAAAGCTTGTAAGGTAAAAACTTGGGATGGGATCATTGCACATAAAGTAAAAGTAATGTTGCCTTGATCCATTAGAGCTTTGCCCTTGCAAGCATATTAGCTTGCCTTGGTTGGTGTACTGGTCAAAGTGGTCTTCCTCTTCCTGGTGGTAGACCTCCTCCTCCTGGTACTCCTCGGTACTAGCGTCTAAAAACGGATACGAGGTAACAATCACCAAACAAGCTTAAAATCTAGTATAAGCACACACCATGGGTTCACACAAACTATCCTAGCATCATCACATACACAACATGTGGGTTGCATTTGTTTTCTTACTTGAAGAAAAATAATTTCCTCCCGTTACAAATAATAACTAGTGCTCTTTTTAGTTCCTTGAGGAAATAATTTCCTCTCATTGAATCTGGTTAAGATTTAATTTCATCAAACAATCATGCATGAATCTATGTTGACCAAGGTCAACCATTCATCATCATCATTTGGGAAAATAATTTAAATGAGGTAGAGTACCTCATGCAATTTAACACTACTATCATTATAGTTTATTATCACCAACTAACTCAATATGAGATTATTTAAACCAGGGGTACTAACTCATATTAAGTTACTTGGGACAAGATTTAAATGAGAGTAACCCCTCATAAGATTTACATAATAGTTTTGGATAATATCAATTGACTAGAATAGCCATAAAGTTCTTTCTTTAAGCTAGGCCATGATCACACAAAGTAACCATGTCATATTTTTGCAGAAACAATTAGAGTAAGTGAAATGTGAGCTATGAGAGTTGAAATCAACTCAAAAGCATTTTTGGTTGATTTTTAATAATTGTTTGAATATGCAAAAGTCCCTGCCTTGTTCTTTTTGTCACATTAATTCTACAACGAATCTCAAGATGAGACCAGTGTGGTTGTGTAGACCTTTTCTCTAGCTTTCTATCAATATGAAATTCATAAAATTTTGTTTAGCCAATTTGATTCTATTGAAATTTGAAAATGCATCTGAGAGTTAAATGATTTAAACAAATTTCAAATTTTGAACAAATGGGCCAGCGCGGGAAACGTTACTGGGCCCAAAAAGATTCAAACAGAGAATTCCAGCCCACCACGCGTCTCGCACGCGTGGGCCGTCTGACGGGTGGGGGCCACTCGTCAGCCTCCTTTTAATACGCGAAGCGGTACCGGGGCTGCGGCGCGTTGGATTAGAATTGGATCGGACGGCTCACGCACGTCGTCATCTCCGGCGAGAACGAGCTACTGGCGCGGCGAGGTAGGGGGTCCGGTGAGCTCACAATGGCTCCCGCGATGGTTGGCAGTATGCTCGGGGAAGGTGTAGACGACGGTGAACTCCCTGGTACCGGCGGCGTCTCCAACGGTGGTCGAAATCGACGGCGAGCTTCTGCGGCAGAGCACGGTAGTGATGGAGCAATTGGGAGGCGCTATGGGGTAATGTCGATAGGCGAGTGGCTGAGGAGGTCGAGGGAGGTGAGAGGAAGCTTGCGGTGTGGAGAAATCGACGAGGAGATGTCTCCTTTTATAGGCGAGGAAGGGTACTGAGGTGCTGCGGCAAGGTTGACCACAGCGCAGGCTCTCCGGCGAGCTAGCGAGCTAGGCGAGGGCGGCATCCTGTTCAGCGTGTCCAGGCGGTCCTCTGGGCGGCGCTGGCTAGGCTAGGCGGTGCCTAACGTGGTTGGGTGGTCGCGGTGTACTGCGCGGCAATGGCGTGATGCGGTCGTCATCTTCGGCGGCGGCGGGTGTAGGTCTGCGTCGCGAGCGTGTCTAGCGCGTTCGCGGTGGCACGACGAGGCTCAACGTGGAGAAAAGGGGGCCAGGGGTGGCGCGAGGTGGCGAGTCAACGCGTGTGCTGCGCGTGCCCGTTGGCGCGTCCATGCCATCGTCGGCATGCGCATGGCATCGTGGGCGCGCACGTTTCTGGGGCCTGTGGGGTATTTCCTCGACCAGGGCTAGGGCAGGTGAGTGCAGTAGGGTGAGGTGGTGCTGTTTGGCACGGTGGCCAGGGCTAGAGAAGAGAGGAGAGAGGAGAGGGTGTCCATGGGGGACATGGCCGGCATGGCCATGGCTATGCCCTGCTTGGCTCTCCTCCTAGGGTTTAAATGATGGGGTTAGGGCTAGAGGGAACAAGTGAACATGCTGGAGACAAGTGGTGAGAGGGTTTGGGCCAAACACCATTGGGAATAGTGTTTTTGATTTGAATTGGAATTGAATTCCCAAGTTTTTGTCAAATTTGTCTTATGCAATTTAATTTGAAAATTGTGAGAGGGATGGATTGGACTTGCTTCAAATGACCAGAGACACAAAATGGTGGTGGTGGCATTTAAAAATAAAAAAGAAATGCAAAATTTCAAAGTGGGTGTGATGTTGAATTTGTTAAAAAGTCCCAACTTTGCTTGAGCATAGTTTTGAATCTAAGATGAATTTGCAATGGTGGTATTCACCTTGATGTGTACTTGGATGAGGTGCAAGGAGTTGGAATTGTTTGGTTTGAAAATCTCTAAATACAGAGGCTCAAAGTAGTGATCAGACTAAAAATGGCAGATTTGACCATTAGTGCATGTGAGCACAATTTGAGTTCAAATTTGATTTGATTTGAATTTCTTTGATTTCAAAAGTGTTTATAAGTGTGTAGTAACATTATACAACTAATGGTGCAAACCAAAATGGTCTAGGTTAAAGGTTTGCAAAAATGGCATAAACCATACGTGAGGGTTTTTGGAATTTTCCCTTTTCTTTATTTTCTTATTTTGGATTTGCTAGATGATCTTCTCATGATCAAGATAGGGTTTTAGAATGTAACACATAAGCACATAAGCAATCATCATGGCATTTCACACAATAATGCACAAGTCCTATGCATAGCACTATATGCAAAATAAAAGTTTTTGTTGGTTCCAAATTTTGGGTATTTGGAATTCCTCTTCTTCATTGATTTGAAATTTGAGATGTTACAGTTGTCCATAGGCAATGCTTGAACGATAAGTTGGCGTCAAGGTTGCAATATGAAGAAATGAGGTGCAAGTTCAAGATGAGTCAACTCAAAGAGCTCACTACTTAAAGCTTGCCATTCATATGTGCTCATGCATATGTGAATATGCACCGAAGAAGAAGCTCTCATATAATGGATTATGGGGGAGCAATCCGCAAGACATCAAGCAAGCACAATCAAGAACGGCGTTCCATCCTTGTTGCGGTCAAGATCATCATCATCGAGCTCATGTGGAATGCGCAAGGTTAAAGGTTTGCTCTCGAAGGGTTTCTTTCTCACCGGTCTCGTGGTTTAGTTGAGAGACCGGTTTATAGGCTAAGTGTTGTTCTATCAAGAGGCTCTCGAGTAAGTAACTCGACCGTATCATTCGGAGTGCGGTCAAACCTTTGCATCCTTGCATCATCTTTCTTTGTTGTTATTTGTATCTTATCCATGTGGTGTTTTAGAGCTTGTGTTTATTTCCACGACAAGCTCTAGTTCATCGAAAACGGATTTCACGTATATCACTTGTTGTGTTTTCGAGTTGGGTGGTTTTCTTGGTTTCTTGTATTGAGAGGTTGTCCCTCTAAAAATCATATAAAATCACCCCCACTAGTTTCCATATTTTCGTCCTCTTTCCAACAAAATTGGGTTCGTCTCATTTGGATTTCCCAATCTCAAGTTATATGCATTTCAAGTTTGAAAAAAGAGAATAAACGGAGAGGAGGGGGCAGCCGCCGGAGGCGCGGGCGGTACCACTGGCCGCACCACGGCCGGAGCCTCCAGGCTCGGTACCGCCCGCGGTACCGCTAAGGCGCCATGTCTCGCAGTGACGTTCCAGGGTGTTGGGGTCGCCCGGCGGTACCCCGGCCGGTACCACGGCCGGAGGCTCCGACCTCCCCTTCCGGCCCGCGGCTCCAGCGCCCGCCTGGCCACGTGTCCTCCTCCCATGCGCGCCACGTCGCCTCCGCCTGTGCACCCCGCGTCGAGCACGGACGGTAGTACGGGCCCAACCCGGCCGGTACTACCGGTCACACCCCAACTCCCCCAACGGGCAGAAAAATGGGGCCTCCTATTTAACCCTTGTTTTCTCTCTCTTTGGGCACTCCTTCTTCCTCCTCTCTCTCAAGCTTTTCCCCACCATTGTTGTTGACTTCTTTGAGCTTGAGATCTTTCTCCCTGTCCAATGATTCTTGCATCTATTTGAGAGAAAGATTGAGAAGATCTAGATCCACACTTTGACCAAACCAAATCATCTCTTTGTGAGTAAAACTTTGGGATCTAGATCTTGGAGAATTTTGTGTTCTCCTCTTTGTTCTTCCTCTCTTATTCCCCTAATAGCTTTAGTAGCTTTGTTGGAATTTGAGAGTGAAGGATTGGATCATCTTTGTGGTGTTCTTGCCATTGCATTTGGTGCATCGATTTGACTTCTCTGCGGTGATACGTGGAGGTGAAAGTTCGTGAGATATTCACTTCGGGAGCTTGTTCCTCTTGGGTCTTTGGAACCTAGACGGCTTAGTGGTCTTTGTGGTCTTTGTGGTGTTCTTGCGGACTCCAATTAAGTTGTGGAGATTCTTCAAGAGCAAGGCCTTTGTGGCGATTTATTGGGAGCCTCCAATTAAGTTGTGGAGATAGCCCCAATCTTTTTGCGGGTTCGGTGACCACCCTAAGGTTCCATAGTGGATCGAGGACATCCCTTTTGGTGGGAATTCTCGAGGAGAATACGGTGGCCTTCGAGCATTTGGAGTGACTTGTCCTCCACACCGCTCCAACAGAGAGTAGCACTCGCAAGAGTGTGAACTTTGGGATACATCTTTGTCTCCGCGTCACTTTGGTTATTTCTATACCCGAGCTCTTTACTTATGCACTTTACTTTTTGATAGCCTTCGTGCTTGAAGTTATATATCTTGCTATCACATAGTTGGTTGCATTGCTTAGCATAAGTTTATGGTGCAAATAGGTGAACCCTAGTTATATAGGTTTTGTGCTTGACAAATTAAACGCTAGTTTTATTCCACATATGTTAAGCCCTATTCGTAAAAGTTTTAAACCGCCTATTCACCCCCCTCTAGGCGGCATCCGTGTCCTTTCAGCAGTACATGCCATCTGATAGTCACTGGCATATGGACCAGCCTATGCCGGGCCGGCCGGTGCATGAGCTGGTGGCGCCGGGCAGGGTGCCGAGCCAGCCGATAGGCATCGGGCTAGCGACCGGGCGGGCATCGGGCGATCGGGCGAGCTAGGGAACGTGCCCGGTGTGCACCGGTGCCAGGGCCGGTCGGCGCCAGACCAGCCGGTGTGGCAGCCGGTGCCGCCGGGCCGTACGCTGGCCTGACCTTCCCTTCTTATGTTCAAAGTGGGGGTCTCCCTTCACCTTCTTGTTGCATTGATACACCAGTATGCCTGTTAGACTAATACCTGAGAATAATCTTGTAGGCATGTATTAGTCCAAATACTCTAGCTACGATGTCATTGTAACCAAAATAATGGATAAGGGTAAAATACCTTTACACAAGTCCACGCACACAAACTGCAGCTGCAAGTTGGTCAACAACCTCAAGGCAGATCCAGAAGCTGGATACAAGAATGCCAGGAAAAGCGGGCCATGTGGCAAAGGAGGCAATGCAAAAGAAGAGGCTAAGAAAAACACTGATATGGACGAGGACAAGCCTTTGCTAGAACCCAAAGGGGATACCGCATACAAGTCCAGGAATCATTATGAGAAGACCGAGCGTTACAGCTTTCCACGCTTTCCTTGGAAGACCCTCATCCATGTCAAAAAAAATACGCCTTGGGGGCCCTCAATGACATAGTCACAAAAATCCCCCAGTACGAGAAATGGTCAGAAAAACCAATCACTTGGGATTGCCAAGACTACCTGGAGCTAATCCCTAATGAGCATTATGCACTGGTCGTAAATCGCTGGATCAATGGCTATGACTTCTCCAAGTGTCGCATGGATGATGGAGCTAGCCTCAACATTATGTACCTGGAAACGCTGAAGAAGATGAACCTGTCAGAAACTCAACTCAAGTATAGAATTGTCAAGTTCCACAGAGTTGTTCCGGGTAGAAACGGAAACTCAGTGTACAGCATCACATTTCCTTGAAGAAAGAATTGATGCATGTAAAATGCATGCATGAACTTTGTAGTTTGTTGACACATATTCCCACATATTTGTAACATATATGATGTTATATCCATGTTTTATATTTTTTGGGTGATTTACCAATGATCCCCTTTATTTTGGTTATAACCCGGGGGAATTGGAAAACCATGGTTTGTGTATTTTTAGCTTTGAGGGACCTAAACAAAGTCAAACAGAGCTAGGATTCTGGGGATGTCAATATTTCATCAAGAGAAACATCTGGGGCACTTGGACCTCACGAGAAGGGCCAGGTGGGCCAAAAGATCACAGGTGGCGCGCCCAGTTGGGGTAGGCACGCCACCCATGCTATTTGCCTCCTAGGCCGTCAGATTCGCTTGATTCTTCTGCCCATGGACTCCGTCTGACCTAAAACATGTATACAAAGGACCCCGTGGCTTCCTCGAGGAGAGCGCCGCAGAAACACCGAAACACCAAAATAGAGCCAGAACTAGCGAAGATTGGAGGGAGAAACTCCGCCGGAGCCACCGCCGGAGTGATCTCTACCTTCTCCAACGTCTTCACCATCATCACCATGATGAAGTGGGTGTACTCCACCTTCGGACTATGGGTTTGTGTAGTAGCTTGATCTATTTCTCTCTTTGTTCTTCATAGATCTAGTACCATATGAGTTATCCAACATGATTATGATCATATATGTAATTCCTATCTTGAAGATCTTCACTTCTTTTTAGGCGTTGAAGTTACAAAAGTTGAAGATGGGCCTCTATTGAATCATGCAAAGTACGCTAAGGATTTTCTTGCTCGTCTAGTAATGCTAGATTGCAAAGGCTCTCGTACTCCTCTGTCATCTTCAAAAAAGATCACAACTCAAGAAGGAGAACTGCTAGGGCTAGAGGACATCACAAAATATTGGAGTATGGTTGGTGCATTACAATATTTAACACTCACAAGACCTTATATTTTGTATGCAATTAACAAGATTTTTCAGTATTTGCATGCTCCAACTACTTTACATTAGACTGCTACAAAACAGATTATGAGATATATTAAAGACACACCTAGTGTTGGACTAACCTTCATGAGATCACATTCTATCAACAAATCCTATGTTTCATTCAAGAGCTAAACACATTGAAATAGATTCTCACTTTGTGAGAGAAAGAGTTTTAAGCAAACAACTAGAGGTTCACTTTGTTCCTTCAAAGGACTAAGTTGCAGATGGTTTTATAAAACCACTTCCAGTACGGAGCTTTGAAGAGTTCAAACATAATTTCAACTTAGTTAAGTTGTCATCAAGGGAGGGTGCTAGAAGTAGTCTCCATGTAACCATACTGGACATGTATACGAGTCGGTATTGGATGGTCTCTCCCTCCTCTACGCTTGGTACCGTAGATATAAAAAAATAACACGCGGCTCGATATGTGATATCGAGTAGAAACATTACAAATTTTACAGCTTACTCCTTGTCACCAGTGCATGATGCGGATGACTAGTACATGACAAAGATACACCTGTGTCCTATCATATCCGTTGATCTTGGCCTTCTGGCTTTGCCTCCTTTCTGTTCTCGGGTTTTGTCCTCTTTCACCATGTTAGACTTCTAGGGAGGGTACCAATGAGTGCATTTTTAGCATGTTTTTGCATCATTATTTTATCAAGATATCATTGAGTAGTGGTAGGAATTTTGTATTTCACCGCGCTACCGTGCCCTTTTATGCTTGTCTACATAGGATCTCAAAATAATAAGTCAATGATGAAATATCAATGAAAAATATCATTTTCTAGCATTTTGACATGATAGAAATCATTTTTGCACTTAATCATGCACCTGGGCAAAAATATAATACGAGGACAACTTCCAGTTGATTTAACGGGCATTGGTACGGGCAAGGCCCGCCCGTACCATCCGCCCGTACGACCCTTCAGAAGCACCGCCTCATCAAATACTTTCACCTCCAGCAGACGGATCATAGATCAGACACACACAGCTCTGTGAAACAGAGAATCACTGTCCCAAATCAGATCTCAAAAAGGAACTTGAATAAGACAAGATCCGGGATGCTACATGGATCCTCGTAGGATAAGGCATCATCCCCTTCATCATCATCAACCGATGCACCTCGACCATCATAATCCTCCAACCATAGTTGTAATCTTGATTGCTATTGTGGATTTGTATGCGATTTCGTTCCATTCCTTTAATTCCCTCCATAAGATTATGATGATGTTCTTGATTGTCTCCATGTGTGAGTATTCCTATTTGGTCTTGGGAGATGGAGAAACCCTAGCATGAATATGAGATGAATCTAAGATTGTCTATGGTTTAAAGTATTAATGTGTGTTAGTTTTCTCTCTTGATATTATGTGTTGTGCACCATGTAATATATGCCTTATGGTCTTGAGAGGGAACTACTCTTTGAAGTGTAGTAAAGTGAACGGCGGGAAGTGACATTGCCGTATCGGCGCTTTGACACATGAATAAGGGGGATAAGAGGGATTCACAAAGCTCATATCGATAACCGCAGGGTAAACCTCTTAATAATCAATATGTGGCTTGCAGAATGCTAGCTGATGTGGTTATTTAGAGATGCGATGGCCGATGGCTTTCTAGGCGCATCTTATTACAGACCTCTCCCACACACAATATAGTTAAAAGCATACTTTATCTTGATTAACATGAATCCTAGTGCTAGAGGTGGTTCCAATAATTCCTGAGAACACTTTGTCCTATTAAGTTTCAACCCATTTTTCATAACGTTTTTTACTGCTTTATTTACTTTATTTGCAACCATCTAAAACACCCCCTTTAAACATTTTGAGATTAGCAAATAATTATTAAGTAATCTTTAGTAGAAAGTAGAAAGGGGCATTAAGACCATAACCAGTAGCTCCTCGTGGTTCGATACTCTTAAAAGCATACTTTATCTTGATGAACATGAATCCTAGTGCTAGAGGTGGTTCCAATAATTCCTGAGAACACTTTGTCCTATTAAGTTTCAACCCATTTTTCATACGTTTTTTACTGCTTTATTTACTTTATTTGCAACCATCTAAAACACCCCCTTTAAACATTTTGAGATTAGAAAATAGTTATTAAGTAATCTTTAGTAGAAAGTAGCAAGGGGTATTAAGACCATAACCAGTAGCTCCTCGTGGTTCGATACTCTTATTTCAAAACTAGCTACAACTGATATGTGTTCTTGCATTTATCAGGCACCTGCACCGGCCTAATCATAGACCCCTTCTAGTTATATTTGGGATACATCGGAGTCCTCTTTTTTCGGTTTTTGTCCTACTTCACACAACACCGAGAAATGCTTATGTGGTGGCTCTGGTCGTGATACCCATGCCGTAGAGGGCTCAGAGTCAAAACAACTCCACCTGGTCTTGACACGACCAGTCCAAGCCATAAAGTAGCAATAGCTGAGTCATCGATGACGTATCTCTCGGTGCATGATGCTACGACTGACGTATCCTTCTTGGAAAAGGGGTCACTGGCGTTATCCAGCGATCCGTCCCAACTTCCAAGTGGAGGGTGCGGGGTCCTTGCCGGGTTCTTCAAAAGGGGATCTGCGGTGCCGTTTGGTAGGCAAGACTTGCTCTAGGGTCCACACTTAGTCGAACGGGGGAACCCTGGTTTGCCGGTGACGACACTAGACTAGAGAGAGTACCTTGTGCAACCATTGCACCGAATGTCTAAAATGGATGAAATTACCAAAGGTTCTGAAAATAATTTAGTATACAGAATTACGATACATCTTATGTGACAAAAATTCAGTTACAAATTCAAATCACTACTCGATGAATGCATTTTTCAAAATAAAATTTAATTATGGTAGTGTTAACAGGTTCAATGCATAGCCGACTTTGAACTAACTACTATCCACAATATGTTTTATCTAGATTTCTCGGCCTGTGGGTTAAATCAGATAGTAAAATTTCATGACATGACAGATGCGTATTGTATTGCGTCAATTCCACAATTATCTTAAGAATTTTTGAAACTTTTATCATGAACTCTTGGATTCCAGTGCAACGGTTGGGAAACATCCCCTTGTGCACTGGACACACCCTCAAGTACACTAGTCGTGCATATGTTAATGGCCGAGAATCTTGGATATACAATCTTTGAGATTACAGCATCGGTGATGCACAATCGTGTGCTCTTCTCCCGGTGGTGACGGCAGAAACTTCGCCGATTACATGAAAGTGACTTCCCACCCGATCAAATCATGGCAGGTTTACACAAAATCCACAATTATGACCTCAACAAACATTTCAAGTTTTGTATTGGTACGCTTGATGATTGCCTTTTTTTGCCGTGCCATGGCAAGCAACTGTGTATATTGACCGGCATCGCGGCTGCGCTCTTGTTCCTCTTCACCCGTAAATTTTATAAATATTACTCATTTTTACAGTTTTTTGTTGGAAGTTTGTGGTTGGACTGCTACCGCGTGTGCATGAAAACGACTGATATGCTCAATCATCATGCATAGAAGAACAGTAAGCATAAGGAGAACTGCATTTCTAATACGCTTAAGGCAGAACTAGCATGCATCATGCAATGCCGGCTGGATGCATGAGCAGCTATAGGTTAACCTTTATGTTAAGTAAGAACGCCAACTCTGCGCACGTATATGCCTTTCAGGCGAATGATTCCGAACTAAAACCTACGGCACATATTCCTCATCAGCTTAACTGTCTGTACGTAGCTATCGCACCCAAGCAATTTATCTAGCAGCGCCGTGACCTATTGGTCACGGATGTATGTTTCTCTTCGTGATTCGTGCACACTGGTTTACGGACCACGATTTATAAAATTCCATAATTTTTTTAAATATGCACCTAGGTAATGGATGAAGCTACATGTATACGGAAATTGAAACTAAACTATGAGTATTTGTGACTTTTATAAATGTAGTTTAACGGTGCATATATTTATGAAGTGTAAACGGATCGGATCGGATCGAATTTTGCTATTTCCATATCATTTACCATATGTTTTTTACGGATTCAGATCGGACCGGATAATGGTCAGATGCAGATTCGAATGCGGATTATATCAGATTGCGGATATAGAGCAGATTCGGAGCAGACTCGGATTGGAAGCGGATATTTGATAAAATACACATAGAAAAAGAGGTATGTGATTTTTATGTAAAAATATAAGAAAAATGAGTAACATAGGGCTATATCCAAAGTTGCACACTTGTTTGTACAACAAACCGACTTGTGTGCCCACACAACATGCATAGGTGGAGCCATAGACTAACTGCGTTGTCTAGGTATTGACGGTTGGGCAAATTTTATCAGATTATCCTCTTTGAAGACATCGAATTATCCGCGAAAAGTGTCGGATAATTCTTATCCGTCGGATATTATCAATACCATATCCACTAACGTATCATATCCTCTTGAGCAATATCCACATCCACATTTATATCCGGCAGATTTCTAAAAGTGCATACCATATCTTCAAAAACTGATGCGGATGCAGATATGGAATGAAAATTATCTGTACCATTTATCCCTGGTTATTTAGCAGCATCGCTGGAATTGCATTTCCCATGATTATTTTTTGTGTGTTTGAGCGAATCGAGTTTAGCAGTGTCACCGGGGCATAAGCTAGCTAACATAACCAGTGTGGGATCAATCATCCACCAATTCGATAATTCAATCGAGCTACAAATAAGCTGCTAGCTTGTGTCCACTATACAATCGATCCTCCGACGGCCGGCCGATACGTCGACCCCTTACCAGCCTGCTTCCGAAGTACAGGAAAAGCACGTACTGGATCGTGCACGTACGTACGCAATATTGCAATCAGCTAGCTCGGCGTACAACGATCGACAGAGACCTGCCGAGATGCGTACATATCAGGGCAAAAATCACCATAAGCTAGCTAGCCGGGCACAACCCAATGCTGTGCAAAGATAGCGCGCACGTGAGGAGATCGACACGCCGGCCGGCGCCGTACGTTGCGGCGTCCCTGTCCATCGCGTGCGTGCAAGCCCCGGCACCTTAATCCATCGAGTTCGCGGCGCCGGCAGACGGAGGGTGCGTGCATGTGACACGGATCACCCGGCCAGGTCGCGGAGGAGGTGAAACCCGGCGCTTAGCCCCCGGTAGTGCTGATCCTGCCCACCGTGGGAAGCCTCGCCGGCGCCGTCCATGCCGCCCACCCCGAATTGGATGTGGTGGCCGTGGGCGCCGGCTGAATGCACGGCGTCCATCTGCTCGCCTGGGAACAAAAACCCGCCCGCGCCGTGCTGCGCGGAGGGCGCGCCGAAGGCGATGTTCACGCCGCCGCCGTCGTGAGAGTCGTGCTGCTGCAGCCCCAAGGTCAGCGACACGCCTCCGCCAGCGCCGCCGAAGCCCTGCCCCTGTGATCCATCGTACGCGTCGAAGCCGAGGTGATTGTCCATGATGCCGAAGCTCTCCATCCGGGACGCGCCGGGGCCGGCGATGTTGACGATGGACGCGAGCGAGCCCGCGTCGTGGACGTCGTGCAGCTGCGCACGCGTCGGCTTACGATCGCCGCCGCCCGCACGATCGGCTTCGTCAGCGACCAAACGCTGCTGCTGCTGTCCGTCGGAGGCGTGGCTGCTGCCGCTGCTAGGGTTAGGGTTCAGTCCGCCCGCCTGCCCGCCGCCTCCATCGTCCTCCTTCATCTCCTCCACGTACATCTCCTCCACCATGGGCTTCCACAGCCGCACCCTCGCGTTGATGAACCAGTTGGATACCTGCACAGCGCCCACACGCAACACATGTCATTGTAACGAGAGGCGCAAGTCTAAACAAGAATCTCTTTCCGGCCAGCGCAAGAGGACGCGGCGAGACCTTGACATGGCAACCAATTGAATTGACGCTCCATCTACACACCATGGTTTTGAACGTTGCGAATTGCAATGCACTGATCGATCGATGCGATGCAGGGAACGTACCTGGCTCCGTGAGAGGCCGGTCTGGCGAGCCAAGATGTGCTTGTCCACGTCGCTAGGATACCTGAGTACAACGGAACGGATCACATCAGCAGAAAATTCTAATGCTAGCTTGTACTCATGTGCATGCGCTATTAGAAAACAACAAATTGCTACTAAATAACTATAACTACTGCTGAGTCGTTTGGAAGTTGGAGCTAGGCTAGCTGATGGTTACGCGCGCTGTACACTCGAACACACTACCCTGATTAGTTTGCAAATCACACCAAGAGAGAGAGGCGTCATTTATCTAACCATGCATGATTAGATTAAGCTAGCTAGGTAGCCATCATTTTCTCTCGGAAGACTTTTTTTGCTTACGTACGTTACATACATACAAAATCAATCACTCATGAGATACAATACGTAGTTAATCAACTCACATGATGAAAACCGGCCAGTTAGTTAATGGTTACAGTTGGATTAATTTGGCTCTCCATAGTCGTTGAGGAATACTCAAGTCATTGGGTTGCGTTTTCTAATGCAATGGCATTTGGGTATATGCTTTGAGTAGATATAGCACATCTATACTACCCAATGTGGCCATTTGAGCAGTTGATATGATACCAACATATATAAATGTGGTCCGGGAGAACAATATTCTGTAGTACTACTCAAGAATATTAGCTATTTTTTGGGAAAATGTAAACCTTACTGTTTCAAGAAAACTTCATTGAGAGCTAGCCAATTAACTTAGATTCTAACTTAGCTTGATAAATATATTCTGCAGGCTAGCTCTATTGTTGCACCATGTATCACTGCATAGGTTTACATGAATACATCTAGTACATGCTTGCTTAAAATGACTAGGTATATAGTGTGTTATTTGAATGTTTTACTAGGAGAGAGGTGATCTGAGTTTGGAATTTTGGATGCATGGCGCATGTACTTACGGATGAAGGAAGTGCTCAAAGAGCCATGCTCGAAGGATGGTGACGGCGCGCTCGGGCAGGCCGCGCTGTGGCCGCCACGGGTGACTCTCCATGAAGCCGCCGTTTTGGTGCAACGCCTTCTGTTGTCGGATGCACTGGTCCAAAACCTTGAGCCGTGGCGTGTCCCCACGTGTCATCCCTGGAGTCGACACGTCCTTCTCCCCGAGCGCCTTCCTCACCACCTGAAGTTGTGCCACAATCCCGTCCCTCAGGCTCCGAAAGTGCCGGGAGATCGTCCGTGCTGCCAGCGCAGTGTACTCCGCCGCCGCGCGCTGTCCCGCCACAGCCTCGAACCCACCCGCTAGCCCCCTCATCTGCTCGCAGTACCTCCGGTACCTCCTATCCACCTGCATCAATCAGTTGACAGAATGACATATAAGCTTTGTTTCATGTGTGCATCTTAGTTATGCAAAGACGGATATGCATGCCCTTTTGCTTGTATATGTTTGATGCGACATTCGAGTCAATAAAACTCCTCTATCGAAGAAAAACAAAACTTTATTTCATGTGTTGTATTTCTACCTTGTAGTAAAAAGGTTAAGATCGAGATGGGCAATGTAACAGTGAAGTAGCAGTAAAAACTGACATTGTTGTAACTTGTGTGGATCGAGCTGCCTGCTCCTAGAACTCTGCTGCAACCACTGGCGCTCTTTCAGCCGCAGTGACACTGGCAGTGCAGAGGGTAAAAATTGTTTTGCGAGAGCTGAGGCATTGAATTATCCAAGGAAGGGAGATGGATGGGCAAAGTGGTGGTGGAGCAGCGAGTATGCAGAGAAAGCTTTGCAGTTGCAGAGTCATGGCAGGCAGGCCGGGAGTGGGACGGAGACGGAGAGTGTGCATGACCGGCCCGGCTACCTAGGCAGGGGACCCGGCCTCGATCGCGTAGATAGACACCTCGGAGAGGAAAGGGAATAGAGGTTTCCGAAACCAAAGGGTGAGGCCCAAGAATGGCGCCCCTTCCCTGCCCTAGTCCCAGGTGCACTATTCCGGCAACCATAATGGAACTCCTAGTACTTTTCCTGTAATCCCAGATTCCCTTTCGATCTGCAGTGCCCGCCTGCTAATTAGTCAAGCAACTGCCTGTGGTGGAGCCGTCCTCGCATGATTGGAATTAGATTAGCTGGCTGGCTAGCTTTGTGCTTGGATGATTGGAATTGGATTAGCTAACTGAGCTGCTATGGCTCCAAGTTCAAGTCGAGGCTCACCTCTTCGAGCATGATGTAGAGCTTGTCCTTGAGCCGCTGCAGCTCCAGCGCGTCCATGGCCTGGATCTGCGCCGACGGGGCAAAGCAGGAGGTCGACGACGAAGAACCCTCGCCGCCGGTGCCATCTTCTTGCTTCTGCAGCAGTGGCTTAGCGCGCTTGGCGGTGACGTCGGCGGGGAGGCTGCAGAACCCCTGGAGGAGCTGCTGCGCCGGTAGGAGGAACCTAGAGCCGCGCAGTTGCCACGCAGCGCCGTGCCCGTGCGCCGACACGTCGTGCTGGTCGTGCTGCAGCATCCATGACGCCGCGAGTGGCTCGTGCTGCTGCTGCTGCTGGGACGAGCCGCCGAGGTGGTGGTGCAGCGACAGGGACAGCGGCGCCTGGGTCGTCTGGTGGTGCTGCTGATGCTGCTGTTGCTGCTGTTGCTCGAGGAAGAAGCGCATGGTGGATCCCGCACCGTCCCCGTGCTGCTGCTGCTCGGGCATCGCAGCGGCGGCGTGCAGGCGGTGCATGCCAAGCATGTCCATCCCGTTCTGCAGGCCGTAAAGCTCCGGCGGCCCCTCGTGGTCCATCGCCGGCATGAGCGTCGCCGACGCCGCGTCAGCCGCCGAGAAGTAGTCCGCGAAGCCCAGGCTCGGATCGTGCGCCATCGTCGCCGTCCTCGTCTTGATCACGCCAAGGAAA
This sequence comes from Lolium perenne, assembly GCF_019359855.2. Taxonomy (NCBI): domain Eukaryota; kingdom Viridiplantae; phylum Streptophyta; class Magnoliopsida; order Poales; family Poaceae; genus Lolium; species Lolium perenne. The sequence goes on from NC_067247.2 coordinate 384,353,633, forward strand.
TCCCAGCTCGATCGAGCTGAAGCAAGCATCACACCAGTCAGAAACCGAGACAAAAAAAAAGGGTAGGAACTAGGAAGAACAATCAAACTCAAAGTAGACGAGCTAGCTCACTTTGCGCGCGCAAAGCAGCTAGAGATAGCTAGCTAGCTCGGACGAGCAAATCTTTCTGAAGAACCAGCACAGAAGATACGCAAATTCATCAGCCAGTCCTATATACGACCACTGATCTATGACTGCTCAGTATTAATAGTCCAGTACTACACACATCATTCGAGCTAGCTAGTTAGCTCTAGACGGACGAACACTAAGCAAGCAAGTCAAAAAAAAAAAAAAAAAGAGATGCGTTGCAGACTTGCAGCAGGTAGCAATCCGAGAGGGAGGTAGCAGATATACTACGTTGGTAGCTAGCATCCCCTTTTACTCACACACACAAGCTCACCTCACAGTCAGCGAGGTAGCAGCACAAGAATCTCGCTTTGGCTCGGGATGAAAAAGGAGGTGGATTAAAAACAGGATCAAAAGCTAGGCAAGGGTGATCTAGACGCAGCGGTCTTAAAGAAACCAACCAATCCAAAGATCTGTCGTCAGAAAAGCAATCGGGAAACGGGGAAAAGGTGTGGCACGGAAAACTTACATGGGATCGACAGGAGCTCGTCGCTCGTCGCTCGTCGTCGGCCGGGGTGCTGTGCTATGTTCGTGGTGGATGGATGGTGTGGTAGTTGCCCCGTCGAGCTCTCGCCTTGCCCTGCCGCGCGCTAACCTGCTGCTGCTACTTCTACTCCTCTCTGTACACTGTCGTGTCTACAAATATCTGGACGTTCCTACCTGCTACCGTTTTTTCGTCCAGTGTGTGTGTTTGGACTTTGGAGAAATCTTCTTCTTCTATGTGTGATTGTGGTAAGATCAACTTAATTCGACCACTTTCGGTGTACAGTGTAGTACATACGTGTGGCCTAAACTGCTCGGAGGAAGATTCTAATATCTGCTGGATCATTCATTCATAGGACTCGATCCGATGCTACAGGATTTTTTTGGGTTGTCGGGGTAATTGTGCAGGTCTCAGATCATTCCGATTAATTACTGTCTCTATCTCTCTATTTTTTGATAGGCGGAGACTTGTTTTCTTCCAGCAGTGGACTAACATTGCTATGAGATAGGAAGCACCTTTTGCGTACATAAATAGCTCTAGGATGTGATGCGTTTGCTCAAGTTGATCGCTGTCCGCGAAGCGGATGCAGCTGATTTGATTCTGCGCCCTGCCTCGTTTCACAAATAGTAGTGTGATGTTTAGGGTTTAGGGTGGAACAAATGAAGAGGGAAACTGTAACATGTGCACCCCAAAAATTCTCAAACCTACACATTACGTTTTTGAATTTTAACCTACACATTATTAGAAGCTAGTAGGATGGAACGTTTAAATTGTAAGAGTGCAAAAGGATGAACATGCATCTTAGACAACGTTGTACAAAGATGGTTTAGCTGTGTAGTAACTGTACTGCAATCAAGATATTTCAACCCCAGCAAAATTATTCCCGAACTAGTCAAAATATTTTAAGCCCCACAAAATATTCTGAAAGAAGGCCCTGCCTCCAAGTGGGGAAGGAGTGGTCCACAGTTTCCAACTAATTGCAATTAAAACAACCTACTACTGAAAAGAACGATGGGGCCGTGCCTATCTGTGGGGCCATCAACATCAGACTTTCTTGCCTTTCCTTCTTTTCTTTTTGGCTCTACGTACTAAGCTTTTACTCTCTCCGTTCACAAAAAGATGTCCCAACTTTGCTAAAATATGCATGTATCTAGATGTGTTTTAGTGTGTAGATATATACATATGTATTTTGAAAAAAAATTAAACATCCTTTTGTGATAAATACATACAAATATAGAAAAAGTTAAGACATCCTTTTCTGAACTAAGGGGGTATTAATATTGAATTTGTAACTATGGTAGGCCTTCTCCGCTGATAATGCTAGAAATAAGTACTATCTCCGTCCTAAAACTGAATGACGGAGAGAGCATTCGGGAGATGGATATGGGTTGATGTACCACACACTTCGTTCCTAAACATCCATTCCAAAATAATTGTCGCACCTTTCTCTAGATGCATCTTACTATGTAGATACACCCGGCCGCCGTATCTAGAAAAAGCTGTGGCTATTATTTTTGAATGGAGTGAGTATTTTCATTTTGGCTCTACTAACAATCTTCTATTTATTTAATTCCCGCTGATAGTATATTTCGTCCGCTAATAATACTACTTCCTCTCTTCATTAACTAGCTAATTTAATTTCCTCAAAGGTTTTCTATTAGGGAACTTAGGGGAGTACAAAAAGTATTTTAGATGGATTGGGTTTATGTATTATTCAATTTTTGCTAATTCCCAATCAAGTGATAATAAAGTTAGTGTTGAGTTAAGACTCAGCCATTAGATTTGCATCGTAATTTGTGAGTCTTCTGAGTTGCAAGTGGGTTGCAGTTAAGATATTTCCGGTTGCAACTGGATTGCAGCTGAGCTCTTTTAGTTGCAAATGGGATGCAACTAGGGAATATGTCTTGAACCATTGAATCTCACCCTAAGTTTACGGGAATTATATATTGGTTGTAACTGAGATATAATGACATCATATGATTGAGAACTAAGCTAATTTTTAGTCAAGCGATACTGAGAAGTGCATACCACTTTAAGTTGAAGTAGTAGGGTGCATGTGACTAAAAAACAAGATCTAGTCAATTTCCCTAATTAAAGTGCAATTGCAATAAAAAAATCAGTTGCTTTGGAATTTCTCTTGTTTCCGTTGCTTTGTTACTCACCATGAGTTAATACCCAACTGTAGTAAAAAAGGCAATTGCAATTAATGCAAAAAAGCAAATGTAATAAATACAATTTAAAAAACTAAACAAAAATTGACATAGTGATGGAAGTACAAAAAAAGTGAGCACATTTGCAATTTTTTTAATAATTAACAATATTTGAGCCACCCCCTTTTGAGCAATCCTTCTTATAAAACAACAATAGTGAAGTTCTAAAATTTCCAACATTACAAGCAGTTTACTTAATATCCGATTTCTCAAGCCAAGTAGAAATACCAATTTCTGAAATATGTGTATATTCTTTTAGGATGCCTTTTATAAGTACAACCATAACATCATAGAAGAACCATTGAAGATCATGGCAACTACGATTTGGCCTCAGAATTTTTGTTGGTATAGAATCCAATAATTCGGTCTTTACGACCTTGCATATAAATTAGAGTAAGGTCCACTTAAAATCTTCGCAATCTCCACAGTTCAATAATTTTTTTCTTTATTACAACCTCATTTTAGCACTTAGAAAATGGAAAATAGTTTTTTATACAAAATAATTGGAAATAAATTTCTGCAATATTGTTTGGAATGGCAAGATGCAGCTCTGTGCTAAATTTGATTTCACTGTAATAAACTATGCCACATACATGACCATGACCTAGATCACTCTGGCTTAAAAGTTGTGAATGTTCATACATAATAGCTCATTTAGGTGATTTTTTCGTAATCACATATTGGGTTTTTGGTTTTTTTCATACAATCACTACACATAAAAGGACTACATGGGTAAGGATTTCATTATTTATTTCATTATTTTCATTTTTTAAATCAGGGTCATTTATAGCAAGGTGTTGAATCTTTTAAAACTGCGAGTTGTTCCTCTATAGTTATAATTACTTGTGTACCTAAAAGTAATTTTTGAGATTTTTTAGGAGAAAACTATCACACAGTTGCAGTTCAAATTTGATTTAATTTAAATAAATCAACATAGATCATTTAAATGGTACATAATAGCTAGGAACTTGAAAATTCATTCAATTTTGGAATTATCCATAAAAAGATATGGCTTACTATGTGTGAAAAATTGAGTGGTTCTATTTTGCACCATATTTTTTATATTTCATAATGCCACGTGTTAGCATATAGAAAATGAAAAATGATTTTGTTTATACAGAAAAGTTGGAATTACTTTTGGCACTATTGTTTGGGATGTTTATTTTAATATGCACCTCTGAGCTAAATTTTGGTACGTTTATGCAATGGAATTGGCTCAGTGAAAGAAAAATATTTTTAAAATATTACCTAAGAGCAACACTCGACAAAAGTAGGGCTCTGCTGAGATCCAAGGGGGTGACTCTTCACAAAAAAAACATGATGACCATATCCCGTCACCGGCGACGGGCAGGGACATTTGTGCACGTTATTTGCCGAGAGATTTTTGTTTCTTTTCTAAGAATGGAACTTTTCTAAGAGTTTTAGACTACTTCAGTCGTGCGTTACATCTTGGTGGACTCTCACCATATGTGGTCTTTGTCGTGTGCCCTGATGAAATGCTCTCGGTAAAGGTAGCCACTGTCGGCAACGCCAGAACTCCCGTAGTGACCACTCAATAGAAACATATATATGATGAAGTCTTACGCATAGGAAGTAGGAAGTGTGCCTATATGATATTTCAATGGTTCCATATTACAGAAGATGTGAGAAAGTTGACTTAGAATTCCAATTAGCTAACGAATGTATTTGTAGGAAACATGCAAGATCTTTGCTTTGGATGGATTTTCCGAAGTTAAGCTATACCCAATTAAAACATATATATAAGGTGAATTTTTGTGCATAGCAAATTTCGGTATCTCCGTATTTTAGAAGGTACAAATGGTAGACAGAGAAATTATCGTTTCATGCACCATTAAGGAAATATAGTAATTTCAATATTTATATATGTATATTTTTTTAGGATAATTTTTATAACTAAGAACTAATATAGTACAACCATAAGATCATGGAAGAACTAGTGAAGATCATGGAAACTATAGATTGACTTCATAGTTGGTGCTCAAATAAAATTCAATAATTTGTTCTTTGCGGTGTTGCGTCTAAATTAGTATAAGGTCCACCTCCAATCTTCTCAATCTCTAGTTTAGTCGATGTACCCGTCACTTTCTCCCAAATAACTTTTCATCCGTTGCGTCACCGCTTCATATCATATCATTCTCCTCTCATATCATACAAAAAAAAAAAAACTGTACACTGCGCTCACGTGAGCTCCCTGGGTCGAGACCTTCCATCGGATTCACACGTCATGCCTGCGTCGTCAATCTCTCTCTCTCTCTCATGGATTTTTATTTCCACGTAAAGCCAAGTTAATCACTGACTCATTGTGCATACCGTTGGCCCGTCGTCGACTCGCACATGTCTCCTTTTTGCTTGTACGCTATGCAAGTTGCAGATGCACGGATGCAGCAGTACGTACCGTCATTGGAGTGGGCTCGGAGATGAGCCTCCGACACGTATCCTCCTGTTGTTCCAGCCTCAAACAGCTCGTGCGAGAAGTAACCAATTGCTAGTACTCCTACTTGCGATAGCTCCAGCCTTGTACTGTTCATGTACTGACATGAAAGAAAAGGTACTATGCTGGTGGATATATGCGGGTACGGGCACGTTGCCTCGAACACGGCGGATTGTTTCTGTTTTTTTTTTCTCCAGTAGACACCATGCTGACCGAAAGGACGTCTAGGCTAGTACTTCCACCGTGCTACAGTCCCTGCAGGCAGCTCGTCGATCGAGCATCTCCACTCGTTGGCGCTCCCCACGTCTAAATCTGGCGAAATTTTTATTCGGATTGGAGGAAAATTTCCCTGGGGAGCGTCGAAGTTCTAGCCGTCCCCCGGCAGAAGCCCCCAACCTCGCCCATTTGATATATTTCAAACAAATTCGATATAAAATTTAACAAGTTCGGCGAACAAGAGTCAGAAAATTGCTGAAACAAATTCGGCGAAAACCAGTACAATGTTTAACAAGTGCTAAAACAAATGAAGCATAAAATTTCACAAGTTTTGAAACAAATTAAGACAGACTAGTTGGCGTCGGCGTTGGCGTTGCCTCGGAGCATCCATATGTGCTCCACCAGATCATCTTGCAGCTGTTGATGCATTGAACAGGATGCACTTGATGCATTGGAGGGTTTCTTCAAGGTGTCAGTTTCTGAGAGGGAGAGAACCCTGCTGGAGTATGACAGTGGGCATCGTTGCGACATGCTGGAGCATACGGACAGCGACCCTGTGGTTTCCCCGTGTACGTCCTACACGGGGCCAAACAGCGACATGCAGATGGTTCCGCGTCGCGCTCGAGGTGAGCAAGTTACTGAGGAGGACGTGCCTGAGGTGGGTAGTGAGGAGACCGCCGCGGAGTTGGCTTTGCAGCAGGAGAGGCTTGCGCTTTGTCGCATCAAGACGTTCTGCGCTTCTATCCTCAAGAAGCTGGCCCCACCTCTACTCAGGGAGGTGGAGAGTTCGTCTAGTCTGCGGGCTGAGGCACAGCCATTCACGCCCAGGCGTCTGACTAGGAGTACAGCGATGACGGTGCTTGAGAAGGAGAAGAAGGCGCCCAAAGCCTCGGCAGCAGAGACGGTGCTACTTAAGGCGTTGGGCATCTGCCCGGAGGAGTTGTCCGTGGACGAGGAGCACCTTGCTAGCTTCACCGAGATCTTCGATTCCCCCCTCGGCGAGCGACACGTGAGGGTCATGGCGTCCATCTTTGGGAAGATGGTGCCCCAGAGCTTCGACCAGCAGGAGGGTTGTAGAGTTGTGCTAGCGGCGCACTAGGTGTTAGTGGGAGTGGAGTCTGTATCTTTTTTCTTATCGATTGTAATCTGGAGTTGTTGTTCTGGAACGTTCGCGGCACGAATGATCCAGCGAAAAGGAGTGCTATTCGGGAGTTTTTGGAGAGTTTGCATGTGAGCATTGTGTGTATCTCGGATACTAAGGTAGGGGAGGTGGATGAGTTCTACATCTCCCAATGCTTGGGGCCATCTTTTGATAGCTTCGTTTTTTTGCCGGCGGATGATACAAGAGGAGGAGTGGTTATGGCATGGGACACCTCGGTGGTCCAAATCGCCAATGTGAGCTACGACACATTTGCCATCACGGGAGAGGTCACGACTAGGGATGAGTCCAAATGGTGGCTTACTACAGTTTATGGGCCACAAGGTGTGGAGGAGAAAATCTTGTTTCTGCATGAGTTGTTGCAGAGAAGGACGCTTTGCCCGGGGCCGTGGATGGTGGCTGGAGATTTCAATATGATTTTGAACGCTTCTGAGAAGAACAATGAGAACCTCGATAGGAATATGATGCAGCGCTTCAGGGCGTTTGTGCATGCGCATGAGCTGAAGGATCTTTACATGCATGGGAGATCTACACTTGGAGTAATGGAAGGGAGAGTGCTACTCTTACACGCATTGATAGGGTGCTTGTTTCGGTAGACTGGGACTTGCAGCATTGCGACTCTGTGCTGCAAGGGTTATCCTCGTCGGTCTCGGATCATGCGCCACTTCACTTGGCCCTCAATGCGGCCTTTCGTCCTAGGAGAAGGTTCAAGTTTGAGAGCTTCTGGCTCAAGTTGGAGGGATTTGATGAGGCGGTTAAGGAGGCCTGGGTATGTGACCCCGGCATTGTGGATCCCTTCCGGAGGTTGGACGCGCTATTCAGGAATGCGGCGGAGCGTCTGCAGTCTTGGGGGCAAAAACGGGTTGGGAACGTCAAGCTAAACATTGCGATCGCTAACACCTTGATCTTGCGTCTTGATGTGGCCCAGGAGAGACGGAGGTTGACCCCCGTGGAGATCTGGCTGAGGAGAACTCTCAAGCAATCTGTGCTTGGGCTTGCTTCGCTTGAGCGTACCATGGCGAGACAAAGGTCGAGAGTTCGTTGGTTGAAAGAGGGGGATGCCAACACAGCCCTTTTTCATGCGGTTGCCAATGGGAGAAGGGCGAAGAACCACATTGCTTCTGTGAGGATTGGAGAGGAGATTGTGACGGATCAGGAGAGAAAAGTGGAGGTTTTCACCGAGGCTTATTTCCAGCTGCTGGGGAAGGTGCAACCGAGAGAGTACTCGATTGATCTGGAAGAGCTTGAGATCCCCACAGCTCACCTACAGGACCTGGATGACATGTTCACTGAAGAGGAGATCTGGAGGGTGGTTAAAGACCTACACCCGGACCGGGCGCCGGGACCGGATGGTTTCACAGGAGCTTTCTACCAGAGGGCGTGGCCGATCATCAAGGGAGATATTCTCGCTGGCTTGTTCAAATTGAGTGTAGGAGATGGGCGCGGCTTTGCCCGCCTAAACCGAGCCCTCATCACCTTAGTCACTAAGAAGCAGGATGCCACAGAGGTCAAGGACTATCGCCCCATTAGCTTGGTGCATAGTTTTGCAAAACTATTCTCCAAGATTATGGCGAATAGGCTCCGGAGCAGGTTGAGCGAGGTTGTGAGCACCAACCAATCGGCTTTTGTTAGAGGAAGGTCCCTACATGATAACTTCATCTTAGTGAGGCAAGTGGCAAGGAAAATCAATCTACAGAGGCAGTCGGGCGTGCTCCTCAAGTTGGATCTCTCGAGGGCCTTTGATTCTATATCTTGGAGTTTCCTTTTTGAGGTCCTTCGACGCATGGGGTTCGGAGAGAGATTTTTAAAGTGGGTGCCCTTGCTGCTTAACACAGCAAACACTAGAGTGTTGGTGAACAGCGTCCCTGGAGGTAGGATTGTTCATGTCAGAGGCCTCAGACAGGGTGATCCCACATCACCTATGTTGTTTGTGGCGGCTATGGAGGTACTGACTGCGGCAGTCAAGAAAGCCGCAGAGAGACAACTTTTTGCCGGGCTTGCGGGGATCACAGCGCTTCAGAGGATATCGGTGTATGCGGATGATGTGGTTATCTTCTGCAAGCCGCTGGCCGCAGAGTTGGAGGCGGTGAAGGCCATGTTGGAGATATGCCCAAGAGGCAATAATAAAATGGTTATTATAATATCTTTGAGTTTATGATAATGTTTACATACCATGCTATAATTGTATTAACCGAAACATTGATACATGTGTGTTATGTGAACAACAAGGAGTCCCTAGTAAGCCTCTTGTATAACTAGCTTGTTGATTAATAGATGATCATCGTTTCATGATCATGAACATTGGATGTTATTAATAACAAGGTTATGTCATTGTTGAATGATGTAATGGACACGCCCAATTAAGCGTAGCATAAGATCACGTCATTAAGTTATTTGCTATAAGCTTTCGATACATAGTTACCTAGTCCTTATGACCATGAGATCATGTAAATCACTTATACCGGAAAGGTACTTTGATTACATCAAACGCCACTGCGTAAATGGGTGGTTATAAAGGTGGGATTAAGTATCCGGAAAGTATGAGTTGAGGCATATGGATCAACAGTGGGATTTGTCCATCCCGATGACGGATAGATATACTCTGGGCCCTCTCAGTGGAATGTCGTCTAATGTCTTGCAAGCATATGAATAAGTTCATAAGAGACCACATACCACGGTACGAGTAAAGAGTACTTGTCAGGAGACGAGGTTGAACAAGGTATAGAGTGATACTGATGATCAAACCTCGGACAAGTAAAATATCACGTGACAAAGGGAATTGGTATCGTATGTGAATGGTTCATTCGATCACTAAGTCATCGTTGAATATGTGGGAGCCATTATGGATCTCCAGATCCCGCTATTGGTTATTGGTCGGAGAGAAGTCTCAACCATGTCTACATAGTTCACGAACCGTAGGGTGACACACTTAAGGTTTGATGTCGTTTAAGTAGATATGGAATATGGAATGGAGTTCGAAGTTTTGTTCAGAGTCTCGGATGGGATCCAGGATATCACGAGGAGGTCCGGAATGGTCCGGAGAATAAGATTCATATATAGGAAGTCATATTCCAAGTTTGGAAATGATCCGGTGCATTTATGGCAGGTTCTAGAAAAGTCCGGAAGAACGGCACTATGGAAGGTGGAGTCCCGGAGGGACTCCACTAGCATGGCCGGCCAAACCCTAAGGGGGAGGAGTCCCAGGTGGGATCCACCTTGGTGGCCGGCCAGCCCCACCTCAAGGAAAGGTGGGAGTCCCACCTTGGGTAGGACTCCCCCCTTGAGTAGGTTTCCCACCTTTGGGAAGTTTTGGTGTTGGGGTCTTATTCGAAGACTTGGACCACAACTCTTGGGGCTTCCACCTATATAATGAGGGGCAAGGGGAGAGTGGCCGGACATACTTGGCTCAGCCTTGGCCGCACCCCTTTGAGGGCCGGCGCCCAAGCCCCCTCTCCCCAAACCCTAGCTACCTCTCCTCCACCACCTCTCCCGCATATGCTTAGCAAAGCACCGCCGGAGATCTCCATCGACACCGCCACCACGCCGTCGTGCTGTCGGGATTCCAAGGAGGATCTACTACTTCCGCTGCCCGCTGGAACGGGGAGAAGAACGTCATCTTCATCAACACCGAACGTGTGACCGAGTACGGAGGTGCTGGCCGATCGTGGCACCGTGATCAAGATCTTCTACGCGCGTTTGCAAGCGGCAAGTGATCATCTACCGCAGCAATAAGAGCCTACTCTTATAGGCTTTGGAAATCTTCAAGGGTGAGTCTTGATCATCCCCTCGTTGCTCCCGTCTTCTAGATTGCATCTTGGCTTGGATTGCGTTCTCGCGGTAGGAATATTTTTGTTTTCTATGCAATGAATCCCTACAGTGGTATCAGAGCCGTGTCTATGCATAGATGGTTGCACGAGTAGAACACAATGGTTTTGTGGGCGTTGATGCTCTTGTTATCTTTAGTTTGAGTACTTTGCATCTTTGTGGCATAGTGGGATGAAGCGGCCCGGACTAACTTTACATGACCGCGTTCATGAGACTTGTTCCTCGTTCGACATGCAACTTGTATTGCATAAGAGGCTTTGCGGGTGTCTGTCTCTCCTACTATAGTGAAGATTCAATTTACTCTTCTATTCACAACATTAGTATCACCGTTGTGGTTCATGTTCGTAGGTAGATTAGATCTCTCTCGAAAACCCTAAACCACGTAAAATATGCAAACCAAATTAGAGACGTCTAACTTGTTTTTGCAGGGTTTGGTGATGTGATATGGCCATAATGTGATGATGAATATGTATGAGATGATCATTATTGTATTGTGGCAACCGGCAGGAGCCTTATGGTTGTCTTTAAATTTCATGTTGAGTAGTATTTCAAAGTAGTTGTAATAGTTGCTACATGAGGTGAACAACCATGAAGACGGCGCCATGGACCTTGACGCTACGCCGACGATGATGGAGATCATGCTGAAGATGATGGAGATCATGTCCGTGCTTTGGAGATGAAGATCAAAGGCGCAAAGACAAAAGGGCCATATCATATCACATATGAATTGCATGTGATGTTAATCCTTTATGCATCTTATTTTGCTTAGAACGCGACGGTAGCATTATAAGATGATCCCTCACATTAATATCAAGATAATAAAGTGTTCTCCCCTCGTATGCACCGTTGCCAAAGTTTGTCATTTCAAAGCATCTCGTGATGATCGGATGTGATAGATTCAACGTTCATATACAAGGGGTGTAAGCCATGTTACACACGCGGAATACTTGGGTTTGCTTGACGAGCCTAGCATGTACAGACATGGCCTCAGGACAACGGAAACCGAAAGGTTGAACATGAGTCATATGGATGATATGATCAACATGTTGATGTTCACCATTGAAGCTACATCATCTCACGTGATGATCGGTTTTGGTGTAGTGGATTTGGATCGTGTACCACTTAACAACTATGAGGGATGTTGTATTAAGTGGGAGTTCATTAGTAATTAGATTAAAACATGAACTAATTATCATGAACATAATCTGAGTAGTATTTTGAATTAATTTTGTAGTATTGGCATCCGTTTTCTACCATGCGCTAGTCTTGTGATTGAGATAGAAATACTGTTAAAATCTGACAAGAAACTTTACGGACTGGTACCGTATTGTTAAAAAAAATCATGAAATGATTAAGTCCTATTGCAAACTTTTAGTAAACCTCACATTGTTGATTCAAAGAGCTATGGTTTCAATTAGTACCTAAAGTTATCTTGTCTCCATGAAACTTGAAGTTCAAATCTGTTTGAAAAGTAAGGAGCTAAAAATTTAGTTTTCAGAAATAATCAAGGTATGAGATATATGTGATATCTAAGACCTTATTGCAAGATGATAGAATATAATTTGGTGAGATGATACGTCTCCGACGTATCGATAATTTCTTATGTTCCATGCCACACTATTGATGATTTCTACATGTTATATGCACACTTTATGTCATATTCGTGCATTTTCTGGAACTAACCTATTAACAAGATGCCGAAGTGCCAGTTCTTGTTTTCTGCTGTTTTTGGTTTCAGAAATCCTAGTAACGAAATATTCTCGGAATCGGACGAAATCAACGCCCAAGTTCCTATTTTCACCGGAAGCATCCAGAACACCCGGGAAGGACCAGAGGGGGGGCACTGGGCCCCCAGACCATAGGCCGGCGCGGCCCAGGCCCTGGCCGCGCCGCCCTATGGTGTCGTCACCCCTTCGACCCTCCTGCGCCGCCTCTTCGCCTATATAAAGCCCCTGGATCGAAAACCCTGATGCGTTCGACGAAAACCACAGAAACCTTCCAGAGCCGCCGCCATCGCGAGGCCAAGATCTGGGGGACAGGAGTCTCTGTTCCGGCACCTTGCCGGAGCGGGGAAGTGCCCCCGGAAGGCTTCTCCATCAACACCGCTGCCATCTCCACCGCCATCTTCATCACCGCTGCTGCTCCCATGAGGAGGGAGTAGTTCTCCATCGAGGCTCGGGGCTGTACCGGTAGCTATGTGGTTCATCTCTCTCCTATGTACCTCAATACAATGATCTCATGAGCTACTTTACATGATTGAGATTCATATGAGTTTGTATCACAATTTATCTATGTGCTACTCTAGCAAAGTTATTAAAGTAGTTCTATTCCTCCTGCACGTGTGTAAAGGTGACAGTGTGTGCACCGTGTTAGTACTTGGTTTATGCTATGATCATGATCTCTTGTAGATTGCGAAGTTAACTATTGCTATGATAATATTGATGTGATCTATTCCTCCTACATATGCATGAAGGTGACAGTGTGCATGCTATGTTAGTACTTGGTTTAGTCTATTGATCTATCTTACACTATAAGGTTACTAAAATATGAGCATTATTGTGGAGCTTGTTAACTCCGGCATTGAGGGTTCGTGTAATCCTACGCAATGTGTTCATCATCCAACAAGAGTGTAGAGTATGCATTTATCTGTTCTGTTATGTGATCAATGTTGAGAGTGTCCACTAGTGAAAGTGTAATCCCTAGGCCTTGTTCCTAAATACTACTATCGCTGCTTGTTTACTGTTTTACTGTGTTACTACTGCTGCAATACTACCACCATCAACTACACGCCAGCAAGCTATTTTCTGGCACCGTTGCTACTGCTCATATATATTCATACCACCTGTATTTCACTATCTCTTCGCCGAACTAGTGCACCTATTTGGTGTGTTGGGGACACAAGAGACTTCTTGCTTTGTGGTTGCAGGGTTGCATGAGAGGGATATCTTTGACCTCTTCCTCCCTGAGTTCGATAAACCTTGGGTGATCCACTTAAGGGAAAACTTGCTGCTGTTCTACAAACCTCTGCTCTTGGAGGCCCAACACTGTCTACAGGAAAGGAGGGGGAACGTAGACATCAAGCTAATTTTCTGGCGCCGTTGCCGGGGAGGAAAGGTAAAAGGTACTCACACTCCGTATCTCGGCTACTAAGCTATTTTCCGGCGTTGTAAGTACTCAAAGCTATTTCCTTTAGATCCTGCAATTGCAACTTTTTGTTTCTTGTTTACACTAGTAAGGCATAATGGACAACATCTGTGAGCTTTTTATTCTATTTCCTGAGTCAAGACATGAATGGTTTAATGCGAAAATTAAAAAACCCATGGAATCTTATTTGCATGCTAGTAGCAATGATATTAGTATGAACGCTTTGAACACCATTGTTGCTAATGATATGGAAAGTTCTAAGCTTGGGGAAGCTGGTTTTCATGATCTTTTTAGTCCCCCAAGCATTGAGGAGAAAATTTTCTTTGATGATACTTTGCCTCCTATTTATGATGATTATAATGATATTGGTCTTTTAGTGCCGCCTACTATGGAGAGTAATTTTTATGATGATAATACTATGCCTCCTACACTTGATGAGAATAATAATGATAGCTACTTTGTTGAATTTGCTCCTACTACAATTAATAAGAATAACTATGCTTATGTTGGGAGTAGTAATTATTTTATGCATGAGACTCATGATAAGAATCCTTTATGTGATGGTTATATTGTTGAGTTTTCTCATGACACTACTGAAAGTTATTATGAGAGAGGAAAATATGGTTGTAGAAATTTTCATGTTACTAAAATACCTCTCTATGTGCTGAAATTTTTGAAGCTATACTTGTTTTATCTTCCTATGCTTGTTACTTTGCTTTTCATGAACTTGTTTATTTACAAGATTCCTATGCATAGGAAGCATGTTAGACTTAAATGTGTTTTGAATTTGCCTCTGGATGCTCTCTTTCGCTTCAACTACTATTTCTTATGAGTGCATCATTAAAACTGCTGAGCCCATCTTAATGGCTATAAAGAAAGAACTTCTTGGGAGATAACCCATGTATTATTTTTCTACAGTACTTTGTTTTATATTTGTGTCTTGGAAGTTGTTTACTACTGTAGCAACCTCTCCTTATCTTAGTTTTGTGTTTTGTTGTGCCAAGTAAAGTCTTTGATAGTAAAGTCAATACTAGATTTGGATTACTGCGCAGAAACTGTTTTCTTGCTGTCACGAATCTGGGCCTAATTATCTGTAGGTAACTCAGAAAATTATGCCAATTTACGTGAGTGATCCTCAGATATGTACGCAACTTTCATTCAATTTGAGCATTTTCATCTGAGCAAGTCTGGTGCCTCGATAAAATTCGTCTTTACGGACTGTTCTGTTTTGACAGATTCTGCCTTTTATTTCGCATTGCTTCTTTCGCTGTGTTGGGTGGATTTATTTGTTCCATTACCTTCCAGTAGCTTTGAGCAATGTCCAGAAGTGTTTAGAATGATTGTGTCACCTCTGAACATGTGAGTTTTTGATTATGCACTAACCCTCTAATGAGTTTGTTTTGAGTTTGGTGTGGAGGAAGTTTTCAAGGGTCAAGAGAGGAGGATGATATACTATGATCAAGAAGAGTGAAAAGTCTAAGCTTGGGGATGCCCCGGTGGTTCACCCCTGCATATATTAAGAAGACTCAAGCGTCTAAGCTTGGGGATGCCCAAGGCATCCCCTTCTTCATCGACAACATTATCAGGTTCCTCCCCTGAAACTATATTTTTATTCCATCACATCTTATGTGCTTTGCTTGGAGCGTCGGTTTGTTTTTGTTTTTGTTTGTGTTTGAATAAATTGGATTACATCAAGCTTGTGTGGGAGAGAGACACGCTCCGCTGGTTCGTATGAACACATGTGTTCTTAGCTCATAATATTCATGGCGAAGTTTCCTCTTCGTTAAATTGTTATATGGTTGGAATTGGAAAATGATACATGTAGTAATTGCTATAAATGTCTTGGGTAATGTGATACTTGGTAATTTTTGTGCTCATGTTTAAGCTCTTGCATCATATGCTTTGCACCCATTAATGAAGAAATACATAGAGCATGCTAAAATTTGGTTTGCATATTTGGTTTCTCTAAGGTCTAGATAATTTCTAGTATTGAGTTTGAACAACAAGGAAGACGGTGTAGAGTCTTATAATGTTTACAATATGTCTTCTATGTGAGTTTTGCTGCACCGGTTCATCCTTGTGTTTGTTTCAAATAAGCCTTGCTAGCCTAAACCTTGTATCGAGAGGGAATACTTCTCATGCATCCAAATACTTGAGCCAACCACTATGCCATTTGTGTCCACCATACCTACCTACTACATGGTATTTCTCCGCCATTCCAAAGTAAATTGCTTGAGTGCTACCTTTAAAATTCCATCATTCACCTTTGCAATATATAGCTCATGGGACAAATAGCTTAAAAACTATTGTGGTATTGAATATGTACTTATGCACTTTATCTCTTATTAAGTTGCTTGTTGTGCGATAACCATGTTCACTGGGGATGCCATCAACTATTCTTTGTTGAATTTCATGTGAGTTGCTATGCATGTTCGTCTTGTCTGAAGTAAGAGCGATCTACCACCTTATGGTTAAGCATGCATATTGTTAGAGAAGAACATTGGGCCGCTAACTAAAGCCATGATCCATGGTGGAAGTTTCAGTTTTGGACATATATCCTCAATCTCCAATGAGAAAATTATTAATTGTTGTTACATGCTTATGCATAAAAGAGGAGTCCATTATCTGTTGTCTATGTTGTCCCGGTATGGATGTCTAAGTTGAAGAATAATCAATAGCGAGAAATCCAATGCGAGCTTTCTCCTTAGACCTTTGTACAGGCGGCATAGAGGTACCCCTTTGTGACACTTGGTCAAAACATGTGCATTGTGATGATCCGGTAGTCCAAGGTAATTAGGACAAGGTGCGGGCACTATTAGTACACTATGCATGAGGCTTGCAACTTGTAAGATATAATTTACATGATACATATGCTTTATTACTACCGTTGACAAAATTGTTTCATGTTTTCAAAATCAAAGCTCTAGCACAAATATAGCAATCGATGCTTTTCCTCTATGGAGGACCATTCTTTTACTTTCATTGTTGAGTCAGTTCACCTATTTCTCTCCACCTCAAGAAGCAAACACTTGTGTGAACTGTGCATTGATTCCTACATATTTGCATATTGCATTTGTTATATTGCTTTGCATTGACAATTATCCATGAGATATACATGTTATGAGTTGAAAGCAACCGCTGAAACTTAATCTTCCTTTGTGTTGCTTCAATGCCTTTACTATGAATTATTGCTTTATGAGTTAACTCTTATGCAAGACTTATTGATGCTTGTCTTGAAGTGCTATTCATGAAAAGTCTTTGCTTTATGGTTCACTTGTTTATTCATGTCATATACATTGTTTTGATCGCTGCATTCACTACATATGCTTTACAAATAGTATGATCAAGGTTATGATGGCATGTCACTCCAGAAATTATCTGTGTTATCGTTTTACCTGTTCGGGACGAGCAGAACTAAGCTTGGGGATGCTGATACGTCTCCGACGTATCGATAATTTCTTATGTTCCATGCCACATTATTGATGATTTCTACATGTTATATGCACACTTTATGTCATATTCATGCATTTTCTGGAACTAACCTATTAACAAGATGCCGAAGTGCCAGTTCTTGTTTTCTGCTGTTTTTGGTTTCAGAAATCCTAGTAACGAAATATTCTCGGAATCGGACGAAATCAACGCCCAAGTTCCTATTTTCACCGGAAGCATCCAGAACACCCGGGAAGGACCAGGAGGGGGCACTTGGGCCCCCAGACCATAGGCCGGCGCGGCCCAGGCCCTGGCCGCGCCGCCCTATGGTGTCGTCACCCCTTCGACCCTCCTGCGCCGCCTCTTCGCCTATATAAAGCCCCTGGATCGAAAACCCTGATGCGTTCGACGAAAACCACAGAAACCTTCCAGAGCCGCCGCCATCGCGAGGCCAAGATCTGGGGGACAGGAGTCTCTGTTCCGGCACCTTGCCGGAGCGGGGAAGTGCCCCCGGAAGGCTTCTCCATCAACACCGCTGCCATCTCCACCGCCATCTTCATCACCGCTGCTGCTCCCATGAGGAGGGAGTAGTTCTCCATCGAGGCTCGGGGCTGTACCGGTAGCTATGTGGTTCATCTCTCTCCTATGTACCTCAATACAATGATCTCATGAGCTGCTTTACATGATTGAGATTCATATGAGTTTGTATCACA
Organism: Lolium perenne; assembly: GCF_019359855.2. Taxonomy (NCBI): domain Eukaryota; kingdom Viridiplantae; phylum Streptophyta; class Magnoliopsida; order Poales; family Poaceae; genus Lolium; species Lolium perenne. The sequence goes on from NC_067247.2 coordinate 384,371,430, forward strand.
ATTTATCTATGTGCTACTCTAGCAAAGTTATTAAAGTAGTTCTATTCCTCCTGCACGTGTGTAAAGGTGACAGTGTGTGCACCGTGTTAGTACTTGGTTTATGCTATGATCATGATCTCTTGTAGATTGCGAAGTTAACTATTGCTATGATAATATTGATGTGATCTATTCCTCCTACATATGCATGAAGGTGACAGTGTGCATGCTATGTTAGTACTTGGTTTAGTCTATTGATCTATCTTACACTATAAGGTTACTAAAATATGAGCATTATTGTGGAGCTTGTTAACTCCGGCATTGAGGGTTCGTGTAATCCTACGCAATGTGTTCATCATCCAACAAGAGTGTAGAGTATGCATTTATCTGTTCTGTTATGTGATCAATGTTGAGAGTGTCCACTAGTGAAAGTGTAATCCCTAGGCCTTGTTCCTAAATACTGCTATCGCTGCTTGTTTACTGTTTTACTGTGTTACTACTGCTGCAATACTACCACCATCAACTACACGCCAGCAAGCTATTTTCTGGCACCGTTGCTACTGCTCATATATATTCATACCACCTGTATTTCACTATCTCTTCGCCGAACTAGTGCACCTATTTGGTGTGTTGGGGACACAAGAGACTTCTTGCTTTGTGGTTGCAGGGTTGCATGAGAGGGATATCTTTGACCTCTTCCTCCCTGAGTTCGATAAACCTTGGGTGATCCACTTAAGGGAAAACTTGCTGCTGTTCTACAAACCTCTGCTCTTGGAGGCCCAACACTGTCTACAGGAAAGGAGGGGGAACGTAGACATCATGAGACTACATAAACTCATAAGTTTTATGGGAATGTACGAAGGTTGAAGACGCAAGGCGTCCCAATCCTCCAACTATTGGGGCACTAACAATATTCGCATATCCATGAAGTAATCATCCTTAGTATGCACCGTTGCTAAGACTCGTCGTATCGAAGCATCACGTGATGATCGGGTGTTATAGATTCTACGTGTGCATACAACGGGTGCAAGCCAGATTTGCACATGCGAATACTGAGGTTAAAACTTTACGAGCCTAGCATGTACAGACATGGTCTCGGAAAGTCATCATGATACAATGGATAAAATTATGAGTGAAATTGTTTCAATCATATTACAAGGTTACTAATAGTGAAATCCGGAACACTTGTCATATGATGATCAACTTCAAGGTAAAAACCTCAAGGTTATTGGTATTTGACCAACAAACCTAGAAGTTATTGATGTTGAAGTGTCTTTCTGAATAATGAGGAAAGCTAAAAGAGAAACTACAAAAGATTATTGGCAGAAAGAAAGAAAAGACTAGAAAGTCTAGCTCAGGTGTATATAAATGATATACATGTTATGGATGTATTCCTCGTTTGGTCACACAATGAAATTCTTGGGTATTTGTACCATATTGGTTGGTATGAAGTGTCATACAAAACAACGCAATACAAGAATACAATGGCCTAAGTGACTGACAAGGAATATGATAGGAATGCACGTCTGGAACAAAAATAAAGTGTTATTATGTTCATCGTTGGCATTCTATCTAGCCCTTAGAATTTATAATAAAGAACTTAATAATTGTTATTTTGCTCTTGTCAAATAAAAACAATGAGTTGTTCAAATTATGACATTACTCCATGTACGATGGACAAGTTATTATAAATTTTAATGGTGAAACACACATACATAACACTAACGCTAAAATGCCGTAAGGCAAATGATTTGAATTCCACTTATTTGTGGAACCGCCATTTAGGTCATGTTGGAAAGGAACGCATGAAGAAACTCCATGCAAATGGATTATTGGAGTCATTTGATTTATGAATCATTTGGCGCTTGCAAATCTCTTCTAAAAGGAATGACTGAAATACCGTTCATAGGTCAAGTTTTAAACGGGCAACTAACTTAATGGAAACATACATGATAATGTATATGGTTCACTGGGCATAGTTGTGTGCGGGAGATTCTTCTACTTCATGAAAACTTCAAACAATGAATTGAGTATATATATGTGGATATATTCGATAAGAACGAAGTTTGAAATATTTGAATGGATTCAAATAAATTTCAGCATGAAGTGGAAATCATCGTAATAGAAAAGTCAAATATCTATGATTGGATCATAGTGGAAATATTTGAATTACGAGTTTTAGCGAACATCTAAGAGAGTTATGAAATTGTTCAACAACTCACATTTCTTGAAGTATCATAGTGATGATGAAGTATCCAAGAGATGTATCCAAACCTTGTTGGGTCAATGATGAGATAAAATATTAATGCCATTATAATTTTTGTGGATTATGCTTTAGAGACTACCATTTTTTACACTAAATAAGAGCATCATCATGATCCGTAGAAATGACACCATACGAGTTATGGCATGGGTATAAACCCTAATAGTCCTTTCTTTAAATTTTGGTTTAAAAGTTTACAACCGAAATCGGATAAATGTCTTTGTTGGTTATCCCAAAGAATTGTTTGGGAATTCTTTCTACTATGAAGTAAAAGACAAAAGTGTTTGTTAATGTTACTTGCTTATTTCCAAGAAATTGTTTTCTAGTGAAGTATTTGAGTGGGAGGACAATAGAACTTGATAAGGTTTATGAACCTGAGCATAATGATCAGAGTAGCGCAGCATCGGAATTGGTTCCGGAAGCGGCCACGACGATCATGGCTCCCATGACTACAAATTGTTTTAGCCATGGAGATCAAAGTACATATTGAATCATGTAGGTATGGTTTACTTTGTGATCAAATAAATGATTTGTGGACATATTTTTGCTTCCTAATTCGTCAAAGATTACTATGTTTTTCTTTATTCGGGTCTGTCTCTTAGATCTCTTTTTCTTTTGCTTTGAACAATGATAAACCAACTACAAACAAAGAAGTTATGATGGGCCCTGACTCCGTTAAAATGGCTATACGCCATGAAATCCAAAATAGATGAATACTTTTTGAAAGTAAATGGATCTATAAAAATTGATGAAGCTTGACTTGTTGAAAAGTTGTTTACGACAAAGTTCAAAGAGTTGACTACGATAAGATTAGATCTTCCGTAGCAATGCTTATAGTCTATGTGGATTATTCTAGTAATCACTATATATTTTTTTTATGAGATATGCTAGTAGGATGGCAAAATACATTACTTATAAGAAGTGTGTATTAAAGGTGTATACAAGATACAACCAAAAGTTTTGCTAGTCCGTGGAATACTAGATAGATATACAAACTTCAATTGGATGAAGTAAGTATCACGGAGTTGGAATCTTCACCAGATGAAATAGTTAAAGAGTTTTTGATTTCATCAGAGACGATGAAGAGGCTTGCATTTGCAAGAAATTAAGTGGGAGCGCTGAGACATATTTATAATACTTTATGTAGATGACATATAGTTGGTTATAAATGATGTAATTATATACTTGATTAAAAAGGTTTCATTGAGAATTAATTTCAATGAAAGGATATGGACTGAAACAAATTTAGTGTCAAGATCTATGAAGATAGATTGAAACACATAAATAAGTTTAAGTCAAAGTACATAGGATGGATATTGAAGTAGTTCAATATAGAAATATTAAGAAAATGTTCTTGTCATGTGAAGGTTTAACAAGAATTGAGTGTATCTGACACTCAATGAGTAAAAACACATGAGTGATTATAGATCACGAATAATATGTACACAATCAGATGTCCTATGCTCTAAAAGTGTTATGAGCATGTACCAGAATGATTCATGTGATGATCATTGAAAAACAGTAAGAATATTCTTGAGTACTTAAGAAGAACCAAGTATATATATATATAGTTTTGTATGGAGAAATGACAAACAAATCGCTGTAAGATGTTGCACCGATATTTGTTTTGTCACATATGAAAATAAAATTTCAATCTCAACTTAGACTAAGTGTTGTTTAAAAGGTAGCAAAATGAGCTAGAAGTTGTCTATGCTAGATTTAGAAGAGTTCTAAATATTGTGACGGATTCTACAAACGAAGGCAGAGTATGTCATTGTTTTGACAATGACTGAGGATGTTAAGTCAAGAGGTTCTTTGAGAACTTGGTGTAGTTCCGATAGTCTCAGAACTTTGAAGCTATATTGTGTATGACAATATTAGTGACATATTTCAGACCGCGGAATTAAGGTTCCACCAGAAGACCAAAACATATTTAATGCCGACTGATACGTCCAATTTGCATCACTATTTTATATCATAATTTGCTGTTATTCATTGATATATTTCATATTGGGACACAATACTCATGTTATTTCATCTATTTTGCATGTTTCATCATTATTGGAGGATCAAGCACCGGAGCCAGGATTCTGCTGGAAAAAGCACCGTTAGAACGCAATATTTCGGAAGATCAACTGTGGAAGGAAATTATACCAAAAATCCTATTTTTCAAGATGACGAAGGAAGCCAGAAGGAGGAGCCAGGTGGACCCAGGGTGGGCCCACACCATAGGGCGGCGCGGCCCATGGCCTGGCCGCGCCACCATGTGGTGTGGGGGCCCCACAGCCCCTTTCGCCTCCTTTTCTCCGCGAAATCCTTCGTCCCGAAAACCTAAGCCACAGAGGGTACCTCGCGAAGGGTTACAGCCGCCTCTGCGGGGCGGAGAACACCAGAGAGAAAAGAGCTCTCCGGCGGGCAGGAATCCGCCGGGGAAATTCCCTCCGGGAGGGGGAAATCGACGCCATCGTCACCGTCATCGAGCTGGACATCATCTCCATCACCATCATCATCATCTCCACCATCATCACCGCCGTCCCCACCGCTGGACACCGTCACCGCCGTAGCAATTTGGGTTTGATCTTGATTGTTTGATAGGGGAAACTCTCCCGGTATCGATCTCTACTTGTTGTTGATGCTATTGAGTGAAACCATTGAACCAAGTTTATGTTCAGATTGTTATTTATCATCATATCACCTCTGATCATGTTCCATATGATGTCTCGTGAGTAGTTCGTTTAGTTCTTGAGGACATGGGTGAAGTCTAAATGCTAGTAGTGAACTATGGTTGAGTAATATTCAATGGTATGATATTTAAGTTGTGGTGTTATTCTTCTAGTGGTGTCATGTGAACGTCGACTACATGACACTTCACCATTTATGGGCCTAGGGGAATGCATCTTGTATTCGTTTGCCAATTGCGGGGTTGCCGGAGTGACAGAAACCTAAACCCCCGTTGGTATATCGATGCAGGAGGGATCGCGGATCTCGAGTTTAAGGTTGTGGTTAGATTTATCTTAATTACTTTCTTGTAGTTGCGGATGCTTGCAAGGGGTATAATCACAAGTATGTATTAGTCCTAGGAAGGGCGGTACATTAGCATAGGTTCACCCACACAACACTTATCATAACAATGAAGATTATTTAGCCGTATGTAGCGAAAGCACTAGACTAAAATCCTGTGTGTCCTCGAGAACGTTTGGTCATTATAAGTAAACAAACCGGCTTGTCCTTTGTGCTAAAAAGGATTGGGCCACTCGCTGCAATTGTTACTCTCGCACTTTACTTACTCGTACTTTATTCAACTGTTACATCAAAACCCTGAATACTTGTGCTGTGAGCATTTACAGTGAATCCTTCATCGAAACTGCTTGTCAACACCTTCTGCTCCTCGTTGGGATCGACATTCTTACTTATCGAAAATACTACGATACACCCCCTATACTTGTGGGTCATCAAGACTATTTTCTGGCGCCGTTGCCGGGGAGTGAAGCGCTATTGGTAAGTGGAATTGGTAAGGAAAATCTTTACTGTTTGTGCTGATTTTATTTCTGCCTGCTGCTATAAGTCATTATGGAGAGATCTTCTCTTCAATTTTTATTTGGGAAATCTACTACTACTGCAACGGTAGTGGATGAGGCGCCAGGTGAGGAAGTGATACCATATAAAATACCTATGAAAATTATTGAACGTGTCATGGATAACCGCTATGAAGGGGATGGAACTGTCCACCCTGGAGATCATTTATTGTTCTTACATGAATTATGCGGTTTATTCAAGTGTGCAGGTATTGCTATGGATGAAGTGAGGAAGAAACTATTCTCTTTATCGCTGTCTGGTAAGGCGGCGCATTGGTATAAATTACTGGATAATGGGGATTCTCTTGAATGGAATGATATTGTGCCCCGGTTTTATTCTAAGTTCTATCCTCCAAGTGAAATTCACAAGGATCGGAATCGCATATATAATTTTTGGCCTCATGATGGAGAGAGTATTGCCCAAGCTTGGGGGAGATTGAAGTCTTTAATGCTCAAATGCCCCATTCATGAGCTTCCTTGTAATGTTATTATTGATAATTTCTATGCAAGACTTTCTTTTCAAGACAAGACCTTGCTGGATACTTCTTGTTCTGGATCATTTACACGCAACAAAGAAGAGTTTAAAAGGGACCTTCTTGATCGGATCCAAGAAAATACTGAAGGTTGGGAGAACGACAAGGACAGAGAATCAGGTATAATTTATGATTATAAATGCATTGAAGCTTTTATGGATACTGATAAATTTCGTAATATGCGTGCTACATATGGTCTTGATTCTCAAGTTGCTGCAAATCTTTATAAAGCTTTTGCCTCTCATTATGAATTGCCAAAGAAGAATTTTGATAAGTATCATGAACCGTATAAAGATAAAATTGATTCATCTATTAATAAATGCGTTGTAGTTGAAACTGCTGATCATGTTATTCCTGAAGCTTATATTGAAAAAACTCCTTTCCCTGCTAAAATGAAGGAGTACTCTGTTATAAATAGTGCGGTTCATAAAAGTGAAAAGAAACCTGTAGAACACGAAGAACAAATAAAAGTTGAACCTCTTTGTTGCAATAGTTAAAGATCTTGTGACTGAAAATGTGGAGGATGGTCATATTATTTTCTGTGAAGATGCTTATAATATTGTTTCACATCCTAATAAACCCAAACAAGCTAGTGTTCCTATGCTATCTGTTAGAATTGGTGATCATTGCTATTATGGATTATGTGATATTGGTGCAAGTGTTAGTGCTATTCCTTATGAGCTTTACACGGAGATTATGCACGAAATTGATTCTTGTGAACTTGAAGATATTGATGTGGTTATTCAGCTGGCTAATAGAGAAACTATTTCTCCAATTGGTATTGTTCGAGATGTGGAAGTTTTATGCGGTAAGATTAAATATCCTGCTGACTTTTTGGTACTTGGTTCTGTTGCTAGTGATTATTGTCCTATTATTTTTGGTAGACCTTTTCTAAATACTCGTGGAGCTATTATAGATTGCAAGAAAGAGAAAATTTTGACTAAATTTGCTGGTGAATCTTATGAGTTTAACTTCTCTAAATTTACCAAAACTCCTTATAAAGCTGATTTGCCTAGTGATGATTTTAAAATGGAACAGTGTGCATCTATTGTTCTTGTTCCTAACAATCCTTTGCAGCAACATTTGGAGGATAGCGAGAGTGAAGTTTTTAGGAAAGAAAGAGATGAGCTTGAGGAAATTTTTCTTCGCCAACCTATTCTTAAGCATGATTTACCGGTGGAAGATTTGGGTACAACACCGCCACCAAAGGAAGATCCTGTTTTTGAATTAAAGCCCTTGCCTGATAATCTTAAATATGCTCATATTGATGATAAGAAAATATATCCTGTTATTATTAGTTCTAAGCTTTCAGAGATTGAGGAAGAAAGGTTATTGGAAATATTGAAGAAGCACCGAGGCGCTATTGGCTACACTCTTGATGATTTGAAAGGGATTTCTCCTTCTATTTGCCAACATTCTATTAATATGGAAGATGATGCAAAGCCTGTTGTTGAACATCAGCGTCGTCTAATTCCGAAGATGAAGGAAGTGGTAAGGAATGAGAGATGCGAAGAAACAAACCTTGTTCTTAATTGGGAGAAATGCCACTTTATGGTTAATGAAGGAATTGTATTGGGACATAAAATTTCTGAGAGAGGTATTGAAGTTGATAGAGCTAAAGTTGAAGCAATTGAGAAGATGCCCTATCCAAGGGATGTTAAAGGTATTCGTCGTGTTCTTGGTCATGCTGGGTTTTATAGGAGATTTATTAAAGATTTCTCCAAGATTTCAAAACCTCTTACTAATCTTCTTCAAAAAGATGTACCATTTGTTTTTGATGATGATTGTAAGGAAGCTTTTGAAACTCTAAAGAAAGCCTTAACAACTGCTCCTATAGTTGAACCTCCTGATTGGAACTTACCATTTGAAATTATGTGTGATGCTAGTGATTTTCTTTGTAGTATTTGTTCTTGGACATGACGTAGTAGATAAAAAACTGAATGTTATTCATTATGCTAGTAAAACTCTTGATGCTGCTCAAAGAAATTATGCTACAACTGAAAAAGAATTATTAGCTGTAGTCTTTGCTTGCGATAAATTTAGATCTTATATTGTTGATTCAAAAGTTACTATTAATACTGTTCTTGCTTCAATTAGATTCCTTATGACAAAGAAAGATGCTAAGCCGAGGCTTATTAGATGGGTACTTCTTTTGCAAGAATTTGATTTACATATTGTAGATAGGAAAGGTGCTGATAATCCTGTTGCTGATAATTTGTCTAGATTGGAAAATATTGCTTATGATCATGTTCCTGTTAATGATAGTTTTCCAAATGAACAATTGGCTGTAATAAAGGTGAGCTCGCGAGACAGTCCTTGGTATGCTGATTACGCTAACTTTATTGTTTCCAAGTACTTGCCTCCAACCTTTTCAGCTCAGCAAAGGAGGAAATTCTTTTATGACTTGAGGCACTATTTCTGGGATGACCCACACTTATATAAAGAAGGAGTGGATGGTATTATGCGAAGGTGTGTTCCCAAATATGAACAACAAGAGATATTGAGTAAATGTCATGGTAGTGCTTATGGAGGACATCACGCCGGAGAAAGAACCGCGCAAAAGGTTCTACAATCAGGTTTTTATTGGCCAACTCTCTTCAAAGATGCAAGGAAGTTTATTTTATCTTGTGATGAATGCCAAAGGGTTGGTAATATCTCCAGACGTAATGAAATGCCTATGAATTATACTCTTGTTATTGAACCGTTTGATTGTTGGGGATTTAACTTCATGGGACCTTTTCCCTCTTCAGAAGGTAACACTCACATACTTGTTGCTGTTGATTATGTTACTAAATGGGTGGAAGCCATACCTACAAAAAGTGCTGATGGTGAGACCTCTTTAAGAATGCTTTTAGACATTATTTTTCCTAGATTTGGAGTGCCTAGATATATTATGACTGATGGAGGTTCTCATTTTATTCATGGAGGTTTTAGAAAAACTCTTGCTAAGTATGGTATTAATCATAGAATTGCTATACCTTATCATCCTCAAACTAGTGGTCAAGTAGAATTATCAAATAGAGAGATTAAATCTATTTTGGGAAAGACCGTTAATAAAACTAGAAAAAATTGGGCTAGTAAATTGAAGGATGCACTATGGGCTTATAGAACTGCTTATAAAAATCCCATGGGAATGTCACCTTATAAAATGGTTTATGGGAAAGCTTGTCATTTACCTTTAGAACTAGAGCACAAAGCTTATTGGGCTGTTAGAGAATTAAATAAAGATCCTAAACTTGCCGGTGATAAGAGGTTGTTGCAATTAAGTTCTCTAGATGAATGGAGAAGTGAAGCTTATGAAAATGCTAAACTCTTTAAAGAGAAAGTTAAAAAATGGCATGATAGAAGGATTATCAAAAGAGAATTTAATATTGGGGATAAAGTCCTATTGTATCGATCTCGTCTCAGATTCTTTGCAGGGAAATTACTCTCGAAATGGGAAGGACCATATGTTGTCGAGGAGGTGTATCGTTTAGGAGCAATCAAAATTAGCTCTCTCCAAGGCAATGCTACGCAAGTGGTGAATGGACAAAGACTCAAGCATTATATCTCAGGTGATTCTTATAATGTTGATGTTGATATTATTCAAGTGGAAACACCGGAGGCTTTCATCAAAGGGCAAATTGACAGTCCGCCAGAACTCGACTTTGAATAGGTAACAGTACTGGTAATGAAAAGTACGCAATTTACTTTCCGAACAATATTTTTGCTATTTTTGGAAAATATGAAAAATTACGAGTTCGAAACGGAGTGGAAAGGACGCACGAGGGGGTGCCACCATAGGGCGGCGCGGCCTGACCTGGGCCCGCGCCGACCTATGGTCTGGCCGCCCCGTCGCCCTTTTCCGACTCTGGTTCGATCTGGTACTTTCCTTTTGTCGAGAAAATTTTTGCTATATAATCCCCCGGACCCCTGGAGGTCCGTATATCGTTTTCTCGACGTGTTTTGTTTCGAGCTGTTTCTGCCAGGATCTGTTTTCAGTTTAGAAGCACCATGGTCTCCAAGAACAAGGGCAAGGAATTTCCGGATGAAGATGATCGAGATCTTGGGTGGAAAGAGGAAGACAAGGACGTCAAGGAAGAGGATGAAGAAGAGGTGGAGGAAGATTCGCGCGCACACCCGCGTGCTACCATCGCAAGCATCAAGGTGGTGGACAGCCTTTTTAGTGCAAACAAGAGCGCAAGAATTCGCACTGGAGGAGCGGTTCCACGTCATTACCTAGCTCCGAAAACATCTCTATCAGGCATTCACCATCCCTTCCACAATCTAATTTTCAATAATCAAATTGAAGGGACTCCAAAGGCAGCATTGCCTAGCCAGTGGGATATAGATCGTTCTAACACTGCAGGAGGGAAGGAGCCTGAGGCTGAAGAGTGGGGAAATAACTCCAAGAGCTGGGACTCGCCATCGGACAGACTCCTTAACCGCGTCGAGCACAATTCAGAGATGATTCGCAATCTCACATACAAGATTGATGAGCTTTAGGAGCTTACTGAGAAGCTTGTCAGGAATTCATCACCACCATCGCCAAAGGAGTAATTCATCATCGGTATTGGCATCCCCTTGGTTTGTCCCAAGCTTGGGGGAGTGCCGCGGTATCACATCATCACTACCTTTTACTTTTATTGTCAAGTAGTGTCATATCATGAGTAGGGAAGTTATCATATAAGATGGGTTGCAGTTTGGAAGTATCTCTCCTTTAGTTGGTTGTCTATGTATCCCTTGGTGTGAGTTATCGTTATGGAATATTAATGAGAAGTCTTATCATTTACATATTGCACATCTTATTTTAGTTTGCAATCTCTATTATATGATTTACCTTGTCATTAGTATTGGTATCACTTTGGGAGCATTGAATAAATCTATTTGGTTTTGGCAAACTTAGCATTGGTCAATAGCAACAACACTTTGAGGTTTAGGTAGAAAAGAGAAATACATGTAGATGTTTCATTGTCTTTCTTTCTTGATTAGCTCATAGCTTTTTATTCTGAAGTTAAAACTGTTTGTGCTTACAAGGAAGATGCATGATTGTTTCTATCACATGTATATTTGTTTGTTTCCCTCGACTCTTATGCTTGCTAATTAACCTTGCTAGCCAAAGACCTGTACTGAGAGGGAATACTTCTCGTGCATCCAAACCTTAGCCCAAACCTATGCCATTTGTGTCCACCATACCTACCTACTACATGGTATTTTCTGCCATTCCAAGTAAATACTTCATGTGCTACCTTTAAACAATTCAAAACTTAGTATCTCTTATTTGTGTCAATGTTTCATAGCTCATGAGGAAGTATGTGGTGTTTTATCTTTCAATCTTGTTGGGCAACTTTCACCAATGGACTAGTGGCTTCATCCGCTTATCCAATAATTTTGCAAAAAGAGCTGGCAATGGGATTCCTAGTCCCAAATTAATTAAACTAAATAGACACTCCTCCATGGTATGTGATTGATGGACGGCACCCGAAGGATTCGGTTAGCCATGGTTTGTGTAAGCAAAGGTTGGGGGGAGTGTCATCATCATAATAAAACTAAAATAAAAAGGCACTCCTTCATGGTATGAGATTGTTGGCAGGCACCCGAGGATTCGGTTAGCCATGGTTTGTGAAAGAAAGGTTGGAAGGAGTGCCACACAAAATAAAAATAAAATGGGAGCCACTCTTTGAAGGTTTGTCTGGCAAGGGGGTTAGAGTACCCGCTACCAGTCGTTGACAACAACAAACACCTCTCAAAATGTTACTTTTACCCTCTTTATATGATTTCAAAACTGAAAAAGCTCTAGCACATGATTTAATCCATGCTTCCCTCTGCGAAGGGCCTGTCTTTTACTTTATGTTGAGTCAGTAAACCTATTTCCCTCCATCTCAAGCAAGCATTTGAGTAGTTGTGATCAAACCATTATATTGTGATTTGCTTCATCATGTCTTTTATTCTTCCTTGTTTAGTACAAGTTTTATCTGAATGAATATAGCTTTGTAAGTTATCAATGATCATGAAGAGACCATTATGATTGAGTATGCAAGTTGTGCCTTATAAACTTTAACATGAGAGCGCTGCTCAATGAGATAAATATAATCTGTTAATTGTTCTCTGACCAAGAACGAAGTTTGCCATCACCAATTATGATTTCTTATGCACCTTTATTTGTGATTACCTTATACTTGTTTCAAGTTGAGTTATATGAGGAAGTTGTTTACTATAATGTCTTGTGTGAATGAATATGATGCTTCTTGTCCGTATTTTATTTATCGACTCTTCACTCTATAAACATGTGGTCCTGTTTACCGAGCTCAGTTTTGCTTGGGGACAAGCGAAGTCTAAGCTTGGGGGGAGTTGATACGTCCAATTTGCATCACTATTTTATATCATAATTTGCTGTTATTCATTGATATATTTCATATTGGGACACAATACTCATGTTATTTCATCTATTTTGCATGTTTCATCATTATTGGAGGATCAAGCACCGGAGCCAGGATTCTGCTGGAAAAAGCACCGTCAGAACGCAATATTTCGGAAGATCAACTGTGGAAGGAAATTATACCAAAAATCCTATTTTTCAAGATGACGAAGGAAGCCAGAAGGAGGAGCCAGGTGGACCCAGGGTGGGCCCACACCATAGGGCGGCGCGGCCCATGGCCTGGCCGCGCCACCATGTGGTGTGGGGGCCCCACAGCCCCTTTCGCCTCCTTTTCTCCGCGAAATCCTTCGTCCCGAAAACCTAAGCCACAGAGGGTACCTCGCGAAGGGTTACAGCCAGAGAGAAAAGAGCTCTCCGGCGGGCAGGAATCCGCAGGGGAAATTCCCTCCGGGAGGGGGAAATCGACGCCATCGTCACCGTCATCGAGCTGGACATCATCTCCATCACCATCATCATCATCTCCACCATCATCACCACCGTCTCCACCGCTGGACACCGTCACCGCTGTAGCAATTTGGGTTTGATCTTGATTGTTTGATAGGGGAAACTCTCCCGGTATCGATCTCTACTTGTTGTTGATGCTATTGAGTGAAACCATTGAACCAAGTTTATGTTCAGATTGTTATTTATCATCATATCACCTCTGATCATGTTCCATATGATGTCTCGTGAGTAGTTCGTTTAGTTCTTGAGGACATGGGTGAAGTCTAAATGCTAGTAGTGAACTATGGTTGAGTAATATTCAATGGTATGATATTTAAGTTGTGGTGTTATTCTTCTAGTGGTGTCATGTGAACGTCGACTACATGACACTTCACCATTTATGGGCCTAGGGGAATGCATCTTGTATTCGTTTGCCAATTGCGGGGTTGCCGGAGTGACAGAAACCTAAACCCCCGTTGGTATATCGATGCAGGAGGGATCGCAGGATCTCAGAGTTTAAGGCTGTGGTTAGATTTATCTTAATTACTTTCTTGTAGTTGCGGATGCTTGCAAGGGGTATAATCACAAGTATGTATTAGTCCTAGGAAGGGCGGTACATTAGCATAGGTTCACCCACACAACACTTATCATAACAATGAAGATTATTTAGCCGTATGTAGCGAAAGCACTAGACTAAAATCCCGTGTGTCCTCGAGAACGTTTGGTCATTATAAGTAAACAAACCGGCTTGTCCTTTGTGCTAAAAAGGATTGGGCCACTCGCTGCAATTGTTACTCTCGCACTTTACTTACTCGTACTTTATTCAACTGTTACATCAAAACCCCCTGAATACTTGTCTGTGAGCATTTACAGTGAATCCTTCATCGAAACTGCTTGTCAACACCTTCTGCTCCTCGTTGGGATCGACATTCTTACTTATCGAAAATACTACGATACACCCCCTATACTTCTGGGTCATCACCGACTCATTTGGAAAATGAGTGATGCGTTAAGACGCAAATGAATTGCAAAATACATACGTTTCTGAGCATGTCAGAATCGTTGATTAAAACTTTTCCCATGAGCAAAACATGATAAAACACCGGAAGGCCAAGGTGTTATATCTTTACAAATGTAAACTAGATTATTGACTCTAGTGCAAGTGGGAGACTGTTGGAGATATGCCCAAGAGGCAATAATAAAATGGTTATTATAATATCTTTGAGTTTATGATAATGTTTACATACCATGCTATAATTGTATTAACCAAAACATTGATACATGTGTGTTATGTGAACAACAAGGAGTCCCTAGTAAGCCTCTTGTATAACTAGCTTGTTGATTAATAGATGATCATCGTTTCGTGATCATGAACATTGGATGTTATTAATAACAAGGTTATGTCATTGTTGAATGATGTAATGGACACGCCCAATTAAGCGTAGCATAAGATCACGTCATTAAGTTATTTGCTATAAGCTTTCGATACATAGTTACCTAGTCCTTATGACCATGAGATCATGTAAATCACTTATACCAGAAAGGTACTTTGATTACATCAAACGCCACTGCGTAAATGGGTGGTTATAAAGGTGGGATTAAGTATCCGGAAAGTATGAGTTGAGGCATATGGATCAACAGTGGGATTTGTCCATCCCGATGACGGATAGATATACTCTGGGCCCTCTCAGTGGAATGTCGTCTAATGTCTTGCAAGCATATGAATAAGTTCATAAGAGACCACATACCACGGTACGAGTAAAGAGTACTTGTCAGGAGACGAGGTTGAACAAGGTATAGAGTGATACCGATGATCAAACCTCGGACAAGTAAAATATCACGTGACAAAGGGAATTGGTATCGTATGTGAATGGTTCATTCGATCACTAAGTCATCGTTGAATATGTGGGAGCCATTATGGATCTCCAGATCCCGCTATTGGTTATTGGTCGGAGAGAAGTCTCAACCATGTCTACATAGTTCACGAACCGTAGGGTGACACACTTAAGGTTTGATGTCGTTTAAGTAGATATGGAATATGGAATGGAGTTCGAAGTTTTGTTCGGAGTCTCGGATGGGATCCAGGATATCACGAGGAGGTCCGGAATGGTCCGGAGAATAAGATTCATATATAGGAAGTCATATTCCAAGTTTGGAAATGATCCGGTGCATTTATGGCAGGTTCTAGAAGGTTCTAGAAAAGTCCGGAAGAACGACACTATGGAAGGTGGAGTCCCGGAGGGACTCCACTAGCATGGCCGGCCAAACCCTAAGGGGGAGGAGTCCCAGGTGGGCTCCACCTTGGTGGCCGGCCAGCCCCACCTCAAGGAAAGGTGGGAGTCCCACCTTGGGTAGGACTCCCCCCTTGAGTAGGTTTCCCACCTTTGGGAAGTTTTGGTGTTGGGGTCTTATTCGAAGACTTGGACCACAACTCTTGGGGCTTCCACCTATATAATGAGAGGCAAGGGGAGGGTGGCCGGACATACTTGGCTCAGCCTTGGCCGCACCCCTTTGAGGGCCGGCGCCCAAGCCCCCTCTCCCCAAACCCTAGCTACCTCTCCTCCACCACCTCTCCCGCATATGCTTAGCGAAGCTCCGCCGGAGATCTCCATCGACACCGCCACCACGCCGTCGTGCTATCGGGATTCCAAGGAGGATCTACTACTTCTGCTGCCCGCTGGAACGGGGAGAAGGACGTCATCTTCATCAACACCGAACGTGTGACCGAGTACGGAGGTGCTGCCCGATAGTGGCACCGTGATCAAGATCTTCTACGCGCTTTTGCAAGCGGCAAGTGATCGTCTACCGCAGCAATAAGAGCCTACTCTTATAGGCTTTGGAAATCTTCAAGGGTGAGTCTTGATCATCCCCTCGTTGCTCCCGTCTTCTAGATTGCATCTTGGCTTGGATTGCGTTCTCGCGGTAGGAATATTTTTGTTTTCTATGCAACGAATCCCTACAGGCCATTCTGAGAATATTTGGCGAGGCCTCTGGGCTCTGTGTGAACTACAGGAAAACCTCTGCCACGTTGATTAGATAGCATGAAGGAGAAGCTGACAGAGTGATGGAGACCTTAGGCTGCGAGGTGGTGGGATTCCCCATCAAATATCTTGGCATGCAGCTAGCCTTGAGGCCTCTGACAAAGGCGGAATGGCAGCCGATGATTGATCAGGTCATGCATTGCGTTCCGGCTTGGCAGAGGGGGATGATCCAGAAATCAGGAAGGCTGGTTTTGGCTAAATCGGTGATAAGCGCGAGACCTATACATCAACTAATGGTCGCGGAGGCGCCAGCTTGGGTGCTTGAAGAGTTGGCTAGGTGGATGAGAGCCTTTTTTTGGGCGGGGAAGAAGGAGATAAATGGAGAGCAATGCATGGTGGCGTGGGACACCATATGCAAGCCAACCCGCTTTGGAGGGTTGGGAATTAAGGATCTGAGGCTGCAAGGGCTGGCCCTTAGAGCGCGCTGGTGCTGGCTGCGTCGCACAGACCCCTCCAGACCGTGGCAGGGGCTGCCGGCGATCAACGACCAGGAAGCCAATGAGGTGTTTCAGAGTCTGGCCCAGTTTCGAGTGGGAGATGGGGAGAGTATCCTCTTTTGGAAAGATAGGTGGATCAATGGAAGGAATGCGGAGGAGATTGCGCCAGAGGCTGCGGCTCTAGTCCCAACGAGGAGGAAGAACACTAGGAAGGCGAGCGATGCTTTGGTTGAGGATTCCTGGCTCTCTGATGTTTCTGGAGAGCTGTCCATTGAGGGATGGATGCAATGTACCCGTCTTTGGGAAGAGCTGGAGAGAGTGCCTCGGGATGGCAGCAGGCCGGATCAGATACTATGGAAAGGCTCGCCGTCTGGGGCTATACCGCTAGAGCCACCTATAACATGCTCTGCCAAGGAAGAGTATCATGGAGTATGGCTAAGCCGATTTGGAGGTCTTTTGCTCCCACTAAGTGTAAAATCTTTGGTTGGTTGGCAATTAGACGTAGGCTTTGGACGTCGGACCGGAGGGCTAGGCATGGGCTGCAGGATCATCCGGATCCCTGCGCCACTTGCTTGCAGGAGGAGGATAATGTGGACCATATTATGGCGCAGTGTCCGTATGCCAAGATGGTCTAGTTCGGCTGCTTGAGAAGGGTAGGATCACAGCTACAAGAGCCGCAGGAGAATACAAATCTGGAGAGATGGTGGACGGAGACCAGGAAGAGGTTGCGGAAGGAGGACAGGAGAGGTTTTGACACTTTCGTTCTGCTAATTGCATGGACACTTTGGAAGCAAAGGAACGCCCGCGTGTTCGGGAACTTGGAAAGGCAGCTACCCACGGGACAGATCATCGACATGATTATTGAGGAGTTCAGCCTTTGGAGGGCTGCGAGGGGAGTGGAGTGGAGAGTCATGTTGCGAGAGTAGAGCCTTAGTTTTTTGTGGGTTGGTGTGCGTGGGTCGGCCAAGGGCAGATGTTCGCATCCCCCTTTTGGTCTCTTGTAAATCTTGTTGTTCTCTTCTATAAAGATCTGGCACGCTTTTCGCGTGCCCGCGAAAAAAAGCTGTTGATGCATTGTAGAGTCTCGAATCTCCTGGCGCATAGCAATGAAGGCGGCCCATGATGTCGGCACCTGGTGATTAGCTGTGCAAGAGGACCCTCTCTCTCATATGGTGCTTCTTGCTCAGCCAGAGGAACCGGATTTTTTCGCTCATTTTCAATAATCATATTGTGTAAGCACACACAACAGTTCATCACCTCCCACATCTGATCTTTGGACCAAGTCATAGCGGGGAGCCGGACGACAGCAAATCTCTGCTGGAGGACACCAAATGCACGCTCGACGTCTTTTTGGCAAGCTTCTTGTTTCTTGACAAACTCGCAAAGTTTGAGGGTGCTAGGTTTCGAGATAATCTTCACAAATGTTGCCCACTTTAGATAGATACCGTCTGCAAGGTAGTATCCTTTGTTATAGTGCCGACCATTGATCACATAGTTCACCGGGGGAGCATGACCCTCAACAAGCTTGGAAAAGATCGGGGAGCAGTTTAGGACGTTGATGTCATTGTTGGATCCAGGCAACCAAAGAAAGAGTGCCAAATCCAGAGATCATGGGTAGCCACTGCTTCAAGTATCACAGTGCAGCCGTTTTTGTGACCCTTGTACATTCCCTGCCACGCAAATGGACAGTTCTTCCATTTCCAATGTATGCAGTCAATGCTTCCAAGCATCCCTGGAAAACCCCTAGCTTCATTTGTTGCAAGGATCCTCTGAGTGTCTTCGACAGTGGGTGATCTCAAGTAAAAGTCCCCGACCACTGCTATGACGCCCTGCAGAACCGGTAGAAACAATCAAGGACGGTGGACTCCGCCATCCGAAGATAGTCATCTGCACCATCACCGGGAGCTCCATACGCCAGCATCCTCATAGCCACTGTGCACTTATGCAGTGACGAAAATCCAACCAAGCCAGTGCAATCCGCCTTGCATCTGAAGTAGGGGTCAAAGTCTCGGATGGCATACACAATTTGCAGAAATAGCTTTCTGCTCATCCTGAAACGATGCCTGAAAATAGTCTCACCGTGCAATGGATTGTCGGCGAAGTAGTCGGCGTACAACATGCAGTAGCCCTCCATTCGTTGTCTCGGCTTGCACTTCCGGCGACCTGGTGCCGACCCACCACGTCGACCAGTTGCCACCCCAGCGTACATGTTTGATAAGCAACCGAGGATCATCATTTGTTCCTCGTCTTGGGCGGCGGCTGTCATCTCTTCTCGCATAAGCTCGACGAACATCTGCTCCTCCTCTTCGTCCGAGTCCATGGCCGGCGAGGCAAATGGACGAACACCTGACGGGCGTGATCGAGGCAACCCGAACCACGAGCGACGAGGAGTAAGCCGTCGTCGGAAAACAGGCCGGCGGAGGAGCGGCCATATAGGCCGTCGTCGAAAGACGGCGGAATATAGGCAGGTGGGGAAGGAGGGACGGCGGAATCTGAGCAACAAGCCGGCGGGGTGGTGTCGGCGGCGAGAGAGATACGAGGGGTGGGGGAGATTTTGAGCGAGGTGGCGGTGGGGTTCGTGTGTCGAGTCGCCGATAGATCGGGCCCTTCCCCGCTTTTCACTCGTCCGGACTCCCCGATAGCTTCCCGGGAGACAGGGGATGGCGTGGGCTCGCCGGATGGATGAAGGGCTAAATCCGGACGAAAATTGGAAACCGGTGGCGCGACTGGACCGAATTTCGCCGTCCGGATGAAAAAAAACATCGCTCGGGGGCCTCGTCGGGAAGACGAGTGGGGATGCTCTTACCGATGCATTGGCCAATTCCTCATCTAACCACGCGAGACTAAATTTCAAAATTTGATCCAAGAATTCGCCGCCAGTGAACCGAAATAGTGCAGGTAAGCGCCAAGCACCTCCGCGGCCGAAGCAAGGTCAGCGCCAAGCTAGCTAATGTCAAAGATAGGTCGGCACCAATGAGTTTGGCGCTCAACATATTGAGCCATTTTCCGCCGAAATTTCTTAGACTCCAAACCTAGGAATCATATTCTAAATAGTTTTGTCCAGAAATAAGAAATTAGTTTCAAGAAAACTCCACTTTGTTCAGGTAACACGTACGGTGAGTGTGATAGGCAGAGAGAGGCTCCGACACCTCTGAATTTTCAACTGGTGTTGTTGTCGCTCGATGCATTTGACTGCTTGGTGATCTCTACATGTACAGTATAAACAATGATGATGGAACAAGTACAGCCTCCGATTAAACGGGAGCATGCACGCAGCCCATCCACCGTAAGACCGTCTCTCGCGGTGCAAAACACACTGTTGTCTAAAATTGTTGGCCAAAATAAGTTCTGGCTTGTAAAACTCGCCGACCCGGAAAACTTCCTGCACGTTGAAAATCTGCATATACTCGCTTACGAGGGCTATGTTTCCAGTTTCCTCATCGGCGTGTATCACAGCCGTGGACATAGCCCCGTCGACGCCTCAAGGGGTTGGCTCAGCCTAGATTGCAGTCGGCAGGCATCTCACGGACGGCTAACGGCTGTTTAGGTACGCCGATGGCTTAGGACATCTCAGCGGGCCGACCCATCCGGTTCTGGTGTATCTGTGGTAGCTGGTGATTGCCGGACAGACTATATTGTCGACGCATCTTGTCTTGCCGGCAGCTACCTCCTCCGGCTTTGTCGACTGCTCTTCATCCCATCGCACGTGGACATAAACGTTAAAGTGATCAAATATCATTGTCTTGTATAGATGAATAGGAAGGTAATCGAATTTTTCTACAAGAATCTCATCGAGTCATCGTCGGACTCGTCCGACGGTGAGACCTCTGTTGCCAAAGCGCAGAGGTGGGTCGTTGGTGAAGCGCAAGGCCAACAAGAACCAAGATCGAGTCGGTGAACACGCCAGCCTTATGCGAGACTATTTCCATCATACCAATCCGATTTATGACACGAAGATATTCCGTCGCCGGTGTCAGATGCCCAGGAAGTTGTTTCTGGATATTTTTCATGGCGTGAGGACATATGATGATTACTTCAGTGCCAAGCTCGATTTCACCGGTAAGGTTGGATTTTCCTCGTACCAAACATGTTCGGCAGCCATTCGATCGCCAACTTGCATATGGAGTACCTGGTGATCCTGTTCACGAGTACTTGCGGGTGAGCTAGTCCACATGCATTAAGGCCATGTACAGATTTTGCAGAGTTGTTATTGCGACGCTTGGCAAAGTTTATCTGAGAGAACCGACCATCGAAGACATTGCCCGCCTCTTGTCTATCAACAAAAAAGGGGGTTTCCTGGTATGCTGAAAAGCATAGATTGCATGCATTGAAAGTGAAAGAAATGTCCTTTTGGTTGGCAAGGAATGTTCAAAGGGCATAAACATGGGTACACGGTAATATTATGCGTCGTAAGATCTCTGGATTTGGCACTCTTTCTTTTGCATGGCACGGTCCAACAATGATATCAACGTCCTACAACGATCCCGATGTTTGCTACGCTTGTAGAAGGCAATGTCCTCAAATTTTCTATGAGATTAACAATCATTTTTATCACAAAGGTTATTATCTAGCTGATGGCATTACCCTTCATGGCAACCTTGGTGAAGACAAACTTCGTGAGCCATCAGCCTAAAAAAAATTCAATTTTTTTTTGAAAAGTTGGAAATATTTAAATTGTTTGACTCGTTAATCGTACAAGGGACATCTTTAACTGTAAGCATGCTTAATCTCAGGTTAAATTGCTCACTCATGGTTAAACTTTCCGGTTGGTCTGCCATCCACAAACTGCTCCCAGCCCAACACGTTCCTTCTGAATGAGCTTCCGGCAAAGCAGTTATACTTTGTTGAAAACAATATCCTATCAATCCTATTATCCATTGAGCCATGATGTCACACATCTTTATTTTTTAAATTCTAAACAATTATTTGACTAAAAAACAATAAATAAGCGATTAAGGCTACTAGTCCAGCACGCTTAATAAATCTTCAAATAATAAAATATATTTTATATTTTTTTAATCAAAATCTAAAACGTGAAACATTTCCAATTTCCTTTTTGATTTTGATGAATCTTGCAAATTGGTAAACAAGCAAAGGCGGATGAAATCGTATGTAACTTTTTCTATAGATATATTTTCATATAAAATAAGTTTTCATCGGAGGTGCAACCAGGAAAGCAGTTTTACCAAAATATGAAGTCATTTTGTATAATATATTGAAATTCATGTTTGTTAATTTTCCTAACAACTAGAACACATAATACATGGTCATCTCAAAGAATTTTATTTTTTGAAATTTCTAACATTTTTTTATATTTTTTTGAAAACTTAAAAGGCACCACGCCGTCAGCATAGGGATCATAGGGTTGACGCCGTCACCACGCCATCACGGTGTACCAGCCTATGTCAAGGAATTAACCAACGCTGACGGTTGTCATCAGCCCAGCGTGCCCTACGCCGACGGCTTAGTTGGTCTGGCGGCCAAGTTGTTGGGCTGCCCGGGCTTGGGCTTACGCCAACGACGCAGACAAAAAAGCTTTCGGCGTAGGTAATAGCCATCGGCACCTTGTCCATTTCCTATAGTGGTCTGTACCGCGGATCTCCTCATATCCGCATAGTTATTCCTCCCACTGCCTCTCGCTCGTTGCCATGGACTTCCCAGCCGGTCGATCCCGTGCATCTCGTTGGTCGTATCTTCATCATCTCTATCCGTTGGCCGAGGCTCCCGCATCTACCACCGCTGAAGCGAAGCACAAGCGGCAGGGTAGTCATGTTGTCATGACCGGTGGCAGCGGCAGGCTTTGCCACAACCCCGGGTGCGGACCAAGCTACGGTCGGTCCGCCAGTGAAAACAAAGCGGACAGCGTACCGCAGCCCCAATCTGGCATCGCCGACCCACTCTCCAGTGTTTGGTGATGAACTGGATAGGTATCCTTAGTTTCCACGATTTCATCAAATTTTGCAATTTTTAGGTGTGAAATTAGGTTGAAATTCTTAGTTTCTTGGGTAATTTATTGCATAGCGACAACTTCCACGCCATTTCTACTTCGTATGCCAGTATATTGGAGGAGAACGAGGACGACATTCATCAAGCGTCGCTAGAAGCATGTGATGAAGGATATGAGGCCGAAGAGGTTGAATGCGTGGACGAGGGATCCTTCGATGCTTCTCAACCAAATTAGAAGATCCAAAATGCCGTACATTGCCTTAGTGAGGGTCTAGGAGAGTATGTCTATAGATGCGGTGACTCGCAATGATTAAACCGGGAAAAAGTCGGCAAAGAATTGATGATTAATTTCATTGGTTCATGCCAAGGATACCGGAATCCTCAAACCACACAATGAGATATCTCCAAAGCCGGTATGATGTGAACAACCAATGTTTCTCATGCTCGAGTGGATGTTTCTAGCAATTGAGGAATGTATCTCCAAGTGGATACACAATTGACGGTTATCTAAGTTTTATAAATTTGGCCATTGTTTTAATGTTTTGGGTATTTCTCTTCACTAAAATTTTCTCACTATTGTCCTTTATGTTGTGTGAATATAGGATCACTTAGCACCAAAGAGGTATAAGGAAATTCCCGCAAGTAAAAAAACAAACCATTTGTCCTTCATCATTGTTGGAAATTTCTAGAAGCAAGTGAAAAGTGGAAGTTGAGGGACTAAGAGGCTCCTCCACTAAGAAAAGAAGCTCCCGTTACTTTGGATGACGATGAAGATAGTGATGGTGCACCAAGAGGAGAAATTAACAAAGGGATACCATGTGGAAAGACAAGTTTGTAGTTGAAGTTGAAGAGGAGTGCCAAACAAGAAATAATGAGGGAGAAAATCGATGAGATGATAAAGTCCAAGAATAAAAATGGTGCAAGGACACTTATGTTGGAGATATGCCCAAGAGGCAATAATAAAAGTGGTTATTATATATCTTTATGTTTATGATAAATGTTTATATACCATGCTATAATTGTATTAACCGAAACATTGATACATGTGTGATATGTAAACAACAAAGAGTCCCTAGTATGCCTCTAAACTAGCTTGTTGATTAATGGATGATTAGTTTCATAATCATGAACATTGGATGTTATTAATAACAAGGTTATATCATTATATGAATGATGTAATGGACACACCCAATTAAGCGTAGCATAAGATCACGTCATTAAGTTATTTGCTATAAGCTTTCGATACATAGTTACCTAGTCCTTATGACCATGAGATCATGTAAATCACTTATACCGGAAAGGTACTTTGATTACATCAAACGCCACTGCGTAAATGGGTGGTTATAAAGGTGGGATTAAGTATCCGGAAAGTATGAGTTGAGGCATATGGATCAACAGTGGGATTTGTCCATCCTGATGACGGACAGATATACTCTGGGCCCTCTCGGTGGAATGTCGTCTAATGTCTTGCAAGCATATGAATAAGTTCATAAGAGACCACATACCACGGTACGAGTAAAGAGTACTTATCAGGAGACGAGGTTGAACAAGGTATAGAGTGATACCGATGATCAAACCTCGGACAAGTAAAATATCGCGTGACAAAGGGAATTGGTATCGTATGTGAATGGTTCATTCGATCACTAAAGTCATCGTTGAATATGTGGGAGCCATTATGGATCTCTAGATCCCGCTATTGGTCATTGGTCGGAGAGAGTACTCAACCATGTCCGCATAGTTCACGAACCGTAGGGTGACACAGTTAAGGTTTGATGTTGAAATGGTAGAACTTGAATATGGAATGGAGTTCTAAGATTTGTTCGAAGTCCCGGATGAGATCCCGGACATCACGAGGAGTTCCGGAATGGTTCGGAGAATAAGATTCATATATAGGAAGTCATTTTATGAGTTTGAAAATGATCCGGTGCATTTATGGAAGGTGCTAGAAGGTTCTAGAATATTCCGGAAGAAAGTCACTTTGGAAGGCGGAGTCCCGAAGGGACTCCACCATCATGGCCGGCCAACCCTAGGGGGTGGAGTCCCAGGTGGACTCCACCTATGGTGGCCGGCCACCCCCTCCCAAGGGAAGGTGGGAATCCCACCTCTAGTGGGAGTCCTAGCTTGGGTAGGTTTCATGTGATATGGAAGGTTTTGGTTTGGGGTCTTATTCGAAGACTTGTAGACCAACTCTTGGGTGTTCCACCTATATAATGAGGGCCAAGGGGAGGGGGGCGGCCACCCCAACACCACAAGGTGGCCGCACCCCTCAAGTGTCCGGCGCCACCCTCTCCCCAAACCCTAGCCATCCCACTCCTCCTTCTTCCCCGCACGCTTAGCGAAGTTCCGCCGGGATTCTCCACCACCACCGACACCACGCCGTCGTGCTGCCGGATTCAAGAGGAGCTACTAC
The DNA here is from genome assembly GCF_019359855.2 of Lolium perenne. Classification (NCBI taxonomy): domain Eukaryota; kingdom Viridiplantae; phylum Streptophyta; class Magnoliopsida; order Poales; family Poaceae; genus Lolium; species Lolium perenne. The sequence goes on from NC_067247.2 coordinate 384,396,452, forward strand.
TTCCGCTGCCCGCTGGAACGGGGAGGTGGACGTCGACTTCATCAACACCGAACGTGTGACCGAGTACGGAGGTGCTGCCCGTTCGTGGCGCCGTGATCAAGATCTTCTACGCGCTTTTGCAAGCGGCAAGTGAACGTCTACCGCAGCAACAAGAGCCTCATCTTGTAGGCTTTGGAATTCTTCAAGGGTGAGTCTCGATCATCCCCTCGTTGCTACCATCTTCTAGATTGCATCTTGGCTTGGATTGCGTGTTCGCGGTAGGAAATTTTTTTGTTTTCTATGCAACGAATCCCGACAGTGGTATCAGAGCCGTGTCTATGCATAGATGGTTGCACGAGTAGAACACAATGGTTTTGTGGGCGTTGATGCTCTTGTTATCTTTAGTTTGAGTACTTTGCATCTTTGTGGCATAGTGGGATGAAGCGGCTCGGACTAACTTTACATGACCGTGTTCATGAGACTTGTTCCTCGTTCGACATGCAACTTGTATTGCATAAGAGGCTTTGCGGGTGTCTGTCTCTCCTACTATAGTGAAGATTCAATTTACTCTTCTATTGACAACATTAGTATCACCGTTGTGGTTCATGTTCGTAGGTAGATTAGATCTTTCTTGAAAACCCTAAACCACGTAAAATATGCAAACCAAATTAGAGACGTCTAACTTGTTTTTGCAGGGTTTGGTGATGTGATATGGCCATAATGTGATGATGAATATGTATGAGATGATCATTATTGTATTGTGGCAACCGGCAGGAGCCTTATGGTTGTCTTTAAATTTCATGTTGAGTAGTATTTCAAAGTAGTTGTAATAGTTGCTACATGGAGGACAATCATGAAGACGGCGCCATTGACCTTGACGCTACGCCGACGATGATGGAGATCATGCCCGAAGATGATGGAGATCATGTCCGTGCTTTGGAGATGAAGATCAAAGGCGCAAAGACAAAAGGGCCATATCATATCACATATGAACTGCATGTGATGTTAATCCTTTTATGCATCTTATTTTGCTTAGATCGCGACGGTAGCATTATAAGATGATCCCTCACTAAAATCTCAAGATAATAAAGTGTTCATCCTTAGTAGCACCGTTGCCAAGACTTGTCGTTTCGAAGCATCTCGTGATGATCGGGTGTGATAGAATCAACAAGTGCATACAACGGGTGCAAGACAGTTTTGCACATGCGGATACTAAGGTGGCCTTGACGAGCCTAGCATGTACAGACATGGTCTCGGAACACGTGATACCGAAAGGTAGAGCATGAATCATATGGTTGATATGATGAAAACTTTGAGTGTTCTCCATTGAAATTACACCTTGTCTCGTGATGATCGGACTTAGGTGTGGTGGATTTGGTTCGTGTGATCACTAAGACAATGCGGGGGATATTGTTTTGAGTGGGAGTTCACCTAGATTTTTAATTATGTTGAATTAAAATTTGAACTCATTTTGTCATAAACTTAGTCTAAACTTTTGCAAATATATGTTGTAGAGAAGGTGTCCCCAATCAATTTTAACCAGTTCCTAGAGAAAGAAAAGCTTAAGAGCAACGGTAGCAACTTCACCGACTGGTTCCATCATGTGAGGATCTTCCTCGCTGGCGGAAATCTGCAATATGTGCTTGATGCACTGCTAGGTGACCCTCCTGCAGAAACTAAAACCGAGGAAGTAAAGAATATTTATGCTACTCGGAAAGCTCGGTACTCTCAAGTACAGTGTGCCATCCTGTGCAGTCTGGAATCCGATCTTCAAAAATGTTTTGAGCACCACGATCCTCATGAGTTGATCAATGAGCTGAAAGCTATATTTGAGACTCATGCGGCCGTGAAATGCTATGAAGCATCGAAACATTTCTTCAGCTGTATGATGGAAGAAGGCAGCTCCGTTAGTGAGCACATGCTGGTTATGACCGGGCATGCGAAGAAACTCAGTGACTTGGGAATAGTGATTCCTAACAGACTGGGGATTAATCGTGTCCTTCAATCACTGCCACCAAGTTACAAGAACTTTGTGATGAACTACAATATGCATAACATGAACAAGGAGTTACCTGAACTCTTTGGCATGCTAAAAGCTGCTGAGATTGAGATCAAGAAAGAGCACCAAGTGTTGATGGTCAACAAGACCACCAGTTTCAAGAAACAGGGCAAGTCTAAGGGAAAATTCAAGAAGGGTGGCAAGAAAGCTGCCACGCCTCCTATGAAACCTAAGAACGGCCCTAAGCCTGATGCTGAGTGCTATTACTGCAAGGAGAAGGGACACTGGAAGCGTAATTGCTCCAAGTATCTGGCTGATCTGAAGAGCGGCCTTGTCAAGAAGAAGAAAGAAGGTATATCTGATATACATGTTATAGATGTTTATCTCACTGGTTCTCGTTCTAGTACCTGGGTATTTGATACTGGTTCGGTTGCTCATATTTGTAACTCGAAACAGGAACTAAAGAATAAACGAAGACTACTGAAAGATGAAGTGACGATGCGCGTTGGAAACGGATCCAAAGTCGATGTGATCGTTGTCGGCACACTTCCTCTACATCTACCTTCGGGATTAGTTTTAAGCCTAAATAATTGTTATTTTGTACCCGCGTTGAGCATGAACATTATATCTGGATCTTGTTTAATGCAAGACGGTTATTCGTTCAAGTCTGAGAATAATGGTTGTTCTATTTTTATGAATAATATCTTTTATGGTCGAGCACCTGAAAAGAATGGCTTATTTCTGTTAGATCTCGATAGTAGTGATACGATATACATAACATTGATGCTAAGCGAATTAAATTGAATGATAATTCTACTTATATGTGGCACTGTCGTCTTGGTCATATTGGAGTGAAACGCATGAAGAAACTCCATACCGATGGATTACTTGAATCACTTGACTTTGAGTCACTTGATAGATGCGAAGCATGTCTAATGGGAAAAATGACTAAGACTCCATTTTCTGGTATGATGGAGCGAGCTACTGACTTATTGGAAATCATACATACCGATGTGTGCGGACCAATGAGTGTAGCATCGGGCGGTGGTTATCGTTATATTCTAACCTTCACAGATGATCTGAGTATATATGGGTATATCTATTTCATGAAACATAAATCCGAAACTTTCGAGAAGTTTAAGGAATTCCAAAGTGAAGCAGAAAATCAACGTAACAAGAAGATTAAATTTCTACGATCTGATCGCGGAGGTGAATATCTGAGTTATGAGTTTGGCATGCATTTAAAGAAATGCGGAATACTTTCACAATTGACACCGCCGGGAACACCACAACGAAACAGTGTGTCCGAACGTCATAATCGAACTCTCTTAGATATGGTTCGTTCTATGATGTCTCTTACTGATTTGCCGTTATCTTTTTGGAGTTATGCATTAGAGACAGCCGCATTCACTTTAAATAGAGCACCATCAAAATCCGTAGAAACGACACCGTATGAATTATGGTTTAATAAGAAACCTAAGCTGTCGTTCCTTAAAATTTGGGGTTGCGAAGCCTATGTAAAGAAGTTACAACCGGACAAGCTAGAACCCAAAGCGGAGAAATGCGTCTTCATAGGATACCCTAAGGAAACTATAGGGTACACTTTCTATCACAGATCTGAAGGCAAAATCTTTGTTGCTAAGAACGGAACCTTTCTTGAGAAAGAATTTCTCACTAAATAAGTGACTGGAAGAAAAGTAGAACTCGATGAGATTGATGAATCTTTACTCGTTGATCAGAGTAGCGCGGTACCGGAAGTTGTACCTGTACCGCCTACACCGGCAACAGAGGAAGCTAATGATAATGATCATGAAACTTCGAACGAGGAAACTACTGAACCTCGCAGATCAACAAAGGAACGTACCACTCCTGATTGGTATGATCCTTGTCTAAATGTCATGATTGTGGACAACAATGATGAGGACCCTGCGATGTATGAAGAAGCGATGATGAGCCCAGATTCCAACAAATGGCAAGAAGCCATGAAATCCGAAATGGGATCCATGTATGATAACAAAGTATGGACTTTGATAGACTTACCTGATAGCCGCAAGGCTGTCGAGAATAAATGGATCTTCAAGAGAAAAACAGATGTTGATGGTAATATTACTGTCTATAAAGCTTGACTTGTCGCAAAGGGTTTCCGACAAATTTAAGGAGTTGACTACGATGAGACTTTCTCACCTGTAGCGAAGCTAAAATCTGTGAGGATTTTGTTAGCAATAGCTGCATTTTTCGATTATGAGATTTGGCAAATGGATGTCAAAACGGCGTTCCTTAATGGAGACATTGAGGAAGAGTTGTATATGGTACAACCCAAAGGTTTTGTCGATCCTAAAAATGCTGACAAAGTATGTAAACTTCAGCTTTCAATTTATGGACTGAAGCAAGCATCAAGAAGTTGGAATCGACGCTTTGATAAGGTGATCAAAGACTTCGGGTTTATACAGTGTCATGGAGAGGCCTGTATTTACAAGAAAGTGAGTGGGAGCTCTGTAGCATTCCTGATATTATATGTAGATGACATATTATTGATTGGGAATGATATAGAACTATTAAGCAGTGTAAAAGGTTATTTGAATAATAGTTTTTCAATGAAAGACCTTGGTGAAGCATCGTATATATATTAGGCATCAAGATTTATAGAGATAGATCAAGACGCCTAATAGGGCTATCACAGAGTACATACCTGGACAAGATTCTAAAGAAGTTTAGAATGGACGAAAGTAAGAAAGGTTTCTTACCTATGTTACCAGGCAAGGTCTTGAGTAAGACTCAAGGACCGGCTACGGCAGAAGAAAGAGAAAGGATGAGTAATATCCCCTATGCCTCGCCAGTAGGATCTATCATGTATGCCATGCTATGTACTAGACCGGATATAGCACATGCTGTTAGTTTGACTAGCAGATATCAAAGTGATCCAGGAATGGAACACTGGACAGCGGTTGTAACACCCCAAATTTCAAAACAAAGGGAAAATAAAGTTCCTTTTTCCAAAAATGAGAACCAACAAAAACTTTTCTTATATAGGGTGCTATGCTTAGTGCTCCAACCTATTACTTGTGTTTTTGCCATGATGAGTGTTATTATGCTTATGTGATAAAACCTAAAACCCTAAAGTGATCAAGTGAAGATCACAAACCAAATGAAATTAAAAGAGAAAGAAATCAAATAAGAAAAACCCTAAACCCTAACCTTCTCAAAAATCATTTGGATCTATTTTGAGAAACCTAAATTAAAGAAAAAGCCATATGTGGGCCTATAGCCCTAATATGGAGGTTTTGAACTCTACTTTTCTTACTTTACTAAAATTGTGGTCAACCCTTGCAAAGCTTACTAAACCCTAAACCTCATCCCTCTTGTCATCAATCTTTGTGAAAAATAAAATAAAAAGAAAGGATCTTATTTAAGAAAGAGGCATATGTGCCTATGGCTATTTTTGTAAAACTTTACCCTAGGCCTTTCTACTTTATTTAGAGGATTGGAAAACCTTCATAAACCTTATCTAGTACTTCTCCAACCCAATCCAAAATGAAACAAAAGATTTTAAAAAGAAAGTAATAATGCCATAGAGGCATATGAGAGCAAAATATCAAATTTGTGAAATTGAGGATCTTGACCCTAAGACTTGTAGTGAATGGTTGGATCACTCCTCTATACCATTTCAGCACTCAACAACATCAATTGGGTCAAGCCTAGTCAAATTAAAAATCAAATGCCACATATGCATAGAGGCATATGTGACACATAGCCATTTTCACCAATTCTTGTCCTATGCACTTCTACTTTGACCAAATGGTATGAAACCATCTCTAAACCTAATCTAACCCTAAATTGACCCTCAACCTTGCCCAAGTGAAGCAAGGGGAGCACATTACAAGAATAAGAAAAATTGACATGTCACCTCTCATGTGTTATGGCCAAATTTGCAAATCTTTTAGCTAGACCTTTTGGAATGGTTTCAATGGTTGGGAAATGTTCCTAAACTAGTAAGAATCACTTTGGAGTCAAGAAAAATCAAATCAAAAAGAGAGAAAACAAATAGGGAGAAAATCCCATTTTTCACTCACATACACATTTAGCCAAATTATCAAATCTTGACCTAGCCACCTCCATTGCCTCAAAATGGTTTGAACCTTTCACCTAACTCAATCTAACACCAAATAAACCTCACTCTTGTCAAAATGAAGCAAAGAAAAATAAAAGAATAAAAGTTAGAAATTCACAAAACCCTCACATATGGCTTATGCCATCTTTATAAATTTTGACCCTAGACCATTTTGATCTTCACCCTTAGTTGAATAATGTTACTAAACACTTATTACAACTTTTGGAATCAAAGAAACACAATTCAAATCAAATCCAAACTCAAAATTGGCTCACATACAATAATGGTCAAATCTACCCTTTATATTCTGGTCACTACTTTGAGCCTCTCTATTTCAAGTTTTTCAAACTAAACTTTCCCAACTCTTTGCATGTCATCCAAGAGCACATCAAGGTGAACAACTTTGGTGAAGACCACCATGCCAAATTCATCTTGGATCAAAAACTAGGCTCATGCAAAGTTGAGACTTTTTATTATGATCAACAATCTCACTTTGTCACTTTTTGCTATTCATTGATTTTAAAAAATTCCACCACCACACCTAGTTGTCTCTGATCATTTGCAACTCAACCAAACCCACTACGTGCAAATTTTGAATCCTTTTGAACTCAACCAAATTTGGTGAAAAATTGCAATTGGAAAGTAGGGAACTATTTGCCCACTATTCTAAATAGTGATCTACTCCCCCTAACCTACCCCAAATCACTCCACCTTGATCTCTTGTCCCCTCTCCCCTCTCCATGCACAGCAACCCTAGGAGGAGCTGCCCAAGCATGCATGCCATGGCCATGCCGGCCATGGTTACCATGGCCACCATCCCCTCTCTCCTCTCACCACCACACCCTGCCATCATGTCCCCTGGACCCCCTTTGCTCCCCTGCATCCAACCATAGCCGTCATTGCCGGAGAAGAGGACCCCACTGGTGGCACGCGTCGCGCCCAGGTCTGCCAGGGTATGCCGCCCGCGTCGCACAGCGCGCACGCCACGGCGACCCCTGGCCACGCGCGACGCCAATGGACGCCGCCTCCCCTGGACCCCCTAACTGCCCGTAGAGCATCACCGTCGCCGCGCCAACCCGCCAGACACGGTCCCTTGCCCGCGCGAGCCCTGTCGCCGACGACCAGCCCGCCGGATCCCCGCGTCTGTGCCGCCAGAATCCGCCATCGTCAGCGCTCGCCAGGATGTCCCCCACCTAGCTAGCACGCGCGATAGCCTCGCAGTGCTGTCGCCTACCTCGCCCTGCTCCCTCCTACCCCTCTGCCTCGCCGGAGACGCCGTGTCGCTGTCGACCTGCCGCACCCCGCCCGGCCATCTTGCAACCTATAAAAGGAGCGCCCCTCCTCCTCCTCTGAGCACACCAAGCAACTTCCCTCCCTCCTCTGAGCCTCCTCGCCCTCTCTACACACCACATTGCTCGCCACCGCCGCCCAATTGCAACCTCGCCGCCCGTGCGCCGCCGCAGATCAATCCGACACTACAGTCCACCCCCGGAGCTCCAGCGACCACCGTTGAGCTCACCGTCGTCTACAACGTCGACCTGCATCAACGCCGCCGCTCGCCGGAGACCCAGCTCGCCGCCGACCCCCTACCTCCGCCGCTCCAGCAAGCTCTTCGCGTCGACGACGACGACGACTGCCAGCCGTCGGATCGCCCTCTAATCGCACGACGCGCGTTGCAACTTACCGTTTCGGTGAGTAAGGCTCACTGACGGGTGGGTCCTGCTGTCAGCAGGCCCGCAGCGTTAGCTGGGCCGGCCCAACTCCTCTGTGCCACGTTTCAAACTAAATCGGCCCACTTCGTTTCCCGCCCAGTTTAAATTCGAAATTAGTTTAATTCTTTTTAGACAAATTGCAAACTGATGCAGTGTTTAAAATTGAATAACTCCAAATCTACTTGACCAAATTTGATGAATTATATATTGTTGGAAAGCTTATGAAATGATTGATCCAACCACACTGGTCCCACTTTAAATTTCTTTGTAGAATAAATGTGACAAAAAGAACAAGTCAGGGACTTTTATGACTTCAAATAAATCTTAAAAATCAACCAAAATAGATATTAAGTTAATTCCAACTCCAATAGCTCACAGTTGACTTACACTAATTGTTTATGCAAGAAAATGAGGTGGTCATTTTGCATGATCATGCCCTAGTTTAATTAAAGGACTATATGGCTAGTTCTAGTCAAAAATATTGTCCAAAACTATTAATAAATCATAGGGGAGTTTTTCTCTCACTTAAATCTTGTCATGAACAATTCAAAATGAGGTAGAGACTCTGGTCATATATGTCTCATATGAATTGTTGATGATATTAAATCACCTTAATGATAGTTTTTAACTTAGTTACAACTATGTGTTAAATCATATGAGAGGTATTCCTCCCATTTAAATCTTGTTCTCAAGTAATTCAACATGAGGTAGTGACCATGGTCTATATAATCTCATATTGAGTTATTTGGTGACATTAAATCACTACCATGTTATGATTAAATTGCATGAGGTATGGAACCTCATTTAAATCATTTTCTCAAATGATGAGTATGAAGAGGTTGACTTTGGTCAACCTAGGTCATATATTATTCATAAGAGAAATTAAATCTTAATAAGATAATGAGAGGAAATTATTTCTCTAAGTAATTAAAAGTAACACCTAAGTTAGTATGAGAGGAAATTATTCCTCAAGAACTAAATGGAAACTATCATTTACATATGTAATGAGAGGAAACTATTTCTCTAACCCTAAGTAAGAACAACCTCGATTAATTATTGGTAGCAATGTTAAGTAATGATGCTAGGTCATTTGGAGTGAGCCATTAAGGCTAATTTAGGTTACTTAAGTGTTGTTTGGTGATTGTATCCTCGTATTTGTTTATAGACGCTAGTACCGGAGAATACCAGGAAGAAGAGGTCTTCTACCAAGAGGAAGAGCAAGAAAACTTTGATCACATCACCAACCAAGGCAAGCTATTACCAATGCAAGCTAGACTGATGCAAACCATTTTGGTTGCAAGATAATACTCTTGCAAAGTGCAAGTTCACTATGAGCAAGGCATTACCCCATTTACTTTATGCTTATGATCCTACTTCCCAGTTTTACTTTACAATGATTCACTTGGTTAGTATTGGATTAGTACAAGAGTATCGAAGTTAGCCTAGAAGCAAAGCAAAGTACTTAGCACCCCTCATACTTAGATGCTAGTGCTAAATTAAAGATGACTATTCTAGATGGGAACAAGTGTGTGTGAAATGACTTTGAAAACCTTGGAATGATGAGTCATTCTATTGAAAGATTTTGAAGGTGAATATGACTGGTGAATGACAGGGTGAACTTTACCAAAAACTGATGGTTGGGTTCGGATGCGATACCATTCCAATTTTACAAGTACCCCCACAATACCTGAATCTGGGTAAGGCTTAGCTGGAAACTTATATATTTTAGTATGGGTTCCCTCTGAACAAGCGTCATAGGGGTTATGCCGAGGCTGCCTCCGTACTGGTGAAGTGATATGAAATGGCTTGAAATGAGGTGAATGTCCGGCCCAAGCCCTGTGCAGTTCCCAGGCTGACTGTCTGTCTTCACTGGGAGGCCAAGCTCATGGGGAGAGGTGCCTATACTAGAATTTGTAAATGAAAGGTTAGGATTGGTAGTTCGCGTACTGCGTACGATAAATCAGGGCCAGTTACCCCTGACGAGCTATTGCAATTGTTGTGGCACAAGTGTACAACCTCTGCAGAGTTAAACCTATTCGAATAGCCGCGTCCGCGGTCATGGACAGTTGGAAAGGCCATACTGTTCCGTCATCAGAAATTTTCTAAAAAGGTGAATGGTGACTTGTGAATTTGAACTTGAAAGGTGACATTGACTTTGAATCACAACGGAGTTGTGGGAATGACACTAATGTTCCCACTTGAGTTAGTTAGCACATGAAGAGTGGTTTACTAAAATGTTTGTGAACTAAAATTGGCTTTATGCAAAATAAACTAGAGCTTAGCACCCCTTACTAGAATTGTTAGCACTTACATTAGTATTAGTTTGCGAGTACTTTAAAGTACTCACGGCTGTGTCCCTGGCTATTCAAATGGCCAGACTATGAAGAGGAGCAGAACTATCAGGATGACGGCAACTAGGAAATCTTCTGACGTCAGACGTTGGCCTGTGGACTAGAGAGTCCCTTCTATTTACGCTTCCGCTATGAAACTATGAACTTTGTGTATGTTGATCCATAGATCAACTATTTGTGTAATATGGATCATGTGATCTCTATTTGTAAGACGACTACGGTATGTAATGAATGATGACTTATGATATTCAACTGTTATGTCTCGCAACAACAATATTCCTGGGATTGCGATGTATGGCATAACAGGCACCTGGACTTAAAAATCCGGGTGTTGATAAGTTGGTATCAGAGCCATTGTTTGACCTTAGGAGACCCTAGTTAGAATGGACGTCTGCAAAATTTAGTTTCAAAACCAAAGAAGTGAATATTTGCGAAAAACCTATTCTCACTCTTATCCTTGAGATCTTTTTTTTTCAAAAGGAGAAATTCATGGCCTACTTTTCCTTGCCATTCCTACATAAAATTTTGCACACTGGAATACTTCTCTAATTTACTCATCCTCTTTGTTCATAGATGGAGTACCAATGGGAGTTCTATCAGCTTGTTCCCGGAGGCGACCTAAGGTTCGAAAAGGATTTGAAGCAACTAGTGGAATATCTAGGACACCCGTATCCCGAGTTCTTCGGAATACCCCTCAACAACCACTCCGGAGAAACAACTCGGTGGGAAGTTTCTACTGATCTACGAAGAAAGCTTGGAGCCCCGGTATGGGAAACCATCTGGATTTCTGTAACGGGAAACACTTGGAAGGAAGGACTAGCCAGAGCTATGCAAGAAGCAATTTCCCGTCTGTGTGGACAAAATGAGAACAAGATCAAGAACACTCGCTTCATATACTACCCAAGACATGACTCCATGGGACGATCGATGACCATTCCCCCACACATGGAGATGAACCCCTATGTAGCACACCAGGACTTCAGGCTATACAAAACCCGCAGGGATTTGGACAACGCCCTCGCCTCTCGCCAAGCACATCACCCGTGAAGACGAAGAATCCACCCGGAAGAGTAGTATCACCCCAGAAATTAAGTAGGTGTGAGTTGTATCAGGATCCCCTTGTATCGTAGAGCGAATGAATGGTTCTTCAAACCAACGGTGTGTTAGATTTGTAATGTGTGATGTTTGGTATGAATGAAAAAGTGTTGTTGGTTATACCCCCCTCAACACTACTCAAATGTTTAAGTTTTGAACTTCGTGAACTCTAATTCAAAACAAACCAATTCAAAACAAACCGTAGAAATTTCTCTCTTATCTTTTCATCCACTCCGATGTTCAGATGGCCCCACCAACCCGCAACGCCACCCAAGACGCCATGCTGCAGATGCTAGAGATGATGATGGCCGATCGAGAAGCCGAGAGAGCTGAACGCCAAGCCAACATTGCTGCACTGCAACAGCTCGCTCAGAACAACAACGGCCATGGGAACCACGACCACCCTGGGTCAAAACTGAAGAACTTTCAGAACACCAACCCACCTATCTTCAACAAGACCGAAGAGCCCCTCGATGCCGATGACTGGCTCCAGACGATGGAGAATAACTTGGAAGTAGCTGGAGTGGAAGCCAGTGAGAAGGTCTTGTTTGCAACCCACTATCTTGCCGGACCAGCCCGCGCTTGGTGGACAAGCACCCGTGCCATGAACGGAGGTCAGTTCATGACTTGGGAGGATTTCAAGCTCAAGTTTAGCAAGTACCATGTGCCCCAAGGACTGATCAAGATGATGAGAGACGAGTTCCGTGAACTCAAGCAAGGCAGGATGTCCGTGGTAGAATACCGCGACAGATTTCTTATTCTGTCAAGGTACGCCCCGGACGAGACCGATACCAATGAGAAGAGGAAAGAAAGATTTCTGAACGGACTCCATGACGAGATGCAGACCGTACTGGTCAACATTCCCTGACCTAGAAGCTCTGGTGGACTCCGCCATCCAGATGGAAGGGAAGCTTCACCAAGCCAATGAGAACCGCAAGCGCCGGATGATGAACCAGCACGGGTCCAGCAATACCCAGAAGTACCGCAACAACTCATCTGGAGGATATACTCCAAAGTACAACAAGCCCCCTGCTCAGAACTACCGCCCAAACTACACCAACAACCACGGAGGACCCCCGAAGCCCGGAGGCAACAACAACAACACCAATCACACCAGCAACAACAACCCCAACAACAACAATAATGGCCCTAGGACCGGAAGCAACGCCGTCCCCGTTGCGAACAAGCAGGACAAGACCACCATCACGTGCTATGAGTGTGGTGTAGTGGGGCACTACTCCAAAGAGTGTCCCAAGCGTCTAGCCAAGCTCGCCGGCAACACCGCTGCACCTGCTCAGAACCAACGCCGCTTTGCCGCAAGAAAGAACCCGAACAACAACGGCCGCTACTACAACATGACAGCCACCGAAGCCCAAGAAGCACCTCAGAACATGCCAAGTATGTTCCCTGCTAAATCATATCGCCCAATCTCTCTTAGGAACCTAACTTTTCTTAAAATCTCGGGACGAGATTTGTTTAAGGGGAAGGGTTTGTAACACCCCAAATTTCAAAACAAAGAGAAAATAAAGTTCCTTTTTCCAAAAATGAGAACCAACAAAAACTTTTCTTATATTGGGTGCTATGCTTAGTGCTCCAACCTATTACTTGTGTTTTTGCCATGATGAGTGTTATTATGCTTATGTGATAAAACCTAAAACCCTAAAGTGATCAAGTGAAGATCACAAACCAAATGAAATTAAAAGAGAAAGAAATCAAATAAGAAAAACCCTAAACCCTAACCTTCTCAAAAATCATTTGGATCTATTTTGAGAAACCTAAATTAAAGAAAAAGCCATATGTGGGCCTATAGCCCTAATATGGAGGTTTTGAACTCTACTTTTCTTACTTTACTAAAATGGTGGTGAACCCTTGCAAAACTTACTAAACCCTAAACCTCATCCCTCTTGTCATCAATCTTCGTGAAAAATAAAATAAAAAGAAAGGATCTTATTTAAGAAAGAGGCATATGTGCCTATGGCTATTTTTGTAAAACTTTACCCTAGGCCTTTCTACTTTATTTAGAGGATTGGAAAACCTTCATAAACCTTATCTAGTACTTCTCCAACCCAATCCAAAATGAAACAAAAGATTTTAAAAAGAAAGTAATAATGCCATAGAGGCATATGAGAGCAAAATATCAAATTTGTGAAATTGAGGATCTAGACCCTAAGACTTGTAGTGAATGGTTGGATCACTCCTCAATACCATTTCAGCACTCAACAACATCAATTGGGTCAAGCCTAGTCAAATTAAAAATCAAATGCCACATATGCATAGAGGCATATGTGACACATAGTCATTTTCACCAATTCTTGTCCTATGCACTTCTACTTTGACCAAATGGTATGAAACCATCTCTAAACCTAATCTAACCCTAAATTGACCCTCAACCTTGCCCAAGTGAAGAAAGGGGAGCACATTACAAGAATAAGAAAAATTGACATGTCACCTCTCATGTGTTATGGCCAAATTTGCAAATCTTTTAGCTAGACCTTTTGGAATGGTTTCAATGGTTGGGAAATGTTCCTAAACTAGTAAGAATCACTTTAGAGTCAAGAAAAATCAAATCAAAATGAGAGAAAACAAATAGGGAGAAAATCCCATTTTTCACTCACATACACATTTAGCCAATTTATCAAATCTTGACCTAGCCACCTCCATTGCCCCAAAATGGTTTGAACCTTTCACCTAACTCAATCTAACACCAAATAAACCTCACTCTTGTCAAAATGAAACAAAGAAAAATAAAAGAATAAAAGATAGAAATTCACAAAACCCTCACATATGGCTTATGCCATCTTTATAAATTTTGACCCTAGACCATTTTGATCTTCACCCTTAGTTGAATAATGTTATTAAACACTTATTACAACTTTTGGAATCAAAGAAACACAATTCAAATCAAATCCAAACTCAAAATTGGCTCACATACAATAATGGTCAAATCTGCCCTTTATATTCTGGTCACTACTTTGAGCCTCTCTATTTCAAGTTTTTCAAACTAAACTTTCCCAGCTCTTTGCATTTCATACAAGAGCACATCAAGGTGAACAACTTTGGTGAAGACCACCATGCCAAATTCATCTTGGATCAAAAACTAGGCTCATGCAAAGTTGAGACTTTTTATTATGATCAACAATCTCACTTTGTCACTTTTTGCTATTCATTGATTTTAAAAAAGTTCCACCACCACACCTAGTTGTCTCTGATCATTTGCAACTCAACCAAACCCACTACGTGCAAATTTTGAATCCTTTTGAACTCAACCAAATTTGGTGAAAAATTGCAATTGGAAAGTAGGGAACTATTTTCCCACTATTCTAAATAGTGATCTACTCCCCCTAACCTACCCCAAATCACTCCACCTTGATCTCTTGTCCCCTCTCCCCTCTCCATGCACAGCAACCCTAGGAGGAGCTGCCCAAGCATGCATGCCATGGCCATGCCGGCCATGGTTACCATGGCCATGCCGGCCATGGTTACCATGGCCACCATCCCCTCTCTCCTCTCACCACCACACCCTGCCATCATGTCCCCTGGACCCCCTTTGCTCCCCTGCATCCAACCATAGCCGTCATTGCCGGAGAAGAGGACCCCACTGGTGGCACGCGTCGCGCCCAGGTCTGCCAGGGTATGCCGCCCGCGTCGCACAGCGCGCATGCCACGGCGACCCCTAGCCACGCGCGACGCCAATGGACGCTGCCTCCCCTGGACCCCCTAGCTGCCCGTAGAGCATCACCGTCGCCGCGCCAACCCGCTAGACACGGTCCCTTGCCCGCGCGAGCCCTGTCGCCGACGACCAGCCCGCCGGATCCCCGCGTCTGTGCCGCCAGAATCCGCCATCGTCAGCGCTCGCCAGGACGTCCCCCACCTAGCTAGCACGCGCGATAGCCTCGCAGTGTTGTTGCCTACCTCGCCCTGCTCCCTCCCACCCCTCTGCCTCGCCGGAGACGTTGTGTCGCTGTCGACCTGCCGCACCCCGCCCGGCCATCTTGCAACCTATAAAAGGAGCGCCCCTCCTCCTCCTCTGAGCACACCAAGCAACTTCCCTCCCTCCTCTGAGCCTCCTCGCCCTCTCTACACACCACATTGCTCGCCACCGCCGCCCAATTGCAACCTCGCCGCCCGTGCGCCGCCGTAGATCAATCCGACGCTACAGTCCACCCCCGGAGCTCCAGCGACCACCGTTGAGCTCGCCGTCGTCTACAACGTCGACCTGCATCAACGCCGCCGCTCGCCAGAGTCCCAGCTCGCCGCCGACCCCCTACCTCCGCCGCTCCAGCAAGCTCTTCGCGTCGATGACGACGACGACTGCCAGCCGTCGGATCGCCCTCTAATCGCACGACGCGCGTTGCAACTTACCGTTTCGGTGAGTAAGGCTCACTGATGGGTGGGTCCTGCTGTCAGCAGGCCCGCAGCGTTAGCTGGGCCGGCCCAACTCCTCTGTGCCGCGTTTCAAACTAAATCGGCCCACTTCGTTTCCCGCCCAGTTTAAATTCGAAATTAGTTTAATTCTTTTTAGACAAACTGCAAACTGATGCAGTGTTTAAAATTGAATAACTCCAAATCTGCTTGACCAAATTTGATGAATTATATATTGTTGGAAAGCTTATGAAATGATTGATCCAACCACACTGGTCCCACTTTAAATTTCTTTGTAGAATAAATGTGACAAAAAGAACAAGTCAGGGACTTTTATGACTTCAAATAAATCTTAAAAATCAACCAAAATAGATATTAAGTTAATTCCAACTCCAATAGCTCACAGTTGACTTACACTAATTGTTTATGCAAGAAAATGAGGTGGTCATTTTGCATGATCATGCCCTAGTTTAATTAAAGGACTATATGGCTAGTTCTAGTCAAAAATATTGTCCAAAACTATTAATAAATCATAGGGGAGTTTTTCTCTCACTTAAATCTTGTCATGAACAATTCAAAATGAGGTAGAGACTCTGGTCATATATGTCTCATATGAATTGTTGATGATATTAAATCACCTTAATGATAGTTTTTAACTTAGTTACAACTATGTGTTAAATCATATGAGAGGTATTCCTCCCATTTAAATCTTGTTCTCAATTAATTCAACATGAGGTAGTGACCATGGTCTATATAATCTCATATTGAGTTATTTGGTGACATTAAATCACTACCATGTTAGCATTAAATTGCATGAGGTATGGAACCTCATTTAAATCATTTTCTCAAATGATGAGTATGAAGAGGTTGACTTTGGTCAACCTAGGTCATATATTATTCATAAGAGAAATTAAATCTTAATAAGATAATGAGAGGAAATTATTTCTCTAAGTAATTAAAAGTAACACCTAAGTTAGTATGAGAGGAAATTATTCCTCAAGAACTAAATGGAAACTATCATTTACATATGTAATGAGAGGAAACTATTTCTCTAACCCTAAGTAAGAACAACCTCGATTAATTATTGGTAGCAATGTTAAGTAATGATGCTAGGTCATTTGGAGTGAGCCATTAAGGCTAATTTAGGTTACTTAAGTGTTGTTTGGTGATTGTATCCTCGTATTCGTTTATAGACGCTAGTACCGGAGAATACCAGGAAGAAGAGGTCTTCTACCAAGAGGAAGAGCAAGAAAACTTTGATCACATCACCAACCAAGGCAAGCTATTACCAATGCAAGCTAGACTGATGCAAACCATTTTGGTTGCAAGATAATACTCTTGCAAAGTGCAAGCTCACTATGAGCAAGGCATTACCCCATTTACTTTATGCTTATGATCCTACTTCCCAGTTTTACTTTACAAGCTTTATTTACTTTTGTTTTATCAAAGTACTTTTTGATTCATGATTCACTTGGTTAGTATTGGATTAGTACAAGAGTATCGAAGTTAGCCTAGAAGCAAAGCAAAGTACTTAGCACCCCTCATAGTTAGATGCTAGTGCTAAATTAAAGATGACTATTCTAGATGGGAACAAGTGTGTGTGAAATGACTTTGAAAACCTTGGAATGATGAGTCATTCTATTGAAAGATTTTGAAGGTGAATATGACTGGTGAATGACAGGGTGAACTTTACCAAAAACTGATGGTTGGGTTCGGATGCGATACCATTCCAATTTTACAAGTACCCCCACAATACCTGAATCTGGGTAATGCTTAGCTGGAAACTTATGTATTTTAGTATGGGTTCCCTCTGAACAAGCGTCATAGGGGTTATGCCGAGGCTGCCTCCGTACTGGTGAAGTGATATGAAATGACGTGAAATGAGGTGAATGTCCGGCCCAAGCCCTGTGCAGTTCCCAGGCTGACTGTCTGTCTTCACTGGGAGGCCAAGCTCATGGGGAGAGGTGCCTATACTAGAATTTGTAAATGAAAGGTTAGGATTGGTAGTTCGCGTACTGCGTACGATAAATCAGGGCTAGTTACCCCTGACGAGCTATTGCAATTGTTGTGGCACAAGTGTACAACCTCTGCAGAGTTAAACCTATTCGAATAGCCGCGTCCGCGGTCATGGACAGTTGGAAAGGCCATACTGTTCCGTCATCAGAAATTTTCTAAAAAGGTGAATGGTGACTTGTGAATTTGAACTTGAAAGGTGACATTGACTTTGAATCACAACGGAGTTGTGGGAATGACCCACTTGAGTTAGTTAGCACATGAAGAGTGGTTTACTAAAATGTTTGTGAACTAAAATTGGCTTTATGCAAAATAAACTAGAGCTTAGCACCCCTTACTAGAATTGTTAGCACTTACATTAGTATTAGTTTGCGAGTACTTTAAAGTACTCACGGCTGTGTCCCTGGCTATTCAAATGGCCAGACTATGAAGAGGAGCAGAACTATCAGGATGACGGCAACTAGGAAATCTTCTGACGTCAGACGTTGGCCTGTGGACTAGAGAGTCCCTTCTATTTACGCTTCCGCTATGAAACTATGAACTTTGTGTATGTTGATCCATAGATCAACTATTTGTGTAATATGGATCATGTGATCTCTATTTGTAAGACGACTACGGTATGTAATGAATGATGACTTATGATATTCAACTGTTATGTCTCGCAACAACAATATTCCTGGGATTGCGATGTATGGCATAACAGGCACCTGGACTTAAAAATCCGGGTGTTGACAGCGGTCAAGAATATACTGAAGTACTTGAAAAGAACTAAGGATATGTTTCTTTGTTATGGAGGTGACCAAGAGCTCGTTGTAAGCGGTTACACCGATGCAAGTTGGAACACTGATCCTGATGACTCTAAGTCACAATCTGGGTACGTGTTTATATTGAATGGTGCTGCGATGGCTGGGCAAGCTCGAAGCAGTGCACGGTGGCGAAGTCTTCAACAGAATCAGAGTACATAGCGGCTTTAGAGGCTTCATCAGAAGCGGTATGGATGAAGAGGTTCATTGTAGAGCTCGGTGTGGTTCCTAGTGCATTGGGCCCACTAGTCATCTACTGTGACAACATGGGTGCCATCGCCAATGCACAAGAACCAAGGTCACACAAGAGGCTGAAACATATCAAGCTGCGTTACCACTCGATTCGCGAGTACATCGACGATGGAGAAGTAAATATTTGCAAAGTACACACTGATCTGAATGTAGCAGATCCGTTGACTAAAGCTCTCCCTAGGGCAAAGCATGACCAACACCAGAATGCCATGGGTGTAAGGTACCTTACAATGTAATCTAGATTATTCACTCTAGTGCAAGTGGGAGACTGTTGGAGATATGCCCAAGAGGCAATAATAAAAGTGGTTATTATATATCTTTATGTTTATGATAAATGTTTATATACCATGTTATAATTGTATTAACCGAAACATTGATACATGTGTGATATGTAAACAACAAAGAGTCCCTAGTATGCCTCTAAACTAGCTTGTTGATTAATGGATGATTAGTTTCATAATCATGAACATTGGATGTTATTAATAACAAGGTTATATCATTATATGAATGATGTAATGGACACACCCAATTAAGTGTAGCATAAGATCACGTCATTAAGTTATTTGCTATAAGCTTTCGATACATAGTTACCTAGTCCTTATGACCATGAGATCATGTAAATCACTTATACCGGAAAGGTACTTTGATTACATCAAACGCCACTGCGTAAATGGGTGGTTATAAAGGTGGGATTAAGTATCCGGAAAGTATGAGTTGAGGCATATGGATCAACAGTGGGATTTGTCCATCCTGATGACGGATAGATATACTCTGGGCCCTCTCGGTGGAATGTCGTCTAATGTCTTGCAAGCATATGAATAAGTTCATAAGAGACCACATACCACGGTACGAGTAAAGAGTACTTGTCAGGAGACGAGGTTGAACAAGGTATAGAGTGATACCGATGATCAAACCTCGGACAAGTAAAATATCGCGTGACAAAGGGAATTGGTATCGTATGTGAATGGTTCATTCGATCACTAAAGTCATCGTTGAATATGTGGGAGCCATTATGGATCTCCAGATCCCGCTATTGGTTATTGGTCAGAGAGAGTACTCAACCATGTCCGCATAGTTCACGAACCGTAGGGTGACACACTTAAGGTTTGATGTTGAAATGGTAGAACTTGAATATGGAATGGAGTTCGAAGATTTGTTCGAAGTCCCGGATGAGATCCCAGACATCACGAGGAGTTCCGGAATGGTCCGGAGAATAAGATTCATATATAGGAAGTCATTTTATGAGTTTGAAAATGATCCGGTGCATTTATGGAAGGTGCTAGAAGGTTCTAGAATATTCTGGAAGAAAGTCACATTGGAAGGCGGAGTGCCGAAGGGACTCCACCACCATGGCCGGCCAACCCTAGGGGGTGGAGTCCCAGGTGGACTCCACCTATGGTGGCCGGCCACCCCCTCCCAAGGGAAGGTGGGAATCCCACCTCTAGTGGGAGTCCTAGCTTGGGTAGGTTTCATGTGATATGGAAGGTTTTGGTTTGGGGTCTTATTCGAAGACTTGTAGACCAACTCTTGTGTGTTCCACCTATATAATGAGGGCCAAGGGGAGGGGACCGGCCACCCCAACACCACAAGGTGGCCGCACCCCTCAAGTGGCCGGCGCCCCCCTCTCCCCAAACCCTAGCCGCCCCACTCCTCCTTCTTCCCCGCACGCTTAGCGAAGCTCCACCGGGATTCTCCACCACCACCGACACCACGCCGTCGTGCTGCCGGATTCAAGAGGAGCTACTACTTCCGCTGCCCGCTGGAACGGGGAGGTGGATGTCGACTTCATCAACACCGAACGTGTGACCGAGTACGGAGGTGCTGCCCGCTCGTGGCGCCGTGATCAAGATCTTCTACGCACTTTTGCAAGCGGCAAGTGAACGTCTACCACAGCAACAAGAGCCTCATCTTGTAGGCTTTGGAATTCTTCAAGGGTGAGTCTCGATCATCCCCTCGTTGCTACCGTCTTCTAGATTGCATCTTGGCTTGGATTGCGTGTTCGCGGTAGGAAAATTTTTGTTTTCTATGCAACGAATCCCTACAACTTAAAGGCCAAAAAATGTTAGCCAAGAAGAAACAACAAGACAAAATGGCAAAGTGGATTCAAATTTGAGAAAATGAGAAGAGCAAGGTGGAGTTTTAAGATAGAAAATCCATCTTGAGGAGAGAAAGGAGGAGAACCTTGTGGTAGGAGATAAGAAGAGCTGAGATCGTGGAAGGAAAAAAGGGAAAGAGCTGCGGCTAGTGATGGATGGTAGTGGCAACAATTGTTGTGATGATGTTGGCAGCAATAGTGGTGGTGATGTTGGTGGCAACGACAAGAATCTTTCTTGATCTAGCTCAATTTGATCCAAACTTGAGTGCATGATTTGTTTCATCTAGAATATGCTTTGGAATTAAAATAGTTGTTAATTTAAATTATCTATCTTTAGATTATAAATATTACTGGTACATGGGTATAAAACCTATCATGTTCACCAAAACATTTTCCTCTCGCGAGAAGAAATAACAGCGATCTAGGGTTCAACCTGAGCCACTGTTGTCATCTGCCATGTCTTCACCGTCTCTGATAGGGAACCGACTGGTCCATGTCTCCTCTTCTTACTGCTCTAGCGGCGGGAAGGGATGGGAACCTCAGACATGCGCTTGGCTCCATAGTAAGGTACCTAAAGTTAGAGATTGGTCAACATGCAGCGAAGCTATGGTGGCTATAGCGGTCATATGTGGGATAAGAATAAGGTATATATACCAGCCTCCTCGACCACCTCGCCAGTGGCGATCTCACCATCGACGTTGAGGAGGGCAGGGAATCGTCTAGCTGCTGCTAGCATGGAGTGGTGAATCTCGTCCAATCGAAATGTGTTACAAGCTTAGTGTTAGAAGATTCATATCAATTGAAGGGTTCCACGGCGACAACTTTAGCACTATGGCCTTGGTACACGAAGGCTTTCCGAGTGTCATTAACAACGTCAAGCCAGCTTCGGTAGGAGAGCAGCGATAGCGGCGCGTCGATGCCTCTCTTTGTTGGTGGTAGTGGTCGTTAGGTGGTCCAAGGACCTCGATGTAATTTCTATTATGTTTAGGGTCATTTGTACTTCTTGCGAACTTGTATAATAGATCTGCAATTTCTTGAAAAAATACCTATTATGTTCAAACATCCCATTTGGGATATACGAAGTGTTGAGGCAGAACAGATCTCTCACACTTGTACCGCAACCGAATATTCTTTTTGCAGTATAGATATGTGGGATCTGCTCTGTCGCGTTATTTTTATTTTTACACGGTAAAACGTGTTTCCAGTATACAATATCTTACATTTTACCATATTTGCTAAAGATGTTCTAAACTAAGGGAGACTCTAATTCTAGCCCCTCCCCTCCTTCCATGTCTTGCTCCAGCCCTTTGAGAGTCTCGCCGCCACTCCCGACTCCTTCCCCCTCTTCTCCGGTGGCCTCATGGACCGAAGGGGGTGGGGGAAAAGAGTTCGGCCCCTGTAGAGGGTAGTAGTAGTAATAGGTTTCTAGGTCTAGGGTTTGGCGTCATGGCGTGTTTAAGCTTTATGTCGCGTGGTCTGGGAGAAAGTCATGGACATCTCCGAGTGGCTTGCAGTGTTGTTTTGTACTTCTTTGGTTGATGGTGGCAGCACGGTGCCACGAGCTACGAGAGGGAGCAGCCCCGAAATCCCCTCTTCAAATAGGCTCGGATAGAGTTCCTTGCAAATATGCAACTGGTTACGGGCTAGATCCTCTTCTTTTTTCGATAAAGGGCATATATTAATATCAATAAGATACCAATTACACCTAGCCTCTGCAACAACGCACCACCCTAATGGAACTACAGATGCACACAGCCAAAAAAAGGAAAAGAAAACTAAGAAACAAAAGTCCCGCTACAGTATCTCGGGCCTAACAACAGCAATACATCCACCGCCAAGACAACACCTGAATTACAGACTCTCCAAAAAAACGACGCCTCCATGAAGGGAACAGTGCTCAAACACCGTCGTCGCCCGATCAAATATCTTAGGTTTTCACCCTGAAGATAGTCCCCGCTCTCAAAACAATGCCTCCACCAAGGCCATTGCCAGGCACAACCAGTTAAGGCCAGACCTTGGGTTTTCACCCTGAAAGGTAGGACTCTGCACTTCACCTGTGTTATCGCCCCCACTTTCATACCGCTGCTGTGAAGCCCGGAACACCAAGCAAGTCTCTCAACAGCGCGAAGACTTGAACCTCCCTTAGCTAGTCCTCCCCTCAGGCCTTCATGAAATTCTCTTCTTCCGACTTTCATCATGGATCCATAGTCACTTGATGTCAACATAGAAAAAGAGCTTCGCGCCGCTCCCTCAAGAACCAATCGGTCGGAATAAAAGCATGGGTGCGCACGACCAAATACCTCCGATCCAGCAAACTCCAGGCAAAGCACTGTTACATTCACCGGTGGAGCCTTCCGGAACTCAACCCCTGGCCAGATCACGAGTCCAGGCCTCTGGTAGGTCCTCCTCTTTACGCAAGAGAGGCCCTAGGACCGCCGCCTTTATACAGGTCGGACCCCCACGTCGGCGACCATCCCGGGCTGGCCAATCCAACCCTCCACCGGCGACGCCATCGCCGGCTTCCATGCCCCTCCATCTCGCTGCCGGATCGCGGTGATAGATCAAAAGATCCACCACCACCAACCGCAGGCCGACCCTCTCCGGCGTAGAAGAGAGCCACCTGTAGGGATTCGTTGCATAGAAAACAAAAAATTTCCTACCACGAGAACGCAATCCAAGCCAAGATGCAATCTAGAAGACGGGAGCAACGAGGAGATGATCGAGACTCACCCTTGAAGATTTCCAAAGCCTACAAGATGAGGCTCTTGTTGCTGCGGTAGACGATCACTTGCCGCTTGCAAAAGCGCGTAGAAGATCTTGATCACGGTGCCACGATCGGGCAGTACCTCTGTACTCGGTCATACGTTCGGTGTTGATGAAGACGACGTCCTTCTCCCCGTTCCAGCGGGCAGCGGAAGTAGTAGCTCCTCCTTGAAACCGGCAGCACGACGGCGTGGTGGCGGTGGTGGTGGAGAACTCCGGCGGAGCTTCGCTAAGCGTGCGGGAGAGGTGGAGGAGAGAGGGGGCGGCTAGGGTTTGGGAGAGGGGGGCGCTAGCCACTATAGGGTGCGGCCGCCTTGTGGTCTTGGGGTGGCCGGCCCCCTCCCCTATGCCCCTCATTATATAGGTGGATCCCCAAGTGTTGGACAACAAGTCTTCGAATAAGACCCCAACACAAGAACCTTCCATGTAGTAGGGAAACCTACCCAAGGTGGGACTCCACTTGAGGTGGGATTCCCCCCTTCCATGTGGGGGGTGGCCAGCCCCCTTAGGTGGAGTCCACCTTTGACTCCCCACTAGGGTTGGCCGGCCATGGGGAGGTGGAGTCCCTCCGGGACTCCTCCTTCCTTAGTGATTCCTTCCGGACTTTTCTAGAACCTTCTAGAACCTTCCGTAAAATCACCGGATCATTTTCAAACTTATAAAATGACTTCCTATATATGAATCTTATTCTCCGGACCATTCCGGAACTCCTCGTGATGTCCGGGATCCCATCCGAGACTTCGAACAATACTTCGAACTCCATTCCATATTCAAGTTCTACCATTTCAACATCAAACCTTAAGTGTGTCACCCTACGGTTCGCGAACTATGTGGACATGGTTGAGTACTTTCTCCGACCAATAACCAATAGCGGGATCTGGAGATCCATAATGGCTCCCACATATTCAACGATGACTTTAGTGATCGAATGAACCATTCACATACGATACCAATTCCCTTTGTCACGTGATATTTTACTTGTCCGAGGTTTGATCATCGGTATCACTCTATACCTTGTTCAACCTCGTCTCCTGAAAAGTACTCTTTACTCGTACCGTGGTATGTGGTCTCTTATGAACTTATTCATATGCTTGCAAGACATTAGACGACATTCCACCGAGAGGGCCCAGAGTATATCTATCCGTCATCGGGATGGACAAATCCCACTATTGATCCATATGACTCAACTCATACTTTCCGGATACTTAATCCCACCTTTATAACCACCCATTTACGCAGTGGCGTTTGATGTAATCAAAGTACCTTTCCGGTATAAGTGATTTACATGATCTCATGGTCATAAGGACTAGGTAACTATGTATCGAAAGCTTGTAGCAAATAACTTAATGACGTGATC
Source organism: Lolium perenne (assembly GCF_019359855.2). NCBI lineage: Eukaryota > Viridiplantae > Streptophyta > Magnoliopsida > Poales > Poaceae > Lolium > Lolium perenne. The sequence continues at coordinate 384,421,341 of NC_067247.2, forward strand.
TTATGCTACGCTTAATTGGGTGTGTCCATTACATAATTCATATAATGATATAACCTTGTTATTAATAACATCCAATGTTCATGATTATGAAAGTAATCATCCATTAATCAACAAGCTATTTAAGAGGCATACTAGGGACTCTTTGTTGTTTACATATCACACATGTATCAATGTTTCGGTTAATACAATTATAGCATGGTATATAAACATTTATCATAAACATAAAGATATATAATAACCACTTTTATTATTGCCTCTTCGGCATATCTCCAACAGTCTCCCACTTGCACTAGAGTCAATAATCTAGATTACATTGTAATGTACCTAACACCCATGCATTCTGGTGTTAGTCATGCTTTGCCCTAGGGAGAGCTTTAGTCAACGGATCTGCTACATTCAGATCACTGTGTACTTTACAAATCTTTACTTCTCCATCTTCGATGTACTCGCGAATTGAGTGGTAACGCAGCTTGATATGCTTCAGCCTCTTGTGTGACCTTGGTTCTTGTGCATTGGTGATACGTCTCTGACGTATCGATAATTTCTTATGTTCCATGCCACATTATTGATGATATCTACATGTTTTATGCATACTTTATGTCATATTTATGCATTTTCCGGAACTAACCTATTGACAAGATGCCGAAGGGCCAGTTGCTGTTTTCTGCTGTTTTTGGTTTCAGAAATCCTAGTAAGGAAATATTCTCGGAATCGGACGAAATCAACGCCCAGCATCTTAGAATCCCCGGAAGCATCCAGAACACCCTAGAGAGGCCAGAGGGGGGCCACAGGCCCACCAGATGGTAGGCCGGCGCGGCCTGCGGGTGGCCCGCGCCCCCCTAGCGTGTCGTCGCCTCATTGACCTTCTGACGCCGCCTCTTCGCCTATAAGAAGCCCCTCGACCTAAAACCTCGATACGGGAAAAAGCCACGGTACGAGAAACCTTCCAGAGCCGCCGCCATCGCGAAGCCAAGATCTGGGGCACAGGAGTCTCTGTTCCGGCACGCCGCCGGGACGGGGAAGTGCCCCCGGAAGGCTTCTCCATCGACACCACCGCCATCTTCATCACCGCTGCTGTCTCCCATGAGGAGGGAGTAGTTCTCCATCGAGGCTCGGGGCTGTACCGGTAGCTATGTGGTTCATCTCTCTCCTATGTACTTCAATACAATAATCTCATGAGCTGCCTTACATGATTGAGATTCATATGATGATGCTTGTAATCTAGATGTCATTATGCTAGTCAAGTGGATTTTACTTATGTGATCTCCAGAGACTCCTTGTCCCACGTGTGTAAAGGTGACAGTGTGTGCACCGTGTGGGTCTCTTAGGCTATATTTCACAGAATACTTATTCACTGTTATGAATGGCATAGTGAGGTGCTTATTTATATCTCTTTATGATTGCAATGTGTTTTGTATCACAATTTATCTGTGTGCTACTCTAGTGATGTTATTAAAGTAGTTTATTCCTCCTGCACGGTGTAATGGTGACAGTGTGTGCATCGTGTAGTACTTGGCGTAGGCTATGATTGTGATCTCTTGTAGATTATGAAGTTAACTATTGCTATGATGGTATTGATGTGATCTATGCCTCCTTTCGTAGCGTGAAGGTGACAGTGTGCATGCTATGTTAGTACTTGGTTTGGTTATGTTGATCTGTCATGCACTCTAAGGTTATTTAAATATGGTGGAGCTTGTTAACTCCGGCATTGAGGGTTCGTGTAATCCTACACAGTTAGTGGTGTTCACCATCCAACAAGAGAGTGTAGAGTCTAGCATCTATCTATTTATTCTGTTATGTGATCAATGTTGAGAGTGTCCACTAGTGAAAGTATGATCCCTAGGCCTTGTTCCTAAATACTGCTATCGCTGCTTGTTTACTGTTCTACTGCATTTGTACTGCCTGCAATATCACCACCATCAACCACACGCCAGTCCTGGATAGCAAAGCACCTTTCTGGTGCCGTTGCTACTGCTCATATATATTCATACCACCTGTATTTCACTATCTCTTCGCCGAACTAGTGCACCTATTAGGTGTGTTGGGGACACAAGAGACTGTTGCATGAGAGGGATATCTTTGACCACTTCCTCCCTGAGTTCGATAAACCTTGGGTGATCCACTTAAGGGAAACTTGTTGCTGTTCTACAAACCTCTGCTCTTGGAGGCCCAACACTGTCTACAAGAATAGAAGCTCCCGTAGACATCAAGCACTTTTCTGGCGCCGTTGCCGGGGAGGAAAGGTAAAAGGCACTCATACTCCGGTTCCAGGTAACAGTACTTTTCTGGCGCCATTGTGTGTGTGCTCGAAGCTATTTCCTTTAGATCCTGCAATTGCATCTTTTTGTTTCTTGTTTACACTAGTAAGGCATAATGGACAACAATGAGCTTCTTATTCTATTTCCTGATTTAAGACATGGATGGTTTGATCCAAAAATTAAAAAATCCATGGAACATGTTAGCATGAACACATTGAACACCATTGTTGCTAATGATATGGAAAATTCTAAGCTTGGGGAAGCTGGTTTTGATGAGCATGACATTTTTAGTCCCCCAAGCATTGAGGAGAAAATTTACTTTGATGATACTTTGCCTCCTATTTATGATGATTATAATGATAGTAGTCTTTTTTTGCCACCTGTTATGGAGGATAAATTTGATTATGATTACAATATGCCTCCTATATTTGATGATGAGAATAATAATGATAGCTACTTTGTTGAATTTGCTCCCACTACAACTAATAAAATTGATTATGCTTATATGGAGAGTAATAATTTTGTGCATGAGACTCATGATAAGAATGCTTTATGTGATAGTTATATTGTTGTGTTTTCTCATGTTGCTACTGAAAGTTATTATGAGAGAGGAAAATATGGTTGTAGAAATTTTCATGTTACTAAAACACCTCTCTATGTGCTGAAATGTTTGAAGCTACACTTGTTCTATCTTCCTATGCTTGTTACTTTGCTCTTCATGAACTTGTTTATTTACAAGATTCCTTTTCATAGGAAGCATGTTAGACTTAAATGTGTTTTGAATTTGCCTCTTGATGCTCTCTTTTGCTTCAAATACTATTTCTTGCGAGTGCATCATTAAAACTGCTGAGCCCATCTTAATGGCTATAAAGAAAGAACTTCTTGGGAGATAACCCATGTGTTTATTTTACTACAGTACCTTTGTTTTATATTTGTGTCTTGGAAGTTGTTACTACTGTAGCAAACTCTCCTTATCTTTATTTTATTGCATTGTTGTGCCAAGTAAAGTCTTTGATAGCAAGGTTGATACTAGATTTGGATTACTGCGCAGAAACAGATTTCTTGCTGTCACGAATCTGGGCCTAATTCTTTGTAGGTAACTCAGAAAATTATGCCAATTTACGTGAGTGATCCTCAGATATGTACGCAACTTTCATTCAATTTGATTATTTTCATTTGAGCAAGTCTGGTGCCTCAATAAAATTCGTCTTTACAAACTGTTCTGTTTTGACAGATTCTGCCTTTTATTTCGCATTGCCTATTTTGATATGCTTGATGGATTTTTCGATTCCATTAACTTTCAGTAGCTTTGTGCAATGTCCAGAAGTGTTAAGAATGATTATGTCACCTCTGAACATGTAAATTTTGATTGTGCACTAACCCTCTAATGAGTTGTTTTGAGTTTGGTGTGGAGGAAGTTTTCAAGGATCAAGAGAGGAGGATGATACAATGTGATCAAGAAGAGTGAAAGCTCTAAGCTTGGGGATGCCCCGGTGGTTCACCCCTGCATATATCAAGAAGACTCAAGCGTCTAAGCTTGGGGATGCCCAAGGCATCCCCTTCTTCATCGACAACATTATCAGGTTCCTCTAATGAAACTATATTTTTATTCCATCACATCTTATGTACTTTACTTGGAGCGTCTGTTTGTTTTTGTTTCTGTTTTTTTTGTTTGAATAAATGCTTGTGTGGGAGAGAGACACGCTCCGCTGGTTCATATGAACACATGTGTTCTTAGCTTTTAATTTTCATGGCGAAGGTTGAAACTGCTTCGTTAATTGTTATATGGTTGGAAACGGGAAATGCTACATGTAGTAATTGGTAAAATGTCTTGGATAATTTGATACTTGGCAATTGTTGTGCTCATGTTTAAGCTCTTGCATCATATACTTTGCACCTATTAATGAAGAAATACATAGAGCTTGCTAAATTTGGTTTGCATAATTGGTCTCTCTAAGGTCTAGATAATTTCTAGTAAAGAGTATGAACAACAAGGAAGACGGTGTAGAGTCTTATAATGTTTACAATATGTCTTTTATGTGAGTTTTTCTGCACCGGTTCATCCTTGTGTTTGTTTCAAATAACCTCGCTAGCCTAAGCCTTGTATCGAGAGGGAATACTTCTCATGCATCCAAAATCCTTGAGCCAACCACTATGCCATTTGTGTCCACCATACCTACCTACTACATGGTATTTCTCCGCCATTCCAAAGTAAATTGCTTGAGTGCTACCTTTAAATTTCTATCCTCTACCTTTGCAATATATAGCTCATGGGACAAATAGCCTAAAAACTATTGTGGTATTGAATATGTACTTATGCACTTTATCTCTTATTAAGTTGCTTGTTGTGCGATAACCATGTTCCTGGGGACGCCATCAACTACCCTTTGTTGAATATCATGTGAGTTGCTATGCATGTCCGTCTTGTCTGAAGTAAGGGAGATTTACCGCTAAAATGGTTAGAGCATTGCATAATGTTAGAGAAGAACATTGGGCCGCTAACTAAAGCCATTATCCATGGTGGAAGTTTCAGTTTTGGACAAATATCCTCAATCTCATATGAGAAAATTAATTGTTGTTGAATGCTTAAGCATTAAAGAGGAATCCATTATCTGTTGTCTATGTTGTCCCGGTATGGATGTCTAAGTTGAGAATAATCAAAAGCGAGAAATCCAATGCGAGCTTTCTCCTTAGACCTTTGTACAGGCGGCATAGAGGTACCCCTTTGTGACACTTGGTTAAAACATGTGTATTGCGATGATAATCCAGGTAATCCGAACTAATTAGGACAAGGTGCGGGCACTATTAGTATACTATGCATGAGGCTTGCAACTTGTAAGATATAATTTACATAACACATATGCTTTATTACTACCGTTGACAAAATTGTTTCTTGTTTTCAAAACCAAAGCTCTAGCACAAATATAGCAATCAATGCTTCCCTCTGCGAAGGGCCATTCTTTTACTTTTATGTTGAGTCAGTTCACCTATTTCTCTCCACCCCAAGAAGCAAACACTTGTGTGAACTGTGCATTGATTCCTACATACTTGCATATTGCACTTGTTATATTACTTTACATTGACAACTATCCATGAGATATACATGTTATAAGTTGAAAGCAACCGCTGAAACTTAATCTTCCTTTGTGTTGCTTCAATACATTTACTTTGAATTATTGCTTTATGAGTTAACTCTTATGCAAGACTTATTGATGCTTGTCTTAAAAGTACTATTCATGAAAAGTCTTTGCTTTATGATTCAGTTGTTTACTCATGTCATTTACCATTGCTTTGATCGCTGCATTCATTACATGTGCTTACAATAGTATGATCAAGGTTATGATGGCATGTCACTCCAGAAATTATCTTTCTTATCGTTTACCTGCTCGGGACGAGCAGAAACTAAGCTTGGGGATGTTGATACGTCTCCGACGTATCGATAATTTCTTATGTTCCATGCCACATTATTGATGATATCTACATGTTTTATGCATACTTTATGTCATATTTATGCATCTTCCGGAACTAACCTATTGACAAGATGCCGAAGGGCCAGTTGCTGTTTTCTGCTGTTTTTGGTTTCAGAAATCCTAGTAAGGAAATATTCTCGGAATCGGACGAAATCAACGCCCAGCATCTTAGAATCCCCGGAAGCATCCAGAACACCCGAGAGAGGCCAGAGGGGGGCCACAGGCCCACCAGATGGTAGGCCGGCGCGGCCTGGGGGTGGCCCGCGCCCCCCTAGCGTGTCGTCGCCTCGTTGACCTTCTGACGCCGCCTCTTCGCCTATAAGAAGCCCCTCGACCTAAAACCTCGATACGGGAAAAAGCCACGGTACGAGAAACCTTCCAAAGCCGCCGCCATCGCGAAGCCAAGATCTGGGGGACAGGAGTCTCTGTTCCGGCACGCCGCCGGGACGGGGAAGTGCCCCCGGAAGGCTTCTCCATCGACACCACCGCCATCTTCATCACCGCTGCTGTCTCCCATGAGGAGGGAGTAGTTCTCCATCGAGGCTCGGGGCTGTACCGGTAGCTATGTGGTTCATCTCTCTCCTATGTACTTCAATACAATAATCTCATGAGCTGCCTTACATGATTGAGATTCATATGATGATGCTTGTAATCTAGATGTCATTATGCTAGTCAAGTGGATTTTACTTATGTGATCTCCGGAGACTCCTTGTCCCACGTGTGTAAAGGTGACAGTGTGTGCACCGTGTGGGTCTCTTAGGCTAAATTTCACAGAATACTTATTCACTGTTACGAATGGCATAGTGAGGTGCTTATTTATATCTCTTTATGATTGCAATATGTTTTGTATCACAATTTATCTGTGTGCTACTCTAGTGATGTTATTAAAGTAGTTTATTCCTCCTGCACGGTGTAATGGTGACAGTGTGTGCATCGTGTAGTACTTGGCGTAGGCTATGATTGTGATCTCTTGTAGATTATGAAGTTAACTATTGCTATGATGGTATTGATGTGATCTATGCCTCCTTTCGTAGCGTGAAGGTGACAGTGTGCATGCTATGTTAGTACTTGGTTTGGTTATGTTGATCTGTCATGCACTCTAAGGTTATTTAAATATGAACATCGAATATTGTGGAGCTTGTTAACTCTGGCATTGAGGGTTCGTGTAATCCTACACAGTTAGTGGTGTTCATCATCCAACAAGAGAGTGTAGAGTCTAGCATCTATCTATTTATTCTGTTATGTGATCAATGTTGAGAGTGTCCACTAGTGAAAGTATGATCCCTAGGCCTTGTTCCTAAATACTGCTATCGCTGCTTGTTTACTGTTCTACTGCATTTGTACTGCCTGCAATATCACCACCATCAACCACACGCCAGTCCTGGACAGCAAAGCACCTTTCTGGTGCCGTTGCTACTGCTCATATATATTCATACCACCTGTATTTCACTATCTCTTCGCCGAACTAGTGCACCTATTAGGTGTGTTGGGGACACAAGAGACTTCTTGCTTTGTGGTTGCAGGGTTGCATGAGAGGGATATCTTTGACCTCTTCCTCCCTGAGTTCGATAAACCTTGGGTGATCCATTTAAGAGAAACTTGCTGCTGTTCTACAAACCTCTGCTCTTGGAGGCCCAACACTGTCTACAAGAATAGAAGCTCCCGTAGACATCAAGCACTTTTCTGGCGCCGTTGCCGGGGAGGAAAGGTAAAAGGCACTCATACTCCGGTTCCAGGTAACAGTACTTTTTTGGCGCTATTGTGTGTGTGCTCGAAGCTATTTCCTTTAGATCCTGCAATTGCATCTTTTTGTTTCTTGTTTACACTAGTAAGGCATAATGGACAACAATGAGCTTCTTATTCTATTTCCTGATTTAAGACATGGATGGTTTGATCCAAAAATTAAAAAACCCATGGAACATGTTAGCATGAACACATTGAACACCATTGTTGCTAATGATATGGAAAATTCTAAGCTTGGGGAAGCTGGTTTTGATGAGCATGACATTTTTAGTCCCCCAAGCATTGAGGAGAAAATTTACTTTGATGATACTTTGCCTCCTATTTATGATGATTATAATGATAGTAGTCTTTTGTTGCCACCTGTTATGGAGGATAAATTTGATTATGATTACAATATGCCTCCTATATTTGATGATGAGAATAATAATGATAGCTACTTTGTTGAATTTGCTCCCACTACAACTAATAAAATTGATTATGCTTATGTGGAGAGTAATAATTTTGTGCATGAGACTCATGATAAGAATGCTTTATGTGATAGTTATATTGTTGAGTTTGCTCATGTTGCTACTGAAAGTTATTATGAGAGAGGAAAATATGGTTGTAGAAATTTTCATGTTACTAAAACACCTCTCTATGTGCTGAAATTTTTGAAGCTACACTTGTTCTATCTTCCTATGCTTGTTACTTTGCTCTTCATGAACTTGTTTATTTACAAGATTCCTTTTCATAGGAAGCATGTTAGACTTAAATGTGTTTTGAATTTGCCTCTTGATGCTCTCTTTTGCTTCAAATACTATTTCTTGCGAGTGCATCATTAAAACTGCTGAGCCCATCTTAATGGCTATAAAGAAAGAACTTCTTGGGAGATAACCCATGTGTTTATTTTACTACAGTACCTTTGTTTTATATTTGTGTCTTGGAAGTTGTTACTACTGCAGCAACCTCTCCTTATCTTTATTTTATTGCATTGTTGTGCCAAGTAAAGTCTTTGATAGCAAGGTTGATACTAGATATGGATTACTGCACAGAAACAGATTTCTTGCTGTCACGAATCTGGGCCTAATTATCTGTAGGTAACTCAGAAAATTATGGCAATTTACGTGAGTGATCCTCAGATATGTACGCAACTTTCATTAAATTTGATCATTTTCATTTGAGCAAGTCTGGTGCCTCAATAAAATTCGTCTTTACGAACTGTTCTGTTCTGACAGATTCTGCCTTTTATTTCGCATTGCTTATTTTGATATGCTTGATGGATTTTTCGATTCCATTAACTTTCAGTAGCTTTGTGCAATGTCCAGAAGTGTTAGCAATGATTATGTCACCTCTGAACATGTAAATTTTGATTGTGCACTAACCCTCTAATGAGTTGTTTTGAGTTTGGTGTGGAGGAAGTTTTCAAGGATCAAGAGAGGAGGATGGTACAATGTGATCAAGAAGAGTGAAAGCTCTAAGCTTGGGGATGCCCCGGTGGTTCACCCCTGCATATATCAAGAAGACTCAAGCGTCTAAGCTTGGGGATGCCCAAGGCATCCCCTTCTTCATCGACAACATTATCAGGTTCCTCTAATGAAACTATATTTTTATTCCATCACATCTTATGTACTTTACTTGGAGCGTCTGTTTGTTTTTGTTTCTGTTTTTTTTGTTTGAATAAATTCGTGTGTGGGAGAGAGACACGCTCCGCTGGTTCATATGAACACATGTGTTCTTAGCTTTTAATTTTCATAGCGAAGGTTGAAACTGCTTCGTTAATTGTTATATGGTTGGAAACGGGAAATGCTACATGTAGTAATTGGTAAAATGTCTTGGATAATTTGATACTTGGCAATTGTTGTGCTCATGTTTAAGCTCTTGCATCATATACTTTGCACCTATTAATGAAGAAATACATAGAGCTTGCTAAATTTGGTTTGCATAATTGGTCTCTCTAAGGTCTAGATAATTTCTAGTAAAGAGTATGAACAACAAGGAAGACGGTGTAGAGTCTTATAATGTTTACAATATGTCTTTTATGTGAGTTTTGCTGCACCGGTTCATCCTTGTGTTTGTTTCAAATAACCTTGCTAGCCTAAGCCTTGTATCGAGAGGGAATACTTCTCATGCATCCAAAATCCTTGAGCCAACCACTATGCCATTTGTGTCCACCATACCTACCTACTACATGGTATTTCTCCGCCATTCCAAAGTAAATTGCTTGAGTGCTACCTTTAAATTTCTATCCTTTACCTTTGCAATATATAGCTCATGGGACAAATAGCCTAAAAACTATTGTGGTATTGAATATGTACTTATGCACTTTATCTCTTATTAAGTTGTTTGTTGTGCGATAACCATGTTCCTGGGGACGCCATCAACTACCCTTTGTTGAATATCATGTGAGTTGCTATGCATGTCCGTCTTGTCTGAAGTAAGGGAGATTTACCGCTAAAATGGTTAGAGCATTGCATAATGTTAGAGAAGAACATTTGGCCGCTAACTAAAGCCATGATCCATGGTGGAAGTTTCAGTTTTGGACAAATATCCTCAATCTCATATGAGAAAATTAATTTTTGTTGAATGCTTAAGCATTAAAGAGGAGTCCATTATCTGTTGTCTATGTTGTCCCGGTATGGATGTCTAAGTTGAGAATAATCAAAAGCGAGAAATCCAATGCGAGCTTTCTCCTTAGACCTTTGTACAGGCGGCATAGAGGTACCCCTTTGTGACACTTGGTTAAAACATGTGTATTGCGATGATAATCCAGGTAATCCGAGCTAATTAGGACAGGGTGCGGGCACTATTAGTATACTATGCATGAGGCTTGCAACTTGTAAGATATAATTTACATAACACATATGCTTTATTACTACCGTTGACAAAATTGTTTCTTGTTTTCAAAACCAAAGCTCTAGCACAAATATAGCAATCAATGCTTCCCTCTGTGAAGGGCCATTCTTTTACTTTTATGTTGAGTCAGTTCACCTATTTCTCTCCACCCCAAGAAGCAAACACTTGTGTGAACTGTGCATTGATTTCTACATACTTGCATATTGCACTTGTTATATTACTTTACATTGACAACTCTCCATGAGATATACATGTTATAAGTTGAAAGCAACCGCTAAAACTTAATCTTCCTTTGTGTTGCTTCAATACCTTTACTTTGAATTATTGCTTTATGAGTTAACTCTTATGCAAGACTTATTGATGCTTGTCTTAAAAGTACTATTCATGAAAAGTCTTTGCTTTATGATTCAGTTGTTTACTCATGTCATTTACCATTGCTTTGATCGCTGCATTCATTACATGTGCTTACAATAGTATGATCAAGGTTATGATGGCATGTCACTCCAGAAATTATCTTTGTTATCGTTTACTTGCTCGGGACGAGCAGAAACTAAGCTTGGGGATGCTGATACGTCTCCGACGTATCGATAATTTCTTATGTTCCATGCCACATTATTGATGATATCTACATGTTTTATGCATACTTTATGTCATATTTATGCATTTTCTGGAACTAACCTATTGACAAGATGCCGAAGGGCCAGTTGCTGTTTTCTGCTGTTTTTGGTTTCAGAAATCCTAGTAGGGAAATATTCTCGGAATCGGACGAAATCAACGCCCAGCATCTTAGAATCCCTGGAAGCATCCAGAACACCCGAGAGAGGCCAGTGGGGGGCCACAAGCCCACCAGATGGTAGGCCGGCGCGACCTGGGGGTGGCCCGCGCCCCCCTAGCGTGTCGTCGCCTCGTTGACCTTCTGACGCCGCCTCTTCGCCTATAAGAAGCCCCTCGACCTAAAACCTCGATACGGGAAAAAGCCACGGTACGAGAAACCTTCCAGAGTCGCCGCCATCGCGAAGCCAAGATCTGGGGGACAGGAGTCTCTGTTCCGGCACGCCGCCGGGACGGGGAAGTGCCCCCGGAAGGCTTCTCCATCGACACCACCGCCATCTTCATCACCGCTGCTATCTCCCATGAGGAGGGAGTAGTTCTCCATCGAGGCTCGGGGCTGTACCGGTAGCTATGTGGTCCATCTCTCTCCTATGTACTTCAATACAATAATCTCATGAGCTGCCTTACATGATTGAGATTCATATGATGATGCTTGTAATCTAGATGTCATTATGCTAGTCAAGTGGATTTTACTTATGTGATCTCCGGAGACTCCTTGTCCCACGTGTGTAAAGGTGACAGTGTGTGCACCGTGTGGGTCTCTTAGGCTATATTTCACAGAATACTTATTCACTGTTATGAATGGCATAGTGAGGTGCTTATTTATATCTCTTTATGATTGCAATGTGTTTTGTATCACAATTTATCTGTGTGCTACTCTAGTGATGTTATTAAAGTAGTTTATTCCTCCTGCACGGTGTAATGGTGACAGTGTGTGCATCGTGTAGTACTTGGCGTAGGCTATGATTGTGATCTCTTGTAGATTATGAAGTTAACTATTGCTATGATGGTATTGATGTGATCTATGCCTCCTTTCGTAGCGTGAAGGTGACAGTGTGCATGCTATGTTAGTACTTGGTTTGGTTATGTTGATCTGTCATGCACTCTAAGGTTATTTAAATATGAACATCGAATATTGTGGAGCTTGTTAACTCCGGCATTGAGTGTTCGTGTAATCCTACACAGTTAGTGGTGTTCATCATCCAACAAGAGAGTGTAGAGTCTAGCATCTATCTATTTATTCTGTTATGTGATCAATGTTGAGAGTGTCCACTAGTGAAAGTATGATCCCTAGGCCTTGTTCCTAAATACTGCTATCACTGCTTGTTTACTGTTCTACTGCATTTGTACTGCCTGCAATATCACCACCATCAACCACACGCCAGTCCTGGACAGCAAAGCACCTTTCTGGTGCCGTTGCTACTGCTCATATATACTCATACCACCTGTATTTCACTATCTCTTCGCCGAACTAGTGCACCTATTAGGTGTGTTGGGGACACAAGAGACTTCTTGCTTTGTGGTTGCAGGGTTGCATGAGAGGGATATCTTTGACCTCTTCCTCCCTGAGTTCGATAAACCTTGGGTGATCCACTTAAGGGAAACTTGCTGCTGTTCTACAAACCTCTGCTCTTGGAGGCCCAACACTGTCTACAAGAATAGAAGCTCCCGTAGACATCAATTGGCGATGGCACCCATGTTGTCACAGTAGATGACTAGTGGGTCCAATGCACTAGGAACCACACCGAGCTCTACAATGAACCTCTTCATCCATACCGCTTTTGATGAAGCCTCTGAAGTCGCTATGTACTCTGATTATGTTGAAGACTTCGCCACCGTGCACTGCTTCGAGCTTGCCCTGCTTACTGCAGCACCATTCAATATAAACGCGTACCCATACTGTGACTTAGAGTCATCAGGATCAGTGTTCCAACTTGCATCGGTGTAACTTGTTACAACGAGCTCTTGGTCACCTCCATAACAAAGAAACATATCCTTAGTTCTTTTCAAGTACTTCAGGATATTGTTGACCGCTGTCCAGTGTTCCATTCCTGGATCACTTTGATATCTGCTAGTCAAACTAACAGCATGTGCTATATTTGGTCTAGTATATAGCATGGCATACATGATAGAGCCTACTGCCGAGGCATAGGGGATCTGACTCATCCTTTCTCTTTCTTCTGCCGTAGCCGGTCCTTGAGTCTTACTCAAGACCTTGCCTGGTAACATAGGTAAGAACCCTTTCTTATTTTCGTCCATTCTAAACTTCTTTAGAATCTTGTCCAGGTATGTACTCTGTGATAGCCCTATTAGGCGTCTTGATCTATCTCTATAAATCTTGATGCCTAATATATACGATGCTTCACCAAGGTCTTTCATTGAAAAACTATTATTCAAATAACCTTTTACACTGCTTAATAGTTCTATATCATTCCCAATCAATAATATGTCATCTACATATAATATCAGGAATGCTACAGAGCTCCCACTCACTTTCTTGTAAATACAGGCCTCTCCATGACACTGTATAAACCCGAAGTCTTTGATCACCTTATCAAAGCGTCGGTTCCAACTTCTCGATGCTTGCTTCAGTCCATAAATTGAACGCTGAAGTTTGCATACTTTGTCAGCATTTTTAGGATCGACAAAACCTTTGGGTTGTACCATATACAACTCTTCCTCAATGTCTCCATTAAGGAACGCCGTTTTGACATCCATCTGCCAAATCTCATAATCAAAAAATGCAGCTATTGCTAACAAAATCCTCACAGATTTTAGCTTCGCTACATGTGAGAAAGTCTCATCGTATAGTCAACTCCTTAAATTTGTCGGAAACCCTTTGCGACAAGTCGAGCTTTATAGACAGTAATATTACCATCAGCATTTGTTTTTCTCTTGAAGATCCATTTATTCTCGACAGCCTTGCGGCTATCAGGTAAGTCTACCAAAGTCCACACTTTGTTATCATACATGGATCCCATTTCGGATTTCATGGCTTCTTGCCATTTGTTGGAATCTGGGCTCATCATCGCTTCTTCATACGCATGAGGTCCTCATCATTGTTGTCCACAATCATGACATTTAGACAAGGATCATACCAATCAGGAGTGGCACGTTCCCTTGTCGATCTGCGAGGTTCAGTAGTTTCCTCGTTCGAAGTTTCATGATCATTATCATTAGCTTCCTCTGTTGCCGGTGTAGGCGGTACAGGTACAACTTCTGGTACTGCGCTACTCTGATCAACGAGTAAAGATTCATCAATCTCATCGAGTTCTACTTTTCTTCCAGTCACTTCTTTAGTGAGAAATTCTTTCTCAAGAAAGGTTCCGTTCTTAGCAACAAAGATTTTGCCTTCGGATCTGTGATAGAAAGTGTACCCTATAGTTTCCTTAGGGTATCCTATGAAGACGCATTTCTCCGCTTTGGGTTCTAGCTTGTCCGATTGTAACTTCTTTACATAGGCTTCGCAACCCCAAACTTTAAGGAACGACAGCTTAGGTTTCTTATTAAACCATAATTCATACGGTGTCGTTTCTACGGATTTTGATGGTGCTCTATTTAAAGTGAATGCGGCTGTCTCTAATGCATAACTCCAAAATGATAACGGCAAATCAGTAAGAGACATCATAGAACGAACCATATCTAAGAGAGTTCGATTACGATGTTCGGACACACCGTTTCGTTGTGGTGTTCCCGGCGGTGTCAATTGTGAAAGTATTCCGCATTTCTTTAAATGCATGCCAAACTCATAACTCAGATATTCACCTCCGCGATCAGATCGTAGAAATTTAATCTTCTTGTTACATTGATTTTCTACTTCACTTTGGAATTCCTTAAACTTCTCGAAAGTTTCGGATTTATGTTTCATGAAATAGATATACCCATATCTACTCAGATCATCTGTGAAGGTTAGAACATAACGATAACCACCGCGCGATGCTACACTCATTGGTCCGCACACATCGGTATGTATGATTTCCAATAAGTCAGTAGCTCGCTCCATCATACCAGAAAATGGAGTCTTAGTCATTTTTCCCATTAGACATGCTTCGCATCTATCAAGTGACTCAAAGTCAAGTGATTCAAGTAATCCATCGGTATGGAGTTTCTTCATGCGTTTCACTCCAATATGACCAAGATGACAGTGCCACATATAAGTAGAATTATCATTCAATTTAATTCGCTTAGCATCAATGTTATGTATATGCGTATCACTACTATCGAGATCTAACAGAAATAAGCCATTCTTTTCAGGTGCTCGACCATAAAAGATATTATTCAAAAAAATAGAACAACCATTATTCTCAGACTTGAATGAATAACCGTCTTGCATTAAACAAGATCCAGATATAATGTTCATGCTCAACGCGGGTACAAAATAGCAATTATTTAGGCTTAAAACTAATCCCGAAGGTAGATGTAGAGGAAGTGTGCCGACAGCGATCACATCGACTTTGGATCCGTTTCCAACGCGCATCGTCACTTCATCTTTCAGTAGTCTTCGTTTATTCTTTAGTTCCTGTTTCGAGTTACAAATATGAGCAACCGAACCAGTATCAAATACCCAGGTACTAGTACGAGAACCAGTGAGATAAACATCTATAACATGTATATCAGATATACCTTCTTTCTTCTTCTTGACAAGGCCGCTCTTCAGATCAGCCAGATACTTGGAGCAATTACGCTTCCAGTGTCCCTTCTCCTTGCAGTAATAGCACTCAGCATCAGGCTTAGGGCCGTTCTTAGGTTTCATAGGAGGCGTGGCAGCTTTCTTGCCACCCTTCTAGAATTTTCCCTTAGACTTGCCCTGTTTCTTGAAACTGGTGGTCTTGTTGACCATCAACACTTGGTGCTCTTTCTTGATTTCAATTTCAGCAGCTTTTAGCATGCCAAAAAGTTCAGGTAACTCTTTGTTCATGTTCTGCATATTGTAGTTCATCACAAAGTTCTTGTAACTTGGTGGCAGTGATTGAAGGACACGATTAATCCCCAGTCTGTTAGGAATCACTATTCCCAAGTCACTGAGTTTCTTTGCATGCCCGGTCATGGCGAGCATGTGCTCACTAACGGAGCTGCCTTCTTCCATCATGCAGCTGAAGAAGTGTTTCGATGCTTCATAGCATTCCACGGCCGCATGAGTTTCAAATATAGCTTTCAGCTCATTGACCAACTCATGAGGATCGTGGTGCTCAAAACGTTTTTGAAGATCGGCTTCCAGACTGCACAGGATGGCACACTGAACTTGAGAGTACCGAGCTTTCCGAGTCGCGTAACCATTCTTTACTTCATCGGTTTCAGTTTCTGCAGGAGGGTCACCTAGCGGTGCATCAAGCACATATTGCAGATTTCCGCCAGAGAGGAACATCCTCACATGACGGAACCAGTCGGTGAAGTTGCTACCGTTGCTCTTAAGCTTTTCTTTCTCTAGGAACTGGTTAAAATTGATTGGGGACGCCATCTCTACAACATATATTTGCAATAGTTTAGACTAAGTTTATGACAAATTGAGTTCAAATTTTAATTCAACATAATTAAAAATCTAGGTGAACTCCCACTCAAAACAATATCCCTCCAATTGTCTTAGTGATCACACAAACCAAATCCACCACACCTAAGTCCGATCATCACGAGACAAGATGTAATTTCAATGGCGAACACTCAAAGTGTTCATCATATCAATCATATGATTCATGCTCTACCTTTCGGTATCACGTGTTCCGAGACCATGTCTGTACATGCTAGGCTCGTCAAGGCCACCTTAGTATTTGCATGTGCAAAACTGGCTTGCACCCGTTGTATGCACTTGTTGATTCTATCACACCCGATCATCACGAGATGCTTTGAAACGACAAGTCTTGGCAACGGTGCTACTAAGGATGAACACTTTATTATCTTGATATTTTAGTGAGAGTGATCATCTTATAATGCTACCGTCGCGATCTAAGCAAAATAAGATGCATAAAAGGATTAACATCATATGCAGTTTATATGTGATATGATATGGCCCTTTTGTCTTTGCGCCTTTGATCTTCATCTCCAAAGCACGGACATGATCTCCATCATCTTCGGCGTAGCGTCAAGGTCCATGGCGCCGTCTTCATGGTTGTTCACCTCATGTAGCAACTATTACAACTACTTTGAAATACTACTCAACATGAAATTTAAAGACAACCATAAGGCTCCAAGGTTGCCACAATACAATAATGATCATCTCATACATATTCATCATCACATTATGGCCATATCACATCACCAAACCCTGCAAAAACAAGTTAGACGTCTCTAATTTGGTTTGCATATTTTACGTGGTTTAGGGTTTTCGAGAGAGATCTAATCTACCTACGAACATGAACCACAACGGTGATACTAATGTTGTCAATAGAAGAGTAAATTGAATCTTCACTATAGTAGGAGAGACAGACACCCGCAAAGCCTCTTATGCAATACAAGTTGCATGTCGAACGAGGAACAAGTCTCATGAACGCGGTCATGTAAAGTTAGTCCGAGCCGCTTCATCCCACTATGCCACAAAGATGCAAAGTACTCAAACTAAAGACAACAAGAGCATCAACGCCCACAAAACCATTGTGTTCTACTCGTGCAACCATCTATGCATAGACACGGCTCTGATACCACTGTAGGGATTCGTTGCATAGAAAACAAAAAAATTCCTACCGCGAGAACGCAATCCAAGCCAAGATGCAATCTAGAAGACGGGAGCCCGACTCACCCTTGAAGATTTCCAAAGCCTACAAGATGAGGCTCTTGTTGCTGCGGTAGACGATCACTTGCCGCTTGCAAAAGCGAGTAAAAGATCTTGATCACGGTGCCACGATCGGGCAGCACCTCCATACTCGGTCACACGTTCGGTGTTGATGAAGACGACGTCCTTCTCCCCGTTCCAGTGGGCAGCAGAAGTAGTAGCTCCTCCTTGAAACCGGCAGCACGACGGCGTGGTGGCGGTGGTGGTGGAGAACTCCGGTGGAGCTTCGCTAAGCGTGCGGGAGAGGTGGAGGAGAGAGGGGGCGGCTAGGGTTTGGGAGAGGGGGGCGCCGGCCACTATAGGGTGCGGCCACCTTGTGGTCTTGGGGTGGCCGGCCCCCTCCCCTATGCCCCTCATTATATAGGTGGATCCCCAAGTGTTGGACTACAAGTCTTCGAATAAGACCCCAACACAAGAACCTTCCATGTAGTAGGGAAACCTACCCATGGTGGGACTCCCACTTGAGGTGGGATTCCCCCCTTCCATGTGGGGGGGTGGCCGGCCCCCTTAGGTGGAGTCCACCTTGGACTCCCCCACTAGGGTTGGCCGGCCATGGGGAGGTGGAGTCCCTCTGGGACTCCTCCTTCCTTAGTGATTTCTTCCGGACTTTTCTAGAACCTTCTAGAACCTTCCGTAAAATCACCGGATCATTTTCAAATTTATAAAATGACTTCCTATATATGAATCTTATTCTCCGGACCATTCCGGAACTCCTCGTGATGTCCAGATCCTTTCCGAGACTTCGAACAATACTTCAAACTCCATTCCATATTCAAGTTCTACCATTTCAACATCAAACCTTAAGTGTGTCACCCTACGGTTCGCGAACTATGTGGACATGGTTGAGTACTTTCTCCGACCAATAACCAATAGCGGGATCTGGAGATCCATAATGGCTCTCACATATTCAACGATGACTTTAGTGATCGAATGAACCATTCACATACGATACAAATTCCCTTTGTCACGCGATATTTTACTTGTCCGAGGTTTGATCATCGGTATCACTCTATACCTTGTTCAACCTCGTCTCCTGACAAGTACTCTTTACTCGTACCGTGGTATGTGGTCTCTTATGAACTTATTCATATGCTTGCAAGACATTAGACGACATTCCACCGAGAGGGCCCAGAGTATATCTATCCGTCATCGGGATGGACAAATCCCACTGTTGATCCATATGCCTCAACTCATACTTTCCGGATACTTAATCCCACCTTTATAACCACCCATTTACGCAGTGTCGTTTGATGTAATCAAAGTACCTTTCCGGTATAAGTGATTTACATGATCTCATGGTCATAAGGACTAGGTAACTATGTATCGAAAGCTTATAGCAAATAACTTAATGACGTGATCTTATGCTACGCTTAATTGGGTGTGTCCATTACATCATTCATATAATGATATAACCTTGTTATTAATAACATCCAATGTTCATGATTATGAAACTAATCATCCATTAATCAATAAGCTAGTTAAGAGGCATACTAGCGACTCTTTGTTGTTTACATAACACACATGTATCAATGTTTCGGTTAATACAATTATAGCATGGTATATAAACATTTATCATAAACATAAAGATATATAATAACCACTTTTATTATTGCCTCTTGGGCATATCTCCAACACCACCTCCTCCGTTGAACCCAAGGCTGCTGCCCCGGGCGCCCTCGTGACGCGGAAGAAGCCCGAGATCGCCTACATGCACCGACGAGAGGCAGGGAGGGCATGGCACAGACTGAGGGCCTGGCCACCGCCCACCACCAGCCACTGCCATTGTGCCGCGGGTGGAAGCCTACGGGAGGGGAGGGGGACGACCACAGCGCAAGAGCCGCCGCCGCCCATCACCATCCGCGCTG
Organism: Lolium perenne; assembly: GCF_019359855.2. Lineage (NCBI taxonomy): Eukaryota > Viridiplantae > Streptophyta > Magnoliopsida > Poales > Poaceae > Lolium > Lolium perenne. The sequence continues at coordinate 384,440,884 of NC_067247.2, forward strand.
GCCGCCGCCGCGTGCGTCGAGGAGGGGAGAGCCCGTCCGCCATCCCCCACGTCAGCGAGGAGAGGCCCCCGCCGCCGCCACGCCCCGAGGGTCTTTGCCCCGGCGGCGCTACCGGGAGCGGCGGCGGCGGTTAGGGTTGGGGAGGGGTCGGGAGAGGAGGGGTTGGGGAGGGGTCGGGAGAGGAGGCAGATAAGCTAGCTTTCTTAGATCAGAAGGATCTGGGATTTCAGTCATGTGGTTGTTGGCGGCAAGATCTTCCACAAGGAAGAAGGTGTGCTTCTCTTGGGAGATTCATGGCAGCCTTGCCGTCAATATGCGGAGTCGAAAGGCAACCTCTCCCACCTCGTGCGTTGGTGGCGGTGCTCTCTAGCCATGGCTTGATGGAAGTCTACATCCTCCAGGCTTACATGCCATTTCGGAGGTCCTTTATCTTCGTCGCAGGTAGGTCCGCCTCTCCGCACCACCCTGGAGGCGTTGAGGTTGGCTGTGGCTAGCTCATCTGAGGTGGTTTTGGAGCTGGACCCGATTGCTATTTAGCTTCTCTTTTTAGATGCTCTTCACAAATTGTATGTCCTTGACTTTAGTTTCCAGTTCTTTTGGGGCCTTATTTGTAAAATGTAATGCCACCGCTCATATGAATGGATAGCACCCCTTGTTGTTCAAAAAGAAAAAAAACTAACGTTTACCGACGATATATTTCGCTCTATTGACCAATTAACTCACGCACATAGCTAGGTACGGCGCGGCCTGGATAGTAGTCGCTCATGATTGTGTTCGCCGGGGTCGCGCGTTTGCACGCGATCGACTGCGTCGTTTTCCCGCCAACTGGAGGAATCGGCGACTCTGCGCGCAAGCTATCGCGTTGCGCGTTGGAACGGAACCGCGATCGAGTGGAAATTCGTGTGCGCCTCGCCGGGGCCCGGGAGGGAGGCCGTCAGTCTCGGCTGAAATCTGTGCGCGACGCGAGCGCTGCGACGACGACAAAGTCGATCGGCACAAGCTGAACTGCTACGTACGCCGTCGTCGGAGTCGGAGTGGACGGACCGTCGCTACCGGCCGTACGTAATTACCTGCTGCAACTTGCTGCATGCGTACCGATCAAAGCTGTCTGCACATAGTTCGGCTGACATGTTGATTGGACCATCAATGCCGGTTTTACCTGTGGCTATACGCGCGTACGGCTGCAGGCCATATCATCTGACCAGACTCGCGGCGAGCCGCTTGATGAGTCGATCGAGGACCATATATGTCGACGTACGTGCCTGCACCTTCATATAAAGTTCGAGGCGGCTGCGCGTCCACGTCGGCGCTGCACCGACGGAAAAATGGCATGGTTCCTGACAAGACCGACTGAAGCTTCACTGTTTTCAGTTCCACGCACACTGATTTGCTACCTGTGCCTTTATCCATATAGCTCTAGGCACCATGTTCTTGTTCATATATAGACTGCTAGCTCTACTTAACCAGCAGCTCAGGGATACGATGAAACAGACCGTTCACTGCTCGACAGGATCGATGTCGATGAGGCCCTATCGATCGAGTTCCTGCAGATGCCAAGCACGCACGTACGTTTGGATCGACGGGCACAGCGTCGCCGTCGGCGCCTCGGCACGACGCGTTCCCGGAGGCAGCGGCCTCATTCACCCTGCCGCAGGAGCAACGAAAGCGGCCTCACACGCCCCCCGGTTCACGTCGCCATGATGCGCGCTCCGCGATCGGGGAACACACGCGACGGGACGCTCCTTTCGTAGTGATACAACTGGCTAGATGCACGACCGAGCTCAGCTTCTTGCGCTTAGATCGATTTGATTGGGGGAGAGGGGGATGTGCGCGCGTGCCCCATCTTGATGATAATGGACTACTTCAGCCACAAGACTGGATAATGGCCAATCAGAATCCGGGAGCGGTTGGTGCTACTGCTGCAAATTGGCCACGTTTTATCGCCGCTCGTCGACACCGATTGCCTGCCGACGGGCACATTTGCAATTGGCCTTATTAGTCAGGAAAAATCAAAATATCCATGTTTAATCTTCGCTCTTTGGACTTAGAAGAGAGTGAACGCTATGCTTTGGACGGGAATAAACGCCATCACCAGTTCACTGCCCGAGCTTTACTGAAATTCAGGTATTCTTCTTAGATGAAAAGGGCATTGCCCTGGTTCCGTTCGTGAAACCATCTAACATCATCCAAGTTCTGTTACAAAGCACACCTCACATCCAAGGGAGGGAAATATGCATCATTACATGCATCAGCAAAACAACCCAAACACAGCACCACAAACATCAAAGTTCTAGATCATTTTATGACAAGCTACCTTTTGGCCACCTCCAACAACTTGCAGATGATCAACACCTACTCACAATCTTGAATTGTTCACCACCTCCAACAATTTCGCACTTATTTTCATGGGTGTGATGTATCTTCTTCTTCATGCTAGGTTTGTCTCGGTCGTTCGACTTGTTGATTGCATGGCCAGCACTCTATAGAGTGCGATTGATAGCGCCGACATTCATATCAGATATACCATCCCGATCCAAGACATGACATCCGGCATAAATCCTCTCCAATCATATTTCTTTGAGCTGGCTGACGGAGTGATTTTCTGCCTGTACAAAAATTGAAACGAATGGATATATGTAGGAAAAATCGCACAACTGTGATTCATGACAGGTCAGTACAAAACAAGGTTTAAATTAACATATTGGTGTGAAAATATTGTTCAATGATTTTCCTTATAAATTTAAAATCATAATTGTAATTAGATTCAGTTGTTATCGTTGGAGGTGCAAAGTAATCATACGTGAACTGCAGAACACCAAGATTTGATAACCCGGTTCAACGATCAACATCTACATCGGCGGGACATGCTCAACGGACGCTCCTCCTCCCACGTACTAATAATAGAACCAGACGACAGGCCATCTAATGTCTTATAGATACATCAGATCTCGTAGGTCCGACGCCCCACTCATGGCCATCGAACCGTCCTCAAATTCAACCTTGTGTCTCACCTACAACTTCGTTTTGCGGAAAGGATCGTCAAATTATTAATAATCATCAAAAACAGTACAAAGAACGCCAAAGAATAAGAATTACAAATATATCTTTGGACCATCTAGCGAGGACTACGAGCATTGGAGTGAGCCGAAGGCGCGCCTCCGTCCTTCGCCCCTCCATCATCGGAACTAGGCAAAGCTCGTAGAATTAGAGATTGTTGTATTAGACGGACGAGAAGTCGTTGTGCTAAGTCCCCAACGGACCAACGCAATAGAGCATCACATCGGTAATAATGAGAATCGTAGATCAGAAGAGCCTAACTTGTGACCACACCGATGAACACAACGACGGTCTGGATCTCAGGAGATCTGCCCGATACAAAACTCCACGCGCCATCGATCCACCAGTGTTAGGCGCACTACCAGAGCGGGAATAGGGTGGAGAGGACTCTATTTTGCCTTCAAGATGTAGCCGCCGCCTCATCATTCCGAAGAAGACACCAAAACACAACCTAAACAAAGAACGAAAACCTCTCGTCGATGAGGTATCGTGTTCCGCTACGCCTCAAAGGCCCAAGGTCACCAGCGGCCGAGCAGACTGGCGGCATCACTAGTGAGGGGATAGAACCCTAGATAGGTTTTACCCTATCGCCTCTCCTAGAGTTGGAATTGCTAACTTACAATGTATGTCTTGACTATTTTAGCTACCCGATGCCTTTAAATATTGAGTCACCTTACAAGTACTTAACTGGAACATGTAATCTTCCGTTAATTATAAGTCAAAATCACCATTCATAGACATATTCGACAAGACGCGAGTCAACTCAACTAATTTCGCTTTTTTTAGGGACTCCACTAATTTCGCTTTGATTCCACGTGACACCTTTTGTTTGGTAACAATTACACTGATCCCTTTATCACATTTGTGGGCCAATATGCCTTGGGCTACTGGCACATTCGTTTGGAAAAGTGGACCATCTGTTTGGGCTTTCATATTTGGGCTTATCCAGATAATTTCAGTAGTATGCTTCTGACAATCTTTCTAGCACATTTGTGGGCCAGTATGTCTTGGGCTAGTAACATACAGTATTTTATTTAGCAAGTGGGCTATAGGCTTGGTTAGCATATTTGGGCCATTTTGAGGAGGACATTCAATATCCTTTCAGCAATCTGCTTGTGAGAATCTAAAAAAAAAAAAGCAATCTGCTTTTGATTGTTCATTTTCTGACACTGAAAAGTGGCCCAAGATTTCTAGAAGAAACGCATTCTTCCTTTCCTCTTGGTCAAGTCTAGATCATTGGGCAATCGGAAAGTTCGCTAGCTCGCCTAAGATCACTTTACCTTTTCAACTGTCAGGTGCGTCACTTATTGACTCATTGGTTTGAAGTTTATTATACGGCAGGAAAAACATGTTTTCAACTGTTAGGTAGGAGTAGAAACTTTGAATTTCCTCTCAGCCACAGACATTGTTTCCGAGAGGCTACCAAATTTTGTTTGACTTGACAATTTTGATTGGCAGAATATTCATAGTTCCGGACAAGTATGCACAAGGAATACACCTTCTTCGGCGTCATCCAGGTCAAATAAAACAGCAACAGAAAACAAAAGACAAGCAAAGCATCTGCCAGACGGCTCATCCTACTTGCAGGAGGCCGAAGCACAAATGTTCCATTCCATATTTACAGCATCATCACACTACTATCACTATGTCCACTTGGGAGAGGGAGTGTAAGTGACAATATACACGGGGCGTGTCGTGTTGGAGTGTACATGACTACTCGAACCAAAATTTGAGACCGGAGGAAGCAGAGAAGCACGTCGTAACTTCAGATTCCACTTCAATCCGGCTGGAGGATGTGTTGATCGGAACCAGATAGATGGTCGTCATACAATACATTGCTTCAGAGACTTGGGCGTATGGGCTCCCTTTAACCTCACCTGCACAACAGTAAGCCAACCAGGGTCAAATTACTATCCCGATATATTACATACTCGAGTGAGACAGTAAAACAGTTGTAACTTGTGTTCGCTTTCACGCCAGCTAACATTTGACACAGTCGAAGAGATTCCATTTTCTACGAACATCACGCCAAAAGAGCCACCAAGCTATTTTTTTCTTCGACGAAAGAAAAGAGCCATCAGGCCACTGCGCGACAGTGACATTCCTAATCTTTGCAGCTGTGATGTCAATTTGAGGTCACTGTGCACACAGATGGCTGCTAGGGTCTTCCAGATATTTCTAGAAAATCTGCAAGAAGAGTCATCCAGTTCTGTTCTAATCAGCAGACCGTGTGCTGTCCGCGTGCGGAAAATGCAGCTGGACTAGGTCTCTCTATCCGGTTTTCCTGCAAACTGTAAGGATGGTTGGAGCAGTTCGAATTTGACTCTCTGTGTCCTCGGTGTAGCCGGAGTCCAGGAGCGACCAAACTAATCAGAGTTGGCTAGTGCAGCTAATGTGGGTTTGTTGGTGCAGCACTGACTAGTTCATCTATGCGCCCGATAGCAGCTGATAGAGGCGGATGGCTCAGTAACGAATTAGTAATTCAGAAATTGCCCGGTCGTCCTTTGCAGGCGCACGAGCTGTTGTTGATACAGTTTTGCGAATTGTCCATCTACATCTCCATCCGGTTTTCGTGCTAATTGTAGGAAGATTGGAGCTGTTTGAATTTGACTCCGTGTGTCCTGGGAGTGCCCGAAGTCCAGGAACGACGCGACTATACAAAGTTTGCTGGTGCGGCTAATGCAGGTTCCTGGTCCAGCAATGATGACTGGTTAATCTATGAAGCGGATAGCAGCTGATACAGGGTGGATGCCTAAGTAACGAATTAGTAACTCGGAAACTGCTCGGTGTTTCTGTTCCTACAACTGTTGGCAAAAGTAGATTCTGTGGCGCACCTCGGAGTACACTAAGTTGGCGCGTTACACACAAAGTTTAACAGTTGGGCGGAAAGCGTTGGGATGATCCACTAAAACTAGTACCTGGATTTTGGTATGGAATACTGAAATTTCCTGTGTGCGAGCGAATCTGCCTAATTTTACGTACTAGCTACAGGAACGAGATTGCCTGTTCCTTCGTGTGCCGAGCGCGGGTGACACTGACGAACTGACCATGAAAGTAGTGTTCGACGCGATAACTGTTACGGGCAGAGGCGGCATGGACGGACGGACGAGAGACAGGGGAGGGGGCACTCCACTCACCGCCTCGATGTCGATCCTGTATACGACGTGCAGCCGGCGCCGCTCGCGGCTGCTGGCCCGGCACGCCATGGCGAGGTGCGCTGCGGCGAGGGCCAGCGACATGAGGAACATGGCCTGGACGGCTGCGAGCTGGCCGTTGCCGTGCAGCTGGAGGCTCGTGGCGCCGTGGGCGGGGTCGAGGCCGAAGACGGCGACGGCCTTGGCGAGGACGTAGAGCAGGGAGCCGACGCTGCAGGCCGCCGCCACCCACAGGTAGGCCGCGCCGCCCCCGCACGCCGTGTACGCGCCTGCAAATAGATACGCGAAAATCCGTCAGCGAATCGAAGCAATTAATAGACAGATAAAAAAACGGAAGGGTGGGGAGGGTGTGCGCGCTTACAGAGGATGAGGAGGGAGCGGGCGGCGGAGACGGCGGGCAGGTCGACGAGGGAGGAGCGGAACCCGAACCCCCGGGCCTGGTCGAGGATGGAGTGGGTTTGGGAGGCGGCGGCGTCGCGGAGGAAGTTGGAGAGGAGGGCGGGCGGGAGGAGGAGGTCGAGGAGGACGATGAGGAGCGGCGGCGCGCAGACGAGGAGCAGGGAGGCGAGCATGGAGACGAGGAAGAAGGCCGTCTTGGCCCAGCGCCAGGGCCGCGCCCACAGGGCCTCGCCGCCGTGCACAAGCTGCAGCGGGAGCTTCTTTTCCATGCGTACGGATCGACTGGGTCACCTCGCCGGCGCCTATGGGGAGCGAGCGAGATCGAATCCAGAGGACGGTTACTGACCGGCGCAGAGTGGGACTTGGTGAAGCTGGGGAGGTGGTTGGGGTGCGGGTGGATTGGGTCGGACTTGGGAGAGGAGGTTTTAAACGGAGGCGGAGATGGGTGACGGCAAAGGGGAGGAAAAGGAGGAGGGGAGTTTTTCCGTGCCGCGGCAGGGTCAGAGAAGATGGTTCGTTGGAGGAGGGTTTGACTGCGGTGGGCCCCACCCGCATCAGGGGGCAAGCAACGGCCTTCCTGCGCACGGCAGCCGCCTCGGGCCCGGGCCGCGCTGCGAGTCGCCACGGGGACGATGCGTCAGCTGCTGCGTCTGCCTGCGTGGAGTGCAGAAGCTTCCGCCTGCTCGCTCAGCCAGCCACGATTCCTCGTGGACCCGTCCGGTTTATTCAGGTTTGGATATGTGTATCTTTCAAATTTTACAGATAAATTCGTTTCGTTAAGCAATCGGGGTACTGATGGATTACTTCGGCTGCGGACTCTGAGTTGAATTTCGCATCTTCTTCTTCTTCATCATCATAATCCGTTAATTTTGCCAACACAAACAGAACGTGTCTAGAAGCTTTATCCGTCAGCATACCAAAACCGTCTCTACCCGCGGACGTCCCACAATTAAAAGTCAAATCGACCATTTAAACTGAAAAAGACGTTGCCGGACTTATGCTATAGTAGACCATGTTTTTCAAAACAAATTAAGGTGCCGGATACAAACAGTGCTTCTTCTAGAATCCGTAACAGAACAGTAGACCACATGGCCGCCATGTGGTGCTACTTGCGACATCCATCGGCCAAAATCCGGGATTATGATCACGTGAGAGTCCACCGACCTAGGCCGGCCAAGCAGATGGACCGAGCGCTCCATCACATGCCGTGATGTGTGATCGCCATGTGGTGGAGTTGCATCGCAGCAGCCTAACCGTTAACGGCCGCTTCTGCCATATGGCTGATAATCACTAGCGAGCCCAAATCATTAAGAAAATGCGTGTGAAAAATGTGTGCTAAGAGCACCCCCACCCGTTTCCTCAACGAGGCCCCTCGGCATCCTTTTTTCATTCGGACGTCGTTATTCGATCTAACCATGCCATGGTTTCTTCTTTTCCCCAGAAAATGCCCCTAATCCATTCGGAGAGCCCATGCATTGTCGGCGCACAAAAAATGGCTACTGCCAGAGCCCGCCGGTGGGAACAAGCCGGTGGTAATGGCTTGCCGCCGGCACACCACCTGGTGCGCCGATAGTAACGCGAGTTATCCCGGCGCACATACGGTAAGTTATACCAGATAACAAAAAAAAAAATTCAAATCTAGATCTAGATCTAGCTCATGAGTTGTTGTGGTGTCGTCTGTGCGTTAGTGTAGTTGAGGAGGCCAAGGTCGACGGGGCAGTAAGCAAGAGGTGGAGCAGGAGACCGGATGTGGAGGAGGTCGTAGGAGGAATAGGAGGAGGCCAGAGGTACATGGAGTTGGAGGAGGCCGGAGAAGGTCGTGGTCGTCGGTGGTGGAGGAGGATGATACGTCCCAAACGTATCTATAATTTTTAATGCTCCATGCTTGTTTTGTTCCAATTCTTATATGTTGTGCACTTTTTCACATTTTTTAGCATTTTCTGGAACTAACCTAACGCAGTGCCACAGTGCTAGTTCCTGTTTTCTACTGTTTTTGTGTTTCAGAAAAGTTGTACATGAAAGTTTCTCGGAACTGGACGAAACAAAAGCCCAGAGCCTTATTTTTCCGGGACGAAGACGGAGCCAGAAGACAACGCGCATGAGAGCTGCCACATGGCAGTACACAGGGCAGGCGCGGCCCCACCCTTGGCCGCGCCTGGCCCATGTACTTGCACCTCGTCGCCTCGTTTGCTCCGCCCTTCCGCCTATTTACTCATCGTATCGGGAAAACCCCAGGGACCAGAGCCTCCATCCACAAAAAGTTCCGACGCCACGTACCGTCAACCGAAACCCTAGTTTGGGAGGGTTCTGCAGTCCATCCCGGCACCCTACCGGAGAGTTAAATCACCGCCGGAGGCCTACATCGCCATGTCTTCATCCGAGGTGATGCGTGAGTAGTCCTCCAAGGGACCATGGGTCCATAGCAGTAGCTAGATGGCTGTCCTCTCCATGTTGTATTTCATGTATAGATCTTGTGAGCTGCCTAACATGATCAAGATCATCTATTTGTAATTGCTACATGTTGGTTTGATGTAGATCCGATTTATAGAGAGATTGTTTTGGTTGAGATTATGCATTGTGTTATTATGATCTTGCATGCTCTCCGTTTCTAGTAGATGCTTTGGCCAAGTAGATGCTAGTGACTCTAAGAGAGGGTATTTATGCTCGATAGTGGGTTCATGCCTCTATTTAACCATGGGAAGTGACCTTTTTCTCTACGGTTGTAGATGTGTTGTTGCTACTAGGAAGAAAACATCGGTGTTCTATTCAATGGTAGTATCATCGTTTACTTTACACACATTGCTTAAAGCGATAGTCCGTTGCTTGCAACTTAATACTGGAGGGTGTCGTGGATGCAATAATCCTGAAGGTGGATTATTAGTCATAGATGCAGTTGGATTACGGTCTATGTATATTGTTGTAATGCCCGCGTACTTTCATAGCATGTATTCTGCACTAACCATTAGCGTAGAATCTCTGTTTATCAATTGCACATCTGTAATTTGTTTACCCAGCATATTTATTTACTCGGGAGGCGCCTCTAGTGAACTGTGGACTCCGGTCCTTCTTCTTTTAATTGCAATCTTTTACAACATTTTTCTGTTCTGTTCTCTGCAAACAATTCTTTTTCTACACGGTTCATTTAATTCTTTGTTTTCAGCAAAACCAGTGAGCTTGACAACCTCACTGAAAGTTGGGGACAAAGTACTTGGTTGTTTGTGTGCAGGTCTCCACGTTGTTGCTGACGCCGGCAGTGCGTCCTGCCACGAGTTGGTTCACAACACCTCGGGAGAGAACGTTTTTCTCCTACTGGTCGATAAACCTTGGTTTCTTACTGAGGAAAACTTCCTGATGTTCTCATCATACCTTCCTCTTGGGGTTCCACTCAACGTTGCGCATAAATTCTCCTTCATCAACTCCGCGCTCAGCAGAGGCCAGAGGAGGTCGTGTAGGTCGTTGCAGGAGGAGGCCAAGGTCGACGGTGCAGCAAGTTGAGATGTCCGTCGGTGTAGAAGAGGAGGAGGTTGATGGAGCAGCACAGCCGGAGGAGACCGTCAGTGTAGAGTAGGAGGAGAAGAATGAAAAGAGAAGGAATAGGGGAAAGTGAGGGAAGTGGGCTGGTTTGCATTATATATAAGAGAGGTTACCGCCAGGGCACCAAATATGGTGGTGCGCCGACAAAAAAATTCCCTTTTTTCATCGAAATCTAAAACCTGAAAAAGTCTTGTTTCTGTTTGAATTTTCCAAATCCAAATTCGGATAGGAAATTTCTCGTAGATAGATTTTAATATAAAAAAGTTTTTCATCGGAGGTCATATGCAACCAGAAATCCCGTTTTACCGAAAGATGAGGCCATTTTGCATAGTATATCGAAATTCATTTTTTCAAATTTTCGCTAAAAATAGATTACATAATTATTGGACATTTCAAAGGATTATTTTTTTGTATTTTCTTTTATTTTTTTGAAAACTGAAAAGGCGATCCAAGGGGGGAGGGCGCCCCTTACCACCAGCGCACCAACATGATGGTCGGTGGTAACCAACTTACCACCGGCGCTCCACCATGTTGGCGCGCCGGCAGTAAGGGGTGCCCTGAATTTCAGAATGGCCCGGACCTGGTTCACCCTTATCGCCGGTGCACCCCGTGCCCTGGTGCGTAGACAGTAAGACTTCTTCGCTGGCGCGGCGGGATAAGGGCGCGTCAGCGGTAGTTTTCACCGGCGCATGGAAAATCTGGTGCGCATGTAGCATGCTTTCCATCTATAGGCGTTTTCCTAGTAGTGGCCATCACCGGCTTCCCGAGGCATGATTGGGGACTGCGGACAAAACAAAAACGCGTGAAACGTCGAGCTGGCCGGCCCGCGGTGTCGGCCAAAGAAAGGGTAATTCCCTCCATTTAATTTGTTTTCCCTCGAAAATGCCGCATATACCTATTTTCCTCGCCGAATTTCGGAGGAGCTACCACCACTCCTCACAATTGCAGCTCCTCCTCTTCCCTTCCACCACCATGCCGCCGAAGAAGATCACTGACAATGGTGCGCGAAAGGCGAGGAAGCCGCGGGCGCCAAAAGACAGGCCGTTGGGTTGGACAAACGCAATATTTTTTCCTCGGGATGTGAATTTATAGGCGAAAGGGCAAGGTCGGTGGGCGCCCGAGGGGCCCACGCCAGACCTAGGCGCGGCCAGGGGGCTCGTGCCTAGGCATGGTGTGGCCGCCTCCTGGCTCTTCTCCGTCTCCCCTTTGGACTCCGTCTTCGTGACAGCAAAATAGGAAATTCGGTTTTTGTTTCGTCCAATTCCGAAAATATTTTCAGAACAACTTTTCTGAAATACAAAAAACATCAGAAAACAGGAACTGACATTGTGGCATCTTTTTAATAGGTTAGTTTCAAAAAATGCAACGAAGTGTAAACAAAATATATAAAAATTGGTGTAAAATAAGCATCAAGCATCAAAAATTATAGATACGTTTGCAACGTATCAACAGGCGATGGAGATGGTCGGAAGTCGGACAAAATGTGCACAGGCTCCGCCGCAGCTGGAATCGATGACCCTGGTCCGATGCCGGAGACCGAAGGGAGGAGCTCCTCGTCCAGACCTCAGCCAGATCTGGGTCGCCGCAGCCGCCGCCGGTGCGTAAATTGGGGAAATGGATATTTTGGAAGGGGCTAATGGAGAGGGTAACCGAAGAGGGAGGTTACCCCTACCTTTGCCGCGCAACTTCGCTCAGATTTCGCCTTCTTCCGCCATGCGGAGGCGGAGCGCCCACGCGAACAGCGTTATCGATTTTCCTCTCGCGAGGGCCTGCATCTGGAAAAAATGTCAAACTGGACGTTCTTTCCATGTCTATCCCGAAGGTGCTTTAAAAAACGAACGGTGCGATAACGCGGAGGAACCCACTAAACCAAACGGCCCAAAAATGTGGAAGTGGAACAGTAGACCACATGGCCGCCATGTGGTGCTGGCTGCGACGTTTATCAGCCAAAATCCCGGATTCTGATCACGTGAGAGTCCCCCAAAGCTAGGCCGGCCAAGCAAATGGATCACATGCCCTTATTTGCTCTCGCAAAGCCGCCCGCCATGTGGTCGAGTTGCATCAACCGTTAACGGCCGTCGCTAGTTGGTGGCTGCTAGTCAATCACGCACCCAAATCATGAAGAACTCAATCGGTCTTCCCCGGCGCGCGCCCTTCCCTGATCGTGGATTAGTAAGCGCCCGACTGGCACTACTTCTTCTCAAAGTCTTTGACGAGGATCTCCGGTTGTAGCCATGGCATTTGGACGGCTTTTGCCTGGTCATCCCTTGACCAGAGCACTTGCTTCATCGGATAAACCCATCGGCTTCCAAGCATCGTCCATGGACAATCATATTCGTATACACACTCGGGCATGCATCTCCATGTCCACAGTCCACTTGTCCAGGTAGCACAAAGTCTCGTCGATCCGTATGTGCACGTAGGAGGAATCAAGGTATTCCCGTCATCCCGTGTGTCCTTCACACACTATTCCATGGATGATCGATCGAAACGCAGGAGCAAGTGCGTGTTTACTTTGTTGCTCTACTTGTGCCTGCAAAATAATTGGCTTGGTTCCGTTGACCTGACCGTCGATTGAAAGAATCCGGCTCTCGTCTGACAATTCAAATGATCAGAAGTTTCCGTTGGTGACTTGCACATGGTTGCTACTGTTGGTCTTTTTCCTACACGCGTTTCAAAAATTCACTTTGCAGTGCAGGTGGAGGATCTCATTTCCAGCTTCTCCTTCTCTCTCTCTCTCACCTTGCTACGGATCCTTCAGGACCCAATTGGTAGCATGCATTATTTACGAGACATATAAACGGCGGTGTGCATCCTGGTTATACAGAGACTGGATGTAATTGCTTTCTCAAAAGTAATAAAGCATCCTTTATTGAAAAAATTTCGTGGTTCAATTGAGCAGTGGTGAGTTGCCATGCCAGACAAAATCAAGAATTTTGCAAAATTTGCATTTTAAATTAAACTGCGGAATTTCATTCAAATTTACATAAAATTTAATAAAACATGATTTAGAATCTACGCGACGGTGGAGCTTGCTGCCCCCCCCCCCCCCCCAACAAGAGCCGCCTGCCACTGACGAGACGCCTCATTCTAGGCGAACCTCGCTTGCTCGCGGGCGGTCGCCTCGGCCTGGCACTGAGTGTTGAGCTCAAGCAGTTTCTGTCGCTCAGCCACCATGAGGAGAAGACTCGCCTCCTCCGTTGCCGCCCGCTCGCGCGATATCTTGACGATGTGCTCGAAGTTGGCGTTGTTGATGAACTCACGCTCTTCCTCCTTCAGCCTCCGAAAGTGCTGCGCGTTGAAGGAGGCCAGGATCACCGCCTGCTCCGGGTCACTGTGCTGCTCGCCCCACTACGCCGCCTTAGCTTCTGCATCCGCTATGAACGCCTCATCCACAAACTGGGAGTCGCCGAAATCAAGCATCGAGTACGTTGTCGACAGCCGCCGCAGCATTGTTCTGTAGAGGAATGCGGCGGTAGTGGAGAGGAGAGGATAACACGTCGGAGGGTGCACTAAATAAGCGGTGCCAACTCGCCGCATAGCATCCAAGCTGTCGCATTTATGGCGGTGTCTACGCTTGAAGAACCGGTGGCTTCATCGGCAACCGGTCGCAAAACATACAAGGTGTAGCATTTATGATGCCGCCGGCCGTTGAGTCGCTGGCAAGACAACCCCACACGTCTCATCAAACGTGGTGCGAGGCGCCAGCGCATCCGTTCGGCACCCTTTGCAAAGGGGCCATCCTAGAATTGTTGGCGCTTATATTGGGCTCGAGAACGCGCTAGCGCTTTATTAGACGCATCGGTGTGAGCCTAAAAAACATTCCCAGCTTCTAGATCGCTATCGAGACCGGTGGAGATGCTCTAAATTCCGAGTTTGAGATCACGTGAGCCGAGCCAAGCCGTGGCCGCCGGCCGCGCGCCCTCACATGGATATGCCGTGATTTGCGCTATCCTCGCCGCCCGCCATGTGGTGGAGTTGCATCGCATGCAACGGCGTAACCGTAAACGGCCGTCTCTGCCTTGTGGCAGCTAATTCATCATTAAAAAAACGAGTGCTTGACGGGTCTTCCCCGGCGGCGGCGGGCTGCCGAGATCGTGGATTAGTACCTTCTTTTTTTCCGGTTCTTTGACTAGGCTGATTTCCAGCTCCTCCTCCTCCTCCTTATAGGACCTGCCGATTTGGACGGGCAATTCTTCGTCCACGGATGCTGGGTACAGGCCCAGTTTCGTCTGTATTTACACGTCGGTAAAGTCAAGGTGTTCTCCGTGTACACGGGCTCCTAGCTCAGGGGAAACGCATGAGCAATTACGAGCTACACGTAGTACTCGCTTGCTTGTGCCTACAGTACATGTGTTTTCTCAGCTCTGAATAATCGGCTGCTTTCGTTGACCTGACAACCGATCCAACAGAATCCCGCTCGCGACGTCACCTGATCCGTTCCTCGGCTGACATTTCATCATGAACGAGCAGAAGAATAATACTCCATTGGTGGGTCATACTAGGGATGTTTCCGTCAGGGGTTCAGTCGTTCGTCATCGGTTCGAGGTGAAACTTCTACAGGGCCTTTTGTAGCTCGATCGATCTCTCTGTTGATGTTGGTCTTTTCTTCACGCATACGTACGTTGCCTCTCCCTATTTTTTCCGGGTCAATCTTTTAGGGCCAGATGAATTCACATGCAGAAGATAGAGTACAGGGTGTGCATTTGTCAATTTAGTCAACAAGTTGATTATGCGTCCCCGTAAAAATGTGAAACAGATGAGTGGACACGGACGTTTCCTTGCTCCTGCTGCACATGCTCGAGAAAAGCAACTACTGCTTACTTCTAGATGGATCGCGCGCCATGTTGTCAAATAAATGCTCCAAATCGCATGGTCCAGCGTGAGGTAGCCGTTGCTATGCTGCGAGCCTGCAAGTTGGAGAGAATGATGGATCGATCGAGCGCCCATGCTTGGTAGCCACGACAGACAAAATGGACATGCCATGTGCCGACGATCGATGCAGTTAACTTTGTTGCCTACTAACACAGCTAAGCAAGGACTAGGTAGATAGGTAGATGTCTCCGCTTTCTGAAACCAAATGGAGAATGATAAGACTAGTCACAATGCATAGTATTATATAAAAGTATGTGTATGATACTACTACATATTAATATATCCACAATGCATGGTATCATGTAGTAGTATCATAATCTTCTTATATTAATTGATTTGTAGAATCTGAATGCAGATCTATGTACAAGATGTATTTGACATTAAAATTTTCTAGTACTACGTCTATGATACGGTATTTACCTATGATACTACAATCATCTCTCTCATCTTTAATTATATTGCCACATCAGCTTTTTTACATGCATGAGGGCATGAGCAATTGAGGCAGCTGTCCAACTAGGCTTGGATAAAACTTTTGACATATGCATACCATGTTATGGTCCCATTAATGTCTTTCTCTCAAAAGCTGATTTGGTTTTTCTCTTTCTCTCTCACATTTTCCACTTTATGGCTGAAGAGGTTGCCTCCTGATGAAGAGGCTGCCTCCTTATCC
Source organism: Lolium perenne (assembly GCF_019359855.2). NCBI lineage: Eukaryota > Viridiplantae > Streptophyta > Magnoliopsida > Poales > Poaceae > Lolium > Lolium perenne. Next base: position 384,456,577 of record NC_067247.2, read on the forward strand.
GAACCTAATTTGGACCACCCGAACTAAGATAAAGCAGCGAGGCAACACCCCTAGGGCTATGCATTGGACATGCCCTGAGATGCATGATATTACTTATAATACTCTTATTGTGGATAAGACAAGCCCACGTCACCCTGCTACCTGAAAAACCTGAACTGTTCTAGTGCTCCTTGCATCACACCTTTGTATTTAATCTGCTTCTTTTCTCTATCCATTTCAACAAAATCTGCTCCCTTTTGACGTCTGCTCCTTTATCTCCCCTCTCAATTGTCTGCCCGACTAGTATATCTAATCAAAACTTTGTCCACTCCGTGAACATATCATCCCTCCAGCACGCGTTAAGAAGCTTCTTTTGGGGGTGTAAAGTACTTTCAGCTGTGTGTTGTAGATCGTGATTAGGATTGAACAGAATCCGGCTCTTATCCACAGTGCACTCGACCGGCAGCCGAAAAAAGGGATCAAGGGGGCAGCTCCTTTCCGACCACTGCACACGTATGCGATGACACGCGAGGGCAAGTCGGCAAAAAAACAAATTCTGGTCTGTTGAGCGGCGCCACTCCTGTTGATCACACACGGCCTCGTTGAAAGAGATCCTCGTGTCGTGTGTATACAATATCTTGCAACATGGCAGAGAGATACCGAACCAAACCAGCTAGTGACTAAGGATGGCAATGGGCAGGGTATAGGCAGGGTAGAGCAATACCAAACCCATACCCGTATAGTCGATGGGTACAAACTTCTACCCATACCCGTGCCCATGGGTATAAAACTTTACCCATACCCATACCCGGCGGGTACCCGTACCCATTGGGTACCCGTGGGTAGGTTAAATTGTACCTAAGTTTCTCGCAATTTTACATTTATCATTAATAAATTCGATTAAAAAATAAATTATCTCAACTCAATAACAGGTAGTTGAGTACATAATAATTAGAAAAATATAAAAAACCCACTCTCATATAGTAAATCTTAAGTCAACAAAACTAGACGTGTAATATAACAAATTGACAATAAATGGGCAGGGTATGGGTATACCCGCGGGTACAAAGCAATACCCGTGCCCTACCCATGACTTAACGGGTAGGGTATGGGTACTACCCATGGGTATAAAAATGTACCCATACCCTGCCCATGCGGGTACGGTACCCACGAATACCCGTACCCATGGGTAAAATTGCCATCCTTACTAGTGACACTGTCCCTGCCAGCTGGTCAGAACTCAGAAGCTAGAAGCGTGATATGGGAGTACTAGTATTTAACAAAAAAAAAAGGCAGGCACAATATCGGTGCGTTACCTGACGCACCATCGACGGCAACCTGCGATGCGAACAAGTTGCGCTCAACCGATCAGATCGGTTCTGACTCGTGACGGACCACCACAGGGGAAAAGGTACCGTGCTTTTCTCCTTGCCGAGTAAACAGCGGGCCATCCCTATGAACTCGTATTACCGCGCGTTCCACTCGGCCCCTCCGGTGTGAGCACGGAAAACGTGTCTTGTCTCACGAACGGTAAACGGTGAACAGTAGTAAGTTCAAGTCGTTTTGATGCCAAGAGGACCACGGTCCTGCCATATAGTGTTCCATGTACTGTTCCTTCCGATCGAGATTTAGTTTCAGGATTTTTTTTCTTTCTAAATTCGCATAAATTTATATCTATACCGTAATTAAAATATAGATATATGTGGATCTAGCCAAATTTACGGCACTTGAAGTGGAACTGAGGAATCACAAACAATACATACCATGGTACCCGGTTGGAAGCATGTGTGTGTGTGACAAGGTTTGCAACGAGCCCATGGCGTAAGGGCATCTGCGGCGGCTAAACGCAAACGAGCCAACATGTTTGCGGCAACAAATTAGCTTAAATTTGGGCAGCAAATGCGTTGCCGTGGATACAACATAGACGGCGAGCATTTCCACGACGTGTCGCCTCTTGGCCGTCTGGCGGCAGGTCAGTGGCCTATCCTCTTCCCCTTTTGCGCGCGCTGACTGTTGCGGCTGATATCAATGGCACGCTTCGGCTTCAGCAGGAACGCTAGGATTAGCCTGCGGCGGAGGACGTTATGTGCCGCCATCAATGGCACACGCTTGGAGGTCAGCGCCGACATTGAAAGCGGCTAAGGGAAGCGCCTTTTACCTGCAGTCGTCCACAACATGCCCCCCCCCCCCCCCCACCATCACCACTTTTTAAACCCTACAGCACATGCAACAGCTCTAGAGCACGACCATTGGCAAGGGACTGTGGCTATTTAGAAAGCCCAAGAACAACCACGAGGCAGGATCGTAGGCACCGAAATTGAAGAAGCCACGCAACCGCATTCTCAATGACGTAGCTATGGCGCGGGCGCTCAACAATAATCGGACGACTTGCATGTCGGGGTGAAACAACTTCCACCTTGCCGGTAGGTGGCTCCTCTGCCATCAGAAGGTGCCCATGCTACCAGTGCAGGGGCATGGCCGAGAAAGGCGCTAGGAAATCGCCCGACAGCGGACCCTTCTTGCATCAGACCTCTATATTATCTGACTCTTTTTGTCTATCCGTGTCAAGGACAAGGAAATATGCTCCCTCCCTTTTGACGTCGTCTCCTTGTGGATCATGGGCTGCTCAGACTATCTAATAAAACCTCTTTCCACTCAATTTACACATCACACACTCCTCCAGCAAGCGTTAAGAAGTTTCTTTTGGGCGCAAAGTAGTATTGCTTACTCAGCCTTTCTTTTAGATCGCGAGTGCGTGATTAGAATTGATCAGAATCCGGTTCTTATCCACGGTGCACTCGGAAAAAGAGACCAAAGGGCAGGAGCTCCTTTAGAGCAAGTACAATAAAGTCTAGTCAGCTGGCTACAAGAATTAAAATAATATATTTATGTCTAGTTGGATGAGAGAGAGGAGGAGAGAGAATGTGAGTGGGCTATTATGCAAGAGCTAGCTCTAGCACGTGCTTCTAGGCAAGGTGTGTGAATGAAAGGTGGGCCATCCATTCAAAAAGTAGTACATTCTTATAGCCAACTATTGTACTTGTTGGCTACATATTGACTATAGATGACATGACATCTTGATTATAGCCAACAACCGGCTATACTATTAGAGTTGCTCTTACGGTTGCGCCAACCACTGCACACGTGTGCGGATGACACGTGAGTGCAAGTCGGCAAACCGAATCAACGGTCTGGATCTGTCGAGCGGCGCCACTTCTGTTGATCACATGGCCCTGCCGATATAGCCATCGTGACAGATTCACATATGCCGGCCTGGCGAAACATATTCTGGTGAATGTGTCTTCAATGATGGCAGAGAGATATCAGACTGGCAGTGATACTCTCGTCAGAAGCTAGTAGCGTGTTATCTATTGGCAAGTGACGTCACTGTCATTTAGGGGTCAAGTTGTTGTTAAACAAAAATTAAGGGCTTGTGAACCGTTGGAGAGTTAGGTTGATCCACATGCCGCCATGGCTGCTCACACGATTTGCAGCAGCTGAAAAAAAAAAGCAATAGGATTTGCAGGTACATGCATGAGCTCACGCAGGACGGCGACCTGCGAAGAAGTTACTCAACCGATCGGCCAAGTTCTGAGTGGTGACAGAGAGATGAGGATACTGCAAAGATTGCTGGCATTAGCCTGGACCACAAAAATCTTAATGCTGATTCTGTTATTGATGAAATTAAAAAAGCTGAAACTAAAAAGCTTGTTGATTTTCATAACTCTAACCCTGAGAGTTTTCTTCCTAGTGACATTAGTCTATCTTTGGAAGAACTGAGGGTGGGTTTGGATGATAAGGATGAGGTTGTTCCTGATCAGGAAGATTACATCAGTGATATGCCTGATGAGGATGAACCTTGGACATTAGTCCATAGTAGGAAGAAGGGTAGAAGAAAACTGATCTTTAAAAATGGTAGTAGCTCTAATATGGAACACTAGAGGTCTAAATAGACCTGATAAGCTTACTAGAGTACATGACCTCATTAGAGAGACATGTCCTGATATTATATGTTTTTCTGAATCTAAGAAGGAAGATTTCTCTAGCCTACAGCTTAAGCAACTAGATCCAGGGGAAAAGTTTGCCTGGAATTGGTTGCCTGCTGTGAAAACTGCTGGAGGGATTCTTGTTGGGGTTAGTGTTGATATGTTTGATGTTATTAAGTGGGATATTCTTTCTTATTGTGTATCTGTGCACATTAGAGCAAAAAAAGATAATATTGTTTGGAGAATTATTGCTGTATATGGCTCTGCATATGAGGAATATAAGCTAGACTTTATTAATGAGCTGCATAATGTCATGACTTGTTGGAATGGTCCTACCCTGGTTGGTGGTGATTTCAATCTCATTAGAGAAAAGTGTGAGAAAAACACTGGGAACATCAACCAACATTGGGCCAATCTTTTTAATGATTGGATTAATAAATTTAATTTGATGGAACTTAAGAATCCTAGTAGGCAATTCTCTTGGGCTAATAATCAAAATAATTTGGTTATGGCTCTACTTGATAGAGTGTTTGTGACTACTTGCTGGGATTCTCTTTTCCCTGCTAGTAGTCTAGCCTCTAAAGCTAGGGTTGGAAGTGATCATACTCCACTGGTTGTGGATACTGGAGCCTTGAAAATTCCTGTTTCTAAGCAATTTAGGTTTGAGAAATTGTGGCTTAATATTGAGGGTTTTGACCAGGTGGTTGCCAAATTTTGGCAAGCCTCTTGTCATCTCCAGAAAGCTATTGACAGATGGAATTTTAAGATTAGAAATACTAGGAAAGGTTTAAAGGGTTGGGCTGCTAATATTGAATCTGCTCAAAGGAAGAATAAGCAAAAGCTGGTTGCTGAATATGATCTGCTTGATATTATTGCTGAAACACAATGTTTATCCCCTGTTTCTAAGAAAAGGATGAAAGATATTTCTCTTGAGCTCACTAAAATTTGGAGTAATGAGGAAATTAAGGCTAGACAAAGATCTAGAGAAAGATATATATTAGAAGGTGATCGTAATACTGCATATTTCCATTCTGTAGCTAATCAGAGGAGAAGGAAGAAGCAAATCTGCCAGTAGCAAGGGGATGAGGGAATGGTGGAAGACAATAAAGGTATGCTGAATATTGCTGTTAATTACTATAAGGCTTTATTTTGCAAGGAACCTTGTCTTGATGTTGATATAGTTGATAATTTCTGGGACCCAGAAGATATGGTGTCACAGAATCATAATGAAATGCTTGATGCTCCTTTTACTGAGAAAGAGGTAAAGGATGCTATCTTTGGCTCATATGCTGAAGGTGCTCCTGGCCCTGATGGATTTTCTTTTCTTTTTTATCAACACTTTTGGGAGCTCATTAGAGCTGATTTTATGGCTATGGTTAAAGATTGGAATGAGGGAAATCTTGATCTTTTTAGGCTTAATTTTTCTCTTTTTGACCCTGATTCCAAAAGAGCCTGATGCTGTAACTATACAGAAGTTCAGACCTATTGCCTTGACAAATTGCAGTTTTAAATTTTTTCTAAATGTGCTACTAATAGGCTGGGTGTGGTTAGTGAGAAGCTTATTTCTCCTAATCAGACTGCCTTTATTAAAGGGAGATATATACTTGAGAGTGTGGTATCTGCCTATGAAGTTATTCATGATGTTGTTCATAATGGACAGAGTGGCTTTATTTTTAAACTTGATTATGAAAAGGCATATGATAGAGTTGATAGAGACTTTCTCTTGAGAGTAATGAAGTTGAGGGGTTTTAGCCCCAAATGGATGTTGATCATTGAGGGGTTACTACATAATGGTTCTGTTGGTGTTAGGATCAATGATTGCAATAGCAATTTCTTCCTTACTAGTAGGGGTGTAAGGCAAGGGGATCCTATTTCACCCATTCTTTTTAATTTTATGGCTGATGTGTTTACTAAGATCTTATACAAAGCTGCTTCTGGAGGAAAAATTGCAGGGCTTATGCAAAGCTTAGGAAGGGGGGTATCATTAGTATGCAATATGCTGATGATACCTTACTCTTCCTGGAGAAAAAATTAACTTCTGCTATTAACCTAAAGTGGATTTTGGCTTGCTTTGCGCATATGTCTAGGATGAGGATTAATTTTTACAAGTGTGATCTAGTTCCTGTTAATGTGGTTGAGAGTGATGCTCAACTGTTTGCACAATCTTTGAGTTGCAAGTTGGGTGAGTTTCCCCTGCAGTACTTAGGGGTTCCTCTGCATCATTGCAAACTTAAAAAAGAGGATATTCAACCTGTTGTTGATAAAATCATTAAAAAAGCTGCTGGCTGGAGAGGGAAGCTGCTTAACCATGCTGCCAAACTGGAGCTGGTTAGGAGTGTTGACGTGGGCATTACCCTTCGGGTAACCAGTATTGCCCTATCCGGTGTTGACAAATTGGAGGCCCATGAAGATACCTGAAGGCGAGATGGGCCACTAGGTCGGTGCACCAGAAGATTCCTTGACGGGCAAGACAAGGAAGCGAACAAACAAGGGAAGATTGGATCTAAACTACTGTAAATCTAGTCGTACTCGGTTAGGACCCTTGAGACCTGGCCTCCTATATAAAGGCCAGGAGAGGGGCTGCCGAGGGACACGAACAATCTTAGCAATCTTAGCCCGGAAAAGCTTAGAACTAGGTAACCCTAGCAATAGCAATCTCGACTAGATCTCAGCCGAAGTATTCGGCACCCCATTGTAACCCATTGTCATCAGAATCAAAGAACAGACAGGCAGGACGTAAGGGTTTTACCTCATCGAGGGCCCCGAACCTGGGTAAATCGCTCTCCCCGCTTGTCTTTGAACCGATGTCTCGTGTCAGCCTACAGGATTCCATCAACCCTAAGCCCCTATCGGAGGGCATTGGCGAGGAGTACCCTCGACAAGTGTCTTGGCCAGTATTCCCATTTATCTCCTTAGTGTGATAAAGTTCCCTAAATGGGCCATTACCCTTATTAACTCTCAGATGGCTCACTGCCTGTGGGATAATTATGAGGGGCACCATAAATATCATTTAGCTAATTGGGGTTTGGTCACTAGGAAGAAGGAATATGGTGGTTTGGGCATCCCTGATTTATTAGAGATGAACATGTGCCTCCTAGCTTCCTGGATCAAAAGGTATCATTTGGATGATAGCAAGATTTGGAAACAGATAGTAGATAGTAAATATAATGTGAGTAACCCTAATATTTTTTCTTGCTCAGCCAATGGGGCCTCTCCCTTTTGGAAAGGGGTGCTTTGGGCTGCCAAGGCTGCTAAGATGGGATATATGTGGAAAGTTGGAAATGGTAGAACTATTAAGTTCTGGGAAGACCATTGGTTTGGATCTTGCTCTTTAGCTATTCAATTCTGGGAAGTATATTTCTTGTTAAATGAGCAAAATAAATCTATTGCAGATCTTTGGGATGGTGTTTCTTTGAAAATGACATTTAGAAGATGTTTTGACCACAAATTGATGTTGCAGTGGTTGGAAATTTAGCAAATTGCACAAACTATGTTACTGGATGATTCTAAGGATTGTTTGATTTGGAAGTGGGAAGCTAGTGGGGTTTATAGTGTTAAATCTTTATATGCTGTGGTTAACTTTGGGGGAGTTCAAACTGTTGACATACATTGTGTTTGGAAAATCAAAGTACCCCCAAAAATACATTTCTTCCTCTGGTTGCTTTTCCATAATAAGCTTCTCACTAGAGATAACCTGGTCAAAAGACAAAGTGTTGATGATCTGACTTGTGTGTTTTGCAATGAGTTAGAGTCTTGTCAACACTTGTTTTTTGATTGTGTGGTTGCTGCTAACATTTGGAAAGGGGCCTTAGATGTTTTGGGTATTGATTTGCAAATTTCTAACATACATGATGTTGCTGCTTTGTGGAATGACAGAAAGAAAAATAAGAAACGTAATATGATATTTGCTGTTGTTTTGAGAACTATCTGGATTACCAGAAATGATCATGTTTTCAATCGGGTTCAATGGATGGGTATGCAGGTTTTGTGGAAACGCTTGGTATGCAGTTGTGCTCAGTGGAAGATCTTACTGAAGGAAGAGGAAAAAGAAGGGCTGATGTGTATGCTGAACAAGTTGGAGGGAGTGGCCAGGATGCCTCCGCTCTTGTGGCCGGATCCTGGGTGATTCCACAGAAAAAGCAAGGACAACACTGGAGGTGTGTGATATGAATAGCTCAAGAGGATTTGGCCCAATGCTAATGACAGCTGAAGATCTGGCAAGGGCCCTTGCGGCAAATGACTTGGTCCTGGTGGGTGATGGAGCGTGCTTCCAGGTCTTGGATCGTCAGTGAGTGCGCTGGATGACCTGGGGCTAGCCTGCCGTTCTATGTCGCTGTTTGGTAGTGGGTCCTGTCCCTCGTAAAAAACCTGTTTATGTGTTGTCGTCTCTGCTAGCTGCAAGTATGATGGGTGTTTTGTTGTGGAGTTTGGGTGCTTGTAATGATAAACTCTGAATGCTGTAGACTGTTGTTCTGGTTTCAATATATTGGAACCGGGGGCGTGCCCCTTTTTTCTCTAAAAAAAGACAGAGAGATGAGGACTTGTGGAGGAAGCTATAGCTAGAGCTGCCGTGATTTTCTCTAAGACCATCTCCAATGGGGCGATCCATCCCGCGTGTGGCTTTCTCCATGGGAAGTAAGTCCATCTCCAATGAGTGGGGTCAAACCGGACAAAAACGTGGCTCAACGTGCGGACGCATCTCAAGAATGGATAGCCGTGGTGTCCGGGACGACCTAAAGTCGATCCAGATTTGGGTCGTTTGCGTGGCCGCGGATGCCGAGGGCTGGCCTCCCTAGCCCGTCTATCTACCTCGCAAAACACGGCCCTCTCAGACACATCTCCCCCCGCTCCGCCGCCACCCCACGACCATTGATTTGCGACCATTGTCCACGCCGGCCACTGATAACCCACAAGTATAGGGGGTGTATCGTAGTATTTTCGATAAGTAAGAATGTCGATCCCAACGAGGAGCAGAAGGTGTTGACAAGCAGTTTCGATGAAGGATTCACTGTAAATGCTCACAGACAAGTGATGTCTACGCCCCCCTCCTTTTCCTGTAGACAGTGTTGGGCCTCCAAGAGCAAAGGTTTGTAGAACAGCAGCAATTTTTCCCTTAAGTGGATCACCCAAGGTTTATCGAACTCACGGAGGAAGAGGTCAAAGATATCCCTCTTATGCAACCCTGCAACCACAAAGCAAGAAGTCTCTTGTGTCCCCAACACACCTAATAGGTGCACTAGTTCGGCGAAGAGATAGTGAAATACAGGTGGTATGAATAAATAGTAGCAACGGCACCAGAAAAGTGCTTTGCCCAGGACAGTAAACAAGCAGTAGTAACGCAGCAAAGAGTAACGCAGCGTAGTAACGCAAAGAAAACAAGAAACAAGCAGCGATAGCAGTATTTAGGAACAAGGCCTAGGGATTACACTTTCACTAGTGGACACTCTCAACATTGATCACATAACAGAATAGATAAATGCATACTCTACACTCTCTTGTTGGATGATGAACACATTGCGTAGGATTACACGAACCCTCAATGCCGGAGTTAACAAGCTCCACAATTCAATGTTCATATTTAAATAACCTTAGAGTGTAAGAAAGATCAACACGACTAAACCAAGTACTAACGTAGCATGCACACTGTCACCTTCATGCTAAGAAAGGAGGCATAGATCATATCAATACTATCATAGCAATAGTTAACTTCATAATCTACAAGAGATCATAATCATAGCCTACGCCAAGTACTAACACGGATGCACACACTGTCACCATTACACCGTGCAGGAGGAATAAAACTACTTTAATAACATCACTAGAGTAGCACATAGATAAATTGTGATACAAAACACATTGCAATCATAAAGAGATATAAATAAGCACTTCACTATGCCATTCATAACAGTGAATAAGTATTCTGTGAAATATAGCCTAAGAGACCCACACGGTGCACACACTGTCACCTTTACACACGTGGGACAAGGAGTCTCCGGAGATCACATAAGTAAAATTCACTTGACTAGCATAACGACATCTAGATTACAAGCATCATCATATGAATCTCAATCATGTAAGGCAGCTCATGAGATTATTGTATTGAAGTACATAGGAGAGAGATGAACCACATAGCTACCGGTACAGCCCCGAGCCTCGATGGAGAACTACTCCCTCCTCATGGGAGACAGCAGCGGTGATGGAGATGGCGGTGGTGTCGATGGAGGAGCCTTCCGGGGGCACTTCCCCGTCCCGGCGGCGTGCCGGAACAGAGACTCCTGTCCCCCAGATCTTGGCTTCGCGATGGCGGCGGCTCTGGATGGTTTCTCGTACCGTGGCTTTTTCGTATCGAGGTTTTAGGTCCAGGGGCTTTATATAGGCGAAGAGGCGGCGTCAGAAGGTCGAAGGGGCAACGACACCATAAGGCGGCGCGGCCAGGGCCTGGGCCGCGCCGGCCTATGGTCTGGGGCCCAGTGCCCCCCCTCTGGTCTTTCTCGTGTGTTCTGGATGCTTCCGGGCAAAATAGGAACCTGGGCGTTGATTTCGTCCAATTCCGAGAATATTTCGTTACTAGGATTTCTGAAACCAAAAACAGCAGAAAACAAAGAATCGGCACTTCGGCATCTTGTTAATAGGTTAGTTCCAGAAAATGCACGAATATGACATAAAGTGTGCATAAAACATGTAGATATCATCAATAATGTGGCATGGAACACAAGAAATTATCGATACGTCGGAGACGTATCAGCATCCCCAAGCTTAGTTCTGCTCGTCCCGAGCAGGTAAAACGATAACAAAGATAATTTCTGGAGTGACATGCCATCATAACCTTGATCATACTATTTGTAAAGCATATGTAGTGAATGCAGCGATCAAAACAATGTATATGACATGAGTAAACAAGTGAATCATATAGCAAAGACTTTTCATGAATAGTACTTCAAGACAAGCATCAATAAGTCTTGCATAAGAGTTAACTCATAAAGCAATAATTCAAAGTAAAAGCATTGAAGCAACACAAAGGAAGATTAAGTTTCAGCGGTTGCTTTCAACTTGTAACATGTATATCTCATGGATATTGTCAACATAGAGTAATATAATAAATGCAATATGCAAGTATGTAGGAATCAATGCACAGTTCACACAAGTGTTTGCTACTTGAGGTGGAGAGAAATAGGTGAACTGACTCAATAATAAAAGTAAAAGAATGGTCCTCCATAGAGGAAAGCATCGATTGCTATATTTGTGCTAGAGCTTTGATTTTGAAAACAAGAAACAATTTTGTCAACGGTAGTAATAAAGCATATGTATCATGTAAATTATATCTTACAAGTTGCAAGCCTCATGCATAGTATACTAATAGTGCCCGCACCTTGTCCTAATTAGCTTGGACTACCGGATCATCGCAATGCACATGTTTTAACCAAGTGTCACAAAGGGGTACCTCTATGCCGCCTGTACAAAGGTCTAAGGAGAAAGCTCGCATTGGATTTCTCGCTATTGATTATTCTCAACTTAGACATCCATACCGGGACAACATAGACAACAGATAATGGACTCCTCTTTTATGCATAAGCATGTAACAATAATTATTATTCTCATATGAGATTGAGGATATTGTCCAAAACTGAAACTTCCACCATGGATCATGGCTTTAGTTAGCGGCCCAATGTTCTTCTCTAACAATATGCATGCTTAACCATAAGGTGGTAGATCTCTCTTACTTCAGACAAGACGGACATGCATAGCAACTCACATGATATTCAACAAAGAGTAGTTGATGGCGTCCCCAGAAACATGGTTATCGCACAACAAGCAACTTAATAAGAGATAAAGTGCATAAGTACATATTCAATACCACAATAGTTTTTAAGCTATTTGTCCCATGAGCTATATATTGCAAAGGTGAATGATGGAATTTTAAAGGTAGCACTCAAGCAATTTACTTTGGAATGGCGGAGAAATACCATGTAGTAGGTAGGTATGGTGGACACAAATGGCATAGTGGTTGGCTCAAGGATTTTGGATGCATGAGAAGTAATCCCTCTCGATACAAGGTTTAGGCTAGCAAGGTTATTTTGAAACAAACACAAGGATGAACCGGTGCAGCAAAACTCACATAAAAGACACATTGTAAACATTATAAGACTCTACACCGTCTTCCTTGTTGTTCAAACTCAATACTAGAAATTATCTAGACCTTAGAGAAACCAAATATGCAAACCAAATTTTAGCATGCTCTATGTATTTCTTCATTAATGGGTGCAAAGCATATGATGCAAGAGCTTAAACATGAGCACAACAATTGCCAAGTATCATATTATCCAAGACATTTTAGCAATTACTACATGTATCATTTTCCAATTCCAACCATATAACAATTTAACGAAGAAGAAACTTCGCCATGAATATTAAAAGCTAAGAACACATGTGTTCATATGAACCAGCGGAGCGTGTCTCTCTCCCACACAAGCATTTATTCAAACAAAAACAAAAAACAAAAACACACAGACGCTCCAAGAAAAGCACATAAGATGTGATGGAATAAAAATATAGTTTCAGGGGAGAAACCTGATAATGTTGTCGATGAAGAAGGGGATGCCTTGGGCATCCCCAAGCTTAGACGCTTGAGTCTTCTTAGAATATGCAGGGGTGAACCACCGGGGAATCCCCAAGCTTAGAGCTTTCACTCTCCTTGATCATATTGCATCATACTCCTCTCTTGATCCTTGAAAACTTCCTCCACACCAAACTTAGAACAACTCATTAGAGGGTTAGTGGACAATAAAAATTAACATGTTCAGAGGTGACACAATTATTCTTAACACTTCTGGACATTGCATAAAGCTACTGGACATTAATGGATCAAAGAAATTCATCCAACATAGAAAAAGAGGCAATGCGAAATAAAAGGCAGAATCTGTCAAAACAGAACAGTTCGTATTGAAGAATTTTATCGAGGCACCAGACTTGCTCAAATGAAAATGCTCAAATTGAATGAAAGTTGCGTACATATCTGAGGATCACTCACGTAAATTGGCATAATTTTCTGAGTTACCTACAGAGAAAACAGCCCAGATCCGTGACAGCAAAGAAATCTGTTTCTGTGCAGTAATCCAAATCTAGTATGAACTTTACTATCAACGACTTTACTTGGCACAACAAAACACTAAACTAAGATAAGGAGAGGTTGCTACAGTAGTAAACAACTTCCAAGATACAAATATAAAACAAAGTACTGTAGCAAAATAACACATGGGTTATCTCCCAAGAAGTTCTTTCTTTATAGCCATTAAGATGAGCTCAGTAGTTTTAATGATGCACTCGCAAGAAATAGTAGTTGAACCAAAAGAGAGCATCAAGAGGCAAATTCAAAACACATTTAAGTCTAACATGCTTCCTATGAAAAGGAATCTTGTAAATAAACAAGTTCATGAAGCATAATGCAACAAGCATAGTAAAACTAGACAAGCAAAACTTCAAGATTTTTAGCATATAGAGAGGTGTTTTAGTAACATGAAAATTTCTACAACCATATTTTCCTCTCTCATAATAACTTTCAGTAGAAACATGAGCAAACTCAACAATATAACTATCACATAAAGTATTCTTATCATGAGTCTCATGCATAAAATTATTACTCTCCACATAAGCATAATTAGTTTTATTAGTTGTAGTGGGAGCAAATTCAACAAAGTAGCTATCATTATTATTCTCATCAAGTGTAGGAGGCATAGTATAATCACAACAAAATTTACTCTCCATAGTAGGTGGCACCAAAAGACCACTATCATTATAATCATCATAAATAGGAGGCAAAGTATCATCAAAGAAAATTTTCTCCTCAATGCTTGGGGGACTAAAAAGATCATGCTCATCAAAACCAGCTTCCCCAAGCTTAGAATTTTCCATAGCATTAGCAACAATAGTGTTCAAAGCATTCATATTAATAACATTCCCATTAGCATGCATATAAAGTTCCATGGGTTTTTTAATTCTCTCTTCAAACACATCATGTCCTAATTCAAGATAAAGTTCATAAAGCTCTCTCATATTTTTGTTGTTTTCCATTATGCCTAACTAGTGTAAACAAGAAACAAAAAGTTGCAATTGCAGGATCTAAAGGAAATAGCTTCGAGTACTTACGACGCCGGAAAATAGCTTAGTAGCCGAGATCCGGAGTGTGAGTACCTTTTACCTTTCCTCCCCGGCAACGGCGCCAGAAAATAGCTTGATGTCTACGCCCCCCTCCTTTTCCTGTAGACAGTGTTGGGCCTCCAAGAGCAAAGGTTTGTAGAACAGCAGCAAGTTTTCCCTTAAGTGGATCACCCAAGGTTTATCGAACTCAGGGAGGAAGAGGTCAAAGATATCCCTCTTATGCAACCCTGCAACCACAAAGCAAGAAGTCTCTTGTGTCCCCAACACACCTAATAGGTGCACTAGTTCGGCGAAGAGATAGTGAAATACAGGTGGTATGAATAAATAGTAGCAACGGCACCAGAAAAGTGCTTTGCCCAGGACAGTAAACAAGCAGTAGTAACGTAGCAGTAGTAATGCAGCAGTAGTAATGCAGTAAAACAGTAAACAAGCAGCGATAGCAGTATTTAGGAACAAGGCCTAGGGATTACACTTTCACTAGTGGACACTCTCAACATTGATCACATAACAGAATAGATAAATGCATACTCTACACTCTCTTGTTGGATGATGAACACATTGCGTAGGATTACACGAACCCTCAATGCCGGAGTTAACAAGCTCCACAATTCAATGTTCATATTTAAATAACCTTAGAGTGTAAGAAAGATCAACACGACTAAACCAAGTACTAACGTAGCATGCACACTGTCACCTTCATGCTAAGAAAGGAGGCATAGATCATATCAATACTATCATAGCAATAGTTAACTTCATAATCTACAAGAGATCATAATCATAGCCTACGCCAAGTACTAACACGGATGCACACACTGTCACCATTACACCGTGCAGGAGGAATAAAACTACTTTAATAACATCACTAGAGTAGCATATAGATAAATTGTGATACAAAACACATTGCAATCATAAAGAGATATAAATAAGCACTTCACTATGCCATTCATAACAGTGAATAAGTATTCTGTGAAATATAGCCTAAGAGACCCACACGGTGCACACACTGTCACCTTTACACACGTGGGACAAGGAGTCTCCGGAGATCACATAAGTAAAATTCACTTGACTAGCATAACGACATCTAGATTACAAGCATCATCATATGAATCTCAATCATGTAAGGCAGCTCATGAGATTATTGTATTGAAGTACATAGGAGAGAGATGAACCACATAGCTACCGGTACAGCCCCGAGCCTCGATGGAGAACTACTCCCTCCTCATGGGAGACAGCAGCGGTGATGGAGATGGCGGTGGTGTCGATGGAGGAGCCTTCCGGGGGCACTTCCCCGTCCCGGCGGCGTGCCGGAACAGAGACTCCTGTCCCCCAGATCTTGGCTTCGCGATGGCGGCGGCTCTGGATGGTTTCTCGTACCGTGGCTTTTTCGTATCGAGGTTTTAGGTCCAGGGGCTTTATATAGGCGAAGAGGCGGCGTCAGAAGGTCGAAGGGGCGATGACACCATAAGGCGGCGCGGCCAGGGCCTGGGCCGCGCCGGCCTATGGTCTGGGGGCCCAGTGCCCCCCTCTGGTCCTTCTCGTGTGTTCTGGATGCTTCCGGGCAAAATAGGAACCTGGGCGTTGATTTCGTCCAATTCCGAGAATATTTCGTTACTAGGATTTCTGAAACCAAAAACAGCAGAAAACAGCAACAGGCACTTCGGCATCTTGTTAATAGGTTAGTTCCATAAAATGCACGAATATGACATAAAGTGTGCATAAAACATGTAGATATCATCAATAATGTGGCATGGAACACAAGAAATTATCGATACGTCGGAGACGTATCAACAAGTATTCAGGGGGTTTTGATGTAACAGATGAATAAAGTACGAGTAAGTAAAGTGCGAGAGTAATAATTGCAGCGAGTGGCCCAATCCTTTTTAGCACAAAGGACAAGCCGGTTTGTTTACTTATAATGACCAAACGTTCTCGAGGACACACGGGATTTTAGTCTAGTGCTTTTCGCTACATACGGCTAATTAATTTTCATTGTTTTGATAAGTGTTGTGTGGGTGAACCTATGCTAATGTACTGCCCTTCCTAGGACTAATACATACTTGTGATTATACCCCTTGCAAGCATCCGCAACTACAAGAAAGTAATTAAGATAAATCTAACCACAACCTTAAACTCTGAGATCCTGCTATCCCTCCTGCATCGATATACCAACGGGGTTTCAGGTTTCTGTCACTCCGGCAACCCCGCAATTGGCAAACGAGTACAGGATGCATTCCCCTAGGCCCATAAAGGTGAAGTGTCGTGTAGTCGACGTTCACACGACACCACAACTTAAATATCATAACATTGAATATTACTCAACCATACTTCACTACTAACATTTAGACTTCACCCATGTCCTCGAGAACTAAACGACTACTCACGAGACATCATATGGAACATGATCAGAGGTGATATGATGATGAACAACAATCTGAACATAAACCTTGGTTCAACGGTTTCACTCAATAGCATCAATAACAAGTAGAAATCAACACCGGGAGAGTTTCCCCTATCAAACAATCAAGATCAAACCCAAATTGTTACAGCGGTGACGGTGTGCAGCGGTGGAGACGGCGGTGAGGATGATGAAGATGATGACGATGGTGATGGGGATGATGTCCAGCTCGATGGCGGTGACGATGGCGTCGATTTCCCCCTCCGGGAGGGAATTTCCCCAGTGGATCTCAGCCTGCCGGAGAGCTCTTTTCTCTCTGGTGTTC
Source organism: Lolium perenne (assembly GCF_019359855.2). Classification (NCBI taxonomy): domain Eukaryota; kingdom Viridiplantae; phylum Streptophyta; class Magnoliopsida; order Poales; family Poaceae; genus Lolium; species Lolium perenne. Next base: position 384,473,417 of record NC_067247.2, read on the forward strand.
TCCGCCCCGCAGAGGCGGCTGTGTCTCTTCGCGACTTACCCCCCAGAGCTTAGGTTTTTGGGACGAAGAAATACACGAAGGAGAGGAGGCCAGAGGGGGCTGTGGGCCCCCTCCCCACAAGGCGGCGCGGCCAGGGCAGGGCCCGCGCCGGCCTGTGAGGGGGGCCCATGGTGGCCCTCCTCGGCTCCTCCTTCTGGCTCTCGTCATCTTCTGGAAAAATAGGATTTTTCATATAACTTTCGTCAATTGTTGATCTTCCGAAATATTGCATTCTGACGGCGCTTTTTCCAGCAGAATCCCGACTCCGGTGCGCGATCCTCCAATAATCATGAAACATGCGATGAAATAACATAAGTATCATCTCCAAATATGAAATATATCAATGAATAACAGCAAATTATGATATAAAATAGTGATGCAAATTGGACGTATCAACTCCCCCCAAGCTTAGACTTCGCTTGTCCCCAAGCGAAACTGAACTCGGTAAACAGGACCACATGTTTATGGAGTGAAGAGTCGATAAATAAAATACGGACAAGAAGCATCATATTCATTCACACAAGACATTCTAGTAAACAACTTCCTCATATAATTCAACTTGAAACAAGTATAAGGTAATCACAAATGAAGGTGCATAAGAAATCATAATTGGTGATGGCAAACTTCGTTCTTGGTCAGAGAACAATTAATAGGTTATACTTATCTTATCGAGCAGCGCTCTCATGTTAAAGTTTATATGGCACAACTTGCATACTCAATCATAATAGTCTCCTCATGATCATTGATAACTTTCAAAGCTATATTCATTCAGATAAAACTTATACTAAACAAGGAAGAATAAAAGACATGATGAAGTAAATCACAATATAATGGTTTGATCACAACAACTCAAATGCTTGCTTGATATGGAAGGAAATAGGTTTACTGACTCAACAAAAAGTAAAAGACAGGCCCTTCGCAGAGGAAAGCAGGGATTAAATCATGTGCTAGAGCTTTTTCAGTTTTGAAATCATATAAAGAGAATAAAAGTAATATTTTGAGAGGTGTTTGTTGTTGTCAACGACTGGTAGCGGGTACTCTAACCCCCTTGCCAGACAAACTCTCGAAGAGCGTCTCCCATTAAGTTTTATTTTGGGTTGGCACTCCTCCCAACCTTTGCTTTCACAAACCACGGCTAACCAAATCCTCGGGTGCCTGCCAACAATCTCATACCATGAAGGAGTGCCTTTTTATTTTAGTTTTATTATGATGACACTCCTCCCCACCTTTGCTTTCTCAAGCCATGGCTAACCGAATCCTTCGGGTGCCATCCAACAATCACATACCATGGAGGAGTGTCTATTTAGGTTAATTGATTTGGGACTGGGAATCCCATTGCCAGCTCTTTTTGCAAAATTATTGGATAAGCGGATGAAGCCACTAGTCCATTGGTGAAAGTTGCCCAACAAGATTGAAAGATAAAACACCACATACTTCCTCATGAGCTATAAAACATTGACACAAATAAGAGATAGTAAATTTTGAATTATTTAAAGGTAGCACACGAAGTATTTACTTGGAATGGCAGGAAATACCATGTAGTAGGTAGTTATGGTGGACACAAATGGCATAGGTTTTGGGTTAAGGTTTGGATGCACGAGAAGCATTCCCTCTCAGTACAGGTCTTTGGCTAGCAAGGTTAATTAGCAAGCATAAGAGTCGAGGGAAACAAACAAATATACATGTAATAGAAACAATCATGCATCTTCCTTGTAAGCACAAACAATTTTAACTTCAGAATAATAAGCTAAGGAGCTAACAAGAAAGAAATACAATGAAACAACTACATGTATTTCTCTTTTCTACTTAAACCTCAAGGTGTTGTTGCTATTGACCAATGCTAAGTTTGCCAAAACCAAATAGATTTATTCAATGCTCCCAAAGTGATACCAATACTAGAAACAAGATCAATCATACAATAAGGATTGCAAACTAAAATAAGATGTGCAATATGTAAATGATAAGACTTCTCATTAATATTCCATAACGATAACTCACACCAAGGGATACATAGACAACCAACTAAAGGAGAGATACTTCCACACTGCAACCCATCTTATATGATAACTTTCCTACTCATGATATGACACTACTTGATAGTAAAAAGTAAAAGATAGTGATGATGTGATACCGCGGCACTCCCCCAAGCTTGGAACAAACCAAGGGGATGCCAATACCGATGATGAATTACTCCTTCGGCAATGGTGGTGATGAATTCTCGACAAGCTTCTCAACAAGCTCCTGAAGCTCATCAATCTTGTACATGAGGTTGCGGATCATCTCTGAATTGTGCTCGACACGATTAAGAAGTATGTCCGACGGCGAGTCCCAATTCTTGGAGTTATTTCCCCACCCTTCAGCTTCAGGCTTCGTCCTCCCTGCAGTGTTAGAACGATCTATATCCCAATTGCTAGGCAATGCTGCCTTGGGAGTCCTTTCAATTTGACTATTGTAAATTAGATTGCGGAAGGGGTGGTAAGTGCCTGAAGAAGATGTCTTTGGAGCTAGGTAATGACGTGGAACCCTTCCTCCGGTGCGAATTCTTGCGCTGCTGTTTGCACTAAAAGGGTTATTCACCACCTCGATGCTTGCGATGGTAGCACGCGGGTATGCGCGCGAGTCTTCCTCCACTTCTTCTTCATCTTCTTCCTTGACGCTCTCGTCCACCTCTTTCCACTCGGGATCTTGAATATCTTCATCCGAAAGCCCCTTGCCCTTGTTCTTGGAGACCATGGCGCTTCTAGACTGAAAACAGATCCTGGCAGAAACAGCTCGAAACAAAACACGTCGAGAAAACGATATACGGACCTCCAGGGGTCCGGGGGATTATATAGCAGGAATTTTTATGTCATAAGAAAAGTACCAGGTCGAACCAGAGTCGGAGAGGGGCGACGAGGCGGCCAGCTCATAGGGCGGCGCGGGCCAAGGCCTGGCCGCGCCGGCCTATGGGGGACGCCCTCGTGCGTCTCCTCCACTCCGTTTCGATCTCGTAATTTTTCATATTTTCCAAAAATAGCAAAAACATTGTTCGGAAAGTAAATCGTGAACTTTATATTACCAGTACTGTTACCTATTCAAAGTCGAGTTCTGGCGGACTGTCAATTTGACCTTTGATGAAAGCCTCCGGTGTTTCCACTCGAATAACATCAACATCTACATTATAAGAATCACCTGAGATATAATGCTTGAGTCTTTGTCCATTCACCACTTGTGTGGCATTGCCTTGGAGAGAGCTAATTTTAATTGCTCCTGAACGATACACCTCCTCAACAACATATGGTCCTTCCCATTTCGAGAGTAATTTCCCTGCAAATAATTTGAGACGAGACCGATACAATAGGACTTTATCCCCAATATTAAATTCTCTTTTGATAATCCTTCTATCATGCCATTTTTAACTTTCTCTTTAAAGAGTTTAGCATTTTCATAAGCTTCACTTCTCCATTCATCTAGTGAACTCAATTGTACCAACCTCTTCTTACCGGCAAGTTTAGGATCTTTATTTAGTTCTCTTACAGCCCAATAAGCTTTGTGCTCTAGTTCTGAAGGTAAATGACAAGCTTTTCCATAGACCATTTTATAAGGTGACATTCCCATGGGATTTTTATAAGCAGTTCTATAAGCCCATAGTGCTTCCTTCAATTTACTAGCCCAATTCTTTCTAGTTTTATTAACAGTCTTTTGCAAGATAGATTTAATTTCTCTATTTGATAGTTCTACTTGCTCACTAGTTTGAGGATGATAAGCGGAAGCAATTCTATGATTAATACCATATTTAGCAAGAGTTTTTCTAAAACCACCATGAATAAAATGAGAGCCTCCATTAGTCATAATATATCTAGGAACTCCAAATCGAGGAAAAATAATATCTAAAAGCATTCTTAAAGAGGTCTCACCATCAGCACTTTTTGTAGGTATGGCTTCCACCCATTTAGTAACATAATCAACAGCAACAAGTATATGAGTGTTACCTTCTGAAGAGGGAAAAGGTCCCATGAAGTCAAATCCCCAACAATCAAACGGTTCAATAACGAGAGTATAATTCATAGGCGTTTCATTGCGTCTGGAGATATTACCAACCCTTTGGCATTCATCACAGGATAAGATAAACTTCCTTGCATCTTTGAAGAGAGTTGGCCAATAAAAACCTGATTGTAGAACCTTTTGCGCAGTTCTTTCTCCGGCGTGATGTCCTCCATAAGCACTACCATGACATTTACTCAATATCTCATGTTGTTCATATTCGGGAACACATCTTCGCAGAATACCATCCACTCCTTCTTTATATAAGTGTGGGTCATCCCAAAAATAATGCCTCAAGTCATAAAAGAATTTCCTCCTTTGCTGGGCTGAAAAGGTTGGAGGCAAGTACTTGGAAACAATAAAGTTAGCATAATCAGCATACCAAGGACTGTCTCGCGAGCTTACCTTTATTATAGCCAATTGTTATTCGGAAAACTATCATTAACAGGAACAAGTTCATAAGCAATATTTTCTAATCTAGACAAGTTATCAGCAACAGGATTATCAGCACCTTTCCTATCTACGATATGTAAATCAAATTCTTGCAACAGAAGTACCCATCTAATAAGCCTTGGCTTAGCATCTTTCTTTTGCATAAGGTATCTAATTGCAGCATGATCAGTATGTATAGTAACTTTTGAATCAACAATATAAGATCTAAACTTATCACAAGCAAAGACTACAGCTAACAATTCTTTTTCAGTAGTAGCATAATTTCTTTGAGCAGCATCAAGGGTTTTACTAGCATAATGAATAACATTCAATTTTTTATCTACTCGCTGTCCAAGAACAGCGCCTACAGCAAAATCACTAGCATCACACATAATTTCAAATGGTAAGTTCCAATCAGGAGGTTCAACTATAGGAGCAGTTGTTAAGGCTTTCTTTAGAGTTTCAAAAGCTTCCTTACAATCATCATCAAAAACAAAAGGTACATCTTTTTGAAGAAGATTAGTAAGAGGCTTTGAAATCTTGGAGAAGTCTTTAATAAACCTCCTATAAAACCCAGCATGACCAAGAACACTACGAATACCTTTAACATCCCTAGGATAGGGCATCTTCTCAATTGCTTCAACTTTAGCTCTATCAACTTCAATACCTCTCTCAGAAATTTTATGTCCCAATACAATTGCTTCGTTAACCATAAAGTGGCATTTCTCCCAATTAAGAACAAGGTTAGTTTCTTCACATCTCTGCAAAACTTTATCAAGGTTCCGCAAGCAATTATCAAAAGAATTCCCATAGACAGAAAATTCATCCATGAATACCTCTACAATACTCTCGCAAAAGCCATGAAAAATAGCAGACATGCATCTTCGAAAAGTAGCAGGAGCATTACATAAACCAAAAGGCATACGTCTATAAGCATAAGTTTCATAGGGACAAGTGAAAGTGGTTTTCTCTTGATCCTTAGTTTTAACAGCAATTTGTGAAAACCCAGAATAACCATCAAGAAAGCAAAAATGAGTATTTTTGGACAACCTTTCTAACATTTGATCAATAAAAGGCAAAGGGTAATGATCTTTCTTAGTAACTTATTAACTTTTCGATAATCAATGCACATTCTATACCCTACAACTACTCTTTGAGGTATGAGCTCATCATTATCATTAGGCACAACAGTCATTCCTCCTTTCTTAGGAACACAATGCACAGGACTAACCCATCTACTATCAGCAATAGGATATATAATACCAGCTTCAAGAAGTCTTAATACCTCATTTCTTACCACATCCTTCATCTTAGGAATTAGATGACGTTGAGGTTCAACAACAGGCTTCGCATCATCTTCCATATTAATGGCGTGTTGGCAAATAGAGGGAGAAATCCCCTTCAAGTCATCAAGAGTGTAGCCAATAGCTCCTCGGTGCTTCTTCAATATTTCCAATAACCTTTCTTCTTCAAACTCTGAAAGCTTAGAACTAATAATAACAGGATATATTTTCTTATCATCAATATGAGCATATTTAAGATTATCAGGTAATGGTTTTAAATCAAAGACAGGATCTTCTTTTGGTGGTGGTGTTGTACCCAGATCTTCCACCGGTAAATCATGCTTAAGAATAGGTTGACGAAGGAAAATTTCATCAAGCTCATCTCTTTCTTCCCTAAAAACTTCACTCTCACTGTTCTCCAAATGTTGCTGCAAAGGATTATTAGGAGCAAGAGCAATAGATGCACACTGTTCAACTTTAAAATCATTATTAGGCGAATCAATTTTATAAGGAGTTTTGGCAAATTTAGAGAAGTTAAACTCATAAGATTCACCAGCAAATTTAGTCAAAATTTTCTCTTTCTTGCAATCTATAATAGCTCCACAGGTATTTAGAAAAGGTCTACCAAAAATGATAGGACAATATTTACTAGCAGCAGAACCAAATACCAAAAAGTCAGCAGGATATTTAATCTTACCGCATAGAACTTCCACATCTCGAACAATACCAATTGGAGAGATAGTTTCTCTATTAGCCAGCCGAATAACCACATAAATATCTTCAAGTTCACAAGAACCAATTTCGTGCATAATCTCCGTGTAAAGCTCATAAGGAATAGCACTAATACTTGTACCAATATCACATAAACCATAATAACAATGATCACCAATTCTAACAGATAGCATAGGAACACTTGTTTTCTTGGACTTATTAGGATGTGAAACAATATTAGAGGCATCTTCACAGAAAATAATATGACCATCCTCCACATTTTCAGTCACAAGATCTTTAACTATTGCAACAGCAGGTTCAACTTTTATTTGTTCTTCAGGTTCTATAGGTTTCTTTTCACTTTTATGAACCACACTATTTATAACAGAGTACTCCTTCATTTTAGCAGGGAAAGGAGTTTTTTCAATATAAGCTTCAGGAATAACATGATCAACAGTTTCAACTACAACACATTTGTTTATAGATGAATCAATTTTATCTTTATATGGTTCATGATACTTATCAAAATTCTTCTTAGGCAATTCATAATGAGAGGCAAAAGCTTTATAAAGATTTGCAGCAACTTGAGAATCAAGACCATAAGTAGCACTCATATTACAAAATTTATCAGTATCCATAAAAGCTTCAATGCATTTATAATCATAATTTATACCTGATTCTCTATCCTTGTCGTTCTCCCACCCTTCAGTATTTTCCTGGATCCGATTAAGAAGGTCCCTTTTAAACTCTTCTTTGTTGCGTGTGAATGATCCAGAACAAGAAGTATCCAGCAAGGTCTTGTCTTGAAAAGAAAGTCTTGCATAGAAATTATCAATAATAACATTACCAGGAAGCTCATGAATGGGGCATTTGAGCATTAAAGACTTCAATCTCCCCCACGCTTGGGCATTACTCTCTCCATCACGAGGCCAAAAATTATATATGCGGTTCCGATCTTTGTGAATTTCACTTGGAGGATAGAACTTAGAATAAAACCGGGGCACAATATCATTCCATTCAAGAGAATCCCCATTATCCAGTAATTTATACCAATGCACCGCTTTACCAGACAACGATATAGAGAATAGTTTCTTTCTCACTTCATCCATAGCAATACCTGCACACTTGAATAAACCGCATAATTCATGTAAGAACAGTAAATGATCTCCAGGGTGGACAGTTCCATCCCCTGTATAACGGTTATCCACTACACGTTCAATAATTTTCATAGGTATTTTGTATGGTATTTCTTCCTCACCTGGCGCTTCATCCACTACCTTTGCAGTAGTAGTAGATTTCCCGAATAAAAACTCAAGAGAAGATCTCTCCATAATGAATTATAGCAGCAGGCAGAAATAAAATCAGCACAAACAGTAGAAATTCCCTTACCAATAGCGCTTCACTCCCTGGCAACGGCGCCAGAAAATAGTCTTGATAACCCACAAGTATAGGGGGTGTATCGTAGTATCTTCGATAAGTAAGAATGTCGATCCCAACGAGGAGCAGAAGGTGTTGACAAGCTGTTTCGATGAAGGATTCACTGTAAATGCTCACAGACAAGTATTCAGGGGGTTTTGATGTAACAGATGAATAAAGTACGAGTAAGTAAAGTGCGAGAGTAATAATTGCAGCGAGTGGCCCAATCCTTTTTAGCACAAAGGACAAGCCGGTTTGTTTACTTATAATGACCAAACGTTCTCGAGGACACACGGGATTTTAGTCTAGTGCTTTCGCTACATACAGCTAATTAATCTTCATTGTTTTGATAAGTATTTTGTGGGTGAACCTATGCTAATGTACCGCCCTTCCTAGGACTAATACATACTTGTGATTATACCCCTTGCAAGCATCCGCAACTACAAGAAAGTAATTAAGATAAATCTAACCACAACCTTAAACTCTGAGATCCTGCTATCCCTCCTGCATCGATATACCAACGGGGGTTCAGGTTTCTGTCACTCCGGCAACCCCGCAATTGGCAAACGAGTACAAGATGCATTCCCCTAGGCCCATAAAGGTGAAGTGTCGTGTAGTCGACGTTCACATGACACCACTAGAAGAATAACACCACAACTTAAATATCATAACATTGAATATTACTCAACCATACTTCACTACTAACATTTAGACTTCACCCATGTCCTCGAGAACTAAACGAACTACTCACGAGATATCATATGGAACATGATCAGAGGTGATATGATGATGAATAACAATCTGAACATAAACCTTGGTTCAACGGTTCCACTCAATAGCATCAATAACAAGTAGAAATCAACACCGGGAGAGTTTCCCCTATCAAACAATCAAGATCAAACCCAAATTATTACAGCGGTGACGGTGTGCAGCGGTGGAGACGGCGGTGATGATGATGAAGATGATGACGATGGTGATGGGGATGATGTCCACCTCGATGGCGGTGACGATGGCGTCGATTTCCCCCTCCAGGAGGGAATTTCCCCGGCGGATCTCAGCCTGCTGGAGAGCTCTTTTCTCTGTGGTGTTCTCCGCCCCGCAGAGGCGGCTGTGTCTCTTCGCGGCTTACCCCCCAGAGCTTAGGTTTTCGGGACGAAGAAATACGCGAAGGAGAGGAGGCCAGAGGGGGCTGTGGGCCCCCTCCCCACAAGGCGGCGCGGCCAGGGCAGGGCCCGTGCCGGCCTGTGAGGGGGGCCCATGGTGGCCCTCCTCGGCTCCTCCTTCTGGCTCTCGTCATCTTCTGGAAAATAGGATTTTTCATATAACTTTCGTCAATTGTTGATCTTCCGAAATATTGCATTCTGACGACGCTTTTTCCAGCAGAATCCCGACTCCGGTGCGCGATCCTCCAATAATCATGAAACATGCAAAATAGATGAAATAACATAAGTATCATCTCCAAATATGAAATATATCAATGAATAACAGCAAATTATGATATAAAATAGTGATGCAAATTGGACGTATCAGCCACCGATGTCGAGACGCTGACAAGCGGTACGGCAGCATAGAACGTGGCCCGACGCTTTCGCCTGTGCTTTCGCGGCCTCGGTGTAGCGTAGGAGGCCGCCGCCGCCGATGTTGTGGTCCTCTCGCCGTCATCAGCTTCGCCGTTGCCGGCAGAGGTGAGCTCTTGTGCAAAGTGCTTCCAGGCCACAAGTCGGCCGGGACGACCATTTCCTGCATGCCCCTACGGAGGCATTGGCATTCCCCCTCCCGCGAGGTGTTCGATGAAATGGGTCAACTAATTTGTCCCATTTCATCCGTAGATCATGGTGACAGCGTCTACGATATCTTCTACAAGAACTTCATCGACACATCCTCAGACGACGAGTCTCCAGAAGAATTTCTCACAGAGGTTGCGTTGCTCATCCACGAGCACAATGTCGCGCATATCCCCATGTACTGGGGGTCCTTCACGGGGCACGCACCGACCTTGGGGTGTAAAAGAGAACGCGGCCACAACATGCTCTTCCACGACTACTTCCACTACCACAAGCCATTGTTCACGCCGCAGTTGTTTCGCCGGTATTTTCAGATGTCCAAACCGTTGTCCAACCGGATAATGGATGGTGTCAAGGTCTACAACGACTACTTCATCGCTAAACATCATGCAGTTGGCAAGGTAGGTCTGTCTTCATATCAGAAATGCATGGCAGCGATTAGGATGCTAGCATATGGTGTTGCCGGTGATTACGTAGATGAGTACGTCCAGATGAGCGAGTCCAGCTGCTTAGAAGCGATGTACATGTTCTAGAAAGCACTGATCGATGTGTTTGGTGTACAATATCTATGCCAACCTACTGCATCGAACATAGCCCGTCTGTTGTCAATCAACGCTTCCAGGGGTTTCCTGGTATGCTTGGTAGCATAGACTACATGCACTGGAAATGAAAGAACTGCCCTTTTGGTTGGCAGGGGTCGTACAAGGGCCATAATGAGGGGTGCATAGTGATTCTTCAAGTTGTTGCTTCACATGACACATGGATTTGGCACTCATTCTGGAATGGCCGGCTCGCATAATGACATCAATGTGTTGCATCGCTCTCCGGTGTTTGATAGCTAGGCTAGCGCACAGTCAGTCCCCTGATGTGGATTTTGAAATCAATAGCCACCACTACAACAAGGGGTACTACCTTGCGGATGGTATGGGCTACACTCGTGAAGACAATCTGTCGTCCCAAATTCAGAGCAGGAGGCAAGATTTTCCAAAGAGCAAGAGGCAGCCCGGAAAGATGCCGAGCTGGCGTTTGGTATTCTCCAAGCTCGTTGGCTATTGTCAGGCACCCTACTAGAGCATGGAGTGTGCAAACTCTGTGGGAGGTGATGACCTCTTGTGCAATCATGCACAACATAATTGTTGAGGTGGAGCGGGATGATTCACTATTTGATAAGGATTGCGAAGGCCATGGAGAGTTGGTTGCTTTTCAACGTGGTCCGGCATCATTCCAGGATATCCTCCATGTGCATCACGAAATTCAGGACCAAACGGTTCACAACCAGCTCCAGGATGATTTGGTTGAGCACATGTGGCGCATGTTGACAACAATGTTGCAAACAAAGACTAAAATCCCAAAGAAAACAATGCCTAGGCCATTTTTATTATTTTTCATTTTTTAATAAGTATTTTTTCATTAGTAGGTGGACAATAATTTTATGTAATAAATCTTGATCATTTAAACTTGTTTATATTTTTCTTATGATTTTATATGTTTTATATTGAATTTAAAGGTCAAATCCTAAATTCTTTGGCCGGACCCATATCTTGCCACGGTGGGTGCAGCGCGCGATCCAAAATGCCGGACGGACGCCGGCTACTGTCCACACGTCCGCGCGCGCACCCAAACAAACGGAACCGGACGCGCGGGCGCGCCCATTTGGGTCGCCCCGTTGGAGATGTCCTAAGAGCATCTCCACTCGTCCTCCTCAAATGGACTCCGACGTTGCTGTTTTTTGATCCTTATGGGGGCGTGGGCGCAAACAGCAAATGGGTCCCGCTCCCAGTCGTCGTCCCAATACAAATAAGTCTAAAATTTAAATAACACTAGCAGAATGCCCGTGCGTTGTCACGGGAAAATAAATTTAACCTATCAAATAAAATTAGTGAAAGAGGAATAAGCAACAACAAAAATTTAGTTGTGTTCTGTTATACATCAAGAAGTTTATTGCTGTATATATCGCAAATATCATAATTTAGTTAATACAATTTATAGTATAAATTTTTGTATATATGTCGTGGAAAGTTTGTTCACTTTTTCCTTCAAATATGGACCTAAAATCTGAAGTATAACACCAAAATTTGTGCTACGTATTGACATATAGCTGATTTTTTGGAAGGTTTTATATATATTGCATAATATAGATAATACTAACATCAATCCATGTTCTAAAATTATTACAATATATATAGATCATACAGATGACGTAAGGTTTAAATGATGATGTCCTCCACGGGGAGAATAAAAGGAACTTAGAGCTTACACCTGTACTTATTTTCCTTACAAAAATATAACTGGACCTCATCTTGGAATATAATGTTGAAGTAGTATACATGATGTATATATACAGATAACCACTTATACCCAAATTAGTGCATGCTTATAAGATTGCAACGAAATGAAAATGAGAATGCAGAATCTGATTCAGTCAGACCAAGATGTGTTCATCAGATAACCTATGCTACGGATGTGGCTTCCTGCATCTATCCTCAAGTAGTGGAATGGAATCTACAACTTCTGCCGACTAAGAAAAAACAACAAATTATACAACAATGTCTTTCAGTATCTGATCCCTTCCGCAAGCTCAAAGAAACAGGCAATGTTTTCCCAGTTCTCATCTTAATGCCATGACCAAGATTCAATACATGTATGTAGCAAATTCTGTAGAATCTACAGAAACACAGAGCAGCGATGGATGCCCACATTTCTTTTCACAAAACCGCACAACACCCGAAGGTTAGGGTGGAAGGAAACATTAATAACTATGCATCTTGGGTTTCTTTCACTGAACAATAAATAAGGGTAATGAATAATGACACCAGATTTCACATACTATGTTTCATTAATACAAACTAATCTATTACAGAATTCTAATAGCCTAGCACTATTAGCAAGTCACCAAACAAGAAACGATCAGCAAGTTGCAACCTATTCAGCATTCAATAATCAGTATTAGAGCGCTGTGCTAATAAGCTGATGTATTTTTTTTTTAAAAAAGGTGGATGAACCATATGTGCAAAATGACAATGAAAGGGAAATGAAAGTGCTACATCTTCTGCAAGTGGTTTCCAGTATTATGTAATTGGTGTTGTACAGACTCGGTCAGGATCAATCAAAGCATTCTGCAAAAAAGAAGTGAGGTCAAAACGTTCAGCATTTGAAAATTATATGGCTAGAAAACAAATGTGACAGCGAGCACATATATGGAATTGGAATATTGCATAATTAATTCAACTGAATGGGGCAGGAACTTACAGAAAAATTGCACAAGGCCCCTGTTCTACTGAGTGTCCTCACTAAAGAATCTACAACATTAAATTTGGACTGTAAGAAAAAAATACTTTTTTCAACACTCCAACGATACCTAAAAGGGCCTAGAACTGATGCACTTTGCACCTTATACACTGTTAGTCAATCAAATAAGACAACAACGGGAAGTTGTAGCTACAACATACAGGGTTTTATTCTGCCCATTTCCACAGTTCTTCGTTTCCCAGATTCCATCTTGGCTTACTACAATGAAACAAAAGAAAATATAATTTGGAAGCAGTAGGCTCTCCGTATACAAGGGTGGAAACAACTTAAAAATTCTATCACTAACCTGGCCAGCATTTAACATGCCCTAGATTCTCCTTTTTATCTCTACTACTTTGGACTTGGGCCTAGACTTTCTGGTAAAACAATTGTGCTACAGAAACTGATGCGGTGAATTGGGATCTATCGTAGGATAGTATTATATTTAGCAGGATTTTGGCAGTAGAGCACACCATAATAAGCTCTCAACATAAAAGGGTGGGAACAGCTTAAAAATTCTATCACCAATCTGACCAGCATTGACTGTGCCATAGATTATTCTTTTTATCACAAAATAAGACTATTAAGATAGGACTTGGGCCTGAACTTTCTGGTAAACAATTGTGCTTACCAATTGTGCTACAGAAGCTAGTATTGTGAATTGGGAGTCTGCTACCGAATTAACAGATTAATCGTAGGTAGCAATGGAGTGCTTAACGGGATAAGGAAGGGTGGCAAGGGCGGTGTGCTGGGTTGGGTCTCTAGGTGCGGTGATATTGGCTGGTAAGAAACATCTTGTTAAGAAACACTCAATTCCATAATGATAAAAGTTAGCAATGAAGCAAATGAATCAAACCAAACTCAATGTGTGTTTATTAAACATTTGCAGATATTGTGATGCCAAAGATATAGTGTTAACACTTGACTCCTTCATGGTAAAAATAAAATGAAATTCCATGTATTATTAACTTAGAATTGGGGCCAAATATTTGAAACATGGAGATGAGGAAAACATGAAGAACCAAACATCATCGGCCTAAAAGGCATATTCCTGTGCTGAAGCGGCGGCGGGAGCTCGGGGAAAACTCAGGGAGGACCTAGACTGCACAGTTCATGGAGCAGTCGAGGGTTGAGTTGGACGGCGGCGTCATCCAGCCCAACATATCCGCGTGAGAGGAGTGTGGAAGCTGAGGCTGGACAAGGCGGCTCCCGCCATCAGATCTGTGTCGGGAGAGCAGGGATTGCAGTGTGCGGCGAGGCGGGCATCGCTAGGGGATAAATCTCGAATATCCATCTGAGAGCACATAAAAGAGTCCAACCATCCAAGTAGACATTCATGAATTCAAGGAAACAAAGTATAACACAAATTAAGGTAGAGGAATACCAAACCTGAGAGTTTGAGGACCTGCTTTTATTCGTTGATGGAGCACCACAGCCATCCCAGATCGTATGCATCAATCACACTGGTGAGAGGTGGACTGGATCCTCCTTATCTAGTTCGCCGTCACTGGATCCTTCTCTAATCCCGGACTCCTGGTTAAGAGGTTCTCCGGCACGGCGGCACGGATACCGGACCCTGATTCGGTCGCGTGGGTGCAGGCGTGAGGGCGAGCAGAAGGGATGGCGGGGTAGCAGGGGTGGCTTTCTCGTGAGGAGCTGGGTACAGAAATCGCGGGGATGCAGGAGGCTGAGGTGATGCTGGCGTGGGTTGACTCACGGGGCTGCTTTGACCACGCGGTTTTCTCGTGAGGTGCGGTCTGTGGGAGAGCGAATGATGGACGAAACGGACGACGTATCGCCTGATCACGGAACCTCTTCGTATTTTTTAGGTAGTAGAGATACTATTATAACATATGCAACATACTATCCATACTCCTTCCTAGCCCTATAGTATATGTCTTCATAGTCTTCGTAGTCACCAGATTTGTTGTCATCCGCCGCTCATTGGGCGCGGCCGAAACCTATGGGGTGGCGGTGGTTGTATCCGAAGCGGCTGTAGTTGCGCATGCTACGGGGACCGGTGGCCGGAGCGGCTGCAGCCTTGGCCGTCGTCGCCACGGTGCGCACGATAGGCATGCTCCTCCTTCTCCCACCAGGACCAGCCATAGTCCACTGGCGCCGACAGCTAGGGTTCCAAGGAGGCGCTCCTTCGATTGATGCAGAGGCCGGGGCGATGCTCCCATTTCGAAAAAAAAAGCTAGGGTTCCAAGGAGGCGCGGATGGTTGCACGCTGGCCCGGGACTCCTTCGGGTCGCATGGGCACGTACAGTCGCTGGTGGCTATGACGTATTCTGGTGGCACCTTCCACTCCAGCCTTGGCTGCACACGCCAAAGATGAACAAATCGGGGAGAGGGTTCCTCAATGACGACACCTCCGTGGCCGCTGCCGCCATTATTCGAAGGCTGGAACTCTGGAAGTGAGGGTATTACATGCAGGGGTAGTTGCCCACCAAGATATGGTTCATCACACCCTCGAGGGTCTAGCCACCCCACCATAGTCAGTGGCCGGCCTTGTTGTTGTCCACAGGAGGAGGCCCATCCCCCTTGTACCCGACGAGCTCCATCTCCCGGCCATTGAAGAAGAAGATGTTCCAAGTAGCGGCATTGTCGTGATATCGACGGGGATCCATGCGCTACTCAGGAGTGAGCTCGACGTAGTAGTGATGGATGATGGACGCACGACGAGCTACCCCTCTAGCCAGGGGCACATGGATGCAAGTTGGGGAGAATGATCAATGGAGCGCGCATGTCTGGTCGCCACGACAGACAAACTGGAACAATCGATGCAGCTAAACAAATTAATTAGCTAGGTGGCTAATGTATTTTCCAGGCTATATATATAGCTTAGATATTTTCAACGAAATTGGCATTGTTATTAGAGCTAGGCAAGGCAAGATGGATGTCTCCTCTTTGTGAGGCCAAATGGAGGGCCATAAGTGGATAAGACAAAGCCACGTCACCACCATATCAGATCCTAAACTATTTTGCAGGGCACCTTTCCTTCGGCCTTTATCTTATTGATGATCCGCTTCCTTTTCCTTGTAAAAAATCTTCTTGTTCCTGACATCACATCCATCTCCTCGCGATCAAACTCTTGGTCTTGCTTTGCAACAAATCATTCAACTCCGGCAAGCGTGTTAAGAAGCTTCTTTTGGGCACAAAGTACCCTTATATATTTGCAAGATCGTGATTAGGATGGACCAGAATCCGGTCCTTCTTATGCACGGTGCACTTGATCGGCAGCCGAAACAAGGGGTTAAGAGGCAGCTCCTTTCCGACTTGCACGGGCTAGTCATTATGAAGACTGAGAAAACTGTTGGAGTGCGCCTTGCATCACACCACACCTTTATATTTTATCCGCTTCTTCTGTCTATCCGGTTCAACAAAATCTGCTCCCGTTCTGACGTCTCCTTCTATATATCTAACCAGAACTCTTTCCGCTCCATTTACACTTTATTATCCCCTCCAGCTGCAAGCGTTAAGAAGCTTCTTTTGGGCGCAAAGCAGGATACTTTCAGTGCTAATTCTGTAGTACTAGCAGATCGTGATTAGGATTGATCAGAATCCGCTTCTTATCCACAGTGACATCAAAAAAAGCGATCGAGGGGCAGCTCCTTTCTGAGGGCATGCTCAATGCACTGCTCTAGAGGTGCTGCTTCACACCTTTAGTTATGTTCGGGTGGTCCAAAGTAGGTTCGGATGAGGAGACAGCCTCCTCTTGAAGAAGTGGGATCTTCAGTCCTAAAAACATGCTTTTTGGAGAGAGAAAGAGAAACATAGTGTCATATTTGTGGGGTCCCTTCTCTCTTTTTTCTGACTAAAGTTGTAGCTTCCATTGTAGAGATAAAATTCACCATGTTACTTCTTACAACTTTTTTACATGGAGCAGCTAGTTGTGTATGCCACCATTGCTCATGCCCTGAGTTACCCCAACCACTGCACACCTGAGCGCGCGCTCTGCAAGTTGGCAACCGAATTAACGGCCCCGATCTGCCTAGCGGCGCCATCACATGGCCCTGCCGATCTAGCCATTCCGGCAGATTGTCAGCCGCCAAACATATTCTGGTGAATGTATATCCTCCGATGATGGCAGGGAGATACCAGCGAGGCAGTGGCACTCTGGTCAGAAGCTAGCAGCGTGTTATCTATTAGCAAGTGACATCACCGTGAATCGAACCAGGGGTCAAGTTGTTGTTAAACAAAAAGTTTAGGGGCTGGTGAGCCGTTGGAGGGTTAGCTAGGTCGATCGTCGTCACATATGCCGCCATGGCTGCCCACACGCGCGATTTGCAGCAACAGAAGGAAAAAAAAAAGCACTAGGATTTGCAGTTGCAGGTGCATGCATGAGCTCAGGCAGGACGGCGACAGTGCGAAGAAGTTGCACTCAACCGATCCGGCATGGTCTGACTCGTGACGCGGAGGGGAAAGGAACAGCGAGGAGATTGAGAGTACTTGTGGAGGAAGCTATAGCTAGAGCCGCCGCGGTTTTCTCCTTGGACCTTGGCGAGTAAGTATTCTCCCTAGAAGCTAGAGAACTAGTATGCTCGTGTTCCACTCGTCCCGTGTCACCTCGTCTGTCCGCAGGGAAAACGTGTGTCGTCTGCACAAGCGATGAACCGTGAACAGTTCCTTTCCGTCGTGTTCATCGTGCCATCAGCAGGAGCGCGCGCGGTCTCGTGTGTGTGTCTTGTATCTGAAAAATCTGAAATCACAAACAATACCGATTGGAAGCATGTAGCGTGTGCGACAAGGTTTTCATCTGGCGTCACTGCGTCAGGTGCAGCTTCAGGTTCATGGAATCCATGTGGTTCACACAAGAGCAAGCAAGCGAGCTTGTTATCTTTCTGCGGAAAAAAAGCGTCTGTACTGAAACTTGTACCGTAGGGAAACTCCCACACCGGAAACATCTGGCCCGAAGCAAAGTACCGTCACAGCCCACTGGAGAAATGAAAGTACGGCCTGCCCATCCCAGCCCGCGTGAGGAGGCCCATTCAGTCGGGCCGTCGCGAACGTGCGCCGCATATTCGCGAAAAGATAAATAAACTCGGCCGGAAAGGGAGACGTCTTTCGCGACCTTCGATTTTCAAAATAAGAGCAAATTCATTTTAAAATTGTGGTCTCGGACGACTGGGCCCATTGACCGGGCAGACCGAGCCCCTGGGCGGGCCAGTCACGCGGAAACCCCCCAGCGGAGCGGGCCCCACGCGCGCCCGTCGTTTTTATTCCGCGTTCCTTCCACCCGAAGCCTAGTGCGCCTCGCGTCATTCCCCAATCTCCACCCGCCGTCGTCGTCTCCAGCGGAGCCCTCCCCAGCCAGATCTCCCCACCACCGGAACCCCGGCGCACGGCCGCGCGCAAGGCGGGCGGCGATGGCGTCGTCGCAGGCGAACATGGACAAGATGCAGCTGCGCCAGAGCTACCGCAACCTCTGGCACACCGACCTCACCAACGCCATCCAGGCCGACTTCCCCTGTGAGTCAAAAACCCCCCCTACCGCCACCCGCCGCCGTCTCTCCTCGATTCCTTCCGCGGGATTCTGTTTCTGATCGATTTCTCGTGCGTTGTTCTCCCTGCAGACTGCTGCCTCTCGCTCTGGTGGTAAGCGATCCTCGACCCGAAGAAAACCCTGTTCCCCAGTTCCCCTCCATTTCCTGGGGTTTCACCTACCCGTTTCCGGTAGATCTGCGTCGATTTACCCCTGCTATCCGCGGTTAGGGTTGGGGTTTAAGGGGGTTTCGAGTACGAGGACTCCCTGATGATTCTGCATTGCCCGCGTTGTTTGTGTTGTTGGTGCGATCGTGGATACGCCTAGCATTTATGATCGACCGAATTCTCATGACTAGGCTGGCCTGGTTATTCAGCCTGTGGCTGTCCGGGTCTCTGAAATCTAACCATATTTCTGGCGCTGAGAACAATACGCTACCTAGATGAACCTGTAGTGCCCTATCAGTGGTAAACTGAACGAATCAAAGCTAAAAGCAGTAGCACCCGCAATGTTTCATCCCACATTTCTTGATGCATATGCGGCTACAACAGTTGCAGCAACAAGCAATTCTTGGGTAGGAACTAAATCTGAAGCTGGCTGGTCAGTTAGCGGCTCAACTTGAATAACTTTTCTCCGCAGTTTGCAGGTCAATTCAGCTGGATCTGCTAGATATTGTTCAGACAAGGTCCAGAGTTGCGACTAGCTAGTCAACAAAATAAACTGTTTTTACATGTGGTGGTGTAGAGATCATCATTCATCAGTATGGACAAGGAAACTGTCCCACTGTATTGAGTGCCTGAACACCACACGAATTGCCATCAATGTAGACAAGGAAACAGTCCCACCTAGAAACATCTAGATACATAGCATTGATGGCCGTGTGCTTCTCAAAACTAGGTAGGCCTGGTTATTCTGTGGCTGTTTGGGTTTCTGAAATCAAGCCACATTTCATTGTTGACAGTAATACATGTGGTTAGAACACTTCTTGATAGATGAGAGTTGCAATAGCACAGTAAAGTAAGCAATTCCTGGATATGAACTAAAGCTGAAGCAGGGCGATCAATTAATGACACAACTTGGATAAGTTTCCTCCGCAGCTGCAATGGCTAGGAATTTTTTAAAGGCCAATTCATCTGGATCTGCTAGTTTGTGTTCAAATAAGGTCCAAGAGTTGGAACTAGTCCTCACAATAAATTGCTGTAGAGTTTGCAGCCTCTCAACTCCTTTAAAATAAGCAGCTGTAGAGATCATCAATATAGACAAGGAAACTGTTTCACTGCATTGAGTGCCTGAACAACACATGAATTGTCCCAAAGGATATTGATGTATGGTATTTTGTTTCGATTCCTGCTCTTAGCTAATTATGTTCATTTCCTGTCCAAGTTTTGTTTTAAAGTTCATTCCAATATATCTAATGAAGTTCATCTTGTCTGGCACTCAGTATTTCCAAACGCATGTCAATTCTTAAATGAAAATGCTGTATTAGGTTTCTAAATTTCCACAGTGATGCTATAGTATATGGAACAATATAATGTGGGGAGGTTTCGTTTACTGATTCAGCATTTCGCAATGTTAAGATTTTACCCTACTTGCTAATTTGCTGCATTTCCCTTTTTCTGTTCAGTGGACCATGCGTGTCGTACATGCTTCGTAAAAGAGCTCTTTATAATGACATGTCAAGGTAGCTCTCTATAGCGCCAGTTATATTATTTTCAACTTGTTTTGGTTGGAAGCTTGACTTCTTGTTCAACCCCTTGACCCCCTTTGTGTAAGTTCTTTAGGTATGTGTGCTGTGCTGGCTATATGCCTTGCAGTGGAAGGTGTGGTGAAAGCAAATGCCCAGAATTCTGTCTAGCTACTGAGGTACAAGACCTAGTTTGTGTGCTTTTTAAGCTTTACCCTGCAGTTTCCTCTCACTGTACCTCTCTTCTCTGATAATTTTGATGCTTATATACGATTCAGTTCTCTCTCTGTGCACCTCTCCATAGGCTGCTTATTTTGATGCGTTTGGATTCCAGATGGACGTATCTAATAGTTGTCATGCAGATAGGGCAATTGATACCTCCTTCTGTGGTTATTTGATCACTACTATTTTGTTGAGTTTTTTTTCCTAGGTTTAGTTTACTTATTTCATTGCAAGTCTGGTAGTTTCATAAAAAGTCAGTCTGGCAATCTCTTCCATCTCATTTTTTTTGGCATGAAAGTAATGACTATCAATCCTGTTTGAGGTGTGGTAGTAAGCTAGCTTTGATATATTTGATCAAAGGACACTGCTGTTGTTTAATAGAACAATGCACGGTTGGTCTTAATGCTGCGAATCACAATTTTTCATGGTTAAACATCTACTACCGCTGCTGCTGTTTCGATTTTTGTTATATATGGGTTTCATTGAATTAATATTATTGTTTCAGGTGTTTCTGTGCTTTGGGAATTCAGTTGCTTCAACCCGCTTCTTGCTTCAAGATGAATTCAACATACAGACAACTAAGTGTGATAACTGCATCATTGTACCGTCACTGCCCTCCTATGTTTCGAGTTTTTATGGTTCTTATTTTACAATCATCTACTGACTACTACCTTTTACTACAGGGTTTCATGTTCTGCCTTCAACAAGTTGCTTGCATCTTCTCAATAGTTGCTGCTATTGTTGGCAGCGAGGAACTTTCAGAGGCTTCCCAGATCCTTTCCTGTCTGTCTGATATGGTCTACTGCTCGTAAGTCTTCACACCTCTGATCTTTTTTCTTCTCCATAATAACCCTTCAAGTGTTGATGATCTTTTGCTACCATTTTTGCAGGGTTTGCGCCTGTATGCAGGTAAATATATATATCGGTTGGTAACATATACTATCACTCTGCTTCATACTTACCTATCCATTTTATGAATTGAAATGCAAATGCAGACACAGCACAAAGTTGAAATGGACAAGAGGGATGGGAAGTTCGGCCCACAGCCCATGAGCGTGCCTCCGGTGCAGCAAATGTCACGCATCGATCAGCCTATCCCTCCTCCTGCTGGCTATGCACCGCAACCAGCATACGGCCAGCCTTACGGCGGCTATCCACCTCCCCCTCCAGCTCAGGGTTACCCACCGCCGCCAGCTCAAGGTTACCCACCGGCAGGTTATCCGCCAGCAGGTTACCCCCAGGCCCAGGGTGGTGCATACCCTCCACCTGGTTCCTCTTATCCCCCACCTGGCTACCCCCCTCAACCGGGCTACTATGGAAAGTGAAAAATGTGCAGCAATCGGAGTGAGACCACTATTGTGGCAACAGAAATATCGTGAACATGTAAAAAGTAGGATTATTGTAGTGCTATAGGTGATATTGAGGTACTCGTCGATCTGGTCTGGGTTCTGAATTGGGAGCTGCATTTGGATCTCCCCTGAGTGGTGAACTGCGTTTAGATTTCTTCTGGGTGGTCAACTATGAAGTCCATTTGGAACTGCATCTGAATTATGTTTGGATTTCCTGGAGTGAAATCATCTTTGTTTTGTGTTGTTCCTTCTACTTCAAGTACATTGTTCTTTGAATAAATGAGCAGAGGTGTTCTTGGAAGGTTTCATTTAAGTTTCACGATAACTTTGGGGAATGTTGCTTGTTTTGAGCTGGTGGTCAGCAATTTGCGCTTGAATGTGTGCTGTCATGCTGGCCTTACCTCTATTACCCTGAGATTTAGTTTTGGCTTTTGCACCAGTTTTCTCGGAATAATAATTTGTGCTACCTGAACATTAGTAATATTTATATATTTTACAGTTTGAATATATTATCTGCACCATATTTGTAGTATAATGAAGTCTAGGTGCGGACGATGCAAAACTAACCAGGCACGCAGTAACCTGCAGACCTAAGAGAATGCTTAGCTATAGGCTGGAAAATTCTGGGAAATTGTCTTTGGTGTTAGTTAGGCCTAATGTCCAACTGATTTTCAGTAGTCCTATTCCAGTTTGGTACACCTAATTGATAAAAGGCCCACACAGCTCGAGATTCTGTTTCGTGCATCATGATAAATACATTGTTCAATGTTTGGCACCAATTATTTTGGAACAAATTAATCTGTAGACAATATGTAAATAGAGAAGCATGATAAAATGCCAGAGTGCACATTACTCCTTGACATGTACGTCGTTCTATACAGAGGTTGACATGTAATCGTTTCAGATTTGGAAGGTTGTGGAATGATCAATACGTATGCACATGAAATGAATCTTCCGAATTATATGTAGTTCACCAACAACAAGAAGACTACGAAGCACAAGAATTTTCTTTTGAGTATATCAGCTCAAAAATTACAATGCACATGCCAATGGTCAGACTAGTATGTATGTCGTTAAGGTGTCACCTCTGCTGACTAATAACTAGATATACAATTGAATCGATCTTCTTATTTGTGTATCACCGAGATCTTTTGTGTGATTAGACGTCAGGTATATATGCATGTATATACTTTGCACTTTTGCAGCTCTCACCTACCTGCATATATTAAGGGCAGAAAATGTTAGAACATCATAGGGCAGAAGTGGCCTAAAAGTATGGCAGAAGTTATACTTTGACTGATGCATCATATATATAAGTCAAGTTCATTGTGAAAGCAATCGAAGCCGTGGAATTAATCATTAGATGATGTTGGTTACCTTTTACGCTTTGATTTAAGGGTTGATGTCTGAGAGTTGTTGTGCCAATTGCGCTTCCTCTGATTGATGAACCAGTTGTTGATTTGTTTCAGCTGCAGGCCAGTCTCTTCCACAAGCTTGGCTTTATCATCTTCCTGTACCAGCAAAACCCATTCCACTCAACTATTATTGAATTCTTCATGGACAAATATGCATACAACTTAATAAACAAAATAAAGGGAACATCTTACAATTGAGACACGATAATTTTAAACAACATACATACTATCAGACAAGGAATTGTGTGAACAGTGAGTCATGCACACCATGCAAGCTGTCTGATGGAACAACTTTTGGTGCAAGCTTAATCAAGAAGTTGGAGAACAGCTAAGGATGGCAACAACTAGCAGCAGCAGATGGCTGGTTGCATTCTTTGCATGCATGCATGATAGGTACAATGCACTCACCGTGGGGTAGGGCCACTTGGCGTGTTCCTGCCACCATTGCTTCAGAATGCTGGTGGTGTCCCCAGGCAACTTCCCGGCCCTTCTTTTCCTCAGTATCTCTTCCCTCACATCACCAATCCTTGACTTGAATCCCTGGACCAAATTTAATTTTGACATGGTGGGTTCAGCTTGCCATGCATGCAAATTAAGACGGCGTTTCAGATATAGACACTCTTCTAACATGTAACTTTGACTGTTATACTCATACGAATATGCTTTTAATATTTGTACGAATTTCTAATAAGATTATTGAAGATCTTTCATGAAAAATCTGATGATGTTTCTTTCATTTGACAAATCTCCCTAATGTTTTTGTATATCCATATATAGGAGCACTTTAGAATGGAAGACTTTAGCATGTCCATTTATTCTTGCACGCACACATGTCTGTACCTGTTTGAGTTCAATCTTGAGTTCCTGCCTGACTCTCTCCATGAGGGAGCGCTCTGTGTCCGTGGGTACTAGGGGGCCAAAGCCCATCATGTCGTGCCCATTCGAGCTCATCTCCATCGCCGCCACCTCCATGATCGGCGGCCCCTCGTCTTCATCCTCCGACATCGTCGCTCCCGTCCCTTCCTCCAGCGTCGCACCTGATCCATACATACATATGACAAGGTTAATTAACAGTGCAATTCAGATCCATCAACAAGACCTATACGAGCGCTATAGCTAATTAAGGGAGGGTATTAAATAAGGCGATCAATATGCATGCATCAAATTAAGTGTTATCGCGACACATGAACCGAATCAAGCTAGACAACCGTACCAGCTACGCGCATGGCGGACTACATGAAACCTGAAAGCTAAGTGCCAAATTAAAGGTTTGCATGCTGATTTGACACTGGATACGTTTGGAATTTTGCAGATGGTCGCTGTGTGCAGCAGTTCAACACTTCAACTTCAACAGTGCTAGGAAGAGGAGCAAAAAAGAGCGCTACGAAGCTACAAGTAGTAGGGTTTAACTGTAGTAGAAATCAATTAATGCATGCGTGTGCATGTGGATGCACATGCTTTCCATGCAACTTCATGTTTTACGTGAAGCGCGAGAGATCATTTTCCAAAAAACAAACAAGAACAGATCAACTGATGTAGAAACTGATCACCCAAAAAAAAAAACATACTGAATAGCTAGTAAGTTTTTTAAACCGGGCATGCAGAGCTTTAGCATGTCATATGTTTAATTAGTAAGTAATACCTGCGGTAACTTGGATAGAAAGAAAGGTATAGCGAAATTTTGTACGTACAGCCATTAGTAGAACTATTTCAGCACGTATCTTTTTCCTAGTCAGTTAGCTTTAAATATGAGATATCACACTTGTCCAAAGAGCTAGTGCAATGAATATAAACGACGACACATTCCCCATAATAAAGGGGGACTATCACAAAGGTATGGTCATGTCATGGGTCACCTTTTTTCTCGAGGATCATGTGATATTAAGAACCCATAGTCAGCTAGTTAGACAAGAGTTACCAGTTCCGTATTAACACCCTTTTGAACAACACGATTGTTTCACTATTGTCCCTACGCATACAAGGCATGGAGGTTTATTTGCTAAGATTGATAGGATACCAAACAACCCAAGTTTTTAAAAGTACCCACAGCTTTAATTTTGGGTATCCATATTTGTCTTATTAAGTGAAGACGTAAGGTTGTCAAAAAGAAAATACAGTACATGCATCTTCTACAAAAGCTAACATGGAGTATATGCCCATGAACCCACAATAAATATTTCTTTGAAAAAACTGGAGGACCTTAGAATCTTTTAAACTATGTGTGGAGATATTTCTTGTACTAAATATTCAATGGAGAAAATGATATTTTATACTATATTGTTTTGATAGGTTTTTTAGTTGAGTATTATTTTTATCGGGTTTGCTAATTTCCAGCAGAGTGAGAATTAATTTAATTCTGAGTCAACTCCTAAACCGCCAGGGTGCATTGTGATTTATGCTAGACACGAGTTGAAATATGGGTTGCAACTGAGATTTTGCTAATTGGACATGTGATTGTAGATGAGAGTATAGTACTTGTATACATGAGTTACAACTTAGACAAATATCCTGGACCGTTGAATTTACTTCGTGATTTATACTAGTCATGAGTTGCGATATGACTTGCAACTGGGATTTTATTTTTGAGATAGCAACTGAGATTTCATGATGACACTCGACTGAGAATTAAGTTACTTCTCACTCTAGGGAGAACTAGTCACTCCCTATATTTATTAAATCCCTTTTGATACTAGCCCTTGGTTTCCTTCTTATTGCTTACCTCATCTGAACCATTAACTTCACCGAGCATGTTAAAACACTGAAACTCCAACTCATGACTCCAACACCGAGAGGAAAGGAAAGAGCTTCGGCTTTCGTATAGGGTGTGCCTACTTCTCTGTTGAGTGGGATACTCTTATTCCGAAGTCGATGATCATGAGTGTCAATACCTTTTGTCCTACTAATATTGACTGTCTCATATTCATGTATGCAGTATGCAACTTGGTCGACTTTGAAACAACCAAGCCTCACTCGACATAGGAATACCAGGTTGTTAGGGTTCTGCCATCATCTTGTAAGCTGCTGGGCTTCTTCCATGCGGGCCGGCCTCAATCGTCCTTTGGAGCAATCCAGCCTTTGGTTATAATATCTACGTCCCGAATGTGTTCTCCGTAATGTCCCACCATTATTTTGAGCATAATATCCCTCAAAAGGAATAAGGCAAGTAAAGTTGCTGTTTGGTACACGCTCAACCGACACAGACGAAGAAGGGGAAGTCTTAGAAGGAAAGGTATACGTAGTTACGTACACACCGTGAGATTTTGCAGGTGAGGCCACGGAAGAAGACATGCCAACAAACCTTTTTCACACTTGTACCATTCAAACAAGTACACTAAGCAGCAAGAATACTAACATATAGCATAAAGTTGCACCAAAACATGAGACTGTAACAAATTTTCTTGACATCAAAGTAAAAGAAGGTGGAAATTAAAGTAAAATAAATCTAGACATGTGTACCAGTTAGGTCCTGCAAGGACTGCTCGATCTCCCGGCACGCCATGACGGCCTCCACGGCATGCACGCGGACGTGCTGCTGCAGCTGCTCCCTGAACGAGCATAGCAGCATCAGGTACTGCGCCTGCACTCACACACATGCACAATCCATCATCGACTGATGTAGCAAGAAATGAAGAACGTGATGGGTTTGATTGGTGGTAAGAAGAAGAACGTACGAGGAAGGAGTCGAGCTCCTGCTTGTCGTGTGGGGAGAGGAAGGGGCGGTGGTGGGCGGCGTAGGAGTGGAGGAGGCCGCTGGACTGCGCCAGCTGCGCGTCGATGATCGGGAGGTGGTCGATGGGGGTCGCCACGCGGAGGCACCCGACGTGCGCCGCCACCAGCTGCTCGCACAGCGGATGCACCGCCATCTCCCCCTTGAGCAGCTGCCGCTCCTCCGCGTCCGCCGCCGACGCCGCGGCCACGGCCACCGCCGCCGCCGCGGACGACGATGAGCAGTCGCCACCGCCGAAGCTCACCATGTCCATGCCTCCCCCGTGATCACCAACGCCTTGCATGTCTCGGCGTCGATTGGTCTCGATGTCTCCTCTTTCTTAGCTAGCTGCGAGGCTGGAGCTTTTTGTTAGCCGGCTCGGTTGGTGTGCGTGCGTGTGGTAGCTTGCGTGTGCGCGTGACTGTGGCGTCGGGTACGTATGGGTATAGCGAGCTAACAAGAGCGCTAATTAAGCTAGCTAGCTTGCAACTGGAAGAGCTTGGTGTGGTGGGCAGCTGCGAGGGGAAGGAGAAGAGAGGAGAGGGGGATTTAATGAGGAGTTGGTTAGCAAGGACACAAAGGAGATGGTGAGGGGTCTTTTCGAGGCTTCCTAAGGTGGGGGTAACCGCAAAAGAAAGTGAAGATCACCACACCCAAGTACTAGCTAAACAAGCATGGACACAAATGCATATCATATATAGCACGATGAGAGAGAGAGAGAGAGAGAGAGAGAGTTTGGGGTTTAAGGTATGCGACTATGAGAGAGAGGGTAGTAGGGGAAAAGGTCATGATAAGGCCGGCTGGTAAGAGAGAGATGGTGGGGAAGGAGGGTGAGGGTTTGGAATCCGAGCTAAAAGAAAGGTCTCTACCAAATTGCACCATTGTGGTCACAGGCCCTCCCTTGTGTTCCATGGGGGAAGAACTACCACACATAGGAACTTAATTGCATCTATATGTGTTGGTTCGCATGGATCATGTGTTGATTTGTTTTCATCCGTCTTCCTTAAAACATACTTCAACATGGTGTATGTAGATACCTTACTTTATACTACTTTTGATGTTTAGCATATATTCTTCGTCAAAAGACTTTAGCCTATATATGGAAGATATGCCACTACCACTCTAGTACCACCTAGATAACGTTCTAAAAGCATGTGTCTATAATCTTTTTTTACTTTTGTTATTCATGTATTTAGATTGATTAAATTAAATTGACATACTTGTAAATTTGTTAGCAATTTTAGCCCATCAGAAAATATTGCCACAATTTACACATTAGGTATGACCTTTTGTGATTGTAGCTTTTATGTAATTTTTTTCCCAAAACTTACAGGATAGGGGGCTAACGTACTAGCTGACTTGACGGACAACTCTTAGGCCACTAATCATTAGACCACTCAGTACATGGTAAATGAGCATTTTGGCGCAGCCAGCCTCACCTATTCGCCATAATTGAAATAATTTTCTATATCCAGTTTGACATAACTGGATAAAATTTGAGGAGATTTGAACAAGTTGGTAGAAACAAGAATATACCGTGCAAACGATTAGTACCATTAAATTTCTTTTTACTGAACATAATACTTTTGTCAAGATGGTTAATCTGTCCAATGCACCGCACCCGCTTCCTGCGTAGAAGGATTACATCACAACAATCTTTTCCAGGAAGAGGAGTACCGAAGCAATCTCTTTGTTTGAATACAACTGAAGTTGCAATCACGCATAGAATCCATCCATCCATCTAAAATAACCCGATTAATTAATTAATTAATCAATTTATCCTGGCCTTGGTCTGCCTCTAATCTGGTACGTGAATAATTAGGGTTAGGAGTTGGTTTCAAGAAAGGAAATACTTTTGGTTGTGTTTGCGAGTTTCGGTTGCCTCTCTACCAACCTTGCGGTTGGCGTCGGGAATGGGCTAGCTAGCCAGCTTCTTCTGCCGACTGTTGTTGGTCGTCTTCTCCATTATTGGGGTTATACTGCTGCTTCAAAGGCTAGTTAGCACTTTAAGCACCTAAATTAGCAGCGAGATCAACGAAGCTAATCATCTAATCGTATTGGATTAGCGCGCGGTAGACGGAAACTTAGTTGATATCATTAGTTAGCCGCGCGTTTGTTGACAGCTGTTTGTATAAGGACTATACAGTATGTATGGTCCATGGCTATGGGGATGCAGGGGCCCGGCCGGCTTCTGTAGCTTTGTCGTCGTCATATCTTAACAAACGGATAATGACATATATGCTGCCTGCTGTTTAGGGTTTCTGTAACTTTAATATATGGCGCTGGGTACGGCGTAGCTCCGTTTCCTTACGCGTGCTACTGCCATGATTGTCAACTTCAGTTTCTTATTCATCCATCGACCAGCTAGCATGGCAGCAGCATTTCAGGGTGCACTTTTTGTGATGGCACTAGTTTAGTATGTGCGAACTGCTCTTTGTGAGGATAAACATTATTTTATCTGTGAGAATATATATAGCTCATCTATACCTATCTCATGAATAAATCATATGTACAAAAGCTCGGTAAAAAAGCATATGTACAAAAGAAAATACAATCATCAATCCATCATATAATACTTCTAGCACTATTCAAAAAATATACTTCTAGAAACGAAGAAAAGAGTCATTTTGTTAACAGATTGGCTGCTTTTCTCATTCCAGTCTTCTTCTTTTTCCGTTAGACAATCTCGCAACCTAAAAGTCTACATTTCTTTCTTCTACGGAACGTAGCTAAGTAGTACCGATTGTTCGATACGTTCAATAGCGGATAGTGGTGCATCTTGCGCTTCTCTTGGCGGCACCTATCCCATACTGAGTGTGGTGTTATATTCTCGGAAGTAGCCCTTCCACAAGACAGGCTTTCGGGCAGGGGTGCTGCTGCTAGTATTTTTTTTACAAATATAACCGTTAGCAAATCTAATTTCCTGTCTAACCCATTGGCACAGCTATTTCGAAATCTGACTCCCTAAGTTTGGCGCCATTGGAAACTACGGAGCCAAAATCGTTCAAGTCGGCACCAAGGAAAAAGAATACAAAAGAACTCTTGGTACTTCGGCGCCGACCTCACTTCTGGACCATGTGTCCTAGGGCGACCTGCTTTGGCGTCGTATTTCCTTGGCGATGACTTGCACAACTTTGGCTCCATTCTCAATGACGCAAAATTTAGGGATCAAATTTTGAAATAGTTTTGTCAAGGGATTAGCCAAAAAATTACTTCCGCCTAGGGGTTAGATTTGTCAAAAATATCGGCTTGTACCTCTGCTTCGGCAAGAGTTTACCGACGCTTCAAAAAATCTAGGCAACTATACATACTACTCCCTTCGATCAGATTTAATCAACATGAAGGGAGACCTGCGCATGGGTGCAGTTATGTTGTTAGACGTGTTAATTTATTGTGAATGGAGGTAGTATAAACGACCATGCACAATACAACAACTTCCTCTGTTTCATAGTTTTTGTCGCGATTTTAGTTCAAATTTGGACCGAAACATGACAACAACTATGGAACGTGTTATAAAAGTGACAAGCAAATAACGAAGAACGAAACAAGAACACACGCAGGGGACACAAGATTTTAACGTGAAAAACCACTTTTTTTTTTCAAATAGGGGTATTCCCCGGCTTCTGCATCATGACGATGCACACGGCCATTTATTAAAAAGAGGTTCAAAATGGTATTTTTTACAACTCACACATCATCGAGGATTGATACAAAAATCAACCATCGAAAATAACACATACTATGACTACACATCAACATAGCCTTCTAGTATGCCGCCAACCAGTCTGGCACAAGATGTTCTGAGCGACCATCAGGAGCCGTGTGCATCTAGAAACCATGGCATCCCGCTGTCCCTCCGGAGAGAGGGCCCAAAGCTGGACTCAATGGGAAACCATATGGATAACCTGCAAGAAATGAAAAGAGGGATTTTATTAAAAAATATATCATTCCTGATCCTCCAAATAGATCAACATAAAGCAGAAACCCCAATTCAGATAAAAGTCTTAGATTGTCTATCTACTCCATTTAACCAATTATCAAACATATTAGTAATATTGGTGGGAGGTGGATGATTATAAGTAAAATTAACCGTACACCATAAGAGCTTAGCTAAAGGGCATTCAATAAAAAAGTGCTGAATGGTCTCCTGTTCCCCACAGAAAACACATTTTGTACACCCATTCCAATGACATTTAGCTAGATTGTCCTTAGTTAACAGCACCTTATTACTCAAGAACCACATGAAAATCTTAATTTTTAGCGGAATTTTAACCTTCCATAGATACTTTCTCGGAAAGGGGGTATGGTCACACATAAGATCTTCATACATCGACTTCACTGTAAACAAACCATTTGGTGTCAAATTCCAGACAAAAAGATCATCCTCTTCATTCAAATGTACCACCATGAGTCTCCGACATAACTGCAACCGTGCAGTCCATTTATTACCACTCAACACTCTACGAAATGTAATATTCAGCGACGAATGGGCTAACACCTGTGCAACTGTGACATTCTTATGATGGACAATATTATATATAGATGGATATTGTTGAGCCAAAAAAGTATTGCCTAACTAGGTATCTTCCCAGAAGCGGATACTCAAACCATTACCCACTTTGAAAAAAACCCCTAGGAAAAAACTCATGTTTGATCTCCATTAGACCTTTCCAAAATGGGGAATCAATAGGTCTTGCTTGAACCTCCGATAATGTCTTCTGTCTTAGGTATTTATTATGTAGCAATTTCTGCCACACCCCGTCTTCATTAAGAAGTTTAAAAAGCCATTTACTCAATAAGCATTTGTTTTTGATTTCGAGCACCTCAATACCTAAGCCCCTTTGAAGTGTTTACAAACACCGTGGGATATCTTATAATCTGATTAACCCTAGCCGACGGCTTACAAGAGATATTTATAGACGGTGGCAATGGACCTCGATCAGCTAGATTCCCTTTAGAATGAATTTAGATCACAATACAACAGAACGGAGGGAGTAACTAAAATATATGTACTCATAAACTAGTTAACCGGTGCTTCTACCTAAAAAACAAGCTTAGCGAGCTGGCGCTTCTATGCTCTCTCAGACTAATTAAACTACTCAATTGGCAGTGCTACTAACAGGCGCCTGCATCTAGCTAGCAACAAACCCAACGGTTTCTACGGCGGCGGCGCCGGCGGCCGGGCTGGGCAATGGCTACCTACCTACCTAGCTATAGCCTTAGAGATTAGCTAGTGTGATTAACCAGTGGAGCGAACAGTGTGGTCACGAGCTCAAGAGCGTGGGTTATCTGGTTGTACATTTGTCCACCTTGGCGATGCCCATTCGGTCCGGTCGGCCGCGCGACGATGGGGCCGGCCGGACCCCGGCCAAACCGAGCCAGCTGATCGGCGTGCGAGGACCACGGCAGTCGTGGGTCGACCGGCGTACGGTTGCGGTCAAGCGGAGCTTAATGGAAGTCCCACACGTTTAGAACGCACTGGACGATCCATCGATCGATACCCGGTTGTTGGTGTGCTCATCGAGTAATGGGTGTAGGCCAGTTACAAGTCTCGACAGCTGCTGATTGCCTTCTCGAGCGGGCCTGATGAACAAACTCGAGCCTTGCTTGACCCAATCACTCCTCCTGAACTACTGTTGCCCGACCATACTAATCAACCTCACAACTCAACGAAACACGGCTGCGTGAGATGTACCTTAATCCGTTCATGAAGCAATTGATGATTCGTGGGTTTTATTGCTTTTTTTGTTGTTTCCCAAAATCTAGGTCGTCACTGCAAGTTCGAGCTTTTCGGAATTGTACATGGTTGGCATCGTCTATTGTTGACACTAGGATGGGATCTAATCGTCTTTGAGCCAATAAACTTTGGTTCTTGATTCAGGAAAAACATTCTTAGCAAATGCTATGCAGTTGTTCACCTTTCATGTTTTCTTTTACATTTGACTATGAAATATGAATGACTCCAATCTTCCTTTTTAATCATTACTCTGATGCGAAAGATAAACACAATAGAACGTGAATCGTACAACATTTTCAAATACTAATGTACCTAGAGCGATGACTTGCTTTGAGTACTCCAAATTCTGCAAACAAAAGATGCAGAAGAACTTCCCGTCCAGTTAAGGCTAGGAGAGATCACCAGCTGAAGGGCCAAGTAGGTCAATGCACATCATGAGGCGGACCAGCTGATCTAACCAAAAGTCCAACCACGAGCTTAGATACAATAACTTATATCGGTGAATGTAACAAGAGCCAAATATTTCAACACATCTGGTTATTCACATCTTCCCGAAAGTCATGGCCCATGTGATGCCGACCACAAGAGGACACGCATCTGGTTAACATTGTTGTAGATATGCTTGCCATCTTAATTGAACGTGCAAAAAATGATGGTCAAATTGGAGGACTTATTCCTCATCTTGTTGAGGGGGTATCTCTATACTATAATATGTCGATGATACAATCCTTTTTTTGGAACATGACTTACTTAAAGCTGTAAACATGAAGTTAATCCTATGCATTTTTGAAGAACTGTCGGGACTTAAAATTAACTTCCATAAAAGTGAGCTCTTCTGTTTTGGAAAGGCGAAGGATAAAGAAGATCAATATAAACAGATCTTTGGGTGCGACGCTGGATCTATCCCCTTTAGATATTTAGGTATCCCAATTCATTACAGAAAACTGAGAAATTCTGATTGGTATACAGTTGAAACACGGTTGAAAGCAAACTGGGATGCTGGAAAGGAAAGCTATTATCTTATGGGGATAGATTGGTACTTATTAATTCAGTTTTAACTAGTTTACCTATGTTCATGTTATCCTTTCTAGAGGTACCTGTTGGGGTAAGGAAACGATTGGATTTCTATAGATCTAGGTTTTTCTGGCAATCTGATGAAAATAAAAAAATTATAGGCTTACAAAATGGAATATTGTCTGTAGGCCTAAGGATCAAGGCGGTTTAGGTATTGAGGTACTCGAACTAAAAAATAAATGCTTATTGAGTAAATGGTTATTCAAGTTGCTTAATGATGATGGTGTGTGGCAGGAATTGTTACATAATAAGTACGTAAGGAATAAGACATTATCGGCAATACAACCTAAGCCCACATATTCTTCTTTCTGGAAGGGTTTAATGTGAGTAAAAGAGGAGTTTTTTAATACAGGTTTCTTTCAAATTGGTAATGGAATAAATACTCGTTTCTGGGAAGATGTTTGGTTAGGGAAAATCACGCTGGGAAATCAATATCCGTCATTATATAATATTATGCCTCACAAAAATGTAATGGTAGCTCATGTGTTAGCTCAAACCCCATTGAATATTAGTTTCAAACGGGCACTGCGCGCTGGAAAACAGATGAACTTTATGGTTGCAGTTATGCCAAAAATTAATGACGGTCAATTTAAATGATGAGCGAGACCGATTTATTTGGAGATTGACAACCAATGGTAAATTTACGGTAAAATCTATGTATGAAGATCTTATGAGCGATCATACCCCATATTTGAGAAAGTATTTGTGGAAGGTTAAAGTCCCCTTAAAAATTTGTATTTTCATGTGGTTCCTTAGTAATAAGGTATTGTTAACTAAAGACAATTTAGCTAAACGGAAGTGGAACGAATGTATGAAGTGTGTTTTTGTGGTGAACAGGAAACCGTTGAACATCTATTCATTCAATGTCCTTTAGCTAAACTTCTTTGGCGTTGGTTAATTTCACTTTTGATCTTCCGCCTCCAACCAATATTACAAATATGTTTGGAAATTGGTTAAATGGAGTAGATAGACAATCTAAAGCTTTCATCCGTGTTGGGGTTTCTGCTTTATGTTGATCTATTTGGAGGGTAAGAAATGATCTTATCTTTAACAAAAAAAAAACAATCTTTTCACTATTTGCAGGTTATTCACATGATGGCTCTTATGCCAGGCTGGCTGACGTCATACTAGGAGACTACAATGATGTGTAGTTTTACAATGTTTATTTTGTTCCGCTGGTTGATTTTTGTATCAACTATAGGCGATGGTTGAGACACGTGAGATGTAAGACTTAATATTACTGTGTTCTTTAATAAAAGGCCGTGTGCATCATCATGATGCAGAAGCCGGGGTTAAACTCCCCATTTCAAAAAAAAAGAGGACACACAGAGCCATCAACAGTGCCATGTGAAAGGATCAAAGAGGTCGACTAGAGGGGTTGGGATGAATAGGCCACTAGAATATTTAATTATTTTCCTAGAAAATTAGATATCAACATGTATGTAGATTTAATTGATTATGCAATCAGATGTGAGTAACCTATATGAAAAGATACAATCAGGTACACAAGATAAACAAAGTAATAACTAATAAGGTAGTAACAATAAAGTAAAGGGGCTGAGAAATAACACCACAATGGACTCGAGGATGTATCCCTAAATTCACACATCTGGAGTGCTAGTATCCTTCAAAGCGGCGAGCTGAGCCTTCACGCAATGCTAAGAGCCTTGCTCCACTAAGTGGTACCCTTGGAAGTGGCAACGACAACATAACAAACTTGTTGGAGAGGTCTCCGCAACTTAATTCTGGGCTCCCAAGCAAGCTTGCCATGAAGCTCTATTCCGCCAAGAAAAAAATCCACTGGATAGCAAGGAGGGTCAAATTCCCCTAAGATAAACAAAGTAATAACTAATAAGGTAGTAACAATAAAGTAAAGGGGCTGAGAAATAACACCACAATGGACTCGAGGATGTATCCCTAAGTTCACATATCTGGAGTGCTAGTATCCTTCGAAGCGGTGAGGTGAGCCTTCACGCAATGCTAAGAGCCTTGCTCCACTAAGTGGTACCCTTGGAAGTGACAACGACAACATAACAAACTTGTTGGAGAGGTCTCCGCAACTCAATTCTGGGCTCCCAAGCAAGCTTGCCATGAAGCTCTATTCCGCCAACAAAAAGATCCGCTGGATAGCAAGGAGGGTCAAATTCCCCTGATGAAATGGCAGATCTAGATCTTCACTATCTTTTCTGAAAAGATCAACAATATTTAAGCATGAGGCAGGGATACCTCGAAGGTTTGAGATATTGGAAGAGTGGAGGAGAGGGGTTAAATTCATAGCCCTCCTTGTGGGAAAGATGGGGATTTTATAGTGCCTGTCCAAAATCTGGCCATTAAGATTGTTTTATGCATGGTCCAAATCTTATGGCCAAGTTAAATCTTCCGGGGGGGGGGGGGGGGGGGCCCGACAAGAAAAGTTGCCATGGCCGACGAAGTTGAAGTCGCGCCGTGGTTGCTGGTGTACCATGGCCGACGATTTTGGGTCTATCCGTTGTGCATGTCAAAACGTTTTTTCTCGTTTTTGAGGCCACCTAGCCCAACGAAACCGGCCAAACGTTGCGTATGGTGGCCCGGGACGTGGTGCATCTCGAATTCTCGAGTTCGCCGGCCGAGTCAACGCAAATCCGCACCGCCGAGGGATGTAGGGCCAAGATGGCAGCCTCTCTGGCATTGTTTTTTTTCTCGATCGTGCCATCTCGTTCAACGCTCTCCGATCGAGCCGTTTACGATGCAGGATCATGGGTCCCGCATGTCATCTTCTATGAACCAAAATTCTTTATTTTCTTGGAGTTTTTTTTGGCACCTCAAATTTGGTCACTTGCCTTTTTCTTTTGATCCCTTGCCGCCTTGGAAACGTTGAGACCGCTGCTGCTAAATGGGACCCGCATGTCATCCTCTATGTACTATAAAACTTTCTTTTCTTGGAGTTTCTTTTGGCACCTCAAATTTGGTCACTTACCTTTTTCTTTCGATCCCCTGCCGCCTCTCAAACGGTGATACCGCTGCTGCTAAATGGGACCCGCATGTCATCCTCTATGTACTATAAAACTTTCTTTTCTTGGATTTTTTTGGCACCTCATATTTGGTCACTTACCTTTTTCTTTCGATCCCCTGCCGCCTCTCAAACGGTGATACCGCTGCTGCTAAATGGGACCCGCATGTCATCCTCTATGTACTATAAAACTTTCTTTTCTTGGAATTTTTTTGGCACCTCATATTTGGTCACTTACCTTTTTCTTTCGATCCCCTGCCGCCTCTCAAACGGTGATACCGCTGCTGCTAAATGGGACCCGCATGTCATCCTCTATGTACTATAAAACTTTCTTTTCTTGGATTTTTTTGGCACCTCAAATTTGGTCACTTGCCTTTTTCTTTCGATCCCCTGCCGCCTCTCAGACGGTGATACCGCTGCTGCTAAATGGGACCCGCATGTCATCCTCTATGTACTATAAAACTTTATTTTCTTGGATTTTTTTGGCACCTCATATTTGGTCACTTACCTTTTTCTTTCGATCCCCTGCCGCCTCTCAAACGGTGATACCGCTGCTGCTAAATGGGACCCGCATGTCATCCTCTATGTACTATAAAACTTTCTTTTCTTGAATTATTTTTGGCTCCTGATATTTGGTCACTTGCCTTTTTCTTTCGATCTCATGCCACGTTTGAAACGTTGAGGAACCTGCAGGCTCATGGGACCCGCATGTCATCCTCTATGTACTATAAAAGTTCATTTTCTTGGTTTTTTTTCACCCTCTGATTTTTGGCTATTTCCTTTTTCTTTTGATCCCCTGCCGCCTTTGAAACGTTGAGGACTCTGCTGGCTCATAGGTCCCACATGTCAGCCTGTATGAACGATAAAACTTTCCTTTCTTGGAGTTTTTTTACCCCCTAATTTCTGGCTACTTTCTTTTTTCTTTTGATCTCAAGCCGCATTTGAAACGTTGGGACCGCTGCTGCAAAATGGGACCCGCATGTCATTCTCTATGTACAATAAAGTTTCTTTTCTTGGATTATCTTTGGCTCCTTATATTTTGTTACTTGCCTTTTTCTTTCGATCTCATGCCGCCTTTGAAACGTTGACTAAGCTGCTGGCTCATGGGTCCCGCATGTTATCCTCTACAAACAATAAAAGTTTCCTTTATTGGAGTTATTTTTTGACCCCTAATTTCTGGCTATTTTCCTTTTTCTTTTGATCCCCTGCCCCTTTGAAACGATGAGGACGCTGTTGGCAGGTCGATCCCACATGTCATCCTCTATGAACAATAAAATTTTCCTTTGGTGGATTTATTTTTGACCCCTAATTAATTTCTGGCTATTTCCTTTTTTTCTTTTGATCCCCTGCCGCCTTTTTTTGTGAATTTTTTTTTGCGAATTATCCCCTGCCGCCTTGGAATCGTTGAGGATGCTGCTGCCTCATGGGTCCCGCATGTCATCCTCTCAGAACGGTAAATATTTCTTTACTTGGATTTCGTTTACCAACTGATTTTTGTCTTATTTTTCCTTTCGATCTCCTGCCGCCTTTAAAACGTTGTCGAGAGGCTGCTGGCTCACGGGTCCCACATGTCAGCCTCTATAAACAATAAACGTTGAGGATGCTGCCTCATGGGTCCCGCATGCCATCCTCTCAGAACGATAAATGTTTTCTTTTCTTCGATTTTTTTACCAACTGATTTTTGGTTTTTTTTTCATCCCCTCCGCCTTTAAAACGTTGACGACGCTGCTGGCTCATGGGTCCCCGATGTCAGCCTCCCCGTACAAGAAACATGTGATATCTTGATTATTTTGTAGACAATAAACATTGTATTTCGCTCTGAGCTATTGCAAACGGATAAATTAAATATTTATTTTTACATAAACAAACTTATATGTTGAATCTCCTTGTTTTGTGTTTTTGCGAAGCATAGGACTTTCCTGTTTTTTTTTAGATAAATCCGAACTTTCCTGTTTTGGAGTGGGCTGAAATTGTACGAGTCAAAAGGCCTAGCAGGATAGTTCGAAGGCCCATATGTCCAGATGCAGCCCAATTGAAATCTTTCTTTTCTTGGATTTTTTTCACCCCGTGATTTCTGGCTACTTCATTTTTCTTTTGGTCCTATGCCGCCTTGGAAACGTTGAGACCGCTGCTGCAAAATGGGACCCGCATGTCATCCTCTATGTACAATAAAATTTCTTTTTCTTGGATTATTTTTTGCTCCTGATATTTGGTCACTTGCCTTTTTCTTTCAATCTCATACCGAGTTTGAAACGTTGAGGAACCTGCTGGCTCATGGGTCCCGCATGTCATCCTCTATGAACAATAAAAGTTTCCTTTGTTGGATTTATTTTTTACCCCTAATTTCTGGCTATTTGCCTTTTTCTTTTGATCCCCTGCCCCCTTTGAAACGATGACGACGCAGCTGGCAGGTCGGTCCCACATGTCATCCTCTATGAACAATAAAGGTTTCCTTTGATAGATATATTTTTTACCCTAATTAATTTCTGGCTATTTCCTTTTTTTTATTTTGATCCCCTGCCGCCTTGGAATAGTTGAGGATGCTGCTGCCTCATGGGTCCCGCATGTCATCCTCTCAGAAAGGTAAATGTTTCATTTCTTGGATTTTGTTTACCAACTGATTTTTGGCTTATTTTTTTTGTTTCGATCTCCTGCCGCCTTTAAAACGTTGACGACGCTGCTGGCTCATGGGTCCCCAATGTCAGCCTCCCCGTACTGCAAATCCTCTTTCTGCAAAGGTTGTATTTCTAGCTAGATAGCTAAGGTGGATTCGAATCTGTCGTGGTTGAGCAGCTCGGGTAAGCCTTCTTGCCTTTGATTAATGGAACTAGTGTATAGCAAGGTCAAGACATGTGGCTCGGTGTAATGAATCTATTTGAATCATGTTGTGGATTCAATCTGATAGTTCTCTAACAGGTCAGCCAAAATAGAAATTAAGTTTTTTTTTAAAAACGGAAATGCAAATTAAGATGAACACAAACATTAGTTATCATAATAGCTGATCATACATACATACTTGCTAAGAGCAAAAGCTTGTTAGAGTTTTACCACCCATACAATTAATTAGCAGTTCAGATAAGATAACCTTATATAAGTATAACTACAAATGCATTTGCTAAGGGCTCATGGGACAACAGAACTACACAACCGCAAACTTTATGACCAGCATGTCACAGTGGCATCGAAAGATCTTGACCTTCAACTTTGATCCAATGCGAAGTTTGGCACCGCCAATGAACTTTTTCCACCTGGAAGTAACAGCCAAGCGGCCATCTGTGGGACTGACGGAGTACCGTCCCTCCACGGTGAGACCTTCACTCTCCATGACGAGGGAAATCTTGCCCCTTCGGCCAACATTGAGATCCTTGGAGATACTTTTAGGCAATTTCTGATTCAAAGCAAGAGATACCACCAAAAATTAGTCAATGGCACCAATGCACTAAAGACTGAACCATGTGAGACTTTGAGCAGAGAAGACATCAAGATAAGAGCAGTTATGCTGTCATATACTCACCAACATAGCCTTCAGATGCGTCCTGGTCACCACATGGGTGACCACAGCAATGAGCTGAGACCTCGGTGATCTGGCTGGGGCAGGTGCAGGAGCAAGGGCTGGTACACGAGCTGGTGCTGATGCAGGAGACTGCTGAGGCGAGTGCAATAAACGGTGCCTCTAGAGGAACCGGTGCCGATGCAGAGATCGTTGGGCGAGGTGCAGAAACGGTGCAGCTAGAGGAACCGAAGGTTGATGCGGGGAGCCTTGGGCAGGTCTAGTATATGGGGCCTCGACAGGAACCAATGCTGATGTAGGGGCCTGCTGGGTAGATACAGTAAACGGAGCTGGTACAGGAACTGGTGCTGATGCAGGAGAGTGGGAAGCCGGTGCCGGTGCTGGTGTGGGTGCCCTTTGTGACATCTGCTCCTGTTCCATCAGGGGATCTGCAGCTTTGATCATGTTAAACCCAGCAAGTTAGAACAGAGGGAATGGTTTAGAACAACTGCTCAGAATGCAGTAATCAAAGGATATGAGTACAAAAAAGTTACATATTATATATTTGGAAGTGTCTCCAACTACGTAGCGATTACGTATATCCGCCCGTTTGAGTTTCTGATCCTCAGCTCGTCGCCCTTCTTCAGACCGTAGTCAAAAGCAAACTTTCTCCAATCATGTCCATACAAATATGTGATGGTCTGCGTCTTGTAGACATACACCTCATAGACCGTGTAGGTGTTCATCAATTTGCCACTGCCATGCATAGTGAAAGATCCTTCATGCGGACACATCTGGTTAATCATTGGACGAAGTTCACAAGGTACAGTCTGCAGGTGAAAATTGATACTAATGTAAGAAGCAGGAAGACTAAAAACAAGACTTTACTATATGCCAATTCATGCTAAACCACTGAGAATACATACCTGTAACTCTATGAAGGAGTTATTAGAAAGGTAGATAGAGCCATAGGAGGTGTTATATGCGGGGTATGTACATGGGCCCGCCATATTCCCGCAAGCTCGACATCGGGATGGTGAAGGAAACATGGGAGGTACTACTGGTGCGTAGCGCTGAATGTAAGTGGAAGAATTAGGTTGTGTAAAGTGCATAGTTCAGAGCAATGCAAATGTTGACAAGCGAGTGCATAACACTATGTTACAAACTGAACAGTCAAAATTTAGTGTATGATGAATATAAGCATGCTAATTTGGCGTTTCCGAATTCCAAAAAGCATTAGACAGAGCCGGTGATAATATCAGACATAAATCATGGCATGTATATGTTGCTTAAGAAAATATACCCGAACCCTTGGATGGTTACGGCCCGGCTGGTCCTTGGACTTGAGCTTATATAAGCATCCAGAAGGTGGGGCTGACATTAACTTGGTGGCAGCCTCTGCAGATGCCTCATCAGCAGCAGTTGCAATCCTTTTGACCAATGAAGGCTTAGCAGTTTCAGTCTGCATATGAAAATTGAAGAGCAACAGACATCAGCAGTGATATATAAAATGAATCTATGATACACTGATGCATATAGTGCTGGATGTAAGTGGAAGAATAGGGTTGTGTGTGTTTCTGAACTATTGGTAAGCATTAGACAAAGCCGGCAATAAACAGACAAATCAAATCATGTATGAGGATTAAGAAAATATACCTGCTTACTGAAAAGGATACCACCCAGCTGGCCCGTGGCCTTATGCTTGAGGAGGTTTTCAGAAGATGGTGGCGGCACCATCGTCTTCACAACAGCCTCATCAGGATCATTTTTTCCATTTGAGTAGAGGCACAGAAGCTTCATCCTGCATATGAATAGCAACAGAACTCATCATTGATATTTAATAAATCTATGAGATAGACTGATGCAAGTAGTGCGGGATGTAAGTGGAAGAATAGGGTTGTGCATAGACAACAGTTGATAACAATGCAAATGATTACAAAAGAAGCCAACGGAACTCAACAATTTATATACTAGATGAGACAGACTGAAAAGTGAAAAATTAGTGTATGATGATTGTAAGCAAACGCAGTGTTTCTGAACCTTTGCTAAGCATTAGGCAAAGCCAACAGTACTTAATCAGATAATAATAAAATCATGTATGTGGATTAAGAAAATATATACCAGATTCATTAAAAGGTCACCACCCAGCTGGCCCATGGCCTCGTGCTTGTAGAGGTTTTCGGATGATGGTGCCGGCACCATCGTCCTCACAGCAGCCTCATCAGCCTCATTTTGCATCCACTTGAGTAAAGGCGCAGCAGTTTCAGCCTGCATAAGAATGGGAACAGATCTCAGCAGTGATATTGAATGACTCTAAGACAGACTGATGCATATAGTGCTGGATGTAAGTGGAAGGGTATGGCTGTGTATGGACAACAGTTCACAACAATTCAAGGGTGTGTTCGGTTCTGAAACAGCGTGGAATGGAATGGAATGGTTCCATTTCAGAGGAATGGAATGGTTACATTTTTTTCGGTTGGGAAAAATGGA
Organism: Lolium perenne; assembly: GCF_019359855.2. NCBI lineage: Eukaryota > Viridiplantae > Streptophyta > Magnoliopsida > Poales > Poaceae > Lolium > Lolium perenne. Next base: position 384,516,034 of record NC_067247.2, read on the forward strand.
GAGCAGAACAGATCGAGGTTAAACTAATCATTTGTCTCAAAATTGTAATTAGCAATTGCAAATGACATTTTAATCTCAAAGTCGTAATTAACAGCGCCTAATGGTGCTCTTTTAATCTAAAAATCGTAATTAACATCATTTTTTGTTGGGTTAGGGGAACTGGAGAGTAGATGAACATTACTGTATGATGATTGTAAGCAAACGAATTTGGTGTTTCTAAACTTTTGGCTTCGAGATCTTATGGGCTTCAACTCTAGCCTACCCCAGCTTGTTTGGGACTGAAAGGCTTGGTTGTTGTTGTTGTTGTTGTTGTTGTTGTAAACTTTTGGCAAGCATTAGAAAAAACCGACAATAAACAGACAAAAATCAAGGCATGTTTTGTGGATTAAGAAAATATACCATATTCATTAAAAGATCACCACCCAGCGGACGCGTGGCCTTGTGCTTGTTGTTGTTGTTGTTGTAAACTTTTGGCAAGCATTAGAAAAAACCGACAATAAACAGACAAAAATCAAGGCATGTTTTGTGGATTAAGAAAATATACCATATTCATTAAAAGACCACCACCCAGCGGGCGGCATCAACATACTGGCAGCCTGATCAGCCGCAGTTTTGATCTTCCTTTTGAGTAAAGGCCCTAAAGTTTGAGTCTGCATATGAATAGCAAAACAAAAGGCAGACCTCAGCAGTCATATTGAATTACTGTATGAGATAGACTGATGCATATAGTGGATGCTCTTAGCTTTTTGGATCATGAACACTAGCTATGGACAGACAAAAAAAACTAGTTGACTCAGCTTTGTCTAGATACCTCCATCCCAAAGCTTAAGGCTTATTTATTTTTGAGAAATCAAAACAAGTAAAGTTTGACCAAAATTTTAGAACATTCTATCAACAAATATAATATTGTGTAGATACCGTAGGAAAATATATTTCACAACCTATTGATATTAATTTTGTATTTTACATGTTAATGATTTTTGGTAAAAGCATAGTCAAATATGGTATAGTTTGACTTTCTAAAAATAATATAAGCCCTAAGCTTTGGGATGGAGGTAGTAGTATCTAGAGCTCAAACACGTCTAGATACATCCGTATCTACAGATAGTTAAGTCAATTAATTTGGATCTGAGGGAGTATTAGATTCAGACTACTACATCATGGTAAGTTGGTTAAAAAAATTACCCCTGGGCGGTCCCTGCCCAGCTCGGCAGTGGCATTTCGCTTCTTGTGCTGCAGATCCGGCCATGCTCCTGCAGCAGGTGGGGCACTATCGTTCCCCATAGCCTCAGCACGGAACCTGGAGGTACCAACCTGATACAGAGAATATAGAGCATGGTGTCACAGAGGCTTTACGCACAAACAGCTGAAGACATGTGCTACTTTAAGCATTTTTCCAGAACAGGAACAGATTGAGGATGCAGACAGACATAGTGGATAAGCAAACGGAGTACCTGCTTTCCGGGGCTGGGGACGCAGCTCAGGCTCAGCCAACTGCCCACATGCGTGGTGGCCTTACGCTCCATTGCCCCCCCACCACCACCACCGAGGTCTTCCCTTTCTTGTACAAGCTGACAAAAGATACATTGAGGATCAGCAAAAACTACAAAGGTTGCAAATGTCGACAAATAAAGGAAGAACACCCCAATCCAAGCAAAGGTAGCCCCCGCCCCCCATCCCCATCAATCACTCCCAGCGCGAGGGTGACCAGAAAGACACCCCTTCGCCCAGAATAGGAAATAGATGCGCAAGATATCGAGGTGAGGAAAAAAGAACCGATCTCGAGAAAGGAAAGAACATTACTAGTACTACCTAATCCGCTTGGTCTAGATGCAGCTTGCCCCTCCAAGCTGGATGCCTGGACGGTGGAGGCGAAAGGAGGGGATCGAGCTAGCGGCTTGCATCCGTCGGCTGTCGGCACTCGATCGGGAGAGACAAGGGGGGCTACATAAAGGGGAGGGGTAACATATTTTATTACACAGTGAACTTACTGATGTGACTAGTCATTACATGTCTCACTGAAACTGGGGCCCATAGTGTGGCACCCCAAATTCACTTGAACCTGCCCACGGGACGCATTGGCGCGTCAAGAAAACCCCCGAATTGTAGCGGGGAAATGAAACATTTCACAAAAATTCGAAATTCAAGCACACTGCCACATGCCAAGCACGCGGGATGTTCCTTCCTCTTCCTCGGTTCCTCCTCCCCTATCCGAAAAAACCCCAAATCCCAAGCTCAAACAACAACAACAAAAAACCAAATCCCCCGGCCGCCATGCATGTCCTCGTTAACCCGCTGGAGATCGTTCCCGGGCGAGGGGGACCCCCGCCCTGAGATCCCGAGTTCGTCCGTTCCGTCCACCTCGAGGCACTGCGTGCTGTCTCGCAGCGGCGGCTTGAGGGCGCTGCAGAGGAAGTTCCGCCGAAAAGTGCTTATGGCAACCATGCAAGCTCACCAACGTGCTGTATCCCGAGAGGAACTGGTCAAAGCTTTGCTATTCGCAAAAAAAAGCGGGCCAAGATCTGGTCAAAGCTTCGTCGATAGCTTGCCGCGAGAGGCTTGGAGTCCAGAGTCAATAAACTAGCTGCTCGAGGACTTGGGCGGTTTACACCGATTCATATTAAGTGACTCAAGTTTGTTAGTCTAGTTAAGAAATACATCTAGATACATCCATATCTAGACAAAATTGAGTCAATTAATATGAATTAGAGGGGAGTGCCTGAAAGTGTTTCATGCTACCAATTAATGCTACTGTGGATCGGCTGTAGAAGTAATTGTGCTACTACTCATACGATGAACTGATTGTGTGGGTGTCAAATTTTGCAACGCGATCATCCACTGAATGCTTAATTATAGTTCTAGCGCCAAAGGGGTATAAATCATAACAAAGATAGTACATACTACAGCATCAGAACATAAGAGTACGAATCATAAAGTAGGTCAACATTTTGCATCAGGGCTGCGTGGTCCTGAGACTACTGGGATGCCCTTGATGATCTCCGGGCGTGCATCCACTTCAACGCAAAGCTGTGTACTCGGTCCACGGCCTCCTTCTGTAGGCTGGATAATCTCAGGTGCAGGACCTTCGTCTATGAAAGGCTCGTCATCAGTACCATCCACAGGTGCATCAGGGCTGGGTGGTCTTGAGACTACCAGACGCCCCGATGATCTGGGCGTGCATCCACTTCAACGCAAAGCTGTGTACTCAGTCCACGGCCTCCTTCTGTAGGCTGGATAATCTCAGGCGCAGGACCTTCGTCTATGAAAGGCTTGTCATCAGTACCATCCACAGGTGCATCAAACTGAGATTCATCTTCAAATCTCCCATCAAACTGAGAGACCTCTTCAACTCTATGCTTCTGCAATTAGTACATCAACAGATTAGACAAACATCTAAGGGATGCAACCTGAACAAATGCTGTTTTACATATTTACCTTCTCATCTGGCACAGCACATGTCCCAGAGCTGAAACCCGTTTCCTGAAGCAAGCGCTTTTTCTCTCCTTCCCGTCCATCCATCTGCAACAAGTTAAATTTGAGTACAGAACCTTGCACAGCAATGCAAGCTATTGATCGAAACAGCGGCAGCATCAATATAAATAATTAACTACATATGCCAGCACACATACAGTGTGAGCAAGATCTGCTTCTCCCGCTGAAGGATCATTATATGGTTCACCATGATAAACCCACCTAACATATGTGCGGTCCATCCCAAAAATGTGTAAATGATCTTCCACTACATGGTGAGGCCTCTTCTCACCATTCATACATGTGCAGCGCGGGCAATACACGTCCAGGTTGTGACCTTCATGAGCTCTAATAAACCCCATAAAGGGTTGAACACCATTTATATATGAAGGGGAACATAAGTGTCCATGCAGTATCCAAGTTCTGTCCATCTGTTTAATTATGAGATACAATGGTTGGTGATTAATTTAAGGCGAAGTAGGAAATGTATATCCATCGAGTACAAAACTATACTAGTACATGATTATGCATTTCAGGAATCATGTCGAGTACAAAACAAAAATTGCCCATCGACATTTTAGCAAACAGATCGTGTACAAAACTCTGCCATGGCATTTCAGCAAATTAACGGATCGAGTGCAGAACTGACTCTATATGCCCACGCAAATGAACAAATTGATCAAGGACAAATCGAGCGGAAAACTATAAAGTGCCAATTAGTTCGAGCATACTGACGATTTTTTTAAGCAGCATCAAGAAAATATAAATCGTTAGGCCGTCTTGCCCGATGCAAGATTGATCTAGAGATAGCAGCCCTACCGTGGATCAACTTGACCGCTGGTGCGTCTCGAGAAGAACGACGGGGAGGGGAAGCTTCTTCTTCGCACGGACGGGACGTGGAGGGGAAGCTCTTCGCACGGACGGGGATAAGTTGTGTAGCGGTGGGTGGAGGGTCATGCGGCCGGGTCGCCCGGTAGGTGGTGTTTAATGGAGTTGCGTGTGTAATTTGCCGTGCACAAGGTTAAGGAATAGGCGGTTCCCTTTGCCGCGCGCACAATTCAAATTATCCCGCCCATGTAGTTTAAATTCGCCCTATTTTCCTTAAATTGACATAAAGTCATGTGAGTGGGTGAAAATTAGCAAAGTTGCTTGAAAAATAGTAAAACTCTGGAATTATCCTTTAAATATACTCTACTTCGTATGAAAATCGGGGTGTGGAGGCATGTTGAGCTGTTTTATTTGTACTTTCTTCATTAAAATTCCCATTTTATGCACTTTGGATGGAAAGAAATCATTTGTACATAAATTTTGACAACGCCATTTGCAAACATCAATTGTTTTACATGCCAAGATGCGCCCATCCACCAAATATGGGGCAAAAGTTTATCACAATCTAGATATATATGTATAATTAGTGAGGGACCCCTTTTGATTTTGTGCAATTTCCACTAATTAGCTAGAGAGAAGGGGTCAATTAATTAGGCCATGTTAGGGGCTATGTGTTTTAGATTAGGGTTGTGTGGATTCAAATACAACTTCTTTATTTGTGTTATCAGTACTTATATATATAATTAATTGAATTATCAGTACTTATTATATAATTAATGAACCCCAATAATGTCTATATATATATGATCGATATAGGCCATATATATTAATTGGGGTTATATAATCTAGGGTTTACTAGCTATATATAGCAAGGTTTTATTAGATTGGGTTATTAATTAGCTTGGGGTTATGTGTTTTACGAGGGATTGATTATCTAATTAAGGTTAGTTTTCTATATATATATATATATATATATATATATATATATATATACGATTTAGGGTTTAGGGTTAATGGCACATATATTTAATTAGAGGACCGCGAGGACCCCTGGCCTGCTTGATGCGCAATTAAGGGTCGTCGTTGGCCTATAGCTAGCTATATAGGGTTTTATGGTTTATTTAGAGGGTTTATGTGTTAGGGTTAATTATAACTTATTGTGAATTAAATTACAACTTTTTATTAGTGTGCTACACAATTAATCAAAACTCTAGCTAGATCGATCGAGTGTGCACAGACATGCACTATTAGAGGCACCCGCCTTTGCGCGTAAAGTGCAAGCATAATGTGTGTCGTTGCGCTGGCCACACCAATCGATAAAGAGAGAGATAGAGATGAGAGATTATTGAAATCGCCAAGAATGTTCAAATATATATATATATATATATATGCATGCAAGGTAGGCCATGCATGCATGCACACTAATTATATATATATACTTAATCAAATGTATGTGTTTTTCATTCGAAAACTTGTCAAAATTCAAGTTAATTAATTTATCAGCGCTAATTAGTTGGTCGCATGCTTGACGCATAATTAAGTGTCGTTGGCCTATATATATATGTAGGGTTTAATTAGGGTTTTAGGGTTTAAGGTTTAGGGATCATCGATCGAGTGCACACACACATTATTAGAGTCACCCGCGCCTTTGCGCATAAAGTGCATGCGTATATATATAAGTGTGTTTCTTGGCCACCAACGATATATAGATCTAGAGAGAGATTGAAATATATTTAGGTTTATGGTTTAGGGTTTAGTGTTTAGGGTGTATGTTTATTAGGGTATAATTAGGGATTAGGGATTAGGGTTAATTTAGGGTTTAAGGTTTAGGGATCATCGATCGAGTGCACACACACATTATTAGAGGCACCCGCCTTAATTTGCGCATAAAGTGCATGCGTATATAATTAAGTGTGTTTCTTGGCCACCAACGATATATAGATCGAGAGATAGAGATTGAAATCCACAAGAATATGTTCAAATATACGCACACACATGAATTAATTATTAGAGGCACCCGCGCCTTTGTGCATAAAGTGCACGTATATATATATAAGTGTGCTTTTCTTGGCCACCAACGATATATAGATCGAGAGAGAGAGATTGAAATATATATATATATCCCCAAGAATATGTTCAAATATATATTGAAATATATGCACGAATGATATGCAAGGTATGCCATGCGCGCATGCACACTAATTATATATATATATTATGAGACTACTTAATCAAATGTGTTTTCATTCGAGATCGAGAACTTGTCAAAATTCAAGTTAATTAATTTATCAGCGCTAATTAGTTGGTCGCCTACTTGATGCGCAATTAAGTGTCGTTGGCCTATATATATATGTAGGGTTTAATTAGGGTTTAGGGTTTAGGGTTAGCTAGCTAGGGTTTTAGGGTTAGGGTTAGGGTTAGGGTTAATTAGGGTTTAGGGTCTATATAGGGTTTAGGGTTTGGGGTTTAGTGTTTAGGGTTTAGGGTCTAGCTAGGGTTAGGGATTAGGGTTTAGTGTTTAGGGTTTAGGGTTTAGGGTCGGGGTTTAGGGTTTAGTGTTTAGGGTGTTTAGGGTGTACGTTTAGGGTATAATTAGGGATTAGGGATTAGGGTTTTAAGGTTTAGGGATCATCGATCAAGTGCACACACACATTATTAGAGGCACCCGCGCCTTTGCGCATAAAGTGCATGCGTATATATAAGTGTGTTTCTTGGCCACCAACGATATATAGATCTAGAGAGAGATTGAAATATATTTAGGGTTTATGTTTTAGGGTTTAGGGTTGATGGTCTAGGGTTAGGGTTTAGGGTTTAGGGTTTAGTGTTTAGGGTTTAAGGTTTAGGGTGCAGTGTTGAGGGTTTAGGGTCTAGGGTTTAGGGTTTAGGGTGTTTAGGGTGTACGTTTAGGGTATAATTAGGGATTAGGGATTAGGGTTTTAGGGTTTAAGGTTTAGAGATCATCGATCGAGTGCACACACACATTATTAGAGGCACCTGCGCCTTTGCGCATAAAGTGCATGCGTATATATAAGTGTGTTTCTTGGCCACCTACGATATATAGATTGAGAGAGAGAGAGATTGATATATATACATATCCCTAAGAATATGTTCAAATATATATTGAAATATATGCACGAATGATATGCAAGGTATGCCATGCGCGCATGCACACTAATTATATATATATATATCATGAGACTACTTAATCAAATGTGTTTTCATTCGAGATCGAGAACTTGTCAAAATTCAAGTTAATTAATTTATCAACGCTAATTAGTTGGTCGCCTGCTTGATGCGCAATTAAGTGTCATTGGCCTATATATATGTAGGGTTTAATTAGGGCTAGGGTTAGGGTTAGTGTTAATTAGGGTATAGGGTCTAGGGTTTAGGGTTTAGTGTTTAGGGTTTAGGGTATAGGGTATAGGGTTTAGGGTTTAGGGTGCAGTGTTGAGGGTTTAGGGTCTAGGGTTTAGGGTTTAGTGTTTAGGGTGTTTACGGTCTACGTTTAGGGTATAATTAGGGATTAGGGATTAGGGTTTTAAGGTTTAGGGATCATCGATCGAGTGCACACACACATTATTAGAGGCACCCGCGCCTTTGCGCATAAAGTGCATGCGTATATATAAGTGTGTTTCTTGGCCACCAACGATATATAGATCTAGAGAGAGATTGAAATATATTTAGGGTTTATGGTTTAGGGTTTAGGGTTTATGGTCTAGGGTTAGGGTTTAGGGTTTAGTGTGTAGGGTTTAGGGTTTAGGGTTTAGTGTTTAGGGTTTAGGGTTTATGGTTTAGGGTTTAGTGTTTAGGGTTTAGAGTTTAGGGTGCAGTGTTGAGGGTTTAGGGTCTAGGGTTTAGGGTTTAGTGTTTAGGGTGTTTAGGGTATAATTAGGGATTAGGGATTAGGGTTTTAGGGTTTAAGGTTTAGAGATCATCGATCGAGTGCACACACACATTATTAGAGGCACCCGCGCCTTTGCGCATAAAGTGCATGCGTATATATAAGTGTGTTTCTTGGCCACCTACGATATATAGATTGAGAGAGAGAGAGATTGATATATATACATATCCCCAAGAATATGTTCAAATATATATTGAAATATATGCACGAATGATATGCAAGGTATGCCATGCGCGCATGCACACTAATTATATATATATATATATATCATGAGACTACTTAATCAAATGTGTTTTCATTCGAGATCGAGAACTTGTCAAAATTCAAGTTAATTAATTTATCAGCGCTAATTAGTTGGTCGCCTGCTTGATGCGCAATTAAGTGTCATTGGCCTATATATATGTAGGGTTTAATTAGGGCTAGGGTTAGGGTTAGTGTTAATTAGGGTATAGGGTCTAGGGTTTAGGGTTTAGGGTTTAGGGTTTGGGGTTTTTGGGTTTAGGGTTTAGTGTTTAGGGTTTAGGGTGTTTAGGGATTAGGGATTAGGGTTTTAGGGTTTTATGGTTTAAGGTTTAGGGATCATCGATCGAGTGCGCACACACATTATTAGATGCACCCGCCTTAATTTGCGCATAAAGTGCATGCGTATATATATAAGTGTGTTTCTTGGCCACCAACGATATATAGATCGAGAGATAGAGATTGAAATCCCCAAGAATATGTTCAAATATACGCACACACATGAATTAATTATTAGACGCACCCGCGCCTTTGCGCATAAAGTGCACGCACATATATATATATAAGTGTGCTTTTCTTGGCCACCAACGATATATAGATCGAGAGAGAGATTGAAATATATATATAACCCCAAGAATATGTTCAAATATATATTGAAATATATGCACGAATGATATGCAAGGTATGCCATGCGCGCATGCACACTAATTATATATATATTATGAGACTACTTAATCAAATGTGTTTTCATTCGAGATCGAGAACTTGTCAAAATTCAAGTTAATTAATTTATCAGCGCTAATTAGTTGGTCGCCTGCTTGATGCGCAATTAAGTGTCGTTGGCCTATATATATGTAGGGTTTAATTAGGGTTTAGGGTTTAGGGTTAGCTAGCTAGGGTTTTAGGGTTAGGGTTAGGGTTAATTAGGGTTTAGGGTCTATATAGGGTTTAGGGTTTGGGGTTTAGTGTTTAGGGTTTAGGGTCTAGCTAGGGTTAGGGATTAGGGTTTAGTGTTTAGGGTTTAGGGTTTAGGGTCGGGGTTTAGGGTTTAGTGTTTAGGGTGTTTAGGGTGTACGTTTAGGGTATAATTAGGGATTAGGGATTAGGGTTTTAAGGTTTAGGGATCATCGATCGAGTGCACACACATTATTAGAGGCACCCGCGCCTTTGCGCATAAAGTGCATGCGTATATATAAGTGTGTTTCTTGGCCACCAATGATATATAGATCTAGAGAGAGATTGAAATATATTTAGGGTTTATGGTTTAGGGTTTAGGGTTTATGGTCTAGGGTTAGGGTTTAGGGTTTAGGGTTTAGTGTTTAGGGTTTATGGTTTAGGGTTTAGTGTTTAGGGTTTAGGGTTTAGGGTGCAGTGTTGAGGGTTTAGGGTTTAGGGTCTAGGGTTTAGGGTTTAGTGTTTAGGGTGTTTAGGGTGTACGTTTAGGGTATAATTAGGGATTAGGGATTAGGGTTTTAGGGTTTAAGGTTTAGAGATCATCGATCGAGTGCACACACACATTATTAGAGGCACATGCGCCTTTGCGCATAAAGTGCATGCGTATATATATAAGTGTGTTTGTTGGCCACCAACGATATATAGATCGAGAGAGAGATTGATATATATACATATCCCCAAGAATATGTTCAAATATATATTGAAATATATGCACGAATGATATGCAAGGTATGCCATGCGCGCATGCACACTAATTATATATATATTATGAGACTACTTAATCAAATGTGTTTTCTTTCGAGATCGAGAACTTGTCAAAATTCAAGTTAATTTATTTATCAGCACTAATTAGTTGGTCGCCTGCTTGATGCGCAATTAAGTGTCGTTGGCCTATATATATATGTGTAGGGTTTAATTAGGGTTTAGGGTTTAGGGTTAGCTAGCTAGGGTTTTAGGGTTAGGGTTAGGGTTAATTAGGGTTTAGGGTCTATATAGGGTTTAGGGTTTGGGGTTTAGTGTTTAGGGTTTAGGGTCTAGCTAGGGTTAGGGATTAGGGTTTAGTGTTTAGGGTTTAGGGTTTAGGGTCGGGGTTTAGGGATTAGTGTTTAGGGTGTTTAGGGTGTACGTTTAGGGTATAATTAGGGATTAGGGTTTTAAGGTTTAGGGATCATCGATCGAGTGCACACACACATTATTAGAGGCACCCGCGCCTTTGCGCATAAAGTGCATTCGTATATATAAGTGTGTTTCTTGCCCACCAATGATATATAGATCTAGAGATAGATTGAAATATATTTAGGGTTTATGGTTTAGGGTTTAGGGTTTATAGTCTAGGGTTAGGGTTTAGGGTTTAGTGTTTAGGGTTTAGGGTTTAGGGTTTAGTGTTTAGGGTTTAGGGTTTAGTGTTTAGGGTTTAGGGTTTAGGGTGCAGTGTTGAGGGTTTAGGGTCTAGGGTTTAGGGTTTAGTGTTTAGGGTGTACGTTTAGGGTATAATTAGGGATTAGGGATTAGGGTTTTAGGGTTTAAGGTTTAGAGATCATCGATAGAGTGCACACACACATTATTAGAGGCACCCGCGCCTTTGCGCATAAAGTGCATGCGTATATATATAAGTGTGTTTCTTGGCCACCAACGATATATAGATCGAGAGAGAGATTGATATATATACATATCCCCAAGAATATGTTCAAATATATATTGAAATATATGCACGAATGATATGCAAGGTATGCCATGCGCGCATGCACACTAATTATATATATATCATGAGACTACTTAATCAAATGTGTTTTCATTCGAGATCGAGAACTTGTCAAAATTCAAGTTAATTAATTTATCAGCGCTAATTAGTTGGTCGCCTGCTTGATGCGCAATTAAGTGTCATTGGCCTATATATATGTAGGGTTTAATTAGGGCTAGGGTTAGGGTTAGTGTTAATTACGGTATAGGGTCTAGGGTTTAGGGTTTAGGGTTTGGGGTTTTTGGGTTTAGGGTTTAGTGTTTAGGGTTTAGGGTGTTTAGGGATTAGGGATTAGGATTTTAGGGTTTTATGGTTTAAGGTTTAGGGATCATCGATCGAGTACGCACACACATTATTAGAGGCACCCGCCTTAATTTGCGCATAAAGTGCATGCGTATATATATAAGTGTGTTTCTTGGCCACCAACGATATATAGATCGAGAGATAGAGATTGAAATCCCCAAGAATATGTTCAAATATACGCACACACATGAATTAATTATTAGACGCACCCGCGCCTTTGCGCATAAAGTGCACGCATATATATATAAGTGTGCTTTTCTTGGCCACCAACGATATATAGATCGAGAGAGAGAGATTGAAATATATATATATATATATCCCCAAGAATATGTTCAAATATATATTGAAATATATGCACGAATGATATGCAAGGTATGCCATGCGCGCATGCACACTAATTATATATATATTATGAGACTACTTAATCAAATGTGTTTTCATTCGAGATCGAGAACTTGTCAAAATTCAAGTTAATTAATTTATCAGCGCTAATTAGTTGGTCGCCTGCTTGATGCGCAATTAAGTGTCGTTGGCCTATATATATATATATGTAGGGTTTAATTAGGGTTTAGGGTTAGCTAGCTAGGGTTTTAGGGTTAGGGTTAGGGTTAATTAGGGTTTAGGGTCTATATAGGGTTTAGGGTTTGGGGTTTAGTGTTTAGGGTTTAGGGTCTAGCTAGGGTTAGGGATTAGGGTTTGGTGTTTAGGGTTTAGGGTTTAGGGTCGGGGTTTAGGGTTTAGTGTTTAGGGTGTACGTTTAGGGTATAATTAGGGATTAGGGATTAGGGTTTTAAGGTTTAGGGATCATCGATCGAGTGCACACACACATTATTAGAGGCACCCGCGCCTTTGCGCATAAAGTGCATGCGTATATATATGTGTGTTTCTTGGCCACCAACGATATATAGATCTAGAGAGAGATTGAAATATATTTAGGGTTTATGGTTTAGGGTTTAGGGTTTAGGGTTTATGGTCTAGGGTTAGGGTTTAGGGTTTAGTGTTTAGGGTTTAGGGTTTAGGGTTTATGGTTTAGGGTTTAGTGTTTAGGGTTTAGGGTTTAGGGTGCAGTGTTGAGGGTTTAGGGTCTAGGGTTTAGGGTTTAGTGTTTAGGGTATTTAGGGTGTACGTTTAGGGTATAATTAGGGATTAGGGATTAGGGTTTTAGGGTTTAAGGTTTAGAGATCATCGATCGAGTGCACACACACATTATTAGAGGCACCTGCGCCTTTGCGCATAAAGTGCATGCGTATATATATAAGTGTGTTTCTTGGCCACCAACGATATATAGATCGGGAGAGAGAGATTGATATATATACATATCCCCAGGAATATGTTCAAATATATATTGAAATATATGCACGAATGATATGCAAGGTATGCCATGCGCGCATGCACACTAATTATATATATATATTATGAGACTACTTAATCAAATGTGTTTTCATTCGAGATCGAGAACTTGTCAAAATTCAAGTTAATTAATTTATCAGCGCTAATTAGTTGGTCGCCTACTTGATGCGCAATTAAGTGTCGTTGGCCTATATATATATGTAGGGTTTAATTAGGGTTTAGGGTTTAGGGTTAGCTAGCTAGGGTTTTAGGGTTAGGGTTAGGGTTAGGGTTAATTAGGGTTTAGGGTCTATATAGGGTTTAGGGTTTGGGGTTTAGTGTTTAGGGTTTAGGGTCTAGCTAGGGTTAGGGATTAGGGTTTAGTGTTTAGGGTTTAGGGTTTAGGGTTTAGTGTTTAGGGTGTTTAGGGTGTACGTTTAGGGTATAATTAGGGATTAGGGATTAGGGTTTTAAGGTTTAGGGATCATCGATCAAGTGCACACACACATTATTAGAGGCACCCGCGCCTTTGCGCATAAAGTGCATGCGTATATATAAGTGTGTTTCTTGGCCACCAACGATATATAGATCTAGAGAGAGATTGAAATATATTTAGGGTTTATGTTTTAGGGTTTAGGGTTGATGGTCTAGGGTTAGGGTTTAGGGTTTAGGGTTTAGTGTTTAGGGTTTAGGGTTTAGGGTGCAGTGTTGAGGGTTTAGGGTCTAGGGTTTAGGGTTTAGGGTGTTTAGGGTGTACGTTTAGGGTATAATTAGGGATTAGGGATTAGGGTTTTAGGGTTTAAGGTTTAGAGATCATCGATCGAGTGCACACACACATTATTAGAGGCACCTGCGCCTTTGCGCATAAAGTGCATGCGTATATATAAGTGTGTTTCTTGGCCACCTACGATATATAGATTGAGAGAGAGAGAGATTGATATATATACATATCCCCAAGAATATGTTCAAATATATATTGAAATATATGCACGAATGATATGCAAGGTATGCCATGCGCGCATGCACACTAATTATATATATATATATATATCATGAGACTACTTAATCAAATGTGTTTTCATTCGAGATCGAGAACTTGTCAAAATTCAAGTTAATTAATTTATCAACGCTAATTAGTTGGTCGCCTGCTTGATGCGCAATTAAGTGTCATTGGCCTATATATATGTAGGGTTTAATTAGGGCTAGGGTTAGGGTTAGTGTTAATTAGGGTATAGGGTCTAGGGTTTAGGGTTTAGTGTTTAGGGTTTAGGGTATAGGGTATAGGGTTTAGGGTGCAGTGTTGAGGGTTTAGGGTCTAGGGTTTAGGGTTTAGTGTTTAGGGTGTTTACGGTCTACGTTTAGGGTATAATTAGGGATTAGGGATTAGGGTTTTAAGGTTTAGGGATCATCGATCGAGTGCACACACACATTATTAGAGGCACCCGCGCCTTTGCGCATAAAGTGCATGCGTATATATAAGTGTGTTTCTTGGCCACCAACGATATATAGATCTAGAGAGAGATTGAAATATATTTAGGGTTTATGGTTTAGGGTTTAGGGTTTATGGTCTAGGGTTAGGGTTTAGGGTTTAGTGTGTAGGGTTTAGGGTTTAGGGTTTAGTGTTTAGGGTTTAGGGTTTATGGTTTAGGGTTTAGTGTTTAGGGTTTAGAGTTTAGGGTGCAGTGTTGAGGGTTTAGGGTCTAGGGTTTAGGGTGTTTAGGGTATAATTAGGGATTAGGGATTAGGGTTTTAGGGTTTAAGGTTTAGAGATCATCGATCGAGTGCACACACACATTATTAGAGGCACCTGCGCCTTTGCGCATAAAGTGCATGCGTATATATAAGTGTGTTTCTTGGCCACCTACGATATATAGATTGAGAGAGAGAGAGATTGATATATATACATATCCCCAAGAATATGTTCAAATATATATTGAAATATATGCACGAATGATATGCAAGGTATGCCATGCGCGCATGCACACTAATTATATATATATATCATGAGACTACTTAATCAAATGTGTTTTCATTCGAGATCGAGAACTTGTCAAAATTCAAGTTAATTAATTTATCAGCGCTAATTAGTTGGTCGCCTGCTTGATGCGCAATTAAGTGTCATTGGCCTATATATATGTAGGGTTTAATTAGGGCTAGGGTTAGGGTTAGTGTTAATTAGGGTATAGGGTCTAGGGTTTAGGGTTTAGGGTTTAGGGTTTGGGGTTTTTGGGTTTAGGGTTTAGTGTTTAGGGTTTAGGGTGTTTAGGGATTAGGGATTAGGGTTTTAGGGTTTTATGGTTTAAGGTTTAGGGATCATCGATCGAGTGCGCACACACATTATTAGATGCACCCACCTTAATTTGCTCATAAAGTGCATGCGTATATATATAAGTGTGTTTCTTGGCCACCAACGATATATAGATCGAGAGATAGAGATTGAAATCCCCAAGAATATGTTCAAATATACGCACACACATGAATTAATTATTAGACGCACCCGCGCCTTTGCGCATAAAGTGCACGCACATATATATATATAAGTGTGCTTTTCTTGGCCACCAACGATATATAGATCGAGAGAGAGATTGAAATATATATATAACCCCAAGAATATGTTCAAATATATATTGAAATATATGCACGAATGATATGCAAGGTATGCCATGCGCGCATGCACACTAATTATATATATATTATGAGACTACTTAATCAAATGTGTTTTCATTCGAGATCGAGAACTTGTCAAAATTCAAGTTAATTAATTTATCAGCGCTAATTAGTTGGTCGCCTGCTTGATGCGCAATTAAGTGTCGTTGGCCTATATATATATGTAGGGTTTAATTAGGGTTTAGGGTTTAGGGTTAGCTAGCTAGGGTTTTAGGGTTAGGGTTAGGGTTAATTAGGGTTTAGGGTCTATATAGGGTTTAGGGTTTGGGGTTTAGTGTTTAGGGTTTAGGGTCTACCTAGGGTTAGGGATTAGGGTTTAGTGTTTAGGGTTTAGGGTTTAGGGTCGGGGTTTAGGGTTTAGTGTTTAGGGTGTTTAGGGTGTACGTTTAGGGTATAATTAGGGATTAGGGATTAGGGTTTTAAGGTTTAGGGATCATCGATCGAGTGCACACACACATTATTAGAGGCACCCGCGCCTTTGCGCATAAAGTGCATGCGTATATATAAGTGTGTTTCTTGGCCACTAACGATATATAGATCTAGAGAGAGATTGAAATATATTTAGGGTTTATGGTTTAGGGTTTAGGGTTTATGGTCTAGGGTTAGGGTTTAGGGTTTAGGGTTTAGGGTTTAGTGTTTAGGGTTTATGGTTTAGGGTTTAGTGTTTAGGGTTTAGGGTTTAGGGTGCAGTGTTGAGGGTTTAGGGTCTAGGGTTTAGGGTTTAGTGTTTAGGGTGTTTAGGGTGTACGTTTAGGGTATAATTAGGGATTAGGGATTAGGGTTTTAGGGTTTAAGGTTTAGAGATCATCGATCGAGTGCACACACACATTATTAGAGGCACATGCGCCTTTGCGCATAAAGTGCATGCGTATATATAAGTGTGTTTCTTGGCCACCTACGATATATAGATTGAGAGAGAGAGAGATTGATATATATACATATCCCCAAGAATATGTTCAAATATATATTGAAATATATGCACGAATGATATGCAAGGTATGCCATGCGCGCATGCACACTAATTATATATATATTATGAGACTACTTAATCAAATGTGTTTTCATTCGAGATCGAGAACTTGTCAAAATTCAAGTTAATTTATTTATCAGCGCTAATTAGTTGGTCGCCTGCTTGATGCGCAATTAAGTGTCGTTGGCCTATATATATATGTAGGGTTTAATTAGGGTTTAGGGTTTAGGGTTAGCTAGCTAGGGTTTTAGGGTTAGGGTTAGGGTTAATTAGGGTTTAGGGTCTATATAGGGTTTAGGATTTGGGGTTTAGTGTTTAGGGTTTAGGGTCTAGCTAGGGTTAGGGATTAGGGTTTAGTGTTTAGGGTTTAGGGTTTAGGGTTTAGGGTCGGGGTTTAGGGATTAGTGTTTAGGGTGTTTAGGGTGTACGTTTAGGGTATAATTAGGGATTAGGGATTAGGGTTTTAAGGTTTAGGGATCATCGATCGAGTGCACACACACATTATTAGAGGCACCCGCGCCTTTGCGCATAAAGTGCATGCGTATATATAAGTGTGTATCTTGCCCACCAACGATATATAGATCTAGAGATAGATTGAAATATATTTAGGGTTTATGGTTTAGGGTTTAGGGTTTATAGTCTAGGGTTAGGGTTTAGGGTTTAGTGTTTAGGGTTTAGGGTTTAGGGTTTAGGGTTTAGGGTGCAGTGTTGAGGGTTTAGGGTCTAGGGTTTAGGGTTTAGTGTTTAGGGTGTTTACGGTCTACGTTTAGGGTATAATTAGGGATTAGGGATTAGGGTTTTAAGGTTTAGGGATCATCGATCGAGTGCACACACACATTATTAGAGGCACCCGCTGACGAGGGAGCACCTCGGCAATGTCTACGTATTGTAGACTAGGGTTTCGGGAGAGCGACGATGGAGATTCCGGGGTCGAGATTAGGCACACGACGTACCCAGCTTCGGGTCCCCTCGGTGGAGGATCCCTACGTGCTGCTAGCAATCCAGTATATGAGCATATGTACGTTTACAGGGTGCCGCCGTAGCGGAGCTATGTTGTCTATATTCTGTCTATCTGTCGTCCTCTCTCTATGTCTATATGTTAGCCCCTCCTCTATTTCGGGTGCCCTGGCTAGCTTTATATATGCAACCAGCCTAGGGTTTTACAAGAGTCCTAGTCGACTACTTCTTCGGGTTGCCTTGTTGGGCCTTCTCCATATTTGGTCTTCTCCATATTGGGCCGAGCCAGGTATACTAATAATGGGTACCCGAAGGGTATGCCCATGTCAGTAGCCCCCGAGTTTATAGGGAAGTCGAAGACTTGCGTAGAAACTCCAAGCATAACAATCTCCGAAGTCGAAGAAAAATACAAGGCGAGGTCCATGTCGTAGATCATGTGTAGCGTAGATGATGTCGACGATTCTTGAAATTATCGGGTGCGTGGCAGCGCTCCCGATGGGAGTAGCCCCCGAGTCTATGGACAAGTGCTTGCACTTGGGCATAGACTCAAGTTGTACTACTCGATGAAGAACTTAACTATATTTCTGCAAGACCTCGGAGGTATGCTGCTGTCCCCTGCCGGCTCCGCCTCCGCGTCCGCGTCCTCTTCCGCCTCCTGGACCTCCGCGTTGAAACGCCATGGCGACCATCTCGGATCCGCCACTCTTCTGGTCATCAGGGTTCTTGCGCTTATGGCTGCTGCTGCCGCCGTTGTCACGGTTCTTCTTTTGTTGGTGCAGGGGGATTGCTGTAGCTGCGAGATCACCGCCTGCGTCGTCATCGGCGGCAGTGTGATCACTAGCGATGGTAATCATGTCATCCAACGTCAGCTGATTTGCATTGACCATGCAGGTTAGCTTGTGTCGCAGCAATCCTCCTCGCTGCAAGCCCCCAATGAAGGCGTGCATAGCTGTGCGGTTGTCAACGTTCTCGCACTCGTTTCTGCATGCCAACCATCGGGTGAGGAAATTCCTCGATGTTTCGCCCTTCTTCTGGATGCAAGCCTGTAGGTCGCTTGTTGTGGCAGGTCTCTTGTAGGTGCCCCTGAAGTGTTTCTCAAAAGCATTCTTCAGGTCGAACCAGCAAAAGATGGAGTTCTTCTCGAGGTCACTGAGCCAGATCCGGGCTGGACCTACAAGGTACAACTGGAGCATGCGGCAGGCGATGTTAGGGGTTCCTCCGGCGAAGGTTACAGCGTTGTAGTAATCCTCGATCCAGGTATCCGGCCTTTCGGTGCCATCATAGTGCTTCAGATTTCCGGGTAGCTTGAGGTTCATCCTTGGCTTTGGTTCCTCTCGAATCATCCTGCCAAAGCACTTCGGGCCAATGTAGTCGGTTCTGTACTCGTTAAGGCGGTCCCGCGCGTCGCGCGAGCCGTGGCGAGGAGACTTTGTGCGAGAGCGAGATCTCCGGCCATTGCCTCCGCCTCCACCTCCGCCTCCACCGCTAGGTGGTGGGGAGGGAGACCTGCGAGGTGGGCGGTCTGACTTCTTGCTTCCGCCATCTGAATCTCCTCGGCCTTCCTGGTGCTGACTCCGGCTCCTGTGGCTGCCTTCGCCTTGGCGCTGGCTGCCCTGGTCGTTCCGGCGAGGCTCCGGGTCACGGCTCCGACGAGGCTCTGGGTCCCGGCTCCGACGAGGTTCTGGATCGCGGTTCCGGCGAGGCTCTGGACCGCGGTCTTCATTCCGACTCCTCCTGGGCTCGGGTTCATGAACATTGTTCTGATTCCGGCGAGGTTCCGGCGAGCGCTCCCTGTTTCTGTTTCTTGGCAGCACGTTGTCGCGGATAACAAGCGCACCATGCCCCATGGGCCTGGTGTTTCCGGCTGGACTACGGCGGCGAGGGGGTCGCGGGTAACCGTTGGGTGGAGGCGAGGGGTTGCGGTATTTGTCTCTTCCGGAGTACATCGCGTCCTTTCCCTTCCTTGGATCCGACGGAGGCGTCTGTGACGGAACAGGGATCGGATTTGGGTGCTCCCTGGCCCTTCTTCTGCGCTCCGACGATCCGGTGTGCGATTCATCGTCCTTCTGCGCGGTAGATACACAGTTATCCGGATTGGATTCCAACTGCGCGAAGTATACGCCTTGCTCTGCTGCACTGCTGAAGCGACGAGTGTGCGGAGATAGTTGATGTCAACTTCTTCGTCCGTCTTCTTCAGCAATTCCGCTGCTTTCTGCATGTTGTCCTTTGGAGTTTCCAGCGGCTGGTGATCTGCGGGCGTGTTGAAGGGTATCCTGCGAGGCGGAATTGCTTCTCTAACAATTCGATCGGCCTCCGCCTGCGCATAGGTCATCTTTACCTCCCACTCAGCCCTCATGCTCTTGACCTGCTCGAGTGTGGCGGCGATCTCGCGGTCCTGTCTCTCGAAGTTTTCCGTCCAGGCTGCATGATCTGCCCTTCCTGTCCTTAACGCAGCTTCGGTATCGGCGAGCCTCTTGGCTGTGGCCAGCATTTCCTTTCTGGCGGTCTCTAGGGCCTCCAGATCTGCGGCGTCGCCCGGGGTTATAGGTGTGTTAAGAACTGCTCGCGCGGCCACCTCCTCTGCTGACAAGATTTCCTCCGAGGGAGAATCCCTTTGGGGTCGCACCCGAGACATTGGAGATCCTTGATGGGATGGTTGGGGGTCAGATTGGCTGACTTGGTCTCCGGATCCAGTTTGTCCCAGCGCTGCTATCGTTGCGAGAACCTGCTTGGGCTGGGCGGAGTCGACTTCAGGCTGATCGCCGTATCCGTACTCCCTTATCTTGCGAACGAAGTCATCAGATTCCGTGGACGGGGTGTCGCCGGAAATTGGGCTCAGATTGCCCAAGATCGACTCTTCGACCGGAGCTTCGCTTTCTCCGACAAGGTGAGCCTGATCCGGATCCGCGTTGTGCTCCGGTGCCTCTTCCTGCTCAGGACCAGCTCCGACTTCTTGAGGGGCGGTTCCGGCGGTATGGGCCAAGAAGTGTACGAAGTGGCACCTCTGCTTTTCTAACACCTGGGAGACCCAGGCGGATCTGCATTGGTCTTCCACCTTTGTTTCCTGCTCAGGGGCGGATTGGGTGGGCTTTGAAATTTCCAGATCCAAGGCGGAATCTTCCTTGGGAAGCTCCTGCATCTCAGATCGGATCTTCGCGACAGCGTCCAGCTCTGCGGCGGTCGCGTCTGCGTTACTTACCAGTGGGTTTCCGTCGGAATCGACGGTTTCCCCGATGAAGATGTGTATGCCGCCAATTGGTACGATGGAGAGCTTGACGGGGTTTGTCCTAGCCGGAATCCAGCACTCATCCGGAGGGACGATCGGCAGATTTCCGGCGTAAAGGACGCGCCCCACAGCGATGGTGTCGTCGTAGCTTCCCATGGCGGAACCCTCCCGGTTCCGGCCTCCAGACGCCACAGGCCCCACGGTGGGCGCCAACTGTCGTTGCCTAATCGACGGTACCCCGGAGGAGGGATCCTCACGAGGGGGAGAAGAAGTAGGGGCCATTGGGCGGAGTGCACACGGGACGGTGGTACGCGAGTTACCCAGCTTCGGAACACCTGCACGATGACAGGGCCTACTGCTGCTTGTCTGGAATTATCTGGGCGCTTTCGCGTTGTTACAATGAGTTGTGGTTGTGCCTCTAGGGCTCCCGGGATCCGGCTTATAAAGGCGCACGGATCTAGGGTTTACATGGAGAGTCCTAGCCGGATTACAGACAGCCTAGCTACGGTACAATATCTTGCCGTGCACGTCACGGATCCGCCTTCCATACACGTCGTACTGGATCCGGGTTCCTCATGGGCCTCCCTGGATCCGGCCTGCTGATCCTGGGCTGGACTTCTTCCTACATGATCAACAGCAACTGGGCCGCCCGATGGGCCACATGCCTCATCACCGTCTGTGGGCCACCCGGGCTTGCCGGATCTAGGCACTGTCGATGGTACACCCATGAAGTATACCCACAACACCATATGCTCCCGATGGGAGTAGGCTCCACTCGAGTCGTAGAATCGAGTTGAGTCTACAAACCTTAGTTGCCGTAGATGCTGTCGAAGTTATCTTTCTATTGGGTGCGCGACCAGCGCTCCCGATGGGAGTAGCCCCCGAGGCTACAGCCAAGTGTTTGCACTTGGGTGTAGGCTCAACTTGCTTTTAATCGACACCACAATTTTTCCTCTTTCTTGTATCTTATCGGGAGGGTGAACAATACTCTCGATAAGAGTAGCCCCCGAGCCTATGAGCAGGTGCTTGCACCTGACATAGGCTCAAGTTGTACTACTCAATAAAGAACTTGGCGCGGCCCCTCTATTTATTGACTCCAGGCCGTTGCTATTTTTATTTGACATCCATATCTATATTGTACAGGGATAATGGTAATTGGGGCTAGTTCATCTGATGGATCAGGTACTAGTTAACTGCTCTAGTGGCAATCCGCAAAAACCTACTTCAAGATCACGTCCCTGGACATGATCTCGGGATACTGGTGTTAACTCGACAGGTGCCGCTTAAGGTCTTACCATTCTGTCGAGTCCCAGTCATGTTTATCGGGTACCTAACGCGTCCGTTAGGATTTTTCTTCGTATCTGTTGATACGGATAAAAGTAGCAGAGCGCAGTCTTTGGCGATGCCACGCCCAGCAGAACGGATCTGGGGTCTTACCTTCGCAAATTTGGGGCATTCAGAAATTGATCGCAACTTTGGCGTTCTGAGAATATATTGTCGAGTGCCTTGTTCGGCTGATGCAATGACCCATTTTGCGGGTTCTTCTATATTTTTCTCTCGGGCTTTATGAGACAGCCGAATATATTGGTTCTTCTATATTGTCGTCAGGCACATCGCCGATACTCTTGCTCAGAACAAATGACGAGTCAATGGACCCGAAGATTTGTCCGTCCTCTTTTTTTTTCCTCTTTTTTTTTTTTTTTTTTTTTTGTTTCTCCTTGATGAAAATTTCGTCGAGTTCTTCTCTCAGGAAAATTTCTTCGGGTCCTCCTTAATTCTTCGGGTCCTCCCTAATTCTTCGGGTCCTTCCTAATTCTTCGGGTCCTCTTTAAGGATAATTCTTCGGGACCTCTTTGGGGAAAATTCTTCGGGACCTCTTTGGGGAAAATTCTTCGGGACCTCCTTGCAGATAATTTGTCGGGACCTCCTTGCAGATAATTTGTCGGGACCTCCTTGCAGATAATTCTTCGGGTTCTCCTTGAATAAAATTTCATCGGGTTCATCCTTGAAGAAGATTTCATCGGGTACTCTTTTGAATTCGTCGGGTTCTCTCTTGAAGACAATTTTTCGGGTACTCTTTTGATTTCGTCGGGTTCTCTCTTGAAGACAATTTTTCGGGTACTCTTTTGATTTCGTCGAGTTCTCTCTTGAAGACAATTTTTCGTTGGGTGCTTTTTTGAATTCGTCGGGTTCCTCTTTGAAGAAGATTCTTCGGGTACTCCTTGAGGATAATTTGTCGGGACCTTTTTGAGGATAATTTTTCGGGTCCTGTTCTTTCTTGAAGACAATTTCGTCGAGTTCTCCCTGTATACAATTTCTTCGGGTTCCCTCTTATATACTTTGAATTTTGCTTTCTCCTGCACAAATAGACAAACTTTTTCTATCTTTTCCTTGACTCTCTTTTTTCGCATGCGATGTCAGATGCTCGGATTCAATGATATGTAAAATGAATATATGCCGCACAGCCCCTGAGTGTTGGGTGTGACGAAAGTAAACGATAATCAACTTTGTGCAAAATAAAAGATCACTTAGCTTTTTGGACACGACGAAGTCGATGCATGATGAAGTCTTCGAGTGTAGATAAGAAATCTAGCCAAAGTAGAAAACACCAAATAACAAAAGTGGATGCCACGAAATTGTTGATGAAGAAATAGCCGAGCCTCCGAGCGTTGCTGAGGTGATGTCATGATTGTTGTGTCGCAGTCGTGACCTGAGGTGAAATCATGGTCGAGCCCCCGAGTGTTAGCCATGATGTCGAAATAAGTTTGACAGAGTCGCGGCGTCATATAAGGTGAAGCCATTTAAGATGAAGCCATTGTCAATAATATAATATGAGTCCCTGAAGATGAATCCAGGATGAAGTACTTGAGATGAACCCATATTGAGGATTATGCCATTAAATATAGAGCATATATTGAGGATGAATCCGCCCATATCGTAGAGGAAATTGTCTCGAAGAAAATATATCCAGCAATAGCCGTAGAAGATGAATCCATTGACCCGAAGAATTCAGTAATAACCATAGAAGATAAATCCGCTGATATCACAGAGGATGAATCCATTGACCCGAAGAATCCAGTAATAACCATAGAAGATGAATCCGTTGATATTATATAGGATGAATCCGTTGACCCGAAGAAAAATAGTTCCAGTAATATCCATAAAAGATGAATCCATTGACCCGGAAACGCATCGGGTAATATTATATTAGAAGAAGCCAATGGTAATTTTATAAGAGGAATCCAAATAAGACAAATCCAGTAAGCCGAAGAATATAAATCCATTGAGCCGAAGATAAATTCGCTAAGCCGAAGAAAAATAAATCCAATGAGCCGAGGAAGATGTATCCAGAGCCAAAGAAGATATATCCACTGAGCCGAAGAATGATATATTTCACTGAGCCGAAGAATGATATATTCCCGAGAAGATAATTCCATTAAGCCGAAGAAAAGAAATTCGCCAAGTAACCGAGTATATTTATGGTAACGAAAGTAATGGCGCAGCGAGTTGTTTGGGTGAATTTGCTGTAATAATGTAATGGCGCAGCCCCGAGTATTCGGGTGTGGCGAAAATAAATCATAATTAACTATTGGAAAAGGAATACTTAGCTTTATTGTTGGATGCAGCAGAGTCGAAGTGGAAATAGGTCGTCCGGCAGACGGAGTCGATGAAGCGGACGTAGCCGAAGAACTAGAGCCATGCTGCGTTTAGCCAAAAATATTCGATACGGTGGAAGTAGTCAGCACGAAGGAGATAATCGCTGAGTTCGCGGCGGGAGAACCCCCGAGCGTGGCGACGTCAGACGCGTAATGGCGAACATGGCCGACCCAGTGAAATAGCCGATTTTACGATCTGCAGTTATATTACGGCGCAAAAAACTGCACGCAAATAATAGTACGGGCCGAAAATATTTGGCCAAATAACCAAGTAAATTTCACGTAATTGAAAATATAGCACCTGGTCCTTGTATCGGGTGGTGAAATTGCGACATAGTGAAAAGAGTCATGTATTCCGTGCTTCGTGGTCGTCGGTCTTCTTCAAATCCGATATTAGTCTTTTACCTCAATGGAACATGCAATATATGATAACCATGCCCGTGCGTGGAGGGTTAGATAGCAATTAATGCGGAAATAATCAATGAGAAAGAATATAAAATTAAATAAGAGAAAAAATTCAGCCAAGGGCCAATCCGTGTGGCAACTTTCAATGATGGATGAAGCCTCGTAGGTGCTCCTGTCGGGTGGAATTAGAACTCTTTGGAATTAATCGGATGTGTGGCAGAGTCTGATGGTGCTATGCGCTGTAGCGCCCAAATATCTTAGAGCATCTCCACTCGTCCCCCCGACGAGGCCCCCGAGCGACGTTTTTTCCATCCGGACGGCGAATTTCGGCCCAGTCGCGCCCCCGGTTCCTCGTTTTCGTCCGGATTTGGCCCTTAATCCATCCGGCGAGCCCACGCCACCCCCGGCCCCCCGGGGCGCGCTCGGGGACTCCGGACGAAAGGTTTTGGCGCGAAACGTCGTGTGGACCCGCGTGGTCGGCGACTGGAAAACCTAATCCTGTCGATTTTCCCTCCAATTTGCTTGCATATCCCCATTCCCTCCAATTTGCTTGCATATCCCCATTCTCTCCCGCCGAAATCCCCCAATCTCCTCGTCTTCCAGCTCCAGTTCCTGGCGGCGTCTTCTCGTCCACCACCACTCTCCTCCTCGTCTTCTCGTCCACCACAATGCCGCCGAAGGCGCCGGCGAGGAAGATGCGGGCGAAGAAGACGAAGCCGCCGGGCATGTCGAACGCCGAGTGGGCGGCGGACGAGCAACGGCGCGACGTGGAAACAAGCGCCAGGGCGGAGAGGGTGAAAAGAGCCGCTTCGGCCACGACGTGTGAGGAAACTGGTCCGTCGGACGAAGCCGTGCCGGCCGGGACTGCCGACGAGCCTGTTTCCGTGTAATTTCCCTCCGATCGCCGATCTGTGGCTGATCCTTTTGCTCCTTTTGCCGATCAACTGGCCGTACTTGTAGCGCGGGACGGCGGTTTGTTTGAATTTAAACTCTATCCGCCGAACTCCGGGTGGACGACTGGAAATACGGTACTCCCCACGCCTTAATTTCGTCCAATCCGGAGGTAGTTTCGTCCGGATTTGGGCGTGGGGAGCGCCAACGAGTGGGGATGCTCTTACATCTCTTCTCCGGAGTTCTCATGGATGCGTGTACACAGAAAAGCAGGAAGATGATTAAATCTAGTAAACTATTAGTACATGGAATAAGCAATAAGAAAGATTAGGCTGTAGAAAGGAATCGGCCATAGCATGTGGAATTGTGTACTGTCCTGCTGTATCGTTCTAGGAATATCAATCTGACACTGTACGGTAGATTTAAATAAGGAGAGAAACAGATTACCGATCGATTGTCTCGTCGCGTGAGGTCGGTTGGATGTGTCTAGTACCAGACAGTCGAGGAAACGTACCGCGTGGCCGTCTTTTTCCGAAGGAAATCAACTCGAGATTTTTTAGCAACGACGAAGCTGTGCGCGCACATGCGCCGCGAACCATTGAGATCGTCAAATCTGCTGTGGCCATGAAGTTGTTGTTTTGAAGAAGACGGAGAGTCTCGCCCGGATGACAAAATCCAATCGCCGCGTTTCCCACAGACGGCGCCAATTGACGAGGGAGCACCTCGGCAATGTCTACGTATTGTAGACTAGGGTTTCGGGAGAGCGACGATGGAGATTCCGGGGTCGAGATTAGGCACACGACGTACCCAGCTTCGGGTCCCCTCGGTGGAGGATCCCTACGTGCTGCTAGCAATCCAGTATATGAGCATATGTACGTTTACAGGGTGCCGCCGTAGCGGAGCTATGTTGTCTATATTCTGTCTATCTGTCGTCCTCTCTCTATGTCTATATGTTAGCCCCTCCTCTATTTCGGGTGCCCTGGCTAGCTTTATATATGCAACCAGCCTAGGGTTTTACAAGAGTCCTAGTCGACTACTTCTTCGGGTTGCCTTGTTGGGCCTTCTCCATATTTGGTCTTCTCCATATTGGGCCGAGCCAGGTATACTAATAATGGGTACCCGAAGGGTATGCCCATGTCACCCGCGCCTTTGCGCATAAAGTGCATGCGTATATATAAGTGTGTTTCTTGGCCACCAACGATATATAGATCTAGAGAGAGATTGAAATATATTTAGGGTTTATGGTTTAGGGTTTAGGGTTTATGGTCTAGGGTTAGGGTTTAGGGTTTAGTGTGTAGGGTTTAGGGTTTAGGGTTTAGTGTTTAGGGTTTAGGGTTTATGGTTTAGGGTTTAGTGTTTAGGGTTTAGAGTTTAGGGTGCAGTGTTGAGGGTTTAGGGTCTAGGGTTTAGGGTTTAGTGTTTAGGGTGTTTAGGGTATAATTAGGGATTAGGGTTTTAGGGTTTAAGGTTTAGAGATCATCGATCGAGTGCACACACACATTATTAGAGGCACCTGCGCCTTTGCGCATAAAGTGCATGCGTATATATAAGTGTGTTTCTTGGCCACCTACGATATATAGATTGAGAGAGAGAGAGATTGATATATACATATCCCCAAGAATATGTTCAAATATATATTGAAATATATGCACGAATGATATGCAAGGTATGCCATGCGCGCATGCACACTAATTATATATATATATCATGAGACTACTTAATCAAATGTGTTTTCATTCGAGATCGAGAACTTGTCAAAATTCAAGTTAATTAATTTATCAGCGCTAATTAGTTGGTCGCCTGCTTGATGCGCAATTAAGTGTCATTGGCCTATATATATGTAGGGTTTAATTAGGGCTAGGGTTAGGGTTAGTGTTAATTAGGGTATAGGGTCTAGGGTTTAGGGTTTAGGGTTTAGGGTTTGGGGTTTTTGGGTTTAGGGTTTAGTGTTTAGGGTTTAGGGTGTTTAGGGATTAGGGATTAGGGTTTTAGGGTTTTATGGTTTAAGGTTTAGGGATCATCGATCGAGTGCGCACACACATTATTAGATGCACCCGCCTTAATTTGCGCATAAAGTGCATGTGTATATATATAAGTGTGTTTCTTGGCCACCAACGATATATAGATCGAGAGATAGAGATTGAAATCCCCAAGAATATGTTCAAATATACGCACACACATGAATTAATTATTAGACGCACCCGCGCCTTTGCGCATAAAGTGCACGCACATATATATATATAAGTGTGCTTTTCTTGGCCACCAACGATATATAGATCGAGAGAGAGATTGAAATATATATATAACCCCAAGAATATGTTCAAATATATATTGAAATATATGCACGAATGATATGCAAGGTATGCCATGCGCGCATGCACACTAATTATATATATATATTATGAGACTACTTAATCAAATGTGTTTTCATTCGAGATCGAGAACTTGTCAAAATTCAAGTTAATTAATTTATCAGCGCTAATTAGTTGGTCGCCTGCTTGATGCGCAATTAAGTGTCGTTGGCCTATATATATATGTAGGGTTTAATTAGGGTTTAGGGTTTAGGGTTAGCTAGCTAGGGTTTTAGGGTTAGGGTTAGGGTTAATTAGGGTTTAGGGTCTATATAGGGTTTAGGGTTTGGGGTTTAGTGTTTAGGGTTTAGGGTCTTCCTAGGGTTAGGGATTAGGGTTTAGTGTTTAGGGTTTAGGGTTTAGGGTCGGGGTTTAGGGTTTAGTGTTTAGGGTGTTTAGGGTGTACGTTTAGGGTATAATTAGGGATTAGGGATTAGGGTTTTAAGGTTTAGGGATCATCGATCGAGTGCACACACACATTATTAGAGGCACCCGCGCCTTTGCGCATAAAGTGCATGCGTATATATAAGTGTGTTTCTTGGCCACCGACGATATATAGATCTAGAGAGAGATTGAAATATATTTAGGGTTTATGGTTTAGGGTTTAGGGTTTATGGTCTAGGGTTAGGGTTTAGGGTTTAGGGTTTAGGGTTTAGTGTTTAGGGTTTATGGTTTAGAGTTTAGTGTTTAGGGTTTAGGGTTTAGGGTGCAGTGTTGAGGGTTTAGGGTCTAGGGTTTAGGGTTTAGTGTTTAGGGTGTTTAGGGTGTACGTTTAGGGTATAATTAG